>NC_087366.1:63160730-64470730 GCF_030014295.1 Loxodonta africana | reverse complement strand
ATCCCTCTCTCCTTCAAACCCACCCAGTGGGCTTGGTTCAACTTTATCGAACCACATAAAGTAAATCCACCACTTTTTCAATGTCACAGTTCTTAAAACATTAGAAGACAGGCCTACGCCCTTTCCCCTTAGCCATTCTCCTTCCTGAGCTCAACTGTCTTAACTCCCCCAAGTTCCTTGGGTGACAGGACTCCCAGCCCCTCTGCCCTCCTGGAGACAGCCCCCGATACACACTCCAGTTGGGCAGAATCTCTGAGACAGTGCTGCTCCCCAAGTGTAGTGCCTGATTCTGGGGTGGGCTGGCCAAGGGAGGACAGATCGTGGTGGGCCCTCCCTATGCCGACCCAAGTCTTCAGCCACCCGTCACTGCTGATTCTTCCTGAGCTTGCGGGGAAGTGCAAGCTTCACCTACAACTGCTGCTTCTGAGTCTGTGCCCGGATGGCTGACGTTCTGGAGCTTCAGAGTGGGACTTCACACCATCTCCACGAAATCCCACTCTGTAGTGGGACACATTCCAGTCTAGCAAAACCGTTTTCAATCTTGGCAGTATCATCTCATGGATTAGTGACACCACACAGCTTTCCACTGTCCGTTAGCTCAACAAGCAGGTGTCCCTTTTCTTCATCTAAGTTCCACAACACAGCCAATCATAGAGCCTACGGCTGCCAACAGAGACCTCTCTAGGCCGACAGACTTATTTAAAAGGTGCTGAGACACCATTTCCCCTCCTTTCTAGGTTGATTCGTATCGTTAATGCCATGCATTTCCTGGGTTGGGGACCCAAACTTATTACCCATCTTGTCTCTTATTAGAGAGATACCACTAAATATCACTAAAGAAAATCATTTAGAAAGTTTTTGTTACAGCCCCTGCAGACACATGCAAATTCTCAGCTCTGCCCCTGGTTGTCCACCTCAACTGGCTTGTCTTCTTCCTTTTCTGTGTAGGCACAGACCAGGCCCACTACCTCCAGGAAGGCTTCCCTGATCATAGCATCTATCTGAGCCACATCTTTTACTGTGTGTTCTATTCAGTCTGGAACCATGTTCAATCTCACTTGTGTTAAATAATGTCTCTCCTCGAATATCAGAAGCGTATAGCACCTAAAAGCCCCCGCTACCCTCCCCTGCACCCCTGCCTGATGGGCACAGCACCAACACCTATGCTCAGTGGCTTCTCAGCCCTTGTCCTCTGTCTCCTCTTACCCTCTTTCTTCTCTCCTACCCTCTCTAGGCACCTTCCTGCCTTTCAGGACCTAGGAGCCCAGAGGGACTGCACGCAGAGGCCATCTGAGCCATTCCTCTGTCTCCTGTCCACCCCAGGCAGCCTTCCAGCGTGAGCTGGAACCCTCTCCAAGGCAGCAGGCCTCAAACCTCTCCCCAGACTGCCCTGGGTCAGACTGTGGCCATTCTCACTGGAGCACCGGTTCCACCTGCCTTCAGTCCTCCTTCATGCCTCCCAGCCCAGCCCCTCATGCTCTCCTTTGGTCTCTAACAAGCTATGGTCCTGGAGTCAGAATCCAGCCTATAAACCCAGCAACAAAGCCCTCCATGGCCAAGAGCGGGGGTCGAGTGGGAGGATAGAGATGATGAGTGAGGTATCGTGGGAAGTACAGCAGAGGGTGGGACAGGCTGCAGTTCTGCACACACACACATGCATACATGCATGCAAAGACATGTGCACAGGCACACACATACCTGCACATGCACACACACACACACACATGCACAGACACAAATGCACACATGCATGCAGACACATGCACAGACATATACATACGTGCACACATAGACATGCACAGGCACACATGCATGCACATACATGCGGGCACACATACAGACACATACACACGTGCACATTCATGCATGCACACAGACACATGCACAGACACACACATTCATGCTCCCATGTGCACACATACAGATACATGCACAGACACACATACGCACACATGTGCCCACACGTGCACACACACATGCACACACACATGCATGTACATGCATATATGCACACACGCATGCACACTCACACACACCCCACCCTGCAGCTGGAAAACGCTCTTCCCCATGCAGTGTAGTAGGAGTGGATCTGAATGGTTCCAACGAGCCAACATTTTAATTAGATTCTAAAGGACAGGAAGCAAGTACCCTGGGTGGGACAAATGGCTAAGCACTTGACTACTAGCTGAAAGACTGGTGGTTTGAACGCACCCAAAGATGGCTCGAAAGTAAGGCCTGGTGATCTGTTTCCAAAAGGTCACAGCAGGGCCCCATGAGTCAGAATCAACTCAGTGCCAACTAACAACAAGCGAGGGTACATCTCAGAGAAATGGGTGTAAAGCTGTAAAGGCTCTGAGTTTCCAAAAGTAAATTTCTATAAGCTCATGAGACCCACAGACCAGGAAGCTCTCTGCTTTGGGCAGAATATTCCATGTGTGTTGAATTCTCTGGGGAGAGTCTAGCTCCTGAGCTGTATCCCTGGAAGCCAGAAGTCCTGCCTGCTGCCTTCCTGAGGTCCCATCATCTCCACCAAACCACAGCTCAAAAGGCTTCAGAGCTGCCTGTCCTGGGGCCACAGGGCAGGCCCACATTTGTTGTCTCCTCAGGGACTTTCTCTTCTGGGATTTAATTTTTAATCATAAATCTGCTGATGGACTTTTATCGAGCTGAGGAATAAGGAGAAAAGAAGTCAAAATCTTCTTTCTATAAAATAAGAAGACAATCTGGGAGGGGAGGAAGAGCAGGCAGAGAACACCAAGTGGGAACAAATAGGAAAGGAATAAAACCCACTTTCACACTATGAAGAAATTACTTGACCTTAACACAAACGGAAAGTAAAGAATATTAGCCCCTTTGTCATGTTCAAAGAGATTATCAGTTTAGTTCAAATCCTGCTGAGCTTCCAGTCATTTGCATTGGGGTCTGATGTCACTTCGCTGCCAGGGAACACGCTGCAGGCAGAGAGCTAGACAGCCAACTCGCCACAAGCCCAGCCCTGGCTGGGGCAGCAGTTCTCTACTGGTGGACCCTGGCCCCCCACGGGACTTCTGGCAATGCCTGCATACATTTTTAGTTGTCACACTCGGGCGAGAGGTGCAATGCATCTAGTGGGTAGAGGCCAGGGACGCTGGTAAGTATTCTACAATGCACAGGACAGCTCCCCACACAACAGAGAATTACCCAGTCGTTTTTAGGAAGCCCTGGTGGCATAGTGGTTAAGAGTTATGGTTGCTGACCAAAAGGTTGGCAGTTCCAATCTACCCTGTGTTCTTGGAAACCCTATGGGGCAGTTCTACTCGGTCCTATAGGGTCACCACGAGCCGGAGTCGACTCGACAGCAACTTTAGTTTTTTTTTTTAGGGCCGCTGCGAGTCAGAGTGGACTGGATAGCACGTTTTGTTTTTGTTTTTTTTCTTTCTTTTTAGCGTCAATAACCCATTGCCATTGAGTAGATCCGGACTCAAACCTACAGGACAGAGTTGAACTGCCCCATTGGGTTTCCAGGGAGTGGCTGGTGGATTCGAACTGCTAACCTTTTGGTAAGGAGCCGAGCCATGGCGGCACAGTGGTTAAGTGATACAGCTGCTGGCTGAAAGGTCAGCAGTTGGAATCCACCAGCCGCTCCTTGGAAACCCAATAGGGCAGTTCTGCTCTGTCCCGTGAGGTCGCTGTGGGTCAGAATCCACACCAGCTGCTCCTTGGAAACCCAATGGGGCAGTTCTGCTCTGTCCCGTGAGGTCGCAATGGGTCAGAATACACAGCAACGGCTTTGGGGTTTTTTTTTTTAATGTTAATAGTGCCGTTGTTGAGAAGCCCTGGGCTGGCCATCTTAGAGAGGTTGTCAGGGGAACAAGGAACTGTCTGGGGGCATTTGGGTTCCAGGGAGCCCTGAGGCAGAGGAAAGGATCAGGGACCAGAGGTGATAATTAGGATGAGAAAGAAAGGAGCACGAGAAGGCCACCAGGAGGTGACAGGGCCACCACAGACCCATTTCACAAGTAGGAAAGCTGAAGCTCTGAGGGATACAGTGAATTTCCAAGGTCACACAGAGTTGGGGCCAGATCCCTGATGTCAAGGTCAACTGCGACTCTCATACAGCAGCAGCAACTCTGCTTTCTTTTGACAGTGCTGGGGCCCAAATTTCCCCATGGTGGTTACCAGCAGCAAGGGAGTGTAAGAGCCCAGAATTTTACAAAAAGTCCATTTCCAAGCCTTGAGCTGATACACTTCCCAGCAAGAAAATTGTGTCACCAACAAGGGCTATACAAATTAGTGTCATAATCAGTTTCTAAACCAAGTGGGTACTGACACAAAGCACTCTCTTAGAACGTGCAATATCTGAAAGAACCATGGTAACGCATACCACAACCATATTGCCCAAGCCCTTGTCAGTTTAAGACATTTGAGGCTCTTTAGGATGGCATCACTGCCTTCGCTTTCTGACTCAAAATTCATTCTCAGTCTGACACCTTTGGGTGCCCGACTCGAACCAGTCTGACCCACTTCTGAGCCACGATTTGCCTTGTCTCAGAGACTGGGACTGCTCATTCGGTCCCTTGTGTGGATGTGGGCTTGGGTGTGCGCCTGGTGTTCGGAGATGAGCAGAGGCTGAAGTTCCCATGAGAGTTGTAAGCACACTGAAGAAAGATTGGAAACCTGCAGTGAACAGTGAGGCACACAGACACTGTTAAGAACTGCTTCTCATCAATACAGTCCAACTTCCAGCAACCACAGCCTGAGGGGAAGACTTCAGCTGAAGAGTGACCCCAGCCCATCTCCCCTTGTCCTCCCCTCTGAGGAGGCCTCGCCTTGATGGTTAGCCTTTGGACTTTGGCGATGAAGAGCTGAGAGGGAAGGGAGGTGGCCAAGAGACCCAGAGACTCATAAACGCCGGGCAGTGGAGGAGGGTTTTCAGGGTGTTGAAGGCGAGGGAGGCACAAGAGCAGCTGAGGTGTGGAAGTGAGGGGCAGGGGAGAAAAGTGGAAACTTCAAATAAGTCTTGCTCAAAATATTCTCTGTGGTACTCAAGAAAGACAAGAATTTGAGTTACTTCACAATCCTTAACATGCTACCCCAGAGTGTGGGGCTGAGGGATGAACGAGGGAAGTCCTTTGACGGGTTCATATCTCCAGGGAGCAGCAGGAGTCATGGCCATCGGGTGGCTGTTTCCTGGACCCCTCAGTGCTCCCAGTGAGCTGGCTTCACCCCAGGCTTGGGGAAAAAGTTTCCATGCACTGTGTGTGTCCAGCTCTCACCTTCCTCATCCTAGAAGTAGCCCAGAGTTCCTGGATGATACAAACAGGCGCCATCTTCCTACAGATGAAGCCACTGTCCTGGCCTCCCCAGCACTATTTTCAACAACGCTGGCCTTACCAAGGCCTGCTCATCTACCTCCGAAAAAATCAGCCACTGAAAACCCTATGGAGCACAGTTCTACTCTGACACACATGGGGTCACCATGAGTCGTAATCAACTGTACGACAACTGGTAGACGTGGCCCAGGAGCCCTGAGACCTGAGTGGATTTCTATTGTGACCTATAGCAATGTTCCCCAACTCACTGGGAAATTATAAAATTATTCTTCACATTTTTTAAACAGATACCCCACCCCTAAAATGCTTTTTAAGTTTAAAAAAACCGTCATTCAATGTTCTACCACTAAACAGTCAGCCACGCAAAACACAGATGCCCGTAACTGTGATGTTCAACCTGGAAGGAGGCTGGGAGCAAACAAGAAAGGGAGTATTCACGTAGCACCTTCCAGCCCAGAGACAGTGTCCCTCTTGTTCTGCACACATTTGGGTATGGATGGATTTTCAGCTCCCTGTGCCAGCCACCCATCCCCTTGCACCTCTTTTGACCAATGGCCCTTTTGAGCAGCTAGTGAGGGAGAAGGTGTGGGCTACAGCTTTGAGGTCTGCCTACAGACAAAGCCACTGTCCTGGCCTCCCTAGCATTATTTGCCAACAATGCTGGCCTTGCTGAGGTGACCTGCCAGTGGAAGTAATCCTGATATGTTCCTCTGGCTCCACAGAGAGAGAGGAGAGCCAGACTTTCCATGGAGAGAGCAGGTTTCAGACCAACAGCCTCATGTCTGGATAGCGCAGCTGGCCTGACCGGCCATGTGGCACGGCCTACAGGGAGGAGAACATACTACGATCCTCGGGACGGGCCCTTCACTCCACGGTTCCAAGAGGATTCAGGTGGGAGCAAACGTGCCACGAGCTCTAGTTCCCACGGCAGCTGGCTCACTCGGCTATCAAATCCAACCATGACGGAAACTGAGAGTGACCCAAAGCTCATTTGAGCATCTTTGTTGGTGCTGTAGTAAAGTTATGTGAGTATTTGTTACCTTCAGTGGTAAGCAGAATAATGCCTCCCCCATCACATTTACATCCTAATCTCTGTTACCTGTAAATACGCTACCACACGTGGAGAAAGGGACTTTGCAAATAGTATTAAGTTAAAGATCCTGAGAAGGAGAAATTCTCCTGATCCAGGTGGGCCCCATGTCATCACAAGGGTCCTTTTAAGTGAAAGAGGAAAACAGGAGACATGATGATGGAAGACGCGTCAGAGCGAAGCAGCAGGACAAAGGCTGCTGGCATTGCTGGCTTTGAAGGCGGAGGAAAAGGCTCCAGCCAAGGAATCTGGGAAGCTTCTAGAAGCTGGAAAAGGCAAGGAAATGGATTTTTTCCCAGAAGGAATGGAGCCCTGCCAATATCTTGATTTTAGCCCAGAAAGACCGATTTCAGATTCCTACCCTCCAAAACATTAAGACGGTAAGTTTACGTGGCCTTGAGCCACCAGCTGTGTCCCAGCAGCTGCAGCAGATGGACACAGCTTCCTCAGGACAGGGACGAGATCTTCCTCCTCTCTTTGTGACCCGATGGTAATGCCTTGCCCACAGTTAACCAGTGGCCGTGGAGCTGATTCTGACTCGTGGTGACTCCGTGTGTGTTTGAGCAGAACTGTGCTCCGCAGGGCTTTCGATGGCTGATTTTTCAGAAGTAGGTCACCAGGCCTTTCTGCCAAGGTGCCTCCGGGTGGACCCAAATCCCCAGCCTTTTGGTGAGAAGCCAAGCATGTTGAACGTTAACCATCTGCAGCACCCAGGGACTCCTGCCCACAGCAGTGCTGAATAAACATGTGTGGGATGGACCAGTTCAGACGCGTTCCATGGAAGATCTGTGTCCACTACGCACACAATCACTTGGGACTTAGAACTGAGTGTCCTCCAGTGTTTTTGATATTAGTGCACCTGGACTGGACTAGAAGTTTCTTGAGGGAAAGGGCCCTGGCTGTCCAGCTGCTGTCTGAACACGGGCTGTGTCCTCACTCTGAGCTACATGTCCTTCCTGAGGCTTATTTGGTAATGTGAAACTAGAACCACGATTGCTTCAGGAGCAGGGGAAAGGAAGAAAGGACATCACAATTCTTGTGCAGAAATTTCACAGAACTGACGAGGGCTGGGAAGGGCCTTTCCTGGTCTGGAGAAACCCTTCCAGGCACACTTTGGGGGTTCCTGTGCCACAAAGTCTCGGTAGATTTATGCAGAAAGTCAGCCCTTGGAATCACCTTGAAACAAAAATTGTCCTAACAATCTCCTCTTTCTAGGGCCCAGCCTTCCTGTGCCCAGGCAAGAATCTGACATTTATAAATTACATCATCCCATGAATTTGTATCAGTAGGTGACCCCTCCCTGGATGTTCCTACTAAACCCGTTCCCTGTTCATCGTTAAAGGAAGGGTATTGGAGATTGCTTTCCCCACCCCATAATACCCCCATCCCCCATCCTAGCCTGGGCTAGCTGAGACAATACGGCAAGACAGCATGGCAGGAGAGAGCCAAACTAAACTTCTTGATTCTTCTCATTGCCCCAGTACAAAGGACAACAGCACAGACTTGCATCAAATCGTCCGATAGATCCTTGCATTCCTTCCCAGCCAGTTTCTGACTGAAACAGCCCCCACGTCCTGGCTGTAGGATTATGCATAGGAGGTGAGAAAAACGCAAGAGTTTAGGAGAAATCCCTGGCTCCCGATTGGGTGATGAGAAAGGTGTTAACTCCATTAAATACAATCTGAAGATAGTGCAAAGGGGAAGTTCCGGGGCAGACAGATATTCTGTTATGAATAGGTTGCACCCGAGGGGTCTCAGCAGACCCATGTGGAGACACTAAGCAGACACTGGAGGCTTGGGTTCAGGACAGAGGTCCTGCCTCTAGAGATATACACCTGAGAGTCAACCGTGTTGGGAACTAATGCTGAAAGAATAGATTAAATCTTCCAGGGTGAGAAGAAAAGAGGGCAGAGTTCAAAACCTTGTCGACACCAACATTTAAAGAAACAGAGGGAAAAAAGAAAAAAAAGGCTAACAAAGAGATCAAGAAAAAGTGATACAATGGGCAGAACTAGGAAAAGTGGTTAGTTTTTAAAAGCTAAATGGGAATGTCTTCAGGAAGAGGACGGTCAGTGCCGTCTGCTGTTCCAGCGAGGTCCAGGATGATGAGAGCAGAAAAAGGCCCCTGGACCTAGCAGGTACAGGCATAGAAGCTTTGGTAAGAAGTATGTGTGCACATGCGTGTGTGTGTGCATGTGTGTGCGAGTGTGCATGTGCATCTGTTGCAAGGTGGGGTGGGGTGGCAGAAACCAAATCCCAGACACCCAGAGCATTCTGTTGTAAGTAAGCTGCACAGAGGTCCTTCCTGGAGAGACATACCTGAGAGCCACCTGTGTTGGGAGAATAGATTAAATCTTCAAACTACGTCTGGGACTGAGGACATGGAGCCAGTAAGTGTAAGATCATTGTTCTCAGTAGGGAAGTGAAGGAAGGAAAGAAATGGAACAATAGGAGCTTGGGCGAAAACCAGGTTTGAGAGGAGGTTTTGTTTGGTTTGATAATGAAAGAAACTTGAGTGTGAGAAGGAACCAGTGGGTAGGGAGAAACGCAAATGTCAGTGAGCAAGGAATCAGAACACTGGGCTGAGGGACCATAGGCAAAGCTCCATGGCCCCAATGAATATTGCTGGGTGTTGCTGAATTGGTGATGATGGACGGGACCTCATCACCAGCCCCACAGTCAGGGGTAGATTATCTAATAGGCAAGGTAAGCATGGTGCTTACCCTGCTTACCAGATCGTCTGTAGTGAATTGAATTTCATCAAAGATGTGGTGAAACACAGGTGAAATTGTTCATTACAGGTAAGTAAGTAAGCACAAGTAAGCCTGTGCTTACCTTGCTTACTGGTCATCCATCCCTTTCAGGGGTTGTAAATTTGAAAACAGGCTTTGATTCTGTAGGCAGGTGCTGTGGGGTTGGGAGAAAGAGAGATGCCAGCCATACCTAGAAGTAGAATCTTTGACATGGTGAAAAAATGTGAAATTGTTCACTACAGACGATCTGGCAAATG
Source organism: Loxodonta africana (assembly GCF_030014295.1). NCBI lineage: Eukaryota > Metazoa > Chordata > Mammalia > Proboscidea > Elephantidae > Loxodonta > Loxodonta africana. The sequence goes on along the minus strand of NC_087366.1, from coordinate 64,461,318 downwards.
AGGTGAGAACCTAACCCTGACCCTAACCCACGGTGCCAGGCCAAAGGACACTCTTCCCAGTGGCTGCACTCCAACCACAGTCTTACCTCGTGGAGTTTGTCAGCCTTCTGGGTCTGCTTCTTCCTACTTCTCTGAGCAGCAACACGGTTTTTCTCTCTTCTTCGGACCTTCCTGTCATCATCTTCTGGACTCTGGGGGAAAGCATTTGGTCAGATGTGAAGTTGAGGCTCCTCACCTCACCCCTCTCTGCTTTCTCTTTTCACTCAGCATTACCAGTCACGCTTCACCAATTTATTGCAGTGTGCAGCACTTGTTAGGTGTTGTCCAGTCAATTCCGGCTCATAGTGACCCCATGTGACAGAGTAGAACTGCCCCAAAGGGCTTCCTATGCTGTAATCTTTATGGAAGCAGATCACCAGGTCTGCTGGATGCCACTGGGTGGGTTCAAACCACCAACCTTTCAGTTAGCAGCCAAGCTCTTGACCATTGCTCTACCAGGGCTCCTAGGATAACTCTAGCTCTTTGTTAAGAAGCACTCACCAGGCTTAGCTGCTAATCCCCACAACCACCCTGAGAAATGGGTGGTCTGACCACTATCTGAAAGATGAGGAATAAGAAACTCAGAGAGCTTAAGGAACTTGCTCCAGGTATCATGGCTAGTAAGTGGCTGAGTGGGAAGTGGAACTCAGGTCTGTTGGGCTCCAAACCAATGTTCGTAAACCTTTCCAGGGCGTGTGCAGGAAGACTTGTGGTGCTCATCCAAGACTGGGAAAGCAGAGAGCACCTGGAACTTGCTGTGTGCCAGGCTTCCCCACATCACGCACAAACAGGTGCCTTTATACTGTATGCAGATCACGGTTACAACTAAATGCAACCACATAACTCCACCAACAGACAACGTGCTCATGTGAACAATGCTTGGCTTCCATTTTGTTTCAGAAGTCAAAGTGAATCAGAAAGCAAATTTTCAATGTATCTTGAAAGTTTTTATATGAGTTTTAGCCAAACTTAGTCAAATCCTGCAAGAGTTATCATGAAACAGGCAGGCAGAAAAATGCGCTTACCATGATGAAAACACGTCACTCCGTTACAGAAAACATGCAGAAGCAGAATAGTATTTGCTTTCCAGACCCTGTGAGAACACACCAAGGTGGGGGGGCAGGGAGGGAAAAAGCGCTACCCTTAAGAAATCTAAAAACCAAGAGGTTACCCAAAATGGAGCACAAATACAGGAAAGACACTCAATTATTAATATTAATAGAAAACAAAACACTAACAACACAAAATGATCATTTTATCTACTCCTGTATTCCAAATAGGTGAGACACACATCATCCCTCCAAGTTACTGCAGGTAAAGAGATTTCCAGTGAATGTGAGTATGTAAGAGTGTAAAAGGGGAAGAAAATAACACACAGAACAAATAGGAGTGGTCTGGAGACAGTGCTTAAGAGGACAAAGTGTAAAAATGAAAGCTTCTAGGGGCAAAGAAGACTTGGTAATCATAACCAGGACACCACAGTTAGACACTCAAGAAGTGTGAGAAAGAAAAGGAGTGAGAAAATGTGGTGTAGAGGGCAGAACTTCAGTTTTAGAATAACATACACCCTGGTGGTGCCTCTTACTACCAATATGATGGTGGGTAAATGGCTTAAATTCTCTCAATTTTCAATTCCCTCATCTATTGTAAGTGTGATTCATTTTTTTTCAATAAATACTGGCTGAGCACCTACCGCCTGCCAGCCAGTGTTCTAGGCACAAGCCCTGAACAGACGGTGGGTGATCTCATGGGGCTTCCAAGCTGGCAGCCCACTGCTAGGGCTCATAAGATAACATGTGATTTTTGTCTTCAAGCTTCCAGCACACAGCACGCCCTCAATAGGCCACTTGCCTCTGCCGGGGTTGCTGCTGTTTTTTATTGCCTCTGCCACAGGGCTTGCCACCAAATTTTGCCTCTTCACTTCCCATCATCCTAAGTCATGGGGCACTAGTCACTCTGCAGTGAGGCAGCCCACATCCTGCCCTCTGGGCGCTGACCCTCGACCTGGGCTTAACCACCTAGCTGTCCACACCTGACAACCCAGCAGAAGAAACAAAAAATCAAGACAGAACATACTGAGACAGTCATATAACTATTAACCATATTTCATTTAATCCTCACGAAAATCCTGAAAGGTGGATGTTATTATATTCATTTTACAGATGGGGAAACCGAGGCTCAGGGAAGTTAAGCAAATTGCCCAAGGCTACTCAGGCCGTGTGTGGCAAAGCCGAGTCCTGAACTTAGATCTCTGAGACTTAAAGTCACCGATGACATTATGTGCCAGGCACGGCGCTCGGTGGCGCCATAAAGATGAAAAGACCCAGTCTCGGTCCTTCACTGGAAGCAAAGCTGGCGGACGGCCCTGCCTGAGCGCAGCGTTGTCCGTTTCCCGCGGGCGCGGTTGTAAAAGCTGCCTGGGACATCGCCGCCGAAACCGACTGGACGGGGACGAGGGGTTTCCTCCAGCGCTGGGGGTGGAGGGGGTGGAGCCTGCGTCCATTGCCGGGGGCCCCCACCCCACGCTCCCCATTCCGCCCGCAACTGGAGCGTGTGCTGGGAGTGGCTCGGCGCCAGCAGCCTCCCCGGCCGAATTCCCCTCTCCACGCCCTGGCTTTCACCCGGAGCGGCCAGGAAGGGCTAGGCGCTCAGGCCGTGGGACAGTGGCGCCCCGGACAGCGTGGAGCCCACGTGCGGGGAGCGCGGCCGGGCTGGGCCAGCCAGGCGTCGGCGTCCTGCCTCCTCTCCCCGCCCGGGGCGCAAGAGCCGGCTCCCCATCCAGGCCCCGCGGGCACCGTGAGTGCGCCAGGGCGGCTGGGCAGAGACGCACGCAGGGGCCCCTGGTCCGCCCTCCCGCCCGCTCGTCTCCCGGAGCGCCCTCCACCCCCGCACCCCAGCAGCCACCACCCCGGAACCCAGCGCCCAGCTCCTCGCGCCCCGGGCGCCCCCACTCCTGGGGCCCCTGGCACTACCTGCGGCTGCGGTTGGTTCCCGGGCGCCGCGACGCTCCTCTGCAGGACACTGCCGGCCGCCGGGAGCCCTTGCGACATGCCGGGCGCTCCTCGGCCCGCCCGCCCTGCCCCCGGCGCTGCTACGGGGACCCTCCCACCCGGGGCATCCTGGCTCCCCGGCACCTGCCGGCCGCCCGGCCCCTTCCGCCCCGCCCCCGCGGGCTTCCCGCTCTCCCTGTCGGCGGCCGTGGCGCGCGGTCCCGGGGCTCCCCACCCCAAGGTCCGCCCTCGTCCTGCCCGTCCCCACGCCGGGCCCGCCCCTCCTTCTCCCACCCCGCCTCGTTTCCTCCTTTCCCGCCCTCTCGCCGCACCTCGGGGTCCCAATCCCACCCCGGGCGCAGGTTTCCGCTGGGGCCCTGCGCTTCGTGGAAGTCACGTGGTGGCTCCGAAACCCGGAGGGAACGCGAAGCCCACCCGCAAGAGGCTACACTGGGGTGGGCATGGGGGGTTAGGGAGGCGCAGCGCGGCACAGCCTTTGGGGTCCCTCGGCCGCCCCTGAGGAACTCGGGCTGAAAAACACGAGTGGGTGGTTTGGCTTGGTGGTTTTTTCCCGGTCCCATCACAGCATCTTCCTGCGCATCCGTCACATCTCGCCAGCCGCTCACAGTCCCGGGACTTTCTCCGCAGCCATTAGTCAGCCTGGCGCCCGAGGCGCTGCCCTCCCCACCCTCACGCCCTCCTCGGCCCTCAGCTCCCCAAACTGGGAGGTGCAGGGAATGGAGACGGACCAGCCGGCTTCACCAAGTCCCACCGCGCACCCTGAGGGTCACCCCTCTTTTCACCAGCCCCGCCGAGCTTGTGGGAGGGAGCAGACGGGGAGGCCCCGAGGGTGAATTCCCAGGGAGAGGGGGCCCGTTGTCCCAAGAGAAACAGTGACATTGACCTCACTGGACGTCACCGTTGACAGGTTTGGGGATCCGGGCCCCCCACGCTAACGTTAAACGCGCCAGATCTTATTTCTTTTTCAAGATCAAAGTGATCTACAGGTCAAGATGCGTGGCTGTCACCACGCCGGTGCCGAAGTGGGAGTGAAGTGGAGGTGCGCGGTGCTTTCCCCTCCACCCGCCTGCCAGTTAAAAGAGGCGACGTCAAGACAAAATCGTACACGGTCCCAGCAAAGAACTAACGAGCGGTTACGGGTTTGTGGTCTGGATGCTGTCAGCACCGGGAGAGAAAGATAACCGCGAACCCGGGGGGTGGGGGCGGGAACTCCGACCAGAACTCAGAAGTGCTGTCCGGGTGTGGTCGTTAGTCCTTCGGGCTCAGAGTGCGGCAGGCGCAGGGACGGACTCTGACCTCAGCCCAGTGCCCCTAGCTCTCCTTCAGGTCCAAGACACTCTCGAAAGCTTCGAGACGGTGCTTCGGTGAACTTGGCTGTCTGGCCGAGGTCAGGAGAGCGAGCGGAGATGTCTGTGAGCAGGGGTCCTGAGAACGCAGGGCGGAGATGCAAGGCAGCCAGCGGGAGGGCACGGGGGACACAGCCCGTTACAGCCACAGTGCCACCCACTACAAGGTCAAGGGAAGCAGAGCGGAGCCATCTCTCCTCGGCTCTGTTGCTTGGGTTTCGCCTCTCCCTTGTATTTCATCACCGAACATACCCCATGGAGGCTCCTGGGCTGTTACTTTTGTATCCCACGCCGGTACACACAGGGCGCCTTGTGCAGCATGCTACACACAGCAGGTGCTCAATTTACTGACAAATGAAGCGTGTTTCAGCTGAGCCCACATTCTTGAAACTTAAAAAGACTCTAACAAGTTAGGAAAACCTCTGGGGCGAGTGGTGGTTAATTCTGAGCAGGGCTTGCATCCCCCCATCCCCCCCCCCCCCCCCCGCAAGGTGTTCAAGAACAGAAAGGGCAGGCAAAGCCCGGAGCAGACGTTAGGTGCACTCCCAGCTTCCTTCTGGCTGGTGTCGGTTTTCTGCTCTTACTTAACCACACCACAGTCTAAGGCATTTGTGGCTGTACCTGCTTGTCTCTGCCCCGGGAGCCTGGGCCTTGTCCCGGCACACAGGGACTCTCCGTTTAGGCATGGCCTGGGCTGTCATGTTAGGCAAGGCTACCTTCACATACCTCCAAGGAGGAGTCGATTAACTGCTTAGTGTTTAAGGAACAGATCAATTTGACCTACATATCATAATCAAAATTAATGGATTAGGCAGTCAGATATAGAAAATAAAATTAGGGAGATAAAACAGAATTAAATCCTTATTAAAGCCCTGGGAATAAGACCACAAGGAGAGAATTATCTAAGACTAAAAAAAACTAAGGCATGAAGAAATCCCGGTGGAAAGATCTGGACTGTATACGAATGTTAAACGGTTTTAGACGACAAAATAGCCAGAAGTTAAAAACAAATATACTAGGAAAAATATTCATGATAAACATGACAAAGGGTTAAGATCTCTATTGGATCTATAGGTCATAGAAAGAAATAAGAAAAATATTGGGACGAACCCCAAAGGCAAATTGCTCAAGTGACATGAACTGGAATTTCTCAATGGAGTTAAAAATCCAAAAAAATAGAGATAGGAAAAACACATATTAAAATAAGAAATTTTTCAAATATTGAATTACCAAAACAAAAGGTTATAATGTCAAATGCTGGTGAGCGTGTGGTGAAATTATTACTCTTGTATTTCACTAGCATTGTTATACATTGGTGCAAATCTATTGGAATGCAATTTTATTGTAGCTTTCAAGAACCAAAAGAGAGACACCACTTATGACTCAGTTCTCCCACATCTAAAAAAAATCCTAGGAAGATAGTTGAAAATAATGAGAAAAATACTATTGCACTAAATATACATAATAACATTCTTAAGAGTGAAAAATTATAAGCAACATAAATGTCCAATTGTAGATGAATAACTAAATAAAACATGGTGCAGCCACTGGGTAGAATAGTGTACATTTTTAAAATTACAAGCATGCAGACAAATTTACTACATGACAGACTGATTTGCTATCAGGTAAAGTAAGAAAAACAACCAGGATACAATAGTACATGTATAACACATGTAACATTATGTAAAAATATGACACATGTAACATTATATAAAAATGTGTACATATGAGAAAAGACCAAAAGACCAAGGTAACAGTAGCTTTTCTCTCATGGTGGTGGGTTTATACGTAATTTTCTTTTGTCTGTTTTTTAAAACTTTTTGAAATTTTGTTTTATTATGTTAACATTTTTAAACATTTTTTATTTACAGACGATATCCCCTTCCTTGACGCTAAGGTCGGTTGTCATCCCAGAATGGCAACAATGCTCTGACCAGGTGGAATCCTCTTGTTTTTCTGTCGTATTTTCTGGCTCATTTTATCACCTTTAAGTCAAAAGGAGAAAGAAAAATGAAATGAAGAAAAGATAAACAAGCCCAGACATTTCAAATGTCACCTTTTCCTCCTCTGCCTTTTCTTTTTACTTGTGCTTTTTTCCTTTGAACTGAGAAGAGAAATTATATGATTTGGCGATTTCCTATTAATACCACAATGACCTTGGAGTGCAACTTTGGGGATAGAGAGAGGAGGTTTACAGCTCAGTGACCACATTCTTTGGTGATTCCCTTCACAAGAAAACAGTTGTTTAAAAAATGTGACTCAAAGGCTAGAAAACCTGGTCACCATTTCACCTTTGCCTTTTCAGTAGTTGAACTTTCACTACTCTTTCTCAGAGGGTGGTCCCGTGGGCTTCCGGTGGGACTAGAGAATAGAAAGTTTAAGGCAGAGACCACTGTGTCTACCCTGCTGTTGTGTGCCAGGCAGGGTTCTAGGCACTGGGATACAAGGAACAAAGCAAAGATCCACACCTTCACAGAGCTTACTCTAGAGAAGGGAGAGACGGACAATGAGCAAACACAGCATGTTAGTTAGCAGTACGATCTATGAGAAACATGAAAGCAGTGACCAGCACTAGGGAGTAGTAGAGGGAAGGTTTGCATTTTTGAATATGGAGGTGGAGCAAGGTTTCCTTGAAAGAGGTGAACCACGGGAACATCTGGTGGAAAGGGGCTCGTGAGGCATGAAGGGCAAAGGCAAAGCCCCATGGGAGGGTGGCCGGTCATTCCTGAACTGCAGGAGGCTCCCATGGCTGCAGTGAAGTGAGAAGGTGGTGGACACCAAGACATGGGGGCAGAGAGGTAACGGGCCCAGCCAGGTCATGCAGGGCCTTTGGGCTATTTGGCTTTTACTCGGAATGAGATAGGAGAACACCAGACAGAGGGGAGACAGGATCTGACTTCAGTTTTTACAGGACCACTTTGGCCGCTATGTTAAGGAAACACTGACAGGCGCAAGGAAGAAACAGCCAGGTGTCTGTCGCGGTAACCAGGAGAGCAGGAATGCGGGCTGGGAGGGAGTTGGAATCCACCGGCCGAGGCAAGTTTTCCATGCAGCTAATGAGCTCAAGCTTCAGAGCCTTCTGCTTGCACAGGCCCCTTTCAAGGCACAAGGGGCCACAGTATGTTCACATGGTCATGCGTTTTCATAAAATTTGCAAAAGTGGAATATTTTAAACATAATAAGATCACTACATCTTCCCACCCCAGCTCCTTTTCAGTCCCCTCATGTCTGGTGATGTTGAAGTCATGAGACATTTTGGAGACCCTGTGGAGGAGGGTTTACTTGGGGGTGCATTTATAGATTGGGGTGTATGTTTGTCGTTTGCACTTGTTCTGTGTGGGGTCACATTATCGCCAGTTGTACAGCTTCCAGGACTACTCTTGCTGCTATTCTTGGGCTACCTCACCCAATAGCATGGGTTGTACCGAGACACAAACACGTCTTACACTGCCCGCACCAGGAGTATGTGGGTGCCCGAGGAGACACAAGGGTTCAAATGCCAGAAGCCAGCATGTGGAAATTCTTCAAGTCATTAGACACACAAAGCGGCAAGCAGAGGATTCAGTTCTCATTTAGGTCGAATCAAAACAGGACTCTCTCCTGTTGGGAATAAAATGATAAATGCACCATGCTGAAAACCAAGCCCACTGCCATCGGGTCAGTTCTGACTCACAGTGACACTGCCATCGGGTCAATTCTGACTCACAGGGACACTATGGGACAGAGTAGGACTGCCTCAGAGGGTTTCCAAGGCTGTAGTCTTTACGGGAGCAGACTGCCACAGCTTTCTCCCATGGAGCACCTGGTGGATTAGAACTGCTGACCTTTTGGTTAGCAGCTGAGCACTTCACCACTGTGCCACCAGGGCTCCTAAATGTACCATAGTTTTATTTTTTCCTTTTTTTTAATGAGAGTGGCATATGTGATAAAGATTTGAACATGACATTTTAACGGCTATTTGGAAGGATGCTGCGGACGTGTTGGTAAAACAGGTCAGAAATTGGACTCCCCCACCATGCATCTGTCGGCATGTCACACTGTGGCAGTGCGCATCTTGCTATGATGCTGGAAGCTCTGCCACTGGCATTTCAAATACCAACAAAGCCACCCATGGTGCACAGGTTTCAGTGGCGCTTCCAGACTAAGACAGACTAGGAAGAAAGGCCTGGCGATCTAATTTAGAAAATCAGCCAGTGAAAACCCTGTGCATCACAATAGAATATTGTCCAATGCGGTGCTGGAAGAGGAGTCCCCTAGGTCAGAAGGTGGTCAAAATGCACCGTGGCCGCAACAATGGACTAAAAAATACCAATGAGCGAGAAGATGGTGCAGGACTGGGCAACATCTCATTCTGTTGTACATGGGGCCACCGTGAGTCAGGGCTCACTGGACTGCAACTAACACCAGCTAAGTCTCTATCTTCCCATTATCTATTCCACTTGTGTGATAATCTCTAAAAAATAATGTCATCATTTTCTGGATTATAACTGTTTATACTAACACAGAATTTGGCCAGAGTCAAAAAGAAAGAAAAGAAATCACAGACATCTAACTTGCTTGTAGATACAGTGCACCACCCTTTGTCATCTCTACATTTATTTATTAAAGAACTGAGAGAAAAATTATATAAAATTAAAGAACTGTAAAGGCAGATAAAAGTAAGCAAAAAAAATCAAAATTTTTCCAATATCAATAATCAAATCATAATTTAAAATTTCAGATTTATTGGAAGCAATTATTCATTAAGGGGAAAAGATAAATGTCAAATGGAAGGGATGAACAGGCTCTTGAATTACTTTGTGATCCAACAACGAGGCAGAGTGAATCACAGAACACTCTGGGAGAACATTTATGTTTCTATTGCTCTGGCCTGAAATATTGACACTGATGAGGAAACACCAAACCCATAATATGCCCCCACAATGAGAAAGAACATCTGTGACAAGCTGGTTAATGAGTGTCAACAATTCTAAGAGTGTTGAAGATGAATCACTGAAAAAGAAAACACGAAATGTCCCGAAATATTACTATGCATACGAAACAACTTGATAGAGGGTTTCCCAAATCTGACAATTCTAAAAAAAATTACATGACATTACCAATGTGTTATGAAGCTGAAAGAAATTTTCTAAACTATGAATGTTTTCAAAAGTAAAATTCTTCTCAGCCACACAGAAAAAAAAAAAACACAGAAGGACTGGGTTATCTCCCTACCCTTTCCATAGGAATTCGCTGTCTTAAGAGGCAAACAAAGACATGTAGGAAAAAATCATTATAGAGGTATGTCAGCAGGGTAGGTAATCAATACGTTACTCTTCTTAATTTTTTAATGTTTTTGCTATTTATTTGCTAGCTTTTTAAATTTGTAATTTGTTGTGCTTTTCTTAGAAGGGAAAAATTACTTATTTTTCTATTCATAATATTCCTTTTTGGAAAATAGGGTATTAAGAAAAAGGCTGTATTTTCAAAAGTTTGCTTTTGGGTTGGATGTGGGGTATAAGGAAAGGGTAGCAGTCAAGAACGGCTCCGTAGTTTGGGCCTGAGCACCTGGAAGGCTGGACTGCCATTGGCTGGAATGAGGAGGACGTGAGAGGAGCAGGTTGGGGTTAAGGTCAGGAGTTCTGTTTTAGACATGTTACATTTCAAATGCCTAATACACACCCAGGAGCCCTGACAGCACAGCAGCTACGCTGGGCTGCTAACTGAAAGGTTGGTGGTTAGAATCCACCCAGCAGGTTCCTGGGAGAAAGACTTGGCAATCCGCTTCTGTAAAGATTACAGCATTGAAAACCCTATGGGCCAGTTCTGCTCGGTCAAATGGAGTCGCTATGAGTTGGAATTGACTCCACGGCACCCAACAACAATACACATCCGAGAGAAGGTGGGGATCAGAGGACTGGATGATAACGGCCCCAGGAGTCAGGGGAGGGGTCTGGGCTGCATGGCGTCACTAGGGTTTGGTGTCACCCAGTGGGGTAACTCATGGTGTCCCCTCCCATGGACCGACTCCCATGCCAGACCATACGGAATCCTTAGGAATGTCTATTATCAATTTTAATCAGAATAATATGTGATAAATATAGTTGTAAACTGCTAAAATATAATATTTCTTAGATTATATGAATAGTAACAACAAAATTGTTTTGTAAAATTACAACATTGTTGGTTATGTTATTAGGTACTAAAGTAGAAGAATTTTTTTTCTTCTTTTCCTTTAATTACTTCTTAATTCTTGAAAATGTTATTGATAGACATCCACAAATACTACTTACCACAATCACTTACCACAATATTGTAGCTAAAACACCAGAAAATTTGACAAAATTAGCGACAATAAAAACACCAGCAGCAAGGAGAAAAGCGGCGCCTGCTTGCAGCTGTGCAGAGGAAACCATGTGATTCGAAGCACCGTTGTAACTGGGTAATAATGCAGCTCTGGCCAGAGCATATTGTTGTTGTTGTCAGGTGCCAACGAGTCCGTTCCGACCCATAGCGACCCTGTGCACAACAGAACGAAACACTGCCCGGTCCTGGGCCGTCCTCACAATCGTTGTTATGCTTGAGCTCACCGTTGCAGACACTGTGTCAGTCCACCTCGTTGAGAGTCTTCCTCTCTTCCGCTGACCCTGTACTCTGCCAAGCATGATGTCCTTCTCCAGGGACTCATCCCTCCTGACAACATGTCCAAAGTATGTAAGACGCAGTCTCGCCATCCTTGCCTCTAAGTAGCATTTCTGATTGTAGTTCTTCTAAGACAAATTTGTTTGTTCTTTTAGCAGTCCGTGGTATATTCAATATTCTTCGCCAATGCCACAATTCAAAGGCGTCAATTCTTCTTCAGTCTTCCTTATTCATTGTCCAGCTTTCACATGCATATGATGCAATTAAAAATACCATGGCCTGGGTCAGGTGCACCTTGGTCTTCAGGGTGACATCTTTGCTCTTCAACACTTTAAAGAGGTCCTTCACAGCAGATTTACCCAATGCAATGCGTCTTTTGATTTCTTGACTGCCGCTTTCCTTGCTGTTGATTGTGGATCCAAGTGAAATGAAATCCTTGACAACTTCAATCTTTTTTCCGTTTATCATGACATTGGTCCAGCTGTGAGGATTTTTGTTATTTAAAAAAAAAAAAAAAAAAATTTTTTTTTTTTTTTATGTTGAGGTACATGCAATCCATATTGAAAGCTGTGGTCTTTAATCTTCATTAGTAAGTGCTTCAAGTCCTCTTCACTTTCAGCAGGCAAGGTTGTGTCATCTGCATAATGCAGGTTGTTAATGAGTCTTCCTCCAATCCTGATGCCCCATTCTTCTTCATAGAGTCCAGCTTCTCGAATTATTTGCTCAGCATACAGATTGAATAGGTATGGTAAAAGAATACAACCCTGACGCACACCTTTCCTGACTTTAAACCACTCAGTATCCCTTTGTTCTGTACGAACAACTGCCTCTTGATCTGTGTAAAGTTTCCTCACGAACACAATTAACTGTTCTGGAATTCCCATTCTTCGCAATGTTATCCATAGTTTGTTATGATCCACACAGTCGAGTACCTTTGCATAGTCAATAAAACACAGGTAAACATCCTTCTGGTATTCTCTGCTTTCAGCCAGGATCCATCAGACATCAGCAATGATATCCCTGGTTCCATGTCCTCTTCTGAAACCGACCTGAATTTCTGGCAGTTCTCTGTCGGTACACTGTTGAAGCCTTTTTTGAACAAACTTCAGCAAAATTTTGCTTACACGTGATATTGTTCCATAATTTCCACATTCGGTTGGATCACCTTTCTTGGGAATAGACATAAATATGGATCTCTTCCAGTCAGTTTGCTAGGAAGCTGTCTTCCGTATTTCTTGGCATAGACGACTGAGAACCTCCAGAGATGCATCCGTTTGTTGAAACATCTCAATTGATATTCCATCAATTCCTGGAGCCTTGTTTTTCGCCAATGCCTTCAGAGCAGCTTGGACTTCTTCCTTCACTACCATCGGTTCCTGATCATATGCCACCTCTTGAAATGGTTGAACATCGACTAATTCTTTTTGGTATAATGACTCTGTGTATTCCTTCCATCTTCTTTTGATGCTTCCTGCATCGTTTAATATTTTCCCCATGGAATCCTTCACTATTGCAACTCGAGGCTTGAATTTTTTCTTCAGTTCTTTCAGCTTGAGAAATGCAGAGCGTGTTCTTTCCTTTTGGTTTTCCATCTGCAGCTCTTTGCACATGTCATTATAATACTTTACTTTGTCTTCTCGAGAGACCCTTTGAAATCTTCTGTTGAGTTCTTTTACTTCATGAATTCTTCCTTTTGCTTTAGCTGCTCGACGTTCAAGAGCAAGTTTCAGAGTCTCCTCTGACACCCATCTTGGTCTTTTCTTTCTTTCCTGTCTTTCCAATGACCTCTTGCTTTCTTCATGTATGATGTCCTTGATGTCATTCCACAACTCACCTGGTCTTCAGTCACTAGCGTTCAGTGCGTCAAACTTATTCTTCAGATGGTCTCTAAATTCAGGTGGAATATACTCAAGGTCATATTTTGGCTCTTGTGGACTTGCTCTGATTTTCTTCAGCTTCAGCTTGAACTGGCATATTAGCAATTGATGGTCTGTTCCACAGTCAGCCCCTGGCCTTGTTCTGACTGATGATATTGAGCTTTTCCCTCATTTCTTCTCAAACTGACAGACAGGTGGGGGAGAGCATATTAGAAGGTTCAAAAAATAAATTAGCAAAGATGTATTGATATATGTAAGCTGGGCTTACAAAAAATGTTTTCTTTGTTATAACTAAACTTGGATATTTTAATAGAAAATAATAAATGTCTGCTGAAACACTGCATAAAAATTTTATAGACCATCACTTTGGTGTCACCCCCTCTGACAGTGTCACCAGTGGGGTCTGCACCCCTGCACCCCTCTAGAGCCACTGCTGAGCTGGGGTATACATTTTGAAGTCATAGCTTACAGATGACATTTAAAGCCATGGAGTCACCAAAGGAGAAATTCAGAAAGAAAAATGGATGCTGAGAATGAGCCCCGGGCACTGGACACGAAGAATCCGAGCTGAGGAGGAAGTGTGAAGATCACAGAAGAGGAGTGACCATTGTGATGGGAGAAGAAACAAGAGACAGATGTCCTGGAGGCCACGAGGAGTGTTTCTAGGGAAAAGGGTGAGCCACAGTACCAAACACTAAGAGCTGATGAGAACTGACCATTGGATTTAGTGAAGTGGTGCTCACTGGTGTAGTCAACAGAGCAGCTTCAGGGAGTGGTGCCAGTGCAAGGCCAGCTGGAGTGGGTTCAAGAAATAAAAGGAGAAAAATTAGAGTCACTGGGTGGTGTGAACAGTTAAGTGCTCAGCTACAAACTGAAAGGTTGATGGTTTGAACCCACCCAGAGGCACCTTGGAAGGAAGGCTTGGCTATCTACTTCTGAAAGGCAGTTATACTCTGAAACACATGGGGTCATCATGAGTTGTAGTGGATTGTGTGTGTGTGTGTGTGTGTGTGTGTGTGTTTTGGTTTGGCTTAATGTAGACAACTGTTTCAGGGAGTTTAAACAGAAAGAGAGAAATGGGATGGTAGCTGGGATGGGAAAATGGGGTCAAGAACAAGTTTTTCTTTAAGATGTGTTTGTTTGCTGAAGGATAAAGATCCAGGAGAGAGAGGAAAGTTCTGATACAGGAGAGAGCTCTTGAGGTGACGTCTTTGAGGCCCGGCATGGAGAATTAGCCTCTGCTGGGGCTCAGGATATGCTCAACATTGTCACGGGAGAAAAGGTGGAGCAAAGCTGGCGGGTACGACAGGGCAGGTAGATGCCGAGATCGGAAATCTCTGCGACCTGGAGGCCAAAAGATGTGTTGACACGAATGCTGAGTTTATGCTTTGTGTCCACCAATGGGGGCTGGTCAAATAAAATTGTGTTCCACCCATACTGTGGCAGAAACATTACTTCCTGTTTGAAAAGAAGACTGTGCTTTGCGATACAGTGTGTGTGAAAGAAGCAAAGTGCATAAGAGTGTGTAATACGCTGTCGTTTGTAAACACAAGGAATATCTTTGCAAGGACGTGAGGGAAGCTGGTTTCAATGGCTGTGTTCCGGAAGGGGGACTGGGTGGCGGGGTCGGAGAGGGAAGGACGTTCACTTTTCTTCTGTATCCCTTGCACCTTTAAGTTTGGTACCATGTGCACTTATTAAATACAAAAAAAAAAAAAATTTTTTTTTTTTTTTTACCTATTCAAAATTAACTTTAGTTTTTAATACTAAGTTAAGGGGCTTTGTGCTTGGCATGACTATTTGGGTTTGAAGAAAAGCTGCGTCAGGTATATAACTGCTGTTTTTCTTTTGTCAGGAATCCTTCTATGCCTACCAGAGGTTTTTTTCTATGTAATTTTAGTAGAACAAAATTTGAGTAGCTCAGAACTCCTTGGTTATTCAGCTTCGGGTAGAATTAATAACTGATTTAAACCTATTTGAATTAAAGGACTAATTAAAGCACTCTACCTGGCACTTGATAACCATTGTGGCTTCCTGTTGGTCAGCCATGTCCTGGGGAGCTTTATTGTCGCATCAGGCAAAAGGAGAAATGGGTACCTGGATACACATGTCTTTATGTACTTTTTATAATAGTTTTTTTTTCTTAAAACTTTAAAGTAATTGCAAAAATATTAAAAAATTGAAAAGTGTATTAAAATGTACGTTATTCTAAGTTTGAATATCTCATGCATATAAAAAACCAAATTTATCGTAGTTTTATTTTCCTGGATTTAACCGAAGCAATCTCACCAATAAAATTTTCAAAATCTACTTCTTTGCTTCTCTTGTTTTCGGCTGAGAGCTGCTCAGTTACAACAAATGTGAGAAGGTAACTTTGAAAGTATGTTTGACGAATGTAAAACTTCAACAAGATGTGTATACATATACTTCCCAAACTTGAAAATAAATGAAAAAGACAAGAAATGATGACTACTGGATGAGAGTACGAATTATTATGGGAAAAGTACATATCAGATAGAAATTAAGGAGATAGTGGTATCCAATTTTCACATCTGAATTGGAGTTATGAAAAATTAAGTGAAATGTCTTCTGATCTTTCATTTTTCATCAGAGAAAATTGACTTTCTATGAATACATCTGATTTACAAAAAGCAGCCTCTGACTTAGCTCTTAATAGTCTGATAACTTAAAAACGAAACAGAACAAAACATTGCCATCTGGTCGATTCTGACTTATAGCAAGCCTATAGGGTTAGGGCCTATAGGGCAGAGTAGAACTGCCCCACAGGGCTTCCAAAGAGTGGCTGGTAGATTCGAACTGCTGACGTTTTGGTTACCAGTCGAGCTCTTAACCATGGCAACAACTTAAGTCCTGTAGAAATTCTGAATAGTTGTAAGCAGTGTGCAATATCAACAATGTGCCATGTAAGATCAGCTTTATGTTTGGATATTCTAAAACTGATTGACACATTTTGCTTAGCCCAATCTCCTCTAAATTTGAAAGTGGCCTTGAAACGTTTTTTAACAATGCCAGGCACAGTGACCCTCTACCATTTCACTACTCTGAAATTAATTAAAAATTATTTAAGATCATTACTTGGTCAAGAGAATTGTCCAACATGACAATCCTCTCAACTGAAAATGAGCAAAGCGAAGAAGTAGAGTTTGAAAACTGCCATTAAATCAAGGAAAGTAAAATAATCACAAGTTCATTTTTAAATAAAAATGACATATTTAAACGAAATAATATTGTGAGTTTTTATGTACCTACTTTTCAATTTTTAAATATTTCTTCAGCTTCTTTAACGGTCTGGAAAAAAAAATCAACCATTAAAAAAGGACTAGAAACATGAGTACCAGGCGCCCATTTTTTCTTTTGCTTGAGGCTCCGGTATGGCTTGATAAGGCACTGTTGAACCCTGTGTTTGTTCTAAATTTTCATGCTTTGTTTACCGAGGATTTTTTAGCATTAATCTTTTTTTTTTATTTATTTATTAAAATAATAATAATCTTGGTTACTCAGGGGCTTTGTTTGTTTGTTTTTGCATCTCCCTAAATTTTGCACCTGAGGTGAGCGCCTCACCCTAATCCCAGCCCTGTTGTTTGACAGTCAGTGGACCATGGCAGAGGCGGGCAGGGAGCCAGCACCTAAGAGTGGGCTAGCTGATTTTACACTTTTTAACATTTTTTCGATACATGGTCAGGGATGGTAATAAAATTCAGAATCGGTTGAAAAGCACATAGGAGACACAGAATCCCACAATCCAACCACCCACACAGACAGACCCTTTTGAATATTGGCATATACGGCTTTCTCAATTTTTTTTATGCAAGTATATACATATATATGCATTTACATGCATGAAATCATACTCTAAACTGCTTTTTCACTTAAAACATCATAAACATCTTTCTATGACAATAAATATGCATAGTATTCCATTGTAAAGATATACCATGTTGTTAGATACACCATGGGGAATCGGTTCCAACTCACAGCGACCCCGTGTACAACAGAACAAAACACTGCCCAGTCCTGCACCATCCTCACAATCATTGTTACGCTTGAGCCCGTTGTCGTAGCCACCAAGTCAGTCCATCTTGTTGAGGGTCTTCCTTTTTTTTGCTGACCATCCACTTTACCAAGTAGGAGATATACCATGGCTTATCAAAATAATGATTAAGCAACATTGTTATAAATATAATTGTACCCACATATTTCTGGACTTTTCTTATTATGGCCTTAGATTTAATTCCTAGGTATAGAATTGCTGATCAAAAGGGATATGCACGCTTTCAAGGTATTTGACACATATTGGCAACTGCAATTAATAACCCTGCCATCGGTCTATGAAAATTCTACCAGCTAATTAGACCATACTTTTAGGTTGGCTACCGTTCAGGGCCAGGACTGAACTTGTTTCTTGGGTCACTTGTTGGACTCTTGATAATGAGATGAAAACAGGAACAGAAAATTGTAAGATGGGATCCGGCCCAGAACAAAGTTATGAAGACTGTTTTTAGTAACTTCCCTTCCATAGACCCTTCTCCATCTGCTCCCTGAAGCTCTTTCTGGTGCCCAGGATTGGTCACCCGAGGGCAGGCAACCCAGGCCTGCTGTCCCTGCAGACCAATCCAAAATACATCACCGGGTTTTCTCCATCCAAACTTCCCACCACTCAAGGCTCTTTCCGCTCCCCCCAGCTCCCAAAAGGAAAGAGCAGGGAGAAAACACGTGGTACGTGCTACCACCTGCCTGCCAGCTAGTGGTGCCATGGTGGCTTGAGTGCTGCTATCATGCTGGAAGCTATGCCACCGGCATTTCAAATACCAGTAGGGTCATCCATCATGGATAGATTTCAGTGGAGCTTCTAGACTAAGACAGACTAAGAAAAAAGAAGTGGAGATCTACTTTCAAAAGTAAGCCAGTGAAAACACCACAAATCACAGAACATTGTTCAAGACTTTGACTTGCTTACTTTGGTCGCATCATCAGGAGGGACAAATGCTGGAGAAGGACATCATGCTTGCTAAAGTGGAGGGCCAACAAAGGTGAGGGAATCCCTCAGTGAGATGGGCTGGCACAGTGAGCACAACACTGGGCTCCTACTTACCAACAATCATGAAGATGGCAGAGGACTGGGCAACATTTCACCCTGTTATACATGGGGTTGCCATTCAGTAGTAACAAACAACAGCAACAAAAGGTACTTGCCTTCTAAAACGAAAAAGTAGAGATGATGGATTGGGACAAATATCAAATGGTGGGATTTTAGGCTCTATGGCTCCAAAAGTGGAAGAGAGATTTGGGGGAGATTCCTTAACCACACTGTGTTAGGTTATTAACCTCTTGCTCTTATGCATAGAATTGGCCCTGAAAAAAGATGGAGAAAAGAAAAGAAAAAAAAAAAAAAACTGAAGAAGAAAAAGAGGGAAAAGGAGCCAGAAAAAGAAAAGGTACTCACGGTACTATCAAGTGACTCTACCTGGGCCATAGAAGATTCTGGAGTAGAGGCTATGAAGTTGTTAAATGACTGGTTCTGTACCCTTGTTGTCTCTCTATCGCTCAGTCCCCCCCCACCCCAAGTTTTTTCTGTCTGTCTGTCTTTCTATCCATATCATCTCTATCGCACCCCTATATTTACCTCTGCATCTCGGCCTGACTTCTGGTTGTCGGTGCCCCAAGCTCCATCCTTAGCCACTGCTTCTCTCGTTCTGAGTGTCTCCACTCCATCTTTCTCTATTGGAGAACTTTCTCCTTAGCCTCTCTCCTGGGATATCCCACAGACACCTCAAACCCAGTACGAGCAGCACCAAGTGTACCATTAACCCAAATGCACTCGTCTGCAGGTGCTCTGTCCCAGGGACCCAGGCTGCCAGCTGCCCAGCCACCCAAGTGTAGGTCACGAGGGCATTGTCCCTGGGCACCAATTCCAGTCAGTCTGTATGCTATATAGTTCCTAAGCCAAAGGCTGGTCCAGGTTTTGTGAGGCCTGAATCTGATACCACTTGGGGCACCCTCTTTAACAAAAGTTACTCAAATTTGAATACTAAAGTTAAAATGTAATCAGAATAAGAAAATAAATCATAAAAAAAACCCCACAAACTTGACAAAAAATCCAAAAAATAGCATACTTGTATTTTCTACTCATGATCAACATCCAATGATGCTGTTATTTCATCTATTTTGGGGCTTCATACAGCAATGCTGTCTATTTGGGGGCTTCATACAGCAATGCTGTCTATTTGGGGGCTTCATACAGCAATGCTGTCTATTTGGGGGCTTCATACAGCAATGCTGTCTATTTGGGGGCTTCATACAGCAATGCTGTCTATTTGGGGGCTTCATACAGCAATGCTGTCTATTTGGGGGCTTCATACAGCAATGCTGTCTATTTGGGGGCTTCATACAGCAATGCTGTCTATTTGGGGGCTTCATACAGCAATGCTGTCTATTTGGGGGCTTCATACAGCAATGCTGTCTGAAGTTGTTTTATGTAATGAATAGAAAGATAATTCATTCTTCTCTTGTGATTGAAACTTGTTTATTTTATCATCAATAGTTGAGATACTTAAGTCATATGGTTCTATACAGAGATATACTTGGTGATACCCTAAACATGTAAGAATTCTGAGAAATGCTGTTTCATAAGATTCCCACCAAAAAGTGCACTTACATTTGTTTCAGCTGCGTTATCAAACATAGTCCTGACAGGTGAGGGCTTCTTTTTTGATTAGGATCCCATGAGAACCAAATTCCCTGCTTTTACATCTATACTGAGCTTAAGGATCTGCCACTAACTGCAGTTAAAATACCTTTTTTGGTAAATTTTACAAAAACATCTGACCATGTGACTATGGTGCTATGATCCTCCTAGGGCTTTGGAAAGGGTCTAAGTGACAAGCTGGAAGCTTACGCTTCCCTAACTTCACATTAAATCCATCTCCACCTCTATCTTCATGATATCTCTGGGGTTTCTCCCTCCTCTCATCCTCCTCCCCACACCTGTACCTGCTCTCATCTGGACCATAGCAATAGGACCCTGTGACCATTCTCCTTCTGCTCTCAAGGGCCTCCAGCCCATCTAAAAGGCAAATCTGCCATCCTACTCCCTGTTTAGAACCTTTCCATGGTTCCTTTTTACCACCAGGATGAAGCACAAGTCTGCTTGACCTCCAAGGCTCTCTCCACCTCTCCAACCTTCTCGCCTTCTTCTACCCACCTCAGCCCTTACATTCACACAGTAGACTTTGTTCTACTTGGGATGATTCAGACTTGGTCAAAATGTCTCGACTCTATGGTTTTTGTCTGTTTTTCTCTTCTTTTCTCCACCCTGTATCTCCTTCCACCCCCAACTTGGTCTGCTTGATGAAGATCTACATATTCCTCTTTCAACAAGTAGGCTAAGCACTCTCCCTCCAGAAACGCTTTGCCTTGACTGTCAGGTATAATTAACGGCACATCCTTTTTTCCTACTACTTCTTTATGAAGTTTTTAAAAATTTGCTTGTAACTACACAAGAAATACAGCCCTGATGGCACACTGGTAAAGAGCTCAGCTGCTAACCAAAATGTCGGCAGTTGGAATCCACCAGCCGCTCCTTGGAAACCCTATGGGGCAAATCTGCTCTGTCTCATAGGGTTGCTCTGAGTCAGAATCGACTCAACAGCAACAGGCTATGTAAAAAATAAATGAAGACATTGCCATTGTAAAAAGAAGGATTCAACCATTTACAGATGAATTGAGAGTGGTCAGCACTTCCAACTCCAGTCATTGCTGTGTATCTTTCCAGATCTTACATAAGTGACAGCACCCGACTCCCCAGTTGTGTAACTATATGGTGAGCCCCACAGGCAAGTGCAGCGCCTTCTTCACAGCTCTGTCCCCGCTCCCCGACCAGTGCCTGCTTGTGCTGTTAGCCCCCAACTCACAGGACCTCCTGTGTTACAGAGTAGAACTGCTCCATGGGGTTTTTCTGGTTGTAATCTTTAGGGAAGCAGCTCACCAGGCCTTTCTTCTGCAGAGCTGCTGGGTGGGTTTGAACTGCCAACCTTCGGGTTAGCAGCTGATCATAAACTACTTGTGTCACACAGCCTCCTAACTAATGCCTGGCTGTAGTTATAACCAGTACTATGACGGAGGACACTGAAAGCTTCAGGAACATGCCCTGGCCTCCCAGAGAGTCAGGATTCATACTCAGGCAGAGCAAGCAGTTAATGATTTGGTTGCTAGTCATTAATAAACAGTCACGTTGCAGCAGGTAGCATTTGGATTAGGTAAAAGACTTACCAACAGAGGTCCAGCACATACTACCAAAGGAGACACGAGAATGCTTATTGAAGCATTATGGTAGCATACGCCACACAAAAATTAAGAAATTATTTCCCCCCTAATAATTTTGTTTCCTATGGAAAAGTCATCTAGTAAAATAGTGTTTAAACTAGTTGTGCAATTCTAGTATTTAGTGTAGCCCTAAATGGTGGTATATCTTGGTGGCATATCCTTGGTGGTGCGGTGGTTAATAGTCTACTATTATAATAAGGAGCCCCGGTGACACAGTGGTGAATGTTGTTGTTGTTCCTGGGTTGGTTCTGACTCACAGTGACCCTGTGCACCACAGAATGAAACACTGCCCGGTCCTGCGCTATGCTCGCAATCCTTGTTATGCTTGAGCCCATTGTTGTAGCCACTGTGTCAATCCATCTCGTGGAGGGCCTTCTTCTTTTCTGCTGACCTTGTACTTTACCGAGCATGATGTCCTTCTCCAGGGACTGGTCCCTCCTGGCACCCTGTGCAAAGTATGTAAGATGCAGTCTCGCCATCCTTGCTTCTAAGGAGCATTCTAGCTGTACTTCTTGCAAGACAGATTTGTTCATTCTTTTGGTAGTCCATGGTATATTCAATATTCTTTGCCAACACCACAGTTCAAAGGCGTCCATTCTTCTTTGTTCTTCCTTATTCATTGTCCAGCTTTCGAATGCATATGATGCGATTAAAAATACATGGCTTGGGTCAGGCGCAGCTTAGTCTTCAAGATGGCATCTTTGCATTTCAACACTTTAAAAAGGTCCTTTGCAGCAGATTTGCCCAATGCAATGTGTCTTTTGATTTCTTGACTGCTGCTTCCATGGGTGTTGATTGTGGATCCAAGTAAAATGAAATCCTTAACAACTTCAATCTTTTCTCTGTTTATCATGATGTTGCTTATTGGTCCAGTTGAGAGGATTTTTGTTTAGCCTAGTATTATAATGAGGAGTCCTGGTGGTGCAGTGGTTAAGCACTCAGCTGCTAACTGAAAGGTCAGCAGTTTGAACCTACCAGCAGCCCCAAATGAGAAAGATGTGGCAGTCTGCATCCATAAAGATTACAGCCTTGGAAACCCTATGGGCAGTTCTCTGTCCTATAAGGTCAGTATGAGTTGGCATCAACTCCATGGTGCACAACAACAGCAATACAGTACTACAATAGCTTTATAACAGTCTACTGTCTGGAAACTCTATGGGGGCAGTTCTACTCTGTCCTATAGGGTCGCTATGAGTCAGAATCAACTCAAAGGCAGCGGGGTTTAGTGTCTGGGAGATTGCTCATTCTTCTCTTTTAAACAATGAATAAGACATTTGTCATTTAGGACTTACTTAAAAAAGTAATTTCACTCATTTCCTGTAGTATTGACCATCAGCTACAACTAATTTGTTATTTCCTTGGCGGCATCTCAACATCTTTTACTTACTCCCATTGCATCTAGCACAGAGCTGGGCTCACGACACCGATCATGCCTGCTGAATGAGCAAACTATAGAAGACTCCTGCTGGCTACTGTCGTTGGAAGGAGACAAAGAGCTTTGATATTACGCCCAACACTTAGGGAAGGTGCCTGGGACTGTTTAAAGAAACCGCTGGTGTTTCTTCACAGTAGCCCATGCTTGCGGCTATTGTTAGGATAGAAAGAGCCTTGTTATTACCTGGTGTTGACTCCGATTCATGGCGATTCCACGTGTGCAGAGTAGAACTGCTCCATGAGGTTTTCAAGGCTGTGGCTTTTCTGAAGCAGATTGCCAGGCCTGTCCAATGCCACTGAGTGAGTTCGAACTGCCAATCTTCTGGCCAGTAGTCGAGGGCTTAACCGTTTGTGCCACCCGGGGACCATCAGGAAGAGCCTTAGGTTTGTGTAAGACACTGGCTCAGAGTCAGCTTCTCAGCAGTAGCTGAACTAGTGTGTCTTTCCCCTCAGCAGACCTCAGGCACACAAAACCAGATAAACATTTATCCTTGGTTCCTGCTACTCCATCATCATTGGCTCATAGATGGGCCCTTTTTATTTATGTATTAGTAATTTGTCTTGGAAGAAGCACAGCCGGAGTGCTCCTTAGGAACAAGGAGGGGGAGACTGTCTCACATACTTTGGACATGTCATCAGGAGGGACCAGACCCTGGAGAAGGGCATCATACTTGGTAAAATAGAGGGTCAGTGAAAAAGAGGAAGGCCCTCAATGAGATGAATTGACACAGTGGCTGCAACAATGGGCTCAAGCATAACAGTTGTCAGGATGGCGAAGGACCAGGCAGTGTTTTGCTCTGTTGTACATACGGTCACTATGAGTTGGAACCAACCTGACAGCACCTAACAACAAAAACAACAATTTTCTTATTAATAATTTAACAAACATTTCTAAACCAACCACCTAACCCAAGAACCAGAACACTGAAAACCACTTTCATTTACCTCTGGGCACCACCCTGTTCCAGTCCCTTCTCTCCCATCTCACTATCCCAAATTTTGAGTTTATCATTTCATTGCTTTTTTTTTTTAATTAAACTTTTTATTTTGAGATAATTGTAGATTCACATGCAGTTATAAGAAACTCTTATGACTCTTTACCCAGTTTCCCCCATGGTAAAATCTTGCAAAACTATAGTACAATATCACAACCAGAATATTGACATTGACATTGATACCATCAAGGTACAGAACATTTCCATCACCACAAAGATCTTCCTATTGCCCTTTTATAGGCACACCCACTTCCCTCCAACCTGCCTCCTTAACCCCTGGCTACACTAACCTGTTCTCTATACCCATAATACTGTCATTTCGAGAATGTTACATAAATGCAATCATATATTTTGGGATTTTTTTTTACTCAGTGTGATTCTCTGGAGATGGATCCAGGTTGTTACATATATCAATACTCTGTTCCTTTTTATTGCTAAATAGTATTCCGTGGTACAGTTGTTGTTGTTGTTAGGTGCTTTCAAGTTGGTTCCAACTCATAGCGACCCTGTGTACAACAGAAAAAAACACTGCCCTGTCCTGCATCATCCTCACAATTGTTGTTAAGCTTGAGCACATTGTTGGAGCCACTGTGTCTATCTCTCTTGCGGAGAGCCTTCCTCTTTTTTGCTGACCCTCTACTTTATCAAGCATGATATCCTTCTCCAGGGACTGGTCCCTCCTGATAACATGGTCCAAAGCAAGTGAGACGAAGCCGCGCCTCTTCCAAGGAGCATTCTGGCTGTGCTTCTTCCAAGACAGTGGCAGTCTATAGTATATTCAATATTCTTTAGTATGGATTTACCATAATTTGTTCAACCATTCACCCATTGAAGAACATCTAGGTTGTTTCCAGTTTGGGGGTGTACCATTTCATATTCTCTCCACTTTCTCTGCAACCTCACCAGCATTTGTTGTTGTCACTATTTTTAATTTTATCCATTCTGACAGAGATATCATTGTGGTTTTAGTTTGCATTTCCCTAATAACTCATGGTGTTGAACATCTTTTCGTGTGCTTATTTGCCATTTTATTCTTGGTAAAATATCGTATGTCTTTTCCCCATTTTGTTTTTTTTACTATTGCATTTCTTAAATATTCATTTATTCTTTTTTTAAAAAAATTGCACTTTAGATGAAAGTTTACAGAACAAACTAGCTTCTCATTAAACAGTTAGTACACATATTGTTTTCTGACATTGGTTAACAACTCCACGACATGTAACAAGCTCCCCTTCTCAACCTTGGGTTTCCTATTACCAGCTTTCCTGTCCCCTCCTGCCTTTTAGTCCTTGCCCCTGAGCTGCTGTGCCCCTTTTGTTTTGTTTTATGGGCCTGTCTAATCTTTGGCTGAAGGCTGACCCTCAGCAGTGACTTCATTACTGAGCTAAAAGGGTGTCCAGGGACCATACTCCTGGGGTTTCTCCAGTTTCTGTCAGGTCAGTAAGTCTGTTTTTTTTATTTTGTTTTGTTGTTGTTTGTTTTGTGTGTGTGAGTTGGAATTTTGTTCTACATTTTTCTCCAGCTCTGTTCAGGATACTCTATTGTGATCCCTGTGAGAGCAGTCAGTGGTGGTACCCAGGCACCATCTAATTGTGCTGGACTCAGTCTGGTGAAGGCCATGGTAGTTGTGGTCCATTAGTCCTTTCGACTAATCTTCCCCTTATGTCTTTAGTTTTCTTCATTCTCCCTTGCTCCTGAAGGGGTGCGACCAGTGGAGTATCTTAGAGGGCTGGTCACAGGCTTTTAAGACCCCAGATACTACTCACCAAAGTAGAATGTAGAACATTTTCTTTATAAACTATCTTATGCCAATTGAGCTAGATGTTACCCAAGACCACCGTCCCCACAGTCCCCAGCTCAGCAATTCAGTCCCTCAGGGAGTTTGGATGTTTCTATGGAGCTTCCATGACCTTGCCTTGGACAAGTTGTGCTGCTTCCCCAGTATTGTGTACTGTCTTACCACTCACTAAAGTTACCACTTATCTTTGTCTATTTAGTGTTTTTCCATCCCCACCCCTCCCATCCCTCGTAACCATCAAAGATTGTTTCTTTTTTTGTGTAAACCTTTCCATGAGTGTTTACAGTAGTGGTCTCATACCATATTGTCCTTTTGTGACTGAATTATTTCACTCAGCATGTTGCCCTCCAGATTTATCCATGTTGTGAGATGCTTCGCAGATTCATCTTTGTTCTTTATCATTTTATAGTACTCCATTGTGTGTATGTACCACAGTTTGTTTATCCATTCATCTGTTGATGGGCACCTAGGTTGTTTCTATCTTTTTGCTGTTGTGAACAATGCTGCAGTGAACATGGGTGTGCATATGACTATTCATGTGACAGCTCTATTTCTGTAGGATATATTCCTAGGAGTGGGATTGCTGGATCATATGGTATTTCTCACCTTTGAATTGTGGTGTTGGTGAAGAATATTGAACATACCATGGACTGCCAAAAGAACAAAAAACCTGTCTTAGAAGAAGTGCAGCCAGAATGCTCCTTAGAGGCAAGGATGGCAAAACCGCATCTTGCATACTTTGGACATGTTGTCAGCAGGGATCAGTCCCTGGAGAAGGACATCATGCTTGGCAGAGTACAGGGTCAGCAGAAAAGAGGAAGACTGTCAATGAGGTGGATTGACACAGTGGCTGCAACAATGACCTCAAGCATAACAATGATTGTAAGGATGGCTCGGGACTCGGCAGTGTTTCGTTCTGTCGTGCATAGGGTCACTATGAGTTGGAACCGACTCAATGGCACCTAACAACAACAACAACAATGGTATTTCTATTTCTAGCTTTCTAAGGAAGCATCATATTGTTTTCTAAAATGTTTGTATCATTTTGCATTACCACCAGCAGTGCATAAGAGCTCCAGTCTCCCCACAGCCTCTCCAATATCTGTTATTTCCTTTTTTTAATTCGTGCCAGTAATGCCAGGATAAGATGGTATCTCATTGTGGTTTTGATTTGTATTTCTCTAATGGCTAGTGATCCTGAATGTTTCCTCATGTGTCTGTTAGCCACTTGAATGTCTTCTTTGGTGAAGTGTCTGTTCGTTTCCTTTGCCCATTTTTTAGTTGGATTATTTGTCTTTTTTTTGTCGTACAGATGTTAGATTTTCCTGTAGATTTTGGAGATTAGACCTTTGTCTGATTTGTAATAGCCAAACATCTTTTCCCAGTCTATAGGTTCTCTTTTTACTCTTGTGGTGAAATCTTTTGATGAGCATAAGTGTTTAATTTTTAGAAGATCCCCATTATCTAGCTTATCTTCTGGAGTTTGTGTGTTGTTGGTTATGGTTTGCATCTTGTTAATGCCATGTACTAGGATCTCTAGTGTTTATCCTATTTTCCTTCTATGATCTTTATAGTTTTTGGCTTTATATTTAGGTCTTTGACTCATTTTGTTCTTGTGTATGGTGTGAGGTATGGGTCCTGTTTCAATTTTTGCAGATGGACATCCAGTTTTGCCAGCGCCATTTGTTAAAAAGACTATCTTTCCCCATTTGATGGGCTTTGGGCCCTTGTGGAAGATCAGGTGACCATAGGTGGATGGATTTACATCTGGGTTCTCAATTTTGTTCCATTGGTCAATGTGTCTGCCATTGTACCAGTACCAGGCTATTTTGACTACTGTAGCCGTATAGTAGGTTCTGAAGTCAGGTAGTGTGAGTCCTTGTACTTTATTCTTCAATAGTGCTTTACTTATCTGGGGCTTCTTCCCTATGCATATAAAGTTAATACTATTGCATTTTGAGAATTCTCTATATATTCTAGACACTAGTCTTTTGTCAGATATGAAGTTTGCAAGTATTTTCTCCGTCTTTCACAGAGCAAAGTTTTAAAATTTTGATGCAGTCCAATTTATCAGTTTTTTCTTTTTCATGTTTTTGGTGTCATGTCTAAAAATTCTTTGTCTAAGACACACCCAAACTCCCTGAGGGACTGAATTGCTGAGCTGGGGACTGTGGGGACGGTGGTCTTGGGTAACATCTAGCTCAATTGGCATAAGATAGTTTATAAAGAAAATGTTCTACATTCTACTTTGGTGAGTAGTATCTGGGGTCTTAAAAGCCTGTGACCAGCCCTCTAAGATACTCCACTGGTCGCACCCCTTCAGGGGCAAGGAAGGATGAAGAAAACTAAAGACATAAGGGGAAGATTAGTCAAAAAGACTAATGGACCACAACTACCATGGCCTTCACCAGACTGAGTCCAGCACAATTAGATGGTGCCTGGGTACCACCACTGACTGCTCTCACAGGGATCACAATAGAGTATCCTGAACAGAGCTGGAGAAAAATGTAGAACAAAATTCCAACTCACACACACAAAACAAACAACAACAAAACAAAATAAAAAAAACAGACTTACTGACCTGACAGAAACTGGAGAAACCCCAGGAGTATGGTCCCTGGACACCCTTTTAGCTCAGTAATGAAGTCACTGCTGAGGGTCAGCCTTCAGCCAAAGATTAGACAGGCCCATAAAACAAAACAAAAGGGGCACAGCAGCTCAGGGGCAAGGACTAAAAGGCAGGAGGGGACAGGAAAGCTGGTAATAGGAAACCCAAGGTTGAGAAGGGGAGCTTGTTACATGTCGTGGAGTTGTTAACTAATGTCACAAAACAATATGTGTACTAACTGTTTAATGAGAAGCTAGTTTGTTCTGCAAACCTTCATCTAAAGTACAATAATAGCAATAATAAATAAATAAATAAAAACTCTTTGCCTAACCCTAGGTTCTGAGGATTTTCTCCAACTTATTTTTCTAAAAATCTTATAGTTCTACAGTTAAGTCTGTGATTCATTTTGAGTTATGTTTTGTATAAGGTATGAGACTTGAGTCAAGGACTTTTGCGTGTGTGCGTGTGTGTTATGGATGTCCAGTTGCTGCAGCACCATTTGATCAAAAGGCTACCCTCCTCCACTGAATTGCTTTTGCACATCTGTCAGAAATCAGCTGGGCATGTTTGTGTGGGTCTATTTCTGGGTTCTCTGTTCTGTTTCATTGGTCTATGTGTCTTTCTCTCCAATACCATACAGTCTTTTTTTTTTAATTGTGGTTTAGATGAAAGTTTACAGCTCAAGTTAATTTCTCATTCAAAAATTTATACACATATTATTTTGTGACATTGGTTACAATCCCCACAATGTGACAGCACTCTCCCCCTTTCTACCCTTGGTTCCCTGTGCATGCAGTCTTGCTTACTATATTTATATAAGCCTTGAAATCTGGTAGACTGGTGTTTTCCACTTTATTCTTCTTTTTGAAGATTGTTTTAGCTATGCTGTTCCTTTCCCTTTCCATTTGAAATTTAAAACAATCTTGTCTGTATCTACAAAAAAATCTTATTGAGATTTTGATAGAAATTGCATTAAACCTGTACATAAATTTGAGGAGAATTGATTTCTCACTAGGTTGAGTCTTTTAATCCATGAACACAGTATGTCTTTCCATTTATTTAAATCTTCTTTGATTTCTTTCATCAGGGTTTTGTAGTTTTCAGCATGCAAGTCCCATACATGTTTTGTTAGACTTACACTTCATTTTTTTTTGAGTGATTGTAAATGGTATTTTTTTTATTTCAGTGTCCATGTGTTCACTACAACTATATAGAAATATAATAGATTTTTGTAGCTTTATCTTGTATCATGCAACATTGCTGAACTAAATTATTAATTCTAAGAGTTTTTGTAGATTCTTTGGGATTTTCTATGTAAACAGTCATGTCATCTGCAAACAAGAAAAGTTTTATTTCTTCCTTTCTGTTCTGCCTAATTTTTACTTCCTTTTTTCTACTTTATTGCACTGACTAGAATTCCAACACTATGTTGAATAATGGTGGTGAGAGTGGACATTTTTGCCTGTCCCCTGTCTTAGGGAGAAAGCATTCAGTCTTTCACAATTAAGTATAATGCTAGCTGTAAGTTTTTTGTAGATGCTCTTTATCAAGTTGAGGTAGTTCCTCCTTTATTCCTATCTTTCTGAGAGTATTTATCATGAATCGGTGTTGAATTTTGTCAAAATTTTTTTCTTCATTGATTGACATTATTGTGTAATTTTTCTTCTTCAGCCTATTAATATTGTGTATTACATTAGTTAGGGGCCAACTCTACAACAGCCAACAACGTTAAGTGTAAAATCTTATTGTGGTCTTGGCTTTCATTTCCCTGAGTTCTGACGAGGTTGAGCACCCAGTTAAGCGTGTTCCTTTCTCCCTAACTCACTTTTTAAAACATGTAGTTGATACTTTACCAATAATCCAAGTCTGTTGCATTTGTTTTCTTAACGCTATTCGTATTACCTACATAGTGACCCCTGCCCATGCATCTGAATAGAGACGCGTTTATTTACCCAGGAATGTGTCTCTGGGTAATTCTCCTGCGTATCTCTGGTTAGTGCAGTGCCCCAGGCAATGAGACACAAGTTGTTGTTAGTTGTTCTTGAGTGAATTCCGAGTCATGGAGACCCCGTGCTGTCAGAGTAGAGCTATGCTGCATAGGGTTTTCAGTGGTTGATTTTTCTAAAGTAGATCACCAGGTCTTTCTTCCAAGACACCTCTGAGTGGACTTGAACCTCCAACCCTTTGGTTAACAGCTGAATGTGTTAACCATTTGTGCTACCCAGGTCCCTACCTCCATGCTTTTGACCATTTTGCCATTTCCTTGACATAATTTGGCCTGTTCAGCTGTTCCCTCTGCCTAGAACACTCTTTGTCAACCAATATCCTATTTATGCTTTAAAATATGGCTCAAATGCTCCCTCTCTGAAGACTGTCTTGGTCATTGCAACTGGAAATGATTGCCCTTTCCTCTGAGCGTCTGTAGCATTGAGCACCCCTCATATGATGGGCATACGGCTTGGTACCATAATGCATAACTGATGCTCACACCTGGAAGACTACTGGGTGGCCTTGCCCCAGTGGCTCAGACCAGGGCTGCCTGGCATGTCCTTATATCCACCTTTGGCTTGTAGGCAAAGTGCCTCTCCTTTACGAACATTCCAGCTCACACAGTGGACATTTTTTATTTCATCTCGAATGACCAAATTCATTAAAAGTGGTGTATTAGGCAAATTGCCAATTTGCTAAGCAGAAATTTCAGAATAATGATAAACTCTGGTTTTGAAGTGATGCCCATTACATGTCAGTTTGATGTGGGAGATGGGCTAGGCTTTCAATAGCAAAACAACTGGGAAAACATATTTTAAGAGTCTGACTTGTTGTAGAACAAAATTCTAACTCAAAAAGAAAGACCAGACTTGCTGGCCTGACAGAGACTGGAGAAACCCTGAGAGTATGGCCCCCCGGACACCCTTTCAGCTCAGTAATGAAGTCACTCCTGAGGTTCACCCTTCAGCCAAAGAATGGACAGGCCCATAAAACAAAACGAGACTAAAGGGGCACACCAGCCCAGGGACAAGGACTAGAAGGCAGGAGGGGACAGGAAAGCTGGTCATGGGGAACCCAAGACTGAGAAGGGAGAGTGTTGACATGTCGTGGGTTGTTAACCAATGTCATAAAACAATATGTGTACTGTTTAATGAACAACTAGTTTGTTCTTTAAACCTTCATCTAAAGTGCAATTTTTTTTTTTTAAAGTGACTTGTTTTAGTGTGAGTGGAAATGGGAAACACCCTACTCAGTTTTGAACTTTTGTATCTTCAAGGTGTGGTTAAGAGCTTGGCTGCTAACCAAAATGACAGCAGTTCGAATCTACCAGCCGTTCCTTGGAAGCCCTATGGGGAGGTTCTACTCTGTCTTACAAGGTTGCTGTAAGTCGAAATCCACTTGACAGGAACGGGTTTTTTTTGCTTTTTGGTTTTATTGCTATTGACAGTTTCAGCAAACCCTGTAATACAAAAGGACTTAAAAAGAACAAGTCTAGATTACATCATTTCATCATTTTTAAAGTAAGAGATTCCAGGCATGCTTCATACAACTTATCTACATAAAAGTAGCTGTGAATTTTATTATCTCATGTGGGGGCAATTTCATACACCAGCCAATTCCAATCATTTTAAAAAACTAAATTATAAATTTTTAAGTCACAGACTAGAAAAGATTTACTAAAATATTCTTATATATTATAAAAATAAAACATGTTTATCATAGAAAATATAACCCACCAACCCACTGCCGTCGAGTCGATTCCTACTCATAGCGACCCTATAGGACAGAGAAGAACTGCCCCATAGAGTTTCCAAGGAGTGCCTGGTGGATTTGAACTGCCAACCTCTTGGTTAGCAGCCGTAGCACTTAACCACTGCGCCACCAGGGTTTCCATAGAAACTAAAAATATTAATAATAAGTTACATTTATTATTATTATTATCACCATCACCCATAATCCCACTACCCAGAGACAATCACTGATAGCATAGAAGGGACTTGGAGAGATTGTCCTGGTTCTTTTGTGGTTTGTGTCTAGGCAAGTCTATGTCATTGTTGTTAGGTGCCGTCCAGTCAATCTCAACTCATAGTGACTTCGTGTGACAGGGCAGAACTGCCCCCAGTGGGTTCTCTAGGCTATAATCTTTGCAGAAGCAGGTGGCCAGGTCTCTTCTCCTGTGGAGCTGCTGGGTGGGTTTGAACCACCAATCTTTCAGCTAAGGTTAGCAGCCAAGGGCTTAGCCACTGTGCCACCAGGGCTCCTTTAGGCAAGACTATACCTGGCAGATTTTCTTTTTTTTTTTTTTTTTCTTTAAACGAAGAATCCATACTTGCCCTCAGTGCTCCAGGATTTAATCACACTGATGGTCAGCAGCTCTTTTTCATGTTTATTTTCAGTTCCACACGCCATTCTTCAAGTCCATTTCCTCTTGTTCTCTCCCCGGGGGAGGCAGAAGTGCTGGCCTCTCTCTGCCTAAGAATCTTCCACAGCACCGAGTCAGTGATCCCCTAGTCTGCTTTTCTCCAGAGCGAATCAATAACGCGTCTTCATCTTGGCATCTGAGTCTCACGTCCCAATCATTGTACCACTTTGAGGCATCACTTGAGCTTCCCAAAAGGCTGAGAGTAAGCCATATTTCTTCTAACATCTGGTTGACCCAGCTATTTGATATTCACCTTCCTGAAAGCAGGGGGTTGGATCAGATGACTTTTGGGGCTTCCTTTAGTTGTGAGTTTATGTTCTTTTCACAGGCCTGGCTTAGGATTCTGCCCAGGGTAAGTATTTAGTAAGCCTTACTGGCTGTGTGACTCAAGAATGCAGTTCCTAATAACAAGAGCCACAAACGGTAAAGACAGTTCCAGGAATTGGCTGGTTACTTCGTGGTGATGGATCAAGCAGGGAAAGAACTGCAGGCCTCCTGTCCATTTCCCAGCCACTTCTCCCCACATCCATCTCTAAATGTTCACAAAGAACAGTCTGGGGCTCCCTGCAGTGGACGTGCCCTGGAGATAAGTCTGCAAGGAGCTCAGGCTTTAGAAGGGTTGCTTGTACTCAACTTGGGATGCAACTTTTGGTAGTCAGGGGCTCACCCAAATTCTTCCTCCTTGCTCCCTTGTTTCTTCCCAAGGAAGCCAATTTTAAATGTGGTGACACTGAGGCTGTACAGTGCTGCACCAGATACCCGTGAACCTGAGAGACTCAGCTATGCTCCCCTGTGCCTCGAACCACATCCCTCTAGAAGTCACTGGGAAGCCAGTTGGGGGTGGGAGCCCTAAAGCAGTGGAGTGACAGTGCTAAAGTGGTCTCCTTCTCAAGTCTCAGAGTCATGAAAAACTCAGCTTTTGCAGAGGCATTCAAGACACTGCGAGTTTTGGCTGAAAGCACATGGGCTATCCTGTTACACATCTTCCTGGACTGGTCCTCCATTCTTTGTAAATAGCTATTCACCATTCCTTTCATCCAGCTCGCTCCTGCATCTTGGACTTTCTATTAGATCTTACCACTTGCTCAGAATATCCCCAAACAATCTCTATATTCTGCCATTATTCAAAGGGCTCCTGAAACCGCCTCTTCCAGGAAGTCTTCCATGACCAACTAGAACACGAAACCTCTTGGCCTCCCTCCACACTAACCACACTCCTCAAAAAACTTCCCCTTTGTTTTCACAGAATGTAAACGCTGCAATTTATTTATCAGTTTACTGTGTGGTTTGAATAGACTCTCCGGAAGAAGATAATAGCTGATGCCTTCCGAGGTCAAGGGTGGTGTCCAATGAGATGTGTAAATGACCCCAGCACATCAGAGCAGCAAACAAGGGCTGCTGCAGTGGTGTGACTTTGCAGATGGCTGTTCAGACTTTCCCTTCAGAGCCGGAACCTCCACGTTTCCAGAGGTGCTGTTTATGTGCAGCGTCAGCCAGGTCCTTCAGTAATATTCGTTCGACACATGTTCTCTGAGCACTTACCATGAGCAAGCATTGTGTTAGGCTCAGGGGATGCAGTGCCCACTGACAGGTTTTAAGACTATGGTCGTGGACCATCAGTCTGGTAGTCAACAATGAAATATGCCTCTCAGTGTTCATTTCCTTCTTGAATCTGGCCCAGCCTGTGACTTGTTTTAATTAAGAGAATGTAGAAATACTGTTGTGCTTGGAAATTTCTGCTTTTGTGATTTGGGGAGCCCTGAGCTGCCATGAGGAGCCCTGGTGGTGCAGTAGTTAAGTGCTCGGCTGCTAACCAAGCCCACCAGCCACCTCAGGAGAAAGATATAGCAGCCTGCTTCCATAAAGATTACAGCCTTAGGTCCTGGAACACGCTTTTAACTCAGTACTGAGGTCACTCCTGAGGTTCACCCTTCAGCCAAAGATTAGACAGGCTCATAAAACAAAACGAAACTAAATGGGCACACCAGCCCCGGGGCAAGGACAAGAAGGCAGGAGGGGACAAAAGAGCTGGTAATGGGTAACCCAAGGTCAAGAACAGGAGAGTGTGGATATGTCCTGGGGTTGGCAACAAATGTCACAAAACGAGATGTGTATTAATTATTTAACGAGAAAGTAATTTGCTCTGTAAACCTTCATCTAAAGCACACACACACACACACAGACAAAGATTACAGCCTTGGAAACCCTATGGGGCAGTTCTACTCTGTCCTATAGGGTCACTATGAGTTGGAATCGACTTGATGGCAATGGGCTTGGTTTTTGGGTTTGGTGAGCTGCCATGTAAGAAGTCAGATATTCCGCTGGAGAAACCACGGAGAGAGGCCACCTGGAGAAGAGGCCCTGACACTATAGGGAAAGAGACAGTTCAGCTGTCCCATAGTCCCAGCTGACCCCAGCCTCCAGCCAAGCTGCCAATGAATGCAGCCACGTGAGTAATCAGAAGCAAGACCAGCAGAAGAACCATCCAGCTGAGCCCAGCTCAGACTGCATAAATGGGAGCAAATGACCATTTGGCTGTTGTTGTCAGCTACTGTTCTTGGAATGGTTTATCAGACAGCAATTAATAACCAAAAACAAACAAAAAAATCCTATCATTCCTGAAAACAAGAGAGGAGTATATGATTTTCCAAATCAGCCTCAAGGTACAGGCAGTCCCCAGGTTATGAACGGGATGTCTTCCTAAGTCTGTCTTTAAGTCAGATTTGTAGGCAAGTCAGCACAGGTACATACTGTTCTTATCTAGTGACAGTTAGTACAATGTTCATCTTAGTATATGTTGCTGTTAGGTGCCATTGAGTCGGTACCGAC
This sequence comes from Loxodonta africana, assembly GCF_030014295.1. Taxonomy (NCBI): domain Eukaryota; kingdom Metazoa; phylum Chordata; class Mammalia; order Proboscidea; family Elephantidae; genus Loxodonta; species Loxodonta africana. The sequence continues at coordinate 64,426,006 of NC_087366.1, read as the reverse complement.
TCATAGCGACCCTATGTACCACAGAATGAAATACTGCCCAGTCCTGCACCACCCTCACAATCATTGCCATGCTTGAGCCCATCATTGTAGCCACTGTGTCAATCCATCTCTTTGAAGGTCTTCCTCTTTTTGCTGACCCCACAGTTGTGACAACATGTCCAAAGTATGTGAGACGCAGTCTTGCCAACCTTGCCTCCGAGGAGCATTCTGGTTGTAGTCCTTCCAAGACAGATTTGTTTGTTCTTTTGGCAGTCCGTGATATATTCAATATTCCTCACAACACCACAATTCAAAGGCATCAATTCTTCCCATCTTCCTTATTCGTCGTCTAGTTTTCACAGGCATATGATGCCATTGAAAATACCATGGCTTGGGTCAGGTGCACCTTAGTCTTCAAGGTTACTTACGTCTTTGCTTTTCAACACTTCAAAGAGGTTCTTTGCAGAAGATTTGCCCAATGCAATGTGTCTTTTTTTTTTTTTAATAATTTTTATTGTGTTTTAAGTGAAAGTTCACAAATCAAGTCAGTCTGTCACATATAAACTTACATATACCTTACTCCATACTCCCATTTAGCCTCCCCCGAATGAGTCAGCCCGCTCCCTCTTTCCAGTCTCTCATTTCGTGACAATTTTGCCAGTTTGTAACCCTCTCTACCCTCGTATCTCCCCTCCAAACAGGAGATGCCAACACAGTCTCAACTGTCCACCTGATACAAGTAGCTCACTCTTCGTCAGCATCTCTCTCCAACCCATTGTCCAGTCCCTTCCACGTCTGATGAGTTGTCTTTGGGAATGGTTCCTGTCTTCGGGAATGGTTCCGGACCAAGAGAAGGTTTGGGGACCGTGACCGCCGAGATTCCTCTAGTCTCAGTTAGATCATTAAGTCTGGTCTTTTTATGAGAATTTGGGGTCTGCATCCCACTGATCTCCTGCTCCCTCAGGGGTTCTCTGTTGTGCTCCCTGTCAGGGCAGTCATCGGTTGTGGCCGGGCACCAACTAGTTCTTCTGGTCTCAGGATGATGTAAGTCTCTGGTTCATGTGGTCCTTCCTGTCTCTTGGGCTCATAGTTATCATGTGACCTTGATATTCTTCATTCTCCTTTGATCCAGGTGGGTTGAGACCAATTGATGCATCTTAGATGGCCGCTTGTTAGCATTTAAGACCCCAGATGCCACATTTCAAAGTGAGATGCTGAATGTTTTCATAATAGTATTATTTTGCCAATTGACTTAGAAGTCCCCTTAAGCCACGGTCCCCAAACCCCCGCCCTTGCTCCGCTGACCTTTGAAGCATTCAGTTTATCCCGGAAACTTCTTTGCTTTTGGTCCAGTCCAGTTGAGCTGACCTTCCGTGTATTGAGTATTGTCCTTCCCTTCACCTAAAGTAGTTCTTATCTACTAACTAATCAGTAAATAACTCTCTCCCACCCTCCCTCCCTCCCCGCCTCGTAACCCCAAAAGAATGTGTTCTTCTCAATTTATACTATTTCTCAAGATCTTATAATAGTGGTCTTATACAATATTTGTCCTTTTGCCTCTGACTAATTTCACTCAGCATAATGCCTTCCAGGTTCCTCCATGTTATGAAATGTTTCACAGATTCGTCATTGTTCTTTATTGATGCATGGTACTCCATTGTGTGAACATACCACAATTTATTTAACCATTCATCCGTTGATGGACACCTTGGTTGTTTCCAGCTTTTTGCTATTGTAAACAGAGCTACAATAAACATGGGTGTGCATATATCTGTTCGTGTAAAGGCTCTTATTTCTCTAGGATATATTCCGAGTAGTGGGATTTCTGGGTTGTATGCTAGTTCTATTTCTAACTTTTTTTTTTTAATAATTTTTATTGAGCTTTAAGTGAACGTTTATAAATCAAGTCAGTCTGTCACATATAAGCTTATATACACCTTACTCCATACTCCCACTTACTCTCCCCCTAATGAGTCAGCCCTTCCAGTCTCTCCTTTCGTGACAATTTTGCCAGTTTGTAACCCTCTCTACCCTCGTATCTCCCCTCCAAACAGGAGATGCCAACACAGTCTCAACTGTCCACCTGATACAAGTAGCTCACTCTTCATCAGCATCTCCCTCCAACCCATTGTCCAGTCCCTTCCATGTCTGATGAGTTTTCTTCGGGAATGGTTCCTGTTCTGGGGCAACAGAAGGTTTGGGGACCATGACTGCCGGGATTCCTCTAGTCTCAGTCAGACCATTAAGTCTGGTCTTCTTATGAGAATTTGGGGTCTGCATCCCACTGATCTCCTGCTCCCTCAGGGGTTCTCTGTTGTGCTCCCTGTTAGGGCAGTCATCGGTTGTGGCCGGGCACCATCTAGCTCTTCTGGTCTCAGGATGATGTAGGTCTCTGGTTCTTGCGTCCCTTTCTGTTTCCTGGGCTCATAGTTGTCGTGTGACCTTGGTGTTCTTCATTCTCCTTTGATCCAGGTGGGTTGAGACCAATTGATGCATCTTAGATGGCCACTTGTTAGCATTTAAGACCCCAGATGCCACATTTCAAAGTGAGATGCAGAATGTTTTCATAATAGAATTATTTTGCCAATTGACTTAGAAGTCCCCTTAAGCCATGGTCTCCAAACCCCCGCCCTTGCTCTGCTGACCTTTGAAGCATTCAGTTTATCCTGGAAACTGCTTTTGGTCCAGTCCATTTGAGCTGACCTTCCGTGTATTGAGTATTGTCCTTCCCTTCACCTAAAGTAGTTCTTATCTATTAACTAATCAGTAAAAAATCCTCTCCCACCCTCCCTCCCTCCCCCCCTCGTAACCACAAAAGTATGTGTTCTTCTCAGTTTATACTATTTCTTAAGATCTTATAATAGTGGTCTTATACAATATTTGTCCTTTTGCCTCTGACTGATTTCACTCAGCATAATGCCTTCCAGGTTCCTCCATGTTATGAAATGTTTCACAGATTCGTCACTGTTCTTTATCCATGCGTAGTATTCCATTGTGTGAACATACCACAATTTATTTAACCATTTATCCGTTGATGGACACCTTGGTTGCTTCCAGCTTTTTGCTATTGTAAACAGTGCTGCAATAAACATGGGTGTGCATATATCTGTTTGTGTGAAGGCTCTTATTTCTCTAGGGTATATTCGGAGGAGTGGGATTTCTGGTTTGTATGGTAGTTCTATTTCTGACTGTTTAAGATAACGCAGATAGATTTCCAAAGTGGCTGTACCATTTTACATTCCCACCAGCAGTGTATAAGAGTTCCAATCTCTCCACAGCCTCTCCAACATTTATTATTTTGTGTTTTTTGGATTAATGTCAGCTTTGTTGGAGTGAGATGGAATCTCATCGTAGTTTTAATTTGCATTTCTCTAACGGCTAATGATCGGAGAGCATTTTCGCATGTATCTGTTAGCTGCCTGAATATCTTCTTTAGTGAAGTGTGTGTTCATATCTTTTGCCCACTTTTTGATTGGGTTGTTTGTCTTTTTGTGGTTGAGTTTTGACAGAATTATATAGATTTTAGAGATCAGGCGCTGGTCCGAGATGTCGTAGCTGAAAATTCTTTCCCAGTCTGTAGGTGGTCTTTTTACTCTTTTGGTGAAGTCTTTAGATGAGCATAGGTGTTTGATTTTTAGGAGCTCCCAGTTATCTGGTTTCTCTTCATCATTTTTGGTAATGTTTTGTATTCTGTTTATGCCTTGTACTAGGACTCCTAAGGTTGTCCCTATTTTTTCTTCCATGATCTTTATCGTTTTAGTCTTTATGGTTAGATCTTTGATCCACTTGGAGTTAGTTTTTGTGCATGGTGTGAGGTATGGGTCCTGTTTCATTTTTTTGCAAATGGATATCCAGTTATGCCAGCACCATTTGTTAAAAAGACTATCTTTTCCCCAATTAACTGACACTGGGCCTTTGTCAAATATCAGCTGCTCATATGTGGATGGATTTATATCTGGGTTCTCAATTCTGTTCCCCTGGTCTATGTGTCTGTTGTTGTACCAGTACCAGGCTGTTTTGACTACTGTGGCTGTATAATAGGTTCTGAAATCAGGTAAAGTTAGGCCTCCCACTTTCTTCTTCTTTTTCAGTAATGCTTTGCTTATCCGAGGCTTCTTTCCCTTCCATATGAAGTTGGTGATTTGTTTCTCTATCCCCTTAAAAAATGACATTGGAATTTGGATCAGAAGTGCTTTGTATGTATAGATGGCTTTTGCTGGAATAGACATTTTTACTATGTTAAGTCTTCCTATCCATGAGCAAGGTATGTTTTTCCACTTAAGTAGGTCCTTTTTATTTCTTATAGTAGAGCTTTGTAGTTTTCTTTGTATAGGTCTTTTACATCCTTGGTAAGATTTATTCCTAAGTATTTTATCTTCTTGGGGGCTACTGTGAATGGTATTGATTTGGTGATTTCCTCTTCGATGTTCTTTTTGTTGATGTAGAGGAATCCAAGTGATTTTTGTATGTTTATCTTATAACCTGAGACTCTGCCAAACTCTTCTATTAGTTTCAGTAGTTTTCTGGAGGATTTGTTGGGGTTTTCTGTGTATAAGATCATGTCATCTGCAAATGGAGATAATTTTACTTCCTCTTTGCCAATCCGGATGCCCTTTATTTCTTTGTCTAGCCTAATTGCTCTGGCTAGGACTTCTAGCAAAATGTTGAATAAGAGTGGTGATAAAGGGCATCCTTGTCTGGTTCCCGTTCTCAAGGGAAATGCTTTCAGGTTCTCTCCATTTAGAATGATGTTGGCTGTTGGCTTTGCATAGATGCCCTTTATTATGTTGAGGAATTTTCCTTCAATTCCTATTTTGCTGAGAGTTTTTTTCATAAATGGGTGTTGGACTTTGTCAAATGCCTTTTCTGCATCAATTGATAAGATCATGTGGTTTTTGTCTTTTGTTTTATTTATATGGTGGATTACATTAATGGTTTTTCTAATATTAAACCCATCTTGCATAAATCCCACTTGGTCGTCGTGAATTATTTTTTTGATATGTTGTTGAATTCTATTGGCTAGAATTTTGTTGAGGATTTTTGCATCTATGTTCATGAGGGATATAGGTCTGTAATTTTCTATTTTTGTGATGTCTTTACCTGGTTTTGGTATCAGGGATATGCTGGCTTCATAGAATGAGTTAGGTAGTATTCCGTCATTTTCTATGCTTTGAAATACCTTTAGTAGTAGTGGTGTTAACTCTTCTCTGAAAGTTGGTAGAACTCTGCAGTAAAGCCGTCCAGGCCAGGGCTTTTTTTTGTTGGGAGTTTTTTGATTACCGTTTCAATTTCTTTTTTTGTTATGGGTCTATTTAGTTGTTCTACTTCTGATTGTGTTAGTTTAGGTAGGTAGTGTTTTTCTAGGAATTCATCCATTTCTTCTAGGTGTGCAAATTTGTTAGAGTACAATTTTTTGTAATAATCTGATATGATTCTTTTAATTTCAGTTGGGTCTGTTGTGATGTGGACCATCTTGTTTCTTATTCGGGTTATTTGTTTCCTTTCCTGTATTTCTTTAGTCGGTCTGGCCAATGGTTTATCAATTTTGTTAATTTTTTCAAAGAACCAGCTTTTGGCTTTGTTAATTCTTTCAATTGTTTTTCTGTTCTCTAATTCATTTAGTTCAGCTCTAATTTTTATTATTTGTTTTCTTCTGGTGCCTGATGGATTCTTTTGTTGCTCACTTTCTATTTGTTCAAGTTGTAGGGACAGTTCTCTGATTTTGGCTCTTTCTTCTTTTTGTATGTGTGCATTTATCGATGTAAATTGACCTCTGAGCACTGCTTTTGCTGTGTCCCAGGGGTTTTCATAGGAAGTGCTTTCATTCTCGCTGCTTTCTATGAATTTCTTTATTCCCTCCTTAATGTCTTCTATAACCCAGTCTTTTTTCAGCAGGGTATTGTTCAGTTTCCAAGTATTTGATTTCTTGTCCCTAATTTTTCTGTTATTGATTTCCATTTTTGTGGCCTTGTGGTTTGAGAAGATGCTTTGTAATATTTCGATGTGTTGGATTCTGCAAAGGTTTGTTTTATGACCTAATATGTGGTCTATTCTAGAGAATGTTCCATGTGCGCTAGAAAAAAAAGTATACTTTGCAGCAGTTGGGTGGAGTGTTCTGTATAAGTCTATGAGGTCAAGTTCATTGATTGTAGCAATAAAGTCTTCTGTGTCTCTACTGAGCTTCTTACTGGAAGTCCTGTCCTTCTCCGAAAGTGGTGTGTTGAAGTCTCCTACTATAATCGTGAAGGTGTCTATCTCACTTTTCAGTTCTCTTATAGTTTGTTTTATGTGTCTTACAGCCCTGTCATTGGGTGCATAAATATTTAATATGGTCATATCTTCCTGGTCAATTGTCCCTTTAATCATTATGTAGTGTCCTTCTTTATCCTTTGTGGTGGATTTAACTTTAAAGTCTGTTTTGTCAGAAATTAAGATTGCTACTCCTGCTCTTTTTTGCTTGTTGTTTGCTTGATATATTTTTTTCCATCCTTTGAGTTTTAGTTTGTTTGTGTCTCTAAGTCTAAGGCGTGCCTCTTGTAGGCAGCATATAGACGGATCGTGTTTCTTTATCCAGTCTGAGACTCTCTGTCTCTTTACTGGTGCATTTAATCCATTTACATTCAGCGTAATTATAGATGCGTTTAGTGCTGTCATTTTGATGCCTTTTTATGTGTGCTGTTGACAATTTCATTTTTCCACTTACTTTTTTGTGCTGAGACTTTTTCTTTGTAAATTGTGTTCCTCATTTTCATAGTATTTGACTTTATGTTTGCTGAGTTGCTATATTTTTCTTGGTTTTTATTTTCAGTTGTGGAGTTGTTATACCTCTTTGTGGTTACGTTAATATTTACCCCTATTTTTCTCAGTAAAAACCTAAATTGTATTGTCGTATATCGCCTTGTATCCCTCTCCATACAGCAGTTCTATGTCACCCGTATTTATTCCCTCTTTTTGATTATTGTGATCTTTTACATATTGACTTCAATGATTCCCTGTTTTGAGCGGTTTTTTCTTTTAAAAGTTAATCTCGTTTTTGTGATTTCCCTATTTGAGTTGATATCAGGATATTCTGTTCTGTGACCTTGTGTTGTGCTGGTATCTGATATTATTGGTTTTCTGACCAATTTCCTTCAGTATTTCTTGTAGCTTTGGTTTGGTTTTTGCAAATTCTCTAAGCTTGTGTTTATCTGTAAATGTTTTAATTTCGCCTTCATATTTTAGAGAGAGTTTTGCTGGATATACGATCCTTAGCTGGCAGTTTTTCTCCTTCAGTGCTCTATATATGTCATCCCATTGCCTTCTTGACTGTATGGTTTCTGCTGAGTAGTCTGAACTTATTCTTATTGATTCTCCTTTGTAGGAGACCTTTCTTTTATCCCTGGCTGCTTTTAAAATTTTCTCTTTATCTTTGCTTTTGGCAAGTTTGATGATAATATGTCTTGGTGATTTTCTTTTTGGATCAATCTTAAATGGGGTTCAATGAGCATCTTGGATAGATATCCTTTCGTCTTCCATGATGTCAGGGAAGTTTTCTGCCAACAGATCTTCAACTATTCTCTCTGTATTTTCTGTTATCCCTCCCTGTTCTGGGACTCCAATCACACGCAAGTTATTCTTCTTGATAAAGTCCCACATGATTCTTAGGGTTTCTTCATTTTTTTTAATTCTTTTATCTGATTTTTTTCAACTATATTGGTGTCAATTCCCTGGTCCTCCAGATCCCCTACCCTGCATTCCAATTGCTCAAGTCTGCTCCTCTGACTTCCTATTGAGTTGTCTAATTCTGTAATTTTACTGTTAATCTTTTGGATTTCTGAATGCTGTCTCTCTATGGATTCTTGCAGCTTATTAATTTTTTCACTACGTTCTTGAATAATCTTTTTGAGTTCTTCAACTGCTTTATCAGGTGTTCCCTGGCTTTTTCTGTAGATTGCCTTATTTCATTTCTGAGGTCATCTCTGATGTCTTGAAGCAATCTGTAAATTAGTTTTTTATATTCTGCATCTGGCAATTCCAGGATTGTATCTTCATTTGGGAAAGATTTTGATTCTTTAATTTGGGGAGTTGTAGAAGCAATCATGGTCTGCTTCTTTATGTGGTTTGATATCGATTGCTGTCTCCAAGCCATCTCTAAGATATAGTGATTTATTCTATATTTGCTCACTGAGTCTTATCTTGTTTTGTTTTCTTTCAATGTACGTAGATGGGCTACTAGATTGCGCTGTCTTGATTGTTGTAGCCCTTGAATCACTTATGACCTATTACCAGCTGGTTTGGGCTGTTAGTCCATTCACTATTCTTGAGTAGAATCTGATTTTGGGTCATCAAGTGTGTGGTGCAGACTGTCACCTATCCACCTAGAGAAGTAGTGGTGATAGTTGTGTGCACCAGATTCTAGTAGCAGCTGGGGTTCACACTCCAGGTGGGTCAGGATGCTGACAGGCTTTCCCCAAGTGCCAGTGAGGTAGGTTTGTCTCTATTCCTAAAGCACTTTGGTGGGTGGGCTCTGCGGCTGTACCTTAGGCCCCCAATGCAAGTACCTCTATAGATTGGTAGGTGTCACCCTCCTTAGACCCCTAAGGCAGGAGGTTAGGTGGTCTGGGGGGAGCTTCAGCCCTCAGTTCCCTGCTGTGGGTCAGTGAGGGCTCTGTTGAATACACAGAGATATCAGACCTGGGAAACTTGTCTTTCCAGTAATCTGCTAAAACAATTACAGTCAGATCCCTATCAGAATTGCCTTTGCATTATAATAGCCACCTTGTTCCCTGTAGGGATGAAAGCCCAAGACTGTGGATCACATGTTTGGCTGGAGCTGGTTCTGTTTTTAGTCCAATTAGGGAAGGATTTTTGGTCCCTGGGTTTTTTGTAGCTGCTTCTCTCAAGCCAGGAGAATGGGTTAGGAAAAGACCAAAAACAAAAAACAAACAAACAAAAAAACACAGCACACTTCACTCTCTGGCTCAGGAAATTCCAATGTTAATGAAGCCGCCTGGGAAGGGGAGGGGAGGTTTCAGATAAATAGGAGAGAGTAGCACCCCAGAATATAGACAAAGTTACTTATCTTGTTTGGGACGACTGTTTTATTTGAGATTCCCGAGGGGCGTGTTGACTGTGTGCGGCTGGCTGGGTCGAGATTGCCCCCGAGGGTCAGGCCCACATCCCGTGCTTTCGCTGTCTCAGAAGTCATGGTCAGTTCCTCCTCTCCCAGTCCAAAGCCCAGCACCAAGGTTCCCCGGCTGGGACGCTGCACTCCAGGCTCCAAAACCAGTCGCTGCCTCCCGGTGACTTCTCCTCCTGTCAGCCGTGTCACTGCGCTGCCTGCGTGCACTGACTGGGCTTCCCCCAAGGTCATTTCTGGGGGCCAGGGCTGCAGCCGGTGTTTGCACCATCTCAGGACACCGTGCTCAGCTCCCCTGCGCCCAGCCCAAAGCCCAGCGCCAAGGTTTCCCGACTGGGACGCTGGCTCCAGGCTCCGAAAACAGTCGCTGCTTCCCCGTGGTTGTTCGTTCTCAGTCTCTGTCACTCAGGTCAACTCTTTAGATCTGTGTTTGATGGTCAGGGTTCGTAGACTGTCATGTATGTGATCGATTCACTTGTTTTTCTGAGTCTTTGTTGCAAGACGGATCTGAGGTAGCTTCTACCTAGTCAGCCATCTTGGCCCCCCGCAATGTGTCTTTTGATTTCTTGACTGCTGCTTCCATGGCTGTTGATTGTGGATCCAAGTAAAATGAAATCCTTGATAACTTCAATCTTTTCTCCATTTATCATGATGTTGCTCATTGGTCCAGTTGTGAGGATTTTTGTTTTATGTTGAGATCCAATCCAAACTGAAGGCTGCGGTCTTTGATCTTCATTAGTAAGTACTTCAAATCCTCTTCACTTTCAGCAAGCAAGGTCACGTCATCTGCATAATGCAGGTTGTTAATGAGTCTTCCTCCAGTCCCGATGCCCCATTCTTCTTCATATAGTCCAGCTTCTCAGATTATTTGCTCAGCATATAGATTGAATAGGTATGGTGAGAATACAACCCGGATGCACACCTTTTCTGACTTTAAACCAATCAGTAGCCCCTTGTTCTGTACGAACAACTGCCTCTTGATCTATGTAAAGGTTCCTCATGAGCACAATTAAGCATTCTGGAATTCCCATTCTTCTCAATGTTATCCATAGTTTGTTATGATCCACACAGTCGAATGCCTTTGCATAGTCAATAAAACACAGGTAAACATCCCTCTGATATTCTCTGCTTTCAGCCAGGATCCATCTGACATGAGCAGCGATATCCGTGGTTCTACGCCCTCTTCTGAATCTGGCCTGCATTTCTGGCAGTTTCCTGTCAATATATTGCTGCAGCCACTTTTAATGATCTTCAGCCAAATTTTGCTTGCGTGTGATATTAATGATATTATTCAATAATTTATGCATTCAGTTGGATCACCTTTCTTGGGAATAGGCATAAATACAGATCTCTTCCAGTTAGTTGGCTAGGTAGCTATCTTCCAAATCTCTTGGCATAGATGAGTGAGTACTTAGTATGTAGTATATATTTTAACTTTTTAAGCATTTAAAACACTTAACACTTCCAACCCATGCAGTGTTTTCATGAGCACCACAAAGTAGCACATGCATTTGTAATTATGAACCGTTGTATGTATTTAACTCAAATTTTTAACATAATAGGCTTTATGACAGTCCATTCTTATGTACGAATTGTCCGTTAAGTCAGACATTCGTAACCTGGGAACTGCCAGTACTTTGATAGACCAAATGCTTACAAATTTAAAACTCAAGCAGAGTCATGGTAGCAAATGTTGTTGTTAGGTGCCATTGAGTCCATTCTGACTCATAGCAATCCTGTGTACAAGAGAACAAAACACTGCCCAGTCCTGTGCCATCCTCACAATGGTTGTTTTGCTTGAGCCCATTGTTGCAGCCACTGTGTCAATTCATCTTGTTGGGGGTCTTCTTCTTTTTCGTTGACCCTCTACTTTACCAAGCATGATGTCCTTCTCTAGGGACCAATCCCTCCTGATAACATGTCCAAAATACTTCTCACCATCCCTGCTTCTAAGGAGCATTCTGGCTGTACTTCTTCCAAGACAGATTTGTTCATTCTTTTGGCACTCCATAGTATATTCAATATTCTTTGCCAACACCATAATTCAAAGGCATCAATTCTTCAGTCTTCCTTGTTCACTGTCTGGCTTTTGTATGCATATGAGGCAATTGAAAACACCATGGCTTGGGTCAGCTGCACCTTAGTTCTCAAGGTGACATCTTTGCTTTTCAACATTTCAAAGAGGTCTTTTACAGCAGATTTGCCCAGTGATTTCTTGACTGCTGGTAGCAATAGGGCATTAAAAAAAAAAAAACTAGCCCTTACCAAGTTTTTAGATAAGAATCAACCCGTCCATCTTCCCTAAAATAATCTATAAAATTAACACAACCAAAAAAAAAAAAATCACAATTTTTGACATCTTATGCAAGCAGGTGCTAAAGTTCATGTGGAAAAGTAAACAAGCAAAAGTAGCCAGGAACGTTCCAGAAAAATAAGTGGGGAAGGAACAGTCTTAACAGAAAATGAAATATACCATAAAGCTATCAAAATTAAAGCGGTATGGCAGGGGGACTTGAGTAGAACAGCATAGAAAAAGATGCAACCACATGTGCAATTTTATTAGATGAAACGTGGCTTCTCAAATCAGTGAAGAAAAAGAGATATTATTTCAATAAATGGTGTTTGGATAGGTGGTTAGCCATCTGGAATGAAACAAAAGGATTAGATCTCCACCACAAACTATTACTCTAGTGAGTAAAAATAAAAAACAAAATCCATCGCCATTGAGTTGATTCCGACTCATAGCAACCCTACAGAACAGAGTAGAACTGCCCCACAGGGTTTTCTAGGCTGTAATCTTTACACGGAAACTCTGGTAGGTAGTGGCTAAGTGCTACAGAGGGTCGGCAGTTTGAATCTACCAGACACTCCTTGGAAACTCTCTGGGGCAGTTCTATCCTGTCCTGTGGGGTCACTATGAGTTGGAATTGACTCGACGGCAACGGGGGTTATGGGGCTTCCTCACAGAAGCAGATTGCAGGTCTTTTTCTCCGGTGTAGTGGCTGGTGAGTTCAGACCTCTGGCCTTTCAGTTGGCAGCCGAGCTCTTGACCATTGTGCCACCAGGACTTCTTGCATATGTGGTTAAAAACCAAACCCAGTGCCGTCAAGTCGATTCCGACTCATAGCGACCCTATAGGACTGAGAACTGCCCTACAGAGTTTCCAAGGAGCACCTGGCAGATTTGAACTGCCGACCCTTTGGTTAGCAGCCGTAGCACTTAACCACTATGCCACCAAGGTTTCCAGATATGTGGTTAGGGATTCCCAAATTTCACCGTCTGTGGATGGTTTCTCTAGATTTGCTCAGTTTTTCCACAGAAAGGGCCCGCCAAGGTGTGTGAGCCAGGCGGCCAGCATTCTGGAACCAGGAGCCTCACCGTTGGAGTGCAGAATTTCACTTTGCTGCCCTGTTTTCAGCTCTGAGTTTACCCTTACCCTCCAGGGCCCCTCTGTTTCAGTCTCTCCAGGAAATAACCTCTTTTGGCAGAGGCAGTCACTGACAGTGGGCCAAGGGGATGGGGACACGGTGCTCTCATTTTTCAGACTCCTCCACCTCATCTTGGCCTTTTGTGGTGTTCTCTGTTCCTTAGCTGTCCAAAGAACTCTGCTATGAGTCAAGCATGTAGGGATAGGAAATATGGCCCCTTATCTTGTCTAAGCACCTAGTTCGTTAGTCACAAGCAGTCCTCAAGTGCCAGCAGTAACATTTATATGGTGGTCTGCACTTATTTTTAAATTCCAAGAATACTGAGTCAAAGACCTTTTAATTATAGCCAGCCTGATCTCTTACCTGTCTCAATAACACAGTTCTTGGTTTAGGGGAAAACAAGAATACCGAATCTCCTACATAAAACAAACTCTAACAGTACTGAGAAGAGAAATAGACTCCAGAGTAACGGGAACAAGACAGAGAAACACACGGTCCTCTTTTGATTAACGAGGAAGTGTGTTGCCCAAAGCGTAACATTTGAAGGAAGAAAATGCATGGAGGAAAGGTTAATGAAGTAGCTGAGCAGAGGAAAATCAAGCCTAAGTGCCTGCAGGGAGAGAAGCTGACAAGAGAGATAGGGTCGCTAAGAGTCGGAATCCACTCGGGCACTGGGTGGGGTTGGGTTTTACATGCTTGACCAGCTAAAAATTACGGATAATCCTCCTGAGTTGTTCTTCAAGTCCCCCACCAGGTGCAGAGCATGTGCAGTAAAAATCAAGGTAACCTATGAATGACCTTCCACACGAGATAATCACCAACAAAGATGCCTTGCCAGACTCGAGCCAGGGTCCAAAGACATCGCGCATGCGCAACATCCCTGACTAAGTCCTGGTCGACACCCAGCAGCCCTCGCGACAGACTCCATCTTAGTTCCAGCATCCTCTGCGAGGAAAGCCGTCTTCGTTCCAGCAGCCTCTGCGAGGAGCCCCATCTTCATTCCAGCAGCCTCTGCGAGGAAAGCCGTCTTCGTTCCAGCAGCCTCTGCGAGGAAAGCCGTCTTCGGTCCAGCAGCCTCTGCGAGGAGCCCCGTCTTCGTTCCAGCAGCCTCTGCGAGGAAAGCCGTCTTCGTTCCAGCAGCCTCTGCGAGGAAAGCCGTCTTCCTTCCAGCAGCCTCTGCGAGGAAATCCATCTTGAATTCCAACTGCGCGTGTGTTTGATTTTCATAATCCTTCCCCTTCTCCTGGAAATCTCCACCCATCTAATGAATGAAGAAAAGCTTTTATAAACCCTAGGAAATCCTTTGTTGACGAGAGACTGGAGGCTAGCGTAGGTGGAAACCCCTCTCCTCCTCTCATCGCGAGCCTTTTTACTTTCTGTCCCTGCCAAACCTGAAGAGGAAGCTGTGGAGTAATGTTCTGGGGACTGTCCTCATCACAGTTGGCATAGCTGCTTCAGCAGAGCTAATCTTGGAAAGCCAAATGTTTTTGCAGTTCGTCTCTCCAGGCCAAACCAGATAACAGCTGCATCACCACTCACTGGTACCACAAAGGTCAAAAGATGTGTTTGTGGTTTCAATATTGGGCTCGGGTGACGATCCCCAGAGTTCTTTGGCAGTCACAACTGCTGTAAAGAGATGAGTCTTTCTGCCAGTTGTCTTCCTGAAAACACGCAGTACCAATGGTAAGACTTGCCTCAGCTCACTTTAAAGCTGATGAGTTTACGAAAGCCATCCATTCCCAGTCATCCCCCACCTCTGTGGGCTCCAGGAAGCCTGCTAAACCAGTCCAACTTCAGGAAGTCTCTAGGGCTGCTGCTCTTGTCCTCTGCTGTCCTTCAGAACCATTCAAGCCAGCTTCGGGGACTGAGGACCGAAGCAGCAAGGAGCACTGTGTCTTTACAAGGGAGGTCTAAACATTGACTCTCCGACCTCAGTGTGCATCAGAATCACCTGGAGGGCTTGTTACGAGTTTTTGCTGGGTGCTAAACTCAGAAGGGAAACCCTGGTGGCGTAGTGATTAAGTGCTATGGCTGCTAACCAAAACGTCGGCAGTTCGAATCCACCAGGTGCTCCTTGGAAACTCTATGGGGCAGTTCTACTCTGTCTTATAGGGTTGCTACGAGTTGGAATCGACTCGAAGGCATTGGGTTTGTTTTTTTGGTTTTAACCTCAGAATTTCTGATACAGTAGGTCCAGGGTGGGGCCCAGGAGCCCTGGTGGCACAGTGGTTAAGAGCTTGGCTGCTAACCAGAAACACTGGCCGTTCTAACCCACCAGCCGCTCCTTGGAAACCCTGTAGAGCAGTTCTACTCTGTCCTACAGGGTTGCTTTGAATCAGAATTGACTTGATGGCAACACTTTTTTTTGGTTTGGGGTGGGGCCCAAGAATTTGCATTTCTAAAACTTTCCGAAGTGATGTTGATGCTGCTGGTCTGGGGACTGGCTGTAGAATCACTAATCTCAGGTTTCAAACACCCGTTTGTTGTTGCTACACAGTTTACGTGGCTTCTCATTCCTGCAGCATAATTAATGTCTCAATTCAGAAAGTCTACGGAATATTCTGGGCCTTAGAATGCTTTCTGCTAGTCGATTAATAATTAATCCCAAGAAACTACTAATCATTATTTAGTCAAGTATCAGGCACTGTACTCAATGACGGGAATACCACAAAATTGAGGAAGAGGCGTTTCCTGAACTCAGGATGCTGACAGCTTATCAGGACAGATAAACACCAAAGTGCAGAAAACAGAAGGCAGAGGAGAGCTGAGCCATAAAAGACATCTGAAGAGCTCTGGGCTCCCTGAGGTCACCTTTTAATAGAAAAGCAGAACAGCACACAAAATAAACGACATTACCAGAAAATCGGTGCCCTACTAAAAAAACACCTGTATGAGTCCAAAAGATCACCATTTAATCCAAAGCAAAATGAGAAGATAAGGGGGCAGGGAAACGAAAGGACTGGGAATGGAACAACCAGGACACAATTAATGAGAATGTTGACACAATGTGAAAAATCTAACTAATGTCACTGAACAACTTGTGTGGAAATTGTCAAAGGGGAACCTAACTTGCTGTGTAAATTTCACCAAAACACAATAAAATATTATTAAGAACAGACACAGGGGGGAAAAAAAAAAAACTGCTACAGGGCTTTTTCTAAGGCACAATATCAACCAGTGAATACTCATGGAGCAGTCATAATGTCTTAGCATCCAGTCATAAATTACATTATAGAAGCAATAAGAAGTATTTTAAGTCACTAGGCTCATCTCTCTGGCTCCAGGGAGGAAATGTTTTACTCAAGTGCATTCTAGAAGTGCAGATTCTAGGCTTAACTAAGACCTCACACTTCGTGTCTATATTCTTAATGTTATATGTTCTTTCAAATGTCTATTCCAAAGTCCTTCTTGCTCATATGTGCTGTTCTTAGGGAAATGAAAACAGGCTTATCCTCACACTCCTTTACCTGTTCCTTCTTTAGTTTCCTGTTTTAAGTCTAAAACCCAGGCACTTCTATTTCCTTACCAGGGTTATCAACCAAACTTCTAGTCACTCACAGATTTTATAAACTCTGAGTAAGAACTGTTATGAAGAAGCCCCAATTCATACAATCATCATCAGAAGCACACAGATCAAAGACACAGAGAAAACCTAGATGCTGCGTGGCTCCAAGCATAGCACCAACAAAGCATACTTGGATCTGTGTGTAGTTTACAACTACTTCCTGATCTTGACCTTTCCAGGCAGAGAAACAGACTTTATCAAACTATGTGTGGTTTTCCGTTGAACATAAGAAATACCCAGTAAACCCTCTTATACATCACAACATTTCATTTAAAATTTTCAGCTTAAGAAAGAAAGGCTCATAAGGGACTAGGGAACTTTTGGAGTATTATTTAATTGCTTAAAGAAAGCCTTGCTATGAGTAGGAATTACTTTGGAAATAACCTCTTAAGCAAGAACAGTTAATAAGAAATTGTGTCAACAGGAAGGAAATCTAGCCTCCACTTAAGTTTGGTTTTTGTAGCGGGAGTCCCCCCAAAGATGACCTGCGTAGCAGACCCTATTCACATAGCTTGCTTTCACATCCCCAAATTTAAAAGCAGAGGCACAGCACCAGTAACTACTTGTTAACGAATTTTCAATGGTCCTCTGTGGAGTTTTTAATTAGCCCTAATTTGTTCCCAATTTGGTTTCTATTGGGCAGACCACATTTGATGTACTTGGCCATGGAAGTCGCCATTTGGTTCTCAGATACACTGTTTACCCTGCTACGTCATAAGCCTACTGTGAAAATAGTCGTCAAGCTGAGCTACGGACATGCGTGCTGTCGAGTCCATTCTGACTCAGGGTGACCCTACGGGACAGAGCAGAACTGCCCCACAAGGTTTCCAAGGCTGTAATCTTTATAGGATCAGATCATCAGGTCTTTTCTCCTGTGGAGTTGATGGTGAGTTCAAACACCGACCTTTTGGTTAGCAGCCAAGCACTTAACCCTAAATACTCATTGACTTCAGTAGCGACAAATTGCTTTACATCTCTAAATGAAAAGCACGACTAGTAAATTCTTTAAATACAAATGCCGTTATTCTATCAGATCAAACCAGTTATTAGTAAAAAGAGGATAAAGGGCTTTTTGACAATAGTTGGCCTTGAAATACTGTTGGCTTTTACTAAATATGTAAATTAAAAAAAAAAAACCCTCATGACTGTGGTTGCTTCATGACGGACCATTCAGCAAAACTTGAAGGTTTAATTTTGTTTTGTTTTTTAATTTTTATTGTGCTTTAAGTGAAAATTTACAAACCAAGTCAGTCTCTCATACAAAAACTTACACACACCTTGCTATATACTCCTAGTTGCTCTCCTTCTAATGAGACAGCACACTTCCCTCCACTCTGTATTGTGTCCATTCAGCCAGCTTCTGTCCCCCTCTGCCTTCTCATCTCCCCTCCAGACAGGAGCTGCCCACATAGTCTCATGTGTCTACTTGATCCAAGGAGCTCACCCTTCACCAGTATCATTTTCTATCCCACAGTCCAGTCTAATCCCTGTCTATAGAGTTGGCTTTGGGAATGGTTCTTGCCTTGGGCTAACAGAAGGTCTGGGGACCATGACCTCCGTGGTTGAAGGTTTAATTTTAACAGGTCCTCCATGTCAAAGAAGGTTCATGCTATGCTTTCATGGGCTTTGACCAAATAGAATTTTGCAAAGTTCAATCAATTTTAGGATACTTGAACTGTTTTATACTCTACTAAAACCAAATCTATTTGTTTTAGTAGAATGGAAACTTTTCTCACTTAAAATGATACAGCAGTCACAATCAGAGGTATTAGAAAATGTGGATGAGAATTAACAGACTAAATAAATAACAACCAATTTTATTTAGACCTGAATTCAAATCCTCCATAGATTTCAACATAGACAACAGAGGGTCAGTGAAAAAGAGGAAGACCCTCAAGGAGATGGATTGGCACAGTGGCTGCAACAATGGGCTCAAGCATAACGATTGTGAGGATGACACAGGACCTGGCAGTGTTTCGTTCTTTTGTACACAGGGTCACTATGAGTCGGAACCGACTCGGCAGCACCGAACAACAGCAACAACACAGACTGAAATAACATTCACCAAGTTTACCCATTGTTTCCCAAGGCTTTGGATGTGTACCAATGTGAGCGTGAGGAAAGATTTTCAATGAGGCAGGACATGACATTAAATAACACCAACTCTCATAGTGAGAACGTTTTCATTCTTTTAATCCTTCTAATTACATTTGAGAAAAAGTCTCGGGTACTATAATCTTTAAGCCTCTTTACCATTGCTGAACTGTTTAGCAAAAAGCAGACCTTAGACACAGGAACCTTTGCAGGTAACAGTATCTACCAAAAACTTAATTAACATTGCTTTGTTTTAATTGAATTTAATTTTATTGTTACTATTAATTTATGGAGAGTGATACTAGTTCTACTTATAGTAAACCAAAACCCATTGCCGTCATTCAATTCTGACTCATTTTTTTTTTTTTTTTAGAAAAAAAAAAAAAAGTAAACAACTTTTGGTTTTTAAAA
Organism: Loxodonta africana; assembly: GCF_030014295.1. Classification (NCBI taxonomy): domain Eukaryota; kingdom Metazoa; phylum Chordata; class Mammalia; order Proboscidea; family Elephantidae; genus Loxodonta; species Loxodonta africana. Next base: position 64,407,411 of record NC_087366.1, on the reverse strand, counting down.
GTTAAGAAGAACAAAATCAGAGGACTCACACCTTCTGATTTCAAAACTTACTAAAAATATACAGCACTCAAGACAGTGCGGCACAGAAATAAGGACATCTAGATAAATGGAATACAACTGAGAGTCCAGACATGAACCCGCACATTTATAGCCAACTGACTTTCAAATAGGGCGCCAGGACATTGAATAAAAAAAAAAAAAGTTTTTTCAACAAATGGACATCCACATAAAAAAGAATGAATCTGGACCCCTACCTCACAACACATACAAAAATTAACTCAATGGAGGGTAAGACAGTATACAATACTAGGGAAGCCTGCACAACCTGTACAAGGCAAGGTCATGGAAGCTCCATAGACACATCCAAACTCCCTGAGGGACCGAATTGCTGGGCTGAGGGCTGTGGGGACCATGGTCTCGGGAACATCTAGCTGAATTGGCATAACATAGTTTATAAAGATAATGTTCTATATTCTACTTTGGTGAGTATCAACTGGGATCTTAAAAGCCTGTGAACGGCCATCTAAGATACTTCACTGGCCTCACCCCTTCAGGAGCAAGGAAGAATAAAGAAAACTAAACATGTAAGGAAAAGATTAGTCCAAAAGACTAGTGGACCACAACAACCACGGCCTCCACCAGACTGAGTCCAACACAGCTAGATGGTACCCAGCTACCACACCACTGACTGCTCTGACAGGGATCACAATAGAGGGTCCCAGACTGAGCTGGAGAAAAATGTACAACAAAATTCTAACTCACAAAGAAAGACCAGACTTACTGGGCTGACAGAGACTGGAGAAACCCCGAGAGTATGGCCCCCAGACACCCTTTTAGTAATGAAGTCACTCCCAAGGTTCACCCTTCAGCCAAAGATTAGATAAGCCCATAAAACAAAACAAGCATATAATGGGGCATGCCAGCCCAGGGGCAAGGACTAGAAGGCAGGAAGGGACAGGAAAGCTGGTAATAGGGAACCCAAGGTCAAGAAGGGAGAATGTTGACATGTAGGGTTGCTAACCAATGTCATAAAATAATGTGTACTGTTTGATGAGAAGCCAGTTTGTTCCCTAAACCTTCATTTAGAGTACAATAAAAATTAACTCAATGGCTCAAAGACCTAAATATAAGAACAAAAACTATAAAACTCTTAGAAGAAAAACCCACGTGTTGCCGTCGAGTTGCTTCTGACTCATAGCAACCTTATAGGACAGAGTAGAGCTGCCCAATAGGGTTTCCGAGGAGCACCTGGTGGATTCGAACTGCCGACCTTTTGTTTAACAGCCATAGCTCACTGTAGCTCTTCAGCACTGAACCACCAGGGCTCCCTTAGAAGAAAGTATAGGTGTAAATTTTCATGGCCTTGAGTTAAGCAACGATTTCTTAGATATGACACCTAAAGTACAAGCAGCCAAAGAAAAAATAAATTGGACTTCATCAAAATAAAAATTTTGTGCTTTAAAGGACACTATCAAGAAAGTGAAGAGACAACCCATATAATGGGAGAAAACAGTTGCAAATCGTATGTCTGGCAAGGTTCTAGTATCCAGAATCGATAAAAAACTCTTATCATTCAACAAAAACACTAATAACTCAGTTAAAACACGGGCAAAGGATCTGAAAAGATATTTCTGCAAAGAAGATACACAAACGTCTAATAAGCACATGAAAAGATATCTGACATAATTAGCTACCAGGAAAATGCAAATCGAAGCCACAATGAAATACCACTTTACGCCCACCTGGATGGCTGTATCACAAAGAGAGGCAGTGACAAGCGTTGGCAAGGATCCGTAGAAACTGGAGTCCTCATCCGTTGGTAGTGGGAATGTAAAATGGTGTAGCTGCTGTGGAAAAGTTTGGTAAATCCTCAAAAATTGAAACACAGAATTCCCATATGACCAGCAATTCCACTCCTAGCTATATACTCAAGAATTGAAAACATATGTCCAAAAACCTGCACGTGAATATTCATAGCAGCATTTTTCATAATAGCCCCAAAGTGGAAATAACCCAAATGCGATGATGGAGAAACAGTATGGTCCACAAATACAATGGGGTATTAGCCCTGAAGAGAAAGAAGCTCTGATAAATGCCACATGGCTGACCCCTGAAAACATGCTCGGTGAAATAAGCCAGACATGAAAGGATAGATGTTGTATGACCTGATTTACAGGAAATATCTAGAGTAGGCAAACGCAGAGAGACAGAAGTAGATTGGCAGTTACCACGGCTGGGAAAAGGGGTAAAAGTGGAGTAAAAAAACAAAACTCTGAATCCTCTACGTATTCACATGGAAGTTTGTTCATACACATCCAGTGGTATTTATATAAATGTTTGTATGTATATATGTCTATTTGAATGCATGTATCTCTATATAACTACAAATTTAACATAAATCTATATTTTATAATTACATATTGATAATCATAGTGATCTGCTCAGGAAAAATATACCAAAATAGCAAGAATGGTTACTGTTGCAGAGGGGGTTTCAAGGCATATTTTATGTTTTACATTTCTGTATTTTTAGAACAAATCCAATGTGGAAGACAAAGGGAAGGATGGAAATAACACAAAAAATTAAGAAAAAAGAAAAGTCCAGATGGTACTCAGACATGGTAAAAATTGTGAAGGCAGGTCTCTAGTAGCTCAAGTTTAGAAAATGCGTATTCCTTCACTGATCAGAAACTAGCTGTTTTGACTGCGTTCTCTCTTCCCTGGGACTGGATTTGACCTCTTTGAGTTTTTGTTTTTTTTTTAAGACCCTGTGGAAACCCTGGTGGTGTACTGGTTAAGTGCTACGGCTGCTAACCATAGAGGTCAGCGGTTCAAATCCAACAGGCGCTCCTTGGAAACTCTATGGGGCAGTTCTCCTCTGTCCTGTAGGGTTGCTATGAGTCGGAATCGACTCGACGGCAGTGGGTTTTTTTGGGGGGGTGCCTTAGTCGCTACTCATCTAGTACTGCTGTAAGAGAAATACCACCAGTGGATGCTTCAACGAAGAGAAATTCATTTTCTCAGTCTACTAGGCTAGAAGTCTGAATTCAGGGCGTCAGCTCCAGGGGAAGGCTCTCTCTGCCGGCTCTGGAGGAAGGTCCTTGTGGTCAGTCTGCACAGGAACCCCAGGCCCAAATGATGCACTGCTCCCGGTGCTTCTTAGTGTTATGAGGTCCGTCCCCCCACCCCCTCCCTTTTTCTCTCTTGTAAGATAGAAGATGGTGCAGGCCACACCCTTTACATTGAATCTGGGATTTGACCTTAGTAAAAATTTTTTTTTTTTAAGGGTGGTACAATCCCACCCTAATCCTCTTTAACGTAAAATTACAATCACAAAACGGAGGACAACCACACAATACTGGGAATCACGGCCTAACCAAGTTGACACATATTTTTGGGGGACACAATTCAATCCATGACACCAAGCAACGTAGCCTTCTTTCTTTAACCACAGGGAGGTCAAAATCTTATTTCCTATTTGTTCCTTCAACCTTTCCAAAGTTCCATAACAGACTTTTTTACTTTCCATTCTTTTAGCTAGCTAGATCTTGGCCTATGCTGAAGTACGAGTTCTCTTTAAAGTGCACACTTGCCCAGTATCATCACTGCTATCAGTCACGTCCGTCTCAGTTAACAATGCCAAGAGACTGCCTCTCCCAGTCAGTGGTATTTCTATTTAAACCACGCTCTAACTGTGGAGTGGAACTCTGGGCTCTCACAGGGGTTTCAAGTCTCAGCTGTCTGGGTCTTTCAAATAAAACAACAAACTTTTTTACTTCTAAAATTTTTCAAACAGACACAAAAATAGAAAGAATATATCCACCACCCAGATTTAACATCATCAAGATTTTTACCATTTCTGCTTATAAGCCTATTCCTTTTCCTTCTTCTTTGCTAACATATTTCTGAGCAAATCCTAGACATTATGCCATTGAGCTGTGTATCTCAGTATGCACTGCTTAATGGTGGGGGTGTTTCCTTACATAGTAACGGTATCATTATTATCTCATCAAGTCTAATAAAAGAACTCATCTGGGGGCTTCTGAGGTGGAACAGAGCCTACGGGATCTTAAGTGCTATGAAAAAGTTAGCATGTACTCAAACAGCAGTATCCGCGACCTCAAAACAGTCTGGAAGTGAACTTTTAGTAGTTCTGAAATGCAGGTACTGACCTGCCATCCACCTAAAGCTGGGCTGCGAACACCTAAGGCAACTCTTAAAAATACACAGTATCAAGATGTCTTTGTACGTTACTTTAATAAAAAACACACAGCTATGTACAAATATACAGATCTTCCATGTAACATAGAAACAGAGTGCAGTGAAGTAGCTTTATAGTTTTCCTCACTGAGACAGACCTTCTGTCCAGTGAGAACATTTATGATTAGCAAGACACAGTCAGCAAGACAAGTACAGAGTTTCCAGCCTCGTGATTAGGAAATGCCTTTGAAGGGATGACAGTGTCACAGTCATCAAAAGGGGGAAGAGTTGACAAGTTAGAGGGTCCTCCCTACGTTGTATAATGTAAGTACAAGACACAATAAGAGCTGTGATAAACTAGAGTTGAATGCTAGAAATATAGGTGATACAGCTTTCTCAGATTTCTACCAGTGATTATATACTTGATATATGAACATCTTTAAACGCAGACTAGTTCAATAGGATTGCATGTATTTATTCCACAACTACAACGTGCCAGTGTAATTGTGATACACACTTCAGAACTGGAATTCTCTATAAAGCAGTAATGACAAGCCCTGAGAAGACACTATTAGTCCTAAGTCAAATTATGTTTAAAAGTTAAAAGGTCTTTGGAAAACAAATGTGTACGCAGGAAACACTGGCTATGTATCGATTTTATTTGTAAGAGTAATAAGTGCACAAATACTAGTATTCTTAAGTTTTAAAGGTAAAACAAAACCAGAAAATCCTAAAGTTAACCCCACAAATTCAAATTAGCTGAACTTGGAGTAACAAAAATCAAAGCTGCTCTTGTTATTTGCACATTAATTTGATAAGTGAAATTGCATCTAAAAAGAAAAAAAAAACCCCAAATCTGCATCTGCTGTTGTACAGAAGTGATGGTTACTTTTCAGCACTTGAAATAAAGACAACTCTTACGAAGCTCTTTTTTTTTTTTTTTTTTATAAAGATGCATATCAGGGAAACCAACAGAATACATCACTCATGAAATTCCGTAAAAGCTGCAAGGCAGCCAAGAGTTGGTGGCATTTAAGGACAGTAAGAGTCTGCATCCTTAACCCCCAAGGATGGTTTCTGTACCAAGACTAAAAAAGTATGCTTTTCCCCTGCTGTAGCTGGACCGGTTACATCCCATCCCCACACAGAACAAGGAGAACTGTACACACCAATCACTCAAGAGTTATCTGTTGTTTTCAATCAAGTCCTGTTGAGGCTGTAATCTGTCTGATAGCATCTACTTTCAGCTCCCAAGATAAACAAGAGAGTCTATGTATCAAGGTTAATTCTCTTGGGCCGCAATGGATACCATCTTCTCTGGGGGCAGTCTTTAGTTCTCTTTCTTTTCAGTACCACGTCAGTGGTTTTCCTGCCAGCAGTCTCTGTCGGTGTGGTTTCTATTTGTGTTATAAAACTCGCGGGTGTAACATCTGGTTTCCTATCACAACCGGAAAAGACTTCTTGGTGGACCCTCTGGAGCTGAATAACTGGCTGCATCTTTAAAACTTGGGAAAATCCGTCTGCTTGTTCAATCAATGCAGGCAAAGACTAAAAAAAGCGGTAATACTCAGAGTTAATCTCAGGGGCAACCATACAGACAACAGAAACACATACACAGTCCTCTGGGACAAGGCTTTTTCTAAGACCAAATTTTTGGGGTCATGGATATTCAGCTTTACCTTGAAGATGCCATTTTTAGCTGGGGAATTTTAACTGAAAACTAAGACTAAGAGACATTTTGTTCCTATACTGCCTGGTAGTAAACTAGGAGGTAATGGGAATTCAGAGTTAAGGGCTTAAAGTCTAAACAAGCTTCTGTATGTCAATTCTAGGGTAACGAGTCTTTTAGAACCTTGACCACTGAGAGCAGGGGTCAGCACACTTTTCCTGCAACAGGCCAGGAAGTAAATCTTTTCAACTTTGCAGCCCACACATCTGTCACAGCAGCTCAACTCTGACACTGCAGCTCAAAAGCAGCCGTGGACAGTCAGTGCATGGACACGGCTGTGTTCCAATAAGGCTTTATTTACAGAAACAGTCAGTGGGCTGGATTTGGCCTTGCCTACCCATTTGGCAATCCCTGATAAAGAATATTCTATGAGAGAAGTATGACCACCAGAAAATCACAGCATCAATACAAACCACTAAAGAATGACCATCAGAACAGGGGAGGTTCTGAAGGGGTTTAAAAATAATTTCCGTATACTAGAAATGTCAATGTTTTCCTGCTTAGGGTAAAATAAGTTTCAAGAACATATACAAGTTTATTAGAGTAATACTAAGACTGAAGTTGGATATGCAGCATAGTATAGTGGTTATGCATACAGGTTGTGGAGCCAGACTGCCAGGGTTCAAATCCTGGCTCAGCTACTTATTTGTGCAACCAGCTTAGCCTCTGTGCCTGTCTCCTCATCTGTAGAGTGGCGAAATAGCAGTGTGTGTCTCCTAGGGTTACTCCAAGGATTAAACGAGATATGCAAAGACGTTAGAAGATGCCTGACCATACTAAGTGCTCAATAAATGTCAGCTATTGTGATTATTGAAAGTTGTTTGACAGGCTGCTAATACTCAGAACCCAAAAATACAGCCAACCATTAATGAAGCCAAATGTAATAAATACCTGGCACAAATAACAAATACGACTGTCATTTAAGAAATTCATTAAAGATCTATTTAAGGACTATGAGAATTTCTGTTTCAGTGGGCTAATACACATATTGGTGAAAGCAAATACATGGCCATGCATTTTGTTCCTTTTGTAATTTTTTTCGCATGCAGCTTTTACCTTCATGGCTTCACTCATCTCCTTAGTTACTGCCTTCCCTCTGCATTTCAGATTTTCCATACGAGATGCTGCAAAGAAACCGCCAAACAGTATGTTTTAGTTTTTCTTTTTTTTTCCTAATATCAAATCACAAAAGACATGCAGATACTATCTGGACAAAAATCTGTTAGGACAATATATTCACCTCGGTCTTTCTTAGAATGTTTTATAATCTGTTAAGTGTCTCATTAAACTTATCTAAGCAAATAAAAAAGACTGTGAAAACGTTAAAGCAGTAGAGTAAAACCAAAGGTTATAGGCATAAGACGGCAGGAAACAGGAGCTCTGCTATGAGGAGTCCTAGGATTGTGTACCCTGAAAGGAAGGCCTACTGTTCAATCTCTATATTATCTACTACTTCATCTAACACCCTCAAACACTCTCGTCACACATTAAAATAAAGAAGGCTAATATTTTTGTCTTACTCTGAATCTTAAAAAAGTAAAATATATTTGAACTTAGAATATACAACCATACACTGCATAGAGGCGATACCTCAGTGGATTTCCGGGGGAGGGCAGAATCTGGTGTTGACTGTCAGTAATATTAACTTCATAAGGTTTTCACTGGTTAATGCTTGTCAGAAGTAGACTTCTGGGTCCCTCTTCCCAGTCTCTCTGAGTCTGAAAGCTCAGCTGAAACCTGTCCTCCATGGGTGACCCTGCTGCTATCTGAATACTGGTGGCATAGCTTCTAGCATCACAGCAACACGCAAGCCCCCAAAGTACGACAAACTGACAGAGGCATGAAAAATGTTTACCTGTGTTTTATTGACTATGCAAAGGCATTCAACTGTATGGATCATAACAAATTATGGATAACATTGAGAAGAATGGGAATTCTAGAACACTTAATAGTGATTACAAGGAACCTGCACATAGACCAAGAGGCAGTCATTCGAACAGGGGATGCTACATGGTTTAAAGTCAGGAAAGGTGTGCATCAGGGTTGTATCCTTTCACTGTACCTATTCAACCTGTATGCTGAGCAAATAATCCGAGAACCTGGACCCTATGAAGAAGAATGGGGCATCGGGGTTAGAGGAAGACTCATTAACAACCTGCGTTATGCAGATGACACAACCTTGTTTGCTGAAAGTGAAGAGGACTTGAAGGACTGACTGATGAAGATCAAAGACCACAGCTTTCAGTGTGGACTGCACCTCAACATAAAGAAAACAACAATCCTCACAACTGGACCAATGAGCAACATCATGATAAATGGAGAAAAGATTGAAGTTGTCAGGGATTTTGTTTTACTTATATCCACAATCAATGCCCATGGAAGCAGCAGTCAAGAAATCAAGACGCATTGCATTGGGGAAATCTGCTGCAAAGGACCTCCTTAAAGTGTTGAAAAGCAAAGGTGTCACCTTGAAGACTGAGGTGCGCCCGATCCAAGCCAAGGTACTTTCAACGACCTCATGGACACACAAAAGCTGGACGATGAATAAGAAAGACCAAAGAAGAACTGACGCCTTTGAATTGTGGTGCTGGTGAAGAATATTGAATATACGACGGACTGCCGAAAGAACAAACAAATCTGTCTTAGAAGAAGTGCAACCAGAGTGCTCCTTAGAAGCAAGGATGGCAAGACTGCATCTCACATACTTTGGACATGTTGTCAGGAGGGATTAGTCCCTGGAGAAAGACAACATGCTTGGTAAACAGAGGGTCATCAAAAAAATAGGAAGACCCTCAATGAGATGGACTGACACAGTGGCTGCAACAATGGGCTCAAGCCTGACAACAATCGTGAGGATGGTACGGGACCAGGCAGTGTTTCCTCCTGTTCTACACAGGGTTGCTACAAATCAGAACCAACTCAACGGCACCTAACAACAACATTAACTTCTCTTTCCTTATTTTCTTGATGCTTTGCAGATTCCGCACACATTTTCTTTCAATCTTTGTAATAAATGTTCAAGGCTGCTCCGTAACAGAACTGCATATTCAGTGATACGGATGCATACAAACCCTTACCACAACTCTAAGTGACAGTGGGGCTGAGAAAAACCTTTCCACTATGGAAAAGGTTTTGGAAGAGCAGCCTCACTAGAACCTTTTAAAAAGGCTCAAGCAAGTGCAGAAAGGGAAACAGCTTTTCTGACTTCAAGAGACTGGCTAGGTACAAAAGACTCACTTTAGAGCCAAAGACACAAACAGGCTGAAGGGAAAAAGACCTCACATGGAAATAACCAAAAGAAAGCAGGGGTGGCTCCACCAATTTCAAGAAAATAGATTTTAAATAAAAAATTGTTACACGAAGCCAAAAAGAACATTATACACTGATAAAAGGGTCAGCCCATCAAGAAGATAAGCAATTATAAACACATATGCACCAAATAACAGAGTCCCAAAATATATGGAGCAAATGGTGACAGAACTGAAGGAAAAAATACTTCTACAATAATAGTGAGAGACTCAATACCCCACTTTCAATAATGGATAGAACTAGACAGAAGAGCAATAAGGAAAACAGATAATTCTAACAACTTTTTTTAAATAAATAAATAAATTTTAACAATACTATAGACCAAATGGAAACCCTGGTGGCATAGTGGCTAAGTGCTACAGCTGCTAACCTAAGGGTCGGCAGTTCAAATCCACCAGGTGCTCCTTGGAAACTCCACGGGGCAGTTCTTCTCTGTCCTACAGGGTCACTATGATTCGGAATTGACCTGATGGCAATGGGTTATAAACCAACTAGATCTTACTCATGGATAAAAAGGAATGAAGCACCTGATAACATGGATGAACCTAAAAACATTATGCTAAGTCAAAGAAGCCAGTGAAATAAATCAGGTGCACAAGGCCATCTACTGTATGATTCTACCTATATGAAATGTCCACAATAGGAAAGCTCACAGAGACACAAAGCAGATCAGTGGTTGCCAGGGGCTTAAGTGGCGGATGGGGAAGGACTGCTTAATGGTATGAGGTCTCCTTTTGGGGTGATGGAAGTGTCCTAGAACTAGAAGGTGGTCACGGGTTACAAACACTGTGGAGGTACTAAGTGCCAAGGACTCGTATATGGTAAAATGATTAGAAAGGAAAATTTTATGTTCTGTGCATTTTAGCTCCCTAATCTCCAAGCCTCCACTCTTACCCCCACAAACGGCATCCATATATGTGGTGGCAAGGCCTCCAAGCTGTTCATCGATGATCCTATATTCATACCCTTGGGTAGTTCCCTCCCACATTATTCCAGGACTGGTCTTTGGGACCAGTAACCTACAGCTGAAGTGATAGCATACTACTTTTACGATTAGGTTATAAAATAAGACTGACTTCTGTCTTGAGCACTCATGCTCTCTCTCGGATCTCTAACTCTGCACGAAGCAAGCTGCCACGCTGTGGAGAGGCCTGTACTGTGAAGAAGTCAAGTTTCTGTCCAACAGTCAATGAGGAACTAAGGTCTCCCAGTACCACATGAGTAACCCTGGGATTGGATTCTTCAGCCCCAGCTGAGCCTTGAGGAGACTGCAGGCACAGCTGACAGCTTTACTGCAACTCTGTAAGAAACTCAAAGCCAGAATCTCCCAGCTAAGCTGTGCCCAGGTTCCAGGCCCTCAGAAATAGTTAAGAGGTAACAAATGTTTATTGTTTTAAACTGCTAAGTTTTGGAATAATTTGCTACACAGTAATAGATAACTAATATAATATGACAGCAATATATTTTCAAGTTAATATATTTAGGCCTATCCTGGGTAGAAAATTCTCAGTAAGTGAGACTTCTTTTTAAATAATGTATGCTTGTAAATAAATACTACTTATTCACGTCACTGTGACTTATATCATTTTCTTGTGGCTTAAAAATGTAAAATTTCAAACATATCTGAAAATGTAGTATCAATTGTTAAATTTTTAGTTTTCATTGAATAAACACTATCTAACATACTGACGATATCAAGTGCTAGGATGTGGAGTAACCAGAGCTCTCAGGCTTGCTGACGGAAACGTAAACTGACACAACCACTCTGGAAAACTTCTCCGTAGTATCTATAAAAGCTAAACATACACCTACCCCATTACCCAACAATTCTTCTAGATACGTATCCATGAGGAACGAGTATGTCTAAGAATGTTCATAGCAGCTTTATTCATAATAGATAAATCCTAGAAACAATATAAATGACAACCAACAGAATAAATTGTTCACAGATACACAATGGAATAGTATGCAACCAAAAAGAACTACTGCTACACTCAAAATATAGATTAATCTTAGAGAAAGAACACTGAGCCAAAGAATGCAGAAACAAGAATAAACCAAACAAAAAAGCCCAAAACCTGCTGCTGTTGAGTCGATTCTGACTCATGGCAACCCCTGTGTTACAGGGCAGGACTGCTCCACAGGGTTTTTTCTTGGCTGTAATCTGCAATGACAGCATAAAAAGGGCCAAGAGTACTTTGGGTTTGTGTGTAAAACAGAACTAGGTTCTAGGCATAGATAACTATAAACAGATTTTTTACACATGAATGTCTAGTGGGGTAGTAAAAATTGTGGACATACGAGACATTCAGTATCCCTGGCCCCGACTACAAAATGCCAGCTACATCCTCCTTATTGAAGCCCTGGTGGTGCAGTGGTTAAGAGCTCGGCTGCTAACCAAAAGATCAGCAGTTTGAATCCACCACCTGCTCCTTGGAAACCCTACGGCACAGTTCTACTCTGTCCTATAGGGTCACTATGAGTTGGAAACAACTTGATGGCAATGGGCTTGGTCCAGTTTTCTCCTCCTCCTTGTGGTGACCAAAAATGTCCCCATGCTTTTCCAAGAGGGCCACTAGGGGGCAATAATTCCCCCAGTGAGAACCTGGATGTATGTTTACTTTCCTGAACTTCCTTGGGAACAGGGACCTTACTCCATTAATCTCAGACTCCCTGGTGTTGTGCCCATAGCCTAACATGTAGAGTAAGTGACCAGTAAATGTGACGACCAAGGCTACGGTAGAGGGTGCAGTGAGGGCACAGAGGAGGGCGAGGTGAATCCAACAGGGGGAGGGAAGGGAGGGAGAAGCTTCACAGGTGGTGTGAGAGACTTGTCTCACAAGAGGGTTTGGTGATGGCTGGGTTGGGAAAACCCATTGCTGTCCAGTCAATTCTGACCCATAGTGTGGAGCAGAACTGCCCCAGAGGGTTTCCAAGGAATGGCTGGTGGATTCGAACTGCCAACCTTTTGGTTAGGAGCCAAAGCTCTTAACCACTGAGCCATCAGGACTCTGGATGGGCTGGGGTGGGTGGCAAAGGTGTGCTGTACCAAAACAAGTGAATAAATCAAGAAAGATGAAAACACAGGAGCCAGGGAACATGACCCAACACACATAGGAGTAAAAGAGATTCCCAGGAGGATGATGAAAGGGACAGACAGGCTGAAAGCCTGGCAGCAGGCGAGAGAGCAGCCAGCCCGCATCAGAACAAGGGGGCAGAAGGGTCCCAGCGGAATATCGCCAAGGAAAAAGGTTTTAAAATGGATTTGATGGATAAGCTGAAGTGTTTACCATGCTGAAAGGACTTTCATAGCTCCCTTAAATTGTCTGGGAAAGGATAAGTGAAAGACAGAAAAAAAGCCAACATCATTCCAAAGGCGGGTGGGAAGCTGTTCAAGAAAGAAAACACATCCAGGGCAATGATTACATGACTTAGATTGAAGAACATTTACATAATCCTAACAATATAAACACTAAACACTACTGACTTTTTACAAGAAGGACTGGGAGACTGCAAGTGAGCTGGTGAGTACGGGTTATTCTTTCGAGAAACTTGGCTGAATAGAAAGAGGCCAGGACAGAAACAAGCAATGGCATGGAAGCTTTCCCTGCCGTTCCTCTGACAGCCCATCCTGTAGTTATACGGGCTGACATACATTCCCAATTAAACTTATGGAATTACCTTTAGCAGCGCTGTGGGGCAGGTGGGTTTCACCAGCCCCCTTTCAGGAATAAGGAAACAGACTGAGAGAGTTAAGAAACGTATCTAGAGTTGAAGCTGGAATCAGAGCCCGTATCTTCTTGAATCCAAATCTGTATGTAACTTCGCTGAAGATCACTTTATCAGGAATTATATCGCCCTCACAAGAATATGTTAACAAATGGTTAAACATTAGCTTAGGTCCAACGTCGTAAAAACCTCTGGAAATAACAGTGAGTCACGCCCAGTGAAGAATCAAAAATCAAGAAATTACAGTCCAATCTGTTTTAACAATCAGTCTGACGGTACCTTTTTTCTTTTGTAGTTAAATGAATTAAATCTCTTTCATTTAAAACAAAGTAGCATCAATAATTTTAAGACTAGAACCACACAATTAAAAATGATTACTAAATACATGAGTAAGGTGTTTGTAAACATATCAGAAAAAGCATTCTGACAATATCTGCTTAAAATTTTCAAAATCTTTATTCACTCCTTCACTCAAGATTACCCTAAACAATTTTTTCCTTTACTTTTCCAACTAGTAATAGCAGGTAGAGTCCTTGGTGGTGCAGGTAACATGCCCGACTGCCAGCCTAAAGGCTGGTGGACTGAGTCCACCCGGAGGCAGCTCGCAAGAAAGGCCTGGTGATCTACTTCCAAAAAATCAGCCACTGAAAACCTGATGGAGCGCGGTTCCAGTAGAACGCACGTGGGGACATCATGAGCCAGAATCAACTTGACGGCGGCTGGTAAGAGCATATCAGTGCTCCCGACAGACAGCCACCTGATGTCTGCACGCCTGACACGCAGACAGCTGGTCCTTGCCACACCACGCAGGACAGGGAAATGGGCGTCCTCCAGAGCCGCTGCCGATGCTTCCCTTCCTCTCTACAGCACTGATGGGAACGTCTTCGTGGCACCACCGTCTCCTCTTCTCAACCACAGAACAATGGTATTTAGGGATACTGACTATTCCCTATAAAAGCCTATTTAAGTGTCATGTAGTGGAAATCATGTACCTCTGAAACACTGTTTTCTCCTAATGTTTTTAATCATAAATGTACAGTGCTTCAGCTGCACTTCAGATGAAGTAGGTCTTTAGAGGCTGGCCCAGGAGCCTGTTCATGTGCAGCTGTGCTGCCGTCAGGTGCCGTCTGATGCCATTTAAAAAGATCTGGAGGGAGAGACACATTTCAAATTCCAAAGCTCAGGCTTACATATAAATTTCTGAAACGTAACCATTTGTAAGTAGCTGGCTACCTATAAATACCCTGGCAGTGGCTTAAGAGACTACATAATTAGGAAAGAAGAACTGCCTCTAAGTCCTCGGCTTGTAGGGTCAGCAAAAGAACCGGAAGTACCGCAAGTCCTACTGCAGAGGAGCTTAAAATAGCACCTTGCCACCCTACATGTTTAGTCAAGGACAGGAAGGAACAGGAGTCTCTTCAGTTAATTTCAAAGGACAATTTAAAAAGGACAATCCTGATGCAATTACTCCTTTTATTAACAGGACTGTAAAGGGTTGTAACTGACAAACGAGCATTACATCTTATTGGTAGACAGCTGATCAGTAGATTCCTGCAAGGATATTTAAAAAAAAGAAAAAAAAAACAACCCCCTCTCCCCCCGCCAACCAGTTTGCTTTTGAAAATGTGGAAGTCAGGCACCCTTGAGAACACCATCTTCCCTAGTCACTTGCTTTCTGAAACTTAGGGAAATGAAAAAGAGGAAATGAGAGATTGAGTAATCAATCCAGTTTTGCTTTCAGGTCACTGTACTGACTAAACTAGGTAACATGACCTTCCAAAAGCCTGTGCAAACTCAGAAGTTCAGCAGAAAGGCATTAACTACAGGCTTCCTTTCTATCACCGACGCATTTTACGAGTATCAACAAGCAGGCACGTACTGCATGGGAAGCCTGGACTGTACTGGTTTCTGGAAAAAAAAAAACCTAAAGCCATGAATTAGAACCGTGAATTGGAAAGTCACATTCCTGGTGAAAATGAAACCAAAAACTAAGCAGTGATTTATGACTTTCTGGAAGATTACTCACTGCTACCGTTTACAGAGATCTGTGGAATCCACTTCTTGGGGGATACAATCCTTTGCACCGCCCCACTTCCCCTGCCCCTCACCACCTCCTCAGGGCTGCATCACAACCTCTTAAAGCTCCAGACACCTTCCAGCCCCTGTCCCAGCTCCTGTCACCTGGCCGTGAGCATGTCTCTGAACTCATGCAGTAGCGCTCTCACTCTACTCACACCACTGCAGTCTTCTTTTTGCCCCAGGAATACTTAAACTCGTTCTTGACTTGGTAACTTTGTTCTAGTGCTTCCTCTTGATCGTAACAAGATAAACTCCTTCCTTCTATTCAGATCTCAGCTTAAATGTCCCTTCCACAGAAAAGCCATTCCCGTCACCTAAACACACTGCCCTAACACCAATGTTACTTATTTTTGTATCTGTTATTACTTTTCTCCTCCCACTAGAATGCAAGCTCCCTGGAGCTTTTCTATGTTGCTCACCATTGTCCTCCACATCTATAACAGTCTGGCAAGCAGAAGACATTCAATACACAGAGCTGATGCACGGACGAGTAACAGTCACTCATGCAGTATTTACTGACCACAGTGCTATATGCTGGCTGTACGTAATGGAAATACAATGTAAAATAAACTCATGGAGGCTTCAGGTTTTTGAGAGACAGCCCATAGCAAAAAAAAAAAAAAAAAAAAAAACCCCACAAATGCTTATATGTTGTACTAAGTGATATTAAGGAAATGAAGATAATTCAAAAATGGCTACAGCTGTACACTGGCAGGGAACTGGCAAATTCAGAGTCAGATGGGGACATGGAATGAGGGGTATCACTACACGTCAGAGGGACTGTGGCTGAAAGCAGGGAACACCAGAAAGATGTCTACCTGTGTTTTATCAACTACACAAAGACATTCGACTATGTGGATCATACAAATTACAGGTAACATTACAAAGAATGGGAATTCCAGAATACTCACCTGTGCTCATGCAGAACCTGTACACAGACCAAGAGACAGTCGTTCATACAGAACAAAGGGATACTGTGTGGTTCCAAATCAGAAAAGGTGTGCAACAGACTGGTATCCTTTCACCTTATTCGTTTTGTATGCTGAACAAATAATCTGAGAAGCTGGACTACGTGAAGAAGAAAGCAGCACTGGAATTGGAGGAAGACTGATTAACAACCTAAATATGCAGATGACACAACCTTGCTCACTGAAAATAAAGATAACTTGAAGCACTTACTAATGAAGGTCAAAGACTACACCCTTCAGTATGGATTACACCTGAACGTGATGAAAACAAAAATCCTCTCCACTGGACTGATAACACCATGACAGATGGAAAAAAAACTGAAGTTGTCAGTGATAACATTCTGCTTGGATCAACAATCAGCTCCCATGGGAGCGGTAGTCAAGGAATGAAAACGATGTATTGCACCGAGTGAATCTGTTGCAAAAGGCCTCTTTAACGTTTTAAGAAGCCAAGATGTCACTTTGATGACTAAGATGCGTCTGACCTAAGTCATGGTCTTTTCCATCATCTCATGTGCACGTGAAAGCTGGACAATGAAAATGGAAGAAAGAATTGGTGCACTTGATCTGCTATGTCGGTGAAGAACAGCGAATATACCGTGGATTGCCAAAAGGAGGGAGCCCTGGCGGCTCAGTGGTTAAAAGCTTGGCTGCTAACCAAAAGGTCTGCAGTTCAAATGTACCAGCCACTCCTTGGAAACCCTACAGGGCAGTTCTACTCTGTCCTATAGGGTTGTTATGCATCAGAACCAACTCGGCAACAACAGGTTTGGTTTGAGAGCAAATCAGTCTCAGGAGAAATACAACCAGGATGCTCCTTAGGAGTGAGGATGACTTGACTTTGGCTCGCGTACTTTGGACACGTCAGCAGGAAGGACCAATCACTAGAAAAGGGCACCATGTCTGATACAGTGGAGGGTCAGTGAAATTGAGGGAAGCCCTCAGTGAGCTGGACTGACACAACAGCCACACCGATGGACTCAAACACCAAAGATCACGAAGATGGCACTGGACATGAGGTCGTGAGTAAGGCTGCCGTGAGCTGGAGCTGGCAGTAATAACATGATGAAGAGTAACTAGGGAGAGGCATTTTAACTATGGCGGTTAGGGAGGATCTCTGCGAGAAGACAGGACTGAAGTGAGAAAGAAAACTGAGAAGAAGCCAATCTTAGAAATGTGTGAAAGTGAGGTACTTTCAAAGAACTGAAAGACAGGCAGTGGGGCTAGAGCAAGTAGGAAAGGCCTGAAACAGATCTGAAGAGGTATGGAGGGGCCGTATCCTGGAAGGAGACGCTAAGAAGTTTGAAGCTTATTATATATACATAATTTTTTAAGTCGCTAAAAGACTTTAGGATTTTAATCTATGATTGATCTGTTTGGGGGGTATTTTTGTTTGTTCAACGTAACAGACTTTATCTTTTAGAGCAGCTTAAGGTTTACAGAAACTCTGCAGACAGTACAGCGCTGCCACGTAACTCCCTGCACATGCCTCCCTACCAGTAACACGTGCATCACTGTGCTACGTCTGTTACGACTGACGGCCCATCGGGACTCACTCTTCATGTTGTACACATCTATGAGTTTTCACAAATGCATAATGTCACCTGTTACCATTACAGAATTCACACAGAAGAGTCTCACTGCCCCAAAAACGCCCTGTGCTTCCCGACTCACGCTTTGTAATTTTAAAAGAGCATCTTAGTCCTATGATCACACGATTATATAGAGAAAAATATACCAGGTTAAAGCGGAGATCTGAAATACAAGCGGACTTATACCAGGTTAACAGTGGAGATCTGACATACAGGTGGACTCGTACCAGGTTAACAGTGGAGATCTGACATACAGGTGGACTCGTACCAGGTTAACAGTGGAGATCTGACATACAAGTGGACTCATACCAGGTTAACAGTGGAGATGTGAAATACAAGTGGACTTATACCAGGTTAACAGTGGAGATCTGACATACAAGCGGACTCATACCAGGTTAACAGTGGAGATGTGAAATACAAGTGGACTTATACCAGGTTAACAGTGGAGATCTGAAATACAAGTGGACTTATACCAGGTTAACAGTGGAGATCTGACATACAAGTGGACTTATACCAGGTTAACAGTGGAGATCTGAAATACAAGTGGACTTATACCAGGTTAACAGTGGAGATCTGACACACAAGTAGACTTATACCAGGTTAACAGTGGAGATCTGAAATACAAGTGGACTTATAACAGGTTAACAGTGGAGATCTGACATACAAGTGGATTATACCAGGTTAACAGTGGAGATCTGACATACAAATCATGGACACAGAAAATAAATTAGTGGTTGCCAAGGGCTGGGTGGAGGGATGGAGGTGATTGGGGATAATGGCTTAAAGATGTGAGGTTTCTTTTTGGGGTGATGAACTGCGGTGATGGTCGCACATCTCTGTGAATGTACTAAATGCCACTGAATTTTACACTTAATATGGGTGAGCTGTAAGGTATGTGAATTACAGTTCAACAGAGCTGTTAAAAAAAGTGTCAAAAGGTAACAGAGTAGCCAAAATGACCTTCAAAAAGAAAAACAAAGTGGGAGGATTCACACTTCCTGATATTAAAAGAACTATAAAGGTACAGTGACTGACCACCTCACCCCATGAGAACTCTATAAGGTACAGTGACTGATCACCTCACCCCATGAGAACTATAAAGGTACAGTGACTGACCACCTCACCCCATGAGAACCATAAAGGTACAGTAACTGACCACCTCACCCCATGAGAACTCTATAAGGTACAGTGACTGACCACCTCACCCCATGAGAACTCTATAAGATACAATGACTGACCACCTCACCCCGTGAGAACTCTATAAGGTACAGTGACTGACCACCTCACCCCGTGAGAACTCTATAAGGTACAGTAACTGACCACCTCCCCCCATCAGAACAGCAAAGATCAAAAAAATGGAAAACAATGGATGTTAGCAAGGTTGTGGAGAAACCGGAACCCTCGTCTTTTGCTGGTAGGAATGTAAAATGGTACAATCACTGTGAAAAACAGACTGGCAGTTCCTCAAAAGACTGAACAAAAAACTATTATATGTTTGGAAATTGATTTGGTGCTTCCTTAAAAAACTAGAAATAGAACTACGATACGATGCAGCAATCCCACTCCTTGGAATATATCCTAGAGAAATAACAGCCTTTACACGAACAGATGCATGCGCACCCATGCTCACCGCAGCACTATTTACAATAGCAAAAAGATGGAAGCAACTAAGGTGCCCATCAACGGATGAATGGATAAATAAATTATGGTATATTCACACAATGGAATACTACGCATCAGTAAAGAACAATGACAAATCTGTGAAACATTTCACAACATGAAGGAATCTGGAAGGCATTGTGCTGAGTGAAATCAGTCAGCTGCAAAAGGACACATATTGTATGAGACCACTACTACAAGAACTCAAAAAATAGTTTAAACAGAGAAGAAAATATTCTTTGATGGTTACAAGAGTGGGGAGGGAAGGAGAGGGGTTTTCACTAATTAGATAGTAAATAAGAACTATTCTAGGTGAAGGGAAAGACAACACGCAATGCAGGAGAAGTCAGTACAACTGGACTAAACCAAAAGCAAGGAAGTTTCCTGAATAAACCGAACGCTTCGAAGGCCAGCGTAGCAGAGGCGGGGGTTTGGGGACCATGGTTTCAGGGGACTTCTAGGTGAACTGGCATAATAAAATCTATTAAGAAAACATTCTACATCCCACTTTGGAGAGTGGCGTCTGGGGTCTTAAACGATAGCAAAAGGCCACCTATGATGCATCGACTAGTCTCAACCCACCTAGAACAAAGGAGAATGAAGAACACCAAAGACACAAGGTAATTATGAGCCCAAGAAGGGCCACATAAACCAGAGACTACCTCTGCCTGAGACCAGAAGATCTAGATGGTACCTGGCTACAACTGATGACTGCCCTGACAGGGAGCACAATGGAGAACCCCTAAGGGAGCAGGAGAGCAGTGGGATACAGATCTCAAATTCTCATAAAAAGACCAGACTTACTGGTCTGACTGAGACTAGAAGGACCCCGGAGGTCATGGTCCCCAGACCTTCTGTTAGCCCAAGACAGGAACCATTCCCAAAGCCAACTCTTCAGATAGGCATTGGACAGGACTAACCCTGGTGGCGTAGTGGTTAAGTGCTACGGCTGCTAACCAAAGAGTCGGCAGTTCGAATCCACCAGGCGCTCCTCGGAAACTCTCTGGGGCAGTTCTACTCCATCCTGTAGGGTTGCTATGAGTTGGAATCGACGCGACTGCACTGGGTACTAGGTTATGGGATAGAAAATGATACTGGTGAAGAGTGAGCTTCTTGGGTCAAGTAGACACAGGAGACTATGTGGGCAGCTCCTGTCTGGAGGGGAGATGAGAGGGCAAAGGGGGTCAGAAGCTGACAGAATGGACATAAAATAGAGAGTGGAGGGAAGGAGTGTGCTGTCTCATTAGATGGAGAGCAAGTAGGAGTAAATAGCAAAATGTATATAAATTTCAGTATGAGAGACTGACTTGATTTGTAAACTTTCACTTAAAGCGCAATAAAAATTAAAAAACAAAAAACTACCATATGACCCAGCAATCCCAATCCTAGGTATATACCTTGAAGTGAAAGCAGGAATGCAAACACAAACCTGTACAGTAACAATGTTCATTACAGCACTTTTCACAAAAGCCAAAAGGTGGACACCAGCAAAATGTCCATCAACAGATGAGTGGGTAAACAAAATGTGCTGTATACATATGCTGGAGTAGTGCTCAGCCATAAAGAGAGATGGAAGTTCTAAGGCATGCCACAACATGGATGAAATCTGAAAACTCTATGCTGAGCAAAGTAAATCAGTTGCAAAATGACAAATACTGCATGATCTCACTTATATGAAATAAGTAAATATAAGAAACCAAAGACTACTGGTGTTTACTAAGGGTGGGAGGGAGGGAAAGGGGGAGTTTTTTCTTAGGGGGCACTGAGTGATAACATCTCAATGGTTGTGAACTAATTTGGAAAAGCATAGCGGTAATGGTTGCACAACATGAAGGATGTAATCAATGCCACTAAAATAAACATAGAAATTGTTGGATTGATGAATGTCTTGTATATGTTTTTACCACAATAATAAAAAATAAAGCTATAATAATTAAAACAGTATGATAATAGTATAAAAATAGATCCATAAACCAATGGAATAGAATTGAGAGTCCAAAAATAAGCCCTACACCTATTGCCAGGTGATTTTCAACAAGGGTGCCAAGTCCATTCAATGGGAGAACAGTCTTTTCAACAAACTGTGCGGGACAAATAGATTTCCACACACAGAAGAATGAAGCTGGACCCCTACCTCACGCCATGTAAGAAAATTAACCCCAAATCAATGACCTAAATGTAACAGCTAAAGACATAAAATTTTTATAGAAAATACAGAGATAAATCTTTAGGACCCTGTATTTGGCAGTGGATTCTTAGATATGACACCAAAAACATGAGTGATGAAAGAAAAAATACATAAACTGGACTTCATCAAGAGGAAAACCCTTTGTGCATCAAAAGACATTACTAAGTGAGATGGCAACCAACCTACACAGAATGAGAGAAAGTATTTGCAAATCACGTATCTGATATATTTAATATCCAGAATACATAAAGAACTCCGACAACTCAACAATAAAAAGACAACCCAATTAAAAAACAGGCAAAGGACTCAAACAGACGTTTCTCCAGAGAAGATATACAAATATCCAATAAGCACATGAAAATATGTTCAGCATCCTTGTTATTAGGGAAACGCATCTCAAAACCACAACGAGAAGCCACTTCACACCCACTAAGATAGCTCGTATCAAGAGGGGAAAATAGTAAGTGTTGGTGACGATGTGGAGAAACTGGAACCCTCACCAGCTGCTGGCGGGAATGTAAAATGATGCAACAGCCGTGGAAAACAATCTAGCTGTTCTTTGAAAAGTTTAACACAGAATTACCACATGACCGAGCAATTCCACTCCTAGGAATCCACCCAAAAGACTTGAAAGCAGGGACTCAAAGGGATGTCGTACACCAGTGTTCGCTGCATTACTTTTAATAGCCCCAAAGTGGAAATAACCCAAATGTCTGTCAACTGATGAAGGGAGAAACATGTTACATACACACCATGGAATATTACTCAGCCCTAAAGAGAAAGGAAGTCCTGACACGCACTACAACATGGCTGAACCTTGAAAACATCATGCTGAGTGAAGTCAGCCAGGCACAAAAGGACAAGTATCGTATGATCCCACTTACATGGAGTACCTACAATAGGCAAACGCAGACAGATGGAAAATAGGTTAGTGGTTACCATGGGCTGGAGAGAGGGGTGAGGAAAATTCATGCATAGGTACGGAATTTGCTTGGAGTTAAAGAAAAAAATTTTAGAAACAAATAGTGATAAAGGTGGCACAAGACTGTAAATATAATTAACGCCCCTAAATCGCACAGTTGAAAGACGGCTAAAGTGGCAAATTTTGTTATCTATATTTTACCACAAAAAGGGTAAGAGTATAACATATTCAATATGCTGAACGGAAGTAACTGTCACTCAGTAAAACAAAGCTAAAGAACAAGGGTAAGAGAGGCTTAAATAGTTCACACCCACAGACTTTTGTTCAAAGTAACCTAAGGAAGCACTTCAGCGTAAAGACAAGTCATCCAAGGAGTCTGGGAATTTTTTTGGTAAATCATCAAGTGCAAAAGAAGCAGTATCTGTTAAGCTGCATTTTTTAACAAAATAACTAAAATCCTAGACACAAACAACAAGGAAAATTAGGAATTTGTTTATTCAGCAGATGAAGTATACTGGGTAGTGCAAATTGTTAATGCTCTTAGCTGCTAACTAAAAGGTTGGAGGTTCAAGTCCACCCAGAGGTGCCTTGGAAGAAAGGCCTGGTCATCAGATTCTGAAAAATTAGCCACTGAAAACCGTGTGCAACACAGTTCTAGTCTGACACAAATGGGGCTGCCAAGAGTGAGAATCAGCTCAACAGAAACTGGTCTTTAAAGTGTACTAAGGTTCCTTGCTTTAGGTGAAGGGAAGGACAATACTCAATACAGGGAAGGGCAGCTCAACTGGACTGGACCAAAAGCAAAGAAGTTTCCGGGATAAACTGAAGGCTTCAAAGGTCAGCGGAGCAAGGCCGGGGGTTTGGGGACCATGGTTTAAGGGGACCTCTAAGTCAACTGGCAAAATAATTCTATCATGAAAACATTCTGCATCCCACTTTGATATGTGGCGTCTGGGGTCTTAAATGCTAACAAGCGGCCATCTAGATGCATCAATGGGTCTCAACCCACCTGGAGCAAAGGAGAATGAAGAACACCAAGGTCACACGACAACTAAGAGCCTAAGAGACAGAAAGGGCCACATCAGCCAGAGACTTACATCATCCTGAGACCAGAAGAACTAGATGGTGCCCGGCCACAACCGATGACTGCCCTGACAGGGAGCACAACAGAGAACCCCTGAGGGAGCAGGAGATCAGTGGGATGCAGACCCCAAATTCTCATAAAAAGACCATACTTAATGGTCTGACTGAGACTAAAGGAATCCTGGCGGTCATGGTCCCCAAACCTTCTGTTGGAACAGGACAGGAACCATCCCCGAAGACAACTCATCAGACATGAAAGGGACTGGACAGTGGGTAGGAGAGAGATGCTGATGAAGAGTGAGCTAATTATATCAGGTGGACACTTGAGACTGTGTTGGCATCTCCCGTCTGGAGGGCGGATGGGAGGATAGAGAGAGTTGGAAGCTGGCAAAATTGTCACGAAAGGAGAGACTGGAAGGGCTGACTCATTAGGGGGAGAGCAAGTGGGAGAACGGAGTAAGGTGTATATACACTTATATGTGACAGTCTGACTTGATTTGTAAACGTTCACTTGAAGCTCAATAAAAGTTAATAAAAAAAAAAAAAGTATACTAAGGTCCTTGCCTTGCTTACACCCACTGCCATCAAGTCGATTCTGACTCACTGCAGCCCTACAGGACGGGTCAGAACTGCCCTACAGGCTTTCCAGGGAAAAACTGGCGGATTCCAACTGCCAACCTTTTGGTTAGCAGCTGAGCTCTTAACTACTGCACCACCAGGGCTTCTGTCTTGTTTAGAAGAGGACTTAAAATACAGAAAAACTCTAGACTTTGCCAGCTAATTTTAGAAGTGACACTAAAACGCTGACATCAAAATCAGAAAAGGATAGCATTAAAAAAAAACCAAACCCAAAACCCGTACGTAGCAGCTTCCTAGGGCTGTGAGTAACTCTTCGAAGCCCGATCCACCCTCTGGGCCCTGGGAGGCAGCCCCGGAAGCAGCCACACCCTCCAGGCGCACCATTTCCTGCTTGCAGAATCCCGAAGTTTGACAGCCTTTCTTCGTTTCAGTCTGTCTCCGTCCCCTTCAGCCCAAGCTGGCAGTGCCCCTGTTAGCATAACATTCTCAGAAACCTTGTCTGACCTCCATGGACGTCAAGAGGATCCATGCCATGAGACACGAGCATTCTCCAGGGATCCTTCCTGGATCCTGGATTTAAAAAAACTAAACCCACTGTCGCCAAGTCAATGCCGACTCATGGTGGCCCCCACGTGTTACAGTGTAAATTAAAACTGCTCCACGGGGCTTTCTGGGCTGTAGTCTATACAGAAGCCACTGGGTGGGTTCAAACAGCTAACCTTCAGGGACCTTCCTTCCTAGATAGCTCCACCTCCGCTCGCGGCTTCTGCTTACATGTGTGATTGGATCCAAAAGTCACACACCTAATCTCTTTGCAAAAGGCTCTCCAGTCTCATCCTTGGCCCTTTTTCCACAGCATGTCTCGGCATCATTTGCAATATGGACAGGCTGAAATTTTCCCAAATCAAATTCTGGTTTCATGTGTTTTTTATTTTTTATTTTTTATTTTAGTTAACAATTCCGTCTTCAATCATCTTTTTACTCTTGCATATTAGCATAAGCACCAAGGAGAAATCAGGCCATGCCTTCAACATTTCGTTTGGCAATCACCTCGGCTAAATATTTAAGTTCATCACTTACGAGCTCTACTTTCCACCCAACAAGAGAACACAATTCAAGCAAGCTTTCTGGCACTTTATTACAAGGATTGTATTTCCTCCCATTTCCACTAACAGGTCCCTCATTGTTTTCTAACATGTCATCAGAAGCACTTTAAATGTTCAGATTTCTAGCACATTCTGTTCATGACAATTCTCCAAGATGAGAGGAAGCCTGACAATAACAAATGTTGGCAAAATGCAGGGCAACAGGAACTTTCATTACTGCTGGTGGAAATGTAAACTGATATGACTACTCTGCAGCTTAAACGCGATAAAGCTGAACAGGAACAAACCCTGTGACCTAGAAATTCTGCCCCTAAGAACCTACCTATTCTTACAGTACACAAGGAGATGGTGTAAGAATGTTGATGGCAACACTGTAGCAGCAAAAAGGGAAACAACTCAGCATCTCTCAGTAGAGGAATGGATAAACTGATATATTCAAATACTGGAATATCATAAAGTAGCTGCATAAACAGAAAGCTATGTGTTATCACAACACAGACAAATCTTGATTAATAATACTGAAGGGAAAATACGTTGCAGGATGATGCAATCGGTATGATACAATTTACATAAAAATTTAAAAACAAGTACCACACACTGTTTACATGCACATCCTATAAAGTAAAAGCATAAAAACATGAATAAGAAGGGTCTGCACCGCCTGAGAACAGTGGTCACTGCTGAGGTGACAGGCAGCGGACTGGGATGGTGAGCGGGTACCAGACAGTTCCAGCTGTACGCATACATTTCAGTTCCTTTTTAACAAGGTGTGAAGCAAGTATGCCAAAATGTGAACAGTCCCTAAATCTGGGTGATAGGTACAAACATGGTCATTAGGTTACATCCCATGTTTTCCATATATTTGAAATTTTCAAAAAGGATCCCTGGTGGCCCAGTGGTCAGGTGCTCAATTGCTAATCAGGAAAAAAAAAAAAAGCCTGATGTATGCAGCATGGACTGGATGAGAGCAAAGGTGGGAACAGGAAAGACCTCCAGGAATCATCTGTAGAAACCCTGGCTAGTATGACAGTGACCTAGAACAGAGGTGGTGATAGAAGAGGATTATTTGAGATTACATGTCAAAGGGATAATTTATGGAATGTGCTAACGGGGTTAGACAGAAGAAAGACTCAAGGCTGACTTCTGGCTAGAGCAATACGCAGGCAGAGATACCATTTACCGAGATGGGGAAAATGCGAAGAACCAGTTAGAGGGTGTGAAAGAATCCTATCTTAACATTCATCGTTCATCTCGCACTTCTCCTGCTCAGACAAGAGTACGGGTAGATTTCTGTCTGCTCTTTGTATCCCCCGAAGTCCCTAACTGTGCTGAATCAATGTTATATGCTTGCCCAAGTATTAAATTTTGAAAATGAGACAAACCTCATTAAAAGTGTCAGCTTTCAAAGAAATTTGGTATCACTTAATATTACAATAGCCAAAAAAAACACAAAACTTTCAAGAGGTTTCCCACGCAGCTTCTTCAGATTTCTAGGTCGTACACAAAGTTACACATACTTTCCACTTCTCTCTTAAGCCATTTTAATTAGTTTCACACGATTTTATTTTTTTTTTTGCTGTTATTGTGAATATACATAGCAAAACATAAACCAGTTGAACAATTTCTACAAGCACAACTCAGTAGAGTGATTAGACTCTCCAAGCTGTGCACCCATTCACAACCCCCTTTTCTGAGCTCTTCCACTGTATTAACATGAACTCACTGCCCCCTAAGTTTCCTATCTTTTTTTTTTTTTAGTATTTTATTGTGTTTTAAGTGAAAGCTTACACAGCAAATCAGATTCCCATTCACCAATTCACACACAAATTGTCCTGTGACACTGGCTACAGGCCCTGCAATGTGTCAGCACTCTCCCCACTTCCACTCCGCCTGCCCCATTTCCATCCCTCCAGTTTTCCTGCCCCTCTTCGCCTTCTCATCTTTGCTGAGATGTTATATGTATGTTTTTAATTAAATTTTACTTGTAAACAATGAGAAACCACTGAAGGTTACTGCACAGGGGAGTGACACCATGAGAGAGGGCTTTAACAGCAACATAACTGTCTATAATTGAAAGAAAGGATACTTTTAATAGAAGTTAGAGATGGGAAGGTGCTATAATAATCTAGGTCAAGAGAGAGCTTTATAAGTCGATTCATGAGTCTGATCCTGGAGATTCTGATTCAGTAGGTTTAGAGTAAAGCCTCTTTAGTGAAGAGCTAAGAACAGGTGTTCGTTAGTGGATTAGAGCTTCAGAGAGAAGGTATCCTTGATGAGACACCTTTAGAAGAATACCAGACACTCATAAAAATTATAAGCTGATGCTGTATTTTTACCACAAATGAACACTGACTCACCTGGATCAGGGTCACGTTTTAGGTCCAATGGATGTACGACTGGGTGGTACTGCTTCTAAACACAACATAAATTAAAACATAAGACAGTAACAATTTAATCACTTAATATCTCATGTGAGCATTTCCTTCAGCTAGTGTAAGCAAACACACTATACAATCAGTAGTACCGGACTTTTGCAATCAATCAATCGATACATACATTATTAGATCCTGAAATCTGCAGGCAGGGAAGGGGAGGAAAAGAAGATAAGGCCAGGCAAGCTAAGTCTGAATTACACCTTTTATGATATCGCCACCTACTGCACACACTAAGAAACGCAGCGTGAAAACATGATTTGAAAAAGCATTTTAAAGACACAGAGACTGAACTTTGTGTTTAAAGAATGTTTCAAAAGTTAAGATAAGTGTTTAGAACTCAGAACTCATGTTCCCAAAAAAAGGGACCTATCCTATGACACACCAGAACTACAGACCCAGGATCTACACTCAGGAACAAGGAAAGTACTCCTCCTGGCCTTTGCCAAAGCCAGCAGAAGCCGTTTTCCATCACTTTTTAAGCTTCACCGTTGCACTGCCTCACCTAGGGTTGCTGATGTTCAGTCCTTTATGCAATACTGGTTACCAGTTTTGTTTTGTTTTTTTTTGGCGGGGGGGGTAAGGCAGTATAGAGGGAGAAGGGAGATACTGGAAAATAAATACATTTTGAACGTCTTTTTTGAATAAACTTAAAAAAAGGAGGGGGATATTTCTTTGAGCACTATCTACCAAAAAGGAAAACAATAAATTCTGATTATGGATTTTTTTTTTCCACATAGGATGACTAAAATGTTTTAGATAAAGTATTAAGCCTTCACTACCCTAAAACAATTCCTGAAAGGAAGGCAATTAGACTTCCATGTGGAACTACACCAGCTTCAGAAACTAAGGACCAATAGCACAGCATAATCTAAACACAGCATGTTGGCTACTCACGGGCAGTGTCAGAGGGACCCAACTTGTTTGTGGACATCCCGTTTATTTTTGATTCAGATACTGATTTATCCCAGTCCTAAAAATTCTGAAAAGATGGGGGCATAGTATGGATGGTCATGGATAGCTACAGTAATTATAAATAAGAAACAAGCCCGTTGCTCTGCTTGTCTAAAAAGCTTAGGCTGAAGGAACTGACGGGTTCTTCCTGGTCTTGTGACCAAGATGGTCATGACTTCTGGAGCAAAACAAATTACACACAGTTTACAAAGCAAATTCCAGTGTTATGAACAGGTACTGAAATAATGTTCATCATCAATTTAACCAGATCTTCCAAAATACAGGCAGTCACCGGATTATAAATGACTTCTAGTCCTAAATCTGTCTTTAAGTCAAACTTGTACATACGTCGGAACAGTTAGGTACAGTTCGAATCTAACTGTTCCAAATGTTTGTGTTAGTATATACTATATAGAGTACCTTTCTATTTATAAAAAACATTAAACAAACACTTCCAGATACACTAAAACATCTTTAACCTAATAATATAGCAGTAACGATGTTTGGGTGCACATGCCAAGTGGCCCCCGTTTGTTATTAAGAACCACTGTATGTTCCTGGAATGTTTAGGGCTTCTGGGGTGGGTTCTAACTATGGCTGTACGTAAGTTGGGTGTTCATGACCCAGGGACTGCCTGTATAAAAACGTATATAAATAATGTGCCTGGAATGTCTGGGCTTTCCGGGGTGGGTTCTAACTATGGCTGTACGTAAGTCAGATGTTCGTAACCAAGGGACTGCCTGTATACAAACGTATATAAATTATGTGCCAAACGTAAATGACAAATAGAAAGAAAAGGATTAAAAAATAGATTTCTTTTCCTCTCCTGGTCTCAGAATTATAAAGGCATTTAGAGTCTTTTATTTTTAATTTCTATTTTCATATCAGCTGTGTTCAAAACCTAATGTGCCTTAAAACAGAAAAAAGCTTAACAAGAGACAAACAGCAGTTATTGAGGCAGGAAAGATATAGACAAAAAAATATCACTTATCTCCACATGGACCTTACATGTTACTTTAAAAAATAAATCATCTTACCAGAGTCTCTTGCTTCGCTTTTATGGTTTTGATGACACACTCAAGGATCCTTCTGGAATACTGCTTACGCTTCGTGGCTACGTCTACTATGATTTCATCAAACTGGTCTTCAAGTACTTTGATGTCTGAATCTATTTCAGAAAAAAAAAGTAATGTCTAAAAGATTTCTTAAAACGCATTTTTACATTCTATATGAAAATGTGATGTAAATAAAACTACATTCAGAAAACACTAATTAAGAAAAACAAACATGGCAAGTTACCAGATACCCCCACTTTGGTGACTGATTCATTCACTCATTGAAAATCACTGACTGAACACCTAGGGCACACTCTGAGTCGGAACAGACTCAACGGCAGTAGTTTTGGTTCGGTTTATGGCACACCAGGCCTAAATCAGAGAAATACAAAGAAGAAAATAACACAATCTTTTGCTTTCTAAGAGCTCAGAGTCCACTGGAAAAAACAGATAAACGCAAGTCAAATTGATAAGCACAACAGAGCAATGAACAAAACACGATCAGGACAAAGAACAGTGCAACGATAACTCGGCCTGGGGAACCTGGGACCTCATGGAGGAAGTGACATCTGAGCGGGGCCTGGAGACAGAAGTGTAAAGCCACTGGATAAAGAATGCTAGGAAAAATGGGAGAAAGAAGCATTTTAGGCCAAGGAAACAGCATCTGCGAGACCACAGAGTCACTGGGGAACAAAGAAAAGTTCCAAATGGCTGCAGGATAAAGCATAGGGAAAAAGGATAATAAAATATGTATGAATTAGACTGTAAAAGACATTTAATGCCAGAGATGCTAAAGAGTTTTGAATTTATTATGGGATCAACCCAAGCTGTGGCAGTAGCAATGAGTGGAGTACCTAGATCTGAAATAGGACTCAACTGGACAGATGGTGGGAAAACAGAAAGACAGGGTGACATTAGTTTCCTTGATTTAGCTAAACCTATTTTGTCAGACGCTTTTCCACGTTTTAAGATAGTGATTTACAAACTTTAGCATAACTAATAATTACCTGAGGAGCTTGTTAGAAGTACAGAAACTGTGATTTACTAAGTTTGGGATGGGGTCCAGAAATCAAGCACCCGAGATGAAACGAATGCAAGTGATGTACCAAACCTACTTTGAAAATCATTTTAAAGAGCAACACACACTTGACCAGTTGTTGCTCACTCACGACAACCCTGTGTGTGTCAGAGAACTGTTCTCTAGAGGGTTTTCCATGGCTGAGTTTTCAGAAGCAGACTGCCAAGCCTTTCTTCAGAGGTGCATGAGTAGACTTGAACCATCAACCTTTCAGTTAACAGATGAGCACATTAACGGTCTGCACCACCCAGGGATGACAAAGGTTGAGTAGTTACAAAAGCCAAAGAATGAGGTCTCTGGATTTACTGGTCTACATCCTATCTGTTCTGCTATGTCAAAGTCTAGCTACAAATAGACCTATTTATTTTACCGAGTACAAACTTTGTAGGGAGGAGTCTGAAACATTTTATATATGTATATATAAAATGCATATACAAAATCAATATATGTACATATCAAGAGCCTAACTAGGTACACCAGGTGTGGTCTTTCATGTAACAAATATTAAGTCCAATTAATTGCTTTTTTTTTTTGAGGATATTATGAAGAATGAACAAATCTGTCTTGGAAAAAGTGCAACCAGAATGCTTCCTACAAGCAATGATGGCGAGACTTCGTCTCACATACTTGGGACATGCCGTCAGGAGGGATCAGTCCCTGGAGAAGGACATCATGCTTGGTAAAGTACAGGGTCAGCGAAAAAGAGAAAGGCCCTCAAGGCGATGGACTGACACAGTGGCTGCAACAATGGGCTCAAACATAGCAACAACTGTGAGCATGGTGCAGGACCAGGCAGTTTTTCCTTCTGTTGTGCACAGGGTCGCTATGAGTCAGAACTGACTTGATAGCATCTAACAACGACAGGTACAGTCATTTCTTACTTTGGATACTCATTTAAATAAGCAGTCCTCCCCAAAATATAATTTACACATTAAAAAAGTTAAAATGTGCCCTCCAGTCACTAGCCTGAAAGGAATAATGTACTGTTTTGTTGCTGCTGTGGCGTTGCCCCAACTCACGGTGAACCCATCCTGCACTGTCCTCATGATCGATTCAGGATCAGACCACTGGGATCCACAAGGTTTTCACCGGCTGGTTTCCAGGAGATCGCCAGGCCTTTGCTCCTAGTCTGTCTTAGCCTGGAAGCCGTCTGAAACCTGCTCAGCACCAGAGCAACACGCAAGCCTGCACTGGCACACAGGCGACACCTGCACACGAGGCGCACTGGGTGGGAACCAATCCACATCTCTGCCATGGCGGTTCTACTCCTGAACCACCCATGCTTCCAAAATGCCCCATTTTACAACCAGCTTAAAAAAGAAAAAAAAGTCAGAAATCTCTTACATAGGGAGGAAAATGGTTTCTTAGCGCCACCTATTGACAAATCTACAAAACTGAAATTTATAAGCAAACGAGCTGGAAAGAATTATCCATTCAACAAGTATTTAGTGGGTTCCTACTATGTGCCACTCTAAGTGCTGCGAAGTAGTGATATGAAAAACATAGTCCCTGCTCTGAAGAAGTTTACATTTTAAATCTTAGATGTGCCTGGTCACACCTCCTGGAATCAAGCCCTTTCATGGCACTTAGAGGGGCAGAAGGAAGGGCTAGCTTCACTTACACACTCGTTCATTCATTCATTACTAACCTTATGTGCCAGGTACTTAGAAATCTCAGTGAAGAAAGCAGAGAAAAACTTCTGCCCTTCTGAAGCTTACGTATTGCCTGCTTGCACTAGAACCTATCAACTCCATCTTCTGAACACCCTCTGAACGTATCTTTCCTTTTCCATTCCCACTGTCTGCATGCAGGCCTTCATCTTTTGCTGGACTCTTCCTGTCACCTCCCTAAGGTCTATCTGCCTAGAATTTCTCTCTTCTCTAATCCACCCCCCCACAAACAGCTAGAGTTCTAAAACACAACCTTTTCATGTAATTCTACTTTAAACACCTTCATGGTTCCCCACTGCCTACAGGATTAAGTGCGAATTCCTCAGTATATCCTAAAAGGCTATTTAGGATCTGGCCCCAGCTTATCTTTCTGACCACATCTACCCCTAGTTTTCCCAATGTACTTCTGATATTTCCCAAACATTATCCTTCCCTGGTGCCCTACACATATTCTGTATTCTTTGCTTCCAACGTCCTTCCGACCTCCTTTCTAACGTACTCTTTTATTAAATGCATTTAACAACAACCTACTGTTAGGTCTCCTCCCACTTCCCAAAGAGAACAGTGACTCCTTATACGTTACCTTCCATGAACAAAGAGCTGCTAAAAGGTAAGGACCTTGTCTTTTCTTCTATTTCCCAGCATCTGGCACAGTGCCTGGCATTTAGCAGGTGCCCATGGAAGACGGTGAGTGTGCAGTACTCTTAACCATCTGCCTCACAGTTAAAAAAGAAAACATGAAGGACAGCCACACTTCTCCCAGCCACAAACCTGCTGGGAAACACATTTCTTAGTCTATACACTGATGAACCATGCTTTAAAAGGTAGCCTGGGACCAAACAAAAAGGCAATTCTAAAATGGTGTCACAGAACAAGAGTCAGATAAAGACCCAGTGAAAGGCTGTGTCATTTGAAGGCTGTGCCATCTGAAAACACTCCTGAGTGATCCTGACACTCCACCTCTCCCCTACTCACTGCAATCTCTCTGGTAATATTTGGCAAATGAGATGTTATTGTTTTTACTCTTTTAACATAGAAGCAGCAGTCAAGAAATCAAATGACATATTGCACTGGGCAAATCCGCTGCAAAAGACCCTTTTAAAGTGTTAAAAAGCAAAGACGTCACTTTGAGGACTCAGGTATGCCTGGCCCCTTGCAAAGTATTTTCAACTGCCTCATATGCATGCGAAAGCTGCCCAATGAATAAGCAAGACCGAAAGAACTGATGCTTTTGAATTATGGTGCTGGTGAACAATACTGAATATACCACGGACTGCCAGAAGAGAATAAATCTGTCTTCGAAGAAGTACAGCCAAAATATTCCTTAGAAGTAAGGATGGCAAGATTCCATTTCATGTACTTTGGACATGTTATCAGGATGGGCCAGTCCCTGGAGGACATCAGGCTTGGTAAAGTAGAGGGTCAGCAAAAAAGAGAAAGGCCTTCAACGAGATGGAATGACATAGTGGCTGCAATAACGGGCTCAAGCATAGCAACGACTGTCAGGGTGGCGCAGGACCAGGCAGTGTTTCCTTCTGCAGTACACAGGGCGGCTGTGAGTTGGAACCAACTCCACAGCACCCAACAACAGCAACGTGTACACCATAATGTGAATTTTGATGACTTTGAAGAGATAACTATCATATCTCAAGGACTGAACAGTGAAGTCTTCTGGGCAAAGTATTATCTTAACGTTGAGAAGATAAAACCTCAGAGAGTGACTTGGTGGGCTTGGATTCAGTTCAAGGATAACTAACTGGGAAACCTGAACACCCAGCAGTGACATCAAACTATGCTGGTCAGATCCATGTAACATGATTGTGAGGACAGATAAGACACTCTGGCCCTTTTGTCAGGGTAGCCCTTCTCCTGCACATCGCTGGGTAGGCACTGGGGAATTCTGACTCTCTCCCCACACTGACCATTCCCTTTCTACTCACTGTTCTCTTCCTGACACTAACCATTTTCTACTAAAACTCTGGTATCTTTAAGTATGTCAATGCCGTAAGTTAGGGTACAATCAAGTCTGCTTCGGACCGGGAAAATATTGCCTTTTTAAGGGACTTTCTATAAGCACTTCAGGTCACCCTATACGTGGCACGTTTACAGCTTAACTTTACACTCCTAAAGGTACTACAGCAACGATTGTGAGGATGGCGCAGTACCAGGCAGTGTTTCCTCCTGTTGTATGGAGGGTTGCCGTGAGTCAGAAGTGACTAGACGGCACCTTACAACAAGGGTACTTCACTATCCACTCTAAGGGTCACTTATGAAAATACAACTTGATTTAAAAAGTATTAATCACAGAAATTCCCTGGACCTGTTTCTTTATCTGCTGATATTTCTCCAGTATTTTCAAATAAACTACTGATTATAGTATTTTTGAAAACTGATCAAATAGAAGTCCTTTTGAGAATGCAAGATAGCATGTATGGGGACCAAGGTACCTACTGGGTTGCTGCCCTCAAGTTACAGCTATCTACATTAGCTTCCTCTTTTTTCCCCCCATAAAGGGTTTTCTTAAAAAGAAGTAACACTGAAAATGGAGCTTAAAAAAACAGCATTAGAAATAAAATTAGCAACAAAAATAACTCATAAATGACAGGAGGAAAAAAATCACATACCCATAAAGCAATTCTCTGATGCTTCCTGCCACGCTTCTCCGTTAATGCTGACATTCTCCTGCACGGCTGACTCAAAAGTCTGCAACAAATTCACAACAGTCAAACCACTAAAAACAGCTTCAAATACGAATTCAGACATTCTGACAAAATAATTTCAGATTTGTGACACAGGATATAAAGAAAAGTGAAGTTGAGCGTTCCAGTCTTTTAAGAACTATGTATACAGAATCAAAGTGACAACAGCAACTCGAAAGATTAGACAGGAACCTCAGGGGGCAGAGTTTGTTAACAGGGGAAGAACAACTCAGAAAAGGAGGGTGAAAATGGTTGCAGGAGTCGAAGAATGTGATCAGTGTCACTGAACTGTGTATGCAGAGACAGCTGAATTGGTATATGTTTTGCTGTGTATACTCACAACAACAAAAAATAAAATAAAAATCAAGTGGCAGATCGGGTCGTTAGTATAGTTACTATTTTCAATGAAGGTTCCATTTCAATCATTGACTCTACCTGTATTTCAGCTAAGAGCCATTACGCTACCTGTGAGAACATTTGATGACAAATTTTACAATATTCTTGTAAACAAACAAAAAAATTACTTCTTAAATGAAAGAAAAAATAAATAAATAAAAGCTAAGAAATGTGGACTCAGCTGAACCTCAGGGGTACAAGCACTGTATATGCTGCAGAATGAGTGTCCTGTTAACGAGAGAGTGAAAACATGTACTTTAAGACTCTCTAAAAAACTTTACGAAGAAAGTTTATAACAAACTTTATAAAGAACTGTTTTTCAGAGATGCATACTGGAGCACGTAGGGATGAAATGACATGTGACCTGGGATTTGCTTTAAAATTCACTCTGTTCAGTAACAACAGAGAAAGCAGAGGACAGGTGAAGTGAAGCAGAATTTTGTTAACTATTAGACACGGGGATGGGTGTACATATGGGGGTCTGCTGCACTCATCTTTTTTCTTTTTAGTAAGGTTGAAAGTGTTCATAACACATTTCAAAAAAAAAGTACTGAAGGAATTTAGCAGGACTATTAAAATTTTAAATGCACACTCCCTATCAGAGAACAATTTCACTTCTAGCCATGTATCCTGAAGGACTATTCTCATAAACACGTACGGAAATTAGTACTAGGGATGTTCCTTTTAGCATTGTTTGAAATAATAAAAATTGAGGGAAAAAAATAACAAAATCTAAATTCAACATTAGGATAACGGTTAAATAAACAACAATATATCCACACCACACAGCATTTAAAAAGAATAAAGTACATCTCCACATAACGATGACAAGCAAATAGGTGAAGACATTTTGGTGAAAAAAGCAGTTTACTAACACCACATCAGCACAACACTATTAATGTTTAAGAAAAAAAAAAAAAAAAAGACACATAAAGCTATTAAAGAGAGTATAGGATTACTCACCTCAAACGCCCCCCTGATTAACAGTTATCTCAAGAAAGAAGGGTTATGGGGAATGGAAATTCAAAGGAGACTTTTGCTTTGTGCTATGTTTGAATTTTTTACAATGAGAATGTATTTCGTACCATTTGTATAATTAAAAGCGTAGATCAAATAAAGAACCCCTTAGTGGCACAGTAGTTAAGAGCTTGGCTGCTAACCAAAAGGTCTGTGGTTCAACCCCCCTAGCTGCTCTGCAAGAGAAAGATGTGGCAGTGTGCTTCCATAAAGGTTAAAAAAAAAAAGTCTCAGAAACCCCATGCAGCAGTTCTATTCTGTCCTTTAGGGTTGCTAGGAGTCAGAATTGGCTGGAAGGCAACAACAAATACAGATCGAGTAATGACTGCTCATCATGAGCTAAAATACACATTCCACACTTTTCTTTAAAGATTCTATAAAATCCCTACTTTACGTATACACTTTCAAGGGTTATCTGAGAATACAAATTATCTTTGTGATATTTATTGCATGACTATATCATGCAGTTTCAGATAGATACATTTACATAATTAAAATCTCTGCCTTTTATCTGTTCTATTAATTAAAATAAAACACTGATGACCTCCCTTCGTAGTGTATGTCTTCAATCCTTTTCTAACTCACTTTACAATCCCATTAAATAGCATGTGAATTCATGATGTTAAGCTGAGTTACTCTTTTTCTGTAAGGTAACTAAATGTTTTATGCACTTTAGCACTTCTTGGAATGGGTAAACTCTAGGATCATTACATAATAACCGTCTTCTCCAAAAAAACTACTAGCCAACTTCCTGAGGTCGTAGTCTATGTCTTCAATCCTTTTCTAACTCACTTTACAATCCCACTAAATAGCATTTGAATTCATGATGTTAAGCTGAGTTACTCTTTTTCTGTAAGGTAACTAAATGTTTTATGCACCTTAGCACTTCTTGGAATGGGTAAACTCTAGGATCATTATATAATAACCGTCTTCTCCAAAAAAACTACTAGCCAACTTCCTGAGGTATGTCTCTATTCTTGCCTTGCTTGTAAGCAGACAATGAACGTAAGCGCCGCTGCTGACAAAGTGGAATACAGAACCACAACTCAGGGAGTGTGTGTTAATCCTTCTTTCACTTAACCTTTATTTTTATTGTTTGCACTGTGATCATTCCTATTTACAAGTGTGTTACATCATAAGTTTTCATTTTTTTCTACATATATATATGTTGTGTGTTCATTTTAACAGGCACCAATCTCTCAATTTACTGTGTCTTCCTCCAAATACCTATCTTCTTCAGGACTTTGCAAAATATTAGGAAAAAGACAGGAAAATGCATATAAGGCCCAGGGTGTGATCTTAGAGAGTGACGTTTGTAACCAAGACAGCTTCCTTATGTTTTAACCAACAGGGCGGCAGTTCGAACCCACCAGGCGCTCCTTGGAAAGTCTATGGGGTAGTTCTCTGTCCTATAGGGTCGCTCAGTGT
The DNA here is from genome assembly GCF_030014295.1 of Loxodonta africana. Classification (NCBI taxonomy): domain Eukaryota; kingdom Metazoa; phylum Chordata; class Mammalia; order Proboscidea; family Elephantidae; genus Loxodonta; species Loxodonta africana. The sequence continues at coordinate 64,369,540 of NC_087366.1, read as the reverse complement.
GTTTGGTTTTACATCAGGCGCTAAGACAGACAAAGGGAAGAACAAGAGCTAGCTGGATGACTGGCCCCCAGGATACCCTTTCCTGGAGGATTCCTCACAGGTCAGTCGGCGCCGTCCACCTGGGTAAACGCCAGCCAGTCCCGGCTACTGACCGCTTAAACTGTGGCCGAGCTGAAATGTGCTGTAAACGCGATCCCAGATCGAAAAGGCTTGGTGCCAACACAACCGTGCCAGGTACTCCAGCTTCTATACCATCACACGCTGAAATGCCTTGGCCGTGCCGCGCTAATTACCTGTACTGCGCTAACTGACTGTACCGCGCCCACCAGCCGCGCCGCGCTCGCCCACCAGCCGCGCCGCGCTCGCCCACCAGCCGCGCCGCGCTCGCCCACCAGCCGCGCCGCGCTCGCCCACCAGCCGCGCCGCGCTCGCTAAACCACACCAGCAGAGCGAGTCCCAGCTGCGGCTGTAACCCTCCCACTCAGCGGCACCCCGAGCTCGCCTTCCATCCCCAGCCGACGCGCCGGCTCAGTCGCTCCGGCCCGCGGGCACCAGCCCCGTCGCCCTCCCCTCCGCGCTCTCCGCGGCTGCTCGCTCGGCAGCCCGGGCCCGGTGCCCTGCCGGCCTGGGGGTCCCCCCGCGGCCCTCCGACCCGGGAGCGCGACAAGGGAAGAGGCGGAGCCGGCTCGTACCCACTGTGCGTCCCGCAGCGCCGGCTCCCGAACCTGCTCCGGCAGCGCATCCCCGAGCTTCTGCACGAAGAGGCCGCACAGCTCTAGCACTTCCGTCACGGCCCGTTTCGAGGTGCAGAGCACCCGGAAGTCCTCTCGGGGAGCGGCGGGGACCGAGGCCAGGGCGTCTGTCCCGGCCGCCACCTCCTCATCTGGTGGAGGGGCGAAAACCAGGGCTTCAGGCGCCCCCGCCATTTTCCCAGTTTGAACTGTGGGCGGGGACTCCGGGAGCGGAAGAGCGGGGACCGGGAGCGGAAGAGCGGGGACCCGGGAGCGGAAGAACGTGGACCGGGACCGGAAGAGCGGGTCCTTCTTGTGCAATCAGTGGGCGTCCGGCCGGAAGCTCGAGCCGTGGCGGCTGCGGCGTTCCGATACCGGCTCCGCGGGCGCGTCCAAGGCTGCGGCGGCGATGGGGACGGCGGCCGCGGGGCTGGTGGACTGCCATTGCCACCTTTCCGCCCCCGACTTTGACCGCGTATGTGGGGGCGCGGCGGGGCCGGGGCAGCGGGCAGGTGCGGCCCTTGGCCCTCGGGTGGGCTTCGCGGCCTCGCCCAGGACGAAGCCCCGGGTCCTGCCCGGGCGCTGGCGCGGGTCCGTGTGACCGGCGCCCGGTTTAGGCTCAGGCGCCCGCGGCTTTCCTCCTGGGCCTGACTGGCGGCGACGGAGACCTCCTTCCCCCGTGCCTTAAGGGTCGCCTCAGCTCCGGGCCGGGCCCCCGCTAGTCCCGGCAGGGGTCCCCGAGACGCCCTTCCCGGCCGCGGCCGCACCGCCTGGCGCGCCGTCCGCCGGGGAGTCGGGCAGACAGAGGGCAAAGCGCCGCGGAGTCAGAGCTGCCGGCAGTGCGGCCGCCGCGTTGGCAGCTGGAGGCTGAGGACGAGGAGCTGTCCCGGGCGACGCCTGCGTGGAGGCCGGAAGGACAAAGCCCCGGAGCAGGGCGGGCGGACGGCGGCGCGGGGAGCAGGCGGGCTCGGGCCCCGGCGGGGCAGGGATGGGCCCGTTCAGGCCCCCGAGGCGCGGGCTGCAGCCTGGGAGCTGGAGAGGCTCCGCGGGAGAGAAGGCGGCGGGCGGGGAGGAGTTCGCATTGCCTGAGAAGCGCAGTGCGAATCCATTAAAAGGCTCCCACGAAGCCGAATGACAACATCTGCCGTCTGCACCGAGACCGCCGTGCTGCTGGGTGGCCACCGGGGAGGACGGCAGGCGTGGGCGCGAGACCAGCTTTGCCTCTCGCTGTGGATAGACAGGAGACTATCCTGGCTGGTGGTACGGTGGTAGCAGGGGACTGTGGAAGAAGTACATGGATTCAAGACATATTTTAGAGATAGCAGCCATAGTATGTGAAGAATTGGGTGTGTCAAAATAATCGAAGCATAAAAGGAATTAAGGCACACAGGATTTATTTGAGCATTTAACCGGTATGGATGCAGGGAGACCTTTCTGTCCAGAAAAACAGGAAGACTCGTCTTAGGCTAATTACAGTGAGTTTTTAAGGAGAAAAGAGAGAAATACGGAGTGGAAATTAAACATCGGCTAACCTTCAGCATGATATTTATGTTGGATTCTTTGTACAAGATAAAGTTTAAGTAAGGTTATGGTGAACAGATGTCACAAGAGAGATTAGCGTGATGCAGGTGATATGGTCGCGTTGTCTCCTGTATTTTTGTTTGTCTGTCTTTAGGTACATTCCACAACAATCAGTGACCTTTGTGAATTTTCCTGTGTACTGAGAGGAATCTGTCAACTGGGTCCTCAGTTTCTCTCTTTAGCAATTTTCTTCTCCCTTTTTCAGTAATACTGAGTAAAGGTCCTTGGCGAGTAATCTGAAGTCTGCTCTGTTGGCTGATGACAGTGAATATCATTTGTTCTCTTAGCGGCTGCTCATACACATTTAAGATCCTTGAGATAAAGTATTTGAGGAGGGTGATTATAAGGATTGTGAGTGATAGGACAAAACCCAAGGTTTAAAAGGTTCCTATGAACCAAGGACCCCAAGAACCAAGATTTACCCGGGTGAACAAGTCCTGTGGATTTTAGGTTTTGCTTTGACCGGTTCAGCAGTTTTTTGCAGGGTATCATTATGTATAGACAGAATTTCGAGCCAGTGGAAGTGCAGATACCTCTCTGTGAAGCCAATGTGTAATCAAAAGCTAGTCTATCCTGTAAAGTCACTTTGTAAATTTCTGATAGTTCTTTGGAGAGTGAGAGGGTGGTTTTTCCAGTTGGTGACACCAGGTCTTTTAATGCTGCTTTATTTAATACCATTTGTAATCTTAAAGTGTGTCTTCTAATGCTAGAAATTTCAGCTCCTGAGACAGAGGAAGTTGTTTTTCCTAGAATGGAGCATCTTGTAAGTTTGCTTTCATCTAGAGTTTCTTTCCAACTTCCATTTAGAGCTACATCTAAATGGGCAGTAGTTTGTTCTCGTGTTTCTACAGTGTTGGTGTCTGTCATACTTGCAGTGTTCACTTTGAGTAAATGATTGTGTGAATACATAGGGAACAGCGTAAGCTACGTAGCAAGAGCCAGTGCATTTTGCAGGTAGAGCTTTGTAAACCATCGGCCAGAGACAAAATACTGTCCTTTTAGGGCATAATAAGGCAACCTGTTACCTCCGACAGCAGGCACAATAGCTTGTAAAGCTAGCTGAGTATAAACACAATAAGGGGGATCATACCCATCTTGATCATTATCTGAGTGCAAAATCTTGGTGCCATTTAGCCAACAATTTCATTTGCCAGATTTTTCAACCCACTGGAACAGGTTTTGGTTAGAGGAATGGGCCTCTTGAGAAGGAGAATATATTGTATCCCAGAAGGGAGTTTGACCATTGCACTGGGTATGGGTTTCATGAAAATAAAGAGTTCTGCCCAGTAGAGACCGAACAAACGCTGCTGCCTACTTACTGGATGGCCTTCTGATTGGTTTCGAGCGAAACACCAAGTCCCTGGAGTTAACACTGCCACATCGGAATAATCCCAATCAGAGACTCCTGAGGCGGAGGCTAGCGTCGTTCCAGAAAGGAGATCTGTCTGCCTGAGTATATCTGATGTGATTTGTCATAGCTAAATCTGAAAAAAAAAAAAAAAAATTTTTTTTTTTTAAATCTGAAAGGGTTAAGGGAATCACGATTAAGCGTATACCAGTTTGAGGGCTTTTGGGAGGGTGGGCACAAACCGAGCAATTAGCTTGATTAGTGCGATGAGCTATTTGATGAGCAGGGAGTACAAAGGAGTTATGTTCTCGATAGGTGGTTACAAAAGGGAATAAAATGAAGGGAACAGAAAAGCATTTATGTATGATTCTGATCTGTGATCTTGGGTAGAAGCAGCCCACATCACACACTCTTCTGCTTGTTCCAGGGGCCTTGGGTGAAGCTGTCTACCTCAGGATCATCTGCTTCTGGGGATTGATTTTGTCTGGTAGATTTTTATCCTAAGATCAGAAAGAGGTTGTCAGGTTCATGAATGTGATGGGGCTCTTTTTAGCTAAGAAATGTGTACCCACGGGTTGGCTCCTCGGAGTCTGGTTGCCATGTGTATAGTGAGGAGAACCAGATAAGGCCCTTTCTGTGTGGTTCTAAAGGAGCCTTGCGTTGAAAATGTTTTTAGAAAATCCGGTCACCAGGTTTAAGATTATGACATGTCTGGTTTTCCTCAGGAGAGGATGCTGTCTCTTTACAGCCTTCCCATATCTGTTGGGAATAAGCTTAGGAAAACCGCGTTACAGCTTGACAATGTTGAATCACATCAGTGTGTCCCAGTACTGCAGCGGAGCTCGTCATGATGTGCAAAGGCTTAGACTATCCAGTAACTGTCTCTTAAGGAGTCAGGGGATGTTTTCCACATAGCACAGATCTGGTAGTCATAAGGGCCAAAGGGGCAGCTTTGAGCCAAAGCAGCCCAGCGAATTAAGACAATCTGGCTAGCTTGAGTTAGTTCATTCTACTTTTCCAGAAGATTGGGGGCGATAGGGACAGTGTGAATGCCATAAGATGGGGAAAACTTAACCTCTTTTTTGGACGATTTTTTTTCTAGTGAAGGGAGTTTCACAGTCATGGGAAGTCTCTGAAGCTATTCCCCCGAAGAGGGATGTTTCAGAAGTTTCCCTGCCACTGTGGTGGCATCAGCTTTTCAATAAGGAAAAGCTTCTCGAGTGAGCTTCTTGGATCAAGTAGACACGTGAGACTATGTGGGCAGCTCCTGCCTGGAGAAGAGATGAGAGGTCGGAGGGGCAGGAGCTGGCCGAATGGACATGAAAATAGAGAGTGTAGGGAAGGAGTGTGCTAGCTCATTAGAGGGAGAGCCACTATAGTTTTTGTATGAGAGAGTGACTTGGTTTGCAAACTTTCACTTAAAGCACAATAAAAATTAAAAAAAAAAAAAAAGTTTGTATCCATCCAGAACATAAATTAACTATTATAAAAATATAGTTCTATTCCATGAGGGGAACCCTGGTGGTGTTGTAGTTAACAGCTGGGCTGCTAACCGAAAGGTCCTCAGTTCAAATCTACCAGTTGCTCCTTGGAAACCTATGGGGCAGTTCTCCTCTGTCCTATAGGGTCGCTATGAGTCAGAACTGATGCAACAGCAATGGGGTTTTTTGTTTCTTTCTTTTATTCCATGAGGGAGGTAATTGGATGAAGTGCAGCTGTAAATGTTAAAAATATCCAAAGTAAAGGGTCTTTCCTGAGACGGTTTTAAATGTTTTTCCAGGATTATGAGTTTGGTATTTTAGAAGCTGATCATTGACTTGTTTAACAGTACAGTCATCCCTCCATATTCATGGGTTCCGAATCCATGAATTCAACCAACCATGGGTCAAAAATATTGAAAAAGTTCAAAAAAAGCAGAACTTGAAATTGCACTATTTACATTATATTAGGTATTATAGTAACAGAGACATGTGCAGGAGGTTGTGTGTAAGTTACACGCGAATACTATGCCATTTTACATAAGGGGTTTGAGCATCTGTGGATTTTGGCATCCACAGGGGGGTCCTAGAATCAATCCCCTGCAGATAGCAAGGGACGACTGTACTGGTACAATTTCCCCACCAGTATCTAGATACAATTTGAAGCATTTTATCAACCGCATGTTGAGCGGTTGAATGTAGAGCCTTTAGGAAAGGGAATTTTAAGGACTCTAGGAGAACCAGGTATTTAGGAAGAACCAGGTGGTTGTCAGGACTCTCCCAAAGTTCTTTTTTAATTATAGAGATGGTCATTTTTCAGTTTTCTAATTCTGGCTCTTTCTTTAGTTTTTCAGCCAACTGCCTTAAATTTAAAAATTTGGAGCGACTTCATTTAATGCTAGACATTGTTTTTCTAGTACGTGGGAAATTTTTTGGGCTGCCTTTTTTGCATGAAAATCAGCTATGATATTACCTTGGTATTCAGGCTCAGCTTTGTGGATATGGGCCTCTATGTTAATTATACCTATTTGAGAAAGTAGTAATAAGGTCTTAAGTAATACAGGCACTAATTTTCTGTTTTTGATGGAGGTCCCTGTAGAAGTAAGGAACCCGCATTGTTTCGTAGCATTCTAAAATCACGTACTACCCTAAGTATCAGCTGTCAGTAGAAATGTTGACAGTCCTTTAGCAATCCCACAGGCCAGATTTAGAGCATACAGTTCTGCCTGCTAGCCTGAAGCAAACTCAGAGAGTGATCTTCTTTCAACTAGTTCACGTTAGTTCCTTACAGCATCACCACTTTAATAAGAATTCTGGGTACTTTTAAGGTAGGCTGTACCTACATAAAATACCAAATCAGAATTTTTAGGCAAAATTTCCTACAAATCAAGACATGGAGTGAATACTTGAAATACAGTATACAAGCAGTCATGAGATTCATGTCCTCAGGCGAGTGTGGAAGGGCAGCAGAACTGAGAATACTACGTCATTTAACTTGAATAGTAGAAGGGGACAAAAGAAGGAGCTCATAGGGTAAAAGCCTACTTGCAGAAAAATGTTGAGTGTGTTCAGTATTGTGCAGAACCTCAACGGCATGAGGTATTTCTGAAGTTAAACAACTTCCTTGGACTATGTCAGAAGAGGCCGCTGCTATTGTAGCAGCCACAGCTACAGACTTTAAACAAGAAGGATAAGCTCTGGCCACAGGGACTAGTTGAAGGCTATAATTAGTAACAGGCTTATGGTGGGACCTGTGTTTCTCTATAAGGACCTCTAGACCTTCATTCTGTTTTTCATGTACAAATAAGAAGAAAGGTAGTCAATAGTTAGGCAAGCCTGGAGTCAGAAGACTTTGTAGAGCCCTTTTAATTTCCCCAAAAGCCTTTTCATGAGTCTTTTCCCAGTGTATTGGTTCAGGCACAGAACCTTTTGTTAGCTCGAACAATGGAGCAACTATCTCCAAAATGTTTGGAATCCAAACTCCACAGAATCTTGCTAGGCCTAGAAACCCGTGGAATTGTCTCTTGGTTTGAGGTCAGGAATAAGACTGGATAGCCTGAAGTCTCCTAGGGGAAAGAGAGATTAGCCCTGCAGATAAATCATGCCCGAGATAATGAACCTTTGAAGGATAAATTGCAGTTTATTTTTAAAGACTTACTGTCCCTTATAGGCAAGCTGTTGTAATAAGTAAATTGAGAGTCAGTTTTTGACTAAGTTTGATCTAGGGAGCATAGTAAAAGGTCATCAACATACTGTATAAGAGTAGATTTATTCTGAAAATTAATTTTTCCCCCCAGATCTTTAGTATTATTGTCAAGGTCCTGAGAAATATAAGTAGGAGATTCAGAAAATCCCTGAGGCATTACTGTCCAAGTGTACTGATTTTTCCAAGTAAAGGCAAATAAATACGGGCTTTCCATATCTACCAGAATGCCAAAGAAAGCTACACACAAATCTACCATGAAACATTTTGAGTCCAGAGCTGTTTCAAAGTGTTCTGCCAGATGTTAGAATTCTGCCGTTGGGGTAACTTCATATTCCAGTTTGTGTCATTTTATTAGGTGCCCAATCTCAGGGCACAGTCCCTTTACACAATGGAATAACAACACATATTGCTGTCCCTATGGCTTAAGTCCTATTGGCCAAACATCTCTTCTAGCCAGGCCCTAAAGTCTGCTGTGGTTTCATCTTTCTTCTCTTTGCATGCTTGTGTAATCATCCAATTTTGGCTGGAAAAGTGGAAGGGACAGCTTTTAATAAAACCTGACCCACTTTTCGAGCTCTCTTAATGCCATCTTTGGTAGTGTGGCAGGCTAGATCTTTAATATCCTCATCTGATGTTTCCCAATTTGCTTTTTATAACAAGGTTTTGGATTCTCCAGGCCCCACTAACATCTGAATAAAAATAGGTTGATGTAAGTTGGGAGCCCAGGATCTTATGCTCCCAACAGTATTCTAAACTCCTCTTGAAGTTTGAAGTCTTGTTTGATCATTTTTTGGGGTCGGGGAAGTCCTTAACTATGCCTGGGAGTTCTGCTGTCAGCCAAGGTGTGAAAAATGCAGAAGTGGGTACCCCAGGTTCAGAGGCTAGTTTAATTTTTAAAGGAAATTGACCCTTACAGTTCTTAAGACGAAGAGTTGGAGGAAAAGGAAGACAGTAAAATGAGTCTGAAGGAGCAGATGAATTGGAGGTAGAGTTGGTTTAAAGAGCGGCTGATGGGCGTGGCATGGCTCTGGAGCAGTGGAAGGGGAGAGTCGTGAAGGTTTTTTCCTTTGCACACTATAAAGAGTCAGAGAAGCAGTTTGGGAATCATTTTGTCATTTGGAAGCTTTGCTGTACCAGTCCAAAGTGCTCCCCATTACTTGCTGAATACGAGTTTGTTTTCTTCAAGCGCATCTCTCAAATGGATGATGTTGTCCATGCTAAGAATTTCCCAAAGGAGCCACTGCTGTTAAGTCATCTCTGGTAAAAATCAATCCATTTTCCAAATTACTAGAAGTTTTGGGTCCATAATGCATGAACATGTAAGCTGTGGGAGTTTTAGGAAGCAACAGCACTTTTAGAACAAACAGACCCATCTCTATGCTTAAATCTCAAAGAAGGACCTGCAAAAACAGCTGACCCTGGGGTACTGAGGACAGACATTTTCCCCCTGCTTCTAATGGGTCAGAAGAGTGGGTTGACTTACCAAGAAACGGATGTCCAAAACTGCTAAGATATGAACCCAGAGAGCTCAACACAAAAGGAATGGAGCATGGATCCAGGAGAGACTCACTCAGGTTCCTCAACTGTGATGAAAGAGCAATGAGCAGAAAGGGCCCACGTGGGTGCTGTCATCTCCCACCAGCAGCAAGAAGTCTTTGGGCGTCGTCTCCAGATCCTACTTCTGACACCAGAAACTTCCAAAATAAAGCACAAAACAAATTAAGATTTATAGAGTTTATTTAAGCAATTGATACGTATGCACACAAGGAGACCTTTCAGTTCAGAAAAGCAGGTAGGCTCATCTTAGGCTAACTGAAGTGAGGTTTTTTTTTTGTTTTTGTTTTTGTTTTTTTAAGGAAAAAAGGAAATATACAGCAGAAATTGAACATTGACTAACGTCTGGCATATTTATCTTGGATTCTTTGCACAAGATAAATTTTGAGCAAGTTAATGGTTAACATGTCTCAACAGATTTGTGTGACTTTATAGTCAGTGTGTCTCCTGTATTTCTGTTGTTCTGCTCTTGGGTACGTTCTACAATAGTCAGGGACCTTTGTGAATTTTTCTGTGTGCTCAGAGGAATCTGTCAACTTGGTCCTCAGCTTCTCTCTTTAATAGATATTTAGAGTTAGGGAAAGGGAGGAATCGGAGGTGACTCAGATTTTTAGCTTTTGTCTCAGGGAAGATGGTGGTGCTATTTACTGAGGAAAGACAGGTTGGGGAAGAAGGAAGGAATAGGTTTCTGGGAAAAAATAAAGTTACGTTTGGCACATGTTGGAGATGTCACGTAGTCATTTTTAAATGTGAATCCTGGGTTCAGTAGAGAGCTATAGGCTGGAGATAAATACTGGGGACTCATTAGCATAATGGTGGTATTCAAACCCATAAAGGAGGAGCAGGAGTCCCTGGGTGGTGCAGACTCTTACTGTGCTCAGTTGTTAACTGAAAGGTCGGGGGGTCAAGTGCACTCAGAGGTGTCTCGGAAGAAAGGCCTGGTGATCTTCCAAAAGATCAGCCATTGAAAACTAGGGAGCAGTTCTACCCCGACACGTGTGGAGTTACCGAGGGAGCGGCCCTACCCCGACGCGTGTGGGGTTACCAAGGGCCCCGAGGCCTGTGGGGTTACCAAGGGCCTCGAGGCGTGTGGGGTTACCAGGAAGCGGTCCTACCCCGAGGCGTGTGGGGTTACCAGGGAGCGGTCCTACCCCGACGCGTGTGGGGTTACCAAGAGCCAAAATCGACTCAACGGCACGTGATTTTTTTTTTCTAAGAGGAGGAGCAGAGGGTCCTGAAGTCAAATAAAGGAAGGAGAACGAGTCAAGAAGACTGGAATGTAGCAGCCAGCGAGACAGTGGTGTTTGCAGAAGGAGGATGGTGTTGCAGAAGCTCACAGTGGAAAGTATCTTGAGGAGGAAGGAGTGGGCAAGTGAGGGGTGCCAGACGTTGCTCAGGGGTGAAGTGAGAAGAGGACAGAGGAGTGTCTTTTGTGTTTGACAACAGCAGTTTCTGTGTTCGTGGAGTGGGAACAGAAGCCAGGTTTACTGACATTAAATGTAGACGGGAAGTGGGTCACTGTAGACTCTCTCTCCACCACCCCGTTCCTTGCCGTCATTGTCATTCTTTGTGGTGACTCACTTGCCTTGATACATACAGACAGAGCAGTTACTCACTCATCTAAAATAACTGATTACTTATGTTTATTTTAGGATCTGGATGATGTGTTAAAGAAAGCCAAGAAGGTAAGTCAGTATCTATTGATTGCCTTATTTTTTTGTTGTTGTTGTTCCTTACTAATTTCAAGCTAAAACTGCTTGAAATTTAGATACACTCTGCTGATACTTCTTCAGCGGTTAATACGTAGCATTTATTGTTTACAGTGTGTCAGACACTATGCGCCGCTCTTTACATGCCTTATCTCAGTGTTTCACACCAGACTTCTGAGGAGAGTTACTGCTTTATAGCCACCACCCCCCATTTTATAGATAAAGAAACTGAGGCCAAGAGAAGTAGTCCAAGGATGTACCACTAATAAAGTGTTACAGACAAAACAGCCGGAATTTAAAACGTGTGCTTTCAGCCACTGTCTCTACCTTCAATACGGAACAGATTGGTCCATTTGTCGGTTCTTAAATTCACGTTATTCTGGAGATCATGGATAAATTATAAGTTTTCTGAAACATTTTGATTTGTTTGGAGAAAAATAATTATTAATTTTTACAGTGTCTATGAAATCCGTTTTAACTAGTATTTTGCCATTTTCTCATAAAGTGGTAGATCCCGAAGCGGTTGCCAGCACATGTTTATATACATTTATACAGGAGCACGGGCTGTGGAGTTACACAAGCATAATGACCTTGGGAAGGAGTACTGGTGGCGCAGTGGTTAAGCGCTCAGCTGCGAATCAAAAGGTCACCGTTTCAAACCTACCAGCCACTCTGTGGGAGAAAGATGTGACGGTCTGCTTCCACAAAGATTACAGCCTTAGAAACCCTCTGGGGCAGTTCTACCCTGTCCCGTAGGGTTGTTAGAAGTAGGAATCAACTCGAAGGCAGTGGATTTGGGTTTCAGTGACCTTGGGTGAGTTATTTGACCTCATCCAAAACTTGGTTTCTTACCTAGAAAATGGATTATAGCAATGCCTGCCTGCAGAGCGTTGGGCTTCTCCTGTATGTGGCCCTTCAGCTCTGGGATTTATAGTTCTGCTGATTACTAGACCACAATATTCCCAAGAGACTGGTTAGTCTACTATACAAATAAGGTGTGTAAAACCCCTGCAGGGATTGGTCAGTACTACATCAACTAGGTGGCTGTGGTAAACTGAGGGGACTGGTCAGTTTTGCCGTTTTGCTAGGCTTAAAAGGCCCAGTCCCACCGAGGTTGAGGGAGACCTCACTACCATCAAAAAGAAAATCCAGGAGTAGAGCAGGTCCTTTGGATTCAGGGTCCCTCCCCTGAGAACCTCCTAGGCCCCAGAGACAGAGATAGCTGTAATATTGGAGATAGCGTGAGCGTGAGAACCAGGAGACCAGCACTAGATGGTTACGGTGGGCTTCCCAGCCCGTGGAGCAAGGCAGCTGCAGTGGGTAGCTGACCCACAGAGTGAGAGAGCTGAGCGCCTTCAGGCAGGAGGCTTCCTGCTGCAGTGGGGTGCCTCCAGGCACTTATCAGTGGAGCTAAAGAGCTGTAATGCTTGTCTGAGCAGGGCAGAGGCTGAGAACAAGGGTCAGCTGTGGGCATGGCCAAGAGCAAGGCCTGCCTGCCTGCAGGCACAGCCAAGAAGAAGCTGAGAGCTGTCTTGGTTGGAAGCTGTCCTGATTGACAAACTGTCCCCTGTCTCCTTAGTTCTTTCTGTTACTTTGAAGTTGATCCTGGTTGAGTTGTAGCCTGTAACTTCCCTGATAAACCACCTAATAATCGTATGGTATGTGAGTTCTGTGTGGCCATTGCAACAAGTTATTGAACCCAGCAGAGAAGTGGAGAATGCCATGGGAAGAAGACCTGCTATCAGAATGGATACAAACGTGGGGGAGTGGAAGCATGTCTGACCCCCACCTAACAGGGATCAGCTTGGGCTGATGGTGATCATCCTCCCCCCTTGTGAACCTGGAGGACGTCAGATGCTTCCGCTTTACACAAGCCCACAGGGAGGTTGTGCAGATTAATTGAGGTGGTGTCTGTGTTCACAAAGCATAGTGCCTGAAACGTGATAGAAGTCATTGCTGTCGTGTCATTGCAGCCTGGTGGCCAAGGAGGACTAGGATGCACAGAAAACTTTAAAATTTCATTCAGTTACATTAGATGTGTATATTGTTTGGGACTCTTAACTATGGTATCCTTTTTGTTTCAGGCCAATGTTATGGCCCTTGTGGCAGTTGCTGAACATTCAGGAGAATTTGAGAAGATCATGCAGCTTTCAGAAAGGTGCCACTTTTAATGAAGACTTTAAACTGCTGCTTTTATACAATGTTAGATTGATGATGTCAGATTTATAGTATCAAAGATGATCCATTTTTAAAGAGAATGGGAAGGAAAAGTCACATTAACATACCCCTGAAAAGAGATTCTTCTTGCCCTTCAGAGCAGTCTCGTAGTCTGCTACCCCCACGTTCTCACTTGATTCCATATTTCCAGGTACAGTGGATTTATCCTGCCGTGCCTGGGTGTTCACCCAGTTCAAGGACTGCCACCAGAAGGCCAGAGAAGTGTCACGTTAAAGGTAACAGTCACATACAACAAGAACCATCAAAAATGATGATACCTTTTGACTCAGTAATCCGTTTTCTAATTTAGTCTAAGGACGTAATCCAAAAGGGGGAAGCGCTGTCTTCCTTCACAAAGATATTTGTCATTATTTGTAATAAAGAGAAAGTGGAAAGAGCCTAGAGGTTCAGAGATAAAGGGATCTTAAGTTAAACTCTAAGTGCTAAATATGATGCATTTGTTGAAAACGAGGATTACAAGGTTTCTGTAGCAACATGGAAGCTGTGTACAGTATAATATAGAGAGAAAAAGCAGGATAGCAAGTGTTTATCCACTGTCTGTCAGTGACAGCCAGGTAAAACATGTCCAGTTAGGAAAAGCTGGGGAGAAAAACACAAAAACAATCGTAGCTGTGAGGGTCTGTGGAATTATGGGCGACTTCTTTTTTCTCCAGTCTTTGTCAGACCAGTAAGTCTGGTCTTTTTTGTGCGTTAGAATTGTCTTCTACATTTTTCTCCAGCTCTGGCTGGCAGGAGGATACGCAGTTTGAGAGCTTTATTGCATTTTTAAAGCTCAATACCCATTTGAAGAAGCGATGACTTTTTTAGCCCATGAGTACACTAAGATGTGAGGGCTGTCATTTTTTTATAGTAATGAGTCTTCGCTTCTGCATTAGGTTACCCCGGGTAGCTTTGCTTATTTCATAACCAGATTACTTTTCATTCACTTCAGGTAAAAATGAATACTTAGCATTTAGCTCTCTTGAGTTGTTGAGTATGGTAAAATTAGCTAAACTGCCAGAGAGTTAACAATTCCCAAAATGTTGGAGATTGCAGCTGCCCAGCTTCCATGTTGTGGAGATTTATACTAATAGGCAGGCAGGCAGGCAGTGTTTACTGAGCAGCTACTGCATGGCAGGTACCATTCTAGGCACTTAGAGTGAAGAGACGCGGCCCCTGGAACCGGGTTCTAGATGGAGGAGGACAGTCAGCAGTGGAATACTGAAACAGGAGAACTTCAGGTAGCACTAGGTGCCTCAAGAACACAGTGGGATTATGTGATAGGGTTCTGGGTGCTGGTTTTTAGATTGTGTCCTCAGGAAAGGCCTCTGTGAGGCAGTGACATCTACGCTGCTACCTGAGGAGTTGTTCATGTACAGATAGAGGTCAGAGTGTCATAGGCAAAGAAAACAAACCACAGAGGCCCTGAGGTAGGAATGAGCTTGCTGTGGTCAAGAAGTGGAAAGGAGGCTGGTATGGCTGGAGGGAGGGGCGGTGCTGGCACTGAGGTCAGGAACTGGCAGGACTCACCTCATACAGGGCTTGTTGGATTTCGTTCACTTGAAGTGAGGAGTTAAAGTGGGGGAAGGTAAGATGTGACTTAGGTTTTCAAAGGATTTCCTTGCTCATAGTGTGAAAAATGAATTTTGAGGAGAGCAAAAAGGAAGAAGCGGGAATAGTTAGAAGGCTATTGTGATAGTCCATGTGAGAAGTGATGGATTGGGCCAGAGTAGCACTGGAGGAGGTGAAGAAAAGTGGCTGATAGGATGGCTTAACTTATGAAAGTAATTAAAATACCAGCAGTATACAGGGAACTCTCAGGAGAGCCGTCTGGAATAGATGAGTGATAAACAGAGTTCTTCCTGTCTTGTTCCTGGTGCACTTGTGGTATGTACCACAGTTTGTCACATACTTCCTAGAGTGTCAGCTCCTTGAAGGCAGGAACTATAGCTTATCATATCTTTAGAACCCTCCCTAATATGTGGTACAAAGCTAGGTACGTGCTGAGCATTCATTAAGTTGCCTTGATTTAGGATTTAGAATTGCCTGTTGCTGTTAGTTGCCATTGAGTCGATTCTGACTCGCGGAGACTGCACGTGTACAGGGTAGAGCTGTGCTCCATAGGATTTTCAGGGCTGTGACCTTCCAGAGCCTATTGCCAGGCCTGTCTTTTGAGGTGTCTCTGGGTGGGCCTAACATCACACAAATCTTTCAGCATATTCCCAAATTAATACATTCAATGCGTATTGTTACCGGGCACTGTTTGGACACTAGGGATGCTGTACCTGTGAACCATTGCCATCAAGTTGATCCCAAGTCAAAGCATCTGTGTAGGACAGAGTAGAACTGCCCTGTAGGGCTCCCATGGGTGGCTGGTGGATTCAAACTGCTGAACTGCCAGCCTTTTGGTTATTTAGCAGGCAAGCTCTTAACCACTGCACCACCAGGGCTCCTTGAATAATGTGGTGAATCACAGTTCACTGGCTAGTCTGCTGCCCTCTGCA
The DNA here is from genome assembly GCF_030014295.1 of Loxodonta africana. NCBI lineage: Eukaryota > Metazoa > Chordata > Mammalia > Proboscidea > Elephantidae > Loxodonta > Loxodonta africana. Next base: position 64,354,212 of record NC_087366.1, on the reverse strand, counting down.
GGCAGAGCACGTGCACTCTGGTTTACCACATCCCTCCTTGGCCCGCACCACTCATTTTGTTACACACCTGCTCTAAAGGTTCTGGAGACTAATTGTTTTCTCTAAGGAAAAATCCTTTGTAATTATTTAAAATCACAGTAGGCCTCTCTTCCCTCCCTCCCGTTCTCCTTCTTTCCTTCCTTTTCTCCATCCTTCTCCCTTCCTTCTTTGAGCAGTATGGTGGAAACAGCATGGGCTTTGAAGTCAGGAGACACCTGGCCGACTGGCTTGTGTGATCTGGGGCAGCTTACTTAACTTTGCCAAGTCTCAAGTTCCTTGTTTGTAAATTGTGAACAATAATATAATAGTAGTAGTGGTACCCCCAATCACAGGGTGCGGGATCTTGAAAACCCCCATAATAGGACCACTAGCTGTTAAGGATCTTGAGACCTTAAAGGGGAAGTGCGAGAAGAAGAGCTGAGGTCAGAGATAGACCTGTGACTGCCCTCATAAATACTTTCATATCTCCTAAAATAAAAGAAAGCGCACACACAATAACATGTAGACGTATTAAATTAGTAGTATGAATTATCTATATTCTGCTATTAATTTCTATTTACTGTACTTGACTTGCCAGAAGCTTACAGAGCTGTTTCATGAGGAGTTTGAACAGTCTCTTTGTAAATTTGTTTCACTATTTTTGTAGATAACAGACATTCCAAGTGGCCTGTTTGTTCCTGTGTCTGGTTTTCATCCAAATGTGTAGTTTCTGTCTCATTCAAGACCTTCTAAGTGCCAAACATCTGGGTGCTGCCTCCCACTTGCCCAGTCCCTTTGAGACACAGAGTAGTTTGAATGTTTGGTATTAAAAAGCTTTGCCTGACCCTGCTTAAACGACCCAGCCTTCTGTCAGCTGCTCTGATATCCAGGTCTCATCCTTCGTCAGGTCCACCAGTATACACCCCTAAGGCCTTGATTTACTCTCCCATGTCTTTTCTCTCTCTCAAGGCATAATCGTAAAATCCCTTGCTCTGCTATTTGCTTTATCTCCCTTAGTGCTCTCTCGTTCTAATTATCTCTAGTCAAAGTACCTTGCCGTTCACGTATCCCAAAACTCAGATCTTCAAAATAGTTTAAAAGGTATCTAGAAGCAATTTTCCATATAGTTGTATTTCCCCTCCTTATAAGGGAACCCTCACAGGGTGAATTCTTTTCAGAGAAAATGGTGATATTGTTGAAATTAATGGTATACAGTTACTTCAGTAGTTAACAAACAAGCACATAGATAATATTCATTGTTTATATTGTTGAACCTTTAGGACAAAAATAGGCTAAGCAGTACTGTAAGGACAAAAGAGATAAATGAAGACATTGCGAAGAATTCATGAGATTTCACTGTTATAAATTCACAAGCCATTAGTATCCTTTGAGAAGACCTTAAATAATACACTCCCCAAAATTCACCTACAGAGGTGGCCTCCTGGCAGCTCTCCGCTTTCTTGCGTAACTATTCCAAGAAGTCTAAAATAGTCCTCCTAAATCCCAGGAAAGTCCTTCTGAACAGAAGGAGAAGCTTAAGTGGAAATCTTCATAAAAACCTGCATTCTTGTAACCTGAGTGAGTTTATCTTGGCATGTGTCTCTACTCAGATTCCAGTTAGAGGCTCTCACCATTATGGCAGGATTACTATCCCTCGTTTCCTGAGTGGTTATGGGGTTAAATGCTAGTAAAGCACCCAGCATAACAGAGTGCCTGGCGGGTAGGAGGTGTTCACAAAATACCAGTTCCCTTCTTCTTCCGTTTTAACGGTGTGCTTGCTTGCTTTCAGGATTTGAATATGGCTTTGCCCATTATTGAAAATTATAAGGATCAGTTGTTGGCAATTGGAGAGGTAAGCTCCCATTGGCTGATCATGACTTCTAATCCAGATAAAAATAATCTTTAGTTCAGCACTGGTGATTACAGTTGTCTTGAGTAACTGTTACCATTCAGCTGAGTGATAGCTTACTGATACACTCTCAGTGAGCAGAAGAGCTTGGGGGTAAAACAATAGAAAGTCTCACCACAGGCTTATCTTAATGGGGGAAAACCACCTTAATAGCGTTTCTATATGCAGTCAGTTCTCATTATTTGTGGTAGTTTGTTCTATAAAATTTCCACGAGTACTGAATTAGTGAGTACTGAACCATTGCCCCTGGGGGAACGTAGAGTTTTCTGTGGTTATGTTTCTATACAACACAGTAATGCAAATACAGAAAATACTGGGAAAAAATTAAAGGTTAAACATTTAAAGTTTTTGAGAATATTCCATGAAAACTTACTTCTGACGGAGCTGCAGGAAGTGTGATGGAGCACTGTGCTGGGCAGTCGACCCTCTTGTCCTTGGCTTGCCCCACGAAACCAAGGGAGAGGTTGGTGGAGTGTTGAGAACCTGCCCTTCCACATAGCCCTTTTCCTGTGTAACACTGAGCAGCGATTTTTTTAATTCCTCTGCAGCCTCCTGATCTGCAGAACCTGTCTTGTCTGCAAGGTTAACATTTTTTATGCCATTCCATTTTGAAACCTGCATGCCAGCCAGCACCAGCTGGGAGGGTTTAAGCTTCTTCGCTTTCAGCCTCACAGCTGTGCTGCCCACTGTACCACTTTTATTGGTTTTCATTGCCTGAGTCTGCGGATTTAGCTGCTTTTCCGTAACTTCTTGTTCCATTTACTTGATGTTCCACAGCATCTGCACGGTAGTCATCACTGTAGTGCTTTCAGGGCCGCAGGTACAGATCAGCCGATTTCTTCTTCCTTTTCCCGAATGGTACCAAATTGTTGATTCGTTAACACGGGACTCACCCCAGCAACACTGAGACTCATGCATAAACAAAGCTTATCTCGTGTGTATTTTCTCCAAGGCACGTCACAGCCTTCTTGTGCTTAGGAAGGCTGGACAACAATTCGGCACTATGCTGGGGGCCCTTTTAAACAGAGAAATCAACAAAAAGCATAAAAATGCAAAACACATGGCATTAAATAGACTGTGAAAAGGACAGTCGCTCACAGTGTGAGAGCTGAAGCAGAAAGGCCAAGGTCACCTCGTTCCACCTCAGCTGGGAACGTGCTCCAACGACCCAGGCCTCCACTGTTCTATGCGTGACCGCGAAGCGCTTTGAGTATTGATTTTGGGTCACCGATAAATTTCAGCGCGTATGCAAATTTGCAAATACAGAACCTGTGAATAAGGAGGACTGACTATGCTTTTTATTCTTTTGTTTGAATATGTGTTCTCTCTCATTAAAATAGTATATGTGGCTTTTTTTAAATTAGAAACACACTTTAAATAGACCACCAGTTGCCAACCAGTTGCTCTTGAGTTGGTTCCCACTCCTGGCGCCCCCTTGTGTACAGGGTACAACTGCACCCCACAGGGTTTTTAAAGCTGTGACCCCTTCAGAAACAGATTGCCAGGCCTTTCTTCAAGACGCCTGTGGGTAGGTTTGAACTGCTTGCCTTTTGGGTTGAGCGCTTAACTGTCTGCACCACCCAGGGACTTCTTTAAATAGACTAGAGTTTGTAATTAAGGAACTTTTTTTTTAAGTAGTTGTGAACTATTTTCATCACTTGGTGATAAATTCTGTTTCTAATTAAAGATAAGAATAACACTTAGACCCAGAATACAGATTATGATGTAACAGTGCACGCCAAAATATTACCAAGGGAGGCAGTTATCTTTAATCTGTGCTGGCCCATACGTGACCACATGCAGCTGGTGAGCACCAGTGTGGCCGTTGTGACTCACATGGCAGATTTCAAAGACTTAGTAAACAGGATTTATATATGTATAACTTATAAGTTTATATTGATTAAATATTGAAATAATATTTTGCATATACAGTATTAAATGAAATATATTATCAATTTCACTTGTTGTCAAATGTTTTTGATGTGGCTACTAGGAAATGTAAAGTTATATATGTGGCTCACATATTTTTATTGTTAGCACTGATCTATGGCATGTCTTTTGGGTTTTTATTTTTTTCCCCATTATAGGTCGGGCTCGACTTCTCCCCACGATTTGCCAGCACTGACGAACAGAAAGAAGAACAAAAAGAAGTCCTAATCAGACAGGTCCAATTAGCCAAAAGACTAAATTTACCTCTGTAGGTTAATTCATCATCTTTCTGTGTTAATAACTATAGAGGAAATTAAGTAATGATCAGAGAGACCCTCCTGAAATGGAACCCTGCATTTCTTTTTCTCCGAATTACATGCAGAAAACAAAAATAACAGTGAAACCTGTGAGAGCCAGAACTTGTTGGGACTGCCTTGTTTTTCCAGGTCTCCCAAGTTTTCCGCCTTTGACGGGGTGCAGTATTACTACTTTTCTATGGCTCCCTATTAGTGGAAAATATTTGAGTTTTCTTTCCCTGAGAGGTTTCCACCTTACACAGGTTCTGGCTTTCGCAGGTTTTACTGTAATATTTTCAGACCCAAGTACTTAAACATGGGAGAAAGATGTGGCAGTTGGCTTCCGCAGAGACTTACAGCCTGGGAAACCCTGTGGGATCGGTATGAGTTGGGATCCACCGGACAGCAGCGGGTTAAGTACTTAATTGGAATTTTTTGGTTTTAAATAGAAATGTTCACTCACGATCAGCTGGAAGACCCACCATCAACCTCTTACGGGAGCAAGGTATTCGGATTCCTGAGCAACGTGCCTGGTGCTTAAAGTATGACAGTCCCGGTCCGCGTTCTCCTAGAGCAGCCAGGTTTTAATTTGGTTTCTTAAAGGAAAGGGAACAGGACGAGGGTGGGGGTTGGGAATCAGCCGAGATGATTTTGCAAGTCAGCTTGCTCTTTACAAGGTTTTCGGCATGGCTAAGATAGGTGTCAAGCTCGCAGAGAACAAATGAAAAATTGGATCAAGTTATGTTCCTTAATTAAAAATTTAGCAGCTCACATTTCTTAATCAGCTGAACCAGCTGGTTCACGAGCGAGAGGACAGTACAGGGCAAAGAAGGGCAGTAACAGAGTGGCATTGGATCACTGTGCATGTTTTCTGGTTGCTGCTTCAGAAAATAGTATCATGTAGATTGTGGCCCTCATACATAAAATGCGCTTCGATCTTCCTAAAGTAAAACTATATCTTACTATTTCTGAAGTAAAAAATATACCTTATATAGCATTATTTTCAAGCTGTTTTAAGTGCCACCCACAGTAAGAAGTGTACTTTATTTTGAGACTCCGTATTTACACATAAAAAAACTGACAAAGGTTTAACAAATGTGTATATACATATGTGTGTGTTTATATATATATGTGTACACACACGTACACACTGTGGCTGTGACCCACAAAACTGATTTCATAACTCGCTTGTGGCCATAATGCGCTAATGATCACACCTACCATTTGAAAACAGCTGTCAGATAATGACGGAAATGTAAATGCTTACGAGTAGAAAGCATCGTTCGTGTCAGTGATGAGAGCTAAGCCCAGCTGGAGTAGCTGAAAGCAGGATTTTATACAGGCTGAGCAGCATAAAGAGGAGGTTTTGTGACGCCATCTCTGACTTCTGAATTTGTGAGGCATTTAGCTCTCCAGTTTTTCTTGCATTAGAATTTCTGTTAGAAAGATCCATTTGCGTGCTTAAGAATCTCTTCTTAGGAAGAATAATTTGACAGCTCACAAATCCTGGAAAAGATTTGATGGTACATGAAGTTTAAATAGTTGCTTAAAAGTTTGTTTTTCAATTTTCTTTAGTAATTTCATTCTGAAGATTAAGAATTGACTGTGTTAATGTTTAGTCTGCTGTTTGGGTACTCTACAACTGTCTGCCTTTTGGAAGCCGTAGGCCCTCGTCTTTACATCACAGTAGCCAGCATTGACCTAAAAGCTCTGACCTTTGTTGTTCAGTTTAATTAATGAGAAAGCCTCCTGTTAAGAAACCACAGAGGACCTCTCTGACTGATCTTTCGTTTCTGGGAGGCGCTGACAGGGTGCTGCTGCATGCCTTTGACGGCCGGCCATCTGTGGCCATGGAAGGAGTCAGAGCTGGGTACTTCTTCTCAATCCCTCCGTCCGTCGTAAGAAGTGGACAGGTGAATTCTTTCTTTAAACCCCTCTGACATTTTGTGAAATCACTTTTTTTCCTGTTTTTCTAAGCCATTCTACTGCATGTGTAGTCATCACTCTTTTGTGGCTTTCCTTTGCATCTCCCCGGTGACCAGTAATGTTAAGTATCTTTTCATGGGCTTGTTGACCACCTGTACATCCACACCTCCTCTTTGGTGATTCCCATTCAGATCTTTTGCTTCTTTTTTAATTTGGTTGTTTTCTTATTGTTGAGTTGGCAGAATTCTTTATATATTCTGGATGCAAGTCCTTTTTCTGCTATGTTTTACACATTTTCTCCAAGTTTTTCATTTTCATAATGGTATCTTTCAAAGAGCATAAGTTTTTAATTTTGATAAACTTCAGTTTATCCTTTTTTTTTTTTTTTTAAGGTTTGTGCTTTTGGTGTTGTAGCCAAAAAAATTTGCCTAACCCAAGGTCACAAAGATTTTATCTTTTTTTCCTAGAAGCTTCGTAGCTTGAGGTTTTATTTTTAGCTCTATGATCCATTTTAAATGATATGAGTTATGAGTCAGGATTCTTTTAATTTTTAGGCGTTCCCAGTTATCTAGTTTCTCTTCTGCGTAGTTAGTGGTGTTTGTATACTGTTGTTGCTACGTATAGGGCTCCTAGCGTTGTTAGGGTTCTTTTTATTTTTTGCCCATAAATGTCCAGTTCCAGCACCATTTGTTGAAAAGACTGTTCTTTCTACCTTGAATTACTTTAGCGCTTTTTTGAAAATAAATTAGCAACATATGGGGAAGGGGATCTATTTCTAGCTTTTTTATTCTGTCCATTGACGTATAGATCTGTCCTTAGGCCAATGTCACAATGTCATGATTACTGTGGATTTATAGTAAGTCTTGAAGCCAGGTAGTATGTGTCTTCCAACTTGGTTGTTTTCATAAATAGTTTGGCTATTCTAGATCCGTTGCTTTTCCATTAAATACCGGAATCAGCCTGATGATTTCTTTTTTAAAAAGTCAGCTGGGACTTTGATTGGGATTACACTGAATCTCTAGATCAATATAGGGAGCACTGGCATGAACACAGTGTATTTCTTTATTTATTTAGATTTTCTTTGATCTCTCATCATTTTACTGTAGTTTTCGGCATACAAAACTTACACATATTTGGATAAATTTATCCCTTAGTGTCTCATATTGATGATGCTGTTGTAAATGGTACCTTTTTTTTAAATTTCAGTTACCAACTATCCGTTGCTAGCATATGGAAATAAAATTGATTGTATATATTGAACTTTGTATCGAGCAACTTTGCTAAGCTCATTTATTCCAGCAGAGTTTAGTAGATTATTTAGGATTTTTTTACATAGACTATCGTGTCATCTATGAATAAAAACAGTCTTACTTTTGCCTTTACAGTAAGTGTGCCCGTTATTTGTCTTTCTTGCCTTATTGTACAATCCCAAATACAGTGTTGCTTTTGGTTTCTGTGATTCTCTGTAGTTTTTTCGTTACCAGTTTCATTGATTTCACTTCTTTATTATTTCACTCCTTCTGCTTGTCTTGAATTTAACATGATGTTCTTATTTTATCTTTATTTCTCATGTTTTAAACTTAACAGCTATTTTTTTTTCCTCCAAGAAGCAGAAACTCGTGAAACTGTTGCCTCTGACTTCTATGTGCTTAGAAACAGATTCACCTGCACTAGGACCAGAAAGACAGGTAGATGGTTTTGTAGTTTCTGCATTATTTAGATTGTGTCTTTAATTTACCTACTTCCACTTTAGCTGTGTTTCTCATTTAGTGTGAATGCAGTGGAATCCTATTTTAATGCTAGGTTGAGGGATTACTTTTATTTCGGGTTTTTTCTAAATATACTTGCTTTAAATTTAATGTGGAACATGTCCTTATTTACATAATAATGACAGCCAGACCAATATAGTAAAAATTACAGTGTCTACTGTCAGAAAAATCTGGGCTTAAATCCTGTCTTTGCAACCTAGTAGCTATGTGATTTTAGACAAGTTACTTAATATCTCTGAAACTATTTCTTCATTTATAAAATGTGGGCAGAATAATAAAGGATTCCAGTGAGGACTAAATGAAGGAACATATGTGAAAGTGCCTAGCAGTGTCTGGTATACAGCAGGTGCTCAATAAATATTCATTTTTCTCTTTTAATGAGCCATGTTATAATGAGGTTCTGTTTCTTTCTGTAGAAATATTTATATAGTCATAGGTTTATTTATGTGATCTTTACTATAGTATCTCATTTTGTTGTTAGAGCCCATGAAAACTCATTTTAAATTTCATACTGTTTTATACTGATAGTTTTATGCTATAATTTTCTGAAAGGAAGCTACAGGGTCTGCTTTATTTATGCAGTTCCTGTTAGAGTAACCTGCCAACGTGTGGCTTAGCAAGCACTACCCGTCAAACCTGTGTCTCCAGGCCTGCCCCGTTCGGAAGACTGGCATCCGAGTCTGGGAGGCTTGGGGACAGTGGTGACATGATTGTTAATAAACTGTGATTATTTAAGAAGGCAGTGTGAATTTTGCTAGTTAATGTCCAGTTAGTTACATATTTTTTAAAATCTGTGCTTATAAGAATATAAAAACAATAGCTCAAAGGTAGAAACAACCTACATGCCGATTAACAGACAAATGGATCAACAAAACGTGGTGCATACGTATAATGGAATACAGCTCAGAATACCTAGTGAGAGAACTGAAGCCTTGATACCTGTTACAGTATGGACGGAGCTTTAAGACATATGCCGAGTGGAGTAAGTCCATCACAAAAGGGCAAATTTTATATGACCTCGTTTACAGAACAAGACAAGAACAGGCTAGTGCACAGAGCCAGAGTTTCTCCGTGGTTACCAGGGGTAGGAGAGGATAGAGTTTCCATTCTTAAGTGGCAGAATCACATTGACTAAGGGTAGGATTGCACAGTCGATTAATGTAATTGCTGTCAGTAACTTGTACACCTATAAAAAGTTGAATTGGCGAAAGTTGTGTGATAGATATATTTACAACAATGATAGAAAAAGAAAAGAGTAGCTGCTGCCGTTGCTTATGTACAACCAAAGCATAGGATTTGGTTCCTTGGTTTGGAGGTTTAGGGTCATGGTTTCATGGGACATCTCAGTTAATTGGCCTAATAACATGTTTAGTGCTTCTGTTCTATCTCCTAGTTCGTTGCGTAGTGCCTGGGGTCTTAAACGTTTACAAGCGGCCATCATCAAAAATTGATCTCTATTTGCCTGGAACAACAGAGGAAGAAGGAGAGTCAGGAATAGGAGAGGATATGGAATGTGTGGCTAATTGCCTCCATGAACAACTGCCTCCTTTGCCGTGAGACCAGAAGCAGATGGTACCCAGCTACCATTGCTGAACATTTGATCAAAGATTCTGTAGAATAATCCTGATCAAAAGGTGGAAAATGCAGAACATAATTCCAAATTCTCATGGATTGTAGGCTTTCTGGAGCCATGAATGGCAGATTAAACTCTGAAACTATAGCCCTGAGATAATCTTTAATCCTTAAAGCAAAAATATCCCCTGAAGTCATCTTAAAACTGAGCGATAGTTTCGCTTAACTAGTAAAAAAGATCTGCCTTGAGCCTTATGCTCTTTTAAGAACCATCTATATGGTATCAAATTGGCAACAGCAACTTGAAAGATTAGATAGGAACCTTAGGGGCCCTTGAGTGTTGGCTAGTGAGAGAGGAACAACTCAGAAAAGACCGATGAGGATGGTTGCACAATTTGAAGAATGTAATCGACGTCCCTAAATGGTACACATAGAAACTTGAATTGGTGTATGTTTTGCTGTGTATATTCTCAACAACAACAAAATAAATAAATAAAATTATATTAAAAAAAAGAAAGAAAAAATACTGTCAATTATACTATGACCTGCCAAAAACCAAGTACATAATCTGTTTAGTCTTTCAGACACACGGTGGCGTTTCTTGAATCAAAGTGTAATATATCTGTGAGGTGTAGAGGCCAAGGTGCAAGCAGTGACCTTTTTAAGCACTCACTTTTTAAGCGCTCACTTCAGCCCAAAACCAAAGGGCCGTTCATCCCTCAGCCAGGCAGCTTGCCGAGTGTTCACTGTTGCAGCCTGCCTCGTGTGTTGGGTCGCGGGAACTCAGCTGCTAAAACCCCAGTGTTCTTTTCAGGAAGATCAGATCCTTATAATCAGTGTTGCAGCCACAGCTTAAGCTAAAGCACAGGGGCTCCTCCCTCTGTAGACACCCACCTCCCCCGATTAAAAGAGAAAAAAAAAAAAAAGAGCTCCTCAGTTGTTTTTGTGTGGTTAATTGCAGTCGAGTTGATTCTGACTCAGGGCAACTCCGTGTATCGCAGAGTAGAACTGCCCCATAGGTTTTCTTGGGTGTAATCTTAATGGAAGCAAATCACCAGGCCTGTTTTCCACGTTACCAGTGGGTGGATTTGAGCTGCCAACCTCTAAGTTAGCCGTCAGGTGCAAACCGTTTGTGCCACGTGGCTAAAAAGTATCATTTATTCAATAAATCGTTACACGGGTGTTAGGCTTGACTTAGTGTCTGCTTTGTTCTGTTCCAGGTGAGGAATGAACCTGGGAACATTACCGTTTCAGCGGAATACGTTGCCCAGGTGAAAGGGATCTCAGTGGAAGAAGTTACAGAAGTGACCACACGGAACGCATTGAAGCTCTTCCCCAAGCTTCGGCAGCTGCTTCAGAAATAAAACCATCCGTTACGAAACGAGATCGACCACGAGGGGCGGCATTCGAAGGGCAAAAGGCCTGATTAAGGATCTGAACTGAAGAAGCCATTTTATAGAGATAGAGGAGATCATAATTTTAGAGAAATGTTTTCTCTTAGCTCAGATCCTGGAACCCTGGGTTCTCCTTCTAGCTGCTTTCAGGAAACGGAGTCCTGGCGGGAGCCAAGGAAGCACTGCTGCTTCCAGTCTTCCCATGAAAGAGAACCGCTCACAGCTGAGACCCTTCCTCCAGGGAGGGGCGGCCCCCACAGTGAGAGATAAGCACTACAGGGATGGGGGGGCGCAGGCCACCGCTTGACCCTTCACCCCCCGTTTTACTTCCCACGTGATTTATCCAGTGGAGGGAGAGGGTCTAGTTTTATACATCAGAGATCTTCTGTTTTCTAGGTTTCTAAAACTGAACTTTTAGTACTTTGATATCTTTCTTTTCAAGAGAAAAATATCAAAGTTTTCATATTGACCTTAGTTTAGATTTCTGAGGGCCAGTGTTTGTGCCATCACCGTGAAATACCAAACTCGAAGTCCCAGTGAGTAAGCTGACCTTAAGTCCCAGTCTGAATTTTGTCCGATTCTTAATGTAATTGACTTCATTAAAGAAAATATGACTTTTTTATGTGCAGTAATATTTCATATTTTAAGCTTAAAAAATGTTATGTATAGTTAGCCAGGTATTGTGCTCCATACCAAAGCCTGGGTATTAATTTTGTTAAAGTATATAAATAGCAAATGCTGGAAAAAATACTTGTCATAGGAAAAAAAAAAAAAAAACTTCCTAAAAAGTATAGATTTTACATAGTAGATCTTCAAAAACGAATTCATTTATAGAGGAATGAAAGCTGGTGCTAGGGCAGATTGTCCAAACCGGATTAGACTAGTTGGAAGATGGAGTAGGGTGCTTTGTGAGGTACTTAACCAGGTACTTAACCCCCATCAGCGTGGTTGTCGGCGATGTTTCCACGTTAAACGAGGGGTTACCTAAAACTGAACTTCTGAGCTCTCTGTCAGCTCCATGCTTTCTTTCCCTGTACCCTGCCCCTTCTGCCCACATTCTCTTTCAGAAACTCTTCCCTTTAAATCCTTTAAGATCATCTTAAATGCCATCACCTCGCCTGGTCACGCTCTAAGCTGTTTAACACTTCCTTCATTTATTCCTCCATTAATTCATTTCATTTATTCTACAAACAGTTTTGGAGCCCCTCTTACAGGCTGCCCGCTATTCTAGGTCCACAGATTATAAAGAGGAGTAAGACATGGCCTTTGCCCTCAGTTAGCTCACAGCTTAATAGAGGAGCTGGTTGTCGTTGTTAGGTGTCATCGTTGTTATGCCTGAGCCATTGTTGTCCCTACTGTGTCAGTCTGTCTCACTGGGGCCCTGCCTCTTTTTCGCTGACCCTCTACCAAGCATGATGTCCTTCTCCAGGGACTGGTTCCTGCTGATGCCATGTCCAAAATACGTGAGAATAGTGGGCAAAAGATTCCAGACCAATGTGAGAAGTGCTGTGATAAGAACAAAGCGCCGTAGGGTCGTCTGAAGGCACATCGCACTCCTGTCAACCTTGTGCGTTTTCTCACTTAGAGATTACCGGCCGTTTGAGAGCAGACCAATGTTTTGTTTTTGCAGCTGCTCTGAGGACTGATACAAAGTTTGTAGTATCATAAGATCGCATATATTTTTTTAATAAGTGCACGGAGGCAGCAATTGTAACTGACTGCAGCTGAGAAGTCAAAATTCTGTCTCCGCCTACTCTTCGGGATGGATAGAGGGTATTATATACCTTTTCAACGTTTTTTGAGATGCGAATTTTTCTCCAGTAGCCGTAAATGTACTAAATACTGTTCAGAGATTTCCCAGTGTTGAACCTTTCTCCAAAATCAGAATAAACTCTTCTTCATTTGGAAAAATATATTTTTTCATTCTGTTATAACATCTCTCACCCTCAGATGAAAGACAAGAAGGACTTTTATATTTCCCTGAGCATATGATGCTTCCTTACAAAAGGAAACGTTTCTTATTCCAGCCCTTGGCTTTTCTTATTTTGGTAAGAATTGGATGAAATTGTATCATTCGTTAAATGGAAAATTAAGAAAAGCTGGAATGAGCGCTTCCCTTTAGTTATTAGACGCCCAGAGTTAACTTCTCTCCTCAGCTGCTTGCGCCCTACCCTTGCTCACTGCCTCCCCATCAGAACCCTCCTGCTTTGCTGTTGTGGGTTTCCGTTCCTTTCCCCAGATCCCTTCTGAACTTCTAAACTAAACTGGACGAAGAGTCCTGTTTGCACACAGGTGAGCTCCACTCGTACCTCAGAGATGAATTTCTTTCTCCGCCCTTTCTTTCCTTCTGTGCTTCTGACCAAATACTTGGAAGCAGCAATGTGAAATGACATTTCATTTACAGGATGTGAGTAACTTAAAAGGGTTTCCAGAAGTGGTTCTATGCTTGCTAGAGCTTGGCTTTTCGACCATAAGCATAGCTCACCATCCGTTTTAAATTAAATCAGAGTCTGTGCTAATGATTGCAAAGTCAGTCAAGAAGGTGGAATGGAAAGAGAAAATTCAGGAATGACTCATGTTACAGGTTTATCCCCGGGCTCTCAGTTGTCTAGCTGCTGAAACAGAAATACCACAAGTGGGCAACTTTAACCAACATTCACTTCCTCACAGTGTAGGAGAATAGAAGTCCAAATTCCCGGTGCCACCTCTAGGGGAAGGTCCTTGTCTCTTCTGAGCTTCTGCTCTTGGGTGATCTTCAGGTGGCTTGGCATCTGCCTTCTCCCATCCCTGCTTCTCTCCCTTGCTTATTTAATCTCTTCGAATGAATTGACTCAAGAACACCCTACAGTAATCCTGCCTCATTAACATAACAAAGAAAGGATTATAACCACAGGCATGGGGGTTAGGATTTACAACACCTGTTTTTAGGGGGACACAAGTCAATTCATAACAGGCTCCAAGTAACACATTCTAACAGATTCCGTACTCCGCTTTTGGCTAATTCCAGGACAAGCATATCTCCAAAGAAGGTGACTTCTTTGTTGAGCATCCCTGTATTTCATGAACAGTCTGAGTGGTATTTATACCTTCGCTATTAAAAGTTTTTTAAAAGTGGTACAAATAGCTCCTCATTTTGAATTTAGTAGTTTTAATAGAGTAGATCTAAAGATCCCTGTATAGCGTGTGGAGCTGACGGTGTCAGAAGTCTAATTTCTTCTGTATGGGACTTCTCTGTGAATTACTTCTGAGGTTCAAGAAATGTAAATACTTTGTATAAATTCTATGGCTGGTGTATGAGCCATTTAGGCTTATAGTCCCCTGACTTCTGTTCTAGTGCTCTTGCCCAGGTGTCACAGTACTTCCCAGTCTGATACCTAAGTTGACTTAAGTGACATCTCTCAAAAACCGACCTAAGGGTACTGCAAATCAAGAACTCTGAGTTTGGGGCTGGCTTCTGAGTGAATAGGGAAGCAGTAGGAAAGCGTGTGGATCCTGAAGTTCGTGTGGACGGACACCTGACAGGTTTTGGCTCTCCAGCATCTAAATTCCTTCCTTTGGAGAGTCCCTCATGAAGCGGAGCCTGCATCCCCCTACAGATGTGGAAAACGCCAGGCATCACTTTTCAGCATGCCCGTAATCAGGGAGCAGACAATATGACGTACCCCAAATTTCGAGTGAAGATGGGGACATGAAGAAGCCAGGACGGAGCTGACTCCATGCTGCCGAGGTGGACAATGCAGCAGTGACTTGAGCGGCTGTGTTCAGGGTCCAGCCGAGAAGGGGTGCCAGGGTTAACTGCAGGCTCTGTTCCTAGTGGCTGTGGCCGGGGAGTCATTCAGTGGCCTGAGTTGGGTTATCCAGCCCTCCTTCAGTAAATTCTTTTCTAATCAAATTAGCCAAATGTACTTTCTGTTGCTTATATCCTTAAGAACCCAAATTGATGAGAAAACTGGTACTGTGGAGTAGTTGTCACCAAGAGACACCCAGGGAAATGAAGAGAGGAAGGAAAGAAGAGAAGGAAATCAGGGACCAGGTTATATGGCATGGACAGGCCTCCAACCAGCAAAATTCCAGTTAAAAGGACGGAGACACTGGCAGCCCATAGTAGATGGTGACCAAACGTGTGAAAACATTTGACAAAGGCATTCTTATGGCAGGAAGGGTATGTGTTGATTTTTGAGCAGCCCAAAGAGTACCCTGCAATGACATTTTTCATCTTTTTGTCCGTTTTTCCAATATTTGGATCCCCCACCTTATGAGGAAGAGCCCGTCTTCACTGTAGAAACTGAAAATGTCAAATAACTTCCTGTGACGGCTAGTTTTATGTGTCAACTTGGCTGGGCTAGTTGTTCAGTTAAACGCTAGTCTAGATGGTGGCGTTAGATGCTGTCAAGTCAATTCCGACTCATAGCGACCCTGCGTACAACGGAATGAAACACTGCCCCGTCCTGCGCCATCCTCACGATTGTTACACTCGAGCCCATTGTTGCAGCCACTGTGTCAATCCATCTTGTTGATTTTCCTCTTTTTTGCTGACCCTCCACTTTACCAAGCATGATGTCCGTCTCCAGGGACTGCTCCCTCCTGATAACATGTCCAAAGTACCTCAGACGAAGTCTTGGCAATACTTGTTTCTAATGAGCATTCTGGCTGTACGTCTTCCGGGACAGATTTGTTTGTTCTTCCGGCAGTCTATGCTATATTCAACACTGTGATTCAAAGGCATCAATTTTTCTTCGGTCTTCCTTATTCATTGTCCAGCTTTTGCATGCATATAAGGCGATTGAAAATACGGCTGGGGTCAGGCACACCTTAGTCCTCAAAGTGACATCTTTGTTTTTTAACACTTTGCGGTGCAATTGATTACTTTTGTGTGGCCTTTCTAGCTGTGGTCTTGTAACCATCACCCAGGTGATCGGGCAGGACTGTGTGGTAGGGTAATTGTGGCCCACAATTGTGGCCACCAATTGTGGTCAGCTTTGCCTTAAAAGAG
The DNA here is from genome assembly GCF_030014295.1 of Loxodonta africana. Classification (NCBI taxonomy): domain Eukaryota; kingdom Metazoa; phylum Chordata; class Mammalia; order Proboscidea; family Elephantidae; genus Loxodonta; species Loxodonta africana. Next base: position 64,338,406 of record NC_087366.1, on the reverse strand, counting down.
AGCCAATTCTAGAGCAGAGGAGGATCCTACAACCACCAAGGAAGAACAGCCAGGAGCGAAGAACACATCCTTGGGACCTGGGACGCCTGTGCTGAGAAGCTCCGGGGAGCAGGAGATGGAGAGAGCGAGAGCAAGGTGGAACCCTGAAGACAATGAGAAGCAGTGGTAGGAGAGCCCCAGAAGCAGAGACCCGGCGGCAGGAGACAGCACGGTGGGCTTCCCAGCCCACAGAGAGACCTGAGTGCCTTTGGGGAGAAGCCTAGGCACAGGGAGAGGCATGCCTGCGAGCATGGCTGGGAAGAAGCTGTCCTGATAAAAGCACTGTACCCTGAATGTTCCTGAGGCGAGTTGTAACTGTTACTTCCCTAATAACCCCCATAATTGTGAGTATGGTCTGTGTTCTGTGTGGCCATTACAGTGAATTATCAAACCCGGCAGAGAAGTAGAGAGTGCTGTGTGAGGGACGGTTGGTGTCAGAATTAGTAAAGATGACGGAGAGAGGAGGTTTATTTGGCTTCCACCTCATAGGAGTCAGCCTTGTGCTGTTGATCTTGGCTCTCTTCCCCCTTGTAGGGTTGGAAGAAGTAAGACCCTGCCCCCAAGCCATGTTTACATGCTTTAAAGAGGTCTTTTGCAGCGGATTTGCGCAATGCAATACATTGTTTGATTTCTTGACTGCTGCTTCCATGGGAGTTGATTGTGGATCCAAGTAAAATGAAATCCTTGACAACTTCAATCTTTTCTCCGTTTATCATATGATGTAGCATATGGTTAAGGACTTATTAATCCTTTAGCATATGAGAACTAGACTTACTGGTCCACTTGTGAGGATTTTTGTTTTCTTTATGTTGATATGTAATCCGTACTAAAGGCTGTAGTCTTTGATCTTCATCAGTAAGTGCTTCAAGTCCTCATCACTTTCAGCAAGCAAGGTTGTGTCATCTGCATAATGCAGGTTGTGAAAGAGTCCTCCTCCAATCCTGATGCCCCATTCTTCTTCATACAGTCCAGCTTTTCAGGTTATTTGCTCAGCATACAAATTGCATAGGTATGGTGAAAGGATACAACCCTGAAGCACACCTTTCCTGACTTTAAACCAATCAGTATCCCCTTGTTCTGTCTGAACAACTGCCTCTTGATCTCTGTAAAGGTTCCTCATGAGCACAATTACGTGTTCTGGAATTCCCATTCTTCCCAATGTTATCTATAATTTGTTTTGATCCACACAGTCGAATGCCTTTGCATAGTCAATAAAACACAGGTAAATATCCTTCTGGTCTTCTCTGCTTTCAGCCAGAATCCATCTGACATCAGCAATGATATCCCTGGTTCCACGTCCTCTTCTGAAACCGGCCTGAATTTCTGGCAGGTCCCTGTCGATGCACTGCTGCAGCTGCTTTTGAATGATCTGCAGCAAAACTTTACTTGTCTGTGGTATTAATGATATTGTCTGGTAATTTCCACATTCTCTTGGATCACCTTTCTTTGGAATAGCATATGGATCTCTTCCAGTCAGTTGGCCAAATTTCTTGACATAGATGAGTGAATGCTTCCAGCATTGCATCCATTTGTCAAAACATCTCAGTTCGTATTCTTTCGGTTCCTGGAGCCTTGTTTTATACCAGTTCCTTTGGTGCAGCACCATCAGCTCTCAATCATACGCTACCTCCTGAAATGGTACAATGACTCTGTGTATTCCTTCCATCCTCTTCTGATGCTTCCTGCATCTAGGTGCTACTGTGCAAGTATTCTGTAGATGTGGTTAGTGTCTACAATCAGTTCATTTTAAGTAAAGGAGATTACCCTTCATAGCCTGATCCAATCAGCCGGGTGCCTAAAGAGTAAAAAACAGGTTCCCCGAAGAAGCAATTTTGCCATGAGACTGCAGGGTTAATTCCTGCCAAGTTGCTGGCCTGCCAGCTTCCTCTACAAATTTCAAATTTGCCAGCTCCACGATCACTAATTCCTTAAAATCAATCTCTATCTCTGTATATACGTACATACATATATAAACACTTATGTGTATTTATAGGTACACATATTTTTGTATGTATATGTAAATTTGTGTGTGTGTGTTTGGATGCTGCAAACGGTTAAGCATTAGGCTGCCAATCAAAACGTTGGTAGTTTGACTACGATGAGATTCCATCTCACTCCAGCAAGGCTGGCATTAATCCAAAAAACACAAAATAATAAATGTTGGAGAGGCTGCGTAGAGATTGGAACTCTCATACACTGCTGGTGGGAATGTAAAATGGCACAACCACTTTGGAAATCCATCTGGCGTTATCTTAAACAGTTAGAAATAGAACTACCATACAACCCAGAAATCCCACTCCTCGGAATATACCCTAGAGATACAAGAGCCTTCACACAAACAGATATATGCACACCCATGTTTATTGCAGCTCTGTTTACAATAGCAAAAAGTTGGAAGCAACCAAGGTGTCCATCTACGGATGAATGGGTAAATAAATTGTGGTATATTCACACAATGGAATACTACGCATCGATAAAGAACAGTGACGAATCTGTGAAACATTTCATAACATGGAGGAACCTGGAAGGCATTATGCTGAGTGAAATTAGTCAGAGGCAAAAGGACAAATATTGTATAAGACCACTATTATAAGATCTTAAGAAATAGTATAAACTGAGAAGAACACATACTTTTGTGGTTACGGGGGGGAAGGGAGGAAAGGAGGGTGGGAGAGGGTTTTTTACTGATTAGTTAGTAGATAAGAACTACTTTAGGTGAAGGGAAGGACAATACTCAATACACGGAAGGTCAGCTCAAATGGACTGGACCAAAAGCAAAGAAGTTCCTGGGATAAACTGAATGCTTCAGAGGTCAGCGGAGCAAGGGCGGGGGTTTGGGGACCATGGTTTAAGGGGACTTCTAAGTCAATTGGCAAAATAATTCTATTATGAAAACATTCTGCATCCCACTTTGAAATGTGGCGTCTGGGGTCTTAAATGCTAACAAGCGGCCATCTAAGATGCATCAAGTGGTCTCAACCCACCTGGATCAAAGGAGAATGAAGAACACCAAGGTCAAACGATAACTATGAGCCCAAGAGACAGAAAGAGCCACATCAGCCAGAGACTTACATCATCCTGAGACCAGAAGAACTAGTTGGTGCCCGGCCACAACCGATGACTGCCCTGACAGGGAGCACAGCAGAGAACCCCTGAGGGAGCAGGAGATCAGTGGGATGCAGACCCCAAATTCTCACAAAAAGACCATACTTAATGGTCTGACTGAGACTAGAGGAATCCCGGCGGTCATGGTCCCCAAACCTTCTGTTGGCCCAGGACAGGAACCATCCCCGAAGACAACTCATCAGACATGGAAGGGACTGGACAGTGGGTAGGAGAGAGATGCTAAAGAAGAGTGAGCTACTTGTTATCAGGTGGACACTTGAGACTGTGTTGGCAGTTCCCGTCTGGAGGGAGGATAGGAGGGTAGAGAGGGTTGGAAGCTGGCAAAATTGTCACAAAAGGAGAGACTGGAAGGGCTGACTCATTATGGGGAGAGAAAGTGGGAGTATGGAGTAAGGTGTATATAAACTTATATGTGACAGACTGACTTGATTTGTAAACGTTCACTTGAAGCTCAATAAAAATTAAAAAAAAAAAAAGGTTAGTAGTTTGAACCCATCCAGAGGTGCCTGTGAAGAAAGGCCAGGTGATCTGCTTCCTAAAAGTCACTGCTATGAAAGCCCCATGGAGTGTAGTTCTACTCTCAAAGACATGGTGTTGCCGTAAGTTGGAATCATTAAACAGCAGCTGGTAGTGTTGTTGTTAGGTGCTGTCAAGTCAGCTCTGACTCATCGCAACCCTACGTACAACAGAACCAAACACTGCCAGATGCTGCGCCGTTGTCACAACCCTTATGCTGGAGCCCGTTGTTGCAGCCACTGTATCAGTCCATCTCCTTAAGGGTCTTCCTCTTTTTCGCTGACCCTCTACCAAGCACGATGTAGAGTGTTAGAGTATTACATATCTGTGTGTATATACAACGAGCTGAAAGATTGGCAGTTCGAACCCACCCGGAGGTGCCTCAGAAGACAGGCTTGGCGATCTGCTTCCAAAAGGTCACAGCCTTGAAAACCCTATGGAGCAGTTCTATTGTGCACACATGGGTTCATCATGCATCTGACATTGACACCATAGCAACTAATAATGACATATATATAAATAGTCCCTGTTGGTTCCGTTTCTCTAAAGAACCCTGACTGTACTCTTCTTTCCCAGCTTTTGTTACAACTATGTGACCTAAGTTCCACCAATCAGATGCACCCACCCCAAACTTTGAATCAGAAGCCAGGGATGTAAAGGAACGGGCTGTGGTGACTTCAGGCTGGTGGGCCTGGTGGCGGCTGTACTGTTTCAGAGGCAACGGTGGCCTTGATTCTGGTGGCAGAATCCTGTGTCCAAAGGCAGTGAGTCTTCATGGAACCAGCCTTGTGGCCTCATTTTGGGCATTGTTTCTAGATCTGTGGCCCACATACCTGATTCTCTGGCACTCTTTGAGATTTTGTGAGCTACCCAATATGTTTAGTAAATTCCTTTTCTGCTTAATTTAGTCAAAGTTGGTTTCCGTTTCTTGCAGCTAAGAACTATGACTGCTGTAGTAGCTATCCGTCCACACAATTCCACCATCTCCAAATCCCAAACCCTCTCCTCTTCACTCCCGTGGCTCCTGTTGATTTTGTGACTTCTTTCCCTTTTGGAAGTCTCCTTGAAGTCCATTTTTGCCCTAATTCCCTGATTTTAAAGTGTTAGGATGGGGAAGAAGCACACTGAGTTTGCTGGGATTCCCTTAATGACAACTGCAGAGCTGGCCTGGAGCTGCTAGCTCCAGGGATGGTTATGCCTTGCAATTCATCAATGGTCTCAATTCACTGCCTACTTAATAGTCCTTTTATTATAAAAGGCGTCTTCTCGGAAGGGAAGCCAGGAATTAATTTGGCCAGAAAGAATTTACCCTTTGGAATCAGACAAAAGGTCAAGACTGTGAAGTATCCCACACAAAACGATCCTAGGGGAAATTCTCCTCATCCCCAAAATTCGCAGCAGATCTCCATTCAGCCCCATTTCCCAAGGCTCCTCTTTGGACTTGTGGTATCTCACATAGCTACCCTCACCACCACAATACAGCTTATCAATGCAAAACCGTCACCAAACAGAAGTTTCCTGGACTGATAAACAAGTATTATCAGGGAAAGTTTTTGAAGTCAGTAGCTTACTGTACATGCCAAACATCTTCATCTGCTTCCTCTAACTTTCTTGTCTTGGGCCCAACTGCAGCCTTTTATTATTAACTGAAGTTAAGGAGTCAGAAAATATTGAAATATATGAAATCCTTGATGACATATATAGCAAATTTCTCACAATTCCTCCAGAGTGCCAGGTAGCCCTGCTAATCTTAGTTAAATCAATCCTGGAGCCTATCAAGTCTTCTCTGTGATTTCCCAAGCTACCACGTCTTCCCTGTGATTTCCCAAGCTACCAAGGCTTCCTTGTGGATTTCCCAAGCTACCCTGCTAAAGCTGAGGACAATGGGCCATGTGTGAAAACCCCTCTACTCCCTTCTGGTTCTTGAGTGCATGGGTAAGGCCAGAGTCTAACAGATCCAAACCAATGGAATTCAGAGAGCTAAAAACAGAATCATGGCCACTGGCCTGGGTCCTCCAGACACCAGAGAATCCCAGTAAGGTAAAGGGTCATTTTGGAGGACAGCTTCTAGGTCATGGTATATTTGATATGCATCAGGGAGCAGTTGACGTCATTGCTGTTCTAATACAATGCCAACCCTTTTACAGCCTCTGATGAGCCCATACTAGCTCATAAAACCCATTGCTGTGGAGTCCATTCCAACTCTTAGCCACCCTATAGGACAGAGCAGAACTGCCCCATAGGGTTTTCAAGGAGCAGCTGGTGGATTTGAACTGCTGACCATTTGGTTAGCAGCCATAGCTCTTAACCACTGCACCACCAGGGCTCCTTGTATTAGCTCATACAAGAGATGAAAATTGGGATGGCAGAGGTGGGGGTGTACAGGTAGAGTATAACCTGAGGTTAAAGGTAAAACAGGACGTGTAGAACAGGGAGGAATGTTTCATAACTGCGCCCAAGATACCCAGTAATTTTTGGGTTACACATCTGGAAGGGCTGTCTAAAGTTCACCCTATCTACTCCAATATCTCTAGGAAAATGAAATCAAAATTATCCCGTCTGCTCTGATGTATCTGCCTTAACCCAAAAAACCTTCATAGAGCAATAGTCTCCAAAACAGATGTTGTTATTAGGTGCCCTCGAGTTGGTTCTGACTCATAGCGACCCTATGCACAACAGAACCAACCACTGCCACGTCCTGCACCATCCTTACAATCGTTGTTGTGCTTGAGCTCATTGTTGCTGCCACTGTGTTAATCCACCACGTTGAGGGTTTTCCTCTTTTCTGCTAACCCTGTACTCTGCCAAGCATGATGTCCTTCTCTAGGGACTGATCCCTCCTGACAACATGTCCAAAGTATGTAAGATGCAGTCTTGCCATCCTTGCTTTTAAGGCGCATTGTGATTGTACTTCCTCCAAGACAGACTTGATCGTTCTTTTACCAGTCCGTGGTATATTCAACATTCTTCTCCAATACCACAAGTGAAAGGTGTCAGTTCTTCTTTGATCTTCCTTATTCATTGTCCGGATTTCACATGCATGTGATGCGATGGAAAATATCATGGCTTAGGTCAGGTGCACCTTAGTCTTCAAGGTGACATCCCTGCTTTTCAACACTGTAAAGAGGTCCTTTGCAGCAGATTTACCCAATGCAATGCATCATTTGATTTCCTGACTGCTGCTTCCATGGTTCTTGATTGTGGATCCAAGTAAATGAAATCCTTGACAACTTCAGTCTTTTCTCCATTTATCATGATGTTGCTCATTGGTCCAGTCGTGAAGATTTTTGTTTTCCTCATGTTGAGGTGCAAGCCATACTGAAGGCTGTGGTCTTTGATCTTCATTAGTAAGTGCTTCAAGTCCTTTTCACTTTCAGCAAGCTAGGTTGTGTCATGTGCATAATGCAGGTTGCTAATGAGCACTCCTCCAATCCTGATGCCCCATTCTTCTTCATATAGTCCAGCTTCTTGGATTATTTGTTCAGCATACGGATTGAATAGGTATGGTGAAAGGATACAACCCTGACGCACACCCTTCCTGACTTTACACCAATCAGCATCCCCTTGTTCTGTCCGAACAACTTCCTCTTGATCTATGTACAGGTTCCTCATGAGCACAATTAAGTGTTCTGGAATTCCCATTCTTCGCAATGTTATCCATAATTTTTTATGATCCACACAGTTGAATGCCTTTGCCTAGTCAATAAAACACAGGTAAACATCCTTCTGGTATTCTCTGCTTTTAGCCAGAATCCATCTGACATCAGCAACGGTAACCCTGGTTCCACATCCTCTTCTGAAACCGTCCTGAATTTTTGGCAGTTCCCTGTCGAAATACTGCTGCAGCCATTTTTGAATGATCTTCAGCAAAATTTTGTTTGTGTGTGATATTAATGATATTGTTCTATAATTTCTGCATTTGGTTGGATCACCTTTCTTGGGAATAGGCATAAATATGGATCTCTTCCAGTCAGTTGGCCAGGAAGCTGCCTTCCATATTTCTTGGCATAGATGAGTGAGTACCTCCAGCACTGTATCTGTTTGTTGAAACATCTCAGTTGATATTCAGTCAATTCCTGGAGCCTTGTTTTTTCGCCAATACCTTCAGAGCAGCTTGGACTTCTTCTTTCAGTACCATCAGTTCCTGATCATATGCTGCCTCTTGAAATGGTTGAATATCAACCAATTCTCTTTGGTATAATGACTCTCTAAGTGTATTCCTTCCGTCTTCTTTTGATGCTCCCCGCGTCGTTTAATATCTTCACCATAGAATCCTTCACTATTGCAACCCTAGTCTTGCATTTTTTCTTCAGTTCTTTCAGCTTGAGAAATGCCAAGTGTGTTCTTCCCTCTTGGTTTTCTATCTCCAGTTCTTTGCTCCAAAAACCAAAAAAAAAAAAACAAACCCAGTGCCATTGAGTCAATTCCGACTCATAGCGACCCTACACATGTCATTATAATACTTTACTTTGCCTTCTCGAGCTGCCCTTTGAAATCTTCTGTTCAGTTCTTTTACTTCATCATTTCCTCCTTTTGCTTTAGCTCCTTGACATTCATGAGCAAGTTTCAGAGTCTCCTCTGACATTCACCTTGGTCTTTCTTTCTTTCCTGTCTTTTCAATGACCTCTTGCTTTCTTCATGTATGATGTCCGTGATGTCATTCCGTAGCTTGTCTGATCTTTAGTTACTAGTGTTCAATGCATCAAATCTAGTCTTCAGATGGTCTCTAAATTCAGGTGGGATATACTCAAGGTCATAACTTTGGCTCTCGTGGACTTACTCTGATTTTCTTCAGTTTCAGCTTGAACTTGCACATGAGTAGTTGATGGTGTGTTCCACAGTCGGCCCCTGGCTTTGTTCTGACTGATGATATTGAGCTTTTCCATCGTGTCTTTCCACAGATGTAGTCAATTTGATTCTTGTGTGTTCCATCTGGCAAGGTTCATGTGCATAGTCACCGTTTATGTCAATGAAAGAAGGTATTTGCGATGAAGAACCGGTTGGTCTTGCAAAATTCTATCAATTGATCTCAGACATTTTTTCTCTCACTAAGACCATATTTCCCAACTACCGATCCTTCTTCCGTTTCCAACTTTCGCGTTCCAATCGCCAGTAATTATCAATGCATCTTGATTGCATGTTCGATGAATTTCAGACTGCGGCAGCTGATAAAAATCTTCAATTTCTTCATCTTTGGCCCTAGTGGTTGGTGCGTACATTTAAATAATAGTCGTATTAACTGGTCTTCCTTGTAGGCGTATGGATATTATCCTATCACTGACAGCCTTGTACTTCAGGATAGATCTTGAAACGTTCTTCTTGACGATGAATGCAACACCATTCCTCTTCAAGTTGTCATTCCCAGCATAGTAGACTGTATGATTGTCCTATTCAAAATGGCCAATACCAGTCCATTTCAGCTCACTAATGCCTAGGATGTCAAAGTTTATGTGTTCCATTTCATTTTTGATGACTTCCAATTTTCCTAGATTCATACTTCATATATCCCAGGTTCTGATTATTAATGGATGTTTGCAGCTGTTTCTTCTCATTCTGAGTCTTGCCACATCAGCAAATGAAGGTCCTGAAAGCTTTACTCCATCCACGTCTTTAAGGCCGACTCTACTTTGAGGAGGCAGCTCTTCCCCAGTCATCTTTTGAGTGCCTTCCAACCTGGGGGGCTCATCTTCCAGCACTATATCAGACAATGTTCTCCGCTATTCATAAGGTTTTCACTGGCTAATGCTTTTCAGAAGTAGACTGCTGGATCCTCCCCCTATCCTGTCTTAGTCTGGAAGCTCAGCTGAAACCTGTCCTCCATGAGTGACCCTCCTGATGGCATAGCTTCCAGAATCACAGCAACATGCAAGCCCCCACAGTAAGACAAACTGACAGACCCGTGGGGACCAAAAACAGATAGGCAACCTTATTAAACCAACCAGTGCATTTTGTTACATGATTGTGTGAAGAGCTGACGTATTATCTCTTCCTAAAGCTATCAAAGGACAGTTTTTAGGGAATCTGGGAAATTGGCAGGGAAGAGGGACTTATTTTATCCTAAGGAAAAATATTTTTATCTAGAAATTTGTGGGGTAATGATGCTGTAAAGATTCCTATTTACATTTCCACATTATGACTATGACCCCAATACCACCCAGCTTGTTTTCTCCTTTTTCAAAATGGGCAACTGAGAGCTTAACATAACTAAGGCCATGATAAACCTGTAAGCTGTTCTTCCTCTGCCTGCCTCCTCACATACCTCTGTTAATGACTTTGTTCTTTATTTTAAACTGATGCAAATAACCTTTTGTTCTGTCCAACTACCTGTGGCATACAACCCCCCACAGGAAAGTTGGAGCCCAGGTATCAGATATGTATGTCTTTAGCCTAATAAAGAAATGTCTGGCAGGGGACTACAAAGACACTTGTAACCCTTGTGAGATTCTGAAACAGGTTGCTCAGCCATATTGAAAACCCCAGTCAACACCCCTTCCCCCCTCCTTTGTCTTGCTAACCACAAGCTTGTTTTGAGGAGGAAGTCGCAGCAGGTAGTGGCTCTGTCCACTGACTAGCCATTGTTACACCTTGGAGCATGCACAGATTGAAATCACATCCTTCAACTGACCACCCCCCCCCAAATGTAGGCATGGGAGGGCTAAAGGTGGAAAATTCCGGGTACCAAACCCAACCCCCAGGCGCCATTGGAAACAAAAAGCTCCCCAGCCCCCTTAGTCAGTGAGCACGTGGCTTTAAGGTCACTAGACCCCATGCACCCCTTGTATGCGCAGACAATAAACCTGCCACTTTCTGTTTCCGTAGCAATCAGTGTCCGTCTTTTTTCGATCGGTTAATAAGACAGGACAAGAACCCAAGTGGCATTCGGTTACAATTCTATATAAGCTCTAATGTAAAACTGATCTTTGGGACTCCTTAGAGACAGCCTGTGTTGCTGCTGGGTGCCCGCTGGTGTACGCAGCTCCTTAATAAACTTTCTCCCTCTTCTGACTTGGAATACGTTTCATTGGCTCGACTGCTCCAGGGCACGGACCCTAATCAGGTAACGTGGCTGACACATGGAGATGCTACCTTTGCTGCTGTAATCAAAGGAGATTAGACGTGTTTGTTCACCGTAATCATAAGAACAGTGACAAAATAAGTAAAGGATGGAAGCAAATGAGATTTTTTAAATTTCTGCCAAGTTATTGAGCCAAATCTTCATTTTCTAACAGGCAAAAAGAATTCTGAGGAGAAAAGGGCTCTGGAGAGACGGAGGAGAAAGGCTACCTTTCTCCCTGTCCTGCCTGGGTCTGAGTCCCACGCACCTGGCAGGCTCTGGAGCCCTGGTCAGGCCGGGCGTGCCCGCTGCCGAGAGGAAGATCCAGGCACGCTGCTTTCCTTTCTCCTCGGCGCTGAGGCGCGCTCTTCTCCGGGGACACAGGAATTGGACTTGGGATTGAGGCTCCTCTGGGTTGTCACTTTCATTTCCATCTGTAATATTTATTCTCTCAACAAATGCTAAGCACTGTAGGTAGAAGTGGAGCTGGTGTTATACTGTGTATAATTTAACATACTTCCGGCTAGACAGCACGGTCTACATGGTCACGGGTCACCGCTCGTCGCCAAGGCAGACGGGCTCACGGCGACCCACGTGTGTCCGCGTAGAAGCGCGCCCCACAGGTTTCAGCAAGTAGACCATCCGGCCTTTCTTCAGAGGCACCTTTGGGTGGTGGGAAGAAGCTTTTAAAAAAATGTAGGTGCTTGGCATACAGAGAGGCTTCTGTCAAAACTGCAGGCTGGACTCCATTTTTGCTGTTTACTGCTCATTCTGAGCTTTCAGAAACCAGCCGGGCCGCCTAGGGAGGCCCACGGGCCAGCCAGCCGGGCCGCCTCGGGAGGCCCACGGGCCAGCCAGCCGGGACGCCTCGGGAGGCCCACGGGCCAGCCAGCCGGGCCGCCTCGGGAGGCCCACGGGCCAGCCAGCCGGGCCGCCTCGGGAGGCCCACGGGCCAGCCAGCCGGGCCGCCTCGGGAGGCCCACGGGCCAGCCAGCCGGGCCGCCTCGGGAGGCCCACGGGCCAGCCAGCCGGGCCGCCTCGGGAGGCCCACGGGCCAGCCAGCCGGGCCGCCTCGGGAGGCCCACGGGCCAGCCAGCCGGGCCGCCTCGGGAGGCCCACGGGCCAGCCAGCCGGGCCGCCTCGGGAGGCCCACGGGCCAGCCAGCCGGGCCGCCTCGGGAGGCCCACGGGCCAGCCAGCCGGGCCGCCTCGGGAGGCCCACGGGCCAGCCAGCCGGGCCGCCTCGGGAGGCCCACGGGCCAGCCAGCCGGGCCGCCTCGGGAGGCCCACGGGCCAGCCAGCCGGGCCGCCTCGGGAGGCCCACGGGCCAGCCAGCCGGGCCGCCTCGGGAGGCCCACGGGCCAGCCAGCCGGGCCGCCTCGGGAAGCCCACCAGGTCCCCACCTGCCTTCCTCTCACGGCCCGCTCAGGACATGTCCATAGATGACGCTGTTAAACGACTCAGACTTCACCCTCAGCGAAGCAGTGTTTCAGGAGGCTTGCTGCCATTGTCACCAAAACGAAACCTCCATTGCCCTTGAGTCCGCTCTGACTCATGGCGACACTGGAGGACAGAGTAGAATCCCCCAGAGAAGTTTCCAAGGAGCAGCTGATGGATGTGAACTGCTGGTCTTTTGATGAGCAGCCAAGCTCTAACACTACCAGGGGCTCCTGCAATTGTCGGGTCCCTGTGAAATCATAATTTCCTAAATGCCAACCAATCGGAATTTTTTCCTTGTGAATTCCTCGGTTTTCTGTGCTTAAACTGTGAAAAATTCCTCTCCCCGGAGTACTTTGGCGGATCCTCATGAAGTGCTGCCTGGTCTAGGTCTCTTTGTTCCTTCAATAAACTCTTGGCTTTAGTTTTAACAGAAGCTCCAGTTTCCTCTTTGACAGTGGACTCAAACCTCCAACCTTTCGGGTTAGCAGCTCAGCAGCTACCTGTTCACAGCACCCTGGGACTCCATGTTTGTGTTAATTCCTTTTAAGCTGTGTGCTACGGGAAGCCAGTTAACACACGAGGTATAAACTCCAGATGCGGTGAGTTAGCAGGTGTTGGGTAACAACCCAGTGGCACCTGAACCCAAGGTCAGCCGCATCTCCAAGAGACTGAGGAAGGACTCTGGAACCAGTGATCATGACATATGTATTGTTTATTTGGAAGCTTACTTACAGAACCGTGGCCTAGGGCGAAAGTTCGACCAGTTCAGTGTTCCGCAACCACCTAGCAAGGGATACAAGCTTATATACCATTCCAGCAGGGACCAAGGCTCATGGTTTTTCTCCCACATCCTTGGGCAGCCAGCGTTCCCAGGGACTTAACTTCTAGGCCCAGATGTTTTCCTTCCTGTTGCTAAGGCGTTTCTCGGCCTTGGTTGCTGGCCCAGTCGTGCCACTCTCGGCCTTGTACCTTAGCCTGAGTCCATCCCGAATTCATCCCCAGCATGCTTTGGGGAAGAGCAAAGCTGGTTTTCCCGTTAGGAGGGGATGCACATAGCTGAAGAGCATTACCCTACAGCAGGGTTGGTGTTGGGGAGACTGACAGACCCCGCCTTCACTAGCACTTGTTATGTGTGCCTCAGAAAACTTGGAGTCGCACCAACACCAGAGGGTCTGTTAATCAGCATAATGATTGTCCGTTGGAGAAATGAGTGTGGGCTAGCTAGACATACCCCTCGTGGGTAAGCAAAATATATTTCATATTTTTAAATAGTTGGAAAAATCAAAGGAAGACTAATATTCCATGACATGTGAAAATTACATAAAATCCAAGTTTCAGTGCGCATAGTTTCACTGGACGCCAGCCATACTCCCTCTTTTACCGAGTGAGTAGTTGCATCAGAGACCATGTGACCCATAGAGACTAAAGTACTGTTTCCAGAAGTTGCTGACCCCTGGCCTATACTTTACCAGTGGGGCCTGAGGAGTCCTTCCAGTCCAGGGTTCAGCCTCTGAGGAGAATTCTGGCATCTCATTGGCCAGGCTCCCTCAGGCCAGATGGCAGTGGTTCTCATCCTGGGCTGCACATTAAAATCGCCAGGAAGGTTTAAACATCCCAGTCCCTAAACCCCAACCCAGATCCATTAAACCAAAATGGCTTGGATTAGCATCTGTGGAATGGTTTTTTTTTTTTTTAAACTCACCTAGTGTTTAAGGTATAGCCACAATTAAGAACCACGTGTTAGAAGATGGAGTGACTCATTCAGGAAAGGCGTTGGTTGTTGTTGTTAGGTGCCATCCAGTTGGTACCTACTCATAGTGACCCTATGTACAACAGAACGAAACACTGCCCTGTCCTGCACCATCCTCACAATCTTTTTGCTTGAGCCCATTGTTGCAGCCATTGTGTCAATCTGTTGCCTGGTAAAAACCCCAGGTTTTGCTTGGTGTGACTTTTTGCAGCCAATAAATGAGAGACTGAGATGGGAGATAAGAAGGATGCCTTTATTTCGTTGTACAAGGAACGGAGCAACTGGGGCTGCTGCCTCCAAGAGTGCTCTTGGGCAGTTTGGGTAGGTGGGCTTTTACAGAGAGCAGACAAGGAAATGCAAATTTATCATGAATATTCAAGATTGGCCTTCATGCAGGCGCTCAGAGCTTGGGGATGACTATGCATTTTCTTTAGACTAGGGTTCGATCCCCAGGATGCAGGAATGGATGAATTTTTCCTCATTAGGGTGTTAAGTCTCCACCCAGAGGCAGGTTGAGGCCATCTATGGCCCATTCTGTGGTTATCTTGTCGAGGACAATTTCAGAAGAAAGAACAGCTTATTCTGTTCGATGTAGGAGAAGCCAGAACGGGTGTCTCTCAGAAGGGTTGGGCTCTGGAGCTGCCTGCCTTAAATCCATCTCATTGAGGGTCTTCCTCTCTTTCACTGACCCTCTACTTTACCAAGCATGATGTCCTTCTCCAGGGACTGGTCCCTCCTGATAACATGTCCAAATTATGTGAGACATAGCCTCACCATCCTTGCTTCTATGGAACGTTCTGGTTGTACTTCTTCCAAGACGGATTTGTTCGTTCTTTTGGCAGTCCATGGTATTTTCAATGTTCTTCGCCAACACCACAATTCAAAGGCATCAGTTCTTCAGTCTTCCTTATTCATTGTCCAGCTTTCATATCCATATGAGGCAAATGAAAACACCATGGCTTGGGTCAGGCACACCTTAGTCTTCAAGGTTGCATCTCTGCTTTTTAACACTTTAAAGAAGTCTTTCGCAGCAGATTTGCCCAGCGCAACTCATCTTTTGATTTTTTGGCAGCTGCTTCAATAGCTGTTGATTGTGGATCCAAGTAAAATGAAACCCTTGACAACTCCAATCTTTTCTCCATTTGTCATGATTTTGCTTATTGGTCCAGCTGTGAGGATTTTTGTTTTCTTTATGTTGCGATGCAATCCATACAGAAAGCTGTAGTCTTTGATCTTCAGCAATAAGTGCTTCAAGTCCTCTTCACTTTCAGCAAGAAAGGTTGTGTCATTTGCATACTGCAGGTTGTTAATGAGTCTTCTTCTAGTCCTGATGCCCCATTCTTCTTCATATAGTCCAGCTTCTCAGATTATTTGCTCAGCATAGAGACTGAATAAGCATGGTAGGAGGATACAACCCTGACGCACATCTTTCCTGACTTCAAACAACAGTGTACCCTTGTTCTGTCCGAACAACTGCCTCTTAATCTATGTAAAGGTTCCTCACGAGCACAATTAAGTGTTCTGGAATTCTTATTCTTCGCAGTGTTATCCATAACTTGTTATGATCCCCACAGTCGAGTGTCTTCGCATAGTCAATAAGACACGGGTAAGCATCTTTGGTGGGTGTGCCTTAAACTGAAGTGCTTCTTAAACTTTAACATGCATATAAATCACCCGAGGATCTTGTTAAAAGACAGATTCTAGTTTAGGAGGTCTGGAGCGTGTGGAAATGCACAAAGAACAGTCAGATAAGATTAAACAAAGGCGATTTACTCAGAACTTGCTATAGCAAGGAAGTCAGCCACCTTATGTTTCTTTTGACAGAGACTCCAAGGTAGGCAGGAGAGTGGGAAAGCTTTCTGGTGGGGAAAAAGGAGGTTTCGGTCTGCCCTGATTGGAGGCCATCAGCTTGAGGAAGCTGGAGGCGGGCCATTCTGTTGGTTAGAGGAACATAGTTGGCTGTCTCTAGTCTGTCCTTCCTTGGAAGCGGGAACAAAAACTAAGGAAGGTGTCAATTATTTAATCAAGTCCTGGCCACTTGGGGCCCATTGTCACCAGGAAGTATCATTTGGCTTCCTGGATGGTAGCTGCAGATAGTGGTCTGACTTTTCCGGCTGGGTGATGCAGGTTGTGGGTCAGAGTTTTATCTTTATTTGTGGTCTGGCCATTGTCTGCTTGTTCATTCAGCCTCTCAGTCCCAAGATGCTGTGTTTACAAAAGCTCCCAGATGATGTCACTGCTACTGGTCCATGGACCAAACCTTGAGGAGCAAGGCAAGAGCAGGGAGTTCAGTGAGGCTGTAGAATATACTTTTTGAATTCATTTTTTCCTGCTTACTGATATATGCATGGGAGAGTTCAGTCTGAGGCTTGCTTTCTTTGGAACCTGCCACGTGGAGTGGGTTGTGAGGAAGGAGCCCCAGAGCTTCGTGCTAACTCCACTGCAAACTACCAATAGCTTCCAGAAGAACTCAGTAAACGTGAACCTCTAAAGTGGCTGGGGTCGTTTGGTTCAACTATCTTGTTGCTGTCGTTAGCTGCTGAGTCGGCCCCCAACTCATGACAACCCCATGTACTACTGAACAAAACACTGCCAAGTCCTACACCATCCCCATGATTGGTTGTGGACCTGACCATTGTGATCCACAGGCTTTTTGCCGGCTGTTTTTTGGAAGTAGACAGCCAGGCTTTTCTTCCTACTCCATCTTAGTCTGGAAGCCTTGCTGAAACCTGTTCAGCATCACAGTGACATGCAAACCTTCACTGACAGAATGTTGAATGATACAGACCCAGCCCTTGACCTCTTGGAATTTACAGTTTAATCAAAGAGACCAAGAAGCAGTAAGGGAACTATTTTAGAATTTGCTCTGAAGGAAACAAATAGGGTGCTGTGATGGAGAATACTGGGAGAGGCCACCAACTTTAGATACAGTGACCTGAGGGTCAAAAGTCACCAGGTCTGTGAAGAATGGGGAGGGAACGTCCCAGCAAAGGGAGGAGCTGGTGTGAGGGCCCCAAGTCAAGAAACACTCACTTTTAAGGAACTGAGGGTCGTTCTGATAACAGGGCAAGAGAGGTGATGTTTGGGTTGTATGGTTGATGGGAAAGATGACAGGAGAGGAGGAGATAGCTCAGGCCATTCTTTCCTAGCACATCACCTTTAAACAAATCCCGGAAATAGGAAATCAGAGGAAGCCTATGACCTACGCTCAAATCAAAGGAGAGCTGAGGCACAAAACCTTGGTCCCTGGACAATGGCCTTAGGTGGGGGTCGTTCTGACTACAGTGTGGTATCTATGGTTCAGACTGTTCTCTAGAACAGCCCCACAGACTCATGAATGAGGAAGAGGAGTCTGTAAAATGACGTAAGAGCTTTTGCACTAAAATCTCTGAGGGTAACCTCGGGAGACTCTCTTCTCCTCTGATGATTTGAGTGGAGCCAGTTCACCCACCCTACCCATCCCACTGCAGAGAGGACAGAAAAGGGCAGGTTTGGGTAGCTGTTTCACAACTGAGTGTTCTCAAGCCTCCAACCTACACCTTTCATTCCTAGTTTCACATCCCAGCACTAGTATTGCCTCAGGCCCTTTTGTTTTGAAGGCCTTATCAGGACAGGGCAGCAGTTGCTGCCTTTGTGTGTGGGGTTGCGATGAGACAGGGCAACTCCTGGGCAGCTAACAACAATGACACTTAGATCTTAGTGTCTTGGTCGGTGCTACTTTGGACGCATCTGTAGACCTAGGGAAGAGATGTAGCATCCCCACTGTGGCCTGTAGGACCCTGGCCAGGGAAAGCACCACTGGGTATTGATAGCTTCAGCAGCAATGGCAGGCCATACTGCCATCTTTGCTGGACTCAGGGTTGCCACAGGAAGCCTTCCTGTACTTGGTTAGTGTCCTTGACTTGGGAACTTACCTCCAGACATCTCTGCAGGGAGCCAGAGCAGAAAAGGAGGAAAATGTCTGCCACCAAGTGTTTACTGGGAGGAACACCTGCATTAACAGATAGAAAACTCTCCTGGGAGGGGTTTGAGCTGGTAGCTGGAGTTTCTGGAATTTCAGGTAGGGTCAGTCCCCAAAATATTTATTGTTTTACGATTTTTGAGGTTTTGGTTTTAGCTGGACTGTTGTAGGGTGTACAGAGGAGGACAAAGTAGAAACACCCAACCGTGCCAGGGGCTTGGGGGGGGGGTGGTGGGTAGGGATGTGAAGCAAGCCTTCCAGAAGGTGGTGGTGTTAAGCTAAATTTTACAAGAATTAAAGTTAGCCAGTGAAGCGAAGGTGGTAGAATAAGGGAAGTTCAGAGAACCAGAAATGGTTCCATAAAGCTGGAGGTACACAGGGGAGGAGGCTGGATGGGGTTATGGAGAAGTGGGGCTACGAAGGGTCTTAATTATATTGTGCATAGCATGACAGCCATTTGCTATGTATGTATCTCCTGCGATACATTGCAGATTGAGCCAAAGAAATGATGCTGTATTGGATAGTCTTTACTTAGACTGCTAAGTGTTGGGAGAAAATTCTCCAAGGTCTGTCTTGTTTCTGCACATTCTGACACAAAAACACTGACAACTTTTATTCCAGACCGTCTCTTCAAAGATCTTTTATAGCTAATAGCCTTGGAAGATAGAGATAGGGTCTCCTTCTGGAGCAGAGGGCAATTTTGTTAACATCCAATATAATAAAGATACTTTCTCGGGGTGCATGTTGTGTTTTCTAAACTCAGGGCTCCTCAGCTGTGAGGTAAACTCTGTGTGTGTAGCCTCCACCTGGGCAGCTCCCACTTATGTGTGGGTCTTGATGGCTGGGGTGGGGCAGCTAAAGGAAATGCACTCGAATCTGAAGTTCTTGCCGCTTGCTGTGCTGTGAGTAATAAAGTCCTTTGTCTCTGACCCAGGGGCCTCATGTCTTCTGCCCACAGAAAACATGGCAGGCTAAACCTTTACAGTTCTTGAGAAAACCAGAACTGTGTAAGGTGGAAACTGGTCAGAGAAGGAAAACTCAAACATTTTCCACTAATAACGATGGAAAAATGGTTAAGACTGCACCCTGACAAAGGCGGAAAACTTTTGATACCCGGAAAAACAAGCCAAGCTTGTTGAGTTCCGGCCCTTTCAGGTTTCACTGTGTTTGCCTTTTGAAAAGTAAAGAGTTAACTTTAGGTCTGAACTTCACAGCTGAGGAATCTTATCCACACTGTGCCCTTAGGTGAGGCAGGGTTTAAACCAGTTCACGAATTCCTATCCCTTCCCATAGCAGAATGCTTTGACTTAGGGATCTGAGCTTTCTACAGAGGCAGGGGGGCTTGCCATACGGAACAAGCTATTAACTCAAACTACAAAAATGGGGATGGGCAACAAAATATAACAAAAAAGCTCTATCTACCTTACATGACCCTTATTCAAATCATCAGAATCAGGGCTTTCACAGAGTAAGTTAATGTTATCAGGCATTTAGAAGCAAGCAGTAACTTTAAGGAACTATAACATTCAACCTGACCAATAGGGTTGGTCAACATATTCCACTGGTGTATGGAAAGAAAGAAACTATTATTTAAATATTTTAGATAGCTTACAGTGAACTTTTCATTTTTTAAAGTATCTTTAATAACTCATATCCTTCAAAACATCTAAGTCTAAATAATGGAGTGGAATGAATAAAGATGTCTTATGTTTTACATGACTTAATAAAATGGCTTTTTTGGTAATGCTGTGAATAATTTAGCTTAGCCTCTTCTATAATTAATATTTTGTAAATAACTTAGACACAGAGGAAGGATCACAGAGAATGCACTTCTGTATATCTTTGGAGATGCACTTTATCCAAATATGGCATTATCTGAAAAAAAAAAAAGTATTCGTTATATGGCACAGTACATTTTGTAGTTTTCTAAATAACTCTGGAGGGCAAAGAGGATGAGTTTTACAGATAAATAAACTAATGGTTAAGCACTTGACTGCTAACCGAAAGGTCGGCGGTTTGAACCCGCCAGCCACCCCATGGGAGAAAGATTTGGCAGTCTGCTTTCATAAAGATTACAGCCTTGGAAGTTCTCTGGGGCAGTTCCACTCTGTCTTATAGGGTCGCTATGAGTCAGAATCTACTCAAAGGCAACTGTTTTGGTTTTTGTTTTTAGAAACACTAAATTACTAAAAGCATGAGCAAAACCAATGGCAGAAACAGAACCTGAACCCAAGCTTTCTGTTTTTAAGGTTAACGTGTGTTAAGCAAGATTGTCCCTGTTTGGCCTCGATATCTCCAAGTGGAAGATTGAAGAAAGGGCTTGGAGCTTTCTTGCTGAGAAAATCCCTTCCCTGAACTTCACATCAATTTTGGCAGGAACAGAGAGGAGGCCCCAGAACTCTGAGTGCTGCTAGCAAGGTCCTCAACCTCCTTCCCCCTTACCACCCCTCTAGATCATCAGGACTAATCCCAGTCACCTCATTCTGTCACTCCTTGTCCCCTGGATACTAATCGTCAGCTAGCTCTGTGGGCGGCAATGCATCCCCACCCTACCTTCCTGTCTTCCCACCCTACTTTACTTTTCCCCATAGCACTTACCACCATATATTGTATATATAATATTTAACTTGTTTATCTGCCTTTATCCACTAAATCTAACCTTTATTAGGCACAGGGTTTTGTCTGTCTTATTTTTCACTGTATTGCCAACATATTGGTAGTGCATAGAACAGTGCGGACATAAAGTAGGCACTCAACAAATATTTCTGGGTGAATGAATGAATAAATAAATGAAGGAATGCATGTGTTTCTTCCTCTTGCAGAAGTATGGCCAAAGGAAAAGACTAGAGTGCCTTCTAATTCTTGTGTATTTCCAGCAAAATGTACCTTTTTATTACCATTTCCAAAAAGTATCCTATAGCCATAGACTGAGGTGTAAAGGGAAACTCTAGATTTGTGAGCCACCACTCAAGGGCATGGCATTGGTCTCAAGGGGAATGAGGTAAGATCGGCCACTACTTTTGAAAAAAATGTAGCCCATGTCCCAGCGTTTATTCAGTCAGTCAGCAAATGTTTCCTGAGTCCTCCTTTGCGCCAGACACTATTCTAGGGACTGAGGCTAAAGCAGTGAAGAAAATAGTGACCATCCCTGCTTTTATGGAGCTTAGCATTCAGGAGTGATTAAAAAAAAAAAAAAAGCCAAGCAAGGGATTGTAGTGCATCAGGACTTGCTATTTTAGATAGGGTAGATCTGATGAGACGATTTTTGAGTAAAGATCTTGTCATGAATTGAATTGTGTCCCCCCAAAATACGTGTGAACTTGGGTAGGCCATGATTCCCAGTATTGTGTGGTTGTCCTCTATTTTGTGATCTGATGTAATTACCCTCCATTTTGTGATGTCTTATAAATCCTAACCTCTGTAGTTAATGAAGCAGGATCAGTGTGGAACGAACGTTGAGTCACTACTTTATGAGAGGGTGTGACTCAAGTCATACCCTTACTCAAATCATACCCCTTCTTGAGCCACACCTTTTATCTTACAAGGGATAAAAGGAGAGAGAAGCCAGCAGAGATGAGAGGGACTTCAATACTACCAAGAAAGAAGAGCTGGGAGCAGAGCGTTTCTTCGGACCTGGGGTCCTTGCACTGAGAACTCCTTAGACCCAGGGGAAGATTGACACCAAGATCCCCAAGGAATACCACATCCACAGGTGTTGAAAGTAGACAAGGACCTCCCCCCATAGCTAATGAGAAAGTAAGCCTTCTCTTAAAGCTGACACCCTAAATTTAGACTTCGATCCTCCTAAACTGTGAGAGAATAAATTTCTGTTTGTTAAAGCCATCCACTTGTGGTATTTCTGTTACAGCAGCACTAGGTAACTAAGACAGTCCTCAATAAAGAGAGAGTGTTCCATGTAGAAGGAACAGCATGTGCCAAGTCCCTGCGGTAGGAACCACCTTCATATGTTCCAAGAACAGCAAGAAAGCCATTGTGGATATGTGGAATGAATCTTGGAGACTGAGGGAGATGAGGTTAGAAAGAGAAGCAGAGACGTGTTCATGGAAGGCCTATAAACACAGGGCAAGGAGTATGGATTTTATTCTAAGTGTGGGGTGAAACCACTGGAGAGTTTTGAGCAGTGAAGGACATATCTAAAGTATGTTTTTTAGAAGCCAATCAAATGTTGTGTGAAAAAGTAAAAGTGAAGGCAGCAACCGTGGAAGCTGGGGCCCCTGCTGTACTTTCGGAGAGAGATGATCATGGATTGAATCGGGTGGTGGCATTGGTCAGACTCAGGGCTGATTTTGAAAGAGGAGTTGGCTGGACTTGCTGAGATTGGATGTGGAGTAAAAAGGAGTTGAGGGTGACTCCTAGATCTTTGGCCTGCTGAGCCAGTAGTTGAATGGTAGGGCCATTTCCTGAGATGAGGAAGATTGGGGGAGGTGAGTGTTTGCTTATGGGAGTGGGGTAGGAATTCTGTATCATCTCTGGTAAATTTGAGACACTACCAAGTAGAGGTATCAAGAATACAACCTGATATGCAAGTGTGTGTAACTTACAAGAGAGCTCAGGGCTGGTGATAGAAATGTGGGAAGTACAGATGCTGTTTTATCTTACAACTGGTTGAGATCACCTAGACAGTAAATATAGATGATGAGATGAGGGCCAGGTATTCAGCTAGGTGTGCTTTATCATTCAGAGGACAGAAGGAGGGCACCTTCTCATATAACCAAACCTGTTGCTGTCGAGCCGATTCTGACTCAAAGTGACCCTGGACAGTGCTGTTGGGCTTTTAAAACTTTAACAGTATTCCGAATAAAGTAGACACTCAAAAAGTTATCAGCTCACTTCTCTATACCCAGGTACTTTCCCTTTGTGGAAATAAAAAGAAAATAAGCCCCAGATACCTTTTTTTCAGCCTTGATTCGAATTAAAGTTGAAACCCAAAACCATAAATTTCAAGTAATAAAATAAGGAGAAACCATGGGAGAAATTTTTAAGAAACTTTTGATAATACACAGTACTAGATCGATAATTACCCACCATTTGTTTAGACCAGCAATTCTAAAAATTTTTTGGTCTCGGGACCCATTATACTCTTAAAAAATCACTGAAGACCTTAGCAGACTTTTGTTCATGTGTGTCATTTCTCTCAATATTTACCTTTTTAGAAATTAAAATGGAAAATTTTAAACTCAAGAATATTGCACTAGCAGTCGGAGTAATGATGTCATCACACATCATGCAGCTTCTAGATAATTCCATTTTACTCTTAGCACGAGAATGAAAAGGGCAAATGATTTCTCAGTATTATCATAAAAATAAGCTTGACCCCATGGAACCCTGAAAAGGATTTCTGTATCCTCCCCCTGCCCCAGGCCCCAGACCAAAATTAGAGAAACCCTGTGGATCCCAACAGTCTGATTCTGTTGTGTGTGGGGTCGCCAGGAGTCTGGAGCCCGCTCAGCTGCAGCTAACTACAACGACAAAGTTTAGACTCATAAGGACAGAGCGTGTATTGACATACGATCACCATAACGTTAAATCAAGCCTACACTCATTCTGTATAACGTCATCATAAAGCTCGGTTCCTGTTTAAGTCTGTTCATTAAAGAGGCAAAGAGCTGCCCAGCCACTATTAGCTAACATTCTGATCAAGAACACAATATGTGGATTCGGATAGAAAGGAAAAAAATATGGAACAGAACTTCAAATTCCCAAAGAAGCCAGACTTACTGGATCCCTTCAGGCTGGAGGAACCCCTGAGACTATAGTCTTGGGAAACTCTTCAAACCTTGAAACAAAACTATCCCCTGAAATCATCTTTAAACAAACAAACAAACAAACAAAAGTTTAGCTCAAAAAGCAAAGAATGCCATCCTTCAGTATTGCGCCTTAAAAAAAAAAATTATATGAGGCCAAAGTGACAACCAAACCAAAAAAAACTTGTTGAGGCGATTCCGACTCATAGCAATCCTATAGGACAGAGTAGGACGGCCTGATAGAGTTTCCAAGGAGTGCATGGTGGATTTGAACTGACAGACCTTTTGGTTAGCAGCTGTAGCACTTAACCACTATGCCACCAGGGTTTCCACAGAGTGACAACAGTAACTCGAAAACATAGATGAGAAGTTAGGGCAGTGAGTGTAAACTCATGCAGATGAAATAACCAGAGCAGAAATAATGAGAGTGTTGACACAATGTGAAGAATATAATGAATGTCACTGAACAATGTGCGCAGAAATTGTTAAATGGGAACATGCTTTGCTGCGTATATTTTCACCAAAAATTAAATTAAATTTAAAAGGGGGATGAGGGAAGAAGAGCTTTTCTACGATATTGAGGACTTGCTTTAATGCTCCAAGACTGTTGGCTTATAACCTTGAAACAGTGAATGTTGGTTATGAAAACTACATTTGTTAGACTTTGTGTTGTAGAAAGCTATTCATGTCAAGTTGTAAACTACATTTGTCATGGGGAGTGGCTTTTTTTTGTCCCCCAGCTAACTTGTGAGAATTGCCTACTGGCTGTCACTTCACTCATCTAGTTCTAAGGAACTCAACCAGAATAAAAGCTTATGCAGATTCCCTTAGACTTAGGAACACAACTAAAGACCATCTTCCCAGTAAATGTGTTTTTGAGTAAGATAGATACATAACTGTTACATATTTAAAATTGTTTAGAACCTAAATGCTTAGAGAAACACCAAAAATTAGTGTAACAGAATATACTTGTTGTGACTAAATAGGGTTCTAATTGGGCAGCATCAGCCTGAGTATGTGGAAGGTCCTCCAAAGAGGGGATAATGACAGTGGGTCATACAGGTCATCGTTGTGTTAATTTCTCAGGACTTGACATCAAAGCACAAGCTGGTTTCAGGGTCTGTAGTTTACAAAAACAATCACCAAGGACACACCATACATCCTAAAACACAGCCTCTAATCAGACCCTGGAGTTCTTGCTTCTCAAAGCTAGCCGCACACAGATAATTTTCCAAAAAAAATCCAGCGCCTAAGGCCAAACAGCCTCTGCTAAGCTGCTTACTAGGCTATTGTTCGACCTGAAGGTGACTCCAGGGAACCAGTTCCGAGGTTCAAAAGGACAGCTAAGGGCAGATGGCCTGGGTGAGTCACTCCAATTCCAGGAACCCAGAAATCTGGATTCCAGGAGAATCAAAATGGTTTTGTCAAAATGGCAATGATCAAAAACAAAAAAACGGCAAACAAGTGTTGGTGAGGTTGTGGAGAAACCAGAGACCTCGTCCTTTCCTGATGGGAATGTAAAATGGTGCAACCACTGTGGAAAACAATTTTGCAGTACCTCAAAAAGTTGAACATAGAATTACCATATGACCCAGCAATCCCATTTCTTGCTATATACCCAGAAGCGAAAGCAGGAATGCAAGCAGAAACCGGCATACCAATGTTCATAGCAGCGCTTTTCACAGTAGCTAAAAGGTGGGAACAAGGAAATGTCCACCAACAGAAAATATGTAAAGAAAACGTGGTATACACATACAGTGGAATATCGTGCAGCCATAGAGAGAAAGAAAGGAAGTTCTGATGCCACAACACATGCTGGCGAGCATGGCTTGGTGACTGTCTTCCCCCCACACACGGACCACAGTGAGGAGTCTCAGTTTCCAAGCCACACTGTCACCCCTCCTATTCCACTTACTATGAGCACTGGGCAAATGTGAAGTCACAGACCAATCATCAAAAAATTATATCTCCAATATGGCAATTCTTTTGTTTCTGACCCAAATTAATAATTTGTTGACTGTATTTAATAAAATTACATACCCCACCAAAGAAGAAGTATAAATGAAAAGATGTTCAACATTATTTGCCTTTAGTGAAATGCAAATCAAATCCACAATGAGATCTCACTTCATACCCATTAGGCTGGCTGTGATCAAAAAAAGGAAAAACAGCAGGTATTGGTGAGGAAGTGGAGAGATTGGAACCCTCACCCTTTGCTGGTGGGATTGTAAAATGGTACAGTTCTATGGAAAAGCTTGACAGTTCCTCAAAAAGTTAAACATAGAGTTACCGTATGATCCAGCAATTCCACTCCTAAGTACATACCCAAAAGAATTAAAAGCAGGAACACAGACAGGTACTTGTACACCAACGTTTGTTGCAGCACTACTCACAACAGCCAAAAGGTACAAACAGCCTAAAGTTGATCAACACATGAGTGAATAAACAAAATGTAGCATATACTTATAATGGAATATCACTCACTCAGCCATAAAGTACTGATAGATGCTACAACTTGGTGAACCTTGAAAACGTTATACTAAGTCAGTCACAAAAGGACAAATATTATATATATAAGATATCCAGAATACGCAAGAATATAGAGACCAAAGTTTATTAGTGGTTACCGGGGATGGGTGTGCAGGAGGGAGGGGAAAAGGGTGTCTGATTGCTTAGGGGTCACTGAGCTTCTATCAAGGGTTATGGAAAACGTCGGGAGCGAACAATAGTGACAGCTGAACAACATGATAAACATAATGTCACTGAATTTTACATGTGATGAGTGCTGACATGGCAAATGTTTTGTTACATATGTATTTACCACAATAAAAAAAAAAAAATCACACACCCTATTTTTTCAAACAAATGAAAAATTGCTACCAGTTTTGTGCTTTGACCTGCAACGAGTACTCACAGTCCCAGGTATTACCAGCTCTTCTCTACTATCTGCAAAATAATGCTCCCACCACCACTGGCTGTGATTCCCCTACCCTCAACCTCCCTGCACATTTTTTTTTTTTTATTTCATTGTTGTTGTTGAGAATATACACAGTAAAACGTACACCAATTCACCCGTTTCTACACGCACAGTTCACTGACGTTGAGCACACGCTTCGAGTCGTGTAACTATTCCCACCCTCCTTTTCTGAGTTGTCCCTCCCCTGTTAACATAAACTCACTGCCCCCTCTCCCTGTACATTTTATTATTGTATCTCAGGCCTTTTTCTCATTAAAATCATTTCCATTGTGCCTTATTTCGTACATGACGTTTTTGCAGGGCAACAAAAATTGGAGAGAAAGAAAGTATCTGGAGTTTTTGTGGTCTTCTGTAATTATCTACTCAATCGTTCCAAAAATGTGGTTCTCAGCCTGTCAGCATCAGTATCACCTTAGCTGAGAATGCAAATTCCAGAGCCCAGACTACAGCCTATTCTGTGAGCAGGCCTGGGATGCTGCGTGCACAAGGAAATGAGGCTCTGGCCTGCAGCGGATATTAGATCCGCCAACTTGGTTCACTGGCATTTACTACTTCAGAGGTCTCACTTTTAAACTATCCCAGGGCAATAGCTATGAGCCTCTTTCAACACCAGAAATTCTTCCCAAGTTTACTAATAAATCCCTCCTATTAATGTCCCTGGAGGAGAACATCATGCTTGGTACGGTCAGTGAAGAAGAGGAAGACCCTCACCGAGATGGATTGCCACAGTGGCTGCAGTAATGCGCTCGAGCATAACAATTGTGAGGATGGTGCAAGACCGGGCAGTATTTCCTTCTGTTGTGCATAGGGTCAGTGTGATTTGGAACCGATTTGACGGTTAACAAACAAAAACAAAACAATTGATTGGGTGGGATTCCTACCATAACACCTTACTTTTTGGTGGAAAGTGCCTCTTCTCCGTGTGAACAAGGAGACTCAGTTTGACCCAGGAGCTCCTGCCAGTGTCTGGAACAGAATCTTTGGTCTTGCTTTGATCGGGCAATCTGCAGGCACCATTGAAATGCCTCTTCTGAGCTCTCAGTAAGCTGACTCGATTGCTTCTTTCCACCAAGCAGTTGGATTCACGCCTCTCGTTTATCTCCTGCAGGAGCTGTTGTTTGCTTGCTTTGAGTTTTTTAATTATTTCGTTGGCTCTGTTTATACATGCCATTATGTTAACAAACCAGTCAGGGAGTGATTCTTGCTGCCCTGCAAGCAGATGGAAAAAATGCTATCAGTTTTTTGCTTGACTCAGAAGCAAGTACTCACGATCAGGTACTTAACCATTTCCTCCTTCTTCTCCAGCGAAATGCCACCAATCCCTCCCCACGCCCATCCTGCAGCCCATCTTCACTATTATTGTTCTTGAGGCCTTTTTGTTTTATTCTGTTTTTTCTTGGAGCAGGGAGGAAGGACACACACACAAAAAGGGCATCTTGCACACACACACAAACCATTGCTGTAGAGTCGGTTCCTATTCATAGCAACCCCATAGGGCAGAGTAGAACTGCCCCGTAATGTTTCCAAGGCTGTACCTGCAAAGCGACTGGTGGGCTCACACTGTTGTGCTCTCAGTTAGCAGCCGAGTGCTTAGCCACTGCGCCGCTCAGGGCGCCTTCAGACAGGGCATAATAAAGTAATGTGTTTTGTTTTTGTTTGTAATACTATGTACTGGTTTTTGTTTTTAGAACATTTATGGTTTCTTCCGACTATAAAACAATGCACATAGAAAAGCATGAAGAAGAAAAGTTAAAATCACTCTTGATCCAGAAATGAGCAATGTTAATATTTTGAGAGTTTCTTTTCCAATAAAAAGTATTCATTCTATTAACTCAGAATGCAAATGGACTGATTACTTATGAGCGTTTAGTCTTTTCAACATGGATTAATTTGGATTAATTACAGAAAACATAAGTGTGATTGTTCTTATTTTATGAAATGACAAGAACAGGTAAATACATAGAGACCAGCATTCCTAGTGGTTTACCAGGGGCAGGAGTGGGAGAGAGAGGGGGAATCTTTCTCTGGGAAGTAGTGGGTTTTGTCTATGGAGATAAAGGGTAGTGGTTCTACAACTTGACTAATGTGACTGATGTCACTAAACCGTATACCAGAAAAAGGGGAAAATGGCAAATGTTGTGTTATATATAATTTTTATAGCAACAACAAAACTATAAAAAAGGTGCAACTGTTGATACTATTTAGATACAACCAAACATTTCATGGAATTAATTTCCTTGGTTCAATGGCTTAAAGTCATGGTTTCATAGGACAATCCACTCAATTGGCTTAATATTGTTTTTACGGTTTCTGTTCTACCTCCTAGTTCAGTGATTAGTGCCTTCAGTCTTAAAAGCTTGCGAACGGCCATCCAATTGGCTCCTATTTGCCTGGAGCAGCAGCAGAAGAAGAGGACCCAAGAATTGGAAAAGGAATTGGAATACAGATCTAAATGCCTCCATGGACAACTGCCTTCTTTGCCATGAAACCAGAAGAACTGGATGCTCCCCGGCTACCGTTACTGCATATTTTGATCAAGGACTCAATAGAGGGATCCTGATCAAAAGGGGAAAAATGTGGAACAGAAGTTTAAATTCTTATGGAATTCAGACTTACTGGGCTTATTGAGAGTGGAAGAACTTCTGAATCTATAGCCCTGAGATAATCTTTAAACTTTGAACTGAAACTATCCTCTGAAGTCATCTTTAAACCAAAGAACACCGTAACTCAATTAGTAAAAAAAGCTTACCTTGAGCATTGTGCTTTTTTGAAGAATTATCTATATAAGATAAAATCAACAGCATAAGTCTAAATCATAGATGAGAAGTTAGAAGGCGGTGAGTCTAAGGCAATGGGGGTGGAATAATTTATGTAGAGATATCGAGAATGATGACACAAAGTGAAGAATACAACCAATGTCACTGAATTGTATATGTAGAAAGTTAAATTGTTATATATTTTCACACACACACACACAAAATCTCATATTAATAGTTATACAGATAAACAATTTTCATTTACGTGACTGTGGTGGATTAGAGAAGCCTGAGTGGCCCAGTGGTTAAAAGCTCAGCTGCTAATCAAAAGGTTGGCACTTCAAATCCATTAGCTGCTCCTTGGAAACCCTATGTGGAAGTTCTGTAGGGTCACTATGAGTCGGAATAGACTTGATGGCAGTGGGTTTGGTTTTTTGGTGAGGGGATTAGATTATCCAGACAAACCTCCCAGTAAAAACTATTAAGAACGGTGAGAAAAATATATTTAAAAGATTTATCAATAACGAACTGACAAGAGAATAAGGAAGTATCAGGCCCAAAACAAAGAGAATGCAAGAACCCAGAGAAGCAGACAGAGTCCAAGGTGGCTTTGTCCTGAGAACATTTTCTGATCCCAGAGAATTAGAGAAGTAGTTGTGCCAGCCTTGCAGGACAGGGGGCATAAAAATCAAAGCTCAAGGCCTGCAGGCAATGAGGAGTCTGTCTTAGTCATTTAGTGCTGCCATAACAGAAATACCACAAGTGAATGGCTTTAATGAAGAGAAATTTATGTTCTCATAGTCTAGTAGGTTACAAGTCCAAATTCTGGGCTTCAGCTCCAGGGGAAGGCTTTCTCTCTCCGTCGGCTCTGGAGGAAGGTCCTTGTCCTCAATCTTCCCATGGTCGAGGAGCTTCTCAGGCACAGGGACCCTGAGTCCAAAGGGTGCGCTCTACTCCTGGTGCTGCTTTCTTGGTGATATGAGGTCTCCCACTCTCTGCTTGCTTCCCTTTCCTTTTATCTCTTGAGAGATAAAAGGTGGTACAGGCCACACCCCAGGGAAACTCCCTTTACCTTGGATCAGGGAGGTGACCTGAGTAAGGGTGCTGTTACAATCCCACCCTAATCCTCTCAACATAAAATTACAATCACAAAATGGAGGACAACCACACAATACTGGGAATCTTGGACTAACCAACCTGACACATATTTTTGGGGGACACAATTCAACCTGTGACAGAGTCTAAAGAAGACCTTCTCTACGTTTAGTCAGGGCCCAAAGGGTCACCCCCTTAGGGGGAAGGTGAGACAAAAATAAACCCACACAACCTCCCACCTCACAGGGAAAGTGTTGCCTTAGCAGTAAGCACAGCCCTGGGGGAGAGCCCCTTCATGAACAGTCATAAGCACTCTGGCCCTGCATGGCTTCGCAGCCCAAATGTACAGCCAGGGTGGTTTTAAGACACAACAAGCTAAGAAAGCTGGATGGTTAAAGGAATGGTCAAGCTGAGAAACAAGGGTGGCACAAGACAAGGCAAACTGAAAATGTAGCTTAAGGGATTCCAGATTGGGAATACATCTAGGTGCCTGACAGAAATAATCTGAAATCTCTGGAAGAAATTCGGCCCAGGCCTCTCGGAATCCCCAACAATACATTTTTAAGAGTAATGAATAAGTACACAGCCAAGGATAACCAAACCAACACACAAGTAAACAAGATATCAAGAAGAAAGAACAGTAAAAAAACCACAAAATCTACATACATTAGAAATACCAGACAGATTATAGAATGATCATGCTTGCTATAGTTTGCAACTATTTTTAGGAAACAAGAAACATAAAGGAATTTCTAGGAAGAAAAAAATTGTAATTAGATAAATTTAAAATTCAGTGTATGAGTTTAGCATCAAAGAGATTCAGGAAGAGAGAATTAGAGAACTGGAAGATAAAGCAGAAACATAAAAGCATGGAAAAGTTAAAATACATGAAGATAATAGTGAGAGAGCCAGGCCTACAGCGGATGAGCAGAGGACAAGAAAGGCAGAAACAAGGTCTGCAAAGATGACGGAGAAATATCTAGAAGTGATGAAAGGTACAATCCACAGACTCAAGAAGCTCAAAGGATACCAGATAGGCTTTTAAAATAACCCACAATTAGAGTTCAGTGAAATTTGAAAAAAAAAGGAAAATCTTAAAATCAATCAGAGAATAAGAGGAGCGGTTGGACTTACATCTGAGTCCCCAGCTATTGTTTGGCCACGCCGACTCATAGTTACCCTATGTACAGCAGACTCCCCAGTTAGCAACAACGGAAGCCAGGAGACAGAGAAAGTGTATATTCAATGTGCTGAAGAAGTTAAACGCAGGTGAATCAGCCGCAAAAAGATGCCACTCCTAGGCAAACATACACTACCACACGATCCACTCCTAGGCGAACATACACCACCACACTATCTGCTCCTAGGTAAACACACTACCACACCATCCACTCCTAGGTGAACATACACTACCACAGGACCCACTCCTATGTGAACATACACTACCACACGATCCACTCCTAAGTGAACATACACTACCACACGATCCCCTCCTAGGTGAACATACACTACCACATGATCCCCTCCTAGATGAATGTATACTATCACACCATCCAATCCTAGGTGAACATACACTACCACACAATCCACTCCTAGGTGAACATACACTACCACACGATCCACTCCTAGGTAAACATACACTACCACACGATCCACTCCGAGGCGAACATACGCTACCACACCATCTACTCCTAGGCGAACATACACCACCACACGATCTGCTCCTAGGTAAACACACTACCACACCATCCACTCCTAGGTGAACATACACTACCACAGGACCCACTCCTATGTGAACATACACTACCACATGATCCCCTCTTAGATGAACGTATACTATCACACCATCCACTCCTAGGTGAACACACACTACCACATGATCTACTCCTAGGTGAACATATACTACCACACGATCCACTCCTAGGTGAACATACACTACCATACGATCCACTCCTAGGTGAACATACACTACCACACCATCCACTCCTAGGTAAACATACACTACCACACCATCCACTCCTAGGTGAACATACACTACCACACCATCCACTCCTAGGTGAACATACACTACCACACCATCCACTCCTAGGCGAACATACACTACCACACAATCCACTCCTAGGTGAACATACACTACCACACGATCCACTCCTAGGTGAACATACACTACCACACAATCCACTCCTAGGTAAACATGCACTACCACACCATCCACTCCTAGGTAAACATGCACTACCACACCATCCACTCCTAGGCGAACATACACTACCACACCATCCACTCCTAGGCGAACATACACTACCACACCATCCACTCCTAGGCGAACATACGCTACCACACCATCCACTCCTAGGTGAACACACACTACCACACGATCCACTCCTAGGTGAACATACACTACCACACAATCCACTCCTAGGTAAACATACACTACCACACCATCCACTCCTAGGCGAACATACACTACCACACAATCCACTCCTAGGTAAACATACACTACCACACGATCCACTCCTAGGTGAACATACACTACCACACCATCCACTCTTAGGCGAACATACACTACCACACGATCCACTCCTAGGTAAACATATACTACCACACGATCCACTCCTAGGTGAACACACACTACCACACGATCCACTCCTAGGTGAACACACACTACCACACGATCCACTCCTAGGTGAACACACACTACCACACCATCCACTCCTAGGTAAACATACACTACCACACCATCCACTCCTAGGTGAACATACACTACCACATGATCCGCTCCTAGACAAACATACACTACCACACCATCCACTCCTAGGTGAACATACACTACTACACAATCCACTCCTAGGTGAACACACTACCATGCGATCCACTCCTAGGCATTTACCTGTTAAATTCTCCATATGTGTGGAAAATATATTTGTACGTACAAAGACGTGTACACAAATGTTCATCACAGCTTTTATTTTTATGAATCAAAAATGTTTAACAATTCAAATGTCCATCAGTAGGTGGGTGAATAAACAAATTGTAGTATATCCATACAATAGATCACCAGAACAACCACACCTGTTGCTGGTGAGTTGATTCCATCTCACAGGGACTCTATAGGACAGAGAAGAACTACCCCACAGGTCTCCAAGGCTATAATCTTTACAGAAGTAGACTGACACATCTTTCTCCCGTGAAGCTGCTGGTGGGTTTGAACTGCTGGCTTTTAGTCAGCAGCTGAGTGCTTAAACACTGTGCCACCAGGGCCCCTAAAAAGGCATGAATTATTGATACATGTAATAACATGGATAACTCTTAAAATAATCATACTGAGTGAAAAAAGCCAGAGGAGAAAAAGAGAGTATACTGCATGATTCCATTCATGTAAGATTCTAGGAAGTTTCCACACCACAGACTATTATCCAGTGATAAAGAGAAACGAAGCTCTGACACCTGCCATAATGTGGTGGAGCCTTGAAAACACTATGCTGAGAGAAATAAGTCAGACAGAAAGGGTCAGGTATTTTATGACCCATTTATATGAAATACACAGAATAGGCAAATGTGCAGAGAAAAATGTTTACTAGTGGTTCTGATGGGGTGGGGAGGTGGGGAAATGAGGGGCTTACTACTTAAGGGGCACGGAGTTTATTTCGGGTGATGAAAAAACATTTGCAAATGGATAGCAGTGATGGCTGCACAGCAGGAACATAATTAATGTGCACTTAAAATGGCATTTTTGTTATATATATATTTTTACCACAATAAAATTTTTTAAAAATCTAAGAAATGCAAACTACTCTATAATGCCGAAAAGCAGACCCGTGGTTGTCTGGGAAGGGGTAGAGTGGGAGAGTTTTTGCGGTGATGAATAGGTTTGCTGTCTGGACTGTGGCGACAGCTTCGTGGGTGTATGCATATGTCAAAAGTAATCAAACTGTGTACTTTAAACATGTCTAGGTTATTGTGTCGGTTATACCTCAATAAATCAGTTAAAAAATAAAATTGAGATCAGAGCCCTGCAAATTGCCTAATGCATATCAGGAAGTTAAAAAATACTTGTTGGATGAATGAATAGTATATTGCTTTTCATCTTGATTTTGTCCACTTAATATTCTGTTGTGAGAATTTTCCATATCGTTGAATATGTGCCATTAGTAATAAAAGAGTAATATTTGATAACAGTTCAGTAGTCAATCATGAATTTACAACAATTTACTTAATTATTCCCATTTTTGTTAGATTTTTAGGTTACCACTTTAATTTCAAAAATAATGCTTTAAAACACATTGAAGTGACAAAAATCACACAAATACACATTGTTTCAAGAAAGCCACCAGTCATCAGATTTTTATTCCAAAATGTACAAAAGGAGAAGAGGTAAATTTTCGGATTTCTCTGGCTAACAAATAAATCTTTCAAGTATTTATACTTTCAGAAAACAGTTGTTCCCAAACAGAAGGAAATGCTTTACAGGAGAATAAAATTCAACACTTTTTCCCCCTCTCGCTTTCCAGAGCCACGTGGAAGACTAGGATTTTCTGAATGATGCCAAAGGATTGTCTCAGTCAACTATTGCCACCACCTTGCTGTTGTTAGTTGCCATCAAGGAGATTCTGAATCATGGTGACCCCACATGTGGAGCGTAGAACTGGGCAACTTGGCTTTCGAGGCTGTGACCTTTCAGAAGCAAATCACCAGCCTGTCTTCCAAGGTGCCTCTGGGTGGGTTCAAACCACCAACCTTTTGGCTAGAAGTCAAGTACTTAGCCGTTTGCACCACTTGTAAAAGATTAAGTAGACAGTTATTTAAGAACTCACCCAGAAGTTGATCCTATGGTAGCCAAGGGATTTAAGTGAATAGTTCTTTAGGCAAGATGGCAATTGCAGAAGTGAAAAGTGAAGATATCTCTCCAACACTGGATCTAGCAAGTTTGAATTGCAAGAAGACAAAATATTTTATGCACTCAATTAACATCAAAGAATTAGATTGGCTTCAATATTCCAATCACTAGTCCCTGGGTGGCACAAATGGTTGAGTGCTTGACTACTAAACTGAAAGGTTGGTGGTTCAAATCCACTAGAGGTACCTCAGAAGACAGTCCTGATGATCTCCTTCTGAAAGGTTATGGGGTTGCCATGAGTCGGAACTGACTTGATGGCAACAACAACAACATTTCCATCACCGTTTAATTAACCAGTGTAATGGAAGTCAAGAATAGTACATATAATCCAAACATCTCATTTTTGGTACTAATTTCAACTTCCTTTTAGTAGAAATACTAACTCATTAGAAATGAAAAGTTTTAAATTCTATCTCCTTTAATATTTCTACTGTTTATCCTCTCTGGGGTGATGTACAAATGAAAACAAATGGGGGTACGGGGTATGACTAAAGGAAAGGAAAGTTAAACAAGGCCATTACCTCTCCAGTGCTTTTCAGTTAATTGATACTTTGCAAAAAGCCCATTATTTAGGTTTACTGGAAATAAAATTTAGGTGCCCTTGTTAAAACTTCATTGAGAAGATCACAAAATTCAAATTTTTATTGCAAATCATCTGAAAACTGGGGCCAACTAAAATTAGACACGACAACAGAGTCTAGTGGTAAAAGCATGGATTTGGGAGTCAGAAAGATTTGGTTCATCTCTAGCTGTGCTCCGTAATAACTGCACGGCCTTGGTTGAGTTACCTACTCTGGGCCTCAGTTTCCTTGTATGTTAAATGGAGATAATACCCAACTCACAAAGTATCATAAGGATTAAATGAGCTAATACAAATCAAGAGATTGATATAGCTAACCCTCAAGAGATGGTAGCTTTATTATATTAATTAGACATTTTGAAATAAAAAGGATTTGCTCCATTGGATAAGTAAATAGCCCTCCTTCCTTCTCCCCCCCTCCCCCCATAGCTATTGAACTTGCTGTGTGACCAGGACCAGCTACATAATTTGCAGGGCCCAGCGCAAAATAAAAATGTGGGGTCGCTTGCTTAGAAATTACTGAGAACGTCAAGATGGCGACAGCAAAACTTTAAACAAGCAGGAGGCCTTCTGCCAGCAGGGCCCTGTGGGACCGCACAGGCTACATGTCTGTTGAAGTCAGCCCTGGGTGTGCACAGGTCAGGTCAGTTTCCAGGGATAATTAGCCATGTTATAATCTATTCAATGGAAATAAAGTACATAACCCATGATTTAAAAAAAGTTTTTTTTTTTTTTTTTGTGCTAAAATATATATAACAAAACATTGGCCGCTTTAACCGTTTTTAAAAATATAGTTCAGTGACGTTAATTACATTCAGCACATTGTACGATCATCACCACTATCCATTAGCCAATTTTTTCACCACCCTAAACAGCACATACCCTAAAATTGGAACCATACGGAGAAGATTAGCATGCCCCCTTCACAAGGATGGCACGCAAATTCGTGAAGCATTCCACATGGAAATCCCGGTGTTAAGAGTTACAGCTGCTACCCAAAGGGTAGGCAATTCAAATCCTCCAGGCACTCCTTGGAAACCCTATGGACAGTTCTACTCTGCCGTATAGGGTCACTGTGAGTTGGAATTGACTCGACTCAAAGGCAAAAACATAAAATCAGTACCCCTTAAGTCAGTAACTCCCGCCCATGATTTCAAAATGGCTTTGAAAAAATTTAGCATGTATGTGTATCGATTACACACACACACACGTATATTTTATATGTATCATTACTGTTTCTACAGACATATTATAAATTACCTTCAACATTCAGCAACTCATAGCCTATTTGAAGTCCACTGGTGTGGATCAGCCCATTTACGATGTTACCTTGGTGATAGAACGTTCTGGTCTGTGCCGTTCCAACTTCATTCTATTCATAGAACCCTGGCTAGAGTTTTTTTTTTGTTTTTCTGTTTTCCCTGTACCTTAGATGAAGTATTACAAAACAAACGAATTTCTCATTAAACAGTTACGACACATATTGTTTTGTGACAATGGTTAACAACACCACGACATGTCAACACTCTCCCTTCTCAACCTTAGGTTCCCTATTACCAGCTTTCCTGTCCCCTCCTGCGTTCCAGTCCTTGCCCTGGGCTGGTGTGCCCCTTTAGTCTGGTTTTGTTTTATGGGCCTGTCCAGTCTCTGGCTGAAGGGTGAACGTCAGGAGTGACTTCATTACTGAGGTGATAGGGTATCCAGGGGCCATGCTCTCGGGGTTTGTCCAGCCTCTGTCAGGCCAGTAAGTCTGGTCTTTTTTTGTGAGTTAGAATTTTGTTCTACATTTTTCTCCAGCTCTGTCCAGGACCCTCTATTGTGATCCCTGTCAGAGCAGTCAGTGTTGGTAGTTGGGCACCATCTGGCTGTACCGGACTCAGTCTGGTGGAGGCCGTGGTAGATGTGGCCCATCAGTCCTTTGGACTAACCTTTCCCTTATATCTTTAGTTTTCTTCATTCTCCCTTGCTCCTGAAGGGATGAGACCAGTGGAATATCTTAGACGGCCACTCACAGGCTTTTAAGACCCCAGACGCTACTCCATAGAACATTTTCTTTATAAACAATGTTTTGCCACTTGAGCTAGACATTCCCCAGACCATGATCCCCACAACCCTCAGCCGAGTAATTCGGTCCCTCAGGGAGTTTGGATGTGTCTATGGAGCTTCCATGACCTTGTCTTGTATAGGTTGTGCTGGCTTCCCCAGTATTGTGTACTGTCTTACCCTTCACCAAAGTTTCCACTTATCTATTGTCTATTTAGTGTTTTTCCATCCCCACTCCTTGCCTGCCTTGTAACCATCAAAGATTGTTTTTTTTGTATGTAAACTTTTTCATGAGTTTTTCTAATAGTGGTCTCTTACAATATTCGTCCTTTTGTGATTGGCTTCTTTCACTCAGCCTAATGCCCTTCAGATTCATCCATATTGTGAGATGCTTCAAAGATTCATCGTTGTTCTTTATCGTTGTATGGTCCTCCATTGTGTGTACGTACTATAGTTTATTTATCCATTCATCTGTTGATGGGCATCTAGGTTTTTTCCATATTTTTGCTATTGTGAACCATGCTGCAACGAATGTGGGTGTGCATCCATCTATTCGTGTGACCACGCTTATTTCTCTAGGATATATTCTTTAGAAGCGGGATTGCTGGATCATATGGTGTTTCTATCTCTTTTTTTCTAAGGAAGTGCCATATTGTTTTCCAAAATGGTTATACCATTTTGCATTCCCACCAGCAGGGCATAAGAGTTCTAATCTCCCTGCAGTCTCTTCAGAATTTTTACTTTCTGCTTCTCGATTCGTGCCAGTAATGTCGGGTTGAGATGGTATTTCACTGTGGTTTTGATTTGCATTTTTCTAATGGCTGGAAACCCTGGTAGCATATTGGTTAATAGCTAGGGATGCTAACCAAAAGGTTGGCAGACTGAATCCACCAGGCACCCCTTTGAAGCCGTATGGGGCAGTTCTATTCGACTTGACAGCAATGAGTTTGGTTTTGGTTTTTATGGCTAGTGATTGTGAGCATTTTCTCATGTGTCTGAATGTCTTCTTTGGTGAAGTGTCAGTTCATTTCCTTTGCCCATTTTTTAGTTGGATTATTTATCTTTTTGTTGTAGAGGTGTTGGATTTTCCTGTAGAGTTTAGAGATTAGACCTTTGTTCTCTTAACTCTAAGCGTATACAGCTCTTAAAACTCTTTAGACTCCTTACTCCTAGTCTGTTTTTGTTGACCTAGTCCCTTTATCAAGGAGCCCTGGTTGTGTAGTGGTTAAGGCACTCATCTGCTAACCAAAAAGTCAGTGGCTGAACCTACCAGCTGCTCTGCGGGAAAAAGATGTGGCAGTCTGATTCTGTAAAGATTACAACCTTGGAAACCCCATGGGGCAGTTCTATTCTGTCTTATAGGGTCACCGGGAGTCAGAATGGATTCAAATATCTTCATCATGGTGTTGGTAATGAATTCCAGAGTAGTGAACCAACAGGAAACCTGTAAAAGTTTGCACAATCTTTTTGGCGCAGATCAGGAAAAGAAGATATTAGCTGTGTAAAGACAAATGCATATCAAAAATATTAAAAAATAAATTTTTAAAAAATTTTAATTTTCCCTGTGGAAAGCTCCCACCTGCCCCCCATTTCAGAATTCACTTCAGATAACTTGCTATTGTAAATTCTTTTTCTGTCTCTTTGAAATGTCTGCAAATCAAGGAGTTTTCCTCAAGGACCTGAGAACCATCTCTTTTGAAATGTAATCATCAAGGAAGATTTCATCTCTGCCTCCCAGTTTCCTGAGAGATTAGTTTAACTTCAGGAATCCTGCCATAAAGACAGTAGAAAATTAGCAATTTTATCTTGAAAGCATGAATGTAATGGGTTGTATCTGCTCAGGTACAAGGGTTAGATTCCTTTCTGCCTTCGTGATCTCTTAGCAGATTGCCTGCTATGCATCCCTTTCCAGCTTAATGCTAATTTAATAATAAAAGTCTTCTTTCTCTATTTGTTGAAGGGTTTTCTGGGTTGGGAGTAGGTTCTGGTTTTCACTATATTTCCCCAACAGTTGCAATAGGTGGGAGAGGTAAGCGGGGGTGGATTTACCATAAAGTTATTGCCACACAAGCTGCAGAGTCTCTTCGAAGTCCTTGTACCTAGATGATTAAGCCTCAGGTCTGAAAAACCTGGATCAACCTGCAGGGGGGGAGGGCTGCTTGAAGAGAAATAGTGCAAGTTTCAATCAAATTAAGCAGCAGAAGTTGTGAAAGAATTTTGTAAAAGAAGGTGTGGGTTTTAAAACTCCTAGTACTTCAAAAAAGGCTCTTTGTGCTGACATATGCTTTGGGGGGAATTAACTTAGAAACACAGTGCTCAGGCTCCAGGTCCTGCCTGGGACCTCTGGTTGGAACCCCAATCAGAGATGGCAAATCTACTTCTATTTGTCTTGGTGAGTGTCTTTACAAGAAAATGAAGAAAATCAATTTTATAATAATACTTCTGGTAATGGTTTTGTAATCAACAGAATAACCTGTGTGATTTTTTTGTTGTTTAAGATGTTTCAACATTTAAGAGACACAGGTATGTTAGAGAATCTGACTTATTATATTTGTGATTTTAATTTACATTTAATTGCCACTCCACTGTATTTTTTTTCTGAAAACTCTAAAGCTGT
This sequence comes from Loxodonta africana, assembly GCF_030014295.1. Classification (NCBI taxonomy): domain Eukaryota; kingdom Metazoa; phylum Chordata; class Mammalia; order Proboscidea; family Elephantidae; genus Loxodonta; species Loxodonta africana. The sequence goes on along the minus strand of NC_087366.1, from coordinate 64,297,794 downwards.
TTGCAAACAGCATTTTATTGTTTAAGGAAACCTGTTTTAATCTAAAAGTTTTGACTTATTAAGTGTGTAAGTACTGTTTGAAGTGCCTGGGATGACTGTTTTGTTAGGTCTGTAGCAGTCGTATACTGGTAACTATGGCGTTTGCCAGTTTCCCTGGTATAAATACTTCCACTCTGATGGATTTCCATCTACCAACCCGATGTCCCTGAAGGTGAAGCTGGGAAGAAATGCACTCGGTGGGGTCCCCCAAGCTCTCCCAAACCTGTGCCAGCTGGCTCCAGCACACCACTGTCTGTGAGTCTGTCTCGTTAGCTGCGTGAAGAGCTTGAGAAAATCAGACATTACATTTCAGAATGTCTAAACTATTATGAGTATACATACTTAAGTTGAAAATGATATTAAAATGTTCAGAGGAATTTGAAGTTTGTAAGTTCATTGAAAATTAATAAAGATCAGGCAACGAAGATATTAGCTGTGTAAAGACAAACGCAGATTTAAAATAAGAGATTTTAATCGTCCCTTTTGGAAAGCTTCCCTCATTTCAGAATTCACTTCAGATAACTAGTTCTTGTAAATTCTTTTTCTGTCTCTTTGAAATGTCTGCAAATCAAGGCAGTTTCCTCAAGGACCTGAGAACCATCTCCTCTGAAACACAGAGTTACTCAATTTAAAGATAAATAACAAATCTGTATATTAAGCTTAAGATTTGAAAATAAACAATTTTTATAAATCAAATAGTGATTGAAACACAAGTAACCATGTTTTCTTTCTTTCTTTTTTTTTTGCCCCTGAGCACAAAAGACTTCCTCATCATTAAAAAACAATAAAATAAAGCTCAAATGGCAGTGTTGGTGGGTTGGGGAGCAGCCAGGAGTGAATGTGCAAACCGAAATCTCAGGTTATCTTGCTTCTTCTTCTTCTTTACATTCGTCATTCTGAATCTCACCGTCTTTAAGACCAAGATGTCAACTAGCTAATCTGATAAATTAATTCATGCCAAAAAGAGTTAGGAGCAAGGTAATAATATGGGCAATTTATTTGTGATTTTACATTGGTTATGCTTAAATCGGAGCCAAGGTGGTAAGATGGTTATGAGCTTGGCTGCTAACCAAAAGGTCGGCAGTTCAAATCCACCACCTGCTCCTTGGAAACCCTATGGGGCAGTTCTACTCCATCCTATTGGGTGGCTATGAGTTGGAATCGACTCAGCAGCAATGAGTTTGGTATACTTAAATCACACAATCAGCACATTTGAAGCCAGACAGGACAGGAAGGACCCGCGTTGGCCCATCCCTGAAGATGTTTCAGGGCAGAAAGCTCAGCCTGCTATAGAATTAAATCCCTACAACATCTACACAAAAATGCGCACATGGCTGGATTCTGATTTCCAGCCTCCATCCCCAGCTTAGCTTTCCACATAGGAGAACAGCACAGCCTTGACAACGAGTGAACAGAGCATGGTGATGGTGATGAGACCAGCAGTACGCCAGCCACGCTGAACAAACAGGGGGCCGTGCCGGGGGCCGAACCTGCCATCTTCAGTAACATAGTTAACTCCCAGCATGGAAGCTATTCCCTTATTAGGCAGATCGGGAACTAATCTCTGCTTTTAGAGTATCTCCTTATTTAGGTATACTTCCGGTTCAGCTCAGTTAAAGAAAACAAGAGACTGGGGTCTTCAGTCCAGCCAAAGCCAGTTTTGGACCAGCTCAGGTCCTCCGGAACTACGCAATACTCATGACCTTGCCCATCAGACAACTTATGGACATCAGAGGAGGAAAAACACACCCCCGTCTACACCCCAGACGTGGGCACGATGCCATCTTTGTAGCCCCCCTTTCAGACTGAACAGGCATAGAAGACTGAACGGCCCTGAGAATGCCCTCTCATGTCAAACCAGTCAGCAAGCTGGCCTCACCCTGGGGTGCTCCTGGGGACCCCAGACTCGATTTACTTTATGCATATAAACCCCTTGGGCTATTGTTCTGGGAGATACTTTGGCGACCTGAGTCCCGGTGTTCTCCTTTACTTGGCCAACTAAATAAAGCTTCTTCTTTTGCTTTCATCAGCTCCGTGTGTCTTCACAGCCAGCAGACCTTGGAGTGTCGGGTTACACTGACCGCATACTGAAGGCAAGATTGGAAATTTATCTCCATTCCATGGAACACCACAGGTTAGTACATCTGGCAAAATTGTTCTGGTTTGCATCTTACTGCCTGAAGTTCTCAGACTGTAGGAAACCTTCGCTAGGAACAGCCACGTCACTCCTGATAGCGTCTTGGACCTTGGCTCCTGAATGCTGTTCAGACCTCATACCACTGAAGTGCCACTTATTCAAATTTTCTGCAGGGTTGGCTTTCCACATCCACACTGTGGTTTGGTCACAACTTGACTCTCAGCTGGGTGACGTTCCCATAGTGTCCTCTGACAGAGATTAAGGTCCATGTTATGTTATACATCCATACGTATGATATAAACCATGACTTCTGCCTTAACTGGTCACTAAGTATCTACCAACCAAGCTTCAAGAGAGAGGAGGCAAAGTTAAGAGATTGTGACGATACTGCAAGGAGATACTGCTGAGTTTTGCCCCTTTCTGCGCTCAGTTCTTTACTTTATGGTACTTTGTTGAGATAGGCATATGAACTTTGTACAATCCTTTCATTGTAAATATTTCACTTTTCATAAATCATAGAAACTTAAAATAAGGAGAGATTTTAGATACACATAGTTCAGTCTTCCACAGAATCCAGGAATCCTATGCACAACATGGGAGAAAGATATGGCAATCTGCTTCCAGAAAGACTACAGCCTTGGAAACCCTATGGGGCCATTGAGTCAGAATCAACTCGACGGAACACAACAACATCCACAACATACCTGGTATGACATAGGTGGTCATCTAACTGTTGTCTGATTATGTCACATGATGGCTGATTGAAGACTCACCCACTTCCAGTGATGAGAAGTTTCCTCTTGTTAGGCTGGGGCAGTTAGAAACCCCAACGTGTCCTGTCCTTCAGGAGAGCCCTGAGACTGGTACCAGCTCCAGAGAGGGTTTCCACCGTCATAAATTCAATCTGAAAGAGCTCGGAGTAGCTCCAGGACAATAAAGACACAACCCCAAAAAAACCAAACCCACTGCCATTGAGTTGATTTTGACTCATAGCGACCCTATAGGACAGAGTAGAACTGCCCCATAAAGTTTTCAAGGAGCGCCTGGTGGATTCAAACTGCTGACCTCTTGGTTAGCAGCCATAGCACTTAACCACTATACCACCAGGGTTAAAAACACAAGATGGGGTCAATTCTAAGATAATACAAGGAAGTATGGCTTTGAGAACTCGATACAAGCCAATGATAACGGCTATTGGTAACATTTATTGGGTATTGCTATAGATCAGGCACCATTTGAGTGCCTGATGTCTATTAGCCATTTATTTCTCACAACAATCTCATAAAGAATATTATCCTTAACTTATATTTGAAGAAACTGAGGCACAGAGTAACTAGTCCAAGGTCATGCAGATAATTAGAAGAGCTAGGATTTGAACACAGCCCATCTGGCTCCAGAGCCTGTACTCTTGATCACTACACTAGACTACTAACCCTAACCATGAATGTCTACCATGTGCCAGGCATCCTTCATGCATTTAATCATCATTAACAACCCTGTGAAGCATGTACTGTTACACAACAGCTAAGTAACCTGCTGAAGGTCACACAGCTAGTGAGAACGGAAACTGGGATTCAAACCCAGGCAGCCTGGCTCCAGACCTGAGGTTCTCCCCACAACTCTAGACCCTATTGGTGGTATGCTCCATGTAGATGGTGGTAGCACCAGATGCTGAGCTTTGTCATCATGTGATGTGAAGGCCCATGACAAGGTGGACAAGAGTAGGATAGCTGTCAGCTGGTAAAAATGTAGAGAAAACTTAGGAACTGTCTGACTGTCCAGGGCTCCCGAAGGACTCCCAGCCCAGTCCTTCTTGCTAATGATGTAGGGCAGACAAACTATCTCTAAACTGAAGGATCCTGCACAGCAAAAGGGGATGGCGTCCCTGCAGGAGTAGACTCAGGAAGACGTCATGCAAAGAGGAAAGTAAGTTAGCTTTCAGACCTGGTAGAAAGCTATACTCCACTGTATAATGGGGAAATGAGGCCTAATGTATTCTGCCAGTTTCTGGTTTCAGGAAGTAGGCCAGAAGTTTGTGTGTATCTGAATGTTTACTGTAAACACCTGAAAGGAGCTAGGACTTGGGCAAACACAGAAAGATCTCTTTAAAATTCTCTCAATTGGATTTCTGTTTGTGAATTCTGTAGATAGTGTCATGGTACATGATGGTATAAAAAATGCCTCTAGGTTTTTAATAATAAGAAGTTGTACTGAATACTAAGCAATGTGATTAGTTTGTTTTTCGGAAATCCATAAAATAAACTTCTTAACTAGGATTTGGATTCCACGTTTAGACATTAATTTGGTCATTCAAAGAACATATTTCAATAATCTTAAATAATGTCCTAATCAATATTTGGAAACTCACATTTGCAAGGAAGTGTACAAGATTTTTTAAAAAGAACTAGATTTATTTATAATACAAGTAGTTAATTAAAACAGTCAGTAGAAATCCAATGCTTGTCAGCTTCGTTCATTTAGTAAATATTTACTGAATACCTACTATGTGCCGCTTCACGTGTCTGTCAGTTTGTCACACTATGGTGGATTGTGTGTTGCTATGATGCTGGAAGCTATGCCACTGGTATTTCAAATACCAGCAGAGTCACCCAGGTGGAAAGGTTTCAGTGGAGCTTCCAGATTAAGACAGAACAGAAGAAGGACCTGGGGGTCTACTTCTGAAAAAACTGGCCAGTGAAAGCCTTATGAATGGCAGCAGAGCATTGCCTGGTATAGCAGCGGGAGATGAGCCCCTCAGGTTGGAAGGCACTCAAAAGACGACTGGGGAAGGGCTGCCTCCGCAAAGCAGAGTTGACCATAATGACGTGGATGGAGTCAAGCTTTTGGGACCTTCGTTTGCTGAGGAGGCACAACTCAAAATGAGAAGAAACAGCTGCAAACATCCATTAATAATAGGAACAAATAATGTATGGAGTATGAATCTAGAAAATTGGAAATTATAAAAAATGAAATGGAATGCATAAACATTGATACACAGGCATTTGTAAGCTGAAATGGGCATTCTGAATGGGACAATCCCATGGTCTACTATGCCAGGAATGAAATATTGAAGACGAATGGCACCCATTCACTGTTGAAAAGAATATTTCAAGATTCATCCTGAAGTACAGTGCTATCAGTAATAGGATAATATCCATATGCCTACAAGGAAGACAGGTTAATACAACTATTATTCAAATTTACACACCAACCACTAATGTCAAGTATGAGAAAATCAGAGATTTTTACCAACTTCTGCAGTCTGAAATTGATCAAACATGCAATCAAGATGCACTGATAATTACTGGTGATAGGAATGCGAAAGTTGGAAACAAAAAAGAAGAATTGGTAGTTCAAAAATATGATCTTGGAGATAGAAATTATGCCAGAGATGGCATGATAGAATTTTGTGAGACCAACAACTTCTGCATTTCAAGTGTTTTTTTCAACAACATAAACAGCGAGTGACTATACACGTGGACCTCATGAAATGGAAAACACAGGAATCAAATCGACTACATTTGTGGAATGAGACAATGGAAAAGCTCAATATCATCAGTCAGAACAAGGCCAGGGTCGACTGCAAAACAGACAATCAATTGCTCCTATGCAAATTCAAATTGAAGCTGAAGAAAATTAAACCAAGTCCACAAGAGCCAAAATACAACCTTGAGTTTATCCCACCTAACTTTAGAGACCCTCTCAGGAATATATTTGAAGCACTGAACATTAATGACTGAAGACCAGACGAGTTGTGGAATAACACGAAGGACATCATAGGTGAAGAAAGCAAAAAGGCATTAAAAAGGCAGGAGAGAAAGAAAAGACCAAAATGGATGTCAGAAGGGGCGCTGAAACTTGCTCTTGAACTTTAAGTAGCTAAAGTGAAAGGAAGAAATGATGGAGTAAAAGAGCTGAGCAGAATATTTCAAAGGGCGGTTCGAGAAGACACAGTATGGTATTATAAAGGCATGTACAAAGACCTGGAGATAGAAAACCAAAACAGAAGAACACGCTCAGCATTTCTCAAGCTAAAGAACTGAGGAAAAAATTTAAGCTTCAAGTTGGAATACTGAAGGATTCTATGGGCAAAATATTAAATGCTGCAGGAAGCACCAAAAGAAGATGGCAGGAATACACAGAGTCACTGTACCAAAAAGAATTGGTTGATGTTCGACCAATTCAGGAGATATCATATGATCAAGAATCTATGGTGCTGGAGGAAGAAGTCCAAGCTGCACTGAAGGCATTGGTGAAAAACAAGTCTCAAGGAACTGATGGAATACCAACTGAAATGTTTCAACAAACAGATGCAGAGCTGGAAGTGCTCACTCATTTATGTCAAAAAATTTAGAAGACAGATTCCTACTGTCCATATTTATGCCTATTTTCCATATTTATGCCTATTCCCGAGAAAAGTTATCCAACTGAATGTGCAAAATTATCGAACGGTATCATTAATATCACATGCAAGCAAAATTTTGCTGAAGATCATTCAAAAGTGGTTGTAGCAGTACACTAAAAGGGAACCGCCAGAAGTTCGAGCCAGATTCAGAAGAGGACACAGAACCAGGGATATCATTGCTGATGTCAGATGGATCCTGGCTGAAAGCAGAGAATATCAGAAAGATGTTTACCTGTATTTTATTGACTATGCAAAGGCATCCGACTGTGTGGGTCATAACAAACTATGGATAACATTGCGAAGAATGGGAATTTCAGAGCACTTAATTGTGCTCATGAGGAACCTGTACATAGACCGAGAGGCAGTCATTCGAACAGAACAAGGAAATACTACGTGGCTTAAAGTCAGGAAAGGTGTGTGTCAGGGTTGTATCCTTTTACCATACCTTTTCAATCTGTATGCTGGGCAAATAATCTGAGAAGCTGGACTATATGAAGAAGAACAAGAAATCAGGATTGAAGGAAGACTCATTAACAACCTGCGTTATGCAGATGACACAACCTCGCTTGCTGAAAGTGAAGAAGACTTGAAGCACTTGCTGATAAAGATCAAAGACTACAGCCTTCAGTATGGATTACTCAACATAAAGAAAACAAAAATCCTCACAACTGGACCAACAAGCAACATCATGATAAACAGAAAATATTGAAGGTGTAAAGAATTTCATTTTACTTGCATCTACAATCAATGCCTATGGAAGCAGTAGTCAAGAAATCAAATGATACAAAAAGCCAAAGATGTCACTCTAAGGACCAAGTTGTCACTTAAAGCACTAAGGTGCACCTGACCCAAGCCACCGTGTTTTCAATCACCTCATATGCATGTGAAAGCAGGGCAGTGAATAAGGGAGACTAAGGAAGAATTGATACCTTTGAATTATGGTGTTGGCAAAGAATATTGAATATTGGTCTTCCAGAAGAACAAACAAATCTGTCCTGGAAGAAGTACAGCCAGGATGCTCTTCAGAAGCAAGGATGGCGAGACTGCATCACATACTTTGGACGCAGTCAGGATGGACCAGTCCCTGGAGAAGGACATCATGCTTGGTAGAGTAGAGAGTCAGTGAAAAAGCAGAAGATACTCAAGGAGGTGGGTTGACACAGTGGCTGCAGTAACGGGTTCAAGCATAACGACGATTCTGACGATGATGTAGGACTGGGCAGTGTTTTGTTCTGTTGTACATAGGCTCACTACGAGTAGGAACTGACTCGATGGCACCTAACAAAAACAAGAAGGAAGGATATTACTATGCATATATCTTTGACATTTAGGACTATGTAGCATGTAACCTGTACTGAGAGGTGCCCGATATACACTTACACAAAATCAAAACAATACTGTTACAGGCTATGAGAAGAAAGTGTATAGGGTTTTAGAGTTCTAAATAGCAGCACTTTTTAAGAGATTAAGTCCACAGTGAGAACCCCTATATACACCTCTAGTTTCTATCTCACTTTAATAATGAATGTTTATGATCTCTTTTTTCAAATGCAGTTTCCCAAATTTGAAGGGCTGGCTTTTCCTCTAACAGAGGAAGACCTGCAAGGCTACATGTGTTCTTGAGGACAGGGACTATGCCTTTTTTTTAATTTAGTTTTTGTTCCCCGGAGCCCACAACAGTGTCTGGCACACACTGTTCAAAGCTAGTTTGGTGACCGGAACACACTGAACCCAGTGAATGTGCCTGCCCCATAAATATTAACTCCAGGTGTTGGCCCCAGGGAGAATGCTGGGTGACAGGGTTGGTTCAGGCACAGCAGATGTTGTTACTCAGCCATTCAAGTTAGCGCTGTGGGGCTGGGGTTTCTAACTTCACAAAGGCTGATTCCTTTTTTTTTTCCCCCTCACAGTTATGGGATTTATTGGAGAAGTAACAGGCTACAACTGAGGATCAGGACCAACTTGCTCAGAAGACAGAACACAGTTGTCTGGGCAGCTTCCAACCAGGACAGCTCTCAGCTCCATATTGGCCATGCTAGCTGGCAGGCTGCAGTCAGCCTCTGCTGTTGGGGACACTTGGCCTGAACTGTGCCCTGCTTACCCAAGTGTTACAGCTCTTTACAGCTGCCTTGCTCCTGTAGCAGGCTCCTTTCTCCATGGGCCGGGGAGCCCACCGCAACGGTCTCCCGCTGGTAAGTCTCCTGGTTCCTGCTGTCTCCTGCCCCTGCTGCCTCCCTGTCCCAGGTCATCTTTTCTGTCTTCAGTGTTACAGCTCTGTCTGTCTCCTGAGTCTAGGAGGTTCTCAGCGCAGCGACCCTGGTCCAAAGACATGCTGTGCTCCGGGTTCTTCTCCTGGATGGTAGTGAGGTCTCCTTCAACCTCTCTGGGATTAGCCCTTATGAGTCTAGCAGGACGACAAACTGACAGATCCCCTTGGTAGGCCAGTTACTTACCTTGCATAGTAATTGATCAATCTCCGAAAGAGTTTTATGCAACTTATTTGCATAGTAAACTGTCCAATCCCCACAAGATGTGTAAAATTGACCAATCACAGGGCAGGATATGGCTCAACCAATTATTTTTTGCAGAACTACAAACACAGGGCTAGAAAGGCCGTAAAACCAAAACCAAGCTCCTTGCTGTCCTGTCGATTCCCACTCATAGACCCTATAGGACAGAGTAGAACTGCCCCACAGGGTTTCCAGGGAATTGCGGGTGGATCCCTAACTACAGACCTTTTAGTTAGCAGCCACCAGGGCTCCTGGAAAGGCCATATATAAGGAGAAACCCTTCACTGGAGACGCAATTGTAAAATCTCAAAAAATGGAAATACAAAAAAAAAAAAATTGTCCCATTCAGTTTCGTATCATTCAATTTCCCTGAAAAGATGAGTAAGATAGACTGGCAAGCACAGCTGGTGAAAAAGGAAGGCGAACTATGTTCTACGCGGCATGAGGAAGGAGAGAAACCACAGAACACGGAAAAAAAAAGATGTATAAATTTACCGCTATAAATTAGATTTCCCAGAAAAGTATAATCAAATAAAATGGACTAACAATAATTAAAATATCTGACCGGGCCAATAACCAAAAAAAAATAATGGTACAAAGGCAAATTTCTGACTAAGTCTCTTTGTCTGGATTGCAACGACTTCTGGCTTCTTTTTTCAGCCGAGAAAGGAAACGTGGTCAAGTCACCTCTGAAGGCAGGGCCCGACCTTGCCGGGCAGCTGTGCCGAGAGGACAAATGCGCCCTCCGCCTGCGCCTCAGACGCGGCCCTTCGGAGCGAGGGAGATGCCCCCGTCTCCCCGCTGGTTTCTCCCGCCCGCTGGTTCCCACCCCAAGTCGCCCCATCCGCGGATCGCCTCCTGGCCGCCCGGCCCGCGTGGACGGCTCCAGCGCCCTCCACCCTTCCTGGAGGCCGCCCCAGCCCGCCTTCCCCTGGCCTCCGCTGGCCTGCTCCGCCCCGGCCCCCCGAGGAAGCTGCCCGGATTGGCGCCCGCGCCAGGCAAGGCGCCCCGATTGGCCGGCGGGGACACGGCGCTCTGCCGGGCCTGGCGCGGTGAACGGCGGCGTGGGGCGCGCGGGGGACGCGGATCGGCGCGCAGCCCGGAGCAGCAGGCCGGGGAAAGGGTGGCGGGAGCGGCCGGCCGACGGGCTGGGGCTGGGGCGCAGGAAGGCCTCGGGCTCTGGACCGGGGGCTGGCGGTTCGTGCCCGGGCTGGGGCGCAGGGCCAGGGAGGAGGGTGGCGCCGGGGCCCAGGGACATGGCGCGGCTGGACAGTGAGGAGGAGGCAGCGGAGGATCGGGGGCATCTCTACGCGAATGGATACCTTCTGGTCCTGGGGGATGCGCCTGTCGCCAAGGTGGGCGCGGAGGCGCAGGACGGGCCCAAAGCCGGCTGCCTGGCCCTGAATGGGGGCTCTCCGGACGGCCTTGAAGCCCCCTCGGGAGCCCTGGCCGGGCCGCAGACTCCGCTGGGCCTGGAGGAGGAGACCCAGGCCCGGCTGCTGCCCGCGGGCCCCGGCGAGGGGACCCCAGCGGCCGAGGACACCCCAGTGCCTCGAATCGCGCTCTCTGCGCGGCGCTTCGCGGTGCTGCTGACCTTCAGCCTGTACTCGCTGGTGAACGCCTTTCAGTGGATACAGTACAGCATCATCGCCAACGTCTTCGAGGGCTTCTACGGCGTGTCCTCGCTGCACATCGACTGGCTGTCCATGGTGTACATGCTGGCCTACGTGCCCCTCATTTTCCCGGCCACCTGGCTGCTGGACACCAGAGGCCTGCGGCTCACCGCGCTGCTGGGGTCCGGCCTCAACTGCCTGGGCGCCTGGGTCAAGTGCGGCAGCGTGCAGCAGCATCTCTTCTGGGTCACCATGCTGGGCCAGTGCCTGTGCTCCGTGGCCCAGGTGTTCATCCTGGGCTTGCCCTCCCGCATTGCCTCTGTGTGGTTCGGGCCCAAGGAGGTGTCCACAGCTTGTGCCACTGCTGTGCTGGGCAATCAGGTAAGGACTGGGGTGGTAGGTGAAAATCACGTCCTTAAAGAGCAGGAAAAAGCCCTAGGCCGTGTGGGCTAGACACGAGGGTGGCCCCTCAGGACACATTGGTCGTGTAAATGAAGGAAAGATGACTAGTCACAAGATAAGAGGCAGTCTTGGATTAAAGAGGCTTTTTAATTGCTTTATAAGGACTCAGCTTACTGAATCAGTGTACAGTGACCGCCTCCTCATCTTGCTTTGAAAAATACGTGTAAAATAAGTAACTGTTGCCTCTGATACACCTAACATCATGGACCGCTTGCTAATGCAATAATGGATGAGACTTGGGTAGGTATTTGTCCCTAGTGTGTTCTTCGCAAAAGGAAGGTGTTGGATTCCGGGTGTTTGCTTCCATTTTGACTGGAGTCCTCATGAACAGCCCCTGTTTAATTTTATTTATTAGCAGTCAGCACAGTGACTACATGGCAACATTTTGTCATAGGCAGAATTCCCCCTATTACTCAGCACACCTCTGGGCCTTCATCCTACTTTCTCCCAAGGCGTTCTCCTGCCTTTCTTGGCTCCATTAGCTGTGCACTTGTTCCTGACTTTCAGACATGCGTCGTCAGCCTGGCTTATGGAGTCGTCATTGATGATGACATGCAGTATTACTGAGCAGTCACTAGGAGTCTGGCACCACGCTAGTAGTGCTTGTGAGCACTGGGCCGTTTAATGTTGTTAGGTGAGAACTGTTAGGCTCTCTCCCTTTTACAGGTCAGGAAACAGACTTGCGGGGATGGAATTAGTTTCCCAGAGCCACATGGCTACTTAGCGGCAGCATTCACATTCAAGCCTGTCTAAGCGGCAGCATTCACATTCAAGCCTGTCTGATGCCTGAATCCTGCTGTTTACCCACTGAGCCCTCCTGCCAGATCACTACCCTGGAGAACCATTTAAAGCATAGGTGAGATCCCTGCATGGCTTTGGACTTGCTGGTGATTTCCCATAGCACTTAAAACAAAACCTAAACCCTTTGCTCTGGTTTACAAAACCTTACTAATACCAGTCTTCTCCGGTTCTTTAAAGAACACAAAACTTAGACCTGCCAAAAGGCCTTTGCTGAGCCATTCCTCGTACTGGAATGTTCTTCTTTGTGTCACGTGATTGCATCCTCACTGGTCTTCTGCTCTCAGCTTAAATTTATTTGAAATGTCGTTTCTAGACAATCCCATTTAGAGTGACCACTCACTGTTGTTACATCATTCTACTTTAATTGTCCACAAAGTGCTTATCACTGTCCGGTAGGCGCGCTATATATCTGTTGCTTCTGTGTTTAGTGCTATTTATCACACGTCTCCAATACAGTCACTACATGGTAAGTTTCATGCAAATGGGCACACGGTCTGCAAACACACAGCTCTCCCCACATGTTGTGGGGTCGCCAAGAAATTTGTGGAATAAAATGAATAAGCTTTAACTCAGATGCTGGTCGGTGAATAGCTGTATTTGAATATCCCATCGGAACCCACCACTCAGAATGTACCTAATCTCCTGGCACATTTCACTTTCCCTCTGGTGCCGCTGTCCCCGCTTTGCCACCCTCAGCGCTCACCCAGAGCTTGCCAACACACCTCCGTATCTGCAGCCCTTGCTCCCTGCCATCCATTCTCCACCTTCATCCAGCATGTTCTTTCTAATGTGCACATCTATTCGGGTCAGTTCCTTTTCCCCTGAAGTGGCTTCTATTGCACTTAGGATAAAATTCAAGCTCTCTAATATGACGTGTAAGACCCCCCAGATCTGCCTCCTGCCAGGCTTTTCCTCCTTTCTATCCACAGGCCTGTTCCCACACATGCTGTTTCCTGCTTTGAGCTCTGCTTACAGTTTTTCCCAAGGTCATGGCCTGTTCTTCCCGACCTTGCCACACAGTGTCCTTGGCTTGGAACACATCTGCTTTGCTTCGCCAACTCCCATTTCTTTTACAGATTTTTGCTTCTTCGAAACTTCCTGAACCCCGCATCTGTGCAAGACGCTCCTCCGAAGTGCCCCTTTAGCCAGGGTGATGGGGTGTCACGTTTTGCCTGGAAACGTCATTATCTTTGCTCACCTTCCTCCTTGAGACCTTTCTTGAGCCTCTTCTCAGCTCCATCCCCCAAAGAATCTGATATCTCCCTCCATTGAATCTCCTTAACATTTTGATTTTATTTATCTTATTGCAATGATCATATTCAGCCTTTTTTTTTTTTTGAGGTGAAATTCACACAATATTAAGCTTTTTAAACAATTCAGCGGCACTTAGTGCGTTCACAGCGTTGTGCAGCCAGCAGCTCTGTGTCGCCCCACAATGTTCTCATCACCCGCAAAGGAGCCCCAGCTCCCACTAACCTAATCTGCCTTCTGTCCCTGTGGATTTCTCCATTCTGGATGTTTCACCTAAATGGAACCATACAGTTTGTCACAGTTCACGTCTGACTTCTCATACTTAATGTAATGTTTTCCAGGCTTATCCAAGCTGCAGCATGTTTCAGTACCTTTCTCCTTTGTATGGACAAACGATGCTCCATCGTATACGTGCACCACGTTCTGTATGCCCATCCTCTGTTGACGTTTGGGTGGTTTCTTGGCTGTTGTGAATAGTGCTGCTATGAACATTTGTGTACCCTCAGTTCCTTTGGGTATATACCTAGAAGCGGAATTGTTGAGTCAAATGATAATTCTATGTTTAACATTTTGAAGAACCATGAAATTGTTTTTCCAAAGTAGCTACACCATTTTACATTCCCACCAGCAATGCGTGAGGGTTCCGATTTTTCTACATCTTGCTGACCCTTGTTATTTTCAGTTATTGTATACAGCCATCTTAGTGGGTATGAGAAGGAGCCCTGGTGGCGCAGTGGTTAAGCACTTGGCTGGTCACCGCAAGGTTGGTGGTTTGAACCCACCAGCTACTCAGCGGGAGAAAGATGTGTCAATCTGCTTCTGTAAAATAACAGGCTAGAAAACACTGTGGGGCTGTTCTACTCTGTCCTTTAGGGTGGCTATAAGTCAGAATCGACTCAATGGCACACAGCAACAGTGGCTATAAGTGGTATCCCGTTGTGGGTTTGGTTTAATTTCCCTGATGACTAATGATGGTGAGCATCTTTTCATGTGCTTTATGGCAGCTTGTATATCTTTGGAGAAATGTCTATTCGAGTTCTTTGCCCATTTTTAAATTGGATTGTTTGTCTTTTTGTTGTTGAATTGTAAGAGTTTTTTATATAGTCTGCATCAAAAAAAAAAAAAAAGTTACCATGGAGTCCATTCCATCTCATAGAGAACCTACAGGACAGAGTAGAAGTGCTCTGATAGGGTTTCCAAGGAGCAGCTGATGGCTTTGAACTGCTGACCTTTTGGTTAGCAGCTATAACTCTTAACCACTGTGCCACGAGGGCTCAGTACAGCCTATGTACTAGGCCTTTTTCAGGTTCATGATTTGCAGACATTTTCTCCCACTCTGCAGGTTGTCTTTTCTCAGCCTTACTTGCACGTGCTTGTTCGCCGTTTAGACTGTGAGCATTTAAAGGGCAAGGACTGTATCTGTACATCTTTATAGCGGTATCATTAAGACGGTAGGAGCTCAGTAAATGGGGGTGGAAGAGGAAACAGTCGTCAGCAATTTCCTTTTAACAATAGTAGCAAAGACTTTAGAACGTAATGCTTCAAAGTTTACAAAGCCGTTTACATACGTCAGCTGTCCCCTGTCCCCTTGCGTCCTGTCGTTTATCAGTGTTTTCTTTTTCCCCCTCTTAGGATAACTGCTATTAACAGGACTATTTGTTTTTCAGCTCGGAGTTGCAGTTGGCTTTTTGCTACCACCAGTTTTAGTGCCCAACACCCAGAATAACACGAATCTCCTGGCTTGCAATATCAGCACCATGTTTTATGGGACTTCAGCTGTCTCCACGCTTTTATTCATTTTAACAATCATTGGTAAGCATATGATTTTCACTAAAGCTTAAATAGATAAATGCATGACTTATCTATTTAAGATAAATATGCAAATAAGCAATGCTGAATATTTTTGTTGATAACGCCACCAGTGCTGTTTGCTGGTTTCGTTCTGACTGCACCGTCTTTCTCAGGCAAGGAATGCTACGACCCTAGGGATGTGTCGTGGCTCAGCACATCTGTTTTAATGTCATGAAGAGTTTGAAGACTAATTCATCTCACTTATCTCCCTACTAACTTTTCTTCCTGATAACTGTCAGTTTCAAACATAGTCCCTGCCACCGCTTTTCCGTATGCCTTTCAATGATCTGCGTCTTATGCTAACTGGGGAACTCCTGGGTGGCACAGCCAGTTAAGCACTCAACTGCTAGCTGAAAGGTTGGTGGTTCAAACCCACCCCAAGGCGTCATGGGAGACAGGCCTGGTGATTTTCTGAAAAGTCACAGCCATGAGAACCCTATGGAGCAGTTCTACTCCGTAACGCATGGGGTCACCATGAGTTAGAATCAACTTGGCAGCAACGAACAACATCATCCTGCTAACCTAACCTGCTAACCTAGCCAGGGACGCGCTCCTGTCATGCTTTGAAATGATGCACAAAAGCTACAGCCCTCCCGAATGACAGATCCTTCTGAGAATACCCAGTTTAACACCGAAATGGTCTTGGGCAGCAGAATTTTAAACTGTGGCCACTGCCTGCTTGTTAGGCCACTCCAGCAAAGCCCTGCTGCTGCCACTCGCCAGCATCGTCCCACCTGGGCCTGTCTCTTGAAGCAGTCTGTCAAAATCAGCTGCAAGCAGACACCATCCCTGTGGAAGAAGCTGTGGGAAGGTCTGCCATTTAAGTTTATTTCTAATGAGAAACAATTTTATGATTTCAGGGAAAAGGCTAGGTAAGGTGTATTTAAGTACTGTAGTCGCTACCGTGACTATAATATTGCCCTTCAGTAAATCTTAAACTGATCAGAAGAGGAAAGAGACAATAAAGCTGAAAAGGCTATCTCTTAATCATTAAATTTACAATTACACTGCATTATAGCTGAAGTTTTTAATTTATCTGTCAAGTTTTATCATGGCTATGGTAGTAATGAGGGAGCCCTGGTGGCGCAGTGGTTAAGAGCTCGGCTGCTAACAAAAAGGTCGGCAGCTTGAATCCACCAACCGCCCCTTGGAAACGCTATGGGGCAGTTCTACTCTGTGCTGTAGGGTTGCTGTGAGTTGGAATCAACTCAGCGGCAGTGGGTTTGTTGAGGTTCATAATGGTAATGAGAGATTCAAGTTTTATGATCTTTATACGTGAAAGCCTCAAAGTTTTCAAAGTGTATGCTGACAGCTGTATCAAACCCCCCCAAAAAAACCACTGCCATCGAGTTGATTCCGACTCATAGCAACCCTATGGGACAGAGTAGAACTGCCCCATACGGTTGCCAAGGAGCGCCTGGTGGATTCCAACTACCGACCTCTTGGTTAGCAGCTGTAGCTCTTAATCACCAGGCCAGTAGGGTTTCCGAAACCTGTATGGAGTGTTCCAGCAGAGGCGGCCTTGTGGATGAACTGGAGGGTCTACATACAGGAAGCAACATCCCTTAAAATAATGAAGAAAGTTTTCTTTCTGTAGCATATAAGGTATCCTGACATGCCCAGTCTGTCGGCTGGTTTTTGTGTTTTCAGTCAGGGGGTGGCATATTTGTGGGGTGCAGACTACTAAAAAGAAAAAAATGACCCCTCACTATTTTAGCAGTTTAAGAAAGTTTTAAAAGAAATCTATATATTTTTAGAAAACCTTAAATCTGCTTTTCTGGTAGCCACACTTGATTTATTAGGTAAAATATGGAATATAGATTATATGCTTTTTGTATACCCTCCCATTGATCGTAGGAATTTAAAGCATGAAACGCCCTTTGGTCTGAATCCTTACGTATCTTCACATAAATTCTGGTTTTGCTTTTTCCTTTTAGTCTTTTTTAGTTGCTTGTATCTTTGGAAAAAGTGAAATAATAATATATACGTGTGGAAACCCTGGTGGAGCAGTAGTTAAGAGCTACGTCTGCTAACCGGAAGGTGAGCAGTTTGAATCCACCAGGTGCTCCTTGGAACCCTATGGGGCAGTTCTGCTCTGTCCTATAAGGTCGCTATGAGTCGAAATCGACTCGATAGCAGTGGGGTTTTTGGTTTTATATACGTGTGTATATATATGTATATTTGTGTGTGTATATATATCTTTGTATGTGTATATATAATATACATGTAAAAATCCATTGTTGTCGGGTGGATTCCAACTCATAGCATCCCTAAGATATATGTATATATCTGACACACACGTGTATATGTATGTTTAAACTTCTACAAATGTAAGATTTTTGTTTTGTCAAAGGAGGGGGGTGAAAAAACGATAATGGTAGGTGTGGCCTTTGGCAGATCACCTTGGGCTCTTTGAGGAATTGAAAGAGAGAGCTATTTATGTACTTACTCATGTATGCATGCGTGTATGGGTAGAGCATAGACATGGAAATGGAAACAAAAAGAATGGAAAAAGATGTAGAGGAAATGGAATGAGGAATATGCCTTTGTCAAGTGTGCTTGGTGGGCTGTAGTTCTGATCTTATGGTACCAAACCTATTATAAGAGCAAGATAATATGCAGTTGTAATATGGAGGTCTTAAGTAAAAAATCAGGACATTTAGACAGAAAATTTACTTACATTCTTCTTACCCAAGTATTTGCTATTGAGGAAAATTTGGATTAGTTTTAAAGTCCTTACTTACTTAAAGGTCCTTACTAAAGGTCTTTAGAGATAATCTCAATTCCCGCCTCTATATTCCATAATTACTTTGGAGTTTGCCCAAATTCTAATAAAATAATTTGGTTTTGGTGATGCTTTCTCAGCAGCCTGGTATGCTAAACTGGTACTCAGTGGTCTCCTTGGAACCGTGTTCCAGGCTAAATAAGGCTCATGTCGATCCCACAGATGTTTGCTGAACAACCGTGATAGGCCAGGCACTATTCTAAGCCGAGTCCCCGGGTGGGGCAGACGGTTAGTGAGCTTGGCTACCAGCTGAAAGGTTGGAGGTTTGAATCCACCCGGAAGCACCTCAGAAGAAAGGCTTCTGAGAAATCAGCCACTGAAAACCCTGTGGAGCATAGTTCTACTCAGACACACGTGGTATCAACATGAGTTGGAATTGACTTGACGGCAACCGGTTTGGTTATTCTAGGCCCGGGAGAAACAAGAAGTGAGTGAAAGGAGCAGAAACCCCTTCCCTCGTGGAGCTCACCTGCTGTTGTGCTCCATCTAGCATTTCTAGGAATTAACCCAAGCTTTCCACTGAATTCACTCTAATGCCCCATTCTTGTTGGGAAAACTCTAGTATAGCCTCTAACATTTGATATGTGCCAGACATGCTCAAAGTCACATTGCATGTTGTAGCCCATTCTGTCCCGACAACTCAATGGACTAGATACTGTTGTCATCATCCCTGGGTTACAGACACAGGATTTAAGTAAATTCAGGTAATTTGCCTGAGGTCAGAGTTAGTAAATACTGAGGTGGAGATAGGAACTCTCTCTATATATGTATATATATGTGCACACACAGGTATGCGTCAGTTAACGTCCAACCCCATATACATCTGTGCACCCATGGGTTATAACAGAGTTCAGAAATTCAGATCTGAAGGGATGTAGAGGGTGCACTTTGCTAGAGATCTTATGTGTCTCCCACTAGCTCTCTGGAGCCTGCCTCCACCCCAGGGCCGGGGCGGCAGGGGAAGGGGTTCCCAGCGTCCATCCCCAGCTTCCTGTCCCACCGTGGCCTCAGTCAGGTACCGTGTACATGCCACCAGGCTGCCAAGGGGAATGCCCCACTCGGCCCAGACACCCTGTGCGTGACACCTGGGCCCGAAGCCGCAGCTCAGCCCGCAGTGGCAGACAGATAATGGTCCAGGCTGCAGCAGTGGCGGACGGGGAAGGGAGCCAGTGGCCAGCCAGCTGGATGGTGAGTGCAAGCCAGGGCAGATGGGGGCTAGGCAAGGCTCTCACAGGGCCAGCGGCGATGGAGACAAAGCATTTGCTCTGTTGCTCGGTGTGGCAGCAGCAGCTCGGGTCCCAGGCAGACCTGTGAGCATCCTCTCTTTGGTATATAAATATGGTGTTTGCACAATGCCTAAATCACATAATGTCCTATGTCATAGAATGTATCGTGGATGTTAAGTGATGCATACCTGTATATAATTTTAATTTTTACTTAGGCTAATTTTTTGTTCCAATTCACATTCCTTTTGTGTAAGTGGCTTTGCTCTTATACTTGAAAGCTGTTCTTGTGCAGCAGAGCAGTGACCTGTATCACCTAACTCAAATGTATCTATTAACTTTCTTATCATTCTGATTTATTAAACTGACTGGGTGACAGAAATGAATACATTATAATGTAAGCAGTAATGGCAATCAGAATGCACCCACTCCTCACTTATCAACATGGTTAGGTTCCAAAGACCAGGTCATTATGCAGAAATCAGTGTTCTGTGAAAATGGAGGACGACCACATCAGATTACAAAATGGAAGATGACTACGTCATTACATAGCCGCCAAATTACATCACTACATAACTGCCAAACCACTGAGAATCATGGCCCAGCCAGGCTGACACATAACCTTGGCCATCACAGCTAGTGTTATTCTCCCCTCACTCCCCAGTGTTCATTACTGCCAGATGTATGTCGTTAATGTGCCAAATAGTCAGATAGTAGATTTTTTACTATTGTTATAAATTCAAGATGTTGGATAACGAGATAGTTGATAAGTGAGGACTAGGTATATTGATATCAGTGTGTTTAAACACAAGTGCATAACACGTGTGGATAATTTTACTTTTGATTCTTATATAGCAAGATATTTATATAGAGACTGCTATTGTGAACTTGTAACAGAAATACATTTTACTTAGTCTACAAGAAGTTCCAAATGCCTGAGACAGTCTTTGTGTTTTTTTTAAAAATAAACTTTCCTTAGAACAGACAGTATATTTTGTAGCACTCGATAATTACAAAAGTCTTTTATACGATTGTATCGTTTTTGACACCAGCTGCGTATCTGTAGTTCTCTCTCAGATGCTAGCCACCCAGAGCTGGGTCAGAGCTCACAAGATAAAAAGACACCATCCTTCGGACTGCCACATAGGCAGTCACCAGCTGCAAGTTGGGCGAGTCCACAGGACACCCACACTTCTGACTCACTGGCCACAAAATTCAGGGGTTTTCCTCTACCCCTTCAGGGTTGCAGTTGTAGGCTCAGGGGTTCCTGGCCCCCCTCACTTCTGACCTCTTGGCTCTACTCCTTTGGGTTCGATAATTTGCTGGAATGACTCCTAGAGCTCACAGAAATGCCATATTTACAGTTAATTGGAAAAGAGGATACAGATGAAGAGGCACATAGGAAGAGGTCTGGGGACTTCCCAGCATGAAGCTTCTATGTCCCAAAGGACTCCCTGCCCTCCTACATCCATCATTTTCTCTCGACAACCAGGAAGCCCATGGAGCTTCTGTGTCCAGAGCCTTTATTAGCATCATTAGGTAATCATGATTAATTGGGTCAGCTCCACGCCTTACCCTGAAGTTAGCTGATACAAGGCCAAGTGGTGATCTTTCTGGTCAGGCCATTAGCACAAATCCTCAGGTGTGATTTAGATAGCAAAGGCACTTTAAATACTCAGGAAATTCCAAGGGTTTAGATTTATCTCAGGAACCAAGGACAAAGGCCAAATTATTTTAGGTAAAGTAAATCTTTACCCCGCGATGTATTACGTCATGTAATCCTCATAAAAATTTATTGTTCTTTTCATTTTATGGATGTGAATGCTAAAATGTAGAGACTTCCCTTAAAGTCATACAGTGAGATGAGTCAGAGCCAGGATTCAAACCTGTATTTGCCTTAATAAGTTAATATGTGTAATACCTGCTTTAGTCACACAGGAGCAAATAATGAAATTGAAACATAATGTTGTAATCTGATTTCAGAAAGTAGAAGTGTTTCCAAAAAGCAGTTGATTTCCTGCTTACTCACCTTGGGAGAAATGTTTGATCGTGGTGCCCAAGAATCTTTTGGCTACTTATATGCCTAATGCCAGGAGTGGAGAATAACTGCTTTTTCAATAATTCACTACCGTGTTGGGACAAGGTTTTGGTGGGAGATAAGAGAAGTGGGTAGAAAGGACCTATTATTTTAATTTCAAAGGAGAAAGAAAACATTTCATCTCTTTAGGGTATGAGTGCAACTTAAGCAGTCGTAGATAGATGGCTTTTTTTCTCTTCTCTTTCTACACATAGACTGTCTAAAACCTAAAAGTGCAGAGAAACACCAAATATCGGTGTAACAGAATATGCTTATTGTGAGTAGATAGGATTCAATTTGGGCAGCATCAACCCAAACACAGCAGGAAGGCCCTCTGAAGAGGGGACAGTGAAGTTATGTTAATTCTCGGGAGATAGCTTCAAAACACATTCAGGGTTCTAGGGTAGGTCTGTTGTAGAAATGGAGTCACAAAGGACTAGCCATACACTGTCCAGTCCAACCCTGGGGCTCCTGTGCCTCCAGGCTGGCTGCGCATAGATCATTCTCTACAAGAGCCCAATGCCTAGGGCCAGACGGTCTCCCTAGGCTGCTGTTTGACTTGAAGGTGACTTTAGGAAAACTGTTTCTTAAAGGTTCAAGGTTCAAAAGGACCCCTAAGGGGCAGATGGCCTGAGTGGATCACGCCAGCTCCATGGACCCAGAAACCTGGATTCTAGGAGAATTAAAACTGTGTCTCGAAACTTGTAACCGACTTTACTGCAGCATATAGCTGGTAGATACAGGCTTGATTTTGCCCAAGAGGCAAAACTTGAGATTAAAAGATCACACTTGTATCCAGAAAATAAATCTAACGGAGTTGAGGATTAATAAGAATTGTTTCTATTTTGCATTTTAGTTCAGATCTGGGCCATTTAGACTTCTTATTTTTCCGTATTAAATAAAAACTTAAGTACTTGGTGACTGCCTCCTAAGCACACTTTTTACATTTGGAAACTTTGTTTTAGAGTTGTGTGAGTTCTGTATCACTGGTGTTAATAAAAAGAGATACTTCCTATCTAACTGAGATACAGAGACTTTCAGGAGTGAGAGGAGCAGAGAGGGCCAAAGGAAGAGGAGGAATGGCAACAATTTAACGTTTATGTCTACAGTCTTCTACTCTACGGATATGAAAAAGTAAATATTTACGAGTGATTGTCTCCTCTTGAATTAGTTGTAATACCTGTAAAATTAGAAATAAGATTTAGTGTAATAAGTTTTAGGTATAATGAACCAATGTTTGGTCAGCAAACAACCTTACTTTTAGCAGCAAACAGGAGAATTAGATTATCTCTGTATTACGTGGAAGTTATAAAGGTCATTTCTTGCTTTCTCAGTGATTCTCAAACCTTGCTGGGTGTTAATAGCATCTGGGGGATTTCTAGGCTCTCTCCTAGAGGTTCTGATTCATTAAGGCTTCTGTAGAATCTCAAAATCTGTATTCTTTTTAAATTCCTACATGATTACTATGGACATCCAGACCTAGCCCATGTTCAAACACCAAAGCAGACTACCTTTGTTGGAAGAAAGAAATAGCTACTATTAAGAGAGAGAAATTGAGTCTAGTCTTCCAAAGCTATTGGAAATTGAATTTATCATATTTCACCAGTTCTAAGGTGTACATTTAGAAATTTTAGAAGTGTACAAATTTAGAAAGGATGCATCTGAAGCCGAGATGCCTTTAATAATCAGGGAGCCCTGGTTGCACAGTGGCTAAGAGCTACAGTGAGCTGCTAACCAAAAGGTCTGCAGTTTGAATCCACCAGCTGCTCCTTGGAAACCCTATGGGGCAGTTCCACTCTCTCCTATGGGTCGGTATGAGTCAGAATCAACTCTACAGCGACGGGCTTGGTAGTTTTTTAAAAAATAATCAATGGCATCTAACATCTGTGACAATTAGCTATACCTGCTAAGATCATTGAAAGCCAGCATCAGAGCATCTTGTTGTTAGGTGCCATTGAGTCAGTTCTGACTCATAGCAACCTTATGTACAACACAATGAAACACTGCCCTATCCTGCATCGTCCTCACAATTGTTGTTAAGCCTGAGCCCATTGTTGGAGCCACTGTGTCAGTCCATCTCATTGAGGGTTTTCCTGTTTTTCTCTGACCCTCTACTTTACCAAGCAGGATGTCCTTCTCTAGGGGCTGACCCCTCCTGATAACATGTCCAAAGTATATGAGATGAAGTCTAGGCATCCTTGCTTCTAAGGAGCATTCTGGCTGTACTTCTTACCAAGAAAGATTTGTTCATTCTTCTGGCAGACCATGGTATATTCAATATTCTTCACCAACGCCATAATTCAAAGGCATCAATTCTTCTTCAGTCTCCCTTATTCATTGCCCAGCTTTTGCATATGAAGCAATTGCAAGTACCATGGCTTGACTCAGGTGCACGTTAGTCCTCAAAGTGACATCTTTCTTTTTAACACTTTAAAGAGGTCTTTTGCAGCAGATTTGCCCAACGCACTGCATCATTTGATCTCTTAAGTGCTGCTTCCATGGGCGTTGATTGTGGATCCAAGTAAAATGAAATCCTTGATAACTTTAATATTGTCTGCATTTATCATGATGTTGGCTATTGGTCCAGTTGTGAGGATTTTTGTTTTCTTTATGTTGAGGTGTAATCTGTACTGAAGGTCATCGAGTGCCGGCACTGGAGCATCTTAGATTCAGTAAAATACAGTATCTTCACTCTATTTTACTTAAAAAATTTGAGTCAATACTAAAGCTAGAGAGGAGGTGGGGCCAAGATGGCGGAGTTGTCAGATGCTTCCTGTGAACACTCTTACAACAAAGACCCGAAAGAACAAGTGAAGCGATTACATTTACGACAAGCTAGAAGCCCTGAACATCGAAGGCAAAGTTAGAAAATGGACTGAGGGGCAGGAGGAGGAAGAGACGGTTCAGAAGCGGAGAGGAGTTGCCGGACCTGAATTGCCAGGAACCCTCAGGCTGTGGTGGGCTGGTGGTAGCGCTTGGCCACAGTTTCCTCAGGGAGAAGCAGCCAGCGGCGCAGGCAACTGTTACCTCCGGAACCAGAGAAGAAGTGCGCTCTCGGCAAAAGCTAAGTGCTTGCGTATATTTTACCGCACCCCCAGCCCCGAAGCCAGCTTCAATGGCTGTCAATTTTCCTGGGCCCGAGATAGGTCCTGATGCATGCCCTGAGCCATTCTCCTGATCTTGGAGAAGGAATACATTCACAATTGGGGAAAAGATAATCTGCCAGCTCCAGTAACCTGGGGAGCTCAGGACAGAAGCAGCTCCTGTCCAGGCATAAATGGTCCATGGGCTTTGAGTACCTTTCCCCCCTGCATGGACCTGTGTGGATCTATTTCAGGAGAACAGGCCCTTGTTGGCAGATTGCCACTGTTTCAGTTGTGCAGTGGAGAGGTGGGTGTTGGATGTTTGACACCACTTTGCCTGTTAAACAGGGTCCTCAACTACCCACAGCAGGGGCCTAAGGACTGGTGGTTCTACTCAGGTCACCTAGTCACCCTCAACAGGATCCCAAGGATAACTGGTACCTCCCAGCTCCTACAACCAAAAGCACTGGGTGCCTAAGGTCCATCTGCAGAACCTGCCCTGCTGTGCGCTCTGGGGAACAAGGATGCACTTTCCCCACAGACCATTGGGGGATGGTTCTCAGCCCCCTGCCTTGTTCAGAGTGTGACCCACTGCTGCAACCAGATACTGGTACCTACACCAATCACCCCACCCCTTTAAAACTGTAGGACAGAGCCTGTACCACACACTTAATGACCAACTACTTGGACACCTGAGCTGAATCCATACAAGAGAAGTGAATGGACTCCTAGGCTCATATACCTGGTAACAGCTCTAGCCATCTGGTGACAGGACGTTAGAGCTTCAAAGGTGAAAATAAGCTAGCTCACTCAAGCAACCTATTTGGAAGTATCAAAACAAAAAAAGCAAGAAGCTAGGCTATGGTAAGCAAACATAAAATAAACTAATACAATAACTTATAGATGGCAGAGAGAGAACAGTCAATATCAAATCACATAAAGAAGCAGACCATGATCGCTTCAACAAGCTCTTAAAGAATCAAGGGATCTTCTGGATGAAGGTGCTTTCCTGGAATTACTGGATGCAGAATACAAAACATTAATATACAGAACTCTTCAAGACATCGGGAATGAGATCAGACAATAACACAGAACAAGCCAAGGAATACACAGATAAAGCAGTTGAAGAAATTAAAAAGGTTATTCAAGAATGTAATGAAAAATTTAATAAGCTGCAAGAATCCATAGAGAGACAGCAATCAGAAATTCAGAAAATTAACAATAAAATTACAGAACTAGACAACTCAATAGAAAGTCAAAGGAGCAGAATTGAGCAAATGGAAGGCAGAATTCGTGAGACTGAAGATAAAGCACTTAAAAAAACCAAACCCAGTGCCATCAAATTGATTCCGACTCAGCGACCGTACAGGACAGAGTAGAACTGCCCCATAGAGTTTCCAAGGAGTGCCTGCTGGATTCGAACTGCCGACCCTTTGGTTAGCAGCTGTAGCACTTAACCACTATGCCACCAGGATTTCCATCCAGAAAACACAAAAATAATAAATGTTGGAGAGGTTGTGGAGAGACTGGAACACTTACACACTGCTGGTGGGAATGTAAAATGGTACAACCACTTTGGAAATCAATTTGGTGCTTCCTTAAAAACCTAGAAATAGAACTACCATATGATCCAGCAGTTTCACTCCTTTGAATATATCCTAGAGAAATAAGAGCCTTTACAGGAACAGATATATGCACACTTGTGTTCATTGCAGCATTGTTTACAATAGCAAGAAGGTGGAAACAATCAAGGTGCCCATCAACAGACGAACGGATAAATTGTGGTATATTTACACGATGGAATACTATGCATGGATAAAGAACAATGATGAGCCCATGAAACATTTCATAACATGGAGGAATCTGGAAGGCATTATGCTGAATGAAATTAGTCAGTTGCAAAAGGACAAATACTGTGTGAGACCACTATTATAAGAACTAAAAAAATAGTTCACAGAGAGAAGAAAATATTCTTTGATGGTTACAAGAGTGGGGAGGGAGGGAGGGAGAGGGGTTTTCACTAATTAGATAGTAGATAACTATTTTAGGTGAAGCGAAAGATAACACACAACCCAGGACAGGTCAGTACAACTGGACTAAACTAAAAGCAAAGAAGTTTCCTGAATAAACTGAACGCTTCGAGGGCCAGTGTAGCAGGGGCAAGGGTTTGGGGACCATGTTTTCAGGGGACATGTAGGTCAATTGGCATAATAAAATCTATTAAGAAAACATTCTGCATCCCACTTTGGAGAGCAGTGTCTGGGGTCTTAAACGCTAGCAAGTGGCCATCCAAGATGCATCAGTTGGTCTTAACCCACCTGGAGCAAATGAATGAAGAACACCAAAGACACAAGGTAATTATGAGCCCAAGAGACAGAAAAGGCCACATAAATCAGAGACTACATCAGCCTGAGACCAGAAGAACTAGGTGGTGCCCGGCTACAACCTGTGAGTGCCCTGACAGGGAACACAACAGAGAACCCCTGAGGGAGCAGGAGAGCAGTGGGATGCAGATCCCAAATTCTTGTAAAAAGACCAGACTTAATGGTCTGACTGAGACTAGAAGGACCCCAGAGGTCATGGTCCCCAGACCTTCTGTTGGCCCAAGACAGGAACCATTCCCAAAGCCAGCTCTTCAGACAGAGATCAGACTGGACAATGGTTTGGAGAGGGATGCTGATGAGGAGTGAGCTTCTTGGATCAGGTGGACACTTGAGGCTATGTGGGCATCTCCTGTCTGGAGAAGGGATGAAAGGGCAGAGGGGGTCAGAAGCTGGCTGAATGGACACAAAAATAGAGTGGAGGGAAGGAATGTGCTGTCTCGTTAGAGGGAGAGCAACTAGGAGTATATAGCAAGGTGTGTGTAAGTTTTTGTGTGAGAGACTGATTTGGTTTGTAAACTTTCACTTGAAGCCCAATAAAATTTTTTTAAAAAGGAGTAAATTACTAATACAGAGTCAAAAATACAAAAAGAAATTATGCATTTCAATTAGTTGAATGCACTTGCAGCCAGAATGATTTAGCAAGGGATAAAAATATCCTTAAATGCGAAAGTCCATCTCTCCTGAAAAAAATAAATACCCAGGCTGGTGACATAATAAAACATGAGGTTAAACACAAAAGCTGTACAAAACAAATACACCAAAAAGAAAAAATTTCACTTTTTCCTAGGTGATTTTCTTTGAAAGAAATAGCATGACTGTGCTTACTTGCTAGTTAGCTCTTGAATGATGGGTTTTGTTGCAGTCTTTTGACTTCAGTAACCTCCTGAAAAGTCCACAGCACCGAAATATATGCTCTGCAGTTGCTCTGGAAGAGCTCTCACCTTTCAAATCTAATATGGTGTCATCCATTCGATTTATCTCCCGAGTTACATTGCGTTAGGTAGCTGATGAAGCCTAACGTGACGCCATCCATGATGCGCATTTGTTAGGGCCCTAGCTCCTGCGCTCGTTCGTTTCAGAGGACAACTCGGTCTCCTGCTTAACCAGTGGGGAAGTATGGCCCCATTCTGAGTGTGCTTTATGGATACAAAGCCTGATCGACTGCAGAGGTTACTGGTTGACTTTCCCCAATGAGAATTTTCTCTTTTTTAATTTTTATTGTGCTTTAAGTGAAAGTTTACAAATCAAGTCAGTTTCTCATATAAAAATTTATATACACCTTGCTATATACTCCTGGAAACCCTGGTGATGTAGTGGTTAAGTGCTACGGCTGCTAATCAAAGGGTCGTCAGTTCAAATCCACCAAGTGCTCCTTGGAAACTCTACGGGGCAGTTCTACGCTGTCTTATAGGGTCGCTAGGAGTCGAAATCAACTCGACAGCACTGGGTTTGGTTTGGTATATACTCCTAGTTGCTCTCCCCCTAATGAGACAGCACACTTGCTGTCTTCACCCTGTGAGAGAACGCATCCATTCAGCCAGCTTCTGACCCTCTCCGCCTTCTCATTTCCCCTCCAGACAGGAGCTGCCCACATAGTCTCATGTATCTACTTGATCCAAGAAGCTCACTCTTCACCAGTATCATTGTCTATAGTCCAGTCCAATTCCTGTCTGAAGAGTTGCCTTTGGGAATGGTTCCTGTCTTAGGCCAACAGAAGGTGTGAGGACCATGACATCTGAGGTCCTTCTAGTCTCGGTCAGACCATAAAGTCTGGTCTTCCAACGAGAATTTGAGGTCTGCATCCCACTGCTCTCCTGTTCCCTCAGGGATTCTCTGTTGCTTTCCCTGTCAGGGCAGTCATCTGCTGTAGCCGGGCACCATCTAGTTCTTCCGGTCCCAGGCTGATGTAGTCTCTGGTTTATGTGCCCCTTTCTGTCTCCCCAAAGAGAATTTTAAGAAAAATGGACTGATATATTTCTTTTGCCAGTCTTAAAAGTACAGTTTGATTCCAATTTCAAGAAAACTACTTGTGAGAGTAAATTAACTGAAGAAAATTCTTCATCCGGACTCAAGCTATGCATGCTTCTTTGTATATACACACACACATAAATAAATGTATATACATAGTTACACAAATTCACCCATATAAAAAAATACTAAAGCTAGATTTTAATTTCTGACACACCAAATTTTAACTGTTTACTTCTTCTATCAGCCCACCTTGACTTCTGGCTACATAGCCCTACAGAAATCTTTCCCTAACTGTCTGTTGCAGGAAGTTGATAGATCTTTCCATGGCCACTAAAAGGGTGGTCTCTAAATGTCTGGGTGAGATGGCTGTGAAATCTCTCTCTGATTCCATAGAAATGGACAGGGCTAAAAAAGAGATCAGAAACCATACACCACACCTTTATGTTTCACGGCTTTTCCTCTACGTTTTCCATACACGGACAGAGTCAGTCAGCAGGAGAGACCTAGCTCTGCTCTGTGAGTTCACCCAGCCTTTTCAGTTCTAGAGGTATAATTGGGTTAAATAATAAACTTTATACCAAATTTCAGAAGAAAATTGTTACTAACTCAAGACAGTCCTCTTAACAGTTCAATAATATATTGGCTTGCCCTTATCTGATGCTTATGTCTCATTAAAGATTGAAATGAATTTAGAAATGTAATTGTTGAGTACTTAATATAATAAAACTTAATATTGCTTAACTGAAACTAGATTAATCAGTTGGCAAAAGGTCACAGCATACTATTGATGGTTTTGTAGTTCGATTATGTAAATTGGCCAAATATCTGCGTTTTAGTCAGTTTCAGAAGGCTGAGGTGATAAGTCCAAACTTAGAAATCAGTGAGAATGGAAAGCCTCATCATAAAAAAACTTTCACTAGTTCTTTAAACTTAAATTGAATTCAGTCATCTCACTCTAAGAAAATACATATAGTTTATATAGATAGATAGGTAGATAGATTGGTAAGTATATTTAATTGCCTTTTTGTGTATGTTCCCAGCATTCAAAGAAAAACCTCAGTGTCCTCCGAGTCAGGCTCAAGCAGCTCTCCGAGACAGTCCCCCTGAAGACTACTCCTATAAGAAATCAATAAGGAGCCTGTTTAAAAATCTTCCTTTTGTCCTTCTGTTGATCACTTACGGTAAGTGGTTTTATTCTGGCTTTGTTTGACGAGCCGTCCTTATAATCCTTTGAGCGTTGTGGATTCTTTTCATTTGGCCTAGTGCTTTGAACTTTAATTAATGAGATAGATTCGTTAACTATAACAATTATTATAGTGGATAGCAAGAACGGCTGCACAACTTGAATATAATCTATGTTACTGAACTGTACATGTAGAAATTGTTGAGATGGCATTTTTTTACGTATATTTTCACTACAATAAAAAATGTCATAATCAAAAGCTTAAATTTTGAACTAAGAATAAAACATTCAGGATGGATCTTCTTACACTTTTTTTCTGATATGTTTTTAAGATAAAAAAATAGATCTGAAGTAGAAAAGTTCTGTCTTTTGTGAGTTTTCACAGGTATTTTAGTCCCTTTACAAACCATAATGATTACTGTAAGCATGTGGAAATATCATCAATTCCTGTCTTTACCTTGTGTAAACTGGCATCTATTTTGACTATTCCATCAAAAGTAGAAAATCAGGAGGCCACCTTAACGTGTTTCACTTCTCTTTTTTTTAATTCTTATCCTTCTAAGACCATTCACAATAGCTGGCGTTCTTCCTGACACTCTGGGTAGCCTTCACTGCAGGCACAGCCCACCTGTTCTCCTGAGCTGTTGGACAGGTTAGGCTTTATTTCTCCTGCCGCCAGTGTTCACGTGAACCACCAACAGCCCTGCTCAGCCTTATCTGCCTTCAGGCGCTGACTCAGTGCTGTTCTCTTCTTTACTTTTTCAAATTTTTAATTGTTTTACCGGTTGTAGCAGATTTTGCCCTCACCTGAAGTCTTACCATTTTACCAGGGTTACTTCTTTTTTGTTTTTTTAATGGAAATTGTCAAGCACAAAAGGAGAACGTTTAGTATAATGGCCTATGTACCCACCATCACCCAGCCTCAACAATTTTCAACATTTTGCCGTTTTTGCCTTATCTAGTCCTCCTACTTTTTTTCCTGAGATATTTTAAAAGCAAATCCTAGGTGATATGCCATCTCATCCTTGAATACATCAGCATGCCAGAGTTACTTTTCTGAATTTCGCTGGTTACTGCACAGGTTAGCTTCAACCTAAAACACAGGACGCGTTAGTGGAGAAAACGCAGCGGTTCCCTGTTGTCTGTTAGAGCGGATGCATTTCTTTGTCCTATCACTAAGGCAGCTCTTTCCCACCACTCCTTCCTCCCTCGCTGTTCCCAACACAACCTCTTTCAGGCCCATTGATGACCACCCCCGTCACAGACACACACACTTAGACACAGACGTGGCTTCTCATGCATGTGCATGGTCTGTTCTGGTCCCTGTAACTCTGTGCCATTATTTATTTCACTTGAACATTCTCCTCCTATTTTCCTCAACCAATGCCCTAAGAGCTAGCTGAAGGTGAACCTCACGTGTTGTTCACTTGGAAGGTTATACAGAAGCAAAAACTAATGAACTGGAGGTAGTATGTATCAAACCAAACCCACTGCCGTTGAGTTGATTCCAACTTATAGCAACCCTATAGGACAGAATAGAAACGCCCCATATAGTTTCCAAGGAGCGCCTGGTGGATTCGAACTGCCGACCTCTGTGGTTAGCAGCTGTAGTACTCAACCACTGCGCCACTAGGGTTTCTGGTAGATGTATCAGCATGCGTAAATCTCAAAGCCATACCATTGAGTAAAGAGAGCAAGTTGCAGATGGTGTAAATAATATATTATTTATATGAAGTTTAAAGCCATGCTGAATAATTCCAATTATTGTTTATGAGTATGTAATGTGTAGATAGATAGATGAAGGCCAATGTCAGGATAGGGGTTACCTCTGGGAAGGGAGAAGAACAGGATTGGGAAAGCTCTGAAGCGAACAGAGCACAACTTTGACATTTGCAAAGCTGGCTGATGAGTAAGGGTATTTGTTTTATTATTCTCTATGCCATTTTGTATGTATGAAACATTGAATAATGGAGAGAGAGAAATAATAAACTTAAGTCTCACCTAGGCTGAGAGACTTACCTAAAGTCAAATGATATGTTCAAGAAAAAGCCAGGGTTCAAAAGCTAGTCTTATGATTCCTGATAGCCATCTATCTTTATTTTTTTTTTTTATTTTTTTTAAATTTTTATTAAGCTTCAAGTGAACATTTACCATTCCAATCAGTCTGTCACATGTAGGTTTACATACATCTTACTCCCTTCTCCCACTTGCTCTCCCCCTATTGAGTCAGCCCTTACAGTCTCTCATTTCGTGCCAATTTTACCTTCTTCCATCTCTCTCTATCTTCCCATCCCCCCTCCAGTCAAGAGTTGCCAACACACTCTCCCGTGTCCACCTGATTTAATTAGCTCGCTCTTCATCAGTATCTCTCTCCCCCCCACTGACCAGTCCTTTTCATGCCTGATGATTTGTCTTCGGGGTTGGTTCCTGTCCTGTGCCATCAGAAGTTCTGGGGAGCATTGTCTCTGGGATTCCTCTAGTCGGAATCATACCATTAGGTGTGCATCTATCTTTATTTTTAATTACTCTTTAATTAATATTGTCTTACTAATTGCCTTGTAAGATCTTTGATGCAGAGGTAAGTTGCCTGAAGCAGGGAACTTATTTTATGCTTTCAGCATCTTATAGGTGCTCAATAAACAATCCATTGCCTGATTGATTGTTATATACTGTGCTAGGTGTGGGGATATGATTCATGCAGATATATCCAAATCTAAATGATAATGAGTGGTGTTATGGCAGAATTCTACTATCATAATCTCTAGTAAATTGAGGTGTTAAATTGATTAGTCCGCACTCTGAAAGAAAGCGACAACAGGTCTTAGTCTGTGAACTGTCTGACACATCCCGTGCTGTTGAGTTGATTCCGACTCAGGGTGACCCCGTGAGACAGAACAGAGCTCTGCTGCATAGGGTTTTCTTGGCTGTAATCTGTATGGAAGCAGATCGCCAGGGCTTTTCTTCTGCGGTGCCACTGAGTGAGTTCGAACCACCAACCTTTTGGTTGCCAGCCGAGTGCAAACTGTTAGTGCCACCCAGGGACTTGTGCGAGACGTGTTATATTTTTACAGTTGTCACACGGTACTCCACATTGTTTTGTGAACTGGTAAATGGTAAACTTACAGTTTTCTCTTTATTATTGTAGGTATCATGACTGGGGCATTCTATTCAGTCTCAACACTATTAAATCAAATGATATTGACACATTATCAGGTAAGCTGCTGCCCGCATCGTGTGGCATGTCTGGCCAAGAATGTTGCTTTATTGATAGAACTTCTGTTACCATGATCATACAACTCAGGGTTCCAGTCCTGTGCCTGTAAAACATTTACATTTGTTTTAACTGAGAAAACGTTTAATCCAATAATAAAGTACACGACATAGAAAGCAGATGTTATTGTTTTGACAATATGGTGTTGCTAATTATATGAAAAAAAGACAAAGAAAAGTTTTTAAGGAATACCCAAACAAATGTAAAGAAGTAAATACCAGGCACCTGCTGACACTGTTTACTTAATTTTTCATTACAGTATTATATCGTGTGCTTAATTTTATCTGATTATTGCCCTTGAGTATGCAAAGGTATGTTATGACTATGCTAAAGATCTGTTTGAGTTAGAGGAAATTTCTGGTTAATTTTTATGAAAATTGTTCTAAGGGTGAAGAAGTGAATGCTGGAAGGATCGGGCTAACACTGGTGGTAGCTGGCATGGTGGGTTCCATTATTTGTGGCTTATGGCTGGATTATACCAAAACTTACAAGTAAGTATGAGACGATAAATGGATGGTGCCCAGAGGTGCTGATTTTAAAGGAAAACTTGCTAATTGTTTTCAGAAACTTGTAAAGTATTATTTTTATTAAAGGCTTGGACTCTAGACACTCTTGGGCTCCCTTCACTAGTGTACAGTTTTTCTTAATTTATTTTACTGGCCATGTTTACTTCAACTCTGGGAATCTGGATGTCTTATGAACATCTTTCCCTCTAACTCATACACACTTTTGGAAGGGATTGTTTCTGTCCTAAAAAGAGCCCTTTCTGAGAAACATTTGACTTTTTTGCGTGTGTCTGGTAAAAAAAAAAAAATATATATATATATATATATATATATATATATATATATATATATATATATATATATACACACACACACACGGAAACCCTGGTCGGCAGTTTGAATCCACCAGGTGCTCCTTGGAAACCCTATGGAGCAGTTCTACTCTGTCCTATAGGGTTGCTATGAGTTGCAATCAACTCGACAGCAATGGGTTAGAATATATACATATGTGTATATACATACACACACATATATATAAAACAAAACATTTGCCATTTCAACATTTTTTTACACAGACAATCTAATAATATGAATTAGGTTCGTCATGTTCTGTAGCCATCATCTCTGTCCATTTCCAGATATTTCCATCACCCTTAGCAGACGCGGAGTGCTCCCCAAGCAGTGAGCCCCTCTTTCCCCTTCCCTCCCACCCCTGGAAACCACTGATAAATTTAAGGCTCTGTACATTTGCCTGTTCTAGACATTTTATGTGGATCGTATAATATTTGTCCTCTGTGGCTGATTTATTTCACTTGGCATGGTGTTTTCAAGGTTCGTCTGTGTTGTGGCGTTGGGGCCCCGTTTCTGTTTACGGTGGAGCAGTGTTCCCTTGCATGTGTTTACCACACTGTGTTCACCCATTTGTCTGTTGAAGGACGTTTAGGCAGTTTCCATCTTTTGGCTTTTGTGAAGAGTGCTGCAGTGAACACCAGTGTGTCTACCTGTTTGTGTTCCTGCTTTCACTTCTTTGGGGTACATACCTAGGAGTGGAATTGATGGGTCATGTGATAATTTTATATTTACCTTTTTGGGGAACCTCTGAACTATTTCCACGGTGGCTGTACCATTTTATGTCCCACCAGCAGTGGGTGTGGATTCTGATTTGTCCACATCCTTGCCAACACCTGTTTTTTTTCCTTTTTTTTTTTTGTTTTAAATCATAGCCATCTTAGTGGGGGTGCAGTGATATTTCATCATGGTTTTGATTTGCATTTCCCTAATGACAAATGGAAGTCCCTGGATGGTACAAACAGTTTGCATTTGACTATTATTCTAAAGGTTGGTGATTTGAACCCACCCAGGGGTGCTGTGGAAGGAAGACCTGGTGATCTGCTTCCTTATATATTACAGCCAAGAAACCCTGTTTTGCAGTTCTACTGTGTAACACATGGGGTTGTTATGAGTTGGGATCAACCTGACTGCAGCTGGCTTTTTTTTTCTTCTTCTTCTTTTTTAATCACTAATGACATTGACTATCTTTTCATTTGCTTCCTGGCCTCTGTGTTTCTTCTTTGGTGAAATGACTGTTCAAGTCCTTTGCTCATTTTTAATTGGGTTGTTTGTCTTTCTGTTGTTAAGCTGTAGGAGTTCTTTATATATTCTGGATATTAAACTCTTATCTGGTACATAGTTGCCAAAAATTCTCTCTCAATCTGTAGGTTATTTTTCATTGATAAGAAAATATCAGTTGTGAAAGCCAAAGAATTTATTACTGTCCGGGTAGACGGTAGCTAGCCAAATGATTTTTATATGCCTGGGAGATTCAAAATACTAACAATTTTGTTGTTTTTGTTTTAGACAGACTACCCTGATAGTTTACATTTTGTCTTTTGTTGGAATGGTTGTATTCACATTGACACTAGACCTTGGACACCTCCTCATTGTGTTTGTTACTGGAGGGGCGCTCGGGTAAGCATCACATGTCCGGGAGGAAGCACTGCCTGGTGGTGTCATTCTAAGTGCTGTTACTGCGGTTTTTAATTTTTTTAAGTTCATCTAAAGGTTTTTTAATATTTTCAACTTTGAAGGATCTGCCCTGTGCATGTAAGTGTGCAATTCTTTATAAATATACAAAAATAGCTTTACATTGTTTTTTGGTATACTGGAAGTGAAAAATAGACTTTGTTTAACTATGGTAACTTTATTTCATTAGAGAGACGATTCACTTATAAAACTAGAGATAAATTTTTCCCAGAAAAAAAAGGTAGGAATTATTTTGCTTCCCTATGCCTGTGACATTGGGCTGATTGGTCAATAATAAGTCTTAATTTCACACATCAAAAAAAAAAACCAAACCTGTTGCTGTTGAGTCAATTCCGACTCATAGCGACCCTCTAGGACAGAGTAGAACTGCCCCATAGAGTTTCCGAGGAGCGCGTGGTGGATTCAAACTGCCCACCTTTTGGTTAGCAGCTGTAGCGCTTAACCACTGCACCACCAGGGTTTCCTAATTTCACATAGCAACTTCAAATATTCATTATTTGATCTTTAGAATAGTTCTGAGAGGCAGAATGATTGCATCGATGTGTGATATTGTCCTATTGGTAATTCTGGATTTATTTTCCTAGTTTCTTCATGACTGGCTACCTTCCCTTGGGTTTTGAATTTGCTGTTGAAATCACTTACCCTGAGTCTGAAGGCACTTCATCCGGTCTTCTTAATGCGGCTGCCCAGGTAACCCTCTGGTTCCCCTCAAACCTGCGATGATTAGAACATTTACCAGGTATTCAAGTAGAAGCCTGAGGAAATGGATAGTGAGTTTGACTATAGTTTTTGTTTTAACAGTTCTGCCTTTCAATGAATGCATTTTGATGCCAAATCAAATGAATAAAATTAGTTAAGAAACGTTCTGGGAAAACCTTTACCCTTGTTTTAAAGACGCAGACTTAATAAAGATCATTTCTCTAATTTTAGATATTTGGAATTCTGTTTACGTTGGCTCAAGGCAAACTCATATCAGACTATGGTCCTCTGGCAGGGAACATTTTCCTCTGTGCCTGGATATTTGTTGGCATCATTTTAACAGGTAAACTGGCGTGTCCTCATGGCAGAAGCACCGGTCTCTGTTGTCTGTATGTTTAATTTTTGGATGTGTTACTCCTCAATGGCTTGGCAGAACTCGGGGAAAGGAGGTATAAAAAATGAGGTAAAAAGTAGGCTATTGTTTGTTTTCTTCTAAGGATCTGAATGTGTTCATTCATTTTGCAGGTTTCAAATTCAATATAGTTACTATGCATGGAAAACAAAACCTTCTGTAACAAGGGTCAGTGAAGACCTGGCCTTAAATTCTGATTCTGCTACTTAACCGCTATGCGACTTTACACAAGCCACTTAACCTCTCAAATCTCACTTTCCTCATTTATGTGATGAGATATTAGAAAGCTGGTCTTACCAGATGTGTTGAGCCCAAAGTTCATTATTGGTTACCAGAGGAGGGAGGGGCAGGCAGGTGTGGTTGGTTAGGGGGCACTGAGCTTCTGTTCAGGGGGAGGGAAAACTTTGGAAACAGGTCGTGGTGATGGTGCTACAACACGACGAACGTAGTTACTGTCACTGAGTTGTACACATGAAAACGTTGAAGTGGCAGATGTTTATATGTACATGCATATATATTTGCCACAATAAAAAAAGTTATACAAAAAAAGGATAGCTTGAAAAAAAGCCTGCCTTATAAGGTTGCTCAGAAACCCTGGTGGTATAGTGGTTAAGTACTACAGCTGCTAACCACAGAGGTCAGCAGTTTGAACCTAACAGGCCCCCTTGGAAACTATGGGGCAGTTCTACTCTGTCCTGTAGGGTCGCTATGAGTCAGAATTGACTCGATGGCAGCGGGTTTGGTTTGGTTCGGTTTTATAAGGTTGCTTTGAGGATTAACTGAGATGGCTTCTGAAAAGCTCCTATATAGCATCTGGCAGCTAGAAAATGTCTAATACGTGTTAGTGATTATTAGCTTGTGGTGGTGGGGCTATGAAGTTAACTGGTGGTGGTGGAAATAGCACGTGGAATGGTTAGCCAGTTCTTACCTTTCCAAGGTATGATCAGAATAGACACGGACAGGAAGGAGAGCAGTGTCCACTCTGCAGACAAAGAGCATGTAAAAGAACCTTTAACCCTCATCTGTTCATGCGCGTGGGTGCAAAAAAGAGCCTTTAACCCTCATTTGTTCATGCGCGTGGGTGCAGAAATGGATTTGGAAGGAGGACGTGTGTCTACATTGTTTCCAGG
Source organism: Loxodonta africana (assembly GCF_030014295.1). Lineage (NCBI taxonomy): Eukaryota > Metazoa > Chordata > Mammalia > Proboscidea > Elephantidae > Loxodonta > Loxodonta africana. Next base: position 64,259,958 of record NC_087366.1, on the reverse strand, counting down.
CCCCTGTTGGCTTCCCCTGTAATTTCACTTTGTTGATTTCTTTCAGCATCCCCTTACCAACATACGTGTTGGAAGAGGGATTATTTCTGTAATCTGGTTACAACTTAATTCAAGGACAAGATTAGTCCAAAGGATTAATGGGCCACATTTACCACGGCCTCCACCAGACTGAGTCCAGCACAACTAGATGGTGCCTGGCTACTATCACTAACTGCTCTGACAAGGATCACAATAGTGGGTCCCAGACAGAGTTGGAGAAAAATGTAGAACAAAATTCTAACTCAAAAAGAAAGACCAGACTTACTGGCCTGACAGGGACTAGAGAAACCCCGAGAGTATGGTCCCCAGACACCCTTTTAGCTCAGTAATTAAGTCACTTCTGAGGTTCACCCCTCAGCCAAAGATTAGATAGGCCCATAAAACAAAATGAGACTAAAGGGGGACACCAGCCCAGAGGCAAGGACTAAAAGGCAGGAGGAGGACAAGCAAGCTGGTAATAGGGAACCCAAGGTTGAGAAGGGAGAGCTTTGACATGAGGTGGGGTTGTTAACCAATGTCATAAAGCAATATGTGTACTGTTTAATGAGAAGCTAGCTTATTCTGTAAACCTTCATCTAAAGTACAATAATAAAAAGTAAATAGAAAAAATTTTTAAAATGTCAACTAGCATCTTTCATACGTTAGAGAGCTTGGAGAACTTATAGCCAGCATTCATTTGTACAGCCCAAGGAAAGGGGGCTGGGAGATTCCTGAGGTGGCATGAAGGCGTGCCTTTTCTGTTTTACACTCTTTCCTAGACTTGCTGTGTGTTTTCGTTTTGACACAGGAATCACCCTTTAAATGCTGTGCATTTTACTTTTCAAATAATGACAGCCCTCAGTGAAGAGTTATTGTGTCCACGGAAATATGTTGTTGATAATACCATTCATGTTGTTTCTAAGAATCTACATATAATGTTAGTGCTAAAGAAATACACATTTCCCCTATATAAAAAATTAGCAAGTAGCATCTTGCGTATGCCGTATTATACAACATTGTAGAGCTGATCAACCAATGGCAATTGTTGCTGGAACTTGAAGCATAGAGTTCCAATATGCCACTGCTTTTAAATCTGATTCTATTACACAACGTCACCAGTTCCTTTAAAATCATTTTAACATTCAGAAAGGCCGTATTTACATATATCCACTTAGCCCAGCATAAATATCTGCATTTCTAAAATACTGATGTCAGTGCTGACTCATGGCAACATGACTTGGGTGTCAGAATAGAATGTGCTCTGTAGGGTTTTCAGTGCTTGGTTTTTCAGCAGTAGATCGCCAAGCCTTTCTTCCAAGGTGCCTCTGGGTGGACTCAAACTCCAACTTTCCGGATACCAGCCAAGAGCATTAACCATTTGCACCACCCAGGGTCTCCAGTTAAAGGCTCGTTGGTGTTTGTTGCCGTCGAGTCAATTCTGAATCATGGTGACCCCCTGTGTGCAGAGTAGAGCTGCTCCATAGAGTTTTCAAGGCTGTGACCTTTGGGAGGCAGGTCACCAGACTATCTTCGAAGGCACCTCTGGGTGGGTTTGAACCAGCAGCTTTTTGGCTAGTAGTCAAGTGCTTAAACGTTTGCGGAACACAGGGACTCCTTGTTAATGGCTTAGCGAGGTACTATATATTTGTTTTCTGGTACGAGGATGCTGTTGAATATCATGGTACTGTAGTATGTTGAATTTGGCAGTATCTAGAAAGACTCTGCACTACTCAGAGAGAAGTGTATTCACATAATCTATATGGTAACTCCATTGATGCTTCTTTGTTTCAGCATTAATCAAGTCTGATCTGAGAAGACACAGTATAAATATAGGAATTAAAAATGATATTAAAGCTGTAAGTAAAGTTTTATGATTCTATTATTGAGATTCTATTATATTATAATTAAAATATTGAATTTTTATGATTATGTATTGATAATATTTATATTATTATTAAAATAATTTTATATTATTACGTATAGAATAAGTATGAAATCAGGTTATCTTGGTCAACTGTTTTGCTTTTTCCTGAGTCAGCCATTGATATAATAATTGCATATGCCAGATACTATAAACGTTTTATCTTCTGATTGTTTTTACAGTTGCCTGTTGATAGTCCCACAGATCAAGAACCAAAAGCTGTTATGTTGTCCAAGCAGTCAGAATCAGCAATTTGAGATGAAAAGGAAAAGCTAAATAATGTCCAAATATCATGCGATAACTGGGATACAATGGAATGATCCTTGGGAAAATATGTGAGCAGTGAGGCTTGGTGTAGATCATGGGGAGTGGACACGTACTTGACAATTACTAGATGAACTCCAGGTGCACCATGACTTTTGGTAAAGCATATAACATCTTAAAAAAAAAAAAAATCTTAACACTACCATTTATCTGATGAATGTCCCATTTTTAGTTTTATATTGTCTGTCTGAAAGTAAGCTTCACATTTGTTTTTTAAAAATAGGTGTTTTTTTTTTGTTTTTTTTTTTTTTTGCAGAAAACAGAAGCTTAGAGTCTTTCTAAATTGATGAGGGTCTATTCCCCTTAACCTTTTATGAGTAATGGGATATATGTTCACCCACCTACATTTTCTGCCTCTCAGTTTTCTTGGGAAGTTGCTTTCCCATTTTCAATGCATGCTGCCATCTGGTGGGGGGACCTGTATAACTGATTGAAACTGAAGAAATGGGTGTGTGCCACAAATTACCGTTTTTACAGAATACTGTATTAGGTGGTGCACCCTGGAAGTGTGATTGTGCAAAACTTTTGTCTCTTTTGGTTTTTTTTTTTTTTACAGTGAAATAAGCCTGTGTGTTATTTGGAAGTTGCATTTCTCATCCCACCATCCTACCTTCAGATCCAGGGGGACCGTATGTGTCCTGCTTAATCGCATGTAATCCTACTCCTGTGGTGCAGAGGGGCATGTATGTTCCCACATAGTGTTATTCAAAAGTCACATTACCTACCAAAAATTCAGAAAACACTCAGTGATTCAGCATGCATTCCATTAATGAAAAAGCAAAAATCAACAACATTTTACAAGCAGAAAATAATTCATTCATGAAACAGTGTCATGTAGGAGTACATGCTGTTTATATATAAAACTATTTAATGGAACCAAATATACAGTATATTCCTAATTGGCTACTTTTCCATGTGTTGACCACCCGCCTCAGCACATGAATACAATATAACGACATGATGCTAGTAACCCACCAAACGGCAGTTTCAGGGTCACACTAGCAGATGGCCTCTAAGATTGTTTCCATTTCTTACATTCTTGTTACAAAAGGCTTTGTAACAACAGGTACTGTCTATGGCCACAAGATAGTTTTTCTCTGTTAAAGAGAAAAAGATGACTATTCTGGGTACCAATTGACTTTGATCTTGGAGTTATGATGTAGCTAATAAAAGGAACCCACGCACTGGCTCATTTATCTTGAGTTCTTCTTTCCGCTGCTTTTTTATCATGGTAGCAATGCTACACAATATTTTTTCACTCCAACTTGACATAGAGCAATTTTGTACCCATTGCCTTTTTTTAAATACATAAATTTCTAGTAAAATGTCATCATATATGTTACTGACTTTTTAACAGTTTTCTGAACCACACGCTATACTTTTGTCTTAAAGATTATTGAGATTAAAAACAAACAAGCAAAAATCTAGTAATTTTGGGAGTCTCTGGGTGGCCCCAACAGTTAAGCATTCGACTACTAGCTAAAAGATTGGTTGTTTGAGCCCTCCCAGAGGTACCTTGGAAAACAGGCCTGGCGATCTGCTTCTAAAAGGTCACAGCCTTGAAAACCCTATGGCATGCAGTTCTACTCTTCATACATGGGGTCGCCATGAGTCAGAATCAACTGAGCACCAACTGGTGGTATGGTAACTTCAGATAGCCTGGATGTTCCCATTTAATAGAGCCATCTTGAAATGCTAACTGTTCGAAATCTGCAGTGTCATTTTTTATGACCGTTTTCTTCTGAGGAATAGTATACCCAGTGATGTGCTCCATCAGTACTTGGGGGAGTGGATTCTTTCTTTCACCACAGACTACAAAGTCACCATAGTGTTGGGACAGCCTGCTCACTTAGATGCTCAGGGAAAGGAGAAGAAGGCCAGACGTGTTTCTACAGTGCCTACCTCTGCCTTTGTGCACACTGAGAACTTAAGTGTTGTTGATATCCTGACTCTCTTAAGCTGATAGGACTATCTCTAGAGTAATGACGTTGAACTGCCATGATGTTTATGTTATGTCCACACACGCACACAAAGGCTGATCAGACAATGAATGCCCTTGAAGCGAATTAATAATTCTGATGTTGGCAGAGTATGTGCATTGATTTATGTTGAGACTATAATGTTCTGTGTAATTGAATGACAATAAGTTGTGTAGAATCTGGTCCTGAGAATGTGCTACTAGAAGAACTTAATTGTGCGTCAGGAATTCTGAGTCCATGTCCTAGACCTCTTTCTGGTTGTCCCTTAACCCCCAGACAAGTCATTGAGCCTCTCTGGACAGCGTTTTCCTCATCCATATAATGAATGTGTTTAATTTGATCTCAAAAAATTTTTTTTTAATCTTAACTGCCATTCATCAAGGGGTAGACCAAGTCATGTTACCACAGGAACTTACATCTAGCTAGAGAAAAATCCCCTGAGCAAGTCCGTTGCACCCACAAAACGAGTCATACTTTCAATCTCGTTCAGCCTCTTTATTCAGTTGCTGAGAGCCCAGGCAGAATGTGTCCAAGAATTGCACTTTTTTGGCATTTACACCACGGGTCTTATGGCCAAAAATATATTTTAAGGTTCCTCCCAAAATAATCGTGTTTTTATTTTTGAACTCTCAATGTTGTTTAAAATAATCGTGTGCTTGTTGAATTCCTGACACTTTGCAAATCACAGATAAAAACCTGAATACTGGTTTTCTGAAAAGCATACATATATGTTATGCATACATTTCTTTATTGACTAGAAAAGAGGTGAAATAATGTGGCAAAATGCAAGACCAGTTGGTGGTGTTCCTGCCTTTTGAGTTGGAGTTGTCTATAACGCGCCAAACAAGAACATGACGTCACTCTGTTTCATGTCTTTGGAAGATGGAGTTGCTGTCGTCACTGTGTAAATTTTTGTAAAATGGTTCTAGGAAAGAAACTGGATGCTTCCAAAAAGCATTGCATTTATAAATATTGCAAGTATAGCTTTTGCCTTTTGAGAACCTTGGAGAAATGTCTTTAAAAATAAAGATTTTGTGTAAATTCTGATTATTTCCAGAAGAATGCTTTTCTGGCTTAAGTCTTTTTTTGTGTGTGTGTATTCTAATTGTTTATCTGATTGTCCTTCAGTAGTTCAAAGTTGAAATAAATTTATTTTTTTAATGTTAATTTAGCCTGACTTTTTTTTAAAAGTTCTGATATTTAGGTAGACATGGGGAGGGAAAGGGATCATGAGATTTCAGAATGTGCCAAGGAGGTAGAGAGCCTGGCCCTGTGAAGCTCAGGGAAACAAAGTCCACCAAAGACAGGGCGGAAACAGCAAAGCTGTTGTTAGCTGCTACATTTGGCCTCAGGCTACATGGAGACCCCCGTCCAACGGAGTTGGACTGTTGTGATTCACAAGGTTTTAGTGGCTGATTTTTAGAAACAGATTGCCAGGACTTTCTTTCAAAACAGCAAAGTGGAAGAGCTTAATCTCTCCCTACTTTGGTGCCTGCCTCCTCCTAAGGGCTAATTCCTATGGAACCCTATACACTCAGCTTCAGACCTTCTCTACTCTCCTCCCAGTAGAATGTGCCTCTATAGTACTGTGGTGCTTAATTTTTTTTTTTTCAGTTGTACTTTAGATGAAAGTTTACAGAGCAAACTAGTTTCTCATTAAGCAATTAATACACATATTATTTTGTGGCATTGATTGCCAACCCCACGACATGTCAAAACTCCCATTCTTGACCTTTGGTTCCCTATTACCAGCTTTCCTGTCCCCTCCTGCCTTCTCGTCCTTGCTCCTGGGCTGGTGTGCCCCTTTAGTCTCATTTTATGAGCCTGTGTAATCTTGGGCTGAAGGTTGAACCTCAGGAATAACGTAACTACTTAGTTAAAAGAGTGTCCGAGGCCATCCTCTCCAGGTTTCTCCAGTAAGTCTGGTCTTTGTGTGTGTGTGTGTAGAATTTTGTTCTACATTTTTCTCCAGCTGTCTAGGACACTATTGTGATCCCTGTCAAAGCAGTCTGTGGTGGTAGCCGGGCACCATGTAGTTGTGCTGGACTGTGGTGGAGAATGTGGTAGTTGTGGTCCGATAGTCCTTTGGACTAATCTTTCCCTTGTGCCTGTGGTTTTCTTCATTCTCCCTTGTTCCAGATGGGGTGAGACCAGTGGAGTATCTTAGATGGCCGCTCACAAGCTTTTAAGACCCTAGAAGCTACTCACTGTGGTGGTTAATTTCATGTGACAATTTGACTAGGCTGTGATGCCTGTGTTAGTCACCTAGTGCTGCTATAACAGAAATACCACAAGTGGATGGCTTTAACAAGCAGAGATTTATCCTCTCACAGTTTAGGAGGCTAGAAGTCCAAATTCAGGGCCTCAGCTCCAGGAGAAGGCTTTCTTTGTTAGCTCCGGGGGAAGGTCCTAGTCATCAATCTTCCCTGGTCGAGGAAATTCTCAGCACAGAAGGCCTGAGTCTGAAAAACTCACTATTCCAGCTCTTGTTTCTTGGTGGTATGAGGTCCCCTGTCTCTCTGCTAGCTTCTCTTTTTTATATCTCGAAAGAGATTGATTTAAGACACAACCTAATCTTGTAGATTGAGTCCTGTCTCATTAATATAACGACCTCTAATCTTGCCTCATTAACAGTATAGAGACAGAATTTACAACAAATAGGAAAATCGCATCAGATGACAAAATGGTGGGCAATCACACAGTACTGTGAATCATGGCCTAGCCAAGTTGACGCACGTTTTGGGGGGACAAAATTCAATCCACTACACATATTTCCCAATTTCATTACACAATATTAAATAGATGTGTACCCAAGGATCAAGATTCAATAACTTTTACTCCCTCAGGGATAATCTTAGGAGAAACTGGCTTTTTTGTTTTTTTAACTGCAATTGCATGGTGGTGATAAATCCAAAGACTACTAGTACCATTTGGTGCCACTGTCTTAGTTTATGCTAAGGTGTCAGCAGTTTACCCACGGCTGCTTTTGCACCGTTGGTGAAAAAGGCAAACAATTTCTTTGTATCATCATGAAAAGAGTTCTGACATAATGGATTCCCTGGGTCTTGGGGACTTCCAGGGGTCTGCGGACTACACTTGGAGAACCAGTCTTCTAGGGCGGAAGGAGATTGGCTGGGGGTAGAATCTGCGTTTTCTGCAGGGAGGGCAAAAATTCTGCCTCCTACAAACATAAGCTGTTGTTGTTAGGTGCTGTCGAGTTGGTTCTGACTCAGACCGGTCCTGTGTGCAACAGAACAAAACACTGCCTGGTCCTGGGTCATCCCCACAATTGTTATGCTTAAACCCATTGTTACAGCCACTGTGTCAATCCATCTCATTGAAGGTCTTCCTCTCTTTCACTGACCCTCTACTTTACTAAGCATAATGTCTTTTTCTTGGGTTAATGTCTTTCTCCAGGGACTGGTCACTACTGATAACAAGTCCAAAGTATGTAAGACAAAGTCTGGCCATCCTGGCTCCTAAGGAGCATTCTGTTTGTACTTCTTCCAGGACAGATTTCTTCGTTCTTTTGGCAGTCCATAGTGTATTCAAAGTTCTTCACCAACACCACAATTCAAAAGCATCAATTCTTCTTTGGTCTTCCTTATTAGTTGTCCAAATTTCACATGCATATGAGGCGATTGAAAATACCATGGCTTTTTTTTTTTGGGTCAGGCACACCTTGGTCCTTAAAATGACATCTTTGCTTTTTAACACTTTAAAGAGGTCTTTTGTAGCAGATTTGCCCAGTACAACAGATCTTTTGATTTAATGGCTGCCGCTCCCATGTCTGTTGATTGTGGATCCAAGTAAGATAAAATCCTTGACAACTTCAGTATTTTCTCCATTTACCATGATGTTGTTGGAAGGCACTCAAAAGACAACAGGAGAAGAGCTGCCTTCTCAAGTAGAGTCAACCTTAATGATATGGATGGCGTAAAGCTTTCGGACCTTCATTTGCTGATGTGGCATGGCTCAAAATGAGAAGAAACAGCTGCAAACATCCATTAATAATCAGAGCCTGGAATGTAGGAAGTATGAATCTAGGAAAATTGGAAATCATTAAAAATGAAATGGAACGCATAAACATCAATATCCTAGGCATTAGTGAACTAGTATTGGCCATTTTGAATTGGACTATCATATAGTCTACTATGCCAGGAATGACAACTTGAAGAGAAATGGTATTGCATTCACTGTCAAAAAGAACATTTCAAGATCTATCCTGAAGTACAACACTGTCAGTGATAGGATAATATCCATATGCCTACAAGGAAGACCAGTTAATAAGACTATTCAAATTTATGTGCCAACGACTAAGGTCAAAGATGAAGAAATGGAAGATTTTTATCAGCTGCTGCAGCCTCAAATAGATTGAACATGCAATCAGGGTGCATTGATAATTACTGGTGATTGGAATGTGAAAGTTGGAAATAAAGAAGGATCGGTAGTTAGAAAATATGGCCTTGGTGATAGAAACAATGCCAGAGATTGAATGATAGAATTTTGCAAGACCAATGACTTCTTTATTGCAAATAACTTCTTTCACCAACATAAATGGCGACTATACACATGGACCTCACCACATGGAGCACACAGGAATCAAATTGACTACATCTGTGGAAAGAGATGATGGAAAAGCTCAATATCATCAGTTGGAACAAGGCCGGGGGCCGGCTGTGGAACAGACCATCATCAATTGCTCATATGCAAGTTCAAGCTGAAAGAGAAGAAAATCAGAGCAAGTCCACGAGAGCCAAAATATGACCTTAAGCATATCCCACCTGAATTTAGAGACCACCTGAAGAATAGATTTGACTCATTGAACACTAGTGACCGCAGACCAGATGAGTTGTGGAATGACATCAAGGATATCATCCATGAAGAAAGCAAGAGGTCATTGGAAAGACAGGAAAGAAAGAAAAGACCAAGATGGATGTCAGAGGAGACTGAAACTTGCTCTCGAATGTCAAGTAGCTAAAGCAAAAGGAAGAAATGATGAAGTAGAAGAACTGAACAGAAGTTTTCAAAGGGCGTCTCGAGAAGACAAAGTATGGTATTATAATGACATGTGCAAAGAGCTGGAGATGGAAAATCAAAAGGGAAGACAACGCTCGGCGTTTCTCAAGCTGAAAGAACTGAAGAAAAAATTCAAGCCTCAAGTTGTAATAGTGAAGGATTCTATGGGGAAAATATTAAACGACGCAGGAAGCATCAAAAGAAGATGGAAGGAATACACAGAGTCACTATACCAAAAAGAATTAGTCGATGTTCAACCATTTCAAGAGGTAGCATATGATCAGGAACCGATGGTACTGAAGGAAGAAGTCCAAGCTGCTCTGAAGGCATTGGCGAAAAACAAGACTCCAGGAATCAATGGAGTATCAATTGAGATGTTTCAACAAACAGATGCAGTGCTGGAGGTGCTCACTCGTCTATGCCAAGAAATATGGAAGACAGCTTCCTGGCCAACTGACTGGAAGAGATCCATATTTATGCCTATTCCCAAGAAAGGTGATCCAGTCGAATGGGAAAATCATAGAACAATATCAATAATATCACACACAAGCAAAATTTTGCTGAACATTCTTCAAAAGCAACTGTAGCAGTATATCAACAGGGAACTGCCAGAAATTCAGGACGGTTTCAGAAGAGGGCGTGGAACCTGGGATATCATTGCTGATGTCAGAAGGATCCTGGCTGAAGCAGAGAATACCAGAAGGATGTTTACCTGTGCCTTATTGAGTATGCGAAGGCATTCGACTGTGTGGATCATAACAAACTATGGCTAACACTGCGAAGAACGGGAATTCCAGAACACTTAATTGTGCTCATGAGGAACCTTTACATAGATTAAGAGGCAGTCGTTCGGACAGAACAAGGGGATACTGATTGGTTTAAACTCAGGAAAGGTGTGCGTCAGGGTTGTTTTCTTTCATCATACCTATTTAATCTGTATGCTGAACAAATAATCTGAGAAGCTGGACTATATGAAGAACGGGGCATAAGGACTGGAGGAAGATTCATTAACAACCTGCATTATGCAGATGATACAACCTTGCTTGCTGAGATTGAAAAGGACTTGAAACACTTATTAATGAAGATCAAAGACCACAGCCTTCAGTATGGATTGCACCTCAACATAAAACAAAATACCTCACAACTGGACCAATGAGCAACATCATGGTAAATGGAGAAAAGATTGAAGTTGTCAAGGATTTCGTTTTACTTGGATCCACAATCAACACCCATGGAAACAGCAGTCAAGAAATCAAAAGATGCATTGCATTGAGTAAATCTGCTGCAAAGGACCTCTTTAAAGTGTTGAAAAGCAAAGATGACACCTTGAAGACTAAGGTGTGCCCGGCCCAAGTCATGATATTTTCAATCGCATCATATGCATGTGAAAGCTGGACAATAAATAAGGAAAACCGAAGAAGAGTTGACGCCTTTGAATTGTGGCGTTGGTAAAGAATATTGAATATACCATGGACTGCCAAAAGAATGAACAAATCTGTCTTGGAAGAAGTACAACCAGAATGCTCCTTAGAAGCAAGGATGGCGGGGCTGCATCTTACATACTTTGGACATGTTGTCAGGAGGGATCAGTCCCTGGAGAAGGACATCATGCTTGGGAAAGTACAGGGTCACTGGGAAGGAGGAACAGCCTCAATGAGATGGATTGACACAGTGGCTGCAACAATGAGCTCAAGCATAACAACGATGGTAAGGACGGTGGAGGACCGGGCAGTGTTTTGTTGCGTTGTGCAGAGGGTCACTATGAGTCAGATTCGATTTGATGGCACCTAACAACAACCACCACCACGATGTTGCTTACTGGTCCGGTTGTGAGATTTTCATTTTCTTTTTGTTGAGGTGTAATCCATACTGAAGGCTGTGGCCTTTGATCTTCATCAGTAAAGTGCTTTAAGGATGCATGGGGACTCACTTACTTACTCAATGTTTTGGGCATTTAAAATTTGCCAGGGTCTGTGTTAGGAAACCCTGGTAGCACAGTGGTTAAGAGCTAGGGCTGCTAACCAAAAGGCTGGCAGTTCGGATCCACCAGATGCTCATTGCAAACCATGTGGGGCAGCTTTACTCTGTCCTATAGGGTCACTGTGAGTTGGAATCGACTCGACAGCAACAGGTTCGGGTCTTTTTTGGTGTTAGGAACTGAAAATACAAGGACAGCGTCCCTCTCTCAAAATGCTAGAAGACAAGAAAACAAATCATTACAGTTGTAGCACTTGATCAGAGATTATACATGAGCAAATAAATGAAGTGGGAGCCCCAAGGAGGCGCACTGGAAACAGTCCAGGCTCGTCTCTTCTGAACAGAGGAGGACTGTGACTCCGGGGAGCTCCCAATGTCCTTGTTTTATGTAGCGCAGGCCTCTCTGCCCACCCAACACTCACCCACACCTTCTGACTTCTCCGAACCTTCTCTCGGCTCCTTCTGTCTCAGTGAAGGACGAGTAACTACCTGAGGTGTAATTCCAATTGTATTTGTATTTTAACTTGGTCTAGACTCAAAGGATAAAGCTCAGAGAGCCCTCATTGTCCAGTAAGACAGACTGGGCAAGACTTTGGACCTGAAGTCACTCTAGTTTAGGCTAGTGTCTCTTTGGCCTACAGGTACATCTGGCTTTTCCTCAGCACTCAAAGCCTGGCTGTGTTGGACCCAGGCCTGTCACAGTGTCTGGAGACTGCCCAGTTTGTGCCATTTCCACCCCAAACATGGGGGACGCACCCCCTCTACTGGCCGTTTCCTGAACTTTTCCAGACTCGCTGAAACCTCACGGGATTGATGAGAGGAGTGTGTGTGTGTGTGTGTTTGCACACGTGTTTGTATGCGTGTGTGTGTGTGTGCGTGTGTGTGTGAATGTGTGTGTGTTGGGGGTGGAGATAAACGACATGCCAGTTCATTTCAGCCGTATCTTCAAGTTGGAAGAAGTCACTTGCCCAAACACATACACTCAAATATTTGTTAAATGGGTGACTGGCCCCCCACTCCCACCCTCTGGGCAGCTTAGCACAGGGCAGTGGTAAAACATTAGCCATCAACAACCTTCCAGGCTTCTAGTGAGGCTTCCAAGACTGTACAATAGTCTCTTGGGAAACAGTCCGGTGAATGAGTTGCCTCAGTTTACCTGGAGATAGAAGTTGGGTTCAGTCATAAAATGGAAAACACCACGAGTCTTTCCTTCATGGGAATCCTCGAACCACTCCCGGGGCCCTCTGGCTGCCCTCTGGCCATGCCACCCCAGGCCCACCAGTGCTATAGTGACAGGGTTCCTTTCACAGCCACCCATCAGCTGGGCCCGTGTGCGTTGTGGGTCCTCACCCTGACTGACTGGAGATCAAGAAGTGGTGGGCTTACGACAAGCAGATTGGAAAGTTACGTGAGTGTCTGAGCCAGGTGACTGGGGAGTCTGTGGAAACCAGCGCCCCATTTTGGGATAGGTGTTTATCTGCACCGGGAAGAGCGAGAGCATCGTGCCGTAGGTGACGCTGATCCTCAAACGCCCTCCCAACTACACCTGTCCAGCAGGCTCCCCAACCTCTTCCACCTGATGGCACACATGGAGAAGGAGAATATTTTTACGATGCACAGGCAAATGGATGAGGCAGCTCCAACCGGAGGGGCCCTGGCTTGACCTCCAGCCCCCCAGGCCCTGCCTTCTACCTCAGGGCTGAGGACTCTTGGCAAACCTTAACTCAGAGATCCTCAAAGGTGGCTTCTACCCTTAGAGGTTCTGATTCTGAAGGTCTAAGGTGGGAGCCAGAGTCCCTGGGTGGTACAAATAGTTAATGCGCTCGACTGCTAACCGGAAGGTTGGAGGTTCAAGTACACCCAGAGGTGCCTTGGAAGAAAGGCCTGGTGAGCTACTTCTGAAAAATCCGCCATTGAAAACCCTGTGGAGCCCAGGTCTGCTCTGACACACATGGGGTCGCCCAAAGTCAGAACTGACTGGCCAGAAACTGGTGGAAGGTGAGGACCAAGAATGTGCATTGCTAACAAGCTCCAGACACTGTTAACAAGTTTCTAGGCGATGCTAACAGGTTCTAACACGTTCGGGATGACACTTTCAGAATTCTCTACTCTAGCTGCTCTCTGGCCTTGCTTCCCCAGGAGGCAAAACACACTGCCTCTTTGAGTGAGTCCCCTACCTACGGCCGCTTGCTCCGGCCTGGTTGGGAACATGACCTGGCTGCTCCTTCCATTATCCTAGTTGGCAGCTTTTGCATTTCCCCTGCAAAGAACTGCACACAGATTTGATTTCTCAGACACCCCACAGTTTGAAGTCCTGTGGGAGCATCCGTGATGGCAGTGGAGAAAGAATACAGATGTCATGGCTGGACCATCTCCAGACTGCGTGGAGTCACGCGCCACCTGGCACCTACTTCTGTGGAGAGACAAACTGCAGCCCCCACGGGCCCCAGGGAGGGTGAGGTTCTTTCCTAGACAGCGTCTGGCTAGCTGTCTGTCTGTCTGCCCTGAACTCTTCCCTGTCAGACGTTTATCATCTCTCCCACCCCCTTTCTCAGGACTGATTCAGAAAAGGAAAACGGGGGATTTGAGGGGGAAGCAAAGGACCCTGCCTCGGCCAGGGAGAGTTGGAGACTCTGGCCTCCAGAAAATCAGCTTCCTTCCCAGAGAAGACATCACTAACACCCCCTCCCACAGCCCCTGGTTTGCCACTAAAGGGAGGAAAGGAAGCCACACCCTCTCGTGGTTTGGAGAAGAGGCAGCAAAGGAGAGAAAAGGTTCTGCCCCAGAAACTGGGCAAGGAACGTGTCACTTTCAGCAGGGAAAGCTCCTAGGCTTGAACCTAGGGCCCCCTTTCTTCTGAGGGATGTGATGGTGAGGATGATAGCCACCTTTGAGTCAACTCCAACCTGTGGAGACTCCCGTTGCAACAGGAGAAGACACTGCCTGGTCCTGCGTCACCATCACCATCACCGCCATGTCTGAGTCCACCTTGCAGCTGTTGTGCCAGTCCATCTCACCAAGGGTCTCCCTTATTCTCACTTACGTGATGTCCCCCTCTTGTGATTGACCCCTCCTGATGATGTCCAAAGCAAGTGGGTCAGACTATGTTCTCTTATGATCCATAAGGTTTTCATTGGCTAATTTTTGGAAGTAGACCACCAGATCCTCCTTCCTGGTCTGTCTTAGTCTGGAAGCTCTGCTGAAACCTGTCCACCATGGGTGACCCTGCTGGTATTTGAAATACCATTGGCAAAGCTTCCAGCAACACAGCAGCCCCCACAGTACGACACACTGACAGACAGGTGGAGAGGAGAGACACTTAAGAGTCTTGGAATTTATGCTCTCAGGCTCACCTGCTGATCCCCAGGACTGCCACGCTGGGTCAGACTCACACAGGGATGCACCCCGATACCATTCCCTGGATTACTCCCTTCCGGAACTATCAGTTATGGGTTCACCAAACCCTTCCTCATCTTGGTTATGCTTTCCCTGCATCATTTAAAAAAGTAATGAGTTGTATGACAAGAACTTTTTTTTCTTTTTTAACTATGTCTTAAAATTCAAGATCTCTAGGTTTCCATCCCACAAGTTAATTCCGGGGTTTGTTTGGTTATTCATTCAACAAGCATTTAATAGCACGCTGGGGTTGTAGAGCCAAACCAGACCTCCTGCTGGTGCTCCTATCAGGTGAGGGCCGACATACAGTGGATTTTAAGACATACAGAGAAATCTGTGCAGGGTACTGAGGCTACAGACCAGCGCCACTGGGTCAATTCCAGCTCATGCGTGGAGTAGAACTGTGCTCCACAGGGCTTTCAAATCTATGGACTTTCAGAAGCAGATTGCCAGGCCTGTCTTCTGAGGCACCCGTAGGTAGGTTCAAACTACCAACCCTTTGGTTAGAAGTCCATATTCTTGCCACTCAGGAACTCCCTGAGGGATATTAGGAAGGATTGACTCTTTGGGTGGGTGTGGTAAGGAGGAGATGGATGAGGGAAGGCTGCACCTCGGAGAAACATCTAAGCTGAGCCTGACAGGAACGTCCACCGTCCCCACTGTGAGGCCTCCCCACACAGACAGGAGGTTCTCCCTTAGCAAAAGCTCCGGAAGCATTTGAATCCTGACTCCCCCACCCTCTTTCTTATCCTGGGTTTCCTCCTGCATTGTCTCAGCTGACTCTCTGGAAAGGATATGTGGCTGCTATGCTTTGCGTGTTCCTGTCCAGGAAGGAGTCAGCACTGGGTAGCCACCTTGGGGAGGTCAGGTGCTGGCTCCCTTGTACCCGGCTGGGGTCTCCAGCTGGCACTTCTGGCCTCCCAGTGCCCCAACAGACAATTGCCAGGATTGCATCATGGCACTGGGTCCTGTGCAGGCCCTCAGGAAAGAGGGCCTCCCCCCCCCCAAAAAAACCCACATCTGTTGTTAAGTCAATTCTGACTCATAGCAAGTCTATAGGACAGAGTAGAACTGCCCTAGGGGGTTTCCAAGGAGCACTTGGTGGATTCCAACTGCCAACCTCTTGGTTAGCAACCGTAGTTCTTAACCACTGAACCACCGGGGTTTCCACAGGGCCTCCCACACCCACCCAATTTGGGGCAGCCACCTCTGGTGCCTTCAGAGAAGCCCCATTCTTCTCTCACCTCATCCTCTGGCCTGGCAGTGAGGATCTGAGTCAGTGACAGAGACTGGGGGTAATATTCCAGGCATATAGAAAAAAAAAAAAAAATTTTTTTTTTTTATAGAAATGAACATCTGAGGCTTCCAATCATGATGACGGTGGTGGTAATAGTGAGCCACACTGGTGATTCGCAAATTTGGGGATCTTTGGGATCTTTTGGGTCCTTGGGTGGCAAAGTTTACCCTTAACTATTAACCTGAAGTTTGGAGGTTTGAACCCACGCAGCAGCATTGCAGAAGAAAGGCCAGGAGATCGACTTCTGGGAAGATTACAGCCAAGAAAACCCTATGGAGCAGTTCTATTTTGTAACACTTGGGGTCGCCATGAGTCAGAATCAACTTAACGGCAACAGGTACCGGTGGGATCTTTTGACAAGGGAAAAGAACCACACCCACCTGCTC
Organism: Loxodonta africana; assembly: GCF_030014295.1. NCBI lineage: Eukaryota > Metazoa > Chordata > Mammalia > Proboscidea > Elephantidae > Loxodonta > Loxodonta africana. The sequence continues at coordinate 64,243,641 of NC_087366.1, read as the reverse complement.
CCGAGTTAGATGCCCGTAACAACCTGATGAGCACGTACGGTAGTTTCGTTGATGATAGAGGTATATCGATAAAGTTTAAAGCATAAACCCATTCGTGCTTTTCTCGGGTTTATTTTTATGACTGTTAATAGTTTCAAGTCTGCAGTTTAAAATGTTCTTAAAAAAATACCTTAAGACCAGACTTAATGGCCTGAGACTAGAAGGACCCCGGAGGTCATGGTCCCTGGACCCTTCGTTAGAACAAGACTGGAACCATTCCTGAAGCCAACTCTTCAGACAGGGATTAGACTGGACTATAAGACGGAAAATGATACTGGTGAGGAGTGAGCTTCTTGGCTCAATTAGGCACACGAGACTATGCGGGCAGCTCCTGTCTGGAGGCAAGATGAGAAGGTAGAGGGGGACAGGAGTTGGCTGAATGGACATGGGGAGTACAGAGCAGAGAGGAGGAGTGTGCTGTCTCATTAGGGAGAGAGCAACTAGGAGTATCTAACCCATAAAAAAACTCATTGCCTTCGAGTCGCCTCCGACTCACGGCGACACTATAGGACAGAGTAGAAGTGCCCCATAGAGTTCCCAAGGAGTGCCTGATGGATTCGAACTGCCAACCTTTTGGTTAGCAGCCACAGCATAGCAAGGTGTATGCAAGTTTTTGTATGAGAGACTGACTTGACTTGTAAACTTTCACTTAAAGCACAATAAAAAAAGAAAGAAAGAAAGAAAGAAAAATATCCTAGTTTTGAGTGTCTTGTTCCCTGAGAGGGCTGTGGCCCACCTGGTGGACCCAGAAGAACAGTGAGGGGCCTGGGGAACACCAGGCTGGCTGAGCTGGCTCAGAACTTACGCCTGGGGCTCACGACAGCGGTGCTGCTCAGAGAACCCATCTGCGTCTTCTCTACAAGATCTGAGCATGTGCCCCCTTCCCCCCAAATCCCAGGCTCTGCACCACCCCCACCACCCCCACCGCTGGGAGGCACTGAGGGCGGAGGTGGGCACCCTCCGGACAGTAGCCTTGTTCCAGGTTGGGGAGCTGCTGTGGTCTTAGTGGGCTTCGGGGAAGCCAGGACCCCCTTCCTCTCTAAGGATACTCCGTCAGGAACACCGTTTAAAAGCCACCGATACAGCTGGAAGAGCCCCGAATTTAAGTTAGAGCACCCAGGTGCTAATCCAGGCTCTGCCACTGAGAAAGAGTAAGGCTTTGGAGAAGTCTAACCTCTCTTAGTCTCAATTTTTCATCTGTGAAATGAAGATAATCATTCTTGTCTACTTTGAACGCCGTTGTGAACACCCAGTGCAGCCACGCGGGTAACAGCAGCTGTAAGACGCCACATAAACGTGAAATTCTCCTTCCCGTGACTTCCCAAAATCCTTGGCCAAAGGGAGGAGCCAGGCAGCTTGGGACCCCAACAGTACGATCTCCGTACTGTTGTGGTTTCAAAAGAGGGACGTAATTTCAAAGGTACATGCTTCAGGTTTTCCCCGCCTCTGTGCGGCTCCTGGGTTGCTCTTCCTACTTTTCTCTGACAGGCAGGCCGATTTCTGTGCCTCAGCACTCCTCCCAGCCTCCCACCCTTGTCAGAGCTGCTTTTGGGCCACCAACAAGGGGCCTGGGTGCAGAGCGTGGCCAGGTAAGCCAGGAGGCTCTCTCCTCGGGCCCTAGGGGTTCTGGGTGTGAGAAACCACCTGGCACGATAACCAATTCAGCGGGGGTTCTGAGGTGGGTGTGGGGGAGACAGCAAGGCTTTGGTGTTAGATCTTAGATTAAACTTTTGCTGTGTGACTTTGGGCAGGTTACTAACCTCTCTGAGCTGGATTTTCCATCTGCATATGGGGAATTAGGTGAGAGTGGCGGGGATTGAGACAGAGACTAAAATTTTGCTTCCCACACCCAGCAAACGCTGGTTCCCATGCCCTTCCTCCTCCGAGGCCAGGTCTCCAGTACACAGTCAGGACAAGCCAGATGTCAGGATGGCAGCCCGCCCAGCAAGCTGGGCAAGTTCCTGGGAATCCTGCGGCTGCCAGCCCCTTCCACAAAAAGTGATAAGCGGACCAGGCCCCGGGAGATCCACGCCTTCTCCTCCTTGTGTCTGAGGACAGAGGGCCAGGGAGAAAGCAGGCAGCCTTTGTCTCTGGACACCTCTTTGCTGAGCTCAGGTGCCACCTCCATCACCACCCCAACGCTGGGCTGCCTAATGACACAGGTCATGCCTGGGGGGTGGTCTCGTTTTCTTTCTTTCCTGCTGGCCTCCCCCAGCCCCAAAGGTGCCTAAGTTCCTGACAGAGGCCCAGAGCAAAAAGCTGCCACTGAGTTGGATCTGATTCATAGAGACCCCAGGTGTGTCAGAGTAAAACTGTGCTCCACGGGATTTTTAATGGCTGATTTTTTTTTTCCCAGAAGTAGATCATCAGGCCTTTCCTCCAAGGCACCTCTGAGTGGATTCAAACCTCCAAACTTCCAGTTCTTAGATAAACATGTAAACCATTTGCACCAGCCAGGGACTCTGAAAGAGGCCCAGGGAGGGCAAAGCTCGATGAGCACAGGGGCCTCAGAGCCAAGGTGGAAGGATCCCAGCTGGAATTCCTTGCTCTCCCTTGGAGGACGAGGACTCTGCTCCTCCTGGTACCACTGACGGTGATGGTGGCATTTTGGAGCCTGACTCCAACCATGGAGGCCCCTTCTAGCTGGGTAGGCCTGGTTCCCATGAAACGTAAATGCAGTTGGGTTGCCCTTCTGGAAACAGCTCTGGGTGTGGTTCTGGGCTGGCCTCTAGTTCGAGCCCAGAACTCTGCCCTTGAGGCAGAGCTGGGTGAGCCCCTGCTGGGCTCTGTGGACTTCTAGTGCCTTCCCAAAACCCCTTCCTAATCCCCCTGTTAGCAGCCTGACTTCACAGTTCCCAGTGTGCCCCAGAAGCTCCAGGCTGACTTTTCTTCACTCCGTGGCCACCTGGGGCAGTAGGAAGTACTTTCCCACCTGCATGCTCGCCCTGAAGGCATTTTCACGCCTGAGTGTGGGTCCGGTTACCTGAAGGGCTAGTTGCAGCACTTACCCACCCTGTTTCTGATTCTGCAGGTCTAGGGTGGGGCTGGGAATCTGCATTTCCAACACCTTCCTAGGCGGATCCTGCTGGTCAGGGGACAAGAGCCCTCTCTTGGGAGCCTGGCTGCCTGGGATTGTGCCCTCTGTGGGGTTGCTATCAGTCGAAATTGACTCGATGGCGATGGGCTTGGTTTAAGGGTCACTATGAGCTGGAATCAATGGAAAACAATGGGTTTGGTTTTGGGTCTTGGTATCACAGGAGGCAGGTGAAGGTGGCCAGGGCTCTCCTCCCTGGAAGCCTTCTCCCCCAGCATCCCTCCCCCATCTCTGTCACTGAACCTTGCAGCACCTCTCCACCAAAGCTCAGTAGCCAAACAATTAACTTTTCTCCAACCGCAGAAGTTCAACAGAGGTCGGGGCCATTGAAGAGAAGACAGGAAGAAGGAAAAGTAACTACAGAAAGTCAGAGAACAGGACAGGTGAGGAGCGAGCCCTGTGTGCGGGCAGTGGTCCCAGTGCCTGTCCCAGAGAGTGTAGCTGCCGTGGGTGTTGGGGCCTGAGATGGGGAGAAGGCAGCCTAGCCAGCAAAGATGACCCCAGGACCCTCACTTCCTCTGGGCCATTGTTCCCAGGCTCCCTGTGGCATGTGACTGAGTTCTGGCCAATGGAATGGGGTAGAATTGATGCCATCCCTGTCCTGGCCTACAGAAGCCTCACTTGTAGCCCTCCTCTCTTCCTCTCATTTTGTGTGTCACCTGGATGTCACAGCCCTAGGGTGCCTGGAGAGCCACACCTCGGAGATTACAGGTTTCTGGCACTCTGAGTGACTGTATGGAACAGAGCAGCTGCCCAGCTCCATTAGACTTGGCATGAGAAGTGAATGAGCTCCTATTGAATTAAGCCACTGAGAGTTCAGGGTCTACTTGTTATAGCATGTAACATTACCTTAACCAATATACCAGGTGCTTGCTCTGATGTAGATCAAGAGGCAGTTGTTAGGACAGAACAAGGGGGTACACGGGGATTTGGTTTAAAGTCAGGAAAAGGTGTGTGTGTCAGGGTTGTATTCTTTCACCATACCTACTCAATCTGTGTGCTGAGAAAATAATCTGAGAAGCTGGACTATAAAAAGAATAATGGGGCACCAGGATTGAAGGAAGACTCATTAACAACCTGTGTTATGCAGAGGACACAACCTTGCTTGCTGAAAGTGAGGAGGACTTAAAACAGTTCCTAATGAAGATCAAAGACAGCCTTCAGTATGGATTAGACCTCAACATAAAGAAAACAAAAATCCTCACAACTGGACCAATAAGCAACATCATGATAAATGGAGAAAAGGTTGAAGTTGTCAAGGATTTCATTTGACTTGGATCCACAATCAACAGCCATGGAAGCAGCAGTCAAGAAGTCAAAAGATGCATTGCATTGGGTAAATCTGCTGTAAAGGACTTCTTTAAAGTGTTGAAGAACACAGATGTCACCTTGAAGACCAAGGTGCACCTGACCCAAGCCATGATATTTTCAATTGCATCATATGCATGTGAAAGCTGGACAATGAATAAAGAAGACCAAAGAAGAATTGATGCCTTTGAATTGTGGTGTTGGTAAAGAATATTGAATATACCATGGACTGCCAAAAGAACGAACAGATCTGTCTTAGAAGCAAGGATGGCAGGGCTGCATCTTACATACTTTGGACATGTTGTCAGGAGGGATCAGTCCCTGGAGAAGGGCATCATGCTTGGCAGAGTACAGGGTCAGCGGAAAAGAGGAAGATCCTCAATGAGGTGGATTGTCACAGTGGCTGCAACAGTGAGCTCAAGCATAACAACGATTGTAAGGATGGCGCAGGACCGGGCAGTGTTTCATTCTGTTGTGCATAGCATGGCTATGAGTTGGAACCAACTCGACAACACCTAACAACAACTTCCCTAATAAATCCAATAACTGTGAGTATGGTCTGTGAGTTCTATGTGGCCGTGGGAGCAATGGTTTGTGTCAAAACTGGTAAAAAGTTTGGAGGGTGGAGGTATATCTGAGCTCTGCCTCATAGGAACCAGCCTTGGGCTGTTGATCTTAATTCCCCTTCCTCCCTGTGAAGTTAGAGAAGCCAGACGCCACTCCATGCCATCAATTTTAGACCAACCTACCCTTCTCTGATGCCCTTGCCAATTTATGTCTCACTGTCCTTCCTCCCTCAGCTGACCTTTAACCCACTCATTCTTCTCCTGATCAAAGTTCTCTCCAGGTCACCCCTGCCCCACTGAACTGCTCCCCAACAAGACCTGGACAAAAGTGTGTTTTGCCTCCTCCATTTTCATTCTCCTCATTGGCGACTCCCCTCTAGTCTGGCCCCAGAGGACCTGGCTCTGGCTTCCTCAGAGCTGGCAAACAGCTGCCTTGAGTCCTGGCCTTGGAACACAAATAATCCGCTCTCCTTTATTAAAGAAAACCAGCAGCCAAAACAACACACTGATAAAGGCCCTGGTGAAGGATGATCTTCAGTCTGCAGTGCAGTAAATGAAACCCCACGTGGGGACTTCGCTGAGAATATGGGGGGGCGATCTGGAGACTTGTCAACGGTCATCAGCTGCAACTAAAAGTGGGCCCACTGGAGTTTTACACACAGCCTCTAAGTATTGAGTGGAACCTTCAGTGCCTTCGTGCAAGTGTTCCTACTAATCATGCCTCCCAAGCCCTCATGAGCGGAGGAGGCTATTCCTGTCTCACAGGGTGAAATCACTGCTGCTCTCACTCCTGACAACTTCCCCACCTCCCAGCCATAGCCGTGATGTCATTTAGAAAATTGCCAATACAGTGGTGTCACTAGGGGGTGGGGATGACACTGCCAGAGGGGGTAACACCAAAATGACTGTCTAGAAATCTTTGTACAGTGTTTCAGCCTGAAATTTACTATTTTTATAAAAATATCTCTGTAGTTAGTTATAACAACAAAAACATATTTTGTAAGCTCAGCTTACATGTATCAATATAAGGTTAAAACTCTGTGCAAATGTACTTTTTGAACCTTCTAATGCACTCGTCAGAGCTGTCATTATCACCCAGTTACAATGATGCTTTGAATCAGGAGGCCTCATCTGCACGCGCTATAAGCACGTACCATTGTTTTTGTTGCTGTCGCATTTTTACAGCTGCTGATTTTGTCAACGTTTCTGGTGTTTCAGCTACAATATTGTGCTACTTAGCATAAGGGGTGACACCATGAGTTACCATGATGGGTGAAACCAACCCTAGTGACACTACTGTGCCAATCATTTTTCGTTGAGGCATGTTACAGCCAAAGAAGCCAGCACAGCGCTGTGGCATCATGTAGGCGGCTCAAACACCTAACTCTGAGATACCTGATGATGTGTGGCTGTCCCTGCGTGCTGCGAACGGGTTGTGCTCTAATGCTAATCTAAAGGTTGGCAATTCAAACCCCCCTAACCGTGCTTCAGAAGACAGACCCGGCAATCTGCTTCCATAAAGAAGACTACAGCCAAGAAAACCCTGTGGAGCAGTTCTGTTCTGTAACTCATGGAGTCACCATGAGTGGGAATCAACGTGATGGCAATGGGTTTTTTTTTTTTTTTTTTTTTGGTTAATGGCGTATGGAAAGCACTTGGCACAATGTCTTTGATACAGAGCAAAGGCTCTAGCTAATTCATTCTTTGGTTCCTCATGCAGGTCTTATTTAGTAATCCTTACAGAACTTCTATAGGCCAGTTTTCAAATGAAGAAACCAGATGCAGAGTTACATGGCTTGGCCAAGTCTACACAGTACTCTCTGCACTACTATACCTTAATACAACTCTGGATCACTTTGGCACTCAACTTCCTGAAGGGAGGGGCTCAGAGTCTGCACATACTAATCCTGCTGATGGCAGAGTCATGGCCCAGGGGAGAGGCGGAAGGAGAAAGGAGTGTAGAAACCATCTAGTCCAGAGGGGCCAAACCAAACACCGTGGGTCAAACACTGCCCCTAGATAAGTCTTAATTGGGCTGCACACGGTCTCATGATGAAATTCATTGCTAACATTCAAGAAACTTGAACTTTCCCAAAAAAGATCAAGACTTTCAAGTTTGTCTTGAAAACTGTAGCACTGAGTACACTAGCCACCTGGCCAATGTTTTAGGCTGGATTCTCTAGAGAAGCAAAACCAGTAAAGTGTATAAATACATACATAGAGAGATTTATATCAAAGAAACAGCTCAGGCAATTGTAGAGGCTGGAACGTCCCAAGTCCCTGGATTAGAATAGAGTCTTCTCTGATTCACATAGCCGCAGGGGTGGTTGAACCCAAGATTGGCAGGTTGGAAAGCAGGGTTCTTGCTCACAGGCTGTGAAAATCAACAAATCCCATTATTGGCAGGCAAGACCGCAAGCCTTCTCCTGAGTCACGTAGCTGCAGGAGCTGGCAAGCCCAGGATCAGCAAACGAGTTGATACCTCAAGTTCCAAGAATTGGAGGTCAGATGAACAGGAGGTTGCTATAGGATCCAGAGAGAGCAAAAAGCCAGAACGTCTGCTTATATTCAGATGCAGGCCACACCTGCAAGAAAACTCCCTTTAAACCGATTGGCTACTCACAGTCGGTTCTATCATGGGAGTGATCACATATAAACACTGAGAATCATGGCCCAGCCAAGTTGACACACGATCTTAACCATCACAGCCCAAAACTCGTTGAAGCTGAAAAGTGCTGCCCTCTTAGGCCCAGCTTGCCACAGTCCCACTCAGCCACCTTCTCTTACTCTGTCACCTGCCTGACCCCCGTTGATATTTGCGTTTATCTGTTTCCACCCTCACCCTTCCCATCAGAAAACCAAGACCCTGAGAAGTGAATGGGGCAACCTTAAGAAAGCTACTTAGCTTCCATGCCTGTATTTCCTTACCTATACCAAAACAAAAAACAGTTGCCATCCAGTTTTTTCTGACTCATGGTGACCCTATGTGTTACAGACTAGATCTGCTCCATAGGGTTTTCTTGGCTGTAATCTTTATGCAAGCAGATGGCCAAGTCTATCTTCTACGGTGCCGCTGGCTGGGTTCAAACCAACAACATTTAGGCTAGTAGTTGAGTTTAGACTGTTTATGCCACCTAGGGCTCTCTCCTCGTCTATAAACTGGGAATATTGATAGGGCCGATTCCTAGGGCTGTTGTCTGGGAATGAGTAAACGCATGAAAATCACTTAGAACAGCATCTGGCACATAGAAAATTCTCAGGAACGTTAGCAATAGTGTATGATGATAATACTGAGGCTGTGGGTTTCTTCATCAGTTCTCTTCTGCTCAAATATATGCTTGTCACGGACAACCGTCCTGTCCCGGAACCAGCTGCCATCTTTCACACAGCCCAGGCAAGTGCTGCAACAAGTTAGGTAATTTGTCGGCACGTTTCCAGTGCTGCTCCTTCCCTCACATTGAGCCCTAAGGGAGACTATCAACCAAGGGACCCTTTTTCTCTCCTCAGGGAAAGCTTAGCCACCTTCCTACACAACCCAGAGCACACTCTCTATCCTGCATTTTCATTCCACAAGGGAAGAAACTGAGGTTTAAAAAGTTAGTTAAGTTGCATAAGGTAACACAGTGTCAGAAATGAAATTAAAAGCCAGGTTCTCTTTTTCCCTTTTCTTTTCTTAAAAACAGGGAGAGCATGGACTTAAATGGCAATCACAGGGAATTCCCAGACATCCTTGTGATCAAAAGAGTTTTACTGTCCTGCTGCTTCAAATTTTACCTCTGGGGAAAGCACCTTGAATTTCAGATTCGTTTGTTTTCCTAGCCTCTCCCGTAAGGAAGGGTGCCAGAAAAGAGCCTGGAGGGGGTGAGAAACTAAAAGACCAAGACCAGGGGAGCCAGAAGGGAAAGGACCCCCCTGGGGCCTGAACAGTCTGCTGGCAGCAGCTCTGGTTGGTGGCCCTTCCTACCAGGGTTAGAGTTCTAAGGTGCTTTGAGGACACTGGCTAGAGGGAGCAGAAATTTAATACTTTCTTGGATTGCACCTACTTTTTGCCCAGAGAAGAAGAGAATCATCTGCTGTGAAATTACTGCCTCCTCCTACAGTGACAGCTTTCAGGGAGAAGCCAGCTGACCTTTCTTGGCCGGGCAGACGGTGGCTCAGTGCTCCCTTCCCCCCTTCCTAGGAAATCAGCCATCTTGCAAATACTTGGACTTGGCCTCTGTGGGGCTTTCCTGACAGATTCCCACGGAGAGAGAAGCAGTTGCTCAGACGAACTCAGGGGTTTTGTGGGAAAGCTCCCCTTTTGGTTCTCAGGCACTCTAGGAAGGCAAGAATGGAACAAACTTAACAAGATGGCCTCTGTGTCCTAAAGGAAAATGGAGACAGACTGACTTGGGCTGGTCTAGTCTGATGACAAGATCTAAAGTAGCTTCTACAGAAGCTTGTGACTGGGGTTATTCAAAGGTACAAAGGGAGTCTCTGAAGGTCCAGAAACCCATGTGACATGAAGAGATTATATCTGCTAGTCTTAGCTCGAGGAGGCCTGGTGGCATAATGGTTAAATGCTCAGTGGTTACAGTGGGTGTGCCGACTCACTGGGCAAATGAGACCTGAGACCCTTCAGGCTGGGGTCTTCCTGGTGGATGGGGCGCCTCGGGGCACTGGTCTGCAGAGCTAGGCTTGCCCACCCATGGAGCTAGAGAGCTAAGTGCCTTCCAGCCAAGGCTGGCTGGGGGAGTGGGGTGCCCCTGGGAGCTTATTGGCAGAGCTGAAGAGCTTTGTAACAGTTGCCTGAGCAGGGCAGAGGCTGGAATAAGGGGCTAAAAGGTGGAGGGCCAGGGAGAGGCCTGCCTGTGGGTAGGGGCAAGGAGCTGTCCTGACTGAAGAGCTATATCCTTAGTTGCTCCTGATCCTGAGTTGTAACCTATTACTTCCCTAAAAACCCCGTAACTGTGAGTATGGTCTGTGAGTTCTGTGTGGTCACTGCAACAAATTATTGAAGTATTGTGTGGTTGTCCACTATTTTGTCATTGGAAGAGATTTTCTGATGTGTTGTAAATTCCAACTCTATGACGTTAATGAGGCAGGATTAGAGGCAGTTATGTTAATGAGGCAGGACTCAATCTACAGGATTAGGTTGTATCTTGATTTCTTCTCTTTTGAGATATAAAAGACAGAAGCAGGCAGAGAGGAGAGGGACCTCATGCCACCAAGAAAGAAGCATCAGAGGCAGAGCATGTTCTTTGGACCCGGGGTCCCTGTGCTAAGAAGCTCCTAGACCAGGGGAAGATTGATGACAAGGACCTTCCCCCAGAGCTGACAGGGAGAGAAAACCATCCCCCGGAGCTAGTGCCCTGAATTCAGACTTCCAGCCTCCTAAACTGTGAGAGATTAAATTTCTGTTAGTTACTTGTGGTATTTCTGTTATAGCAGCACTAGATGACTAAGACAGAATGGCTGCAGCTTCCAGATCAGTGGGAAGCTTACTGTGTACCCTGGCAAAGGTAGTCTTCCCTGGAAATCAGAACCTCAACGTAATGTCCCTGTTTCCACAGTCCCTGCCAGGACCTATTAGCTATGGCCTGCAACGACTTTGCCGGGTAGCTTTTTCTTCCTGGAGTGGGAACTTCGATTCCAGTGAGGACGGTACTACTCCTTGACTCTGGGTATTGGCGGAGGCAGTGAGGGTGGGGCCAGGACTTGAGGAGAACAAGCCATGGGGAAAGGGTTCTTCTTTAGCCAGGAGAGGTGAGGAAATCAGAAGCCTCAAGATAATCATCTATTTATCCAAGAGCTGCCACCCCTTGTTGTCAGTTTGTCGTACTGTGGTGGCTTTTGTGTCACTGTGATGCTGGAAGCTATGCCATCGGTATTTCAAATTCCAGCAGGGTCACCTATGGTGGACAATTTCAATGACACTTCCAAACTAAGACAGAATAGGAGGAAAGCACTGGTTGGTGATCTACTTCAGAAATGAGCCAATGAGAATCCTGTGGGTCACATAGAATGTTGTCCAGGATCGAGCCAGAAGACGGGCCCCCGAGGCTGGAAAGCGCCACACACCAACCACAACGATGGGTGAAAATCTACCAGTGATTGTGAAGGTGGCGCGGAACCAGGCAGCGTCTTGTTCTCTTGTGCATACGGTCGCCGTGAGTTGGAGTCGACTCGATGGCAACTAGCAAGAATAACCCAAGATCTCAGGGTGGCCCTCTTCCCCTACCGGGCTCTGACTTTGACATGGAGGGCCTGTTAACGTCACACATTTGGTCTCTTTTTGCACTCTGCTTTTTTTTTTTTACCATTATAGTTAGATCCTGGGCTTGATTTCCAGAGTCTGTCCTGTTGCTGCAGGAAACAAAGTTCTTCTTTGCCTTTGGGATCCTCTGGCTTTCAGAGCATCCCAAAAGCTGGCGATTAACTACCCTGAGCCTTTTGTTTTGTTTCCAAGGTATCTAGTACCTCATTACATGTCACAGCCACTTGATCACACAACGCCTTGCTTTCCACCCAATTCATCTCCATTAAACAAAAGTGAAGGCCGTGATGCTATTGCATGCCAGCTGTTATTCCCACCCCACGGATCACCAGAAACTATTAATCAGTTGCCATGGAGTCCATTCCAACTCATTGTGACCCCATGTGTACAGAGGAGAGCTGCTCCATGGGGTGTTCAAGGCTGTGACCTTTTGGAAGTAGATTGCCAGGCCTTTCTTTCGAGATGCCTCTGGGAGTGTTGGAATCACCAATCTTTCAGTTAGTAGTCGAATATTTAACACTTTGTGCCACCGAAGAACTCTTTATTACCAGAAAAGGGGTCTCTATTGATTTTAGAACGGTGGACGGTACAACCCCAAAAATCCCATCTTGAGGATCTACTTTCTAGAACCATTCTGGAACCAACTCTCTTAGCTTAGTTTCCCTAGAAAACAGAACCTGAAGCAAGGATTAAGAGCTGAGTGATTATACACAGACACACAGACACAGACACACACACACAACGGATTTGCACAGCTGGAAAGGACTGCCTTTAGACCCCAAGCAGTAAAAGCTTCTAAACGACAATGTAAATTAACCTGGCTCAGCTAAACAGAGTGACTCAGCTTTATGGCAAAGAGCAAATTAAGAGCATATTCTTCTCAAACAAGGAGTCTTGGTGGTATAGAGGTCAAGTGCTTGGCTGCTAACCAAAACGTTGTGCCTGGCAACACCAGCCCCTCAGCTTTGGGTGGCAGCCCCATCCCCCAGCACACCTTAATTTCAGTTCCACACTCCGGAACTGAGTTGAGAAGATCCGAATCTTTGAAACCTAGGAGGCTGCGGCCCCACCTGTTGAGATTCAAGAGACAGTGGCCCCGCTCTTTGAAATTAGGAAGGTTCTTCTTCCTGTGCTCCTTACAACAGTTCTGCTGATCTCCAAGCTGCTCCAAGGATGGTCCTTTCATTTTTTGAAAGACAACAGATGTAGCTCCTTTGGTCTGTTTCCTGCCTGTAGAATTCCAAGAGGCAGACAGCGTCCTCTCCTTTTGTTCTTTCTCTGTCCTCTTCAGTCTAAGCTGATAGTTTTCACTGTTGCAGTTGGTTAGATCCAGCAGTCACAGACTTAATCTCTTTAACAAAAGATTGTGTAGCCATGTCCTTGGTGAAGATTTTAGGACACGTGTCTTTAGTTTGTACAACAGAATTTTCCAAATCTTGGAGTTCTGTTTTCATTTTGCACAGTTCATTTTTAAGTCTGTCTCTTTCACATTTTAATATACGCAGCAAGGAGAAACTACACAGCCCCTTTAAGGCCTTGCTTAGAAATCTCATCAGTCATATATCCAAGTTCATCACTTACAAGTTCTACCTTCCACCAAATATTTGAACATAATTCAGACAAGTTATGCCACCACATAAAAAGTACCACCCTTCCATTGTGCAATCACATGGTCACTACTTCATTTTAAAGCCTCATCAAAAGCACGTTTCTAGCAACATTCTGTTGCTGGCACCATATGTATTCTCTAAAATGATAGAGATTATCTCTATAGCTCTCCTCACTTCCTTCTGAGTCCTCACAGGAATTGCCTTTGACATCCATAATTCCACCAACAATCTCTTCAAGGAAATCTAGGCTTTTACTATTAAACCTGTAAAACCCATTGCTATCGAGTTGATTCCGACGCATAGCAACCGTATAGGACAGAGTAGAACTGCCGCACAGGGTTTCCAAGGAGCAGCTGATGGATTCGGACTGCCGACTTTTGGCTAGCAGCCAAGCTCTTAACCTCTGTACTACCAAAGCTCCTTGGGTGAGAAGAGTATGCTCTTAATTTGATCTTTGCCATAAAGCTGCATCACTCTACCTGAGCCAGGTTAATTTACATCTTTGTTCAGAAGCTTGTTTGGGATCTAGAGGCAGTCCTTTCCAGCTGTGCAAATCCCTTGTGTGTGTGTGTGTGTGTGTGTGTGTGTGTGTAATCAATCAGCTCTTCATCCTTGCTTCAGAACAAGGCCTGCTGGGGCCAAGGGACTGGAGACAACACTCAGATGGACTAGGAGAATGGGGCCGCACAAAGCTGAGGAAGAAGAGTTGCTGTTGCAATGGGCCTAGAAGGCAGAGCTCAAGCCCAGGGCTGAAGGCCCTCCACCCAGAATCCAGAGAGCATGGCCAACACCCAGAGTCTAGAGGGTGGGTCTTTATCTACATGGTCTGAAAGAACAGAGGGCTATTTTCAAGCCTTGAGAAAAAAAAAAAAAGCTAATGTAATTTGTTCTGCTGGGTTTTGGGCTTTCCCTTCTTTTCCTCCAATTTCTCCCATTTGTAATGTAAATGTCTACCTTACGCCTGGCCTGTTCTACCTTTGTACTTCGGAGGCAGATAACCTGTATTCCAGATTTCACGGGGTCACAGATGAAGAGGAATTTTGCCCCAGGATGGAAATATGCCTGAAGTCCCAACCATATTTGATTTAGATGATTCAGAAGATGAGATTTTAGACTTGGAGTTGATTTAAGACTTTTGGGATGATGTGACAGGGTAGACATGTTTTGCATGTGGGAAAGACATGAATTTGAGGGGGCAAAGGGTAGAAGGTTATGGATTGAACTGTGTCTCCCCAAAATATGTATTGTAAATCCTAACCTCTACACCTATGGTTATAATCCCATTTGGGGATGGGTTGTCTTTATTATATTAATGAAACAGAGTTAACGTATGGTGTATCTTGAGTCAATCTCTTTTGAGATATAAAAGATTAAACAAGGGAGCTAGAGAAGCAGAGATGGAGGAAGAGAGACTTCAAAGCACATGAAGATTGCCCAAGAGCAGAAGCTCAGAAGGGACAAGGACCTTTCTCCAGAGCCTACAGAGAGAGAAAGCCTTCCCCTAGAGCCAGCACCCTGAATTCAGACTTTAACCTCCTCACATGTGAGAAAAATGAATTTCTGTTAAAGACATCCACTGTGGTATTTCTGTTATAGCAGCACTAGATAACTAAGACAACGTGTATTAGAAGTCCCTGGATGGTGAAAACAGTTAACACACTTGGCTGCTAACCAAAAAGCTGGAAGTTTGAGTCCGCCAGAGGAACCTCAGAAGATGGGCCAGGAGATGGACTTCTGAAAAATCAGCCATTGAAAACCCTATGGACCACAGTACTACTCTGACACACACAGGGTTGCCATAAGTCAGAATCAGCTTGATGGCAACTGATTGCCGACTGGTTGCTTACTGGTTAATACATTAAGCCTCTTTTCTGCCTGTGAACACCACCAAGGAAGCATCGTTGAAGTCTTCCTTCCCACTGCTATCATGTCTAAGTCAGAGTCTCCTAAAGAGCCCGAACAGCTGCGGAAACTCTTCAATGGAGGGTTGAACTTTGAAACAACAGTTAAGAGTCTGAGAAGCCATTCTGAGCAATAGGGGGTGTTCACGGACTGTGTGGTAATAAGAGATTAAACCAAGCACCAGAGGCTTTGAGTTCATCACTTATTCTACTGTGGAGGAGGTGGATGCAGCCACAGATGCAAGGCCGCACAGGTGGATGGGAGAGTTGTGGAACCAGAGAGGACTGTCTCATGAGAAGACTATCAAAGAGCAAGTGCCCACTTGACTGTGAAAAAGATCTTCGTTGGAGGCCTTAAAGAAGACACTGAAGAACATCACCTAAGAGATTTTTTTGAGCAGTATGGAAAGATCGAAGTGAATGAAATCATGACAAGAAGAGAGGCTTTGCTTTTGTTATTTTGACAACCAGAACTCTGTAGATAAGATTGTCATTCAGAAATTCCACACTGTGAATGGGCACAACTGTGAAGTAAGGCCAGCCCTGTCAAAGCAAGAGATGGCCAGTCCCTCACCCAGCCAAAGAAGTCAAAGTGGTTCTGGAAACTTTGGTGGTGGCCATGGAGGTGGTTTTGGTGCAATGACACCTTTGGTTGTGGAGGAAACTTCAGGGGGTGAGGTGGCTTTGGTGGCAGCCACGATGATGGTGGATATGGAGGCAGTGGGAATGGGTATAACGGATTTGGTAATGATGGTTGTGGAGGAGGTGGTCCTGATTAGTCTGGAGGAAGCAGAGGCTGTGGAAGTGGTGGACCGGGTTATGGAAACCAGGGAAGTGGCTATGGCGGAAGTGGCAGCTATACCAACAGAGGAGGTGGAGGTGGCTTTGGCGGTGCTGGTGGGAGCAATTTTAGCGGTGGTGGAAACTACAGTGATTGTAGCAATTACAACAATCAATCTTCAAAGTTTGGACCCATGAAGGAAGGAAAGTTGGGAAGCAGAAGCTCTGGCCCCTTTGCTGGTGGAGGTCAATACTTTGCCGAACCATGAAACCAAGGTGGCCATAACGGTTGAAGCAGTAGCAGTAGCTATGGCAGTGGCCGAAGGTTTTAATGACTGCCAGGAAACAAAGCTTAGCAGGTGAGGGGAGCCAGAGAAGTGATGGGGAAGCTACAGGTTACAACAGATTGGTGAACTCAGCCAAGCACAGTGGTGGCAGGGCCTTGCTGCTACAAAGATGACATGTTTTAGACAATACTCATGCATATAGGCAAAAAAATGGGGCCCTGGTGGTGTAGTGGTTAAGAGCTCGGCTGCTAACCAAAAGGTCTGCAGTTCAAATTCACCAGCGGCTCTTTGGAAACCCTATGGGGCAGTTCTACTGTGTCCTATGGGTTCGCTATGAGACAGAACCAACTGGGCAGCACCTAAGAACAATAACATGGGCAACAAACTTGAGGACTGTATTTGTGACTAACTGTATAACAGGTTACTTTAGTTTCTGTTCTGTAGAATGTGTAAAGTATTCCAACAAATGGTTTTCATGTAACTTTTTTTTTTGCACCCATGCTGTTGATCGCTAAATGTAATAGTCTGATCATGACACTGAATAAATGTGTCAAAAAAAAAAAAAATTAAGCCCACAGCAGGTGCTTTCACACAGCCTACTTTTCCGAATCAGCACAATGTCCCTCTAAGATATTATTACAACTAGTTTGAGGAAAGTAAGGCTCAAAGCCGTTGAGTAATTTACCCGAAACTGCACCATCAGCACACGCTGGGGTTAGAAATATACGACCCAGGAACGTAGGATTTTCTCTTATTTATCTTTGTGACCCTAACAGCGTCACTTAAGCAGTGGGATAGTATTTGAACCCAGCTGTCCTTGTCCAAGGAGCCCTGGTGGTGCACCGGTTCAGACCTTGGCTATGAGTTGCTATGAGTCAGAATTGACTCATGGCAATGGGTTGGGTTTTTTTGGTTTTGTTCTTGTCCAAACCTTCCCACTGTATTTCTCTGCTGTGCCTGTTGTTATCCAATGAATGGGAGTGAGAGTGCTCTCAGAGGTTCAGTATCTAGCTACCACGTATCCCTGTTCAAGTCATAAGTTGGCCCTGTCCCACCATGTGTATCCATGGCTTTGTCACTCTTATGAACTAACTGAACTTTCAAAACCTATACTCCATCTGGCCTGAGTGTCATGTAACACAAAATAAACAAGGAAATGAACAATGCTGGTGCTTTATGCCACTAGACCAACTCTTAAATGCAAAGAAATTCTGAACGAAGGAGCTCCTCTGCCTTGCATATCTTCTGCCGGGACCCTGCAGGTCACTTCAGGGGCCTCCTCACCACCGCTTTGGAAAGATAGCCAAATCTTGCAGCTGTCTTCATATGTCTTATCACTGCTCCTGTTCCTTCTTCCTGGGGGACAGGAGACCAGACAACTGGAACATTAGAGATTAAAGTTAGAACAAGGACTTTGCCCCTCAACCGTTTGGGAGCCCTGGGATGCCTGCAGGCAGGAAGATGAACCAACAACCCACTATGGTTCCTAGGGTTTTTATTCAGGGAAATCAGAACCCAAGCCCTGTTTCAGCAGGGTAACTGTAGTTGTTTGGACTTGGCCTGAGCAGGGACACTGGGAAATGAATCCAGGGAAGCGGACACCTGCCAAACTTTCTTCGATGTTCACTGATTGGTCTGATCAGTTGAGCTTTGAGAACTGTTTTCCCCTGAGGGATTTTTAGGACAAATTCTCATCCTCTGCATACAGGTCTTTACACTGAAACCCTTGTCTCCTGAACTTGAAACTCCGGAAAAGTGTGGAGAAAGGGACAGATTTGAGGGATGAATGAAAAAATAAGGCAGGAAGAACATTTCGGGTAAGAAAATAGACCATTCTCTAAGATAGTCAGCACAACTTGACCAAGGCAAAGTCAAAGAAGCTTCATAGATACATCCAAATTCCCTGAGGGACTGAACAATTGGGTTGAGGGCTGAGGGGACCATGGTCTCAGGGAACATCTAGCTCAATTGGCATAACAGTTTATAAAGAAAATGTTCTACATCCTACGTTGGTGAGTAGTGTCTGGGCTCTTAAAACTTGTGAGTGGCCATCTACTTCACTGGTCTCTCCTGACTGGAGCAAGAGAGAATGAAGAAAATGAAAGACACAGGGTAAGATTAGTCCAGAGGACTAATGGACCACATCTACCATGGCCTCCATCAGACTGAGTCCGTACTAGACAGTGCCTGGCTACCACCACTGACTGCTCTGGCAGGGATCACAATAGAGGGTCCAGGACAGAGTTGGAGAAAAATGTAGAACAAAATTCAAACTGACAAAAAAAAAGACCAGATTATCGGCCTGACAGAGACTGGAGAAACCTGAAGAGTACGGCCCCCAGACTCAGTATTGAAATCACTCCTGAGGTTTACTCTTCAGCCAAAGATTAGACAGGCACATAAAACAATACGAGACTAAATGGGCACACCAGTCCAGGGCAAGGACGTGAAGTCAGGAGGGGACAGAAAAGCTGGACAAATGGAAACGGGGAACCCAATGTTGAGAAGGGAGAGTGCTAACACATTACAGCCAATGTCACAAAACACTATGTATATTAATTGTTTAATGAGAAACTAATTTGCTCCGTAAACCTTCATCTAAAGCACAATAAAAAAGAAAATAAACCATTTTTCTGTGGCAACTTTTCCTTTTCATCAGGAAGCAAAATCAAGGCAATTACTAAAAAAAAAAAAATTTTTTTTTTTTTTTAATTACTAGTAGGGGATAATTTTCTTTCAGTTTCCTGATTTTTTTTTCAGGTGTGTTTGTCCACATGAATTATTCAGATAATTTCCTGAATTCGCCTATTTCCTCTGTCTTATTAAATCTCTAAAGCCCCAGGCATGGCTTCTGTTTGTCTCGGGCAGTAGTGCAGCGTTAGCTCCCCAATCCAGGCCTCCTCACACGCGTCCTGGCTGCTCAGCTGTACTCCAGGGCTCGGCTGGTGCTGGCCCCTCAATACACCCTCCTGTGGAAGGCAAGGTCCAGTTCCTTTAAAGGCAACTGTAGGGTGAAGAGTCCAGAAGCTGATTCTGTCATCAGGAGTGCTTTGACGATTCTATCCTTAATTCGAGGTTCACTTAGCATTGCTATGACAACTGCTTCACCCAGTCAAAGTTACCTGCTGGCCTGGAGTTCAGAGACAAAGGCTATTCCAGTCATGTTCCCAGGCATCCAGGAGGAAGTCAGAGAATCACAGAATCTTAGAGCCTGAACAGACCTGGAGAGGGAGGGGTTTGCTTTTCAGAAAGAGAAGCTAAGGCCCAGGGCAGGGAAGTGGCTTGCCCAGGGTACACAGTTCAGCTGAGCAACCAGCTTGGACTTAGAGCCGGGCCCTTGGGTCAGTCCTGGTCCTTTCCCCACCTTCCCACTTTAAGGAAAACGTGTTTCAGTAGTGAATGGAGGACCAACCATTTCACCATGGCTGCATCTTTCCATCCCGTCCTCTAGCTCCACAGCTGTGACAGAGCCATCAGGACCTGGCTGGGTCTCCAGCGTCACAGATCAGCTTGGCTTCGGAAAGACTTTACTAACCATGGCTAATGTCCGAGCGTCCATAGCTGTGTCCACTTGTTAATTTAGGGGGATTTGTAATGCGGATTTTTTTTTTTTTAATTAACGATTTAAGTTTTTGCCTGCATATAAACATCCCCTGCCTGAGCCATCCCGCATCCCGAGCAGGGACAGGCGACTGCGCCCAGCCCTCCCTCAGGGAATGCTGTCCTAACGCCGAGTCCTCCTGTACCTCCTGGTCACTTCTGGGCTGGCTTTTCTTCCCACCTGCTTTACACACTTTCCAGCCCTCGCCGTGCCACGACGCCGGGGGGAAACTCGGTCTGAAGTCCTGTGGCCAAACGCCCGGCCCCGCGCGGCTCCCAGGACGCGACAGCGATCGGATTTCGCGTGGCCGCCCAGCTCCCCCAACTCCTCTCCCCTCCCGCCCGGAACCCCGAAGCCAATCAGAGCGTCGCGAAGCTGGGGGTTGTAGAGCCCCGAGCCCCGGGACCCGCCCCTCTTTGTTGCGGCGGCCAATGGACGCATTGGGAACATCGGCGCTGCCCGGGTGACTCGGTTATATGTCACAGAATCACATCGCGAATGGAAATGGAATGAGGCGACGGCCGCCGCCGCCGCAGAATCCGCCGCCGGGAGAGGCTCTGCGGCAATGAAGCCGGCCGGCCGGAGGTAGGGGCCGTGGAGCTGCGGCGCGCCCTCCCCGGGCAGCCGGTGCCTCGGGCGCTGGGGCAGGCACTCCGGGACGGGAAGCGGGTGGAGGGCTCCCACCGCCGGCTGGGGTCGGGGCCGCCCCCTCGCCCGCCCGCCGGGGTCCGGGAGGGATTCCTGGAAGCCCCGGGGCCGTCTTGGCAAGCCGAGGCTGCTGCTGCGCCCTCGCGCCAGTCCCGGGCGCGCGCGTGCCGGCACGTTCTTGGCGCGGCTCATCGCCCGGCCACATCTGGGGACCGTGGAACCTCGCGGGGACCTCCTGTTGGCTCGCGCTGCCCGAGCTGCCTTTCTTCTCGCCACACGGTCCACTCCGCACCCCCACGCTGCTTTTCTGTTTTTCCCGGTGTTTAGGTGGGTGCGAAGCTTTGTAGCAATTTCCAAGCCAGCTTTCTAGGTAACTGCCGGGCTGGAAGCCCGATTCAATCCCTGGGGGTCTGTCAGCGTGCCAGGGGGAGCCGGGGGGCTGACGCGGAGAGACCTCGAGGCCCGCGCCGCTACCGGACCCACCCCCGCCTCAGTTGCTCTGGCTTCCACTTAGCTGGGTGTCTGCTGTCTCCACTGATTTCAGGCACGGCCGGTGAGCCGCGAGCCCCGCCGCCTCCGCGCACCGCCCGCCGCTCCCCTTCCCGCGTCCGGCGGCAGCTAGCGGCATGGACAAGGCCTCCCCCGCGGGGCGCTGACCCGCACGGCGCCCGCGCACCCGCGCCCCGCCCCGGCCCCACCATGACCGGCTCCGCCGCCGACACTCACCACTGCCCCCACCCCAAGGGCGCCAAAGGCACCCGGTCCCGGAGCAGCCACGCGCGGCCGGTGAGCCTCGCCACGAGCGGGGGCTCGGAAGAGGAGGACAAAGACGGCGGGGTGCTGTTTCACGTTAACAAGAGCGGCTTCCCCATCGACAGCCACACCTGGGAGCGCATGTGGATGCACGTGGCCAAGGTGCACCCCAAGGGGGGAGAAATGGTGGGCGCCATCAGGAACGCCGCCTTCTTGGCAAAGGTCAGTGGCCTTGAAGGGGGGCAGTGATGGGACCATTTCAGCTTGCACACAACACACAGAGGCGAATCCCATTTCCTTGGTTCTGCTGCAAACTCCCTTCCGGTCCCGCTCCTCCCGCCAGCCTCCCGCTTAATTCAGACGTTTTTCTTGGAAGCCTTAGAAGTGGAGGCGGGGCGGGCGAGGGGGTTGGAGACCCGGGGCTTGCTGCTCTGGGACCGTGCGCTCGGGTTGTGCCAAGGTTTTGTTTTGTTTTTCTTTTGTTGTTTTTTTCGAGCCTAGAGCCAAACTCTATTATTGTTTCCGCGCCCCCACCTGCTTCCCCTCCCTCCGCAGAAGCTTAACACCAGCGATGCCAAGAATTCGTAGGACCCCCAGGGATCCCGACCCTGCTTTTTCTCTGGAGTTCTTGCTCCTCCCTTCACCCCGCACTTGCACATGATTTATGGGGCTGTGAATGAATTTGAAATTACCCAGTCAGACTTCTCAGCTTGTGAATCATTTCCAGACTTTTTGCCAACATTTTTTTTTATGACAGTGACTTTCACCTCTGAAACTTGTAAAACGATGAACTGCCTCTCTTCCCAGCTTATCTGGGCTCCAGGCGAAAGGAAGAGTTTGGCTATGGGTGAAGGGAGCTTTCCAGTACACGTGGTGAATTAGTCTCACCGTCCCCTGGTAGAGGCTGAGGAGTGAAACTCATTTTCCTTGGGCAGAAGCCAATGGGCTGCGTCACACAGCCAGGATGCCACTAGCGATGGTTCAGGTCTGGAGGGAGGAGGTGTGCTGGCGGGGTAGCTACCTTGTGAGAACCGTCAGAATGCAGACTGGGAGAAATGCCGCAGAGCCTGGGATGACAGTCTGGCGGGGGTCCCCTGGACCTCAGGATGCTGGGATGGCTGCGAACGTTCCTGGGCAGGTCTAGGAGCGCCAGCCTGAGACCTGGAATGTGTTCTGGTCGGGCATCGGGTCAGGTCCCCAGCCCAGTGACAGCTGAGCATTCGAGCCTGCAGGCCAGAAAGCTGAGTGTGCCCTTGCGGAAGTGGCCCAGCCGCTAAACTTCCTGCAGGAGGGCAGTCAGTTACAGGGTTTTATCACTTGGCTCTCTGGTCAAGGAGGTCTTCCTTATGCCTGGCTGTGATGGCAGCTGTCATTGCCCTTACTGAGTTCTTCATGAGCATGAGGACAGTGCTGGCCCTGGCCTGCAGTTTCTCACTTCTGGATGTTTCCTTCCTTCAGTGAGGAGCTGGGAGCCCCTAGCCTGGAAGAGAGGCTGTTCCTATCCCATGCCTCCTTTCTGACTCATACCCTCAGCACTGACCCAGCTCCTAACTGTGACTTCACCCTTCTCCCTACCTTCTTTGTGGGGACCCCGTTCTCTATGGGGAACCATGGAGCTTTAGAAGGGGACAATCTCCCACCTTCAGCAGAATTCCTTCCTCTGTGTGAACATCCCCCTGGGAGTGGGGGGCTCACACCTCAAAGGGCAGTCCATCCCCTGCTGGCCAGATTTGGTTGTTAGGAAGCTGTTTTCTTAGACTGAACAGAAATCCTCCTTCTTCCCCCACCTTGCCAGTCACATCTCCCCACAGAGTCTTCTGCTGCCCTTTGAGCTGGGAGGAACATGCTTTATTCCTTGGCGACTCACAGCTCCTTGAAGGCTACGAGGCAGTGCTGTATGGCAGAGGGACTGGGAGTGAAAGTCAAGGGCTGAATTAGCTCGGCGACCTCGACCACTTAAAATCTCTGGCCTTAGTTTCCCTATCTATAAATGAGAGTAAACCAGAAGGCATGTAAAGTTCTTCCCCACTCTCAGATCCCATGGTTTTATGCTGCTTGATGTCTCCGGGTCTTAGGGCTGGCTGCAGGACACTAGAGGGTGGGTGGACTCTGAGCCCTGGGAACTCTTACCCTCTGCATCTTTCCTGGGTTTTCTTTGTCTGCAGATAGCTCTTTCACCCCCTTTTTTGCTGTGTCATTTCCAGACCTCCTCACTGTCCTGGGGTCTTTCTAGGACAATGGCTAGTTGTAACCAGTCCCCTAAAACAAGCACATGTGAGGTACAGTGTCCTCAATGTTGTCTGAGCAGTTCCCAACATAGGTTCCTTCATCCTGTGACCTGTTTCTGATACTTCCATTATTGTTGCTGAATGCTGTGTTTCTTCTTTTAAGTATGTAGCAGCCACATCATCTTGTGCTTTCTCGACATGCTGAAGGTCATGTGAAGCTTCCAGACCTTTTCTTGTGAGCACTGCTGCCAACTCAGGACTCCTTCGGCCCAAACTTGGGCAGTTGGCTTTTCGAACCTCAATAAAGAAGTTACCATTTCTCTCTCTTACATTGCGTCTTACTGGTTGGTGGTCCGTGGTCATCCCCACCATGGCACACCACCCCAGCCCCCAAGCCCTGCACGTGAACCCCACAGGCCCTGAGACGGGAGCAGCCTCCTGAGCTCCCTTTTGTAGGGACCACTCTCCGATTCACAGGCTGTCCCTGCGCTCGGCTTGGTAGGCTTCTTTCCTCTGGATCCAAGTACTTTTCTCCTTTAACCAAGTCCATGTCTTGCTGAGGAATTTGAATGGAAGAGTGGGGGGATTGGGGGTAGCAAGGGCTGAAGAGCTCCAGGGAGATTAACTGCTTTTTTTTTTTTTGGCCATTGAATGTGGGCTGAGAAGCAAAAGGGATGTGGAGGGGGAAGGCTTCAAGGGCCTAAGAGGACCGCTGGATGCCACTTCCTCGACTGCAGGGAATTCCACCAGCAGCAGTGGTAGGGTCACTAAGAGGTCCAGGTGCCCCCCGCCCATTGAGCTTCCCCGTTACGTGATCCTCTTTCTACATTTGTGAGTGCAGACCTCTCTCCTGGCGGCTACTGGGTCCAAGGTTAGCACTTGTCGAGGGCTAGGCTGGGGTTTTTTAGGGATAAGTTTAAGAAAACAGCAAGAGTCAGTGGAGGGTAGTAAGGGAGGATGGGAAGTGGGGCAGGGAGGGCGGCTGGCCCAGAAAAACAGCCAGGGTGTGCTTGGAAAGAGCTCCTCACTCTGGACTGGCTGGAGCTGACTCTAGGGGCCGAGAACCAGGATGGATTCAGCAGGAAACAGCAACCGTATTTCCTGTAGCTCTCACAGCTCTACTCCTTGTTCTCATGTTGATTTCAAATTGGGAAACAATTCCCAGTTAGAGACCTGAGCTTGGCCTGAGTGAAGTGTGTGTGCACTCCTGCCCCCTGCTGGCACACATGGGGAACTCACTCCCTCCTCCTCCCTGGATTGACCACCATCCATCCATCCATCCATCCTGCTCAGCCCAAGGTTGTGACCCTAGGACCTCTGTGCCAGGCCACCACCCACGATTCCTGGATGCCTCTGAAAGGGGGATTGTAGCTGCTATGGTAGGCCTCCACTCCCCACATCCCCAGGTTGCCACAGAGGATTCTTCTGCCTGGTGCCATCATAGCATTTTTTCAGAGCAGAGACAGGCAAAAGGCTTTGCTTTCTCCTTGTTCTTCCAAGCTCGAGATGCCTGGGGGCTGCGGGGCTCTCACTGTCCCCTGGCTCCTTTCCTGCCTTCCTCTCCCACCCACTTGACAATGCCAGTCACACACCTGTGTCCACCTGTGTCATTGCTTGCATTTCCCTAAGAGGTCAGCTGTGTTTGCAGGAATGGAGTGGAAGAGAGCTGGTTGGCAAAAGCCTTGCCTGTGGTTTGCTTCATTATTCTTCTTGAACAACCATCCTCCTGTCCATGCCACTCCGTCCTCTTGCCCCCTGTGCCTCCCAGGTCCCCGACCTCCAGACCATGGGACTCTGGGAATAGGCTGGTTTTGATCAGGTTCCTCTAGGTTCTACCTCTCTAGCTGGGCTGGGGCTTGAGGGTGGTAGTGGCAGGAAACAGGAGGTGGGAAGCTTGAGGGGAGTTGAGTTGGAGCTTCAGGTCGTAATTGATGAAGTGGGGCAGGAACATACCATCAGGAGGGACTCCGGGATCCTAGTCGGGGAGGGAAAGGGACGTGCCTGGGGCTTTGCATAGAAAGCTTACGCCAATTTCCATTCCCATCAGTACCATCTGAGAGCACCCTCACCAGCTTTGGGTACCCCCGTTTCAGAATATCTTTGCTAATTGGACAGGTGAAAATGACATTTTGCAATGGCTTTCATAAATTATTAGTGAGCTTGAACATTTTATTCCAAATATTTATTCACCATTTGCATTTCCTGTTTTGTGAATTGCCTTTTCATGGTCATCCCTCCCCCCCACCACCCCCGACCTTGAGGTCTGAAGAGTTTTCTTACCACTTCGTGTGAGTTCTCCCCAGTGAAGGATATCAGCTCCTTGTCATCACATGTTCCCGGGGTGGGGGGTGAATGTTTTCATCCTCTTCCATTAGGGTGAAAAGACCCCTTCATGACATGAAGCTCCTGAGCTGAGTGTCCAGGGAGTCGGGCCACAGCTGGTTCTGTTTTCCAGTTCCAGAAAAGTGTAAACCATTCAGGCTTCCCCTTCCAGGTCCCCGAAACCTTTGCTGATGAATAACAGCCACGCAGCTAACCCTCAAGCAGCACTGTGTGTCAAGCCCCAAAGCTGCTGCTATACAAATGTTAGGTCGTGTAATCCTTGGAGCCAACTTAGAAGGTCCAAAGTAGGTGATCTTAAAAAACTGAGGCTTGGAGAGGCCATGCAGCTTGACCAGAGTCCACAGCTAGTCCATGGCCAAGTAGGGATTTGAACCTAGTTGTGTCTGTCTTGAAATTACACGCCGGGGAGCCCACCTGGTTTATGGCTCATTTTCTGACACAGGCATTGGCAGCCTGAGGTGCTGGCTGGAGGCTGACCCTGAGTCTGAGCCCCATCCAGCTGTCCCCTGACCTCAGGGTGAGGAGGAACTAGATGACATTGTCCCTTGAACAATCTGGGCTCCTCCTCCCACCACTGCAGCTTCCCAGCTGGGTTTGTGGAATATGTCCATTTGTCCTCTCAGGGGAGGAAGTGTGGCTGTAGCCCCTGCAGTCCTCACAGCTGGGCTGAGGTAACCCTGCAGCTGTTTTTAAAAGCCCTGGGGCACCACTGGGCTGCTATTCTGAGCATCAGCTGCCGCCTGCCTCCCGGGTCCACCACCCGGCTCTCATGGGCTCTGTTAGGCTTGGGGGAGTGGAATTAATTTGGTGGTCTGTCCCCACAGCACAGCAGAACCAAATCACCCTGGCTACCTGCTGGGGATCTCTTAGGTAACTGGGGATCTCAGGGATATTTTCCCGCACACACCAGCTTTTCTGTTAAATAGGTGCAGGCAGCACTTTTCTGTGTGGAATATGCTCTTAATAAACTGTATAACGTCTCTCCTCCCGGCCACTTTCCTGTCCTTTTTATACCTGGCATAGAGGTTGGGACACAGGAGATGCTGGAGAGTGTGTTCCCCTCTCCCCTTCTCTCCTCACTTCTGTGTGAACTCTCTAGCACAATCCTACAAAGAATTCCAGGTGCGGGCAGATCATTAGATGTTACCACAAAAGACAAGGATAAGCTGGACATCCCTAGTGTGTGTTAGGGTGAAAACACAACACACTTCGTATTTTGTGGGTGTGGGGCAGGGTCACGGGAACAAATGTCTGAATTGGAACGGAACCTTCTTGCTCCCCAAAATGACTCTCCAAGATGGGAATACGGTTTATGTCAGCGGACATGTCAACAAAATGTAGTTCGCAGGACACTCCTGCACGCGTGCGCTCTTCTGTCTCTGTCTCTCACGCACTCACACGCACGCACGCACGCACCTTGGCTGTGAAGTAGGAAGCGTGACTAGTTTTCTTAAGGCGGAAGGGACAGTTGCTGTGGAGTAGGAAATTTCAAAGCTGCGAGACCAGAAAAAAAAACCGAGGCGCGGAGAAAAAAGCAGTGCCAGGGAGCCTTTTACCTAATGCAGCCAAATGCGCCAAGGTGTGGAAAGAGCTGTTTGCCCATGGCTGCGTCCCGAGGGGGTACCCACCTGTGTCACTGGGGACTTGAGCCTAGAGAGCCTGGAGGGAGCCATGGGAAGGGAGTGTCCTCAGCAGCCTTGGGTCTGGTGCCCAGCCAGGCCTCCAGGTCCCACCGCAGGGCTGTCCTGAGTCCCTGCACCAGCAGCTTCTCCTCCTGTCAGCTAAGCTCTAAATCCCTAGGGCCCCTCTTCTGTTCTTTTCTCCCAGAATGGAACTAATCTGTCCTGCAGCCCCGTCAGCTCCTCCTGAGCAGCCTAAGCCTGGAGGAACCCCCTCTGTCCTCTTCCCAGAAGCTGTGCTGCCGCTGCCAGAGCCCCTGGCCCACATGAGCTGAGTTTCTTTTTCACCAACAGTTCCACTCCACCAGAGAGGCGGAGGCTGAGAAGACTGGAAATAAGTGGAAATAAAGCAAAAAGCATGCCTGGCTGGCATCCCTTGCCTCCCAGGAGTGACTTAAAGTCCCCTTGGCTCTATTTGCACTTGGCTTCCTTTGCAGAGTTGCTCACAGCTGAGTGGGTTCTTAGAAAATTCCTGAGAAGAGGCGCCTCTCCCCCCTTCCAGTCCTCTCTCTTCCCAGCAGGGATCAAGCTTCAGTTGCAGACACTGGTGAGTGTTGACCAAAAGGCAGCACTCACTGGGCTGCCATGAGAGATGGAAGGGGGGACGGTTCGCACAGGTCAGAGGAGCTGCGCTTGTCTGGGAAGGGTTAAGGCCCAAGAGCAATCTTTCCTAATCCCACTTGGGCAGGTAGCAGGTGGAGGGGTGCAGTGGCTGTTGGAGGGGAAAGGAGTGTTGAGAAGAAATGGAGCCAGTAGCAACATGTTGCACTTCTCCAGGGCACCTTGTATTCTGGGTAAGCCATGTCCTGGAGTAGAGCGCGTACACTGTATGAGTGAGTTATTAGTCAGTGAGGATTCATGGAGACCTCTTTGTCCATCCTGGGCTGGGCGTGGTGATGAACATTATAGGACATGGTCCTTGACTTCGAGGAGGCACTTAGGCTGCCATAGGGCAAATAAGCTGTACTCACACTCACAACACCCGGAGGCCATAGAGAACCCATACGACCCAGAGCTAAGTATGTGTAGAAGGAATTCAGAGAGGGGGGATTTCAGTGAAGGCCTTGTGGAGGAGATACCCCCTGAACAGCTGACCACGACATGGTGGCCATCTGTTCCCAGCTCTCAGGAGGTCTGAGCCCTGTGTCTGCCCCTTAAGGCTAGACTCCAGAGCAGCTCCTTATTAAAAGATCCCTCCCTCTTTTTCTCTGCAGCCTTCAATACCCCAAGTCCCAAACTACAGGCTGTCGATGACGATCCCAGACTGGCTCCAGGCGATCCAGAATTACATGAAGACACTACAGTATCCTTCTAACCAGCATCTGAGCAGACTCAGCAAGGGAATTGGGATGATGATCCCCAGCCTGGCAGCACGTCTGTCCCAGCAAATGCTCCCCAAGGTTGGTGAAGCCAGATTTGAAGGGATCCCCATGAGAGAGCCTGTTGTTGGGTGCTGTCGAATTTTTGCCAATCCCATGTAGGGTTTTCTAGGCTGTAATCTTTTCAGGGGAACCCTCGTGGCGAAGTGGTTAAGAGCTCAGGCTGCTAACCAAAAGGTTGGCAGTTCAAGTCTACCAGCCACTCCCTGGAAACCTTATGGGGCAGTCCTACTCTATCCATAGGGTCGCTATGAGTTGGAATTGATTCGACGGCACACAACAACAACCACAACAGTCTTTTCAGGAGCAGATTACCAGGTCTCTCCCATGGAGCCATTGAGTGGGTTAGAACCACCAACCTTTTCATTAGCAGCCTTGTGCTTAACTGTTGTGCCACCGGGCTTCTTCAGGAAAGTCTAGAAAGACTGATAACAGGGGATTTAATTGCAGTGACCTGACCCTTCTCCCTTCAGGCAGGCTTAGGACAAGGGTGCTAAGGGGCTGTAAGTCAGTGGTGGTGACCCACCTTCAGCCCCTCTGGCTTCTCATTCCCCCTCCCCTTCCCCGACCTGGCCTTTTTCCTCCCTGGGCTCCTGTGTTTGCTGATTTCTCCTTTTTCTCTACCTCCTTCCTCTCTGCCATCTTTCTTTTCCTCTTCCTCTCTTTCTCTACTATCTTTCTTTCCTCCTCTTCCCTCCTATTCTTCTCTTCCCTGTCTTTTCTCTCTCACTATATTACTTTCTTCTCAGACCACCCCTAGATCTATAAGAGGCCCTCTTGAGACTGCCGTTGGCTTCCCAGATGACATAGGCTGATGGCCTTGCTCAGGTCGGCATGAATGGATAGAGTTCTGGGATGAGGCTTTGTTCCCACTTGAGCCTGAAGAAGACCTGAGGAATCCTGTGGACCAGGCTGGGTTCAGAGCAGCCAAGCTTTTTGTCCCATTCTTTGTTGTCCCCATATTGTTTGCAATCAGGATTAGATCTGTTCTGACACCACCCCCTTCACCTCCCCCGGAAACACTGTAAGAACGAGACTGCAGAGACAGGTGGTCCACTTGCCACTTGTGGTTATTTCTTCAGGGCTAGGAGTCAGCTGGGCAGACAGGGTTGATGTGAGAGGGACAGTCATTTGTCCCAAGGAAGTTGGTGAGCCCTTTTCTGAGCTAAACCAGGATCAGACTCCCTGCTGAGGGCAGCTGCCCCTCCCCAAGCCCCCAGTGCCTTGTCCAGGAGATCAGACCCCTCTGGCCTCTGCCCTTCCCCCATAAAGACACAAAACTTAGGCTGTCCTGCCAGCCCGCAGGCACACTGGCTTGATTTCTCTTTGTCTGTCCAAACCCGGCCTGGAGGCAGAAGGGATTTCAGGAGCCATCAGACTAATGTTCCACAGCCCTGAAGGAGGCCCTCCTCTCAGTGCTGTGGGCAAGAATCTCTCTTGGGGATTTTTGAGCCTTCCCTGAAGGGCGGAACACCAGCACCTCCTCCATAAGGCTGCATATTACCAGGCAGGAGTAATGCCAATTGCTGCTCAATGTGCTGGAGAGATTACATGATTAGCTTCGCAGTTTCCGCTTCTTGGATCCTGAGTTTCCCTGCATGGCATCTTCCCATCCCAGTGAAATCTGGAGAAGATCTTCTAGGGAAAGTGGAGCACCAGCCACCAGGGTGAGGCGGACAGCTCCAGCCTGGGGAAGGCGGACAGCTCCAGCCTGGGGAAGGCCTGGTGGTGCTGGTGCTGACCCCCCAACTGGCACCCCACAGGGGGCATTCTGTGTGGGCCCCGCAGGGAGATTCCATGTGGTCCCAAAGAGGGAGTCCATGTGGACCCCACAGGGGGAGTCCATGTGGCTCAGAAGCACAAACTCCTGTCAAAAGAATATTCCAGAAGGTAACAGAAATTAGAGTGGCTCCCCACTTCCATCTAGGGCTCGGTCTTCACAAGGGTTATCTGGGCAGAGATTTTAGAGAATGAGTTTGTCCAGGAATGCATTTATAGGGATGTCTTATTTATCTGTAAAAAAAAAAAAAAAAAAAATCTGTTGCCATTGAGTTGATTCTGACTCAGAGCAACCCTACAGGACAGAGTAGCACTGCCCCATAGGGTTTCCAAGGAGTGGCTGGTGGATTCGAACTACTGACCTTTTTGGTTAATAGCTGTGCACTTAACCACTGTGCCACCAGGGCTCCCTTAGTTACCTAGCGCTGCTATAACAGAAACACCGTAAATCGGTGGCTTTAACAAACAGAAGTTTATTTTCTCACAGTTTAGGAGGCCAGAAGCCCAATTCAGGGAGCCAGCTCAGGGGAGAGCTTTCTCTCTCTGTTGGCTCTGGAGGAGGGTCCTTGTCTCTTTGAGCTTTTGCTCCTGGGCAATCTTCATGTGGCTTGGCATCTCTCTTCCCCTGTGTCTATCTCTTTTATATGTCAAAAGAGTTTGATTCAAGAGGCACCCTACACTAATTCTGCCTTTAACATAACAAAGACAACCCACTTCCAAATGGGATTCTAACCACAGCATAGAGGCTAGGATTTACAGTAGCACACATTTCTGGGGAACGCGGTTCCGTCCACAACCAGGAGCATGTTTGCATGTGCTTCACATAACGCCTGCTCAAGCTGCCATGGACCGTGGAGCACATCCTCGGCCCAGTTGTAATGGTCGCCCTGAAGGATCTGCTCTTTTGTTTTTCTTTTCTCTGACCCGTTATGGTGGTCAGTGATCTAGATCATAGACTACAGAGTGGGCTGGAGAAGAGAAAGTGCCAGCAGGCTGCTGGGATTTTACACCTGGTCACCTGGCCATCAGAGCCACCACACAAGGAAAGCAGAGTGTGGAGTCTCTCCTACCTTCTGACCAGACTCAATCTAGTTCCTCCGGGCTGCCTACTGCCTTGTCCTGGACATGGTGACAGGGTACGGGGACTGCTTAGGGCCAGCCCTGACTTTAGGTGTGCTCAGCTGGCAGGGGGGTTGTGAAAGACAAAACCTGCCTTTCCCTCCGACAGCTCAGAGCAGTGGCCAGGAGGAGGGCTGATCTTGCATGGGGTTCTGGAAGGAGATGTCAGCTGTCCAGGTGGGGAGAATCCTTCTGAGAGTGAACTCGGATTCAGTGGGTGTCTTACTGTGAACTGAACGTTTAGAGGAGGCTTCCCTAAAGATGACAACCTTGGAAACTTTATGGGGCAGTTCTACTCAGTCTTACAGAGTCGTTATGAGCCGGAATCAACTTGATGGCAATGGGTTTGGTTTTTTCCTCTGGTTGACATACTCAGCTGCTAACTGAAATGTTGGAGGTTTGAGTCCACCCAGCGGTGCCCCGGAAGAAAGGCCTGGTGATATACTTCTGAAAATCAGCCATTGAAAACCCTAGGGTTTGGCTTGGGAGTGTTTCTTTAATGTTTTTTATGCACAGAAAAGTACACTATATAAAACTAAAAAAAGAAAAAAACCCTGCCGCCGTCAAATCAATTCTGACTCATAAACCTCTATACGGCAGAGCAGAGCTGCCCCATAGGGTTTCCACGGGGCAGCGGGCAGATTGAAACTGCTGACCTTGTGGTTAGCAACCGAGTTCTTAACCACCGTGCCACCAGGACTCCACACTGTATACTATTTACTAAGAAAAACATTTGGCTAACAGACGTTAGGTACAAACCGTACTTAACTGCTCTGTCATAGGTACAAACTCAACTTAAAGGCAGACTTAGGAGCGGAACTCGTTTGAAATCCGGGACCTGCTTGTGTGTAAATGGAGGGAAAGTTGAGCATAAAACTAAATTTTTGCCAATTGAATTCTATTCTAAATGTACCAGGAACCCCCCTGCTTGAATGAAATCTTTGATAAAGTAAAAAAAAAAAAAAATCACTTCACAATGAGAATACTTAGTCCTTCATTTTTCTGGTTTATCTCTAAAAACAAAAACCAAACCCACTGCCATTTAGATTCTGATTCATAGCAATCCTATAGGACAGAGTAAAACTGCCCCATAGGGTTTCCGAGGCTGTAATCTTTACCGCCACATCTTTCTCTTGAGGAGTGGCTGGTGGGTTTGAACCACCGACCTTTTGGTGAGCAGCCAAGTGCTTAACCACTGCGCCAGTGGGGCTCTTGTTTGACCTCTAGAGTTTGGCATATCAAATTTTTTAAGAGCTGGGAAGACCTGTATCATTAATGGTTATTCTTATGACCCAGGTTAGTAACTCCAAAACTGATAAGCTTGTTAGAATCATCGCCCGGCCCTCACCTGGAACTTCCAATCAGTAGTCTGAGGTGGGGAGACTCTGAATGGTAACCAGAGTTCAGAACCATGGCCTGAAATCAGTCTCTGAGGGTGGAGCCCAAAATCTGCAGTAACAAGCTCCCCAGGTGTCCTTGTGTATGCCCATGTCTGAGTGGCCAAGAATGTTGATGCCAGGGGAGGGATCCCAGCCCTCCTCAGGAGCATGTGCGAGACCTCCAGGAACTCATCACCCCCTTCTGCGGCTGTATTTCCCACTGTGGGGCACAGATCTACCCTCATGCCCCCTGTCTGGGTTGCAGTAGCTCCACGCATACAAGTTCATGGTTCAGTTCCACCTTCCCAGCATGCAGTTTTTCTGTAGGATTTTGTTTGAGGCAGGAGAGGGAAATATACAAAGCAACTTTTCTTTAGGCTCAGAAAACTTAAAATCCAGTCTCAGAGATTACAACATCGAGGAATCGTTGATCTCCTTGTGGATGACCTAGTACAGCCTGCCATTCCTTGAGACCTGGGCAGCCAGCTGAATCCCAGCTCATGGAAAATCGTATCTGATTCCCAGATTTTATCATGTCCAGTGTTAGTCCAGGCAGGAAATACAAGTGATGTCTCCACAGTAAGCTCTGCTGCTGTCTGGCTCTGCCAAGAGAACCTACGGCCACTTATCCTTCCTTTCTGCCCCTTCCCTCCCATCCACTCATCCACGCATCCATCCATCCATGCATCCATCCATCCATCCATCCATGCATCCATCCATGCATCCACGCATCCATGCATCCATCCACGCATCCGTCCGTCCGTCCATCCATCCTTCCCACTTATCCATCCCTTGTTCTATTCTTCCTTCCATCCATCCTTCCTTCCATCCACCCATCCACCCACTCATTACTGATTCATTTTAATAATATTTGCTAACTAATGTACGTCAAACTTGCGCCAGGCTTTATGGGTGATGTAAAGATGTTAAAGGAATGGCCCCAACCTTCCAGCAGCTTATACCCTAGTAGGTGAATTAAGACATGTATCAACTAACTAGGAATATAAAGCTAATCAGAAAGAGCCATTACAAAGGTACAAGGTGTTAGGGGATTTAAGTTAGAAATTAGATTTCCAGGACAAGTGGTGAAGAGTTAGAGGCTGTTGTCTGCCTTTTGGCTACTGGACCCCTGGAAAGCCTGCTTTTTTATCCAGTTGGGCAGTGAGAATGCTGGATCATTGGGCCTTTGGAGCTTCCTGTCACTTTCCCTTGACTGACTTCTCACAGATACAATCACACAGGGACCCAGTTCTTTGAAATTAGGAAAATGAGACCGCTGAGTGGGTAAGTGGTGCATGGTCTTTGGGCTGAGAGCTGCCACCTCCCTCTCCCACCCTCTATCCCTGTCTTCCAGTGCACACTAGACTAGTCTCTAAAGGGTGGGGGTAGGTTGGAGGTGGACTTGGCCACTCTGACCACCAAGTTCAGTGGTGAAGACTCTTCAAGTGGAGGGGCCGGCTTGTGATATGTTTGGTGTGAACCTCCTTTCCTTGCTCCAGTATAAGCTTTTGGAAAGGCCCCCTGTCCTGGAGCAGTGGCAGGGGGCTGTGGAAATTTAGCACTAACCTCTGGACCTCACTCCTGGTGAGGGGCATGGAGAATTTAGGATTTTAGTTATGCCAAGTGCAGACGTGTTTTGGAGACCCCCTACAAGGCAAGTTCTCCTCTCCCCCTCCATATTCCTGCATGGTGCTGTGTGTGAGGTCAGGCATACAGGTGGACTGGCTGACAGACTGACTACAAGATTAAAGCAGTCCTGAAATTGAAATCCTTTGCTGTGCTCTATCCTACAGGTTAATGGAAACAGCAAAAGAAATGACCCGAGAGTCCTTGCCTATCAAATGCCTTGAAGCTGTCATCCTGGGCATGTATCCTTTAAGTCTTGTGTGCTCCTAAAATGGTGGCCTCACTGTGGGGGCTGGCTGTGCCTTTCCATCCTAGAGTCATGGTGATGATGTCCATTGTCTCCTTGGAGAAAAGTTTCAAGCTTCCCTGGCTTCTCTTTAACTTCTAGCATCTGGAGCTGAACCAAAGCTTGGCTCCTGAAGCATCCTCAGTCTGGCCTGTTAGCTGCAGTCTCCAGCAGGGCCAGATTCCAGGCCCGTGACCCTGCAGGTTCACTAGTCACGAGAAGAATTCTGACTTAGAGGAGTAAAGACAGCTTGTGATTATTTCTTGCGTTAATCTGACATTGCAACAGGAAAGACACTCAAGGAGAAACGGGTTCAGGGCTGAGAGGGCTGGTATCCAAACCTGTCTCCAGGGAAAATTGTAGGTGTGCATTGTGGGGGAGACCAAATAGTGGTGTGACTGGGGACTCCCACCAGTTTTGAGTCCTCGCCTTATGGAACACAGAGCTTAAACAAAGGACTGGTCTCCTACACTTTCTTTTCCATTTTCCACCAGACTTCTGGCTCCGCAGCCAAAACACTTGTGTGGCACTAACTTATTAGAGATGATGGCAATAGAATGTGATCAGGTAGAAGAGCAAAGAGATTCTAAGTCCCCTGGGGTGGATGACTGGAATTTGTTGTTAGGTGCTGTCGAGTTGGTTCCAGTTCATAGCGACCCTATGTACAACAGAACAAAGCACTGTCCTGTTTAATCCTCATAATGGTTGCTATGTTGAGCACATTGTTGCAGCCACTGTGTCAGTCCGTCTCTTTGAGGGTCTTCCGTTTCTTTTGCTGACCTTACCAAGCATGATGTCCTTCTCTAGGGACTGGTCCCTCCTGATAACATATCCAAAGTACATGAGATGAAGTCTTACCATCCTCGCTTCCAAGAGCATTCTGGCTGTACTTCTTCCATGACAGATTTGTTCGTTCTTCTGGCAGTCCATGGTATATTCAGTATTTTTTGCCAACACCATAATTCAAAGGTATCAACTCTTCTTTGGTCTTCCTTATTCATTGTCCAGCTTTCACATGCATATGAGGTGACTGAAAATACCATGGCTTGGGTCAGGCGTACCTTAGTCCTCATGGTGACATCTTTGCTTTTCAACACTTCAAAGAGGTCTTTTACAGCAGATTTGCCCAGTGCAATGTGTCTTTTGATTTCTTGACTGCTGCTTCCATTGGCATTGATTGTGGATCCAAGTAAAATGGAATCCTTGACAGCTTCGACCTTTTCTCTGTTTATCATGGTGTTGCTTATTGATCCGGTTGTGAGGATTTTTGTTTTCTTTATGTTAAATGTAATCCATACTAAAGGCTATAGTCTTTGATCTTTATTACTAAGTGCTTCATGTCCTCTTCACTTTCAGCAAGCAGTGTTTTGCTACTATTCGTAAGGTTTTCACTGGCCAATATTTTCAGAAGTAGACTGCCAGGTCCCTCTTAGTCTCTCTTAGTCTAGAAGCTCAGCTAAAACCTGTCCATCATGGGTGATCCGGCTGGTATGTGAAATTCCGGTGGCATAGCTTCCAACATCACAGCAATACGTAAGCCACCACAGTATGACAAACTGACAGACGAGTGGTGGGTGACTGGAAGAATCTATGTGAAAGGGATACAAGATATGAACTTGAGAGGTGGTTCCAGGTAAAACCAGCTAGGTTCTTGAGTGGTGTGCTAGGAGGTGTGGCCTTTTTCCAAAAGGCCTTGAAAAGCCCAGCTTTGAAGCAGAGGATGACACGGCTAGGTGTGCACTTGGGTAGGTGGCTCTTAGGGCAGATGTTAAGGAGAACCTGGGACTGAAGTCTACAAAGCCAGTTAGCGGTGCTTGTTGTTGTTAGGTGTCTTTGAGTGGTTCTGACTGTAGCGACCCCAAGTGACAGAGTAGAACTCTTACATGACAGAAATGGTGATGCTTGAACCAAGGCCCTGGCAGTGGGAATGGTTTCAAGAGATACCAGGGAGATAGAATTAACAGGACTTGGAGGCCAGGTGGATGCAGGAGATGAAGAGAAAAGAGGAATAAAGGTTCCTGGATCAGGCAGCGGTCTTTGGAGGATGGGTTGGAGGGATGAGAGTGACAGAGAGGTGAGGTACCTCAGGGCAGATGTGAACTAAGAGAGCAGCAGTAAAAATGCAGGAAAGGGGAGCAACCATCAACAATAGTCACGGACTGACTAAATGTGAGGAATTAGAGGAGAGCTAAGCAATGAGTCCATGTTTCTGGAAAATTCAGTGGGTGAGTGATTTAGTCCAAGTATGAGGTGAGGACTTCAAGGGGAAGACCAGATTTATGGGGGGATGAGTTCAGATTTGGACGTGTTGAATTTGAGGTGCCTGTGGGATGTTAAGGAAACCCTGGTGGCATAGTGGTTAAGTGCTAACCAAAGAGGCCGGCAGTTCAAATCTGCCAGGTGCTCCTTGGAAATTCTATTGGGTAGTTCTACTCTGTCCTGTAGGGTTGCTATGAGTCGGAATCGACTCGACGGCAGTGGGCTTTTTAGTGGGCGGGATGTTGGGGTGGGGCACTGGAGTGTAGCACTCAGGAGGAAGATCTACACTGAAAATACAAGTTTGGGAGCCATAACGTTTAGGGAGTGGTAGTTGCTGTTCAAGCCCTTGGGTGGCGCAAGCAGTTTGTGCTCAACTACTAACTGAAAGGTAGGCAGTTCTAACCCACCCAGAGGTTCCTCAAAAGGAAGGCCTGGCGACCTACTTCCAAAAAATCAGCCACTGAAAACCCGATGGAGCACAATTCTACTCTGACCCATGTGGGGTCGCCACGAGTTGGAATCAGCTCGACGACAACTGGCTCTTCTGGTTTTAGTTGCTGTTCAAGGAGTGAGAAGATAAAAACATAAAGGAAAGCCCAATATTTTTTGGTCAGAGAGCCCATGAACGTGACCAAGAAGGGCATCAGAAGAGGTAGGAGGAAAACCAGGAGAGGGAAGAGAGACAGAGAAATGGGTGGGTCTCTTGGGAACAGTTGTTAGCTGCTGTCAAGTCAGCCCTGGCTCATGGTGACCCAAGCACAACAGAACTAAACGTTGCCTGATGCTGCGCCATCCCCACGATTGATTGCAAATGGGACCATTATAATCCAGAGGGTTTTCATGGGCTGGGTTTTGGTCTTTCTTCCTAGCCTGTCTTAGTGTGAAGCTCTGCTAAAACCTGTTCAGCATCATAGCAACACACAAGCGTCCAGTTACAGACGGGCGATGGCTGTGCGTGAGGTGCGCTGGCCGTGCGTGAGGTGCGCTGGCCGTGCATGAGGTGCATTGGCCAGGAGCTGAACCTGCATGGAAGGCGAGAATCCCACTACTGCAGCACCAGTGTCTAAGCTGGTCTAGTCTGCCTCCTGGTCTCTGGACACTTGCGTAGGAAGGGGCATTTCCAAGCCTCCCTGTCGTCTGCAGAGCACCTGCAGACCTGTTCTGAAACAAGATTGCCACAGGTGCCGTGGCTGACATTTGAAAAATGGACACTTGAGCTTTATTGAGGCCCCTCCCCAGCTCTCCTGCCTACTGACCCCCCATCCCCACAAAGGAGATGAACATTGCCTGGGGAGCCCAGCAGGGGAGCAGGACTGGCGGTGGGGGGTGGTGGTGGCGGTAGCAGATGGCTAGGAGTGGGGGGCCAGCCTTTTAGTGGCAGGAGCCAGCTACAGCTGCTCAGCAGAACCTCCTGCAAGTTTAATGGGGGTGAACAATTGGCCAGGGATTTGGCGGTGGGTACCAATGAGGGAGAAACGAGGCCAGGCCATTCACGGGGTGCGTGTGTAAACGTCAGTCTCTGTGGGCTGGTGGATGCCTGAGTGACCTGGGTATATAGGCCATCTTATCTGTTGGCCTCGTCCCTGCACGGTTTTATTAAACCCAAGCATCGGGTTCCTGGAATTGCCTTAACTTTTTGGTTGTCAGGGCTAGCCCTGTGACCAGCCTGTGGGCCTGGCCGAATCAGAGGAGAAGGGAATGCTCTTGGTTCTCATTTGTCCCTAATGGTGTGACACTGATGTGACATTTCAGAAAGTGGCTTGGGGGGGTGGAGAAGGTCAGCCCACACGGCTGATCTCAGGGAAATCTGGCTCTTGGACAGAGACGAGACAACAGACGCAGACCTGAATTCTAAAAGTTATAGTATCTTTGTCTCTCCCCTTTGCTTGGTGTCAGCATTCCTGTGGCCTGTTTTCCAAGCAGGGATGGTGAAAGATTTGACCTGGGTACTCCGCCTGTGTCCCATAGGCCCTTTGGCAGGTCACAAAACGAGTGCTGCCTGACAGCTTTGACACAGGTGAACCTGGTTCCTGCTGAGAAGCCTCTACCCATTGGCTCATCCTTCTTTGCTTTTTCTTTTTTGACTTTAGCTCAGAGATGAGGATTCCTCAGCAGAGAGCCGCTTCTTTTTACCCAGCTTGAGGGCCTGTGTACGCTCTCTTACATGTGCTGCGGACCCTCTCACGCATGTCGTGGACCCTCTCACGTGTGCTGTGTATGTTGTCACACGTGCTGTGGACCCTCTCACACGCATGCTGCATACATTGTCACATGTGTGCTGCAGACCGTCTCACACATGTGCTGCATACGCTCTCACACGTGCACTGTGGACCCTCTCACATGTGTGCTGTGTACATTATCACACACGTGCTGTGGACCCTCTCACATGTGTGCTGCGGACCCTCTCACACGCGTGCTGCGTACATTATCACACGTGAGCTACGGACTGCCTCACACACGTGCTACATACGCTCTCACACGTGTGGTGTGGACCCTCACAAGCGTGCTGCAGACCCTCTCACACGTGCTGTCTATACAGATCTTTGGTCCCACCTTACCTTCTGCATCATGGCAGCTGTTTTGGGGGCCTCCCTGGTGGGCTGAATCATGGTACCGAAGGACTATGGTTTATTAAAGCAACAGCGCCATTAGAGGTATGTTAGGCATATCCCCAGATCTCCCAGGAGCTTGGGACACTGCTTCTCGCCCTTCCCTGGAAAAGCTCAGGCTGCTTCCCTGCCCTAATCTACACTCCTTGTCCCCGCAACCCCATTCCCGGTTGCCCCAGGTCCCAAGCCTTTGTGATCACTATAAAAAAAAAAAAATCCCAGAGATCAGAGATGCGTGACTCGATGGACTGCTGGTCTCTGTGGTCCCCTCCCCACTCCCACTTGTCGTCCTGGCTGACCTCTACTTGTCTGGGAAAACCAATCCTGGTGTCACCTCGCCAGGCCCTCCACTGTCCTCCCAGAGATTGCCGGGCCTGCCCCCTACACTACACACCCATTGTGTCTCCCGTCTTCATTTTGAGCCCGTCTCCCACCAGACTCAGCTGTCGCAGAGAAGGGCTGCCTTTGTGACCTCCCACACCACAGTGCTACCTGGCAGGGTGTCTGGCACAGTAGATACTCGCTTAGTAAGTGTTTGTTATGCTGACTTAAGCAACTAAGGAATGCCCTTATTCCAGCCCCAGAGAACTCGCCCCAGAAAGCAGGCAAGAATTCATGTAAGAGAACTCAAGGATGTGATTTCACACTTTCTTGCCAGACCGTCTCGCCTGATGAAGGGAAGAGAAGCCTGTCGACGTTTTCACAGTGAGGAGCCATCTGTGATTAAACTGCAGGCACAGGACAGGCCGGCCTCAGTGCTGGGGTCCATCAGCGTCTTTCTTGTAGGTGTACTTGGGTTAGCCCCTGGAGTCCTGGAGGTACAGTGGTTAAGAGCTCGGCTGCTAACCAAAAAGTCGGCAGTTCGAATCCACTAGCTGCTCCTTGGAAACCTTATGGGGCAGTTCTGCTCTGTCCTATGAGTTGGAATCAACTCAATGACAACAGATTTGGTTTGGTTTCCAGAAAAGCTGGGTCTAAACCAAACCAAACTCATTTCTGTTGAGTTGATTCTGACTCATAGCGACCCTATAGGACAGAGTAGAACTGCCCCATAGGGTTTCCAAGGAGTAGCTGGTGGATTTTAACTGCTGACCTCTTGGATAGCAGCTGAGCTCTTTTCCACTGCACCACCAGGGCTCCAAGCTGGGTACAGGGGCCACTAAAGGGTCCCTGGGTGGCACGAATGATTTGCACCTGACTACTAACCTAGGCTAACCTAAGGGCTGGTAGAGGCACCTCGGGAGAAAGCCCTGGCGATCTGCTTCCATAAAGATTATAGCTGAGAAGACCTTGCAGGACAGTCCTACTCTGTAACACGTGGTGCTGCCATGAGTCGGGGGCCGAGTCGATACCAGCTAACAACAACAACATGGCCTAGCAGGCTGTCTTGGGGCTTCTGGATGACTCGAGGTTGTGATGCTTCTTGTTCATAGTTCAGTGCATGGAGTTAGGGGGGCTATGCCCTGTGCAGTTGCTGGACCAAAACGAAGGTCACAGTAAGAGCCTGGGTTACTATATCCAGATGTGCCAGTAATTGGAGAGCGCCCACGTGCGATGCCAAGATGGCGGGGACTGAGTGGAGCCTTGAGCTTTGGGTGCGGGAGGCAACTTTCTATGTGGTGTCTGAGGCTGCTGGCTTGGCTGTGCCAGGGCTGAGTAAAGGAGCTCACGAGGTGGAGATCCCACCCATTCTGCTGTCTTCCTGTTCTTCTGTTGGCATCCAGATAACCAACCAGTCTGACTGGTCTTTGTCTCTCCATTGCCTCTGCCTTGATTCTGGTTTTCGTTTCTCACCTGGACCATTGCAATGGCCTCCAGTTCCTGGTCTGCCCCTCAACATCCTAGCACCCAGGTTTAATGTTCTAACAAGGTCTGACCATATCATTCTGACTGCAAAAAAGTTTAATAGAGTAAAACTTGCAAAAGCCAGAACGTGTGTAAGGCTTAAACCTGTCGGAGACGGTTTTATTATTTTCCATAGCTAACATATTTTCCACTAATAGAGAGTGGTAGAAAAGTAGTGAGACTGTACCCTGCCAAAGGCAGAAAACTTGCAAGCCCCATTGATTTCCGGCTCTCATAGGTTTCGCTGCAGCTCCTCATCCCCTGTAGAAACCCACGGGAGGAAAGGGTACCTTGTCGTTGTTCTGTTTTGCATTTACTTAATCACTAAAGAGAATGACAAGTTTTCTCCGTGTCGCATATTAAGTTGGCTTTGATACGCACCATAGAATAAGTACTTGAAAATATCAAGTAAATCTTTTTTAAGAGAATTAGCCTGGAAGGGTAAGACGTGGCCCGCTTTGAGCCAGAAGAATGGACTCACTGACCCCTGTGGGCCAGTTTCCTTTCCTGGGAGGCCAAAGCTTGTGAATTTTCAAGGCCTCCTTTCTCTTCCTTGACTCAGATCATCTAAGATACTTAACCAACGGGCAGCCTTCCATTGAGCGATTCCCCATCAGCTTTAAAACCTATTTCTCAGGAAACTACTTTCACCACGTTGTGCTGGGAATTTACTGCAATGGCTGCTATGGCTCCCTGGGCATGAGCCGAAGGGCTGAGCTGATGGACAAGCCGTTGACCTTTCGGACGCTGAGTGACCTCGTCTTTGACTTTGAAGACTCCTACAAGAAATACCTGCACACGGTCAAGAAGGTCAAGATTGGGCTGTATGTCCCCCATGAGCCTCATAGCTTCCAGCCCATTGAGTGGAAGCAGCTGGTCCTCAACGTCTCAAAGATGTTGAGGGCTGACATAAGGAAGGAGCTGGAGAAATACGCGAGGGACATGAGAATGAAGGTAGGTGCAGGGAAGACATGAGTCCTGGTGGCGCAGCGGTTAAAGCTCTTGGCTGCCAACCCTAAAGTTCGGCAGTTCGAACCCATCAGCGGCTTTGTGGGAGAAAGACCTAGTGATCTGCTTCTGTAAAGATTACAGCCAAAAAAACCCTATGGTGCAGTTCTACTCTGTCCCATAAGGTCGCTGAGTTGGAATTGACTCTGAGGCAGACAACAGCAGGAAAGACAAAGGGGCGATCCAAGAAGGCTCCTTCCCCACGTGTCCTCTCTCTCCCCCTCCTCCCTCCCTCCCCACCTCTTGCCACGTGCCCCTTGTATCTGAAATGGTCACTGGCCACCCTAATAAGACAAAAAGATAAGTCATTTGCTGCTGTTTGATGTGACAAGTAAAATCTCTTTCTGTACATGTTATTGTTCGGTGCTGTTGAGTCGGTTTCAACTCGTAGTGACCCTGCGTACAACTGAACAAAACCCTGCTTGGTCCTGCACCACCCTCACAACTGCTGCTGTGTTTAAAAAATCAGAGCTAAAACCAGTGTTAGAGCAGTGTCTTGGCCTGCAATTTCTTAATGAAATCAAATCCAAAATCTTAGTAATTTTATAACGAAGCTCTAGTTTTATTCTGTTTTGACCTTATAATAGGGTGACCAGCCATCCCAATTTTCCCACAACAGAGGGGTTTCCCAGGACACGAACTTTTCAGTACTAAAGCCAGGAGAGTCTCAGGTCGCCTCACTTTACAGGATGTAGAGTCACGTGGCAGCGCTGCATTGCTTTGTGAGTCGCAAAGCCCTTTGATGTGAAGTTCTGATCTGGTGTCATAATAACAAGCAAGGCACATTCAGTGTGCTGGCCCCATGAAGTCTATGCTTGTAAACCCTTGTCTCTACCAGTGTCATTTCCAAGGTGACATGATGCCCCCTTGTCCTGTCCCTCCAGGACCGTGGAGTCCCTGGGAGAAGGCTTATGCATACACTGAGGAGAAAAGGATTATGCTGACTTCAGGCTTGGTTAGGATTAGCACCTGAGGACTTGTCATTGTCCCTCTGTGGGGCCTTGAGTGGAGACTCTTGATAAATTGACCACTCTGTGCATGTGTGTGAATGGGAGATTTGGAGGAGAAATAAGCTGGTTTCTGGAGACGTGTAGATGGGACAGTGCCTTCAGGAGGAGAGGAACTTGCAAGCGCTAGACATAGCCCCAGGGGTTTGATGCACAGGGCTCTGCGTCCCTCTCTGGCCTGCAAAGGGGGGCAGGGATGTGATCATCCATAGTACTCTCTGGAAAGTGGCACCCTGCTTCCTGCCAGTGCAGAATGAGAGAGGAGCACCTCTGTCTTGGGCCTCCTCCTTTAGAAGCCTTTCTGGTCCATGCCTTCTAAACTATGGGATGGTGAATGGGCTGGGGCTGTGTTACAGGAAGACGTGAGGGTGGGGCTCCTTTGGGAACTGGTGTGGTGACT
Organism: Loxodonta africana; assembly: GCF_030014295.1. Taxonomy (NCBI): domain Eukaryota; kingdom Metazoa; phylum Chordata; class Mammalia; order Proboscidea; family Elephantidae; genus Loxodonta; species Loxodonta africana. The sequence continues at coordinate 64,199,852 of NC_087366.1, read as the reverse complement.
CCTTCTATCTCCTTCAGATCCTGAAACCTGCAAGTGCCCACTCTCCTACCCAAGTGAGAAGCCGGGGAAAATCCCTGTCCCCACGAAGGAGACAGGCAAGCCCTCCGAGACGGCTCGGCAGACGAGACAAATCGTGAGTAATATTTTCTCCTCCCCAACTCAAGGCCAAACTCACACTCTCCTGGGGCTATCCTGACCCTTGGGGACAAAGCTGTGTCCTGGGCTTGGCATTGGACCTAGACAGTGATCTCCAAAAGGACTGCTCCTCACTCAGGAGACAGGTCCTGTGGAAAAGGACCCACTGTGGGTGTCAGCCCATTGCTGTTACTCTAGGCACAGTCACTTGTGCACACAAATGGGGGAGAAGCTCCAGACAGCATGAGAGGAAAGCTGTCCTGAAACTGGGCAGCGTGGAAGGAGCTCTGGACCTACAAGTAGGACACCTGGGTTCTGGAACCAGCTCAGCTGTGTATGAGCTGTATGAGCTTCGGCATGTCATGTAATCTTTCTGGGCTTTTCTTACCCATAAAATGGAGTTGTTAGAATTTGTGAACTTTTCTAAAATTTTACAGTCTTTTGAGCCCAGCAGAAAGTGTGGTTACCACCAATGGATGGTGGCATCTGAAATACCCCCAGGCTTATCCTCGTCCTTGGCCAACTCTACTCTCCCGTTTTAGTCCTAAAGATGGTTTCAGCACAGGTTTGTCCTTTTAAGGGGCAGGATGGCTTCGGACCTTTCTTATGTGGCCTCCCAACCCTCACCCTAAGCTGATCACCACCCCTGACCCCTGGCCCTGGCCCAACCTTGTCTCTCTTCCTCTCTGATTCAAATATCTATTAATTGCTGTCACTGAGCAAGATGGCAGTTCCCCTATGAGCATATAAACTCTCCCCAGAGGCCAGTTAGCATAGAGTGAGTGACCAAGAGACAGGAATCTGGCCACTCATAAAGCAGAGGAAGGGGACACTTTCATCTGATTCGTTATCTTTGCTGTCAATCTCCAGCCAAAGTTGAGCATACTACAGTGTAAGGCTCTTCCCTTAGCCCCAAGAGTCCAGAGCATGTGAAAGCCTAACTGTCCTACCTGGCAAAAGATTTATGCACGGAATGAGAGCCATTGGTTTTATGATGATTCCTGTTTGGATCCATTTTACATGTGTCCACAGGGACTGCCAGGTCAGAGGCATGTTAAGTTTTTAATCAGAGAAAGTTACCGTGATTGCCTGGGGATGCTGAAGTCAATAAGATCTTAGAAACTGGCTGTGGGGACGAATGTCAGGACGATAAGCTAGGCGGTGGTGGCTGTGTTTGTTGTTGCTGTTGTTTGAGAAGAGGGGAAGAAGAACATGAGTTGAAGTTGAGACTGTGAACTTGAGGTGCTTCTTAGGCATTCAGGAAGAGCGTCCTAGAAGCTGCTGAAAATGCAGACCTGGAGGGGTCAGGAAGGAAGGCCTGAGGGAGATGGGGATTCTTTCCATCACCTTCCTCCCTCTGTGCACAGAGGAGGTTGATCTCCAGCCCCAGAGCGGGAGGCCCCAGAGCCCCAGCCCCAGAGTGGAAGGCCTCAGAGCCCCAGTCCCAGAGCGCAAGGCCTCAGGAGCACAGAGATGATTGCTTGACATTTGTTGAAAGCATAAACTTCAAAAGTGGTGAGGAGTGGCTGCAAGCAGCCTCTGAACCTCCCAGGCCTATGACCTGTCCTGCAGCCCTTTCTCCTGGATAGAGAGAATGGGTTCCTAGGAGTCTTTCTTCATAAACTCCTTCCGGTAGGTCAGAAGTCTTAAACAAGTAGGACGAGGTGGCCTTGAACCAGTTTGAGCATCGAAACACTAAGTGGGAAGAGGGAGCCAAGGTGGCTTTTGGGTCTGTATGGTCAATTTCATATGAGCAAACTCAGTCAGACCGTGATTATTTTTGGTGGCAGAGTCCTTGCCATTTTTCTTCTCTCTTCCCAGTGTTTGGAGATTGGGTAGGGAATCAAGAGAGCGAATATCTTGGCTGAAGTTTCAAAATAGATTGAGGTGGTATGAGGGAGGAAGATTCTCTTCCCACTTCCTCCTAGCCCTGACTTCCGAGTTACAGGGCAGGGGAGGAGGTTGCAGGGGCCACCGCGCAGGAGAACAGTTCCTCCTAGCCCTGACTTCCGAGTTACAGGGCAGGGGAGGAGGTTGCAGGGGCCACCGCGCAGGAGAACAGTTCCTCCTAGCCCTGACTGCTGAGTTACGGGGCTGGGGAGGAGGTTGCAGGGGCCACCATGTAGGAGGAGAGGGAAGAGAAATGCAGAAGACGAGAGTAAAATGGAGGGCTGTGAGAGCTGGGAACCCAAAGAAGAACCGGAGCACCAAGCCCCTCCCTCCCTCTCCAGATGCCTGTTTCCGCCATTGCTACAGTCTAGAACCCAGGACACCTTGCTTCCTAGAGGGATGCTTGGAGAAAAGCAGTTTCTCAGCTTCTGCCCGTGGCTCCCAGCAAGCATGTTTTTCTCCAGGTAATCTTGCTTTTGGTGACAAAACGAGAAAGTGACCAGTATGATTATGACCCAACAACTCCAAAACTCTGGGGATCCTTCTACAGGATCGTCAAGACAAGGAAAGTGTTGGTGACTGTCACTGTGTTATTATTTCAGCATTACATAAGGCCATCAGGCCATTTCTAAATGTGTTGGGTGCCATGATGAAGCTTGGGAGTGGCCTAAAGGGCGGAAAATTACCACAATAGGCAAGAGGCCCATCAGCTGTGGGGTCCCACCCCACCTGTGTGTAGATAATTTTAGTGGCTTTCTATCCCCATCCACCTCCTCCCTACAGCTGGGGCTATTTCCAGCCCTGGATTCCTCTCCATTTTTGCACTTGTCTGAATAATCCTTCTAGAAGGGAAGGAGGATCAGTGTCACTGGGTTGACAGAAGAGAGTCAGCTGAGTGGGAGGTCAGGCAGCAGCCAGGGCACTGCATCCGTGGAGACAGACTGCCAAGAGGGAAATGGGGACTCCCCCACCCCTTCCACCCAGGAGTCCTTTTTTATACTCTGCCTCCCTGGGGTGTTTAAATCCTCTTCCACACAGAGCGGTCAAGCGGTTTCCTTTGGTTCTTAAAGAGACAGGGAGTCGGAGGTTGAGATCCCATGTTTGAAAAGCCCTCTGTGAACTTAAACTGGCCCCTCCACACCATGGGGTTCAGTTTTCTTGACACTGTTTCACTGAAGGGAGTTCGCAGTAGTTCCCAACCAGGGCCAGGCTGCCCTCTGGGGGTGGGAGAATAGAAAGGTGATGGGAGAGTTTTTGCTTATTACAGTAATAGAGGGTGCTTCCCCATTTGGAGCCAGGCACCAGAGATGGTCAAGACCATCCTGCCCAATAAAGAGCCATACCATTTAAAATGCCAACAGTACACCATTACTGAATGTTTTGATCAAAGATTCTATAGTAGAATCCTGATCAAAAGGGGGGAAATGAGGAACAGAATTTCAAATTGTAATGGAATCCAGACTTTCTGGAGCCAGTGAGGCTAGATATACCCCAAAAACTATAGACCTGATATAATCTTTAAACCCTAAACCAAAAATATCTCCTAAAGTCTTCTTTAAACCAAATAGTAGTTTAGCTTAATTAGTAAAGAGTGTCTGCCTTGAGCATTGTGTTCTTTTAAAGATCTATATGGAATCAAATTGATAACAGCAATGTGAAAGTTAGACAGGAAGCTTGGGGGCAATGAGTTTATGTTATTGAGGAAGGAACAACATGGAAAAGGAGGGTGAGAATGGTTGCACAGTTTGAAGAATGTAATCAGTATCGCTGCATTGTGCTTGTAGAAATTGTTGAATTGGCGTTATGTTTTGCTGTGTATATTTTCAACAATAACAAAAAAAAGAGAATAAATTATTAAGGGGAAAAAAAGACACCCTATGGAGTACAGTTCTACTCCATGGGGTTGCCATGAGTTGGGATCAACTCAACTACATCCGACAACGGTGTACGGATTGATAGTACATAGCCCATAGATAGGTTGTGGAGCTTTAATAAGATAGGAGACACTCCACAAGAAGCTCAGTGCCAGAACGTAGCAGAGGCTCACTATGAAACTAACCAACATAAAAACATAAAAAAAAAAAAGTAAAATGCCGACAGCGCCCCCACTGAGAATTCAGTGCTCCCTGAGGCCCTTTCATCTCTGACAGTTGACTGTCTTGATTTGCTGCCCGTGACCTGAGCCTGGGAGCGGGAGTGAGTGGACAGTGCTTTTCTGGCTCAGCTGCCTGTGTTAGCGTGAAAGCAGCTCCTGCCAGTTGGAATGACCGTGTGGAACATTCTTCAGAACTAGGGCAAGAGTCCCTGAGGACCCACAAGAAACTTTGTATTCTCTCCTTTGTATTGCTCCTTTTCCCCCATTTCTCCTCCTTTTCTCTTTGCTGTTGATGTTTCTTTTCCTCTTTTTCTTCCTCTTTGATTTCCTTTCTTCATCATGTGTCTCTGTAGCAGCTTGTGGCTCTCGTGGGCATTGCTCTCTCTGCTAGAGTCAGTCCCTTCAGGCTCCCAGAGGCTCATCAGCCCTACCTCAAGATAAAGTCTTCCAAGCAGAGCTGCAGGCGGGCAATGGAATTGCCACTCCCTTGTATCCTAGGAGCCCTGGTGATACAGTGGTTAAGCACCCTGCCGCTAACTGAACATTTGGCGGTTCAAACCCACCAGTCACTCCGGAGGAGAAAGATGTGGCAGTCTGCTTCTGTAAAGATTATAGCTTTGGAAACCCTGTGGAGCAGTTCTACTCTGTCCTGTAGGATTGCTACAAGCCGTGATCCACTTGACAGCAGTGGCTTTGGTTTGGTTTCTGTCACGAAGGGTTGCCTGGCTTCAGGCATCTGCAGAGTAAGGCCACAAATCCCCAAACCAGACCAGCTGCTGTCGAGTCGGTTCCAGCCCACGGTGACCCCAGGTGTTACAGAGCAGGCCAGAGGCTTTTCAAGGATGTTGTAGAGAATAAATTTGGTTCCATAATCCAATCACATTGAAGAGATTTTGACCAAAAGAAGTTATTCTCCTTATACCCGAAATGAGGAAAGATCTGAGGGTAGAAAAGAGAAAATTTCCTTAGGTGGAAGGCGGAGGGGGAAACAAAAAGGAAAGAAGAGAGAACTGGGAAGCTATGGAGGCAAAAGTGAAACCTCTCAGATACTAGGGGATTTCTTTCCTGAAGAGGCCCAGTTTCCACCCGGATGACTGCCAACTTAGCTCCTCACAGAATTACATATGGCCCAGGGTCCCTGGGGGGGCAGTGCTAGATCAGCAGTAGAATTCTCACCTTCCGTGTGGGAGACCTGGGTTCAATTCTTGGCCAACACACCTCGTGGGCAGCCACTACCCATCTGTCAGTGGAGGCTTATGCGTTGCTCTGATGCTTCCAGACTAAGGTCGACTAGTAAGAAAGGCCTGGCAATCTACTTCCAAAAATCAGCCAAAGAAAACCCCGAGGATCACAATGGCCCAATCCATAACCAGTCATGGGGATGGTGTAGAGCCAGGCAGCGTGGGGTCGCCATGAGTCAGGGGCTGACTCCATAGCAACTATCAACAACGGAGTCCCTGGGGTTGCTTGGAGAAGCCAGCAGAAATGACGGGCCTTATCAGGAATGACTGCATCAAGCAGAATAAGTGGGGAACCTCCATGACCTCACTGTTGCAGGCGGTCAGGCAAGGTCAGGGTTCCCAGTGCTGAGGGCTCTCAGAACAGAAAGGAGGGGTGAGAGCAAAGCCTGGGCCTGTGCCCTGGGGTCTCAGGTAGGGGCCTGTGACTCAGCCTCTGCCCAGAGCCTCCCCTTAGGGAAGACCTGGGGGAAGGGCAAAGGGCTGGGGAATCTCTCCGGGGCCAAGTCTCTCTTGGCTGAGGCCTCTCTGTTTACATAAGGACTTCAGCTGCCTGCCCTGTCAGCTGCTCCTGTGGTGTCTGCAGCCCTGGGGAGGGAGGAATGTGAGAGTGGAGCAGGGCTGTCCTTGAATGAGGGTGACAGGTGTGAATGAACTTCCTCCATCTCAGTGCCCCTCCACTCAGGCCACACTGCCTCCCTGGCCTCCCACCTAGGCCATCAGCCCTAAATCGGGCCTGGCCTGATTCCCTCCAGCCTGGCAAAACAGGAGGGCCTCGGGTCTCTGCCTACACTTCTAAAGGCAAGGCCCGTGCCAGCCCTGATTTAACCTGCTCCAGGCTGCCAACATTGAGGACTAAGAAGTCAGTGTTAGAGCTGCCCTTTTACTGCAGGTGAACATCCCACCTTCTAGAGCTATGACCTCAGAGGGGCAGGAGCAAGAAGCACAGAAGACTGGCTGCTGTCTGTGCTTCCCCATCCTACAGCCCTGAGCCTGGTGACCCTCTAGGGCAGGTGGCCCATGCCCACAAAGTGCCTCCACATGTAGGAGAGGAGCTGGAGGTCAGTGTTCTTCAGAAGAAAAGGAATGGCTACTGGCCCTGTTGAGAGCCATTGTCTTGGTAACATGAATACCTAACAAGGTTCTTGGCACAAAGTGCTGCTTAGTAAATTCTCCAGAGTCATTAACAGGCAAGCCTTAGGGGCCCAGCTCTGACACCACCACTGGGGTCTTTACATCCATCCTGCCCAGCAGCAGCTGGGGTGGGGGGAGGTATGGACAAGTGAGGAGAGGAGGTGCTTCAGACAGCCCTCAGCCAGATCAGAGGCTGGTGGCCTGGGCGGAGCCCGACACAATCTCCTTCCACTTACTGCCGCTTCTCTTTAATCCAGTCTCCCACACTTCTTGTATGTACAGCCCAGGAAGTGGTGGGGTCCTCACTTCCCTTAAACCTAGTCTCCCACACCTCTTGTCTGTACAGCCCAGGAGGTGGTGGGGTCCCCACTTCCCTTAAACCCAGTCTCCCACACCTCTTGTATGTACAGCCCAGGAGGTGGTGGGGTCCCCACTTCCCTTAAACCCAGTCTCCCACACCTCTTGTATGTACAGCCCAGGAGGTCGTGGGGTCCCCACTTCCCTTAAACCCAGTCTCCCACACCTCTTGTATGTACAGCCCAGGAGGTGGTGGGGTGCCCTTTCCCTTAAACCCAGTCTCCCACACCTCTTGTATGTACAGCCCAGGAGGTGGTGGGGTCCCCCTTCCCTTAAATCCAGTTTCCCACACCTGTTGCATGTACAGCATAGGAGGTGGTGTGGTCCCCACTTCCCTTAAACCCAGTCGCCCACTCCCGTTGTATGTACAGCCCAGGAGGTTGTAGGGTCCCTTTCCCTTAAAACCAGTCTCCCACACCTCTTGTATGTACAGTCCAGGAAGCAGGGGGTTCCCCTTCCCTTAAACCCAGTCTCCCATACCTCTTGTATGTACAGCCCAGGAGGTGGTGGGGTCCCCCTTCCCTTAATCCAGTCTCCCACACACCTATTTATGTACAGCCCAGGAGGCGGTGGAGTCCCCCTTCCCTTAATCCAGTCTCCCACACACCTATTTATGTACAGCCCAGGAGGTGGTGGGGTCCCCCTTCTCTTAATCCAGTCTCCCACACACCTATTTATGTACAGCCCAGGAGGTGGGGGGTCCCCCTTCCCTTAATCCAGTCTCCCACACACCTATTTATGTACAGCCCAGGAGGCGGTGGGGTCCCCCTTCCCTTAATCCAGTCTCCCACACACCTATTTATGGACAGCCCAGGAGGTGGGGGCGTCCCCTTTCCCTTAATCCAGTCTCCCACACACCTATTTATGTACAGCCCAGGAGGTGGGGGCGTCCCCTTTCCCTTAATCCAGTCTCCCACACACCTATTTATGTACAGCCCAGGAGGCGGTGGGGTCCCCCTTCCCTTAATCCAGTCTCCCACACACCTATTTATGTACAGCCCAGGAGGCGGTGGGGTCCCCACTTCAGTCCCCAACCTGCTGCCATCACTTCCTGCCTCTCAGGCTTTTAGTGGCTTCACTGGTGCCAATATCCATCCAGTGGGCTGTTCCTCAGCTTGAGGCTGCCTCAGAGTGTGAAGGACTCAATGCGACACTTGGCACATTTGGGGGATGATTCACACTCCCCAGATTGTCCAGAGCTAGTTAGGGTGGTAATAGTCGTAGTGTCTCCGGGCATAACTCTGTGGGCCCAGCCCTGCTCCTCCCCACCTGCTTCCCCTCTGGACACCCTGGGCCATGGCTGGCTCAGTGAGAGTGCTGCTCCTAGAATGGAGACCAGCCAGGGTCAAGGGGACCTGGGAAGGCCATCAGGCTTTTACCCTGGGCACGTTTGCCTGGGGAGAGTTGAGGCTGAGTTCATCTATCTGTGTGGAGAGAGAAGTGGCCCTTTGCTCCTCCCACAAAGCAAGTCAAAGGAACCCGAAACAGTGCCCCTAAAACAGGCCACCTGAGAGCTCTCCAACAGGAAAATCCTTTGATGTCTTTCCCCTCTTTGGATTGGGGAGGGGTTTGGAGAAATATACTGTCGAGTCTAAAATAATCACTCCGAATCTGATGAAAGATTCTGGGCAAGTGCAGGCCCAGCTGAGTCATCCTCTTGGTGCTTGAGTTTCTTAAAAATAAACCCCTTATAATGTTCTAACTATAGCTGGGGGAGCCCCACAGGGGGCCTCCCCACACACAGCAGCTCACAGCTCTGCCCTGAGATGAGCTGGCAAGGCCTGAACGGGATTTCTGGAGGGGCCCACAGGCAGGCGGAGGTTGTGAGAACCCACTCCTGCCCTTCACCAGGCCAGAAGGGGAGAAAGAAAGAGTCCCTTTTCTGGGCAGTCCATCTGGAGTCCCAGTTTAACTCTTTTTTCTGCTGGCACTAACCTTTTCCTCTCCTGGATTCTGGGTACTTCGGATGAGGTGGGGGGTGGGGGGTGGGCAGAGACCTAGAGGAGAGAAAAGACAGACCAATGTAGAGTCACGCTCAGCTTTTCAAGCAGGAGGCTCCCCAGGCTTCGCAGCAGAACAGCAAGGCCTCTCCTAGCCAGAAAAAATGTCCTTCCTACTTGCTAATTCTCAGTGCCATCATGGCAACTTGGATTTCCAGCTTAGGACTTAGTTAAAATGAAACTATTTCATGATAAAGGTGACATATGAAACTCTATCAGCCATTTACACATTAGTGAGAACTAAAGTTTACTGAGAGGTACTAGATATTCAGCAGTGGGGAGTTATAGATGAATTCACTTGGGCCCTGCTCTCAAGCTGTTCACAAGGATTATAAATTGGCAGGATTCTCTTAACAGATTTACAAAAGAAAGTGCAATGGAATATAGAAGAAGAAGCAATGGGTTGTGAGGGTAGGGTGTCACAAAACATCTCACGGAAGAAGTGGCACTTGGGTTGGACCTCGCAGGAGGGTCAGCAGATGTGGGGGAGGGCATTCCAGACAGAGCAGCATTAGCCAAGGTGCAGAGTGGGAGAGTAGGTGGTGTACTAGAGGCTTGAGAGGCTGTTTTGGCTAGGTGGGGACAATTGGGGCCAGTTTTCGTAGCGGTAAAGGGTGTGGGCTCCAAATTCACACTGCCTGGGGACGGCTCTGGCTCTGCTACTTGCTAACCATGTGACTTTGAGCAAGTTCCCTAATGTTCTGGGCCTTCGTTTTCTCTTCTGTGAACAGGTAGTAAGACTGTCAACCCCGTAAGGTTGTGGCGAGGATTAATGAATATGTGCAAACTTCTTAGAACAGCGCCTAGCACATAAAGTGCTTAATAAAGGCTGTTTATAATACCCTGGCACCTGGTAGGAGTTGGGGGATTGGTAGGATTGCCAGGGAAAGGTTTAGAAAAAAGGAGGCCAAAGACCCTGAATTAAATTTCATGTATTTTCAAGGATGCCAGTAGCAGAACACAGGTGAAGGTAAAAAGTCAAGCTTCAGGAGCACACAAAGTACAGAAAAAGTGGAAATTCTTCCCTCAGGGCTGGAGAGCACCAAAGTGAAGAATTCGGGTGACTGGCCAGAAAGCAGCTTCTCTGAGGAGGTGCCAAGTCTGTGGCAAGTTAGCTACAGGGTCCTGTAGAAGCTCACACTGCAGGAATGAGAGGGGAGCCTTGTCCTCCTGGTTCCTGTCCTGTATCTGTCCTGGCACCAACTCCCCAGTGGTGCTGCTGGTGACAGCACTCAGTGAGAGAAGACAGCTCAGTGCAGATCTGTCCTAACCCTCAGAAGCAGTTGTAAGCATTATTCTCATACAAGGGCAGCATGTTATGTTTCAGGGGTAGAGGCGTGATGTGGTGTTGAGGAAGACGCCAGACCAGGAAGAAAGAATGCAAGAAAGGCTCAGAAACTGGGGGTGCTGGAGCTGACTGTTGGGTTCTGCAAGGACCATGGAACAAGGAATTTTCTTGTTAAGTTGTCGTTGTTAGGCGCCATTGAGTCAGATGCGACTCATAGCGACTATACGCTCAACACTGCCCGGTCCTGTGCCATCCTCACAATTGTTGCTATGCTTGAGCCCATGTTGCACCCAGTGTCAATCTGTCTCGTTGAGGGCCTTCCTCTTTTCCGCTGACCCTCTACTTTACCAAGCATGATGTCCTTCTCCAGGGACTGATCCGTCCTGACAGTAGGTCCAAAGCATGTAAGATGTAGTCTCAAACCATCCTTGCTTCTAAAGAGCATTCTGATTGTACTTCTTCCAAGACAGACTTGTTCTTTCTTTTGGCAGTCCATGGTATATTCAATATTCTTCACCAACATCACAATTCAAAGGCGTCAATTCTTCTTCGGTCTTCCTTATTCATTGTCCAGCTTTCACATGCATATGATGTGATTGAAAATACCATGGCTTGGGTCAGGCGCACCTTAGTCTTCAAGGTGACATCTTTGCTTTTCAACACTTTAAAGAGGTCCTTTGTAGCAGATTTGCCCAGTGCAATGCGTCTTTTGATTTCTTGACTGCTGCTTCCATGGGTGTTGATTGTAGATCTAAGTAAAATGAAATCCTTGATAACTTCAATCTTTTTTCCATTTATCATGATGTTGCTCATTGGTCCAGTTGTGAGGATTTTTGTTTTCTTTATGTTGAGGTGTAATCCATACTGAAGACTGTGGTCCTTGATCTTTATCAGTAAGTGCTTCAAGTCCTCTTCACTTTTAGCAAGCAAGGCTGTGTCATCTGCATAATGCAGGTTGTTAATGAGTCTTCCTCCAATCCTGTTGCCCCATTCTTCATCATATAGTCCAGCTTCTCAGATTATTTGCTCAGCATACAGATTGAATACGTGTGGTGAAAGGATACAACCCTGACGCACACCTTTCCTGACTTTAAACCAATCAGTATCCCCTTATTCTGTCCAAATAACTGCCTCTTGATCTATATAAAGGTTCCTCATGAGCACAATTAAGTGTTCTGGAATTCCCATTCCTCACAGTGTTATCCATAGTTTGTTATGATCCACACAGTCGAATGCCTTTACATAGTAAATAAAACACAGGTAAACATCCTTCTGGTATTCTCTGCTTTCAGACAGGATCCATCTGACATCAGCAATGATATCCCTGGTTCCACGTCCTCTTCTAAAACCGGCCTGAATTTCTGGCAGTTCCCTGTCGATATACTGCTGCAGCCGTTTTTGAATGATTTTCAGCAAAATTTTGCTTGTGTGCAATATTAATGATATTGTTCAATAATTTCCTCATTCAGTTGGATCACCTTTCTTGGGAATGGGCATAAATATGCATCTCTTCCAGTCGGTTGGCCAGGTAGCTATCTTCCAAATTTCTCGGCATAGATGAATGAGCACCTCCAGCACTGCATCCGTTTGTTGAAACATCTCAATTGATATTCCATCAATTCCTGGAGCCTTGTTTTTCGCCAATGCCTTCAGAGCAGCTTGGACTTCTTCCTTCAGTACCATCGGTTCCTGATCATATGCTACCTCTTGAAGTGGTTGAACGTCGACTAATTCTTTTTGGTATAATGACTCTGTGTATTCCTTCCATCTTCTTTTGATGCTTCCTGTGTCGTCTAATATTTTCCCCATAGAATCCTTCACCATTGCAACTTGCAGCTTGAGTTTTTTCTTTAGTTCTTTCAGCTTGAGAAACGCTGAGTGTGTTCATCCCTTTTGGTTTTCTGTCTCCAGCTCTTTGCACATGTCATTATAATACTTTACTTTGTCTTCTCGAGCTGCCCTTTGAAAACTTCTGTTCAGTTCTTTGACTTTATCATTTCTTCCTTTTGCTTTAACTGCTCAACGTTTGAGAGCAAGTTTCAGAGTCTCCTCTGACATCCATCTTGATCTTTTCTTTCATTCCTGTCTTTTCAATGACCTCTTGCTTTCTTTATGTATGATGTCCTTGCACAACTTGTCTAGTGTTTGGTCATTAGCATTCAGTGTGTGAAGTCTGTTCTTGAGATGGTCTCTAAATTCAGGTGGGATATACTCAAGGTCATATTTTGGCTCTCGTGGACTTGCTCTGATTGTCTTCAGTTTCAACTTGAACTTGCGTATGAGCAATTGATGGTCTGTACCACAGTCGGCCCCTGGCCTTGTCCTGACTGATGATATTGAGCTTTTCCATCGTGTCTTCCCACAGATGTAGTTGATTTGACTACTCTGTATTCCATCTGGTGGGGTCCATGTGAATAGTCGCTGTTTATGTTGGTGAAAAATGGTATTTGCGATGAAGAACTTGGTGGTCTTGCAAAATTCTACCATTCGATCTCTGGCATTGTTTCTATCACCAAGGCCGTATTTTCCAACTACGGATCCTTCTTTGTTGTTTCCAACTTTTGCACTGCAATCACCAGTAATTATCAATGCATCCTGATTGCATGTTCGATCAATTTCAAACTGCAGAAGCTGATAAAAATCTTCAATTTCTTCATCTTTGGCTTTTGTGGTTGGTGTGTAAGTTTGCACAACAGTTGTATTAACTGGTCTTCCTTGTAAGTGTATGGATATTATCCTATCACTGACAGCATCGTACTTCAGGATAGATCTTGAAATGCTCTTTTTGACAATGAATGCAACACCATTCCTCTTCAAGTTGTCATTCCTGGCATGGTAGACTATATGATTGTCCAATTCAAAATGGCAAATTCCAGTCCATTTGAGCTCACTAACGCCTAGGATATCAATGTTTATGCATTCTGTTTCATTTTTGATGATTTTAAATTTTCCTAGATTCATACTTTGTACATTCCAGGTTCTGATTATTAATGGATGTTTGCAGCTGCTGCTTCTCATTTTGAGTTGTGCCACATCAGCAAATGAAGGTCCCAAAAGCTTGACTCCAGCCACATTGTTAAGGTTGACTCTACTGTGAGGAGGGAGCTCTCCCCCTGTCTTTTGAGTGCCTTCCAAGCTGTGGGGGCCTCATCTTCTGGCACTATATCAGACAATGCTCTGCTGCTATGCATAAGGTTTTCACTGGCTAATTCTTTTCAGAAGTAGACTGCAGGGTCCTTCTTCCTAGTCTGTCTTAGTCTGGAAGGTCAGCTGAAACCTGTCCGCCATGGGTGACCCTGCTGGTATCTGAATACCAGTGGCATAGCTTCCAGCATCACAGCAACACACAAGCTCCCACAGTATGACAAACTGACAGACATGTGGGGATCTTGTTAAGTACATCAAAGAAAAAAAAAAAAGCCAGTTGCCATCACGTTGATTCTTCCAACTCATGGCAACTCCATGTGTGCAGAGTAGAGCTATGCTCCATAGGGTTTTCATGGCTGCAACCTTTCGGAAACAAATGCAAGGCTTTTCTCACGAGGCGCCTCTGGGTGGGTTGGAACCGCCAACCTTCTGGTTAGCAGTCAAGTGCTTAACCATTTGCTCCACCCAGGGAGAAATTGCTTCACCTTCACAGACAATACGGAGATCTGAAGAGCTCCGTGGCTTAGGTCCTGCATAGTCGGTAGGGTACAGGGGAGAAGACTGTCTCTTAGAAGCATGCAAGACTCCTGAGTGGAATTACAGAGTTTGCTAGGAACATGTTCTCCTTATTCCACATACTAACCTTCCTCTAAGGACCCCTGGTGGTGCAATAGTTAAGTGCTTGGCTGCCAACCAAAAGGTGAGTGGTTCGAACTCATCTCCTACTCCACAGGAGAAAAGACCCAGCAATCTGCTCCCATAAAGATTACAGCCTAGGAAACCCCGTGGGGCAGTTCTACTCTGTCCTGTAGGGTCGCTATGTATCAGAATTGGCTCAATGGCACACAACAATAACAACCTTCCTCAGGCTTTTTTTTTTCAGGCTGACTCAACACTGACTGTTACTGGAATCATGTCATATTCATGAGGTAGTGGTGGGAAATGGTATCAGTTAGGGTTAGGTTTGGCCACGGGTGAGGTCTGAGCTGTGGCTTGAACATCATTCACTGCACGTGAAAGAAGTCCAGCAGAAGCGGCACACGGCTTCCGGCTCTGCCTTCCTAGGTGCGCCAGCTCAGGGTGCAAGCTCCAGCCATCACGTCCACACTCCAGTCAGCAGGGAGAGAAAGGGGAGGAAGAAGACAAAGGCACATACCAGTTGTCATAACTGACGGCCGTACCACACTTCTACTTAAATCTCATTGGCTACCACTTAGTCCCAGGCTATACCAGGATACAGGGGGGCTGGGAAATGTAGTTGTATTCTAGGCAGCTGTGTGCCCAGGGGAGCCCTGGTGGTGCCGTAGTTAAGAGCTTGGCTGCTAACCAAAAGGTCAACAGTTCAAATCCATCAGCAGCTCCTTGGAAACCCTATGGATCAGTTCTACTCTGTCCTATAGGGTCACTATGAGTTAGAATCGACTCAATGGGAATGGGTTTGGTGTTTTTTTTTTTGATATGCCCAGGTAAAAATCAGGAGTGTTTTTACTAAGGAGGAAGGGGCGAGTGGGTATTAAAAGGCAACTAACAGAGTCTGCTACACAGAGATAATTAAAAACATCAGCTAAAAAACATATGTGTGTGTATATGTCTATACATATATTACACGTACTTTGGACATGTTATCAGGAGGGACCAATCCCTGGATAAGGACATCATGCTTGGTAAATTAAAGGTCAGCAAAAGAGAGGAAGACCCTCAATGAGATAGACTGACACAGTGGCTGCAACTATGGGCTCGAGCATAGCAATGATTGTGAGGATGGTGCAGGACCAGGCGGTGTGCCGTTCTGTTGTACACAGGGGTGCTATGAATCGAAACCAACTCAATGGCACCTAACAACAACAGTATATATTTGGATAAGGGACGTAGGTTACATAGTTACAAAATCAGGGGGGCAGGGTGGGAATCATACAGGTGCTTCAAGGTTATCTTTTGGTATGTGGATTTTTGAATACTGAATTTTCTGAAACTGTGGTATATTTGGGAGTAGATTTACCTTTCCAACCACACTTGCCTTGGGCTGATGCTAACTTAGTCTACTTGAGGGGAAAGCTCCCAAATGAGCCATTTGTAGACAAAGAAACAGAGGCTTCATTTTAGGCTTTGTGACAAAAAGAACAAGATACATATGGATTCTTCAAACTTGATTGTCTGTGAGAACCCTAGTTCTTTCCTCATTACTGAGCTGAGGGCTAAGGCAGAGATAGATGTTTAAGTTTGAATCCCCAACAAAATGATGCTCATTTAGCCACCAGCCCAAGGATGGCCCTCACTGTGGCCCTTGAAGCCACTCTTCCAGGCTGGTTGGCACTGGTTCCATTTAAAGGGAATGGCTTATCTTCCAGAGCATGAATGGGCTGGACAGACACCATCACCCTGAAGGTCAGAACCCTTGAGTCCTTTGATATAATAAGCAGGGGTCTACACGCAAAGAAGTGTTGGGATTTCTACCAGCAGTCTGCCATCTTAGCATCATCTGTGTCCCAAGCACCATGAGAAGAGACACAAAGCAAGAAGAGGCATGATTCCTGATCCTAGGAATTTATTCTAATTACAAAACAGGGCATATGGTCAAACTGATAAGTAAGCCCCATGCAATGGAGGCAATAAGGTTACAAGTTATTTTAGGAGGGTGGAGCAGCGAGTCAGAAGGTTTCTTGACCACTCTGAATAATAACCTTTCAGAGGGGATGATCCTAGACTGCTAATGACCACCCGTCCCATCTCTGAGAAGGTGTGTGTGTGTGTGTGTGTGTGTGTGTGTGTGTGTGTGTGTGTGTGTGTGTGTGTGTAGGGGTGGTAGGATGTTTTGCCAAAACCTCTAAGGTCCTTTGCTTGGTAGATGCTAGCTCTTGATTTCTAGCTCTATCAACATTGAATGATTTGGACCACTTTCACGCCAGAGGAAAACCATTTGCTGTTAGGAAATCTTTCTAAGGTATAAACCAAGAAACCCTCCAACAATTATATCTACATTTTAATTTTTTTAATACTGAAGAACAAGGTTCATGTGTAACCTAAAAATGTCTTTGATATTCTTGAAGAAATGGCTAAATGTGAAACTTTTAAGTTAGAATTCGCTAAACATATTGAACATCGTTAAGCTTGGTTTACAACCTTGGTATCTCTTACCTAAGAACCTGAGAGAAACGAAATAAAAAATGGGAGAATTGTAAGATAAATTGTGAGAATGCGTGGGCTCAGTTCTGTATTGGAAAGTCGTCTAATGAAGAGAAATGATGTGCTAACCAAAAACCAAACCCATTGCTGTTGAGTCGATTCCGACTCCTGACGTCCCTGTAGGACAGAGTAGAACAGCCCCATAGTGTTCCCAAGGATCAGCTGATGGATTTGAACTGCCGACCTTTTGGTTAGCAGCTGAGCTCTTAACCACTGCGCCACCAGGGCTCCGATACTGTGCTACTGAATATTTCCCAGTCCGAAGTATTTTCTTTCGTGGCTTCACGTAAGCTGCTCAGGTGTAGTTTTATATTGGCCAGTACTTTCAGGCATGTTTTTAGAGAAGAGATGATTTTTCACTGAATGACTTTCCACATTGATATCTTTTTTTCAGATGAATTCTAAAATATCCACCCTGATCTTACACATTCGAGCCTGGAATACTAACTCTCTCTCAAAGATAACTGAGAACCTGGGTTGCCTTGTAGCTCCAGGCCTTCCCCCGGGCACAAACACTGTAGGAAGCCAAAGTTTCAAGGAGGACTTGGCTCAAATTTTTAGTTCTGCCGTAGTACGTATGCTTTTTTAGACCTTGCAAGGTTTGCAGATACCTGGTTTTAAAAGTTATAGTGTGAGCAAATTCAGGCTTAAAGATGAACAAGCTCATTTAGCTCACTGCAACATTTTTTGAACTCTACATTGAAAGCCTGTTAAAACACTCCTTAAAACCTTAAGGTGGACTTCAGAACAAGAGGTCCAGTGGGAATCTAAGGCTAGCAGGGGGCCCAAATATCAGAAGGGTTAGGAAAACTGAGTAGAGACACTTGAAAATGCTGAGTTACCTTTCTCTGTCCTGTCCTCTCTCCCCACCACCTTTCTGTCTTTTACCCTTAGGCCTGCACTGCCTGAAAAGAAGGTGGCTGACCTCAGCACTCTGAACGAAGTGGGCTATCAAATCCGAATTTAGCTTGGCCACAGTGGCCGCTAAGAGCTTCTACAGTGCTTCTCTCTGCACGCTACCCAGAGTCTTCAGGAGGAACTGTAACTTTTAACAACGTATGAATTTTATTTTTCAGGATTCCCCTGGAAATAGAATCTCAGCGGGTGGTAACAATTAACCTTAAAAAATTCACGAAGGGGCAACCAGGAAAACACCAAAGAACAAGCCCCACTGGGGCTGGGTTGTCCCCTCACTCAAGGTTCCCAGGACACCCACCCTAACTGTGGTTTTGTATTTTTCCAGCACCTTTCTTTTCCTTGCTCTGAACATTATGCCTCACTGGTAGTCCAGGCTCCTGGAATCCTCCCTCCCGCTCTTGGTGCAGTATGGCCACTCAGTCAGTACTAATGTCCTTCTCAGCAATAACGGAAGCGGCGACGGGTGGGTTTTTAAGCAGTCGGTGTTACCTCAGCACCCTGACATCAGATATGCAAACTTAGCCTGTTGTGTTTTTTAATATTCTATTTGTACTGTTTCCCCAATATTTCTCATGGGGATCTCCACAAGTTTGGAGGTTTTTGTTTTTCCTGGTGCACACATGTGATGAGATTTAAGGTATTTTGTACAAGTGTTTTACTAAAAAGCACTGAAATTCTTCTGGCAATATGGGAAACCACCTTCAGGATCTTGGAGTTACTTCCTTCTTAATCTTTCTTAAAGCATTCACTGACAGTTTTTGTCCTTTCAAAACAAAATAAAAACCACATGTAGAAGCAGGTGTATGTTCTGTCACTAACATTTAAACTTTGCAGATTCCAGCAGAAAGCCCAGGAGGCCGAGCCCTGTCACACATATCTGGTAGTGTTGCAGTGACCTCTGGCAGTGTCACCCTCAGAAAGACCAGCAGCCAGGAGTGAGTCCGTAGGTCGAGAACCAGAAAGCCTTTCTGTCCACATTTCATCCGATTTTTGAACTCTGAGTCAGGCTGATTCTGAGGACTAACTGCTGTTAGAGATGTTTTCTGATGTCTTATATTAAGACCAATATGACATAATGTGATTTTTTTTCCCCCAGTACCTTGCTTTTCAGGTACCACTTGATGACATTTGGGAACAAGTAGTGGAAAATACAATGAATTAGAGAATCAGAACTTTTTTTTTTAATGGAAAACTCTTCCGGTACAGTGTTACACCTTATAGTGTGATTACTCCACGAAGCACAGTATAAGCATCTGGCCTGCATACTCAATGGCCACGCAGAGTGGCCCTAAGAACATACACAGTCTGTGTGTTACCAAGAGTACAGCTTCTATTTCATTTCTTTTATCTCGGCAACCATGCCAACTGATAACACCAAAAGGCATTTTAAGTGAAGCTTGCTACAACAGACATGTTACTTCAGTCTCATTGCTTCTCTCTGGCTGTCTGACCCAAGGTGGCTATAGGAAGGGAGTTAAAAAAAAAAAAAAATCTGTCCACTGAGATTTTTTCCGGTAAAACTGCTGGCGGTGACATGAAAAGCAAAACCTTATCCTTCACCATGTGCACAAGAGCCCATTTTTCCCTAAAAATCAGTATTATTAATGGAAAGTATTGTTTTCTTTAAAGAAGTCTAATGTCCTTTATGTGAATAGGTGCAAGCAAGTGTGCATCTCCATTACATTAAAATGCAGTACATGTTAAAAATCCTGACCTCACTTCCTTCAAGTATATCACTACCAGTTAGGACAACTTACAGTGAGTCATCTGTGTACACCTTCACAAGGCAAACCCAGATATGCCGCGTGTACTCAGAGGTCTGGAGTAGTCCCTGAGTCATTTCTGTCTCATTCTGGAACAATACTGATTTAGCCATTTCTGTAGCGATCTATACCTTCTGTTTATCAATCTGAAACTTTATTGTATCCAACCTTCAGTCTGAGACTTTATCGTATCCGATCATATCATTTGCAAGCATTCTAAGAATTTGGAGTAGGATTTGCCAAGTATTCCTGTTGTCCGTTCTCAGATACAGAAGGTCAGATAGTGGCACAGTCTCTTGTTTCCCACAAAAACGGGGAAAAGAACAGGAACACAAACTCTTTCTAATGTCCTGATATATAAGTCTTAAAACTATCAACTGACTTGATGATTCAATTTGTAACCTAACTTCTTCCACCCTCGTTTCTTGATTTTCAAATACACTTCCAACAGCAAAAGTTAATCACAGAAACATGAAAATTCATTTCAAGTATTCTTAGTGGTCATTCTGATTTCCTATGGAATATGTTAATTTCTAAAATGGTAAGGGAAAGGCACCAAGCCCTTGAATTCTAGTGCAATAATTAAAAACCTCATTAAGGCAAGGAAAAAAAAATGACGTATTTTACCCCTCAAAATTGATTTTAAGACTGGCTATAACTCAAAAGATAAAATTGAAACTATGATTTGAAATCTAGTTTTAAAAAAGCTATTAACGCAAGATAAGTTTTATGCTTAAGCCGTCATGGCAATATATGCAAAGTTTAAATGAGTGACAGAATCTTGATTTTAGACTCCATGTTGTCCTGTTTTGAGTATACTTTGTATTCTCTGTACACTGATTTTAGACTCCATTGTGTTTTGAGTACACCTTATTTTTTCTATACACTGAAATCATGCGCATTACACTTTTTCTAAGTCAATTATTTCATAAGGATTTTATTAATAGATATTGGTAAACAGTACTTTGGAAATTTTAATTCAGTATTCTTATTATACCTGAGTCTTTTGTAAGCTACCGTTTTATGTACAATCTTGGACAATTTTTTTGACATACACAATTCCGAATTTGTTTATTCTCTTGGACTTTGTTCTGGCCAATACATTTTTTTAAATCTTAAAAAAACTGTGATTGTTCTAGTGGTATTTTTCTAAGTAAATGAAAACTTGTACAATGGTATTTTAAAGAATGCTCGATAAGTGCATGTCGCAAGTTAGTGTTTTTCTCATTACTTGTATGTTTATAGACAGCATGGGACTTTAATAAAATCATCCTGGAAACTTAGAGTCTAACTTTTTTTCCTTCTAAAAAATGTAAGCTGGTGTGATTTTTTTCTTGTCCTCTCCTTACATACTTGTTTTAGAGAGCCAATTTACTATTCTCTCACTGTCTTCTTTCACAATTTTCAGATTCTGTACAAACATCACTATTCTGGCGTATCTCAGTTTACTCATTTTTCAGCATCACCCTGGGCAATAAAGGCTGGAAAGGGTAATGGAATAGTTTAGAAGGGGCAACAGGCTGGCTCACACCTAAGTGCACCTTCTACGAGACCTTCAGGCACAGGTGTGCTAGTAGACTAATTTATCAGGTAATTTACAAAGTGCAAGTAAACTGACACCTGTCTCCCCACCCACCTGAACTCTCTGGATCCCTAGCTTTGATTTTTAAGAAAGTAAAGGATTAAAAGCAGACAGTTGCTAAATTCTAAAACAAGATGAAGTTTTCAAACATCCACACTATCTTGATATCAAAAGGTAAAACCCAAATTTCATTACGATTCCTCTTTCCATTTAAAACTGGAATAATACAGCACCAGAGACAGCACGGAAACCCTGGTGGCCCGGTGGTTAAGAGCTATGGCTGCTAACCAAAAGGTCGGCAGTTGGAATCCACCAGCCGCTCCGGGCAGTTCTACTCTGTCCTATAGGGTCGCTATGAGTCAGAATTGACTCGACGGCAATGGGCTTGTTTTTTTTTTTTTAGAGACAGCATGGAGATTTGGTTTTAGCAATGAACTAGATTTTATTGCTCTTGGAGGGTATATACAAAGCTTCAGCAGAGTTACCAACTCTTCTGACAGAAAAAAGTAAAGACAGATGGATAAATACTTCTAGTGAAGCTTTAAAAATGTGTGAGAATGTTACATTGAGCCTTTGGACTCCAGTGCACAAAATATTACTTCATTGTATAAGCTAAAGTAGAAAGCAAGTTTGTGAATTAACTCTACCAAAGTGAAGCACGCAAAAAAAGGCCTACAATCACACGGTCTGAACCAGGATGTAAACAGTTAAATTTTCACACACGTTTTCAGGGGGCTTAGTTTGTTAACAATGATCTGTATGAAGTTAATTGTTAATGAATGCACAAAACACAAAGCAATGATTAATCAATTTCCATTTTTCTCTTCCCAACACTAAAAAGGGTAATTATACTACCTATTATTATAACTTCATGATGATTCTATCTGCTAATTAGGACATACCTTAATATTCTGCCAACTATTACTAGAAAATGTGGAAAAAACCTAGAACTATAGTTAATACTATAATAAAAACTGAAAAAAAAAAAGAGGAGAAAAATTTAAAAGTACTCACTTATTATAATTTTTACTAGGCAAATCCTTATAACCCACATGCCCTCTCTGAAGTTTTCATCTGATTTTTAAAAAATAACTGTGCTTTGGTATAAAAACCTCTCAAACCCAAGACTATGAACTAACTACTGGCTTTTTTGCTATTTAAGATGAAACATTCTCTTAAGAAAATTCACTGTAAAAACTTTTATAACTCAGTGTAAAATTACTTAGTAAAAATGTACTTGTTTGATCCCAATGTCTAAAACAGGAATTTTTCACTTTTTTATTTTAAAATTTTTGATTCAAACACTTATATAGTCAACTGCAGGATTTATTAGACCTGCTCTTAGTCACTCCATAAAAAATGTCAGCACCATCTTCTCAGGCTGGTGAATCATTGTAAAAGGAAACAAAAGACCACATTTTAGAAACAAGGTCATTAAAGCCAGGAACTAAAATTACTACATAGGAGCAATACCTCTCCAAGTGGGTATCTGACTAGCAGAGTTTCGCAGGCTTCACGCACTTCTGACGCATGTGTGGAAACTAGCTGTGCTTTGCAAGAACTCAGGTACTCTGGATCCACTGGAAAGCTTGTCAAAAACACGAAATTCTTTACTAAGAGGACTAAAGAAGATGCACTATATTTAAAAATCACCATCAATTTTACTAAGATTTACAATAAAAAAAATTTACATCTCTTTTACAATAAAGAGCATTTAGATCTCACTTTTCAGGAAAATATCTTTCATTCTTAAAAAAAGAAAACTGTTGTAAACTTGTTTCTTCTACTGTCTGCTTCACTGAACATAATCTCTTCGGAAACTCCACGTCGCAGAAATAACATGCAAACTGTACATTGTTTGAAAAAGATTATGAGATGGGAAGAAAACCATGTAGGTGATGAAGGAAGAGTCAGAGCTCAAGTCTGAACTTCGCCAACAAAGGCAGATGATCTGAGGAGCTATTTTCATTGGGAAGTCCGTTTACAGTCCATAGGTCTTGTTCCGTAAGAAGTGACAGTCGAGCTAGAAGCTTCAAGCCACCAACCAAAGCTACTGCAGCTCCTATGTGAAAGAAGCACTCGTTTCGTGAAACTGTCAACAAGTTACTGTAAATTAATCAGTGTTTTCTAAACAACGATATAGAACTTGAGACCCTCTAGAAGACTAATAGGGAACTTTTTAAAAATATAACTGAAATTGTATTGAATAGGAGCCCGAGTGGTGCAGTGGTTAAGAGCTCAGCTGTTAACCAAAAGGTCCGCAGTTCGAATCCACCAGCTGCTCCTTGGAAACCCTATGGGGCAGTTCTACGCTGTGCTATAGGGTCATTATGAGTTGGAATTGACTTGATGGCAACGGGTTTGCTTTTGGCTTGCAAGAGGTTTAGTTTTTTGGTTTGGTTCACTGAATAACAATCTAATTAAAATCTCAAAGGCAGCGGTTTCTGATGATTTCCCTGTTTCATGTATTTCTATTTCAAGTTCTGCAAATAATTTTTAGATAAAAACATCAATATTAACACATACTGTCAAGAGTAATTTGAGATTGACAATTACATAAGAAATTCATCTAGCAACCATTCTGTAGTTGCATGAAACCACAGCTGGCAGGTTTACAAGCCACAGCTGAGTAGCAAGTTTATAAGGTGACTGGAGAATAAGTTCGTGTAACTTGGCCTCACAGAATCACGACCCACAAAAGTAGAGTCAAAGATGACACGCTCTTAATGTTGAGATTTGAGTTGCTAGTCCATGACTCTCTCCTGCCACCTAGTGAAGGTTATCAGCATGACGACTATCAGAACTTGGACATTTTGTAGCGTTGATCTGGCTGGTGGGGGAGAGTCAGCCATCTCCTGAGGGTTAACGAGGTTATCCCCAGTAAGGGGGAAAATGATCAGAAGGGGAAGGGAGAAAAGAAAATTAACACAAGAAAAAAGGAAGAGGGGAAAAAAAGGTATAATCAGAAAAGAAAAAGCAGCTGCCCAGATAATAATTTTGGATTTCCAAATTTTTCTGAATATTTTTTGACTTCCAGTTATTTTAAACTGCGTTTTCTCCTCCACTTTAAAACCTTTGGTTAATGTTTTATGCCCGATTTTCACTGAATCATACAAGGAAACATGTGTTTTCATCTTTGCTTTTTGAAAACACACTGTCACAGTACAGACTTTTCTTTGGCAAGATCTAGACTTCCAGAGTCAACGTGACAAAACTGTCTGCTGCTGGTGGCGGAAGTATGGTCCTATAATGAAGGCAGCATGCCTTAGTAAAATTTAAGCACAAAAATGGATGAAGACCCTTAACACCATTTATTCAGTTGCTGTCACAAGAAACTAAGTTCATGGCAAGTAAAACCAAAGGGTAGTAAGACAGACCTGTAACTCAGAAGATGACTGAAACTGGAGGGTAAAGCTGAGGATATAATTCTTAGGTAATAATTTGCTTTGGAGCGTTTCATAGACTCCCTCATCCTGTGTGGCTCATTAACTGATTAAAATATACTACCAACCTGCCAATTTGAAAATAAAAATCTAGAACTTTAACTAGAAGTCGAGCTGATTTTCTCAATCTCAGCCTTGACAATCTAGCTACTATGCTATAGGAGCCCTGGTGGTACACACAGTTGAAGTGCTGGGCTGCTAACTGAAAGGTTGGTGGTTCAAACTTGCCCAGTGGCTCCAGGGGATAAAGACCTGGTGATCTTCTGGAAAGATTACAGCCTAGAAAACCTGATGGGACAGTTCTGCTCCCTCACGGGGTCACTGAGCTAGAATCGACTCGACAGCACCTAACAACAGTGCTAGCTAGCAGGATATACCTGGCTCCTCAGCAACGCCCTCCTTGTCTGCAGAGTAGAAAATATAATCCACAGTTATGGCACTTCGGGAATGACAAGTGGTCACTTCTGGAATCCCAGTGTCAGGAAAGTAATGTGAATAAACAGATGACAAGCTGAAATGGTGCTGTAAATTTGAAGATAATCTAAATTGAAAAGAAAAAATGTTTAGCCTTCATTGAGTTTCATGATTTCTATAGCTTCTCCTATTTAAAGTCCTTTTTCATTTAATTTCCAAACTAAGGCCAGCCATTAGGACAAGCTTTATTTAAACAGAACGTGTAATAATTTGACATTGATATATGAATGTGATATATTCAAATATACGATCATCACATGTGATGAAGTTCAAAATCCATTAACAACAAAGCTATAGTACACGTCGGGGAAAAAGCCTGATAATGAACATACTGATGAGATCCTTTATGAATGACAACACGCCTGAGACCTCCACATGCTGCTGAACACGCATTCTAAAACAATTTCCCACATTTTTATGCAAATAACGCACACCTTCTATGTGGGCCAGCCTCTCCCTCCCGCTGTCAGGTATTTTCACAAGCACTGTTATGCCACTTTTTTTTTTAACATGTTGTTGTAAAAAAAATTAGCATAGCATGCTTATGAAAATACCTTGGAGGTAGAAGGCATGTGTTATCTGCATAAAAATATGGTATATATTTCTGTTGTGTTTTTAAGAAAGAAAAACAAAATGGCCTTCAGAAATTCAATTTGGAACCCACCAGACTTTTGGTGTCAGAGGGGCCATATTTTTCTATACCTATTCTTGTAACATGTCATTGTGTGCCACTGAGTCGATTCCAACTCATAGCGACCCCGTATGACAGAGTAGAAATGCACCATAGGGTTTCCAAGGCTGTAATCTTTACAGATGCAGGCAGCCGTATCTTTCTCCTGCGGAGCAGCTGGTGGGTTCAAACCACCAGCCTTTCCATTAGCAGCTGAGCACTTAACCACTGCACCACCTGGGCTCCTGTCACAACATTAGAGATATTTTGTACTGCATCTTTAAATAGGCTGGTTTACATTTACCCCGTACTCACTGTAAGCCACTATGAGCTGGAATCAACTCAATGGCAATGGGTTTGTTTTTTTTTTTTTGGTTTATAAACATACGTGATGTTACGGGTAAAGGGTTTAAAAACCATTTCCAGTTAACACACCATAACTTGAAGGATCTTATATGTCGTGAAGGAAAACAAAATTTGATTAAAAAAATTTTTTTTTAATTCATCCAACATTTACGAAGTATCTGCTAAGTTCTGGGAACTTTCTCCAGTGCTAAGGATACACAGATAAAGATGCTTGCCTTGGTTTTAAAGAGCTCATGTGACAACGAACAAAGGTAATTCCTTAAGTGTCATCCAAGTTTTAGGAACTTCTTTATAGGTAAGGGCTTTACAATTACCATTAAATGTAAAGGTAATACACCTATTTCCCACCATCTCGTTATCTGACATTTCACATTTAGGACAACAGTAGAAAATCTATTTGACTATTTTGCACATTAACAAGGCAGCGGGCATGGCAGCAATGGCTGCAGAGTGCCCCTTTCCTTGAGGAGGGTCTCCCCCACCCTTCAGGAGGGTGTGCAGGCGGCCTCCAGGAAGCTGGGCCATGCTGCCCTGTACCCTCGCTCCCTCCTGCCAGCAGGGCACTGCATCCAGCTGCCACACCAAGCCAGCCTCCTCTGTGGCCACGGCCTCCAGGCAGACACTCAGGCAGCACCAAGCCAGCGGGCAACTGTTCTGGGTTCCCAGTTCCCACATGGCCTAAGGCCCCTGCAGCTCAAAACTGCTGTCAGGTGGGAAGGGAGGAAAAAAAGAGGCATCGGAGAGGGTGTTTGGAAAAAATCAGCTCGAGTTTAATGACATGCCAAAGTGAACCAAACTGGGCCTGAGGCCTCCAGCTCAGTTGGGTTGGGTGTGTGGCCAGGCTCCGAGCGCCCTCGCAGGAAGCCGAGATGCTCTGGAGAGCAGAGCAGGCTCCAAGATGGCAAACACGGGGCTTGCAAGGCTGGGAGTGGAGCCCTGGAGGCGGCTCTGTGAGGGAAGCTCTGAGCCAGCACAGGAGGAAGGTGAAGTGGTTAAGCCGTGGGCCCTCCAGTTGCACGGCCCAGCTTTATCCAGCTTTGTTTCCTCCAAGCCTCCCTCTCCGCAGAGGAAATAATCCATAACTGGACTCGTCACAGTGATGACCACACCAGTAAATCTGTTATTATTTCTATGATTTTATTTTCAAAATAAAAAATATCGGAAAAATGGATGGTCTGAAAACTGAAGAACTGCTGACTGTCACATTTAACGACCTGGTCTTTGGAACCTAACCATGTTGATAAGTAAGGAATAAGTGTATAGATCTGTAAACTATTTATCTGATTTTCATTTTACAGATATAATCTATACATATAAAACACACTACCTAAAACTATCTTATACCCCATTCGATTATAGAAAGATTTAAGATTTACTTAAAACTAAGTATTTGTTAGCCTTCTTTATTATTCTAGCTCAGGGAAGTTTTTGCTATATTTGAAAAGTTCAATCATAAATTTTTAAATGTTAAAAAAAATTGCCCCCTTTGTTATTAGGTTATTATTTATAAGACAATCTTTTCTCAAAACAATTAAGGTATATAAACTAAGATGGGAAGGAAAGCAGATAAAATGAATGAGAGTTGTCTCTAACTTATTTCCTAAATATAAATGTTAAAACAAAAATCAGAACTATAAAAGAGCCAGGATATTTAAAAAAATCAAGGCATTTCAGGAATCCCCCAAAGAGACGAACTTCAAGTCTCCATCCGGTTGCACTGAACACATCCTCTTCTCAACCACAGCCCCAGGCACTGATGCTTCGCTAACAGTGAGAAATCTGCGCATCTCCAGGCCTGCACCTCCTACGAACTTCCCTTGCAGTTGAAGAGAGAAGTGAAAATGTGCTTTTCTACTGGCATATTCTTTTTTTGGATCAAGTCTCCTATAAACTGTTCTGAGGATCTAAAGATCCTCTTGAAATCTGGATGAAAATTTTTTTATGATCTCGACCTTTGTTTAATTAAAAATATGATGGCAATAAATTTCAAAGTGTACTAGCTGTCTAATTCTTTTTAATAACATTGCTTAAACACTTCCTATGTGTCAAACATTGTGCTTTACGTATTTTGTCTCATATAATCCTCACAGCAGCTCAAATTACACATAAGGAAACTGAGCCTCAGACAGAAATTCTTGCTCAGGATCACACAGCTATAAAGTTGCAGAGTCAGGATTAGAATTCAGGTCTATCTGATTGAAGAACAAGCATTCTTTACCAGCACAGAATATAATCATTTTCTTCCTTCTTTTATCCAAGTGATTTCTGAGAAACACATTTTTTAACTCAACTGAAGTTAGCAAACATCTACCACTGTTTTCCAGAACTTACTTTTCAGGTGTCACCATGACGTCTGTTTTCTCAAGCTGTGTCTGTGTCAGGCTGTCATCTGTAAAAACAAAAAGGAATCTATTAATACTGGTGATGTATGGTTTTGCCCTAGTGTGCCTTAACATGGTCTCTTACTGTAGAGATAGGACTCAGGACAAGTGTGGTTCAGACAGATGCCAAGTTGCACATTGCATCCTGACATCCACATGCTCCAAAATTAAGAGCAAAAATAAAACGCAAACATTTCCAAAGCAACATGCAAATAATTCATCAGGGATAATTTTGGAAGTTCAACTTAAAAAAGGTTAATTTAGAGCTTTAAAAAAAAAGGAATAAGGAAATAACCATATATATATATGAACATTCATCTCTGAGATGTTACCCCTTTAAAAATATAATGTCTTCAAAGGGACCACTATTAGTGAGAAGACAGCCAAAGTGTA
Source organism: Loxodonta africana (assembly GCF_030014295.1). Taxonomy (NCBI): domain Eukaryota; kingdom Metazoa; phylum Chordata; class Mammalia; order Proboscidea; family Elephantidae; genus Loxodonta; species Loxodonta africana. The sequence goes on along the minus strand of NC_087366.1, from coordinate 64,171,395 downwards.
CTGCAAACACTTACCTGTCTTTTCTACTTTTGGTACCTGCTGTACCTCATACACACAGTTCTGTGAGATACCTAGGTTTGGGGGCCAAATTGGAATAGATAAAATTCTTTGTCCCCGTGAAGACTGTTCCTGGCCAGATACCTAAACAAAATTTCAACAGGTATCTTAAGTGAATAGATTTTAAAGAGTTTATGTATTGAAAAGCTTGTCTTAAATAAAAGGTCTTCCAAGTATGATAAATACTACCCTTTATTCATTGTACTAAGTGATTATGTAAGCTCGTAACATAAAATCTCGTTCCGATACAGTTCAGAGCGTACTCACCTTTTCCACGAAGAGGACAACCTCTCCTACATGTTTTTCTCTACTCTGGGCGCCCCGATCATCTATTAGCTCTGGACTAATGCTGCTCTTCCCTTTTGCTTCCTGCAGTATCCACGGCCAACCCACTGCCATCGAGTTGATCCCAACTCACAGTGACCCTATGGGACAGAGGAGAACTGCTCCACAGGGCTTCCAAGGCTGTAATCTTTATGGGTCACCATGAGTAGGAATCTTTACAGAAGCAGACTGCTACTTCTTTTTCCCAAGGACTGGTTGGTGGGTTCGAACTGCCAACTTTTCAGTTAGCAGCTGAGCGCTTAACCACTGTGCTACCAGGGCTCCTAAAAAAAAAAAATCCTACTAGCTCCTATTACATAAAATACTAAGAGAAACTAACTCCTATAAAATTTGTAACTATCACTCAGAATTCCAGTGGTGAAGAGCTTATTTTGGTTAAATACAGATAATCAAATGATCTAAATAAGGGGAGGAAACCACAATAAAAAAAAAGATAAAGAAAATTTATGTAATAGGTATTTACTGTTTCAAAAAAAAAATTAAAGCATTATTTTATTGCCAACATCCAGCATTCGAAATTCTGTTCTGCTACACTGTCAGTGGCCCCATATCTGTGAAGAAGCCATGTCTTTCAATTATCTTCTCTCCCATTTGAAGTTTTTTTTTTTTTTGCTGTCTGCTATTCCTCCAAACATACAACTACTTACTAGTAGTTGTGGAAAATCATTACAGCTTGGTGAGTTGCAGCTCCTGGACCAGCTGAAGTTTGTGAACAGCTGCACAACATTACAACAAACAAAGCAAATAAGTCTATCCACTAGTACTGAAGGAGCGAGTACTTACCTTTCCTATGGCAAGTCCTTCATAATTCAATTTTCCTTCTTTTATAAAACTATAGAGTGGAGAACCAGGAACGGAATTAAAATCACCACACATGACAATAGGGCAGAAGCTACCATCCTTCTGATGGGCAACACTGGAGATCTCTGCCAGCAGCATCGCCAGCTGAGTCAGCTTAATGTCCCCCCGCCGAGGATTATACAGCAGATGTGTGTTAGCTACACAGATTGCGGGAGAGGCAGCACATGGAACTTTGGGCTGCAAGAGCAACACTAATCCAACGTTGTCTCTGTCCAACAGAGGAATATCAGGGCGGTAGAACTCCACTGGGTTCACCGACAAGAGCGAAAATTTGGAATGTTTAAAGCAAACGGCACAGCCATCAGGCTTCCTTCCTGTCCGCATCTTGTATTCACAGTGATAACCTACAAAAAACAAATGAAGTTAAGAGACTGTTATTTCATTTATTCATACATATATACACACATATATATGTGTGTGTGTGTATATATATATACACACGTGTATGTCAAAACACCGCTCTCCTAATGTGTCTGCCAAAGCATATTCTGTGAAACATTAGTTATGCAGATGTTAAAACACCTGGGACAAACTTCTCAGACTTCAGTGTGCGTTATCACTCTCCCATTCCCATTCTAATAAAAGCAGAGTCACGACAACGGCAGCAACATCGTACGTCTACCCGTCTCCTCACCCTCCGCCCCCATCTCCCGGATCTTTTCCGCGTGTAGCTCTTCCCCACTCATTCCACTCCAACCTCAGGGCCTCTCCCCTTGCCACCTCCACCACCTGGAATGCTCTAGGTATGGCCTGCTCCATCACCTCCTTCAAGGCCACTCAAATGTCACCTCTGCTGAATCTTTATCTGATTCTTTTTGTTTAAACCTTCCCTATTCTTGCTTTTCTCCAGAAAACCATCACGATAATGTATGATTTGCTTATTTATTTTATTGTCAGCCTTTCTCCAATGTAACATGTGCTCTACAAGGGCAGAGTTTTACGTTCTGCTCACTGCTGCGCCCCCACTGCCTAGCACAGAGCATGCCATATAGAAGGTGCTCAGACATGTGTGCTGAATGAGCAAATAAGGCACAAAGCAGGCAGCACTTCTCAAACTTATGTGACCCCAAATAACCTATTTTCAAAATAATCTGTTTTCCACAACAGGTTTTTAGCTTCTATCCATTAGGCACTGGTAGACGCTGATGCTAAAACAGGTTAACTAGACAGAATGGTCCCTGATCTAATGGAGTTGAGAATCTCAGAGGCCTAGTGGCAGGCAGAACAACTCCTAGGAAAGGAAGATACTGAGAGTTCCTTACACACCTTTCTTTCCATTTGAACTATAATTATGTACCAACACAACAGTTTCCACTTGAAATACTTTCATCTTTTCCTGACCTTTTAGAACAGGTATGAAGTTTTCAATTAAGATTTTTTTGGCCCAAATATGCCACAAAATCTGTTAGCAAGTTATGCTTTAATATGCATACATCTTTGAAAGTAAATTTGGCTAAAATAAAAATTACGTTGTACCCAGTGATTCCAAACTTGGCCTGATCTCTGTTCCATAATGATCTTCTTGAACTTCTTGCAAACAGAGTACCTTGGAAGACAAAAATGACTTGAATTAAAATATAAATAGACATGCAGATATGAATTTTTTGGTGCTTTCACCTTTAAAAATAGGCTTCTAAAATTTCAAATCTGATGAGAGCTGAAATAAGAGACTTGTAATCCTTTTTTCTTATTACTTACAGAGCTATCAAACTCATGTTTCCAAACTTGATAACTCTGAAAACCCCGGCCTTCAACGACATGAAGCTCTCTTACTGTCCAAAATCAGTATTTTCCAAAGGAAATATTTTTATTTGCCAGCGTATTTTCCCCAAATTTACAAGCTCATTAGCACAAAATCCTTCAAGTCCTTCCTTAAGATGTTGGTTTCTCTGCATGCCACCATCTAAATTAAATCTTTACGTGAATTATTAAATATAAATTTCAAACCAAAGGAACTACTGAGTACTTAACGTTTCCAGTTCCTATCTCAAAACTGAGTAATACTTAAAACTTCCTGGATTCTTTTTGAAAAGTTAGATGATGACTGATACCAACAGCCATTTGCAAATGATTCCCTGGAAGTCGTGATGCTTTGTTCAGCCTTGTTCCATCACTACTGCTCAACACCTTTCCTTCTTACCCCACAAACAAAAAGGTTAAATCGCTTAGTTCACAAATGTACAAACGAAACATCTAGAATTTTAACGATATTTTGCACTTACATCTGCGTCGAAGTGTTTAATTTCTCTCAGGATATTGGGAAATCTGAAGCTCCAGTGTAATAGTGGCCGCCGGCAGTGTCTGTAGAGGTGCGAATTGTCTTCCAATAAATCTTGTGAAAGTATATTATAGGATACTACTGAGAAGTCAAAGTTGTTCTCACTGTCTTCACATTTGGGGTCGACATTTTTCTCTCCTAGGATCTTCGTGTTTTCTTTATTATGGTTAGATAGATATTCCCAGTGCCGTTCTATTGTGCCTGTCAAAATATATTGGACAAAATAGAAAGAATTAATTTTAAAAAGACCACGTATTCTCCTACATATAAATACTTCCTTGCCTTTAAAAAATTCTAATAGGCAATGAATAGAAATTTCTTCCTTAGGAAATGGCAATATAGCATTTAATAACTAGAAATTCATCAAATTTGTTACACAGGTGCAAAAATGATATACTGACAGAACAGGAGGAACAAAACAGGCTTACAAGGATATAGCGAGTCATTCTGGAGGCTGAGAGTATATGCCAACAAAACACAAAGCGATGGTGCTTTCCTACTTCTTTACGATTAAGAAGCAGCTCTGCCAGACCTGGTTAGCAACTTTATAATCATGATAATATATCTTATGTCACAGTTGGCTTTTCAATAAAATAATTTCCCATCATATTTAATCCCTACTAGTAAGATCATCAAATGATTAACTAGGTTCCAGAATCAACTCTTAGCTTAGGATTCTGGTTTAGATATAAACGAAGAGTATATAATGACAATCTGTGGAAGCAGTTACTGTCTAAAACACTAACGTGGAACAATGCAAATAAAATGAACAAAAGAAATCTGTTGCACACCAAAGTAAAAGTTAAACGTGATACGGAATGCTAGTACATGATAACAGCTGGTTGACTGACCTAGCATGCAGCAACCAGCAATGTGTGATACTTTATATTCTGCAAAGACATTATGTGCCCTGCAAAAGTGATGAAAAGACAATCAAAAGGATAAGAACTTTGCAATTATAGGCAGTCCTCAATTTAGAAATGACCATCACATTTTTAACATACATATATATGGAAACCTTGGTGGTGTGTGGTTAAGAGTTCAGCTGCTAACCAAAAGGTCGGCAGTTCAAATCCACCAGGCGCTCCTTGGAAACCCAACAGGGCAGTTCTACTCTGTCCTGTAGGGTCGCTATGAGTCCAAACGGACCCGATGGCAATGGGTTTTTATATACATACATACATACATATATACATATATATATAATTTTTCCCCCCTCCACCTTCAATCTTCTCCCTTTCACTCCACCATGGAAAGACATGGACTTTAAAAAAAGCAGGTTTTAGAGAATCTATGGGCTTAAAAAATTCCTGGGTGGAACAAATGGTTAAGTGCTCAAGTAACCAAAAGGCTGGCAGTTCAAGCCCAACCAGAGGTATCTCAGAAGAAAAGCCTGGCGATCTGCTTCTGAAAGGTAGCCTTGAAAACACTATGCAGTACAGTTCTACTCCGTAAAGGGTTGCCCTGAGTCCCAACTGACTCAACAACTGGTTTTACTGCTGTATGAGCTTAAAAGAAGAGGAAAACAAGAAAAGGGGAGAAGGTAGGGAAACGGATCTGGTGGGCAGTCTATACAGAAAATCTCAGCCTCAGGGTACTTCCCTCCATCCTGTGGAAATTGTTCACTGCCTGGGTTACAGCCCCTAAAGTTTCCATCAGTTAAAAACTGGGGTTAAAATATTCTATACGTTTGTACATGGGGGGAAAAGACTGAAAGGAAATACTCTGGTATTTTAAAAGTAGTTATCTCTGAGTGGTAGAACTGTGGAAGGTTTTTCCAAATGTATATTTACAATCAGAATATCAATACAGTGTACATAAAAATGCAAATAAAAATACCTTCTAGTAAACTGATCGGACTGCTTTCCTCAATATCTAAGTGGCTGATGCCAGCTGCACCAAGGATAGTGAAATTTGGACCAGAAAAGAGAAAAGGAAGAAAATTTTTAATGAATAGTAAGGTCTGGGCTGGACAAGGGAGAGAGAAGACTATGAAGGTACTGGGAGTCTGACGAGAAAGGCGAAGAAAAGGTAGAAAGAAACAAACGTAAAATAAACAAAAACTTTCAACTATTTCAAAATTTTGCTTGGAGCTTGTCCTATTCCCAAGAGCGGATAGGAAACTAACTCCTTCCCTGTCCTTTACTGAAGAATCTCACCAGAAAGGCCCCAAACTAAGGCTATCTGTACTAGCTGATAGAGCCACTTTGAGATTTAGAACATAGTTTCCCTGGAGGAAACATAACTGATTATCAACAAGTTTCTAGAACACAATTTATTCATAAATTGGGGACTGTCTATAAGGCTTTAGCTGCAAATCAAAAAGTCCTCATACGTATACAACATAATCATGCAAACAAAATGTTAACCTATCATCACAAATAGCACTATATTGGTGTCATCACCACTTTAAAACATGAAAGATGAAGGTCTGAAAACCTTATTCGTATTTTCTTACAAAATATAGTATATGTAAGGGCATACATATGCATTAGTATTTTTATAGTCCTGGCAATTAAGAGTTTATAAACCAACTTTTTTCCCAATTCCACTTCTTAAATAGCTGGGACTACAAGGTTCTCTAATTAAAACAGTGGCTTTCAAACTTCCAGGGCTTGTAGGGCCCTTCAGCATCACTTTTCATGTCATTAAATACCAATTCACAGACAGCTGGGGCTGGGATGACAGGGTGAACACGCATTTTGTCCTGACCACATTGTTCTTAGTAAACTTATAGAAATGTCTTCAAATGTTAGGGTTCCATGAAGACAATTTGAAAACCACTGGTAGGGTGGACAGTCTCTGGTCTTCATATATTTCACAATATAAATTCACACCACAAAAGCTTATATACCTTCCATGTCAAGAGGCACAAGGTGATCACAGCAGAGAAGACAGATGAATCAAAGAAAGTGAGCATAGGCCTGATTGGGTTTCTAGGGTGCCTAATTAAAAAGTCATAATTGTGTCACATAAATCCTTCAAATACCACTTGAAAGTGATAGGCAAGTTAGCAATGCTGTTCTCTTGATTGAAAAGTATTAGTGAAATATCGGAAGTCACAACTATGGTTAACGGAGAGCACTTTCCTTATTCACATCACCTAGGAAGAATGGACATATAAAGAGTCAGATTGCAGTCAAGGCTTATCAGTATGTAAACTTAACTCCCCATCCACTAAAGGGAAAACAACTTTCTGAGTACCTACTGTGAAGCCCACAGGGTGTCAAGCAGATCTCATTTCGCCCTCAACAGGCTTTCACCTAGGTATTTACATTAGGAAACCATGGAGCAAGAGGTTAAGTCACCTAAGTTCAAACAATTATGGTGGTGCTGAGGTGAGAGCAGTCCTGAGCCCATGCTCATGCAAAGCTCCACGTGAGCACACACCAGGTTTACAAAAGGCTAAGGAGTGTGCTGACCTGATGAACAGCAAACACACAAATGAAGAGCAGCGATGTCGTCATACGGCCTCAGGTTTAGACTATGGATTACTCTCAGAAACCTAGTGTTAATGACTCTAAATATACCTTACATTCATTCAAACAAATATTTCTTGTTTATCTACTTAAAGTCCCTGGGTGGTGCAATTACGTGATGGGATTAAGTAGTACCACACAAATAGATTTTCACTTTTGGGTGCTTAGAATTTCTACTTAAATGTGTTTGTTTTTTCTAAGTAGGTGCTTTTCTAACCCTGTAGCAATAAATTATACGTTTATGTGAACAGCAGTTAAGCCAGTGAGACTGGAACCAGGCGGAAGCCTATACACATGGGCTACTCTCTGATAAAAAAGGCAGAACCCTCCTGAAGACCAGTAACTAACACATCTAACTCCTCTAGCTCTGACGTCCAGATGAGACTCACTGACTGCCTTCCTTCACCAAAAGGACGCATCCGCTCCCTGCAGGTGAACACCCACACTGCCTACTTGCAAACACCTTCAGGGAAGTTACATTCCCTGAAAACTATAGCTCAGTAAGAAAAACAATTCCAAATTCTACTTAGAAAATTCATTTACACTTTCTGTGGGATAGAGGGGAAACCCTGGTGGTGCCGTGGTTAAGTGCTATGGCTGCTAACCAAAACGTCAGCAGTTCAAATCTACCACGCGCTCCTTGAAAACTCTATGGGACAGTTCTATTCCGTCCTATAGGGTCACTATGAGTCGGAATGAACTCAACAGCAATGGATGTGGTTTTTGTTTTTGGTGGGATAGAGAGCTGGCAGGAGAGAGGGAGTCTAATGAATTGTTTAGAGTAAAAAGAATATGAGGAGAATAGAAGGAATCAACACATTCCGAAAAAAACTTTCTCAAACTTAAACGCAACGTAGTTCCCTTTTAAAAGGTAAAATAAGACCCCACTTTGAGAAATACTGACTTGAGAAACTAAAATCTTATTCAGTAAGAAAATATCTTTCATTTATGATTGTTTTTATTTTAAAAAAGGTTCTTACCTAATGATTTTTTAAAAAGCTAGCACTGAAAATGAAAACAGAGGATTGAATTCTCATGTAGATCTGTGTGACTCTGGGATTCGTCCACCAATTTCTAGGAAGTCTAAGGACCTTAGTTTCAAAAACACTGGGTTTGAAAACGATTCTTAAACTTGCTATTTTTAATCCATTTCTCCATTCTTTCCCAACTTTATTCTACTGTAGCATCACTTCTACTATTTTTACTGCTGAAAATATACAATTAATTCAAAACAAAAAGACTTCATTTAAAACAGAATTTTTTTTTTCCTAATAGAAAACTACTGGCTAAAAATAAACACCAAACATCTCTAAAATATGCAGCAGGTTTTCTTAAGGAAAGTTTCAACTTAGTCCATCACTTATGTCTATTTCTGCACCAAGACAAACATCACCTTTACCTTGGTGTTTTCTTCGTTTTGACGAAGGCTCATCTCCCTCAGAGCTCATGCTGTAACTAGAGAGATGAATCAAAGATGTCTGGCTCAGGTGCTCGGGTCTCCAGTGCAAGTACTGAAACTGAGTTCTAGACTCAAACAAACAAGCTGGTCTCCAATGTAGTGAAAAATGCCTAGTACTGAAGTATGGATACGGAGCACGAGAATAATGTCCAGGCCACCTCATACAACTAGAGATATGTCTGTCCCAGCAACACCTCTGCAGATCCTCCCACGGTGTGGTCCAGTCTCTGCCCAGACTCCTCGGGCGATGTGGTAACATGGGGCATCTACAAGAAATAAATACACTCTTTGAGGCACCACCTTCTGTTCTGCTATAATACATACACTCTAAATCTCATCTTCCTCAAGGGAAGATAACGTCATTTGAAATTTGCCTTCTAAATCTGTGAAGGATGGCCGAAAAACACCCAAGGTTTAACTATTAGTAGTATCTCAATACTCTCTTAAACAATCATGAATGGTATTCTAAATACTTAACCTAGAATGCCACCGAGGCTCCCCAAACACCACACACCCTTCAAAAAGCCCACAATTCAACTGAGAGATAAATCAACCATCAAACCTGATGTTCAAAGTAGCTTTCTAGCACCTAGTAAAACTCAATGGAAAATAAAATCCACAACATAATACTTACAGAACACATCTGACTACAGTTACAGCGAATCTGTACTACAACTTGGGTTTGTGGTAAAAACACATCTGAACAGTTTTAATACCAAGGCTGGATTTTCCAAACATATGTATACCCAAAAAAACAAGTGCCCATCACAACATCACAAAAGTACTTCCTCTTGCTAATCAGTGGGTGGATAATTTATTTTCCTATACTTTATAAAACAAATAAAAACACGTTTCCCCTTGGAGGAAAAGAAAGGGAATAGAGATGACTTAGTAGGAATTCACCAACACTCTAAATCCAACAGCACCAGTTCAACCCATCATCCAAAATACCTTCAAAGTAGTGCTAACAAACTCCCTGAAGAAACAACACAACAAAGCACCACACTCTTCACACCATGCAGTCCTCCTCTGGCAAAATGCTAGGGTTCAAACACTTCTAGCCGTCCCTCCAGGATTCATTAAAGGTGCGTCTCCAAGACAGTGTCAGTAACGTCCACTTTCAGTACTACAGGAATTTTACTAAATTGCACTTACTGTTATTTGATTTTCATGTTAACATTTAAAATTCTTTTTATATATTTTTGCAGTCCATGCATTCTCAAACTGTTCTCTAAATTCAGCTGTAAATCTTCGAAGGTGATACATGGGCAGTCTTCCCTGCTTTTAAGAGACAACTTTAAAAGCCATAGAGATTTGGGCACCTGCTCTATCCTAATAAGCCACTGTATTGAAATAAAATGCTTCTACTCCAACACTTTTTCTCAACATTTGTTGTCGTTTATACAGATGTCATTTTCTCTTACAACAACGAACTTCTTCAAGGTTAGACTCTTCCTATTCGTCTTAATCCCAGTCTCTTCCCAAGCACCTAGCACAGGTCTGGCTCAGGGTTAGAGTCTTCCTATTCGTCTTAATCCCAGTCTCTTCCCAAGCACCCAGCACAGGGTTAGAGTCTTCCTATCCGTCTTAATCCCAGTCTCTTCCCAAGCACCTAGCACAGGTCTGGCTCAGGGTTAGAGTCTTCCTATTCATTTTAATCCCAGTCTCTTCCCAAGCACCTAGCACAGGTCTGGCTCAGGGTTAGAGTCTTCCTATTCGTCTTAAGCCCGGTCTCTTCCCAAGCACCTAGCACAGGTCTGGCTCAGGGTTAGAGTCTTCCTATTCGTCTTAATCCCGCTCTCTTCCCAAGCACCCAGCACAGGGCTAGAGTCTTCCTATTCGTCTTAGTCTCTTCCCAAGCACCTAGCACAGGTCTGGCTCAGGGTTAGAGTCCTCCTATTCGTCTTAATCCCAGTCTCTTCCCAAGCATCTAGCACAGGTCTGGCTCAGGGTTAGAGTCTTCCTATTGGTCTTAATCCCCGTCTCTTCCCAAGCACCTAGCACAGGTCTGGCTCAGGGTTAGAGTCTTCCTATTGGTCTTAATCCCAGTCTCTTCCCAAGCACCTAGCACAGGTCTGGCTCAGGGTTAGAGTCTTCCTATTCGTCTTAATCCCAGTCTCTTCCCAAGCACCTAGCACAGGTTTGGAACACGGCCAATACTCAGGAAACACAGTTGAATCTAATTACCATGAAGCCCCAGGCTTACAAGAGTTAAAAGCAGCTCCCCAAGACTTTGTGATATTATTTTTAGTTTTAGTATGGTACAACAGCTGGTTTTATATGGTACACAAACCTTTCGATTTTTAATATCTAAGAATTTATTTTAAAGTGTATCAGGGAGAAAAAAATCGTAACCAGTACATCAAACTCAAGATTTCGCAGATACAGCTTAGAGCAGCGTTTACGTGAGTAGCACCTATTTAAGCGCTTTTTTTAACTGAGTAAATTTAAAGAAAAATTTCCAGTAAGTACTAACAGTACAGGTGGAGCGAGAATTTGGTACTGATCGGAAAGGCGGGCATTAACAGAGACTGAAGTTGGAGAGACTCGAACACACCAACAAACGCGCGCTGCCCGCGGGGTCGGGCCGGCCGGGGCCGCAGCCTGTCAGCCGGGCCCCGAGGTCGGTCAGCCGGTCAGCCGGGCCCCACAGCCGGTCAGCCGGGGCCTCAGCCGGTCAGCAGGGCCCCACAGCCTGTCAGCCGGGCCCCGAGGTGGATCAGCCGGTCAGCAGGGCCCCACAGCCTGTCAGCCGAGCCCCGAGGTCGGTCGGCCGGGCCCCACAGCCGGTCAGCCGGTCAGCAGGGCCCCACAGCCGGTCAGCCGGGGCCTCAGCCGGTCAGCAGGGCCCCGAGGCCCCTCAGCCGGGCCCGGAGCTGCGGCCGGGGAGGAGCCGCGGCCGGAGGCGGAGGCTGGCACCGGCTGGGCTGGAGAAGGGGGCCGGGGTGGTGCCGGGCCGGCGTCCAGGCCGCGCCCGGGGTACTTATCCCGCAGGTCCCCGAGGCTCGTCCCAGCGACGGCGCCGCCCGCCCTGCCCGCCTTCCGCCCACCGCCCCGCCTCAGGCGGGCCCCAGAGCCGCCCTCCCGTCTCCCCGCCCCTCCGGCCGCAGCCCCACTGACCGGCCTCGCCCCACCGCACAGCGGCCGTAGCCCCTCCTCACACAGCGCCACGCTTCCATCCTCCCGCGGGGCCCGGCCTCAGGCGCGCCTCAGACTCAGCGGCTGAGGGTACCGGAGAGGCCCCATCGCCGCGCCTCCGACACCCAGCCCAGCTGCAAGGCATGCCGGGAAGCCCGGCTCGCCGGCCGCCAAGCCCCCATCTTGCGCGGCGAGATCACGGAATTGCCGTAACCGCGCATCCTTCTCAGTGAGCATGCGCAGAGCGTGTGACCCGGGACAGCCATTTCGGGATAGGGCAAAGTAGCGCTCTCAGCTTTGAGGAGAGAGGTGAGCTCAACAACTTTTTCAAGGCTTACGGGCAGATACAATGTGCTTACTCTATGAGAAGAAGAAAAAAAAAAAAACAAAAACACCCATTGAGACAGGAAGAAAACAAATTATTTTAGACTCTTTTTATGAGGTACTTGGGGGAGATTCCACAAACTAGGAAATGACCCAGGTCAGCGTTCCCATAAAACAGTGGTATTTTACAGGCGGCTGCAGCAGGATAGCGACAGGAAACTGCCAGAAATTCAAGCCGCATTTAGAAGAGGATGTGGAACCAGGGATATCATTGCTGATGTCGGATGGATCTTGGATGAAAGCAGAGAATACCAGAAAGATGTTTACGTGTGTTTTACTGACCGTGCAAAGGCGTTCGACTGTGTGGATCATAACAAATTATGGATGACGTTGTGAAGAATGGGAATTCCTGAACACTTAATTGTGCTCATGAGGAACCTGTACATAGATCAAGAGGCAGCCATTCATACAGAACAAGGAGATACTGTGGTTTAAAGTCAGGAAAGGTGTGAGTCAGGGTTGTATCCTTTCACCATACATATTCAATCTGTATGCTGAACAAATAATATGAGAAACTGGCTATATGAAGAAGAATGGGGCATCAGGATTGAAGGAAGACTCATTAACAACCAGCATTATGCAGATGACACAACCTTCCTTGCTGAAAGTGAAGAGGACTTGAAGCACTTACTGATGAAGATTAAAGACTACAGCCTTCAGTATGGATTACACCTCGACATAAAGAAAACAAAAATCGTCACAGCTGGACCAATAAGCAACATCCTGATAAACAGAAAAATTTGAAGTTGTCAAGGATTTTACTTTACTTGGATCCACAACCAACACCCGTGGAAGCAGCAGTCAAGAAATCAAAAGATGCATTGCATTGGGTAAGTCTGCTGCAAAAGACCTCTTTAAAGTGTTGAAAAGCAAAGCTGTCACCCTGAGAACTACGGTGTGCCTGACCCAAGACATGGTGTCTTCAGTTGCCTCCTATGCATGTGAAAGTTGGACAATGAATAAGGAAGACGGAAGAAGAATTGATGCCTTTGAATTGTGGCATTGGCAAAGAATATTGAATATACCATGGATTGCCAAAAGAACAAATTTGTCTTGGAAGAAGTTCAACCCGAATGCTCCTTAAAAGCAAAGGCAGTGAGACTATGTCTCACATACTTTGGACATATTATCAGGAAGGATCAGCTCCTGGAAAAGGACATCATGCTTGGTAAAGTAGACAAGTAATCGAAAAAGAGGAAGACCCTCAAAGAGATGGATTGACACAGTGGCTGCAACAACGGGCTCAAGCATAGCAACAGTTGTGAGGATGGCGCAGGATCGGATAGTGTTTCGTTTTGTTGTGCATAGGTTGCTATGAGTTGAAACCGACTGGATAGCACCTAACAACAACTAGTTTTTGTTAACTCATTTTGTAGGAAAATAGCGTCAGAGCTCACTTTTTGTTATTAAAACGTTATAGTGGTAAAATATGCATAACAAAAAATTTACCATTCAAGTGTACAACTGTTGTTGTGTGCCCTCCAGTTGATTCTGACTGAGAGAGACGGAATCTATAGGACAGAATAAAACAGCCCTGTAGAGTTTCCTAGGCTGTGATCTTTTTGGGAGCAGATCAAGAGGTCTTTTCTCCAGCGAAGTGGCTGGGTTTGGACCACTGACCTTTTGGTTAGCACCTGAGCACTTAACTATTGTGCCACCAGAGCTCCTTTGTCCAACTATAGTGTCTATTTCAAGAAGTTTTTATCACCCCAAACAGAAACTCAGCACCCCTTAAGAAATAACTCCATCTCGCCTTCCCTCCAGCCTCTGGATATTTCATACAAGTGGAACCATACAATATTTGTCCTTTTGTGTCTGACTTATTCACTCAGCAGTCCATCCGTGTGTGTGAGAAGGTTCATTTCATCTCACAGAATGTATCAGAACTTCATCTCTTTATAGCTGAATAACATTCCATTGTATGCCCCACGCTTTGTTTTTCCATTCATTTGTTGATAGATACTTTGGTGGTTTTCACTTTTCAGCTATTGTGAATAATGCTGCAGTGAACACTGATGTTCAAGTATGTGACTCCCTGATTTCAAATCTTGCTGGGTCATATGGGAATTCTATGTTTAACTTTATGAGGAACTGCCAGACTGTTGGCCACAGCAGTTGCAGTGTTTTACATTGTCAGTAACAATATAAAATGATTCGAATGTCTCCACATACTCTCCAACACATGGTTTTCCACCATTTTTCTGATAATACCCATCTGTGAAGTGGTATCTCATTGTGATTTTGATGTGCATTTCCCTAATGATTAATGTCATTGAGCATCTCTTCATGTGCTTGTCACCCATTTGTATATCTTTAGAAAAAAGTCTATTCAAGTACCTCACCCATTTTTTAATAGGTTAGTTTGTCTTTTTGTTGTTGAGTTGTAGGAGATCTTTATATATTCCGAATATTAAATCCTTACCTGATATATGATTACCAAATACTTTTTCCCATTCTGTAGGTTCTCTTCACTTTCTTGATAAAGATATTAATTAACTTCGATGAAGTCCAATTTATCTACTTTTAGTTACTTGTGCTTGGTGTCATATCTAAGAAACCATTGCTTAATCCAAGGGCACAACGGTTTACACTTATGTTTTATACTTTCAGACCTTACATTCAGGTGTTTGATCCATTTTAATTCTAGTATATAGTGTGAGGGAGGAGTCCAAATTCATTCCTTAGCATAAGGAGGTCCATTTATCCCAGCATCATTTCCTAAAGAGATTATTCTTTCCCCATTGGACTTGGCACCCTTGTCAAAAATCAATTGGCCATAGATGTATGGGTTTATTTCTGGACTGCCAATTCTATTCCATTGGTCTATATGTCTATCCATATACCAGAACCACACCGTTTTGATTATTGTACTTTGTCGTACGTTTTGAAATTAGGAAGTGTGAGTCTTTCTACTTTGTTCTTCTCTTTCCAGATTGCTTTGGCTATTGCAATTCCATATGAATTTGAGGATCAACTTTTCCATTTCTGCTAAAAAGACTATTTCCTCTAATTGCTTTGACTCTGCAGATCACTTTGGGTAGAATTAACATCTTAGCAGTAGTCTTTAAACTCATGATCACAGGATATGTTTTATTTAGGTCTTCCTTAATTTCTTTCAGTATTGTTTTATAGTTTTTAGTATACAAGTCTTTTACCTTCCTGATTAAATTTATATTCCTAGGTATATTATTCTTTAAGATGCTATTGTAAATGGAATTGTTTTCTTAATTTCCCTTTCAGATTGTTCATAGCTGGTGTATAGAAATGCAACTTAGTTTTGTGTGTTGATCTTGTACCCTGCAACTTTGCTGAATTCATTTATTAGTTCTAGTAGTTTTCTTGGGGCCCTAGTAGTTTTCTTATGGATTCCTTGGGATTTTCCATGTATAGGATCATGTGCGAATAGAGTTAGTTTTACTTCTTCTTTTCCGATTTGGGTATCTTTTCTTTCTTTCTTTTTTTTGGCCTAATTGCTCTGGCCAGGACTTCCAGTATAATGTTAAACAGCAGTGGTGAAAGCAGGCATCCTGTTTTCTTCCACATTTTAAGGGGAAAACTTTCAGTCTTTCACCATTGAGTATGATGTTAGCTTTGAGTTTTCCATAGATGGCCTTTGTCATGTTGTGGAAATTCTCTTCTATTTCTAGTTTGCTAGATTTTGTCAAATGCCTTTTTTTGCCTTGAGATGATCGTGTGGTTCTTTTCCCTTGTCTATTAATATGGTTTTATTACAGTGATTGATTTTCTTAAGCTGAACAACTCTTGAAATACTGGGATAAATCCCACTTAGTCATGGTGTATAATCCTTTTAATATGCTTTGGATTCAGTTATAGTATTTTGTTAAGAAATTTTGCATCTATATTCATAAGGTACACTGGCCTATAATTTTCTTTTCTTGTGTTGTCTTTATATAGCTTTGGTATCAGGGTAATACTGGCCTCATAGAATGAGTTAGGAAGCATTTTTTTTGGAAGGATTTGAGAAGCTTTGATGTTATTTCTTTAAATGTTTGGACCATCTGGTCCAGGACATTATGTTTTTGGGAGATTTTTGATTACTAATGTAATCTCTTCACTTGTTACAGGTCTGTTGAAATTTTTTATTTCTTCCTGAGTCAATTTGGGTAGTTTGTGTGTTTCTAGGAATTTGTACATTTCATATAAAGCCAAAAAAAACCAAACCTGTTGCCATCGAGTCAATTCTGACTCATAGCGACCCTATAGGACAGAGTAGAACTGTCCCATAGTTTCCAAGGAGCGCCTGGTGGATTTGAACTGCCGACATTTTGATTAGCAGCTGTAGTTCTTAACCACTACACCACCAGGGTTTCCATATAGGTTATCTAATTTGTTGGTGTACGAATTGTTCATAGTATTCTGTTATAGCTCTTTTTTACTTCTGTAGTCAGTGGTAAGGTCCCACTTTCATACATGATTTTAGTTATTTGCGTCTTCTCTCCTTTTTTCCTTCTCAGTCTAGTTAAAGGTTTGTTGATTTTATCTTAAAAAAAAAACAAAAACTTTTGGTTTCATTGATTTTCTCTTCTGTTTTTCAATTTCTTTTATAATTCATATCTGCTCTAATCTTTATTAAAACTCATTAGCATCATCATTTTTGACTCATAGTATCTTTATTGGAGCCCTGGCCGCTAACCAAAAAGGTCAGCAGTTCAAATCCACCAGCCACTCCTTCGAAACCCTATGGGGCAGTTCTCCTCTGTCCTATACGGTCACTATGGGTCAACTCAACGGCAATGGTTTTGTTTCTAATCTTTATTATTTCCTTTTTCTGGTAGCTTTGGACTTTTTTTTTTTTTTTTTTTGGACTTAGTTTACTCTTCTTTTTCTAGTTCCTCAAGGTGTAAGTTTAGGTTATTGATTTCAGGCTGTGCTTCTTATTTAATGTAGGCATTTACAGCTGTAAATTTCCTTCTGAGCACTATTTTCACCGTATCCTATGAGTTATGGTATGTTGTGCATTCATTTTCATTCATCTCTAAGTATTTTCTAATTTCCCTTGTGATTTCTTCTTTGATTCTTTGGTTGTTTAATACTGTGTTGATGAATCCTCATATATTTTTGAAATTTCCAGTTTTCCTTCTGTTATTGATTTCGTTTCATTGTGGCTAAAGAAGATACTTTGTATGATTTCAATCTTTTAAAATGTATATTTGTTTTGTGACCTAGTGTTTTAGTTATCTAGTGTTGCCATTACAGAAATACCACAAGTGGATGGCTTTAATAAACAGAAATTTATTTCCTCACAGTAAAGTAGGCTAAAAGTCCAAATTCAAGGCATCAGTTCCAGGGGAAGTCTTTCTCTCTCTGTTGGCTCTGGGAAAATGTCCTTGTCCTTAATCTTCCCATCATCGAGGAGCTTCTCAGGCTCAGGGACCCCGTGTCCAAATGACATGCACTGCTCCTGATGCTGCTTTCTTGGTGGTACGAGGTCCACCAACTCTCTGCTTGCTTCCCTTTTCTTTTATCTCTTGAGAGATAAAAGGTGGTGCAGGCGACACCGCAGGGAAACTCTCTTCACTTTGGATCAGGGAGGTGACCTGAGTAAGGGTGGTGTTACAATCCCACCCTAATCCTTTTAACATAAAATTACAATGAAAAAATGGATAACCACCACTTAATACTGGGAAGCATGACCTAACCAAGTTGATACAAACATTTTTTAGGGACATAATTCAGCCCAAGACACCTAGCAATGGTCTATCCTAGGGAATGATCCATGTGCACTGGAGAAGACTATATCTTCTGGTTTTCAGTGGTGTGTTCTATATATGTCACTTAGGTCTGATCTTCTGTCTAGATGTTCTATCCATTATTGAAAGGGGGTTATTAAAGTCTCCAAATATTATTGTAGAACTGTTTACTTCTCCCTTCAATTCTGTCAATATTTGCTTCATGTATTTTGGGGCTCTGTTGTTAGGTACGTATATATTTACAGCTGTTATGTTTTCTTGATGAATTGACCCTTTTATCGTTACACATTCTTCTTTGTCTCTGGTAACAGATTTTTGACTTATAGCCTATTATGTTCGATATTAATATAGGCACCTCAGGTCTATTTTGATTACTATTTGTATGGAATATTTTTCCATGTTTTCACTTTCCATCTATTAGTTTCTCTGGATCTAAATGAGTCTCTTGAAGACAGCATATAGTTGGATTATTATTATTTTTTTTAAACCACTCTGTGTTTTGATTAGAGTTTAATCCATTTACATTTAAAGTAATTAACGATAAGGAAGGACTGACTTCTGCCATTTTGCACTTTGTTTTCTGTGTCTTACACCTTTTTTTTTTGTCCCTCATTTCTTCCAGTATTGCCTACTTTTGTGTTTAATTGATTTTTGTAGTGCATCACTTTGATTCCCTTCTAATTTCCTTTTGGGTGTATATTTTAGATATTTGCAGTTACCATGAGAATTATAATTAACATCCTAAATTATAAAAACCTAGTTTAAATTCATACCAACTTCAATAACATACAAAAACTTTGTTCCTTTAATAATCCTCCCTTCCAACTTTACATTGTTATCACAAATTACATCTTTATGCTTGTGTGTACAAAACATAAATTTATAATTATTTTTTATGCATTTGATTTTTAAATCATGTAGGACAAAATAGATATAACAAGTAGAGTTACAAATAAAAAATATCATAAATCTGGCCTTTATATTTACCCACGAAATTACCATTAATACGGATCTTTTTTTTTCTTCATAGGGTTTCAACTTGCTGTATAGTGTTCTTTCATTTCAACCTGAAGGACTCCCTGTAGCATTTCTTGTAGGACAAGTCTAGTGGTAATTAACTTTTCTTCCAGCACTTTAAATATATCGTCCCACTGCTGTCTCATCTTCCTGGTTTCTGAGAAGAATTCAACATTTAATTTTGACAATCTGTTGTATGTGAGAATTCACTTCTCTCTTGCTGCTTTCAAGATTCCATCTTTGTCTCAAGTTCAGCAGTTTGCTTATAAAATGTCTCGGTGTGGATCTCTTTGGGTTTATCCTACTTGACGTTTGTTGAACTTCTTAAATGTGTAGGTTCGTGTCTTTTGTCAAATTTGGGACATTTTCAGCTATTACTTCTTCATATATTTTTTCTACTCCTTTCTCTGTTTTCCATCAGAGACTTCCATAATTTACATGTTGGTTTGCTTGATGGTGTCCTACATGTCCCTTAGGCTATGTGTGCTTTTTTTCATTCTCTTTTATTTTTTGCTCCTTAGATTCAAGAATTTCAATTGTCCTATGTTCAAGTTCACTGATTCTTCTGCCAGCTCGGATCTGCTGTTGAGCTCCTCTAGTGAATTTTTCATTTCAGTTATTGCGTTTTTCAGCTCCAGTATTTCTGTTTGGTTTCTTTTTGTAATTTTTTTTTTTTTTTATTGATGTTCTCATTTTGTTCATGTGTCATTTTCCTGTTTTCCTTTAGCCCTTTGTTCGTGTTTTCTCATAGGTATTTGACTATATGTAACTCTGTTATTTTGAAGGCTTTGTGTAGTAAGTTCATTTTGGGAGTTTCCACAGGGGTGGTTTCTGTCACCTTTATTTTGTTCTTTTGAATGGACCTTCCTTTCCTGTTTCTTCATATGCCTTCTGATGTTTTGTTGAAACTGAGACATTTCAATATTATAATGCAACAACTTTGAAAATCAGATTCTTTTCCTTCCCCAGTGTTTGCTCTTTTCTCTCTCTCTCTGTCTCTGTTTTTAATTGTTGAAGGCTGTAGTCATCAATTTGTTTCATGGTGTCTTCTAATGATTTTTTCAATGACTGCCCTCCTGGATGTATGTGAGCACTGAAGTCTAGTATCTTGATAGATATTTTTTTGAACACCAGAA
Organism: Loxodonta africana; assembly: GCF_030014295.1. Classification (NCBI taxonomy): domain Eukaryota; kingdom Metazoa; phylum Chordata; class Mammalia; order Proboscidea; family Elephantidae; genus Loxodonta; species Loxodonta africana. Next base: position 64,151,530 of record NC_087366.1, on the reverse strand, counting down.
GACAAACAACAACAACAACTTTGCAAATTGGCTCTATTTTGGGGCCCTCCTTCAACTCTTAGCCAAGCTTGCACTGAGCCTAGGATTCAGCCCAAGGTGAAGGCGTAGGGTATTAGGCAATTTCTGAGCATGTACTATAAGTCTAAATGTCATTCCTTTGAAGCTAATCTGTCTTTTTTCTCTTTTTAGCCTATAAGATCTACATTGTAGATATGGAACTTTTTTTTTCTGATCAACACTCAGTATTTGCTTTCATTCTGAAGATTAATTTCTTTGTTCAGTTCTGGAAAATGTTGACCTATTATCTCTTTGAATATTGTTTTCACCATTTCCTCTTTTATCTGCTTCTGAAATTCCATTAGATCACTATTAAAGACTCTTAATTCTTTTGCCTCTTGACTATTCTTAACCACTTTTCCTTTTTCTCCTTCTCTTCCTAATCTATATTTTATGCCTCCTTCTCTAGTGTCTCTATGAGTTGGAATCGACTCAATGGCAGTGGGTTTTTGGTTTGGTTTCTCCTGTGCCTCTGTGCTGAGATCTGTGTGAATTCCTTAGTTCTACTAATTTACTAATTCTTTGTTTAACTGAAACCAGTATAGAGTGTATCTTCTCTACTGATTGTTTATTTCAATGACTATATTTATTTTTATATTTTATTGTGCTTTAGGTAAATGTTTACAGAGCAAAATAGTTTCCCATTCGACAATTTATACACAGAATGTTCCAAGACATTGGTCGCTGTTCCCTCAATGTGTCAGAACTCTTCCATTTCTGCCCTGACAGTGACTATATTTATTTCCAGGATTTGTAATTGTCTTTCCACATGTACCTTTTTGTTGTTTGTTAAGGCTTGCTTTTATAATTGCTTGTTTTTTGTTTTCTTTCTGTCAACTCTCTTGGAGAATATTAAACATGCTTATTAAAAAGTCATTTTCAGGTCACTTTGTTATGTTCATTTTGGCTAGAATGAATTCATCTCTTTTTTATTTTGTTGGTCAGTGTTCTGAGTGTGAATTTGTCTCATATGTTTTGGAATTTTGATATGCAGACTTTTGATTAAATTTGTTTTTCTGTTCTCTCTTTTAACGTCTCTGTGTTGATTGCCTCTATTTCCCCTCAAGGGAGACTCATACCAGAATCTGGTCTTATATTGTTGCCTTAGGCCTGTCTAGCTCTGTTATTAGAGGTAGTGCTAGTCCAGTCTTTGAGCCAGTGGATGACCTGGCCCAGGTCTTAGATGTGAAGCTGTGTCAGCTTCCTCCTAACTCCCAATGCCATGGCTCTGGGAAGCAATTATTGCAGTTCTTTTAACCTATTTTTAATGTGTGAAGAAGTTTCTAGTTTCAAGTAACGAGTTTGACTTCATCCCTTTCCTTTCTTGGGAAGACTTTTGGTCCCTGTTATCCATTCCAGAGGGTAAAATTCCTAGATGAGGTACCCAGCAGACTTCAGCCTCATATACTATAATTTGGTATTTTGGGGCCTCAGAGAAGTTTATATTGGTTTCGAGCATGACAGTGTTTTTTTGTTTGTTTTGGTTTATAAATTTCTCTTTTTATATTTTGTCTCTTATTGCTATGTGTTTGGAATGGAGGAATCTTCAGTGCAAGAAATCCTAAGGTATCTTAGCTGGAAGTACAAATACACTGTGTTATGTAAAGTCCAGGAAGAATTTCTTTATGAGCACAACGTCTGGGCCTCAAGGATCATGAAGACATGGAGATGCAGTGAAGTAAAATAAAATAGGAAGACTCTTAAGAGCCAAATAGACCTGGGTTTTAACATGGACTCTAACATTTTGAAGCTGTGGCATTCAGCAAATAAATCATCTTTGATCACAGTTACCTCATTGGTAAATGGGAAAAATAATACATTATGAAATCTTGTGAGGATTAAATTAAGTGATAGATGTGAAGAATCTTTTATAAGACAAGTAAGAAATGTTTTGTTTTTCATCAGTTTTATAAGCAAATTTTTGAACACATAAACAAACTAGCATGTACTGAGTAGATAAAACATTTGTGACAGAACTTTATGCACAGTAGACCCTTTGGGAAACAGGAGAGAGGGAATTAAAAGCAGAAGACAAAAAGTGATATAAAAGCAAGTGAAAAGAAATATAGTATAGATTCAATATATAAAGGAACTGATGCTTTCAGGTTTTCTAGCCAAAGATGGGTATGCTAACATATAAGAATCTATTCTGAACTATTGATTGATGTAAATTTCTGTTCTTCAAGGAACCTAGTATCCTTTGTTAAAATGAAAGCCCTCCATAATTATATGTAAATGTACAGAACCTATAATTATGGGGTATAAAAATTATTTTTGACAATATGTGAATTGCAAGGAAAAGCTAAAAAATAAAAATCCAACTTAAAGTGTCTCTCAGTTCCCACATGTTCTTAATCTTCACTCTCAACCCCCAAATTCTAGAAAATGTTTTCATATAGCCTACAACCCTTGCAGAACCTTGGAGCTTGGTGCAGTGGTTTTCTAATTTTTTTATAATTGTAGAATTTTTTTTTTAATTTAAAATTTCTTATACTGTTTCTGCTAGAGTGGTGGCAAATTAAAGATTTAGTTTGGAGCAGCATGCATTTAATGGCCTCAAAATAGTAAGTCAGTCTGTAATGATGACTGAGTCCTCCATGGATATTATGTCCTTGATGAAAATATTACAGGACTCAGGTCTTGATAGAATTTCCAATTTCTTTTCTAATCTGTGTGGGCCGATTAAATTAAGAACTATTAATGTCCAGGCTTTTAAAACAGAAGCACCATTATAGGAATTTGGTGGTCAGAATATAAAATTCAACAGCCCTTCTTTTCTTAGTTTTCTATTGCTAATGTAACAGAATATCACAAGTGGGTGGCTTTAGTGAACAGAAATTTACTTTCTCACAGTTAGGAGGCTACAAGTCCAAATTCAGGACACTGGCTCTAGAGGGAAGCTTTCTCTCTCTGTCAGCTCTGGGGGGAAGGTCCTTGTCTCTTTTCGGCTTCTATTCCTCAGTTCCTTGGCGATCTTCATGGGTGTGGCATCTATCTTCCTCCGTCTCTGCTTTCTTGCTAATCTGCTCGTTTATATCTCAAAAGTGATTGGCTTAAGACACAGTCTACATTGATATGGCCTCATAACCATAAAAAGAAAACTATTCCCAAATGGAATTACATCTATAGGTATAGGGGTTAGGATTTACAACACATTTTTTGGGGACACAATTCAGTCCATAACACTTTCCCTCCACCCCACCAACTCTTTTTAATTCCTGTCTCTCAGTCCCAGAATGGGGCTTTGCAGATTTGTGAATCCCTATAGTGCAGCGACTGTGGATTAAGTGGAATCTCACCTCTGACAGATGACCTTGCTGCTTAGTCTGGTCTATTTTAGGGCTCTGAGAATTATCTTTCTGGAGAGGTATTAGAGAGTAGGATCAGGCCTCAGCAGGGGTCCCTTGGGCACAGAGAAGAATGAAGAGGTAATCTAGACTGGTTGATGGAATGTCAGAGGAGAGCATGAGAAAGCTACATGTAAGGGAGAGCAAAAAGGCTCATTCCAACTCTTTGGTTGTCTAATACCCATTCGAGAAGATAAACCATGTCTTTTGTTTGCTTAAATAATAAATAAATAAATAAATGACTATTTGGTGTTATCTCTCCAAGTATTCTAAGTCAAAACTAGATATTCAGCTGGTGTATGTTCTTCGTGATGACTAACAACAAGGTGTAAGGTATGTTGCTGTTGTTAGTTGCCATCACGTTAATGCTGACTCATGGCAACCTCGTGTGCAGAGTAGAACTGCTCCACAGCGTTTTCAAGGCTGTGTTTTATGGACGATGCTAAGGGATTTGACTGTGTGGATCATAAACAAACTATGGATTACACTGCGGAGAATGGCAATTCTGGAACACTTAGTTGTGCTCATGAGAAATCTATACATGGATCAAGAGGCAGTTGTTAGAACAGAACAAGGGGATACTGCATGGTTTAAAGTATGGAAAGGTGTGGGTCAGGGTTGTATTCTTTCACCATACTTATTCAATCTGTATGCTGAGAAAATAACCTGATAAACTGGACTATATGAAGAAGAAAAGGGCATCAGCATTGGAGGAAGACTCATTAAGAACCTGCGTTATGCAGATGACACAACCTTGCTTGCTGAAAATGAAGAGGACTTGAAGCACTTACTGATGAAGATCAAAGACCACAGTGTTCAACACGGATTACACCTCACCATAAAGGAAACAAAGTCCTCATAACTAGACTGATAAGCAACATCATGATGAACGGAGAAAAAATTGAGGCTGTCAAGGATTTCATTTTATTTGGATCCACAATCAACACCCGTGGAAGCAGCAGTCAAGAAATCAAAAGATGCGTTACATTGAGCAAATCAGCTGCAAAAGACTTCTTTAAAGTGTTGAAAAGCAAAGACATCACCTTGAGGCCTGAGGTATGCCTGACCCAAGCTATGGTGTTTTCAGTGGCCTCATATTCATGTGAAAGCTACACAATGAGTAAGGAAGACCGAAGAAGAATCGATGCCTTTGAATTGTGCCGTTGGTGAAGAATATTGTCTATATTATGGACTGCCAAAAGAACGAACAAATCTGTCTTGGAAGAAGTACAGCCAGAATGCTTCTTAGAAGCAAGGATAGCGAGACTGAGTCTCACATACTTTGGATATGTTATCAGGAGGGATCAGTCCCTGGAGAAGGACATCATGCTTGGTAAAGTAGAGGGTCAGTGAAAAAGAGGAAGACCTTCAATGAGATGGACTGACACAGTGGCTGCAACAATGGGCACAAGCATAGCAACAATTATGAGGATGGTGCAGTACTGGAAAAGTGTTTTGTTCTGTCGTGCATACGGTCGCTATGAGGTGGAGTTGACAGCATCTAACAACAAGAACAATGTGAGCTAGTATATTTTGAAAAATATAAATTATAGATTTATCTACAATAAGCAAGTACAGGTTCACCAATATCTCGTTTCTTTGTTATTGGCTTACAGTATATGAACCTAATGTGGTTATATTTGTTATCACATTCTGATCAGAAACTCAGATCAGTAGTTACATGTCATTGACTTTGACAAAGAAAAGAAAAACAAATAATTATAACAATATATTTAATTGGCTTGGCAGGAAAAAAATCTTTATAGCCTTGAAGTTAATTCATTCAGCTAATACTTCCTATCTTTCTGCCACTGCAACAGATTCTGTGGATACAAAGATAAAGGAAGAAGAGGCCCTGCCTTCAAGGTGTTCAAGGAATGTAAAACTCAGAAAAACCAAACCTACTGCTGTGGAGTCAATTCTGCTTCATAGCAACCCAATCAGAGAAAGTAGAACTGCCACATAGGGCTTCCAAGGCTGTAACCTTTATGGGAGCAGGCTGTCACATATTTATTCTGTGGAGCAGCTCATGGGTTCGAATGGCTGACCTTTCAGTTCGCATCTGAGCACTTAACCACTGTGCCATCTTGGCTCCTTTAAGGAGTGGAGTGGGATGAACATATGTCAGCCATTAACCACCTATGATTATTAAGGTAGTGTGTCAACTTGGCTGGGCCATGATTATCAGTGGTTTGCCAGTTATGGTGTAGTTTGACAGTCATACACTTCCATGATGAGATATGATATAATGTGGTCTTCTCTATTATGGCATCTGTGGTGAGTAGCCAATCATTTGAAAGGGAGTTTCCTTGGGGGTGTGGGCTGCATCCAATATATGTGGATTTTCTGGCAAAGCTTGTGGGCTCTTGCTCTGTTCTGGACCCTTCATTTGGCTTGTCAGCATCTGACCTCCAGTTCTTGGGATTTGGGCCAGCAGCCTGCCATCTAACCTGCCAATCTTGGATTTGTCAGCCATTGCAGCCATGAGCCAGCAGCCTGCCGTCTGACCTGTGAATGTTGGGTTCGTCAGCCCCTCCAGCTACGTGAGGGAGAAGCCTCTAGCCTGATGCCTGACCCCCAGACTTGGGATTTGCCAGCCTCTACAACTGCATGAGCCATTTTCTTGAGATAAATCTCCCTCTCCAAGCCTGGTGGTGCAGCATTTCAGAACTCAGCTGCAATCAAAAGGTCAGCAGTTTGAATCCACCAGCTGCTCCTTGGAAACCCTGTGGGGCAGTTCTACTCTCTCCTATAGTGTCGCTATGAGTTGGAATCAACGCCAACAGGTTGGGTACACACACACACACACACACACACACACACACATTCACTGGTTTTCCTTTTCTAGAGAACCCAGCCTAAGACATTTGGTACTAAGAATGGTTCTAGAGAAACAAAATTGTAAGCATGAGTATTCTAAACTGGTTCTTGTACAAGTGGCATGGGGGTAGTGTCTGACTTCCTCTGACTTCAGAAGGGGGAAGGAGAATCAAGATCGACAGCCCAAGGCTGATTCCTATGAGGCCAAAAATGCTTCCTTTCTCCGCCACCTTTGCCAATTCTGACACCATCCGTCCCTCCCATGGCACTCTCTACTTGTTAATTGGGTTTGATAATTCACTGCAATAGTCACACGGAACTCACAGATGATACTTACGATTATGGGGTTTATTAGGGAAGTACCAGTTACAATTCAGGCTCAGGAACACTCAGGATATAGTTCTTCCATCAGGATAGCCTCTCCCCAGCTGTGCTCGCAGGCACACCTCTTCCTGGCCCTTGGTCACTGCCCAAAGGCATTCAGCTTTCTGCCTCCAAGGGCTGGGAAGCCCACCACACCGTCTCCTCCTGCCAGGTCTATGCTGCCGAGTGTTTCTTGCCATCACTTCTGTCATCTCCAGGGTTACAGCTTGCTCTCTCTCTTGATCTCCTGCTTCCAGGGACTTCTCAGCACAGGGATCCCGGGTCCAAAGGATGTGGTGACTCCTGGCTGTTCTTCCTTGGTGGTTAGTGGTATCTTCTCTTTCCTGCTTCTGGGATGGCTCATTTCAAACCCAGCAGGATGTCAAAACTGACCAGTTCCTCTGTGGGCCACAATTACTCTATCACTCAGCCCTGCCCAATTACTTGGGTGGGAGTTACAAGACCATGGTTAGAAAGGCCATACAACTGATCCATCACACTGCAGTTTTCAAGTCTGGTTAGTCTTAAATTTGTTGACAACTCTGTTTCCAGTAGTAAAGAGGGCACTGCTAATCCATGGTATGAAGTGGCAATAGAAATACCGAAAATACCACCACCAATAGATCAGGTATTGGTGAAAGGCAAGGCTCTGGATGATTGCATGTTTGATAGCTTTGTATAATTTGTTACAATGAGAAGGATAAGGAAGCTGGTTGGTTGGTCCTACTTTTGCTACACAAAGTGGTAAAAGAAAGAGATGAGCTCAAGGCTTCACAGTCAAAGCTCAAGTGCCACATAAGCAATCTCAAAGTTTCCACTTCTGCCTTGAAAGAAAGTCTCATTTCTTGTAGTAACAGCTGATATTGCCAAAAACCAAACCTACAGTCTTACCATCAGAGTGGCTAAATTACAACACCAACTGAATTCCCAAACTTGAGTGATGTCTGAAGTTAAAGTGAGGGCACTGATTGGGAATAAATGGGATCCTGAAACCTGGGATGGGGACATATGAACAGATAACCAGGAAGCTGGGAACACTGAGCCCCTAAATTCCGTTGAATCGCTCCTGCCAACAGAACCAGCCCTCTCACTCCCATCTGAAGAGATTACTCCATCTTTGTCTGCTAAACCACCCTCCCCAGTAAATCCATTAACCCTTCCACCCCCATCTCATGGGATTAACTCAGCTGTGTCTGAAGAGCCTTTGTCTGAGTCATTGCCAGGGGCAGTGCCTGTGGCAAATGCCTGTGGCAAATGCCTTACAAGCCAATGCTGAATGTCATCAAAACATATCCCCATCACCCATTTTGGCTTCTAGGCCTATAACTAGATTTAAGTCCCAGTGAGCACCACAAAGGTGAAGTACAAAGTGTGACCCAGGAGGAGGTACACTACACTTCAAAAGGCCTGCTTGACTTTTCTAATATGAACAAACAGAAACTGGGGGAATATGCGTGGGAATGGCTATTAAGTGTGTGGGATAATGGAGCCAGGAACATAAAGTTGGATCAGTCTGAGTTTTATTGATATGCGCATACAAAGCACAGACTCTTCATTCAACGTTTCAGCTCCACAGGTTAGGAAAGGATCTAATAGTTTATCTAGTTGGGTTACTGAAGCATGGATTAAATGGTGGCCTACACTAAATCAAGTTGAAGTACTAGACCTGCCTTGCTATACTGTAGAAGAAGGTATCCAAAGGTTTAGCGAAACAGGCATGGTGGAGTAGAATTATCAGGTTAGACCCACAGGCCCACACATGGAATGCCTAGAGGACACACCTTGGTGAGGAACAAATTTGTGAAGATGTTACAGTCTGAATCCCAAAAAGTGAGTCCTTGTCTTACCCTGGAGAAAAGAATTACTCAGGGAGACTTGGCTGACTTTCGAAAGGAAAGCCTTTGTTAGAAAATGAAAGCAGTGCGCAGTGGGGCACCAGCCAGGTCTACAGCACTGTAGCAGGCTACTCCCCCGCACAAGTCTTTGCCTGGAGCTTTTATTGCTCGCTAAGATATGGAAGTCTTCCTCCAATCCTGATGCCCCGTTCTTCTTCATATAGTCCAGCTTCTCATATTATTTGCTCAGCATACAGATTGAATAGGTATCGTGAAAGAATACAACCCTGCTGCACACCTTTCCTGACTTTAAACCAATCAGTATCCCTTTGTTCTGTCCGAACAACTGCCTCTTGATCTATGTAAAGGTTCCTCATGAGCACAATTAAGTGTTCTGGAATTCCCATTCTTCGCAATGTTATCCATAGTTCGTTATGATCCACACAGTCGAATGCCTTTGCATAGTCATTAAAACACAGGTAAACATCCTTCTGGTATTCTCTGCTTTCAGCCAGGATCCATCTGACATCAGCAATGATATCCCTGATTCCACATCCTCTTCTGAAACCGGCCTGAATTTCTGGCAGTTCCCTATTGATATACTGCTGCAGCCATTTTTGAATGATCTTCAGCAAAATTTTGCTTGCGTGTGATATTAATGATATTGTTCTATAATTTCCACATTAGGTTGGACCAGCTTAATAGGCATAAATACGGATCTCTTCCAGTCAGTTGGCCAAGAAGCTGTCTTCCATATTTCTTGGCATAGACGAGTGAGCATCTCCAGCGCTGCATCTGTTTGTTAAAACATCTCAATTGATATTCCATCAATTCCTGGAGCCTTGTTTTTTGCCAATGCCTTCAGAGCAGCTTGGACTTCTTCCTTCAGTACCATCAGTTCCTAATCATATGCCACCTCTTGAAATGGTTGAACATCGAATAATTTTTTTGGTATAATGACTCTAAGTGTATTCCTTCCATCTTCTTTTGATGCTTCCTGCGTGGTTTAATATTTTCCCCATAGAATCCTTCACTATTGCAACTCGAGGCTTGAATTTTTTCTTCAGTTCTTTGGCTTGAGAAATGGTGGGCGTGTTCTTCCCTTTTGGTTTTCCATCTCCAGCTCTTTGTGCATGTCATTGTAATAGTTTACTTTGTCATCTCAAGCTGGCCTTTGAGATCTGTTCAGTTCCTTTACTTCATCAATTCTTCCTTTGCTTTAGCTGCTCGACGTTCGAGAGCAAGTTTCAGAGTCTCCTCTGACATCCACCTTGGTCTTTTCTTTCTTTCCTGTTTTTTCAATGACCTCTTTCTTCTTTGATGATGTCCTTGATGTCATTCCACAACTCGTCTGGTCTTCGGTCCCTACTGTTCAATGCATCAAATCTATTCTTCAGATGGTCTCTAAATTCAGGTGGGATATACTCAAGGTCATATTTTGGCTCTCATGGACTTGGTCTGATTTTCTTCAGTTTCAGCTTTAACTTGCTTATGAGCAATTGATGGTCTGTTCCACGGTTGGCCCCTGGCCTTGTTCTGACTGATGATATTGAGCTTTTCCATCGTCTCTTTCCACAGATGTAGTCAATTTGATTTGTGTGTTGCATCTCATGAGGTCTATGTATAATAAAAAACCTGTTTATGCTGGTGAAAGATGGTATTTGCAATGAAGAAGTCGTTGGTCTTGCAAAATCCTATCATTCGATCTCCAGCATTGTTTCTATCACCAAGGCCATATTTTCCGACTACTGATCCTTCTTCTTTGTTTCCAACTTTTGCATTCCAATTGCCAGTAATTATGCATTTCGATTGCAAGTTCGAGCAATTTCAGACTGTAGCAGCTGATAAAAATCTTCTATTTCTTCATCTTTGGCCCTAGTGGTTGGTGCGTAAATTTGAATAATAGTCGTATTAACTGGTCTTCCTTGTAGGCGTATGGATATTATCCTATCACTGACAGCGTTGTACTTCAGAATAGATCTTGAAATGTTCTTTTTGAAGATGAATGCAACACCATTCCTCTTCAAGTTGTCATTCCCAGCATAGTAGACTATATGATTGTCTGATTCAAAATGGCCAATATCAGTCCCTTTCAGCTCAGTAATGCCTAGGATATCGATGTTTATGTGTTCCATTTCAGTTTTGACGATTTCAGTATGGACTGCACCTCAGCATAAAGAAAACAAAAATCTTCACAACTGGACCAATGAACAATATCATGATAAATGGTGAAAAGACTGAAGTTGTCAAGGATTTCATTTTACTTGGATCCACAATCAATACCCATGGAAGCAGCAGTCAAGAAATCAAAAGATGCACTGCATTGGGTAAACCTGCTGCAAAAGACCTCTTTAAAGTGTTGAAGAGCAAAGATATTACCTTGAAGACTAACCTGCGCCTGACCCAAGCCATGGTATTTTCAATCGCATCATATGCATGTGAAAGCTGGACAATGAATAAGAAGACTGAAGAAGAATCGACGCCTTTGAATTGTGGTGTTGGCAAAGAATATCGAATACACTGTGGACTGCCAGAAGAACAAACAAATCTGTCTTGGAAGAATGCTCCTTAGAAGCAAGGATGGCAAGACTGTGTCTTACATACTTTGGACATGTTGTCAGGACGGATCGGTCCCTGGAGAAGGACGTCATGCTTGGCAGAGTACAGGGTCAGCGGAAAAGAGGAAGACCCTCAACGAGGTGGATTGACACAGTGGCTGCAACGATGAGCTCAAGCATAACAACGACTGTAAGGATGGCTCAGGACTGGGCAGTGTTTCATTCTGTTGTTCACAGGGTCGCTATGAGTCAGAACTGACTTGACAGCACTTAGCGACTACAACAACAAAAGATATGGAAGTGAGGTAATAGTGAATCAGTGGTTAGCATTTCAGATAATTCCTTTTTTGGTATAAGCAGTCCTACGTGGCTCTGAGGTTCTTTATCTGCATGCGCACTCTGCCAGTAAGATGGAGTCCATGACGAAGGCTTTTGGGAAGGCTGGCAGCACTTGTTATGGGATGTTGCACCTGCAAAGTCCCTCTTGTGGTGCGGGTTCGATTTCTGTCTTGAGTACTTGGATCAGGCAGAAGTCATCTCTCGGTCACCTCGGTCACCTTGTGGATGTCTGCGCATGCTCCAAGGACCAGGTTGACCTGGTCCTTCGGAAAACATCTTCCAAGGGAGTACATTGTTTGTTCTTTCCTTATCACACATTCCAGGATGGGGGTTTTACATCATTAGCCAAACACATAGTATTTTAAGTAAATTGCAAGTTGCAGGTGTTGTAGGGCTCCTTGCCTACGGGCTCAGTCCCTGTTTCTTCCCTATCTCAAAGGAGCCCCAACATCCTTGCAGACTACTGTGATCGCTATTTTATGTAAGTCAGATTTGAGAGTGGGAACTGCCCTAACTGAATTAAGACACCTAACTATAACAGGGTTGATTTGACCTTGTGGTGGTAGGGGCTAAGTGACTCATATGGACTTATGGTGTTGGCTGCTAAATTACAGTGTCCCTAGGAGTGAAATCGATACGAACCCTACTAAGGTAGTGAGTGAGAAGTATTTAGTTGATCTGTACAAGCAGAAGAATTCTAGCTCAAGTGAACAGCAGTCTAACAGGAATAGCCAGGATAGAGAGTCACATCTCCTCAGTCAGGTCCCAGACTGGAGTGAGATTAAGACAGGGAACAGAGGGGCCCCCAAATCTGCAATTCACATAACAGTTTCAAGTAGCAAAGTAGCAGGAAATGGACCAGGGGGCAGAAACAAAGCCATTCCCCAGAACAATGGGGCAAGGTATTAGAATACACCAGGGAAACTTCCTTAAAGTTGTTTTTCAGAAGCAGCAGAATGAAATCAGCCCCAGGGACATGCGCAGAACATTTGGGTCTCCTGGAATTAGTGTCAGTTTAGAGCCAGTATCCAGTAATCCCTGAAAAGTCTGATTATTTCCTTTTCCCCAATGAACGGTCACTCTCATAAAAGGCCATAGATCCCTTCAGGGAAGGCTGGGAGAAAGATTAACAGTATAAATTTCTGGCAGCACAGAGGGGTGACTGCTGTGTGACCTTCCACCAGAGGCAGTGAGGGGCTGCAGCCGCAGCTGGGGAATTGAACTCTGGGAACAGGTGACCGTGCAGGTGTGACACCCTGTAAGTTCTGCTATGGATCCCAGAAGCTTCCGGGACAGGAGCCGTCTTAAGGCCATCTTAGAAAGCTGCTGCATGTGCACCTTAGTTAACCTATCCCTGCCCAAAATGGGCCACTTGCCGGAAAACCCCACCTATGTCTCTGAATAAACATGAGTCTTACCGCCCCCAAGAATTTAAAAAACCCCACGCATGTCTTTTGTTCTGGGGCGGGGCGGGGGGGTGGTGGGGTAAGTGTTGCCTAGGCCCTTCTTGTCTCCGCTTGCAAGCCTCTTTAGTAAAGCTTCGCTTGTATGGAAAATTCTCTGTGCCTTACCTGCTCATTCTTGACCAGTGAGAGGCGAGAACCTTATTTAATTAAAGGCATAGAGGCACTGGTAACAAGTTTACAGACCCACAACCCCTTGAATGAAGGGGAGGCCAGGTTCCTTTGAGGAAGGACCCCTCTGCGCTGCCAAAAATTTATACTGTTAATCTTTCTCCCAGCCTTCCCTGAAGGGATCTATGGCCTTTTATGAGAGTGACCGTTCATTGGGGAAAAGGAAATAATCAGACCTTTCAGGGATTACTGGATACTGGCTCTAAACTGACACTAATTCCAGGAGACCCAAACGTCACTGTGACCCACTGATCAAAGTGGGGGCATATAGAGGTTAGGTTATTAATGGAGTCTTAGCTCATGTCTGTCTCACAGTAGGTCCGGTGGGTCCACAGACCCATTCTGTAGTGATTTCCCCAGTTCAGAATGCATAATTGGAATAGATATATTCAGGAACTGGAAGAATCCCCATAGTGGGTCCGTGACAAATGGAGTAAGGGCTATTACGGTAGGAAAAGACAAGTGGAAGCCATTACAACTACACCTACCTAGGAAAATAGTAAACTAAAAGCAATACCACATTCCTGGAGGGACTGCAGAGATTATTGCCACCACCTAGGACTTGAAGGATGCAGGGGTGGTGATTTCCATCTCATTCCCATTCAACTTGCCTATTTAGCCTGTGAAAAAAACAGATGGGTCTTGAACAATATCAGTGGATTATCAAAAACTTAACCAGGTGGTGACTCCAACTGCAGCTGCCGTTCCAGATGTTTCTTCATTGCTTGAGCAAATTAATGCATCTCGTGGTACCTGGTGTGCAACTATTGATCTGGTTAAGGCCTTTTTCTCCACACCTGTTATGAAGGACAACCAGAAACTGTCCAGCCCTATGTCAAAATTTGTCAGCAGGAACCTTGATCGCCTTCCCTCGCACAAGATGTTACACTGTTCCATTACATTGATGACATTATGCTGATTGGACCTAAAAACCAAAAGGCCAAACCCACTGCTGCTGAGTCGATTCTGACTCATAGCGACGTTATAGGACAGAGTAGAACTGCCCCATAGTTTCCAAGGGGGGCCTGTTGGGTTCAAACTGCTGACTTCTATGGTTAGCAGCTGTAGTACTTAACCACTATGCCACCAGGGTTTCTTTATTGGACCTAGTAAGGAAGAAATGTCAATGACTCTGGACTTATTGGTAAAACATTCGCGTGCTAAAGGGTGGGAAATTAATTTGACAAAAATTCAGGTGCCTCCTACCTCAGTGAAATTTCCAGGGGTTCAGTGGTGTGGGGCATGTTGAGACATTCCTTCTAAAGTGAAGGATGTTATTGTATCTGGCCCCTCCCACGGCTAAAAAGGAGGCACAATGCCTAGTGTACCTCTTTTGATTTTGGAGGTAACATATCCCTCATTTGCGTGTCTTACTCCCTGGTGGCACAGTGGTTAAGATACTGGCTGCTAAGAAAAGTTGGCAGTTTGAATTTATCAGCCACTCTTTGGAAACCCTATGGTACCGGAGATGTATTAGTTCTACTCTGCCTTATAGGGTCACTACGAGTCAGAATCGACTTGACGGCAATGGGTTTACTCTGGTCTCTTTATCAGGTGACTAGCAAGCTGCTAATTTTGAGCGGGTCCCAGTCCAAGAGAAGGCTTTGCGACAGGTCCAGGCTGTTATATCGCAGCTCTGTCACTTGGGCCATATGATCTGGCTGATCCAATGGTCCTTGAAGTGTCAGTGGCAGATAGAGATGCTGTTTGGAATCTTTGGTAGGTTCCTATTGGTGAATAATTGTGCAGACCCTTACAATTTGGGAGCAAAGCCCTGCCATCCTGTGCAGATAACTACTTTCCTTTTGAAAAACAGCTTTTGGCTTGTTACCCAGCCTTAGTAGAGATTGAACACTGAACCATGGGCCACCAAGTCACCATGCAGCCTGAGCTGCCCATCATGAACTGGGAGTTCTCTCACCCACAGAGCCATAAAGTTGGATGTGCATAGCAGCTGTTCATCATTAAATGGATGTGGTATATAGGAGATTGGGCCCAAGTAGGACCTGAAGGCACAAGTAAGTTCCATGAGGAAGCAGCCCAAATGCCCATGGTCTCCACTTTTATCACATTATCTGCCCTCTTCCAGTCTGCACCTATGGCCTCATGAGGAGTTCCTCATGACCAGTTCACTGAGAAAGAGAAAACTTATGCCCAGTTTACAGATGGCTCTGTGTGATATGTAGGCACCACTCAAAAGTGGACAGTGGCAGCACTACAACCCCTTTCTGAGACCTCCCTGAAGGACAGTGGTGAAGGGCAATCCTACCACTGGACAGAACTTTGAGCAGTGTACTTGGTTGTTCACTTTGCTTAGAAGGAGAAATGGCAGGATGTGTGACTGCATACTAATTCATGGGCTGTGGCCAATGGTTTGTCTGGACGGTCAGGGACTTGCAAGGAATATGATTGGAAAATTGGAGACAAGGAGGTATGAGGAAGAAGTATGTGGATAAACCTCTTTGAATGGGCCAAAGAACCGAAAATATTTGTGTCTCAAGAGAATGCTTACCAAAGAGTGACCTTGTTATTTTTGTTGTTGTTAGATGCCTTTGAGTTGGTTCCGACTCACAGCAAACCTATGTACCACGGAACGAGACACTGCCCGGTCCTGCACCATCTTTACAATCGCTGTTATACTTGAGCATATTGTTGCAGCCACTGTGTCAACCCATCTCACTGAGGGTCTTCCTCTTCTCTGCTCACTCTGTACCTTACCAAGCATGATGACCTTTTCCAGGGACTGACCCCTCCTGACAACATGTCCAAAGTATGTAAGATGCAGTCTCGCCATCCTTGCTTCTAAGGAACATTCTGGCTGTACTTCTAAGTCAGATTTGTTCGTTCTTCTGGCAGTCCATGGTATATTCAACATTCTTCGCCAACATCACAATTCAAAGGCATCAATTCTTCTTCGGTCTTCCTTATTCATTGTCCAGCTTTCACACGCATACAAGGCAATTGAAAATACCATGGCTCGGGTCAGGTGCACCTTAGTTTTCAAGGTGACATCTTTGCTCTTCAACACTTTAAAGAGGTCTTTTGCAGCAGATATGCCCAATGCAATGGGTCTTTTGATTTCTTGACTGCTGCTTCCATGGGTGTTGATTGTGGATCCAAGTAAAATGAAATCCTTGACAACTTCAATCTTTTTTCCATTTATCATGATATTGCTTATTGCTCCAGTTGTGAGGATTTTTGTTTTCTTTATGTTGAGGTGTAATCCATACAGAAGACTGTGGTCTTTGATCTTCATCAGTTAAGTGCTTCAAGTCCCCTTTACTTTCAGCAAGCAAGATTGTGTCATCTGCATAATGCAGGTTGTTAATGAGCCTTCCTCCAATCCAGATGCCCTGCTCTTCATGTAGTCCAGCTTCTTGTATTATTTGCTCAGTATACAGATTGAATAGGTATGGTGAAAGGAGACAACTCTGATGCACACCTTTCCTGACTTTAAACCACTCAGTATCCCCTTGTTCTGTCTGAACAACTGCCTCTTGATCTATGTACAGGTTCCTCATGAGCACAATTAAGTGTTCTGGAATTCCCATTCTTCACAATATTATCCATAATTTGTTATGATCCACACAGTGGAATACCTTTGCATAGTCAATAAAACACAGGTAAACATCTTTCTGGTATTCTCTACATTCAACCAGAGTGACCTTAACAGAGGAGAATTTTAACAGTCAAGTGGATAGGATGACATGTTCTGTCAAAACCAGTTGTCCTCTTTTCCCAGGCACTCCTGTCATTGCCCAATCGGCTCATGAACAAAGGGCCCATGGTGGCAGGGATGGAGGTTATGCACGGGCTCAGCAACATGGACTTCCACTCACCAAGGCCGACTTGGTTACAGCATTGCTGAGTGCCCAATATGCCAGCAGCAGAGGCCTGTACTGAGTCTCTGATGTGGTAACATTCTTCAAGGTGATCAGCAAGCAACCTGTTGGCAGGTTCATTACATTGGACCGCTTCCATCATGGAAAGGGCTGCATTTTATTCTTACTGGAATAGACACTCTGGATACGAATTTGCTTTCCCTTCACACAATGCTTCTGTGAAAACTACCATTTGTGGACTTACAGAATGCCTTATCCACAATCATGGTATCGCACACAGCATTGCCTCTGATCAAGGGACTCATTTCACAGCAAACGAAGTATAACAATGGGCCCATGCTCATGGAATTCACTGGTCATCATCCTGAAGCAGCTGGTTTGACAGAACAATGGAATGGACTTCTAAAGACAATTATGGTGCCAGCTTGCAGGTTTGGAGCAATATGCTCCAGGAGGCTGTATATGCTCTAAACCAGTGTCCGATATATGGTGCTATTTCTCCCATAGTCAAGATTCATGGGTCCAGGAATCAAAGGACGGAAATGGAAGTGGCATCACTCACTATTACCTCTAGTGACTCACTCACAAAATTTTTGCTTCCAGTCCCTGCAAGTCTATGCTCTGTAGGTCTAGAGTTCTTACTTCTAGAGGGGAGGGATGCTACCCCCTGGAGACGCATCACTGATTCCACTGAAATGGAAGTTAAGAATGCCACCTTGCCACTTTGGGCTCCTTATGCCTCTGGATAAACAGGCAAAGAAGGGAATTACCATACTGGCTGCTGTGATTGATCCTGATTACCAAGAGTAAATTGGATTGATATTACATAATGGAGGTAAAGTACGTCTGGAACGCGGGAGATCCATTAGGGTGTCTCTTAGTACTACCATGCCCTGTGATTAAAGTCAATGAAAAACTATAGCAATCCAATTCTGATATGACTACTAATGGCCCAGACCCTTCATGAATAAAGGTATGGGTCACCCCACCAGCCAAAGAACCACAACCAGCTGAGATGCTTGCTGAGGGCAAAGGGAATATGGAATAGGTGGTGGAAGAAGGTAGTTCTAAAGACCAGTTACCACCATGTGACCAGTTGCAGAAATGAGGACAGTAATTGTTATATGAGTATTATTTTCCTGTATGCGTGCATCAAATATTTTTGCTTTCTCCACGTATAAAGTAGAAGATGTAAACAGGGCTAGTGCATTTTTAGGTGTACGTGTGTTGATTCACGTTAGACGCAAGTATGGCTTTATATCGTCATTATTTAAAGATTATGTATGGTTTAAGGAGATGTATACTGGTGCCTTTTTAATACTGGTGCCAAGTTGACAAGGGGTGGACTGTGTTTGTTCAGGATATATGTCTTCTTGGCTGGGCCATGATTTTCAGTGGTTTGGCAGTTATGATGTAGGTTGGCAGTCGTACAATGATGTAATCATCTCCATGATGAGATCTGACAATAATGTGATCACCTTCATGATGGGATCTGTGGTGAGGAGTCAATCAGTTGAAAGAGTTTTCTTGGGGGTGTGGGCTGTATCTAATATATGTGGATTTTCTGGCAAAAGTCTCAGGGTTTTACTCTGCTCTGGATCCTGCATTCTGCTTGTCAGCATCTGACTGACCTCCAGTTCTTGGGACTTGAGGCAACAGCCTGCCAGCGTACCTGCCGATTGATTTTGAATTCATCAGCCTTCACAGATGTGAAGGTCCTGGGCTTTTCTTTGTTGGAAGTTTTTCAATTACTGACTCAATATCTTTACTTGTTATAGGTCTATTCAAATGTTCTATTTCTTCTTGAGTAGGTTTTTGTAGTTTGTGTGTTTTAGGAATTTGTTTATTTTACATAAAAAAAATTTTTTTTTTTTAGGGTTATCTAATTTGATGGCATAAAATTGTTCATAATATTCTCTATAATTATTTTTATTTCTGTAGTGCCAGTAGTAATGTCCTCACTTTCAGTTCTGATTTTGTAATCTGAGTCTTTTTCTTTTTGTGGTCAGTCTAGCTAAAGGTTTGTCAATTTTTTTTAACCTTTTCAAAGTACCAACTTTTGTTTTGTTGACTCCTTCTTCTATTCTTCTATTCTCTATCTCCACTCTCATCTTTTTTCTTTCCTTCTTTCTGTTGGCTTTCGGTTTAATTTGCTCTGCTCTATTTAGTTTTTAAGATGAAAGTTTAGATCATTGCTTTGGTATCTTTTTTTTTTTAGTGTAGGTATTTTCACTGAGCACTGTTTTCACTGTATCTTATAAGTGTTGGTATATAGTGTTTTTATTTTTTCTCACCTTAAAGTATTTTCTAATTTCCCTTGTAATTTTCTCCTTGACTAATTGGTTATAGAAGTGTGTGGTTTAATTTCCACATATTTGTGGATTTTCCAAATATCCTTCTATTGTTGAGTTCTAATTTTATTTAATTCAGTCAGAAAACATACTATGTATGATTTTAACCTTTTAAAATCTATTGAGACTTGTTTGTGGCCTAACATTGTCATGGATTGAATTGTATCCTCCAAAAATATGTGTTGTAAATCCTAATCTCTATCCCTGTTATTATAATCCCATTTGGGAATGGGTTTTTCTTTTTATATTAATGATGCAGGATTAGTGCAGGATGTATCTTGAGTCAATCTCTTTTTTTTCTTTAAATTTCACTTCGTTGTTGAGAATATACACAGCAAAACATACACTAATTCAACAGTTTCTACATGTGCCATGTGGTGACACTGGTTACATTCAAGTTGTGCAGCCATTCTCACTTTTGTTTTCTGAGTTGTTCTTTCATCATTAACATAAACTCACTGCCTCCTAAGGTTCCCATCCAATCTCTCGAATGATTTGCTGTTGTCAATTTGATCCAATATAGATAGTTCTTAAAGAGCATAATGCTCAAGGCAGAACTTTTCTTTACTAGTTAAATTATTGTTTGGTTTGAAGATGACTTCAGGGGAAATTTTTTTTGGTTCATGGTTGAACGATTCTCAGAGGGCAATAGTTTCAGGTGTTCATCCACCTTCCATGACTTCACAAAGTCTAGAGTCCATGAGATTTTGAAATTCTGTTCTTAATTTTTCCCTTTTTGATCAGGATTCTTCTATAGAATCTTTGATTAAAATGTTCAGTAATGATAGCTGGGCACCATCCAATTCTGGTCTCATGGCAAAGGAGGAATTTGTTCATGGAGGCAATTAGCCAAGTATTCCATATCCTCCTCCTATTCCTGACTCTCCTTCTTCTGCTGCTGCTCCAAGTGAATAGACACCAATTATTGTTCCTTGGATGACCACTTGCAAGCTTTTAGACTCCAGGCATTGTGCAGCGAACTAGGAGGCAGAACAGAAGCACTAACCATGTTACTAGGCCAATTTACCGGGATGTCTCATGAAACCATGACCCTCAACGTCCAAACCAAAGAACCAAATCCCATGAGGTGTTTGGTTGTACATAAGCAGCCACAGCAGGTACTTTTTTTTCTTTCTTTTTGTAGTTTCTGTAAATACACCTATCACACAACTTTTGCCAATTCAGCTTTTTACAGGTGTACAACTTATTGATGATTACAATAATCAGTTGTGCAACCCTACCCTTAATCAATATGATTTTCCATCACTGTTTATCTCCCTTTTCCCTTCCCTCTCACCCCTGGTAATCACTAACAAACTTTGGTCTGTATACTTTTGCCTTTCCTTTTTATTTAAGTGAGGTGATACAATATTTGCTATACCATTTTGCATTCCCGCCAGCAATGGGTAAGTGTTCCAAATTCCCCACAGCCTAGCCAAGGTTTGTTTTCCGTTCTTTTTATCTTAGCCATTCTAGTGGGAGTGAAATGATATCTTATTGTGGTTCTGATTTGCATCTCTCTAATGGCTAATGATGCTGAGCATATTTTCCTGTGTTTGGTGGTTATTTGAATGTCCTCTTTGGTGAAATGTCTATTCATGTCCTTTGCCCATTTTATGATTGGGTTATTTGTCTTTTTGTTGTTAAGCTGTCAAAGTTTTATATACATTTTGGTTATTATTGTCAGATACATGGTTTTCAAAAACATTCTCCTGGTTGGTAGCTTATTTTTTCACTTTTTTTTGTAAAGCCTTTTGATGAAAAAGTTTTTAATTTTTAAGATCTCATTTATTTATGTTGTCTTTTGATGTTTGTACTTTTGTTAATATATTAGATAATCCATTGTTGAAAGCTAGGCCTGACAGTGTTCCCCGTTTGTTCTAAGAATTTTATGGTTTTAATTTTCATATTTAGGATCTTATCAGTTTTGAATTTGTTTTTGCATATGGTGTGAGGCATGGATCCTGTTTCACTTTTCTGCATGTGGAAATCCAATTTTCCCAGCACCATTTATTGAAGAGACTGCTCTTTCCTCATTGAATGGACTTAGCACCTTTGTCAAAAATCAGTTTATCATAGACATATGGGTTTATTTCTGG
Organism: Loxodonta africana; assembly: GCF_030014295.1. NCBI lineage: Eukaryota > Metazoa > Chordata > Mammalia > Proboscidea > Elephantidae > Loxodonta > Loxodonta africana. The sequence goes on along the minus strand of NC_087366.1, from coordinate 64,130,285 downwards.
ACTTTCAATTCTATTCAATTGGTCTATGTGTCTACTGTTATACAAGTACCAGGGTGTTTTGATTATTGTAGTTGCATCGTATGTTTTAATATCAGGAAGTGGGAGTCCTCCTACTTTGTTCTCTTTCAACATTGTTTTAGCTATTCCAGGCCTCTCGCCATTCCATATAAAGCTGAGGATTGGTTTTTCTATTTCCGAAAAGAAGGCTGTTGTAATTTTGATCGGTACTGCATTGAATATATGGATTTCTTTGTTAGTATTGACATCTTAACTATATTTAATCTTCTAATTCATGAACATGGAACATCCTTCCATTTATTTCCATACAAATCTTTGGTGAAATTTGTCAATTCCTACAAAAAAGCCTGCCGGGCACGCATTGAAGCTTTAGATCAATTTTAGAAGATTTGACACATTAATGATTTTAAGTTTTCCAATTCACGAACATAGCATATCTATTTATGTTGTTCTTCTACAATTTCAATTAGTGGTTTTTCATTTGCTGTGTGGAGGTTCTGCATACATTTTTCAAGGTTATTGTAAATTATGTTGTAAACATTTTAGCTTTCAATTTTTGTTGCTAGTATTTATAAATAACTATGTTTGCTTAGTATTCTGTGGTTTTTGTTAAGTTTACTATTCTGGTAACTATTTGGGGCTTCCTTAGGATTCGCTATGTAAGCGATCATGTCTTCTGCAAACAAAGACAATCCTATTTCTTTCTTTCCAATATTTATGCCTTAAATTTATTTCCTGTCTTATTGCCCTCGACAGACCCTCCAGTAAAATGTTGAATCGAAGTGATTGGAACAGATGCCCTTGCCTCATTCCTGAATTTAGCAGGAAAGCATTCATCTTTCACTACTAAGTATGATGTTAATTGTAGTCTTTAAAAATAGATATCCTTTACAAGGTTAAGGAAATTTCCTTTTACTCCTAGTTTGCTGAATGTTTTAATCATGAACGGACGTTTGATTTTTTTCAAATGCTATTTGCATCTATTGAAACACACACACACACACACACACACACACACGCATAAACATACGTATGTTGTTGTGCGCCGTCAAGCCGACTCTCTTAGTGTTCTTATTTCACATAGTAGAAATGTCCCGTAGGGTTTCCTAGGCCGTAATCTTTATGGGAGTAGATTGCCAGGTTTTTTCTCCCAGAGCCACTGGGTGGGCTTGACTGCTGACCTTTCGTTTAGTAGCCGAGAACTTAAATGTTTGTTCTACCAGGGCGCCCTGTTATTATAGTGAATTATATTGATTGATTTTGAATATTGATCCAAACTTGCATTCCTGGGAAAAATTCCACTTGGCCATGATGTAATATCCTTTTTTTTTAAATTATATTTTTGGATTTGATTCATTAATATTTTGTTAAAGATTTTTCCATCTATTTTCATGAGGAATATTGGTATGCAGATTTATTTTCTTGAAATACCTTTATTTTTGCATAAATCTGGTCTCACAAAATAAGCTGGTAAACATTCTTTCTTCTATTTTTTTTGGAAGAATTTGTGTAGAATTGGCATTATTTCTTCCTTAAATGCTTGGTACAATTCACCAGTGAAGCAATATTGGTTTGGAGTTTTCTTGGTGGGAAGTTTTAGTTTTTTAATGAAGAATTCTATAATAGAGACAGGGCTATTCAAGTTATATGTTTCTTTCCATGAGCTTTGGTAGTTCTTGTCCTTCAAAAAATTTCTCTATTTTATCTAAGTTATCAAATTTATTAGTAGAAAGTTATTCACAAAATTCCTTATTTTGCTTTTAGTGAGCATAGGATATATGGTGATGTACTTGCTTTCATTCCTGATATCAACAATTTGTGTTTTCTTTTTTCTTGTATAGTCTGATTAAAAAATTTATAACTTTTCTAGAATTTTTTTCTCCCAAAGAATCAGTTTTTGGGTTGTATTACTTGTTTTTTTTTTGTTTGTTTTTACTTTGGGCATGTTATCAGGAGGGACCAGTCCCTGGAGAAGGATGTCATGGTTGCTAAAGTAGAAGATCAGTGAAAAAGAGGAAGACCCTCAACGAGATGGACTGACACAGTGGCTACAACAGTGTGCTCAAGCATAACAATGATTGTGAAGATGGCACAGGGCTGGGCAGTTTTTTCTGTTGTACATAGAGTTTCTTTGAGTTCAAACCAACTTGATGGCACTTAACAATAACAACCAACATTCTATTGACTTTTTGCTCTTTTCCTTATTCTTTTTTTCCTTTTGCTTCCTTTGGGTTTAATTCAATCTCCTTTTTCTAGTTTCTTAAGATGGAAGCTTAGGTCACTGGTTTATGACTTTTCTTTTTTCCTAAAAGGCTTTAAGCTATGAGTTGTCCTCCACCCCACTCCCTGTTGCTGTCGAGTTGATTCTGAATCACAGTGACCATATAGGACAGAGTAGAACTGACCCATAGGGTTTCCAAGGAGTGCCTGGTGGATTTGAACTGCCAACCTTTTGGTTCGCAGCCATAACTCTTAACTACTACAGCACCAGGGCTTCCAATTTTTCTCTAAGCACTGTTTTGGGTGTATTCCACAAATTCTGATGCCAATTTTTTTAAAGATTCCATCCTATTTATTCTTTGATCCATTTATTTGGAAGACTGTTATTTAATTTCAATATACTTGTGAATTTTACATGTATCTTTCCATTATTAACTTCTAATTCCCTTGAAATCACAGAGAAAATAGTATTTATCAGTTCTTTTAAGCTTACTGAGATTTATTTTATCATCCAGAAGATGGCCTATCTTCGTATTTCCTGTGCACTTAAAACAAATATATGTTCTGCCGTTGCAACGTTCTGTAAAAATTACAGCCTAGAAAACTCTATGGGGCACTTCTCTGTCACACGGGTCGCTATGAGTCAAAAAAAAAAAAAAAAAAAAAAAGACTCTGACAGCACCGAACAACATGTCCTTGCTGATTTCCTTGTCTACTTTTTTTTTTTTAAATCAATTACTGAGGGAGGAGTGGTGAAGTCTTAAGTATAATTAGGGACTTTTTAAATTTTGGATACAACAGTTTTTGCTTTATACATTTTGAAGCTCTGTTTCAGGCGTATACACATTTAGAATCGGTATCCCTTCTTGAGGAGCCCAGTTATGAAGAGCTATGGCTGCTAACCGGAAGGTCAGCAGTTCGAATCCACCAGTCGCTCATTAGAAACCCTGTGGGGCAGTTGTACTCTGTCCTATAGGATTACTGTGAGTCGGAAATCTACTCGAGGGCAATGGGTTTGGTTTTTGATTATAAAGAAGAAGGCTGGGGGTAGGAGGCAAGATGAAGAGGGTTGAGGGCAATGGCAAAGACGGGGAATAGCTGTTACCCAGCCTGAAAAACAATCTTGACCGAGAACGTAAAAAAAAATCGCAAAGTAGTGAGTAGCGCGACAAGCTTACACTAGAAATCCTATCTTTTGCACTGACTTTGAGAATTCGTGTTAATTTTTCCCCCCAGCGAGAAGAAGGCTCCAGATTTTAGGATTTGAGCGGATGGATTTTAAAACTTACTTAGGGTTTAGGGTTTGCCGTGCAGGTGTGATAGAAAGAGGGGCGCCCAGCCAGTGGGGGTTAGTCTTTTAAAGGGTTACGACTGTGAGAGCTGCGATGTTGTTGTGGGTATTTCAAACGCAGACGGTGAACATGGAAGGAAAGATGCGAGGCTGAGGCATCCACCCATCCCCTCACGACCCGCAGAAATCTGTACACGGGGCGGGTGAGGAGGGTTTAGTCTCACCTGCGTGACACGGCTGTAACAGATTTCACAGGATCTAGAAGGTGTCTGAGTGAACGCACAATCAGACGTAGTCGAGAGAGCCTCAGTTTACCGCAGAGACGTGGACGGCCGTGCGACCGCCCGAAGCGCTCTCACAGATCAGGCCCAGACCCCGGCTGGGGTCAGACTCTAAGGTGGTGCGGCCTTAGGGCGCCGCCTGACCCGGAAGCTTCTCTGTCGACCCGGAAGCAGAGCTGCGCGGCCGAAGCACCGCCTTGGAGCCACCGCCCCCTGGCCGCTTGGCGGCTGCGTGGGGAGCCCGGAGCGCGGCCGCTCGGGGTTGCCCTGATGGTCCCCGGCGGGCGCTGGCGGCTGAGGCGGCGGGAGGATGAGCGCTCCCCGGGAGCAGGGTGCGGACCTGGCCCGTTTCTACACTGTCACCGAGCCCCAGCGACACCCGAGAGGCTACACAGTGTATAAGGTCACCGCCCGGGTGAGTGCCGGCGTCAGGCGGGGTAGGAGCCGGGACTGAGACGAGAGGCTAGTGTGGGGACCATCGTCGGAGGGATCCCTCACTCCGCGTCAGAGCTGAAGGGGAGTGGGGCCCCCGAGTCCAGGGACGCGTCGGGGGACACGCGTCGGAGGTGGGACTTCCGGGGGCTGGGGTGGGGTGAGTCTGGGATGCTGGAGGCTCCCCTGGAGAGGGTCGCGGCGGTGTCCCTATTCCAGGGCTGGGGTGTGGCAGTGGTTGGTTGTGTTAAATTGGTGAGTCAGCTTCTATTCCGTTTAGACTTTCTCTTCTGACTCCACATTTGCAGAAGTGGTTTTGCTTGCTCTAGAGAGGTAATGCACGTTTAAAAAAAAAAAAAAGTGTATTATTTCCCTTAGGTAATAGATGGAAGATGGTTCTTCTCTTGGCCTTTAGACAGCATCAGGTTTGCTCTGAGGCAGACAGACTCTCGGGAAAGATGCCAGTGTTAGGGCCATCAGCCTAGGACCTCTGTGCCTGGTTTGTGTCTGCCTCAGTTTCATTAGGAGACATATTATGTAACATGAATTCTATTGAGGGTGTTTTGTGTGAGTTGCCTCAAGGGCACATTTCAAAACTTTGGAGGCCCCTTTTATCAACTGACTCATCCCATTTTTAGTACCCACTTTTTAAAATATTGCTTGTTTTGCTAAAACCAAGAGAGTTTGCATCTCCCTTCTAGAAGAGGAATTATGAAAATAAGAGTAATAAAATTAAACAAGTTCGTGTGTGTGCGCTATGTGTGTATACTAGGCATTTTGTACACATCATCTAATTTAATATGCATTTTAATGATGCGGAAACTGAGGTTCAAGAAATTTAGTAACTTGCTCAGTTTTCATTGTAAGGCAGTAGCAGAACTGGGGTTTGAAACCAGTTCTGCTTAACTCCAAGCTTTAGAAAAAATTAAGAATTAATAAAGAGAGATAATGGTCTGTGTCATTAAATGGTAAAATTGAAAAAAAGGGGGACAGGTAATAGTAATAGTACTGTACACATTTGGAGGGTGTAGTAACCATGTGTGATGGAGAGCTCAGATAGGAAGTAGACCTTGAGAAGAACCTTAAAGATTTAAGTGGATGTAGATAGGCAGAGTTTGGGACATGGAGGTGGCACATGGCGCATGGAAACTGGTGCACAGTTAAGATGAATGTGAGAGGGTGGGATGAGCAAGTTTGTTTAAAGATGATGAGGAATCTGGACGTGATTACTGCAGAGGGCTGTACTGACAAGGGAATACTGCGTGGTTTAAAGTCAGGAAAAGTGTGCGTCAGGATTGTATCCTTTCACCATACTTACTCAATCTGTATGCTGAGCAAATAATCCAGGAAGAAGAACACAGCATCAGGATTGAAAGACGACTCACTAACAACCTGTGAAATGCAGACGACACAACCTTGCTTGCTGAAAGTGAAGAGGACTTGAAGATCAAAGACTACAGCCTTCAGTATGGATTACACCTCAACATAAAACAAAAATCCCCACAACTGGACCGATAAGCCATGTCATGATATACAGAGAAAAGATTGAAGTTGTTAAGGATTTCATTTTACTTGGATCCACAATTAACACCCATTGGGTAAATCTGCTGCAAAAGACCTCTTTGAAGTGTTAGAATGCAGAGATGTCACTTTGGGGACTGCGTTATACCTAACCCAAGCCATGGTATTTTCAATCACCTCATGTGCATGCCAAAGCTGGACAATGAATAAGGAAGACTAAAGAAGAATTAATGCCTTTGAATTATGGTTTTGGCTAAGAATATTGAATATGCCATGGACTGCCAGAATGAACAAATCTGTGTTGGGAGAAGTACAGCCAGAATGCTCCTTAGAAGCAAGGTTGACAAGATTTCATCTCACATACTTTGGACATGCTCTCAGGGGCCAAGTCCCTGGAGAAGGACATCATGCTTGGTAAGGCAGAGGGTGAGTGAAAAAGAGGAAGACCCTCAGTGAGATGGATTGACACGGTGGCTGCAACAGTGGGCTCAAGCGTAACGATTGCCAGTATGGTGCAGGACCGGGCAGTGTTTCTTTCTGTTGTACACAGGATCTTTTGCTATGAGTTGGAACCAACTCGACAGCACCTAACAACACAACAACATACTGACAATAGGGGAAAATTTGCTGCTCCCTGTATTTAAGTAAGGGTACATATGTGCAGTGTTAGTTTTGGGTCCTGTAAGTTATTTTATGTAAGATTAAGGGGCCTCTGTTACACCACTGGAGACCCTGGCGGTGTAGTGGTTAAGAGTTATGGCTGCCAATCAAAAGATTGGCAGGTCGAATCCACCAGGTGCTCCTTGAAAACTCTATGAGGCAGTTCTACCCTGTGTCATAGGGTCACTATGAGTTGGAATTGACTCAACAGCAACGGGTTTGGTTGTTTTTCTTTTTTGGTTATTATACCACTAAGAGCCCTGATGGCATAGTGGTTAAGTGCTTGGCAGCTAACCAAAAGGTAAGCAGTTTGAACTCACCAGCTGCTCCACAGGAGAAAGATGTTTGGCAGTCTGCTTCCGTAAATGTTACAGCCTCGAAAGCTCTATAGGGCTGTTCTGCCCTGTCCTACAGGGTTGCTATGAGTCAGAATCAACTGAACAGCAATCCGTTTGGTTTTTTTTGGCTTATTATACCACTGGAGCCCTGGTGGTGCAGCGGTTAAGTGTTCAGCTGTTAACCAAGAGGTTGGCAGTTCAAATCCACCAGCTGCTCCTTGGAAACCCTATGGGGCAGTTCTGCTCTGTCCTGTAGAGTCACTAGGAGTCTGAATTGACTGGATGGCAACAGGTTTTTTGTTTTTTTTTAATACCACTATGAGCCCTGGTGGTGCAGTGTTTAAGAGCTAGGCTGCTAACCAAAAGATTGGTGGTTTGAACCACCCAGGTGCTCCACTGAATGGAGATGTGACAGGCTTCTTCCGTAAAGATTTACAGCCTTGGAAACCATATAGGACAGCTCTACTCTGTCTTATAGGGTCATTATGAAGCAGGATCAACTTCGTGGCAATGGGTTTATCATACCACTCTTGAAACCTTTATAGTTATTGGGCTCTTCAAAAATCAAGACTTAGTTTTCTGACCTGTATTTTGTAGGGTTGCCATAAGTTGGAATCAACTCAATGGCAGTGGGTTTAATATAACCTAAGGCAGTATGTGGGACGTAAAAACAAAAGAAAAAAAATCTAAACCTGTTGCCTTTGAGTGGATTCCAACTCATAGGGACCCTATTGAACAGAGTAGAACTGCCCCGAGGGTTTCCAAGGAGTGGCTGGTGAATTTGAACTGCTGACCTTTTAGTTAGTAGCCACTGTATTGACCGCTGTACCACCGTGGCCTAAAAAAAGTTGAATGTTTCCCTCTCCATTCATGACAGCACGCTAAACATTGTGCGGGATACAAGGCTGAATAAAACATGGACCTTCCTTTCAAGGATACTTAGTAGAAAAAAATTTACTGTTTAAAAAATATAGTACAAAACAGAAAGTTTAAGTGCCACTAAAGACTGGAGAGAAAAGCAGTGGGGATTCAGAAGAGATCCATTCTGGTTAAAGGGATCAGGAAACATGACAATTAAGATAGGTGTTAAAAGATGGAAAGAAGCCAAACAGATGGGTTAAAAGGAGAGGTATCTTAGGTAGGAGTGCAGCAGCCAGTAATGCTTGGAGGTGTCAATATGTGTGGACCTTGAATAGGAAACACTGAGAATGATAATTACTTGTATTGTTAGTTTACAAAAGGGAAGATTAACCCAATTCAGATCCTAGGTACGTTTTCATAGGCTGTGAACTGTTTACTAAACTGACTTTTATGGCATTACAAATTAGAAAATAAAATAGCAAGTTGCCTTAGAACTAACTGAATCCATATAATATGCATGCTACATATTGCTGTCTGGTCTGACCAGACGAGTTGTGGAATGACATCAAAGACATCATCCATGAAGAAAGCAAGAGGTCACTGAAAAGACAGGAAAGAAAGAAAAGACCAAGATGGATGTCAGAGGAGACTCTGAAACTTGCTCTTGAGCGTCGAGCAGCTAAAGCAAAAGGAAGAATTGATGAAGTAAAAGAATCGAACAGAAGATTTCAAAGGGCCTCTCGAGAAGACAAAGTATTATAATAACGTGTGCAAAGAGCTGTTGATGGAAAACCAAAAGGGAAGAACACACTTGGCGTTTCTCAAGGTGAAAGAACTGAAGAAAAAATTCAAGCCTCGAGTTGCAGTAGTGAAGGACTCCATGGGGAAAATACTAAATGATGCAGGAAGCATCAAAAGATGGAAGGAGTACACAGGGTCATTATACCAAAAAGAATTATCCGATATACAACCATTTCAAGAGGTGGCATATGATCAGAAACCAATGGTAATGAAGGAAGAATTCCAAGCTGCTCTGAGGTCATTGGCGAAAAACAAGTCTCCAGAAATTGACGGAATATCAATTGAGATGTTTCAACAAACAGATGCAGCGCTGGAGGTGCTTACTTGTCTATGCCAAGAAATATGGAAGACAGCTTCCTGGCCAACTGATTGGAAGAGATCCATATTTATGGCTATTCCCAAGAAAGGTGATCCAACCTAATGTGGAAATTATAGAACAGTATCATTACTATCACATGCAAGCAAAATTCTGCTGAAGATCATTCAAAAACGGCTGCAGTAGTATATTGACAGGGAACTACCAGAAATTCAGGCCGGTTTCAGAAGAGGACGTGGAACCAGGGATATCATTGCTGATGTCAGATGGATTCTGCCTAAAAGCAGAGAATACCAGAAGGATGTTTACCTGTGTTTTATTGACTATGCAAAGGCATTCGACTGCGTGGATCATAACAAACTATGGATAACATTGCGAAGAATAGGAATTCCAGAACACTTGATTGTACTCATGAGGAACCTTCACATAGATCAAGAGGCAGTTGTTCGGACAGAACAAAGGGATACTGATTGGTTTAAAGTCAGGAAAGGTGTGCGTCAGGGTTGTATTCTTTTACCATACCTATTTAATCTGTATGCTGAGCAAATAATCCTAGAAGCTGGACTATATGAAGAAGAACGGGGCATCAGGATTGGAGGAAGACTCATTAACAACCTGTGTTATGGAGATGACACAACCTTGCTTGCTGAAAGTGAAAAGGACTTGAAGCACTTACTAATGAAGATCAAAGACCACAGCCTTCAGTATGGATTATACCTCAACATAAAGAAAACAAAAATCCTCACAACTGGACCAATAAGCAACATCATGATAAACGGAGAAAAGATTGAAGTTGTCAAGGATTTCATTTTACTTGGACCCCCAGTCAACACCCATGGAAGCAGCAGTCAAGAAATCAAAAGATGCATTGCATTGGGGAAATCTGCTGCAAAGGACCTCTTCAAAGTGTTGAAGAGCAAAGATGTCACCCTGAAGACTAAGGTGCACCTGACCTAAGCCATGGTATTTTCAATCACATCGTATGCATGTGGACAATGAATAAGGAAGACCGAAGAAGAGTTGCCGCCTTTGAATTGTGGTGTTGGCGAAGAATATTGAATATACCATGGACTGCGAAAAGAACGAACAAATCTGTCTTGGAAGAAGTGCGGCCAGAATGCTCCTTCGAGGCGAGGATGGCGAGACCGCGTCTTACGTATTTTGGGCATGTTGTCAGGAGGGACCAGTCCCTGGAGAAGGACATCGTGTTTGGCAGAGTACAGGGTCAGTGGAAAAGAGGAAGACCCTCAATGAGGTGGGTTGACACAGTGGCTGCAACAATGAGCTCAAGCATAACAACGATTGTAAGGGTGGCGCAGGACCGGGCAGTGTTTTGTTCTGTTGTGCATAGGTCACTATGAGTCGGAACCGACTCGACGACATCTAACAACAACAACAACGACATATTGCTGTGGTTATTTGAACTTGAAAATTAGGCTGTCTTTTTTCTCCCTGTAAATGGTTTGTGTATTCACTTATTGGTTATGTTACAGGTTTTTTTTTTTTTTTTTTTTTAACAGTTTGAGGGTCAACGTGGAGATATACTTTAAATGTACTTAGTATTATAAAGCAGGTAAAAAAACTTGTTATCTTTGAAACTTGAGCAGAAAAACATCTTTCCTCAGGAGAATTAACCAGCTAAGTAGTGCTCCCTTGAGAGAACTTCACGAGATAAAAATTAGAAATGTCTACTGTGTGTTTCCTACAACGGATATAATTCTGGTTTCAAGGAACAATCTCTGTATTCTTGGTCCTTGCACGGAAATTTTGTAGGAGCAAAATTAAATTTAAGAATCATTGGAATTACCAGTATTCTTACCTTTTGTGTAGCATAGGAGCTCTTTCATCTTCTTAATTCTCCTTTGTACTTTTTTTTTGCGCTGTTTTCTGGAACCTGGTAGGCTTAAATAACCTAGTGGCCAGTTACAAGCTTGCCAACAAATTTCCTAGTTAAACTCTGTGTTGCAACTTTATTTGTATCTAGACTAAGTTTCTCTATTTAACACTGGAAAATTATTTCATGAAAAAATTTTTTATTATTATTTAGTTGTAGGAGACACAGATATAAAAGAATTGTCAACAGTGTATTTGGTTGTTTCACCATGGTTAATCCTACACAATTTCATATTGTAATATAAGGTTCTCGATAACATTAAGTGAATAGCAATTCTTGGCTATATTTTTTCCATAAGTGTGGAAAGCAAAGGGTGTGCTTTTATTACTAAAAGACAGTGCCACCTTATGACTTTACTTTTTAAAATTCAGGTATAATTTACAGACAGTAAAATTCAGCAATTTTAAGTGTACAGTTGATGAGTTTTGACAAAGTCATATATAAGGTTGATCTGAGTTGGAGCCAACTCAACTACGGCTAGCGTCACCAACAAATGCAGTTGGGTAACCACCATCCCTGCAAAGTTACCTCAGGTTCCGTAGTAGAACTCTGCTCCATAGAGTTTTCAAGGACTGATGTTTGGAAGCAGAAAGCCAGGCCTTTTTTCCGAGGCGCCTCTGGGTGAGTTCGAGCTTTTAATGTTTTGGTAGGAGCTGAGCACATCAACTGTTTGCACCACCCAGGGACACCATGCTGCTGAGTGTCCGTATCAAAAAACATTTCATTAGGTGCTGTGGGAGCACTTGTGGGAACACCTAGTTTCACACAGTAAAAATTTTTAGTTTTGGCGAAGCTGAGTTTTTTTTTTTTTTAAATGAATCTTGCTTTTGGTGTCACGTCTAAAAGCTCTTTGTGTAACCCCAGGTCATGAAGATTTTCCCTGATGTTTTCTTCCAGAAGTTTTATTGTTTTGCATCTTACATTTATCCAGTTTGATTTTTGTATAATCCGTTGCTGTCGAGTCGAATCCAACTCATAAAGACCCTCTAGAACAGAGTAGAACTGTCCTATAGAGTTTCCAAGGAGCACCTGGTGGATTCGAACCGCCAACCGTTGGTTACCAGCCAAATGCTCATCTTTTTGCATGTGGATGTCCAGTTGCAATGAACTGCCATTTGTTCAAGAGACTAGCTTTTCTTCGTTGAATTGTCTTGGCACTTCTATTAAAAATCCCTTGACCATATATGTGTGGTTCTAAATCTGAATTCTCTATTTGGTGGTGTACCACACTTTCTAGATAACTCTGGTTTTTAATACTAAGTTTTAAAATTAGGCAGTATAATTCCTCCAACTTTATTCTTCTTTTTAAAATTATTTTGGCTATTTTAGTTCCTTTTCTTTTTAATATAAGTTTTACAATCAGCTTGTCTATATCTGCAGAAAATCCCAGTGGTATATTAATTAATATTGCATTAAATCTACAGGTCAGTTTGAGGGAGAATTAACATCTTTACTACATTGTCTTCAAATCCATGGACACAGTATGTCTTGCCATTTATTTAGGTCTGTTTTGATTACTTTCATCAGCATTTTGTAATTTTCAGCATACAGATTCTGTATATGTTAGATTTATTTCTCAGTATTTCTTTTTTTTGTAGCTGTTATAATAGAATTTAAAAAATTGCTTTTCAGTTCATCTTTAATATATAGAAATTTGGTTCTTTTTTGTGTTGACCTTGTATCCTGTGGCGTTTCCAAACTCACTTATAAGTTCTAGGAGTTTTTGACAGATTTCTCATTTTTTTTATACCTGGACAATCATGTTGTCTGTGAATAGGGATGGTTTTATTTCTTCCAATCTGTATGCCTTTTGTTTCTTTTTCTTGCCTTATTGCTCTGGCTAGAACTTCTAGAACATTGTTGAATATAGGAGTGGTGAGAATGGATATACTTGCCTTGTTCCTGATCTTAGGAGGAAAGCATTCAGTCTTTCACCATTAAGCATAATGTTCACTGTAGGGTTTTTGCGTATATGAGGCAGCATGTTTTAAATTTAATTTTGTTAGCTTTTTATTTCGAAAGTGGTGCATATCCATAAACATTTCAGTAATAACTTAAGTCACTTTAAAGGAAAAGAAGAACCTACTAACCCTTAAACTCTTACATTATTAGAAAATTACAATGTTAAAGCAGTGCAAATTGACAGTTTTCAGTTGCTAAATGAGTAGCACCACGAAGACATATATATTTTGATAGATTTAAAAAAAAAATTGTGCTTTAGGTGAAAGTTTACAGCTCAAGTTAATTTCTCATACAAACATTTATACACATGCTGTTATGTGACCCTAGTTGCTGTCCCTATAATGTGGCAGCGCATTCCTCCTTTCTACCCTGGGTTTCTCATGTCCATTCCACCAGCTCCTATCCCTTTCTGCCTTTTCATCTCACCTCTGGACAGGAGCTGCCCATTTAGTCTCGTGTATCTAATAAGCACATTCTTCATGAGTATCATTTTATGTCTTATATGTTCTGTGTCTGAAGAGTTGGCTTCAGGAATTGTTTTAGTTCTGGGAGAACAGTCTGGGGGCCAAGTCTTCTGGGGCTCCTCCAACCTCAGTCAGACCATTAAGCTCGTCTTTTTACTAGATTTGAGTTCTGCACCCTACTTTTCTTCTGCTCCGTCAGGGACTCTGTTGTGTTCCCTGTCAAGGTGGTCATTGGTGGTAGCCAGGCACCATCTAGTTCTTCTGGTCTCAGGCTGATGGATTCTCTGGTTTATTTGGCCTCTTTTGAGCTAATATTTTCTTTGTGTCTTTGATGTTCTTCATTCTTCCCTGCTCCATGTGGGTTGGGACCAATTGATACATCTTAGATGGCCTCTCACTATCTTTTAAGACCGCAGATGCCACTCACCAAAATGGGACACAGAACATTTTCTTAATAAACTTTGTTGTGCCAGTTGACCTAGATGTCCAGTGAAACCATGGTCATCAGACCCCTGCCCCTGCTACACTCTCTCTCGAAGTGTTTGGTTATGTTCAGGAAATTTTTTAGCTTTTGGTTTAGTCCAGTTGTGCTAAGTTCCCCTGTATTGTGTGTTGTCCTTCCCATCAGGAAGGTATTTTGAAAAAATCTTTGATTTCAGCTTAATCTGGAGATATTTTCAACAGATGGAGTTTGGGAGGGAGGAGATTAGTTTGTTGTAAAATGCATTTAAGCTTAAAGCTTTTGAAAAATCATGGCTCTCAAGTCATTCAGCTTTTTTCTAGAGTCCTGTCTGATTCCACACTTCTTTTGTTTTTGACTCTTAATATTGTCTAATAGGGAAATATCTCACCTATCAAAAACTTTAGTCACTGGGTTTTTAAAAATGTAAACCATTCATATTTCATCTTATTTATTGATGACTTGTATATATCAAATTTTTTGTAGCTACAAATATTCTTTAGCATTAATTTTGTTTAACATTGATTATTCTTGACCTTTGCAAAATAGCTTGCTTTAGAGTGGTGCTATAATTGTGAACTTCGAGGTGTGAACAGCTTCATTTGTTGAGTATCTAGAGGTAACTTGCTGTTATAGTTTGTTTATTCTCTCTTTTGATTTTTGGATTTTAATAATGTAAAAAGCAGCTGTTCCTAACTTCCAAACATAATGCCTCCCTGAAAAATTGTTAGAAAGTTGAATGTCTAAAATTTGACCCATTGACTTACTCTATCTTCCCCTCCAGAGAACTGAAAAATGTTGTAAAATGTCTAATTATGGTTTATGCAGGTGCTGTCTCTTAGGTTCAGACTATCTGGCTGGCTGGCAGGCAATAGAAAACCAGCCCAAATATTCTTGCCAATGAGTGACACCTGCAGCTCTGCAGGGAAAAGAGGGAGAGAAGAGTTGGGAGGCAAGTGATGAGGTGGGAGGGAGGTTGATTTTGGTGAGGTGAGCTTGCCCTATGTGAGCTGGGCTCTTTAAGGTGCCTACACTTTTTGCCAGAGGTGGTTTTGTGTGTGTGTATTTATATGAAAGTCAAATGTCTGAGAGTCAGGATTGCGTGCATTATATTGACGAATGTGCCATTTGGTTTACCCACTTACTGCTATGGGAAATGTTCAGTATAGTGTAGCCTTGCATTTTGCAAATCCTATTATTCTTGTTCTGCATTTGGAGATTCATATCTATGAGAAATGGAGACTGGGCATGTCTCTTTTTTTCATGTTTGATTACTTGTACCTTGACATTGAATGTTTTTATTTAAATATTTTACTTTGGTCACTTTATCCTTTTAACTCTGCTACTACCCTAAATTGGTACCACCCTAAACGGATAATGAAATAGGTAAGACTTGATTATAGTTGAGTTTCTCATAAAAAGCTTAAAATTTATATTTTAACTTTCTATTTCTACTTGGAAACCCTGGTAGCATAGTAGTCAAGTGCTATGGCTGCTAACCAAGAGGTCGGCAGTTCGAATCCACCAGGCGCGTCTTGGAATCTCTATGATAGGGCAGTTCTACTCTGTCCTATAGGGTCGCTATGAGTTGGAATTGACTCAACAGCAGTGGGTTCGGGTTTTTGGATTTCTACTTATTTCTAAAGGGACTTATTTTGTTATCATTTTCTAGGAAATATAATAGATTTGAATAATTTTGTAGGTTTTTTTTTTTCCTAATAGCTGCTCTCTTAGTCAATCTTACGAAGAAGACAACTCTTGTATACATCACAGCTGAGAGGGTGGTTTCGAATCATTATCATGATGGCGATTGGACAAAAAAGTGCTTTTGACTTGACTTCTAAGGAAATTTGGTAATTTTTTAAGAAGTAGATAAGTTAAATTAGGACACTGAAAATAATTTAGAAGACCTAATAATAACATGATCTGTTGTGGCCTGAGTTAGGCCAGGCCACAAAGTCTGGTCTTTGCTGTGAAGATCGGCAAGAAGGTTGATTAGGGCTCAGTTTAAAGCTGCTTTTCTTTTTTTGCCTTTTGTGGACTTTTCCTATTCAGATATCTTTTTTGGTAGTTCTGGTCATGTTGACAATATTATTTCAGCGCAAAAGCAAAAGACATCTGAAATTTACTAAGTTACAACCTCTTTTCCCTTACCTTCTTCAGAAGGACTGGGGAGGCAAAGCGCTTAATGTCTTTTTGTCCTTAAGTTTTCAAGCAGAAACTTTGGGGGCTAACAGATTCTAATCTTTTCTTAATACCTTCTCTGAGCTTATTAGTGACTCATTTCTCAATAAGGCTCTACCAAGGTTTATTTTTAATTAAAAAAGGTGAAATTGAGGGATTTATAATGCTTAAAAGCTAGTTGGATACCCTGGTGGCGTAGTGGTTAAGTGCTACGACTACTAACCAAAAGGTCAGCAGCCTGAATCCACCAGGTGCTCCTTGGAAACTCTGTGGGGCAGTTCTGCTCTGTTCTGTAGGGTCACTATGAGTTGGAATCAACTCGACAGCAATGGATTTTGGTTTATGGAAAAGCTAGTTGTCTGTCTGTTCAGCGTATAGTTAGTTGACTCTCTGGCATGTGCATGTAGCTTTTTTGAAGATCTGAGAGGTTACCTTAAGGGATGCGAAGTGCCCATACTTGTTCTAAGATCTTGACTCACGAGGCCTTTTTTTCCCATTTATAATGGCAGTTTAACAGCTATAGCTTGTAGGTGGAGAATTCCATGCACACAGCGAGGACTAAGAAACAAATCCCATAGGTAATTGGACACTGAGGACCTGTGTGCATCAACACCTCTCTAATCTATTTATGTTCTTTCACGTGTGGCTTTATTTTACAATATTAAAAAAAAATTGTGCTGTTGGTGTGGCTTTAGCCTATTAATATGCGTTTTACTTGCTTTCATCCTACACATTGTTTTTCTACCAAAAGAGTAATTGCTTGCATGCGATCTTTGTGTTTTCAGTATTACTTTCTATTTACAGTTCTGTCTTTTCCATTTGATAGATGACTAAGGACATTTGGGGAAAATATTTACTCGTTTACCTGTTGCTGTTGAGTTGATTCCAACTCGTAGCAGCCCTGTAGGATGGCATAGAACTGCCCCATAGAGTTTCCAAGGCTGTAATCTTTATGGAAGCAGACTGCCACATCTTTCTCCCACGGAGCAGCTGGTGGCTTTGAACTGCTGACTTTGTTAGCAGTGGAGCACTTAACCACTGCTCCACCAGGGCTCCTTAAGAATATCATATCCATTGATTTAGTTTACAAATTGATTAACAGTTAAGTACCTTGTAAATGAAAATGAGTTTAATTCATGATTTGGTTTGAGATCCAGTCTTGCCTCTGTTATTGATTGACTGTATGTTCTCGGGTGGTGGTTATCTTATCCATAAAAATTCCTATGATAGGATCATTGGGAGAATTGGCAGAAGTATTTAATTTCTTGGCACTGCAAAAGGTAGTTACTTTCACTGTGAGCCCTTATTTGTTTTCCTGAAATTCAGCATTTGCTGTTGGTGTTATCAGAGGGGCAGATGGACTACAAAAATTGTGGCAGAATTTCCCAACACTGTTCCAAATTTTAGTAGTGTTGCACTAAGTAAATAAAAATAATGGTAATAATAAGAATAAAAATTAACAGCATGCAGTAGTAAAAAGTTTAGGAACTGCAGTATGCTATATATTCTTTTCGGAGATGTACTTGGGATATCAGTGTATTAAGTAAAGGTTTTGAGAAGTTCTGCTGTAAAAAAAATTTTCTTTAACAAAAGTAAACTGCACTGATCGTTAAGCCCTTCTTCATTAAATTTTTTTTTTTTCATTTGAGAGCACTGATTTTAAAGGATTCCAGTATTCCGTGCAACATATGTGCTCCACTGCTATTCATAAGGCTTTCACTGGCTAATTCTTTTCAGAAGCAAACTGCCAGCCCTTCTTCCTAGTCTGTCTTAGTCTGGAATCTCAGCTGATACTTGCCTGCTATCGGTGACCCTGCTGGTATTCTGAATACTGGTGGCATAGCTTCTACCCTCACAGCAACATGCAAACCCCCACAGTAGGACAAACTGACAGATACGTGGGTGCTCACTCATCTGTGCCAAGAAATTGGGAAGACAGCTTCCTGGCCAACCAACTGGAAGAGAGCCATATTTATATGTCTGTTCCCAAGAAAAGTGATCCAACTGAATGCGGCAATTATGGAACAATATCACTAATATCACAAGCAAGTAAAATTGTGCTGAAGATCATGCAAAGTGGCTGCAGTGGTATATCGACTGGGAACGGCCAGAAATTCAGGCCAGATTCAGAAGAGGACGTGGAACCAGGGATATCATTGCTGATATCAGATGGATCCTGGCTGAAAGCAGAGAATACCAGAGGGATGTTTACCTGTGTCTTATTGGCTAGGCACAGGCATTTGACTGTGTGGATCATAACAAATTATGGATAACATTGTGGAGAATGAGAATTCCAGAATATTTAATTGTGCTCGTGAGGAACCTGTACATAGATCAAGAGGCAGTTGTTCAAACAGAAAAAGGAGATACTGCGTGGTTTAAAGTCAGGAAAGGTGTGCGTCAGGGTTGTATCCCTTCACTGTACTTATTCAATTTGTATGCTGAGAAGATAACCTGATAAACTGGACTATATGAAGAAGAAAAGGGCATCAGCATTGGAGGAAGACTCATTAAGAACCTGTGTTATGCAGATGACACAATCTTGCTTGCTGAAAGTGAAGAGGACGTGAAGCACTTACTGATGAAGATCAAAGACTACAGGCTTCAGTATGGATTACACTTCGACATAAACAAAACAAAAATTCTCACGACTGGACTAATAAGCAGCATCATGATAAACGGAGAAAAGATTGAAGTTGTCAAGGTTTTCATTTTACTTGGATCCACAATCAACACCCCTTTAAGCAGTAATCAGGAAATCAGATGATGCATTGCATTGGGCAAATCCGCTGCAAAAGAGCTCTTTAAAGTTTTGAAAAGCAAAGATGTGTCCTTGAAGACTAAAGTGCGCCTGACTCAAGCCATGGTATTTTCAGTTGCCTCATATGCATTCGAAAGCTGGACAGTGAATTAAGGAAGATCGAAGAAGAATTGACGCCTTTGGATTATGGTGTTGGTGAAGAATATTGAATATACCATGGGGTGCCAGAAGAACGAACAAATCTGTCTTGGAAGAAGTGCAACCAGAATGCTCCTTAGAAGCAAGGATAGAGAGGCTACGTATTACATACTTTGGACATGTTGTCAGGCGGGATCGATCCACAGGGAAGGACATCATGCTTTAGCAGAGTACGGGTTCAGCGGAAAAGAGTAAGACCCTCACACAGATGGACTGACACATTGGCTGCAACAGTGTGCGCAAGCATAACAACGGCTGTGAGCATTGCGCAGGGCCGGCCATTGTTTCAACTCGGTGGCACTTATCAACACGAACAACAACATGCAATGTGGTTTGTGAATCACTGCTTTAGGGTAATAATTTTCAAGATGGCTTGGTGATAAAATTCTCTATTGCTAGAGAATCTTCACAATATACATATAGCACTTACTGAATCAGTAGTAATTTATGCTGGCAATGGTAATTTATGAACTTTAAATGAATCACTCCTTTCAATTCCAATTTTCGTGGAATTTATTGACTAAATTTTATGACAGAATATTAAAATTCACTTCAAAAAATTACTGTTAGCAATTTACATCAGAATGAATTCATAGTATTTTTGTTTTAGAGTTAATATTATTCATGAGTTAGCTGCTCATATAGGTTTTTTTTGACTTCTACAGTTATCTTTTTTTTTATTAACTTTTATTAAGCTTCAAGTGAACATTTACAAATCCAATCAGTCTGTCACGTATAAGTTTACATACATCTTACTCCGTACTCCCTCTTGCTCTCCCCCTATTGAGTCAGCCCTTTCAGTCTCTCCTTTCGTGAAAATTTTGCCAGCTTCCCTCTCTCTCTATCCTCCCATCCCCCCTCCAGACAAGAGTGGCCATCACACTCTCAAGTGACCACCTGATATAATTAGCTCACTCTTCATCAGCATCTCTCTCCCACCTACTGACCAGTCCCTTTCATGTCTGATGAGTTGTCTTCGGGGATGGTTCCCGTCCTGTGCCAACAGAAGGTCTGGGGAGCGTGGCCGCCGGGATTCCTCTAGTCTCAGTCAGACCATTAAGTCTGGACTTTTTATGAGAATTTGGGGTCTGCATCCCACTGATCTCCTGCTCCCTCAGGAGTTCTCTGTTGTGCTCCTTGTCAGGGCAGTCATCGATTGTGGCCGGGCACCAACTAGTTCTTCTGGTCTCAGGATGATGTAGGTCTCTGGTTCATGTGGCCCTTTCTGTCTCTTGGGCTCTTAGTTGTCGTGTGACCTTGGTGTTCTTCATTTTCCTTTGCTCCAGGTGGGTTGAGACCAATTGATGCATCTTAGATGGCCACTTGTGAGCATTTAAGACCCCAGACGCCACATTTCAAAGTGAGATGCAGAATGTTTTCATACCAGAATTATTCTGCCAATTGACTTAGAAGTCCCCTCAAACCATGTTCCCCAGACCCCCACCCTTGCTCCGCTGAGCTTTGAAGCATTCATTTTATCCTGGAAACTTCTTTGCTTTTGGTCCGGTCCGATTGAGCTGCCCTTCCATGTATTGAGTGTTGTCTTTCCCTTCAGCCAAAGCAGTTCTTATCTACTGGTTAATCAATGAAAAACCCTCTCCCTCCCTCCCTCCCTCCCCCCTTTGACACCACAAAAGTATGTGTTCTTCTCAGTTTTTACTATTTCTCAAGATCTTATAATAGTGGTCTTATACAATATTTGTCCTTTTGCCTCTGACTAATTTCGCTCAGCATAATGCCTTCCAGGTTCCTCCATGTTATGAAATGTTTCACAGATTCGTCACTGTTCTTTATAGATGCGTAGTATTCCATTGTGTGAATATACCACAATTTATTTACCCATTCATCCGTTGATGGACACCTTGGTTGCTTCCAGCTTTTTGCTATTGTACACAGAGCTGCAGTAAACATGGGTGTGCATATATCTGTTTGTGTGAAGGCTCTTGTATCTCTAGGGTATATTCCGAGGAGTGGGATTTCTGGGTTGTATGGTAGTTCTATTTCTAACTTTTTAAGATAACGCCAGATAGATTTCCAAAGTGGTTGTACCATTTTACATTCCCACCAGCAGTGTATAAGAGTTCCAATCTCTCCGCAGCCTCTCCAACATTTATTATTTTGTGTTTTTTTGGATTAATGCCAGCCTTGTTGGTGTGAGATGGAATCTCATCGTAGTTTTAATTTGCATTTCTTTAATGGCTAATGATCGAGAGCATTTTGTCATGTATCTGTTGGCTGGCTGAGTATCTTCTTTAGTGAAATGTGTGTTCATATCCTTTGCCCA
Source organism: Loxodonta africana (assembly GCF_030014295.1). Classification (NCBI taxonomy): domain Eukaryota; kingdom Metazoa; phylum Chordata; class Mammalia; order Proboscidea; family Elephantidae; genus Loxodonta; species Loxodonta africana. The sequence continues at coordinate 64,109,339 of NC_087366.1, read as the reverse complement.
CTTCTTGATTGGGTTGTTTGTCTTTTTGTGGTTGAGTTTGGACAGAATCATGTAGATTTTAGAGATCAGGCGCTGGTCGGAGATGTCATAGCTGAAAATTCTTTCCCAGTCTGTAGGTGGTCTTTTTACTCTTTTGGTGAAGTCTTTAGATGAGCATAGGTGTTTGATTTTTAGGAGCTTCCAGTTATCTGGTTTCTCTTCATCATTTTTGGTAATGTTTTGTATTCTGTTTATGCCTTGTATTAGGGCTCCTAGGGATGTCCCTATTTTTTCTTCCATGATCTTTATCGTTTTAGTCTTTATGTTTAGGTCTTTGATCCACTTGGAGTTAGTTTTGTGCATGGTGTGTGGTATGGGTCCTGTTTCATTCTTTTGCAAATGGATATCCAGTTATGCCAGCACCATTTGTTAAAAAGACTATCTTTTCCCCAATTAACTGACACTGGTCCTTTGTCAAATATCAGCTGCTCATACGTGGATGCATTTATATCTGGGTTCTCAATTCTGTTCCATTGGTCTATGTGCTTGTTGTTGTACCAATACCAGGCTGTTTTGACTACTGTGGCTGTATAATAGGTTCTGAAATCAGGTAGAGTGAGGCCTCCCACTTTCTTCTTCTTTTTCAGTAATGCTTTGCTTATCCGGGGCTTCTTTCCCTTCTGTATGAAATTGGTGATTTGTTTCTCTATCCCCTTAAAATAAGACATTGGAATTTGGATCGGAAGTGCGTCATATGTATAGATGGCTTTTGGTAGAATAGACATTTTTACTGTGTTAAGTCTTCCTATCCATGAGCAAGGTATGTTTTTCCACTTAAGTATGTCCTTTTGAATTTCTTGTAGTAGAGCTCTGTAGTTTTCTTTGTATAGGTCTTTTACATCCTTGGTAAGATTTATTCCTAAGTATCTTATCTTCTTGGGGGCTACTGTGAATGGTATTGATTTGGTTATTTCCTCTTCGGTGTTCTTTTTGTTGATGTAGAGGAATCCAAGTGATTTTTGTATGTTTATTTTATAACCTGAGACTCTGCCAAACTCTTCTATTAGTTTCAGTAGTTTTCTGGAGGATTCCTTAGGGTTTTCTGTGTATAAGATGATGTTATCTGCAAACAGTGATAACTTTACTTCCTCCTTGCCAATCCGGATACCCTTTATTTCTTTGTCTAGCTTAATTGCCCTGGGTAGGACTTCAAGTACGATGTTGAGTAAGAGCGGTGATAAAGGGCATCCTTGTCTAGTTCCCGTTCTCAAGGGAAATGCTTTCAGGTTCTCTCCATTTAGAGTGATATTGGCTGTTGGCTTTGCATAGATGCCCTTTATTATGTTGAGGAATTTTCCTTCAATTCCTATTTTGGTAAGAGTTTTTATCATAAATGGGTGTTGGACTTTGTCAAATGCCTTTTCTGCATCAATTGATAAGATCATGTGGTTTTTATCTTTTGTTTTATTTATGTGATGGATTACATTAATGGTTTTTCTGATATTAAACCAGCCTTGTATACCTGGTATAAATCCCACTTGATCATGGTGAATTATTTTTTTGATGTGTTGTTGGATTCTATTGGCTAGAATTTTGTTGAGGATTTTTGCATCTATGTTCATGAGGGATATAGGTCTATAATTTTCTTTTTTTGTAATGTCTTTACCTGGTTTTGGTATCAGGGAGATGGTGGCTTCATAGAATGAGTTGGGTAGTATTCCGTCATTTTCTATGCTTTGAAATACCTTCAGTAGTAGTGGTGTTAACTCTTCTCTGAAAGTTTAGTAGAACTCTGCAGTGAAGCCATCCGGGCCAGGGCTTTTTTTTTGTTGGAAGTTTTTTGATTACCGTTTCAGTCTCTTTTTGTTATGGGTCTATTTAGTTGTTCTACTTCTGAATGTGTTAGTTTAGGTAGGTAGTGTTTTTCCAAGAATTCATCCATTTCTTCTAGGTTTTCAAATTTGTTAGAGTACAATTTTTCGTAGTAATCTGAAATGATTCTTTTAATTTCATTTGGTTCTGTTGTGATGTGATCCTTCTCGTTTCTTATTCGGGTTATTTGTTTCCTTTCCTGTATTTCTTTAGTCAGTCTAGCCAATGGTTTATCAATTTTGTTAATTTTTTCAAAGAACCAGCTTTTGGCTTTGTTAATTCTTTCAATTGTTTTTCTGTTCTCTAATTCATTTAGTTCAGCTCTAATTTTTATTATTTGTTTTCTTCTGGTGCCTGATGGGTTCTTTTGTTGCTCAGTTTCTATTTGTTCAAGTTGTAGGGACAGTTCTCTGCTTTTGGCTCTTTCTTCTTTTTGTATGTGTGCATTTATCGATATAAATTGGCCTCTGAGCACTGCTTTTGCTGTGTCCCAGAGGTTTTGATAGGAAGTGTTTTCATTCTCGTTGCATTCTATGAATTTCCTTATTCCCTCCTTGATGTCTTCTATAACCCAGTCTTTTTTCAGGAGGGTATTGTTCATTTTCCAAGTATTTGATTTCTTTTCCCTAATTTTTCTGTTATTGATTTCTAGTTTTATTGCCTTGTGGTCTGAGAAGATGCTTTGTAATATTTCGATGTTTTGGACTCTGCAAAGGTTTGTTTTATGACCTAATATGTGGTCTATTCTAGAGAATGTTCCATGTGGGCTAGAAAAAAAAGTATACTTTGCAGCAGTTGGGTGGAGTGTTCTGTATAAGTCAATGAGGTCAAGTTGGTTGATTGTTGTAAGTAGGTCTTCTGTGTCTCTATTGAGCTTCTTACTGGATGTCCTGTCCTTCTCCGAAAGTGGTGTGTTGAAGTCTCCTGCTATAATTGTGAAGGTATCTATCTCACTTTTCAATTCTGTTAAAATTTGCTTTATGTATCTTGCAGCCCTGTCATTGGGTGCATAAATATTTAATATGGATATGTCTTCCTGATCAATTGTCCCTTTTATCATTATATAGTGTCCTTCTTTATCCTTTGTGGTAGATTTAAGTCTAAAGTCTATTTTGTCAGAAATTAATATTGCTACTCCTCTTCTTTTTTGCTTATTGTTTGCTTGATATATTTTTTTCCATCCTTTGAGTTTTAGTTTGTTTGTGTGTCTAAGTCTAAGGTGTGTCTCTTGTAGGCAGCATATAGATGGATCGTGTTTCTTTATCCAGTGCGTGACTCTCTGTTTCTTTATTGGTGCATTTAGTCCATTTACATTCAGCGTAATTATAGATAAATAAGTTTTTAGTACTGTCATTTTGATGCTTTTTCATGTGTGTTGTTGGCAATTTCGTTTTTCCACATACTTTTTTGTGCTGAGACGTTTTTCTTAGTAAATTGTGAGATCCTCATTTTCATAGTGTTTGACTTTATGTTAGTTGAGTCGTTACATTTTTCTTGGCTTTTATCTCGAGTTATGGAGTTGTTACACCTTTTTGTGGTTACCTTATTATTTACCCCTATTTTTCTAAGTAAAAACTTAACTTGTATCGTTCTATATCGCCTTGTATCACTCTCCATCTGGCAGTTCAGTGCCTCCTGTATTTAGTCCCTCTTTTTGATTATTGTGATCTTTTACCTATTGACTTCCATGATTCCCTGTTATGTGTATTATTATTATTGTTTTTTTTAATTAATCTTAATTTGTTTGTTTTTGTGATTTCTCTATTTGAGTTGATATCAGGACGTTCTGTTTTGTGACCTTGTATTGTGCTGGTATCTGATATTATTGGTTTTCTGACCAAACAATATCCTTTAGTATTTCTTGTAGCTTTGGTTTGGTTTTTGCAAATTCTCTAAACTTGTGTTTATCTGTAAATATCTTAATTTTGCCTTCATATTTGAGAGAGAGTTTTGCTGGATATATGATCCTTGGCTGGCAGTTTTTCTCCTTGAGTGTTCTGTATATGTTGTCCCATTCCCTTCTTGCCTGCATGGTTTCTGCTGAGTAGTCTGAACTTATTCTTATTGATTCGCCCTTGAAGGAAACCTTTCTTTTCTCCCTGGCTGCTTTTAAAATTTTCTGTTTATCTTTGGTTTTGGTGAGTTTGATGATAATATGTCTTGGTGTTTTTCTTTTTGGATCAATCTTAAATGGGGTTCAATGAGCATCTTGGATAGATATCCTTTCGTCTTTCATGATGTCAGAGAAGTTTTGTGTCAGGAGTTCTTCAACTATTTTCTCTGTGTTTTCTGTCCCCCCCCCCGTGTTCTGGGACTCCAATCACCCGCAAGTTATCCTTCTTGATAGAGTCCCACATAATTCTTAGGGTTTCTTCATTTTTTTTAATTCTTTTATCTGATTTTTTTTCAGCTATGTTGGTGTTGATTCCCTGGTCCTCCAGATGTCCCAGTCTGCATTCTAATTGCTCGAGTCTGCTCCTCTGACTTCGTATTGCGTTGTCTAATTCTGTAATTTTATTGTTAATCTTTTGGATTTCTAGATGCTGTCTCTCTATGGATTCTTGCAACTTATTAATTTTTCCACTATGTTCTTGAATAATCTTTTTGAGTTCTTCAACAGTTTTATCCGTGTGTTCCTTGGCTTTTTCTGCAGTTTGCCTTATTTTGTTTGTGATGTCTTGAAGCATTCTGTAAATTAGTTTTTTATATTCTGTATCTGATAATTCCAGGATTGTATCTTCCTTTGGGAAATATTTTGATTCTTTTGTTTGGGGGGTTGTAGAAGCTGTCATGGTCTGCTTCTTTATGTGGTTTGATATGGACTGCTGTCTCCGAGCCATCACTGGGCAACTAGTTTTTCCAGAAAATCCGCTGACTGGTACGCTGGCTCCAGGCTCTGAAAACAGTCGCTGCCTCCCTGTATTTGTTCGTTCTCCGTCTCTAAATCTGTGTTTGTTGTTCAGGGTTCGTAGATTGTTATGTATGTGATCGATTCACTTGTTTCTCCGAGTCTTTGTTGCAAGAGAGATCCGCGGTAGCGTCCACCTAGTCCGCCATCTTGGCCCCCACCTCCTCATATAGTTTTAAAATTAAAAAAAATTTAGATCTGAGGTTTCAATTTTGTTCATTTTCAGTATGGTTATACTCTTCCTTCAGATTTCTGATTGATATTCTTATTTTCCATCAACTTTGCAGTCATTCTGAAGAGAATTGCGTAGTTAGAAAGAGTTGTTACTACTGGACGTTTTGACTCAACTCATTTTATCCTAACCCTTTTGTGTTTCTGCTTTCCATTTCGGAGGACGCATTCTTAAGGCATTTAAATGAGAACTTGGTAATGTATTTGGAAAGTGATTATATTTCTACAATGGAGTTGATTAGGAGTCAATCAAAATATTCCCCACTGGATTCTACTACCCAGCAACAGAGCAGGCACCAATATTTGTTGGTTGAATATGTGAAGACATAAATTAAAAAAACCTAATGGTGACAGGGTTATGTGGAAGTGGGTAGACTTAATTATTGTTGAAAATAGCACAGATAATTAGAGGGAGGCAGTGTACTATAGAGGAAAAACACCAGACCAGGAATCAGAAAACCTGAGTTCTAATTTCAGATCTGAAAGAAATAGCCATATGACCTAGACAGGTATCTGGGCCTTACCTCGATCCCTTGCCTGTAAAAGGGGAGCTTGTAGTAACCCCACCTGCTGAACTCAGAGATTGTTGGGGGAATGAAATGAATCAACATAAAATGCTTTGCAAATGTACACGTGTAAAAACAACTTTTTTGTTTTTTTAATGCATAGTGCAGTGCTTTGGGCAGTACTGGACAGTAGAGATAGAGATTCTCTTAGTTTTATTTATAATAATAAAAATGATGCTAAAAAACAGGGCCTAGGACTGATTCATGGAATACTTACAGAGTGTTAGGAGGTAGAAGGAAGAAGAGGAACCTACAAAACAGAAGCAAAAGGACCAAAGAGGAAATGGTAGAATCAGGAAAGTTAGCGTCTCTACTTCCCAGGCATGATTTTCATGAAGCTTTGTGTATGCTGTTGGGGAAAAGGATAGTTACTACTTAACAAATAGCTTTTGATTTAATTTTCTAAACTCTGTGTAAGTAAATTTCTCTCTGTCTATTTGGGAAGTATTTGGGAGTAAAGAGAAGTTCACTTCTTGTAAGCTTAAACTGAGAGTAAATTCCTTCACTTAGGTCGTTTAAGAATACTTAGACTTTGCTTTTCTGTATTTTCTGCAGTAACTATGAATTACTTTTATTATCATCACGTTAAAAGTCCTGAATTACTAACCAGTGTTCTTGACTGCTTCTGGGGTGCTGCTGTGATATAGGCAGTGAAGATTCAGTGTCAGGGAAGGGTCCAGGATGATGCGCTTCTCCATTTCTTGCTTAGACACTACTGTTCCCTGAGATACTAAATTAAGTCTGGGAAACAGAGCCCTCCGCCCCACATACCCTGAGTGGTCACGGTAATGCTTTGTCTGTATGTCCATCTGTACTACACATGCAGACAAGCTGTGCTCAGACCTCCAGGCAGCTGTGAACTGCAGGGAATGAGACATGTCACCCACTGGCATCAACCATTCCACGGGTGCTATGTTCATCTGTGACTGAGTAGCACATGAGACATACAGTGTTGGCAAAGTAAAAGCCACTGTTATCATTTATAGAAAACAAGCAGTCAACAATAACAACGATTCTCAAAACGGAAATGCTTACCCCTCCCCAGACTACCCATGTTGATTCTTATGTCGCTGGGCAGATGCACTGTGGCTCAGGTCAGATGCTGTGTTCACATCACTGCTGCCTCCAGCTATCGCTGCCCTGCTCCAGGGGCCCACAGGGCTCCTGAGGCTTCTGCTCTGCCACTTAGCCTTGCTGGCCTCTGCTACCAGCTCCCGCCATGCTACCCCGGCCTGAGGGGCTGTCTTGCTGCCACACTACCTGGGCCCCCTCTGCCCGGGGGGAGGCGAGCAGCCTCTGTGCAGGCCTCTCTTGCCCTCTTAAGCAAGTGTTACAGCTCTGTGTGGTCTGCTGGCAAGCCTCCTGCCCAGAGGTGTCTGGCTGCACCCTGCGATAGGAAGACACCTGCACAGAGTCCTCTGAGGCCACCTCTGCCCAGGGCACACTCAGGCCTCTGCCCCACACAAACAAGTGTTACAGCTCTTTTAGCTCTGCTGACAAGCCTCTTGCCTGAAGGTGCTCAGCTCTCGTTCCATGGGCTGGAAGCCACTGCAACTACCTCACTCTGTGGGTCCGAAGGGTCCATTCCAGAATCTTCGTGATGGTAGTGATGCCCCCTGACCTCAGTAGGATTGGCCCATATGTAAGTCTACTTGTTATGTCAAGGCATGGTCCTCCCAGCAGGACCATGAACTGTCCAATCCCCTTGGTAGATCATAAGTCACTCAATTAACAGTCCAAGTCAATCATTTTGTGGAAATTACAAGACCATAGCCAGAAAGGCCATATAAAAGCAGTTCACTGCCCTGAGTCCCTGTGCACCACTCTCCAGATTGTGAGCACTGTGAAGGCAGGTAACACTAGCTCCTAGCTGAGTATATGAGTCACTAAGAGTATGGCTGAGAAAGTACAACCAAATTGGTTATTTCTTATAAGATGGTTTTATATTTCTTATAAGATTATTAGGGAATGGCTAATATATTTTTAAAATTATTTTATTGTGTATTTGGTAAAAGTTTACACAGGTTCCCATTTGACAGTTTCTATACAAATTTCTCATTGACATTAGTTAAATTTTTTACTATGTGTCCACATTTTTAATTCTGTTCTGCTTCTAGTACTCTAGTTTCCTGCCCCATATCTTCTCATCTTTGCTTCAGAGTAAATGTTGACCTTTTGGTCTCATATAGCTGGTTTTTTAGTAGAGCACCAATCTCACGGGTAATATCCTTTATTTTGTGTGACACTCTGTTATTTTGCTAAAAGGTGATCTCAGAATAGTTTTGGTTTAAGGTTTAAAGAGCATCTCAGGGCACAATCTGAGGGAGTCCTCTGGTCTCAACTGGTCCAGTAAGTCTGGACTTTTTAAGAATTTGAGTTCTGTTCCGTGTTTCTCTCCCCTTCTATCAGTGTCCATCTATTGTGGCCCTGATCAGAACAGTTGGTAGTGGTAGCTGGGCACCATCTAGTTCTTCTGGTCTCAAGGTAGATGAGGCTGTGGCTCGTGTAAGCTCTGAGCCCTGTAGACTGGCTTCTTCTCTGAGACTTTGGCTTCCTTCTTACTCTTTTGCTCCTGACCAGTAGAGGTCAATAGTTGTATCCTAGATGGCTGCTTGCAAGTTTTTAAGACCCCAGATGCTGCTCACCTTGAGCTGTATTATGCCAGTCGATATGAGGCAAAGGTCCTGAGCCTTCAGACCTAGAAAACCAGTCTTGCAAGGTATTTGGTTATACCTGAGAAATATCTGTGATTGTGTCTTATATGAATATATGTGTCTGCACACACGTCTATACTTACATCTGCATTTTGATGCTTCTGTCTGTACACACATATGTATACGCTTGCACCTACCCATGGTCCCCCTGCCAGTAAACACCAATGTCCATTTTTTTCTCTCTCTCTCTATCTGTTCTTGTCTTCTTATAAAAGTGAGATCATACAGTATTTGTCCTTCTGTAATTGACTTGTTTCACTTAGCATTATATCTTCCAGGTCCATCCATATTATGTTTTGCAGACTCATCATTGTTCTTTATGGTTGTGTAGTAGATTGAAGTTGTCAAGAATTTCATTTTACTTGGATCCACAATCAACAGCCATGGAAGCAGCAGTCAGGAAATCAAAAGACACATTGCGTTGGGTAAATCTGTTGCAAAGGACCTCTTTAAAGTGTTGAAGAGCAAAGATGTCACCCTGAAGACTAAGGTGCATCTGACCCAAGCCATGGTATTTTCAATCACGTCATATGCGTGTGAAAGTTGGGCAATAAATAAGGAAGACTGAAGAAAAATTGACGCCTTTGAATTGTGGTTTTGGCGAAGAATATTGAATATACCATGGACTGCCAGAAGAACGAATAAATCTGTCTTAGAAGAAGTACAACCAGAATGCTCCTTAGAAGCAAGGATGACGAGTCTGTGTCTCACATACTTTGGACATGTTGTCAGGAGGAATCAGTCCCAGGAGAAGGACATCATGCTTGGCAGAGTACAGGGTCAGCGGAAAAGAGGAAGACCCTCAACGAGGTGGATTGACAGTGGCTGCAGCAGTGAGCTCAAGCATAACAACGTTTGTAAGGATGGCGCAGGACCGGGCAATGAGTGTTCCGTTCTGTTGTGCATAGGGTCACTATGAGTCGGAACCGACTCAACGGCACCTAACAACAACAACATTTTGCAAAATATATTTGATTTCCAGGAGTGGATTGCCTGAACAAAATCCAAAATGTGCAAATGTGAGAAGCAAAGTAGGAAATAATTTCTTCCATCACAAAAAGATCATTTGCATGTGAAAAGAAAGGTTGTTTAAAATCATGAGATACCTTGGTACATTTATAAAATGATTGAATTATATATTCAGGAAATCTATAAATTTTAGAAAAAAAAGATTGAGTTATATATTCAGGAAATCTATAAATTTTAGAAAAACAGGACATGTAAAATATAAGGTGTGCTGAATATACCTGATTATCAGTCATATGTGTTGGTTATTTTTGGAGAGTGGATTATTGGTGAGTTGGTTAACCATGACTTTAAAATAAAGGACTTTCACATGAGGAAAAATTAAGTCATTGAGTTATGTGCAATACTATGCTTTTGGAACAGGGTGTGTTTGGGGAGAGAGGATCTGGTTTTTGAAAGTAATAGCTAAAATAAAATATTTGAATAATATATGGTTATTAGTTACCTGTTCTAGCCTTTTGTAAATCTACGGTCTAACATGGTAGCCATTAGCCATGTGTGGCTATTTTTATTTAAATTGTTTAAAATGAAATAAAATTAAAAAATTCAGTTCCTCAGTCATAGTAACCATGTTTAAAGTGCTCAGTAGCCACATATATGTGGCTAGTGCTACTGTATTAAACAATGCAGAGAGACAGCACTCCTTTCCGTCACCACAGAAAGTTCCATTGGACAGCGCTGTTCTAAATTAATGAAAATTGCTAAGAGGTTTCAACAAATTTGCAAATTTTGAATGTTGGAGGATAGAATGGCAAGAAATGGAAAACTTTGCTCTCTGAAATTCTTAGTTGGACTCTCCCAGAATAGTTCAATTTTCTGGTAGGGGAGAGAGGAAGCCGACTTTTTACTTATGGAGTTTTAGCTGTGTTCTTGTTTGATATCTACAATAGCCAGGCCAGGCAGGTGATATTATTCCCATTTTACAGATGAGATCAAGCCTGTAGTCGAGCAACCTTAATTTGCATCAAGGTTTGTTTGCCTTTACAGCCTACATTTTTTGGTTTTGTTTTGACTTCAGGAGTAGAGTTGAACACAATTTCCACTTCATGGTATATTGTCATTGATGCTTGATGCAGAAACCCACCTGTTTCTTCTCTCACCTGTAGACAACTGTTCCAATGTGCTTGATGTATCTTTTTGATTTTGCGAAATGCATATTGTGACTTCAAATTTACAAATGTTACATTTACATAGTATTATACAGCTCATGAAATTTTTCTGTTCTACAGTGTTGTTTGATAATTTAAGCACCCAGCTGTCTTCATTTCAAAAGCTTTGTGAGGAAATCTTTCTAATCAATGTTAAACTTTTTGGCCTTTATAATCAGAGAAGTCTGAAAGAGCCCCTCCTCCTTTTGCTCTGAGAAAAACGGTAGAAGGATTATTTGTCCCTGAATGTGTGTAATATTTTCTAAGTTACTTTTGTTTTCTTCTTTACCGTTAGATGGGCAGTGATTGTTCCCCACAGACAGTGCTGTGTCTGTGCTTTTTTTTCAATTGAAAATTTTATTGAGCTAATTTTAGATTCACATACAGATGAAAGAAATAACAGATCCGCTGTACACGTCGCCCAGGCGCTGCTGCCTTTTATTCTTCTGATTTATATACGTAGGCTGGGAAGGGGGTAGTCAGGCTGGTTAGAATCATGTCAAGTGAGAGCCAAGGCCCAGGCATCTCTTGTGAGTATAACACGTGAACTGAACATGTGGACGTTATTTCAGTGGTTGCTTTCCTGAATTTTTTAGTGTGTGTTTTGGATAGTAAAGTTATTATATAGTTGAGCTCTGTGTGAGTAACATGATATGGTGTTTCTTTTAAGCAAATTACTTGAAATTTTCATACAAATATGTTAACGGTAATTGTAGGAATCTGAAACATTAAACTTTGATAGTGATAAGATATTTTTATTTATGTTTTGTTGTAGGTTGTTTCACGAAGAAATCCAGAGGATGTCCAGGAGGTAACATGTTTGTCCATATGGAAATCTTATATACTTGATAAAAATTTAATTGTTTTGCTTAGGAAACTGAATTATTTTTATGCCAGTCTTTGTATTTGGTATATTTGTATGAAGATTGTCTGCAGCTCATAAAATGGTAGCTGAAGTGTCCCTATTTCAGACCTACTAGATAAACAAGAATCTGAGAAATTGTAGTGCTGTTTGATAACCGTGAGAATTGTTTTGCTAACTAGCACTCAGAGATTTCAGTGATAAGTTAAGGGACCCTACTTTCCTATTTCAAAATCATGATACCTGTTTAATAAAAAAAAGAAAGGCACTTGGAACTAGTATTAATTTTTAAAAATTATAATAATATGTTAAGGTTCTCTGCCTACTTCCTCTTTTGTGCTGAATTGACCTGTCGACACCTTGGAAAACAGCTTTGAGTATAGATGTTTCTCTTTAAGGGTCTTAGTTCTTTCGCAGACTCTTCACTGCATTTTTTTTTTCCTTTCTCTCTCCCTAAAGCGACACCAGCCCACTGTGCTTTTCCTTATGCTTAGTTGTCTACCTTTAGGGACCCTTACTGAGGACCACGCTCCTGTTAACGTTATTAATTTACTTTCATTTTGGCCCCTGCTCATGCTCACTAAGATGAGAAGGACAGTACTGGGGATTTTTCTCTCTCTCTGAAGTGTTTAAAATACAGATGTTGTGAACTGGCAGTCTTTGTTCTTCGCGTGTTTTTTGTTTTGGTTTTCCCAGTGAAGTCTGAAAGTCTTTAGGTGGAGTATGTAATTTCCGTTGAGCCACCGGACCTGGTACCCTTTCCTGCAGGATCTGGCTTGATTCATTGCTTTAAGTTGACTGTTTGGTGCTGGTGGATTTGAATTGGTAGCCTCAAGTTTAGACAATATTTAAATTTATACATTACATAGCTCAGTTTGATTACTGTTTCTTGCTGTGTCTGATTTGATATTTGTTTTTGTCTTGTGATTAAAAATAGCCCAACAAAAGACACAGTTTTAAAGACTTCGTACTGTTCCTTAGGAGTTTAAGATGCCTCCATTTCCCCCTCAACAGCCAGGAAGAGAGTATTATAATTGTAATATTGTTATTTTAGAAGAAAAGGATATCTACATATACGTATTTATTTTCAGTGAAAGTAATTAATAAAAAAAAAAAAATTAATACCAGGGATTAATTAAAGTACTCTCCACTTAAGTGTTGTTTGGTATGATTAGTAAGAACTGTACTTGTATCTTTAGAATTCTGCAGGTTACACTGAATTACAATTAGTGCCAGGCTGTTCTGTATTTACAGCTCCTGTAAAGTTGAAATGGGTTCTGTTTCCTTTGCATACGTTGTCTGATTGCTGTGCTGCAGTTTGTAGCTTGATGTTCCCCTTTTCCAGGAAGAATCCTGAGCCAGCTTTTCATGAACATACTCTCTGCCATTTCCTTAATCCTTTTTTGGGGAAAACTCTTTTATATTAACAACTGTTGGTGAACCAGTCATCAGAATACTCTTGTAAGTGTGCTTTAGCTAGAAGATTGCACGGCCCTTTCTTAGAAGTGGTAGAAAATTCTTAAAAACCTGTTTCTGTGTAGCAGCCTTCTTAACACATAAAATAACTTTGCAATTATAGCAATACTTTTTCAGTTTCCCATTTATTTCATTTAAACGTCGCAATTCTCACTTAGGAGAGGAACCAACCACCTGGAATTTGTTTCCGTTTCCTTTCGTTTTATTTCCTCTATCTCTTAACTAATTTATTTAGTGGTTGTTTTAGAATGTAATCAGGTTTCACAGGGCTATTGATGGTTAGTAGATGTACTGCTAGTCCAAACAAATATAGGGCTAATAGTACGCTCTTCTTATAAAACTGGAGAGATTTTGTTGTTTTTTTCTGCATTCCTTGGCACATGCCACCAGAAATCACTGTTTTCTTTTCTTCCTAATACTAAAATACTCACTTGGAGTAAATAATTTAAATTATGTAGGGTAGCTTTCTTTTTTAAAAAAATCTTCAAAATAATTCCCTCTAAATTTTTATTTATCAAGAAGAGCATAGGTTCATCTGAAGGGAGACAGCAACAGGTCCTTGGAGGCCTCTTATTCGGTGGGTTCTTTACAGCATGAACAGTCTGCAGAAGGATGAGAAAGACATGGAAGTGTTGCCTTCCTCTTTAAAAAAAAAAAATCTATATCGTTTTCTCTATAGGTTCCAAATTTCACTGGCAGCAGTTGGGAAAGGAAAAGAACTGAAATAAAACTTTCCTTCTGTACATCATGTCAGAAATCTTTACTAAGTTGTTTCAAAACTAGAATAGTTTTAGAAAAAAGAAATGTGTCAAGAGAAAGAAAAGGCTGTTGAAAAAAGGGAAAAAAAACCCATAAGCGAATGGCATGATAGTAATGTTGATAGCAAGGTAAGAAAATCCAGCAAGTTTTAAATGCTATATGAGAGTAAAAAGGACAAAGTTAATTGAATTGGGTGATTTTGTAGAATACAAGAGATCTGAAAGTTTTTGGTGTCAGTAAGTATGATTATCTGAAAAGAAAGCATTTAATATGTGTAAGAAATATATTTAAGGGAATGTCTTAGTTATTTAGTGCTGCTCCTTGGAAACTCTATGGGGCAGTTCTGCTCTGTCCTATAGGGTCGCTATGAGTCAGAATTGACTCGACGGCACTGGTTTTTTTGGATAACAGAAATACCACAAATAGATGGCGTTAACAAAGAGAAATTTATTCTCTCTCAGTCTAGTAGGCTAGAAGTCCAAATTCAGTGTGTCAGCTCCAGGGGAAGGCTTTCTCTGTTGACTCTGGAGGAAGGTCCTTGTCATCAGTCTTCCCCTGAACTAGAAGCTTTCTCCATGCAGGAATCTTGGGTCCAGAGGACACGCTCTGCTCGCAGTCCTGCTTTTGGTGATATGAGGTCCCCAAGTCTCTCTGCTCACTTCTCTCTTTTATATCTGAAAAGAGATTGGCTTAAGACACTGTCTAGTAAATCTCATTAACATAACTGCTACTAATCCATCTCAGGAAACCCTGCTGGTGATGTGGTCAAGCGCTACAGCTGCTAACCAAAAGGTTGGCAGTTCAAATCCACCAGGCGCCCCTTGGAAGCCCTAGGGGACAGTTCTGCTCTGTCCTATAGGGTCGCTATGAGTCAGAATCGATTTTACAGCAACAGGTTTTTTTTTTTTTTTTTTTTTAAATCCGTCTCATTACATCATAGTGATAGGATTTACAACACAAATGGAAATCACATCCGATGACAAAATGGTAGACAGTCATACAATACTGGGGCTCATGACCTAGCCAAGTTGGCAGATATTTTTTGGGGACACAATCTAATCCATGACAGGGAATGTTTTAATTAAGCTCGTATTAAGTTTTTGGCCTTATACACGATAGTCACTGGATTAGTGTCTCAGCGAAGAGTTTTATTTGGAGTGACTTTGATGAATAAGAAGTCTCTGCAGGATTGATTTGGTAATGCAGTAGCTGTTATACAACTATTTTTTCAATGGGAAAAGTTGAAAATATATTAGAGAATTTTGAATGTGTCATTCAGGATTTTGTGCAGTCCGGATATAAACATTAATACCTACAGAGGAAATGTGCTTTTGTTACACTTGTCCATTTTGAAGATTTCTGGAATCTTCAAACCTAAAAGGAATAAGAAGAAAAGGAGGTCGTGGATGGTGGCATATTGCAGTGCCTTGGTTTCCTGTATTTCTTGAGGGCTTATGCTTGCTCTCGGGTGTTCTGGCTCTAGAGTCTTGAGAATAACCAGTGAGTGAATAAATTCTTCCCACCTCGGGGGTTCTAGTTCTTGCTCTAACAGACCGTGGTTTATATACCGTAGTGTTTTAATCATTATTGTGATTCAGTTAACTCTTGACCCTTAAAGTAATTCTTCCTTTATTAAAAAACAACTTTAACTAGACTATGGATTTTATTTGCAGATTTAGTTATTTTCAGGAGCTACAGTTTTTTGAAGAGCTCTTATATCCCGTTCACAATAGGTTTAAGGATGGCATTTACTCTGTCTCCAAGGCACTGCTTTCACAAGCCTGTCACCCCTCTCCCCTTTATCCCTTGGCGGTATGGTTCTGTCATAATTTGGTATATTTTTAAAATATAAAATAACATTTTTTGGGTCTCATGACAGAAATATGTTCATGAATCAAAAATTAGAAACTACAGATAAATAAAAACTATGAAAATTTAAAATTGCCTGTCATCTCACTATCCTGAGACCTTTTACTTTTCAGCTGTTGGTTTGGCTCCATCAGCTAGTTCTTCTTGCTCTGTCTTTTACCAGAACTGTTGGTTCTATCAATATTAGCTATCCATATTTGCCTTGTTCATTTCCATTTTAAAATAAAAACCCTTCTTCATCCTAATGGCTTGTCCTGTGGCACAGCCAGGCTTCTTAGACACGGGGGCTTGGTTTCCTCTTCCTTCTGGTGGTCCCTCAATGGTCAGTTCCCCATCAGCCCGTCGTTGGACTCCTTTTCTGGTTACAAACGCTGAGAAACCTTTCCTACTGATGACCGTCTATCTGCTGATGACTCCTAAATTAATATGTATTGTTCAGTTCTCTTTCCTGAACTCCAAACCCATCCAGCCTACGGGGCATCTCCAACTAGATGCTTCACAAGCACCTACTTCAAATATGTCTAAAATTGAACTGCTTTCTACTTCTTCTTTCTTAGTCTTTACCTCAGGGAATAGTATCACCATTTATCAACTTGCAAAAGCTGAAATTTTAGTAATTATATTTGGCATCTCTCTCTCCTTTTAAAAACCTCATCCCCACCCCTTGTTTTATTTTTGTCTTTAATGACTACGACCTAAGATAATTCTTCCTGTATGTCCTTCTCAGATACCCCAGGCCGGCTCAGGTGCCTTCCTACAGCATCGCTGTTGGCATCTAGCCTGCTGTCTTGGGATGTGTCTACTGTGTGGGCTTGTTCTTCCTGAGTAGACTCTGAATTCCTTTAAGGCAGGGACTACATTTCTCATTTCTTTATCCCTTACGGCAACCCAGTACCTAGCACAAAGTAGGCCTGTGAAAATACTTGTTTGGATACCTGTATTTGTTGTTGAAAAAAATGAATAAAAGAAAGCATCGGGGGGAAGCAGTTTGTTTAAATTAATTCATATTATAGTCTGCCTGTAATTATAGCGATTTATAACTATATTATAAATAATAATGGTAATATGATAAAGTTTAGTGAAGAATTTCATATACGTGGAGAGTTTTTTTTTGCAAATCTCTTAAATCCCACTGTTTACCTGTTGGGCCTAATGTCTGCATATTAACGTTAGACTCTGTTGTACATGAGAAGACCTGGAGTTTGTTAGAAGTGAGGTGATCAGGCTTTTTGGAAGCAAAGGCCCTGGTATACCAGGGAGTAGAATTTGACACTCGGTTTAGCCCTATTTAGTGGAGATGGAGGGACAGAATCAGTGATACCAAGACCTCATGTTTTAAATCCTTCTTTACAAAGTGTTTTTTTGTTTTTCTAATTTTATCTGAATAAGGTTAAACAATTATTCAAGTTAATGAAAGTAAACTCACTTCTAAGTGTTGTCTAATCTAGGTGATGATAATTTTGTATTTTGAAATATAATAGTCTTAATGATATTCTCATCAGGATTCACCTTGCCCCCAGAAATCGTAGTGCTACTTTAAGTTGATATTTATAAAATTAGTGCAAAACAAAACATAAAAGTTCATGTCAATTTCTTGCTTCACAGCCATTCTTCTTCAGTGTTACTCAGTTTATTTATCCTTTTAGGCAATTGCTGAGTATGTACTTTGTGTTTAGAAATTATCTAAATTAATTATTTAAAAAAATTAAAAAAAAATTATTTTCTGTTTATACACATGGTGTTTTTGAGGCAGAATATATATTTTGACATCTAGTTCATTTCCAGGCCAATAGTTAGTTTTTTTTTTTTTTAATTGTGGTAAAAATATATACAACAAAACATTTGCCAGTAGTTATTGGTTTTTGAAGAGGTTAATGACATTTTTTATAGTATGCACCCTCTTACCCTCTTTGTGCCAGGTTGAATATTTTTCCAATATGAAGAAAACAGTACTTGTTTAAAATGAATTTGAAAACTAAAACAGAGCAGTGTGAGGAAGAATGGCTGCTTTATATTTTAAAAGCGAATATTATCAGTTAACTTTAGATGACCCACATTGGTTAGAACCCGTGTTTGTTTCCCTTTGCGTGACTGTTGTAAGCATTTAATGGAAAGATGATCAGTTGTTCAGATGTGTGAACCTAAACGGTTTCACGGTAGATGCCTATGTCATTCTGTCTTCTCCTCAGATAATCGTGTGGAAGAGATACAGTGACTTTAAGAAACTGCACAAAGAACTCTGGCAAATTCACAAAAACTTATTCCGACATTCAGAATTGTTTCCTCCGTTTGCTAAAGGAATAGTGTTTGGTAAGTGGTTATCTTGGAATTGCTATTTTAAAGAAGTGACTGTTAGTTAATTCTGCATGCCTGCTAAACCCAGAAATGCTCTACCATGAAGTCAGAAGCCCCTCTTATTAAGGTAGTTAATTTAATTCAGTAAGCATCTGAAGCTGTTCTTTCATGTTGTTGGTATAACATCAGGAACTCAAAGTAGATTTACTTCTTCCGTCCGTGAAACAATAAGAACCCCAAGAATTTATTTTCTCACAGTTTTGGAGACAGACCAGAAGTCTGAAATCAGTACCATTGGGCTGAAATCAAGGATTGACAGGGCCACGCTCCTCCAGAGGCCCTAGGGGAGAATGCATTCCTTACCTCTTCCCGCTTCTGCTGGCTGCCGCCATTCCTTGGCCTGTGGCTGCACCACTGGAATCTTCAAGGCCTGCGTCTTCTAATCGCTCTGCTCCATCTTCATGACACTTTCTCCTCTGTGTGAAATCTCTCTTTCTTTTCAGGACACTTACGACATTTGGTGGCCACCAAGATAATTTAGGATAGTCTTCCCCATCTCAAGATCCTTACTTTAATCACACCTGCAAAGACCCTTACTCCAAATACAGGAACACTTCTAGGTTCGAGGGATTAGGACCTGATAACTACCACTCTGTATGTTCGTTTGTTTTTCTCCTTTCCTTCCTCCCTGACTTCCTTTCTTTGTTCTAATAACTAACCTTTGGAGAGACCCTTTTAAGACCATGAAAATATCCTACTCTTCATCAAAACTGCCCCTTTGATTTAGCATCTGTTAGTGATTCCTACATGAGCCACTCTCTATGTAATGGTGACAAAATAATGATTTTTCAAGTCCAGCATCGTGTCTGTTCCCTCCCATCTCCCTTTATCTATCTGCCTGTCACTGGATATGGATTCATATACCTGTTTTTTCCAGTAGCTTAGGATTTATTAATGTACTTAATTATTTTGATGCTAAATTGCCTCAGCTGTAACCAATAGGAGCCCCTTTAAGCTGACTTCTATGTCCTTGTAACATGGTTTCATCATATATATATATATATATATTTATTTATTTACTGAGTACTTCCTTTATTCAGACATAACAAGATGTTCATTGGTCATCTTGAATTTATTCTGGTCTAGCCCTGGAATCAGCCATTTCTTCAAGAGCAGTTGCTCTTAGTGGGCGGTGGTGTTAGAGACTGTGCCAGTTGTTAATTTATTGCCTCTTACCTCCAAACCCAGCCTTTGTTGCATTGTTGGACCTCCTTTTCCAGTTGACTTGGATAAACTTACTCAGTAGAGGGTGTTGGAGGGACACTGTGGCAGATAGGGGTCTGGTGTGTTTCTTCTGCTTCTGGCTGTACGCTGCCAGTGGCTTGTGGGGGACACTTTGGGGAGCGAACCCTCTGTCTGATGTTGTTGCCAGTCTCTGCCTGCGGCTCCCTGCCTTTCAGCCGTGGCTTCTGGCACTGCAGCAGGGAGTTCCCTGCTTGCCAGTCCCGGCCTGTGGTTCCTTGCCCATCAACCTTGGCCTTCTAACTGTAGACCAGCTGTGGTCTGGGCAACCTATTCTTTATGAGACCTACCCTGTCCAAATCACTGTGTGGATTCCATTTTCTGACTGGATCCTGGCTGATACAGGGACTGTGATCTGGGTATATGTAAGCTCATTGCCCCTTGGCTTCTAGGCTCTTTCAGCAGCTAGAGTTAGGAAACATAAAGCATTTATATGCAGACATATGTACAGTACATGAATTTATACACACTTCTATTCAAACCTACATGCATGTGCATATTTTAGAATTGTTCACGATATCTTTTGTCAAACTTTTCTTTTAATATGGTCGGTATTATCTGTCTTTTTTTCCTTCTAGATTTTGGGTTTCCAGTCTTGATTAGAAATATCTGCTGACACCTGCATTTTCTTGTAAGATTACTGTAGTTTTAAAAACATTAAGGAATAATCCATGTGGAACTTGCAAGTGAATGGGTTGTCAATTGGTGCTCCATTTTACTTTTAGATGGTTAGATATCTGTTCTACAATAATGTATTAAATAATCCATTGTTTTCCCAATGAAATTGGACTTCCATCTTTGTTATGTATGAACTTTTCATATGCGTTGCTATTAATTAAGGATTTCTTTTTTGTGGCATTTATTTATTCTTATATCAATACCTACTTCTGTACCATACTGATATTCTTACAGTGGTTTTATGGAGTATTTTCCCGTAACTGGTACCAGCTATATTTTTCATTCTTTCGGGAGATTGTTGCCTTTCAAGATTGGCCTGCAATTCCTGGCCTAGAATTACACTGGTATCTCTTGGTTCTAAGAATGTGCCCATTCCAAAGTGAGATGATCCAGCAGAATGTGGAACTTATTGAACAATACCATTAATATCACACACAAGTAAATATGGTTGCAGTAGTATATCAAAAGAGAACTGCCAGAAATTCAAGCTGGATTCAGAAGAGGGTGTGGAATGAGGGGTATCTTTGCTGATGTCAGATGGATCTTGGCTGAAAGCAGACAATACCAGAAAAGTGTTTTCCTATGTTTCATTGACTATGCAAAGGCATTGCGCTGTGTGGATCATAGCAAATTATGGATAATGTTGGTGAAGGTTGGGAATTCCAGAACACTTAATTGTGCTAATGAGGAACCTGTACATAGATCAAGAGGCAGTTGTTCGAACAGAACAAGGGGATACTGTTTGGTTTAAAGTAAGGAAAGGTGTGCGTCAGGGTTGTATCATTTCACTGTACTTATTCAATCTGTATGCTGAGTATATTATCTGAGAAGCTGGACTATACGAAGAAGAATGGGGCATCAGGATTGGAGGAAGACTCATTAACAGCCTGCCATATGCAGCTGACACAACCTTGCTTGCTGAAGGTGAAGAGGACTTGAAGCACTTACTGATGAAGATTGAAGACTACAGCCTTCTGTATAGATTACACCTCAACATAAACAAAACAAAAATCCTCACAACTGGACCAATGAGCAACATCACGATAAATGGAAAGAATATTCAAGTTGTTCAGGATTTTGTCTTACTTGGATCCACAATCAATGCCCATGGAAGCAGCAGTCAGAAAATCAAATGACATATTACATTAGGTAAATCTGCTGCAAAAGGCCTCTCAAAAAGCAAAGATGTCACTTTGATGACTAAAGTATGCCTGACCCAAGCCATGATACTTTCAGTTGCCTCACATGTATGCGGAAGTGAATAAGGAAGACTGAAGAAGAATTGATGCCTTTGGGTTATGGTGTTGGTGAAGAATATTGACTATATCATGGACTGCCAGAAGAACAAACAAATCTGTCTTGGAAGAGGTATAGCCAGAATGTTCCTTAGAAGCGAGGATGGCAAGACTTGGTCTCATGTACTTTGGACTGGTCCCCCAGGAGGGACCAGTCCCTGGAGGAGGACATCATACTTGGTAGAGAGTCAGTGAAAAAGAGGAAGACTCTCAATGAGATGGATTGACACAGTGGCTGCAACAATGGGCTCAAACATAGCAATGATTGCGAGGATGGCACAGGACCAGGAAGTGTTTCGTTCTGTTGTACATAGGGTTGCTATGAGTCGGAAGCAACTCGATGACACCTAACAGCAACAGCAAGAATTGTCAATTATCCATTTATTTCCTCTTAACTTCAAGACCCTTCTTCCATTTCCTGTTGTATGATAATTGTTTGGGCCCTTTCAGCATTTTTCCTTTGCAGTGAGCATGCTGCTAAGCTTGGCAGTAGGTAGTGTTGGAGGGGCATTGCAGAAGGGTAGGGGCTTTTCTTCCTCCTCCCGATTTAGTGATTTCATTTATTCTTGCTTCTGCTGTAATGTTGCCAGGGGCATTCTATTCTAACCACACAGCAGTATAGGCTTGCAGCTTCAGCCGGGTTCGTAACCACTTCGCTGAGGACATCAGGGCACCCCAGGTCTGCTGGAGAGCGGGCTTTTGACTTTCCTACTCCCTTTGTGTACCTGCCCCTAAGCTTTGGCCTACCAGCACCTTGGAGCATTGTTTCCAGTGCTCCTTCCAGCAACATGGACATTGTGCACCCCAGGCTTTGTCTCACCAGCAAGCAGGCGCCCAATGTCCCTTTCTCCTTCTGTATGCCTCTCCTCTGAACTTGGTGTACCTTTACCCCCAGAAGGGTGTTTCCCATGGCCTTCCCCATACAGATACTGCATATCCAGGGCTTGTGTTACCTTGCTCGTGAGTAGGTTCCTGGCACCCTGACTGCCTGCCAGCCTGGGCCACCTGGATTCTGGAGGCGTCTTTTCTGACAACTGTGGATCAGCTCTGGCCCAGGAAACTTGTCCCCCATCGAACAGGCTACAACCACACCTTCTCCAAGAAGGTCCGATTCCAGCCTCGAGGAAGGGTTTCCCCTTTCAAGTTTTTCCTCAACTGTGGGGTATTCTTTAGAGCTCTCTTTTTTCCATCTTTCATTATTCTTCTGTCATGGTTAATAATTCTTTATATTAAACTTTTTCCATATTGTGGGGTGGTTTTGGTCTCTTGGTTGGACTGTAATTTATGCAGATCCTACTGATTTAGGAAGAATTCTGAATGATCTGAAATTATTCTGTCTCCACTGGCTTCCGGTCCACGAGATAGAGATTTCTTCAGGCTGATTGCAGGACTGAGAGTCACTGAGGTTCACACTTGCTTCCTCAGGATAGTCTGATGATTCACGTATCTCTTAGTTGCAGGGAACCTCATATAGTAGCAACACCAATGGCACTTATACCAGGTTGAAGTGGTCATCAAAAGCTTATTGCTCCAATTCTTTAATTTTTAACAAATATTTAATACCAATACTTAGTGCTATTTAATGATATGTTGAAGTATAAGTCATAAGCAAGATATTTAGGATGCATAATTGAAAGGGAACGCTTTTATATTTTCTTAGGTGAAAAACAATAGAGAGATGAAAAACAGATCACTAGCAGTAGAATCATTAATTCTGATCATGCCATCAACTCATTCTATTCTCCAGCTAAGCATTAGGAGGTTCATGGACTCTTATTATTGTATACTATTACCTTTGAAAAAGTTAGACTGCTTGCTTTTGGCCTTTGGGCTCAGGTATTTCATGCCGTTCCACATTTCTGTTGTCTTCTCTTCTGGTCATAGCTATTGCTCAATATCAATAGTTCTTACTTTTTTCCTTAATACCTTTAACGATTAAAGTTGAGCTGCTGTTTGCCATTGCACGTACTGTTTCTTGGCCGCCATTTTTTTGCTGCTGTGCTTGGATGGTTGCATACTCAAAATCTGTTATTAATAGCATCTTATTTGATTCATTTCAGCCCAACTCTTAATTAGATAGATGTTCTCTGGGCACATTTAATTTAAGAAACATTTTGAAAGTAGGTACTGGAGATGCAAAGACTTCAAACACCCTTTGTCATCTTTAAGAAGCTTGGGGCCTTAAGCTTGAAGGAAGTGAGCATTGTGATCCAGGAGCTGTGAGAGGGAAATGCTTCAGGATGTGCTGTCCTCATTGTCAGATTTTTAATGAAGTTCACTTTTACTGTTTACTGCTTCGAGGACATTCTTAAGTAAAACTTTTTTTTTTTTTTTTAATGGTGCTTTAGGTGAAAGTTTACGGAGCAAATTGGCTTCATATTAAACAATACACATATTGTTTTGTGACATTGGTTGTCAACACAACGATGTGTCAACACTCTCCCCTTCTTGACCTTGGGTTCCACATTTCCATTAGTCCAGCTTACCTGTCCCCTCTTGCCTTCTCATCCTTGCCTCTGGGCTGGTGTGCCCATTTATTCTCCTGTACGTGGTTGAACTGTGCGTGTTATTGTTCGTTTTATAGGCCTGTCTAATCTTTGGCTGAAGGGTGAACCTCAAGAGTTACTTCAGTACTGAGTTGAAAGGATGTCCGGGGGCTGTACTCGGTTTTCTGTAGTCTCTGTCAGACGAGTAAGCCTGGTCTTCTTTTGTGAGTTTGAAGTTTGTTCTACACTTTTCTCCAGCTCTGTCTGGGATCATCTATTGTGATCCCTGTCAGAGCAGTCAGTGGTGGTAGCCGGGCACCATCTAGGTGTATTGGAGTCAGTCTGGTGGAGGGTGTAGTAGGTGTGGTCTGTTAGTCCTTTGGACTAATCTTTCCCTTGGGTCTTTAGTTTTCTTCATTTTCCCTTGCTCGAGATGGAGTGGGATCAGTGGACATATCTTAGATGGCTGACCACGAGCTTTTAAGATCTGAGACACTACTCATCAAAGTAGGATTAGAGCGTTTTCTTTATAAACTACATCATGCCGATTGAGCTAGATGTTCTTGAGACCATGATCCCCAGCCCTCAGCCCACTAACTCAATCCCTCAGGGAATTTGGATGTGTCTATGAAGCCTCTGTGACTTCGCCTTTGTCAAGTTGTGCTGACTTCCCAGTACTGTGTACTGTCTTACCCTTCACCAAAGTTACCACTTATCTATTGTCTGCTTAGTGTTTTTCCATCCCTATCCCTCCCTCCCTTGTAACTATCAAAGATTATTTCTTTCTGTGTGTAAACCTTTTCATGAGTTTTTATAATAGTGGTCTCCTACAGTATTTGTCCTTTTGTAATTGACTTACTTCACAAGCATAATGTCCTCCTGTCAGTTTGTTGTACTGTGGGGGGCTTGTGTGTTGCTGTGATATTGGAAGCTATGCCACCGGTATTCAAATGCCAGCAGGGTCACTTGTGGCGGACAGGTTTCAGCTGAGTTTCCAGGCTAAGACAGGCTAGGAAGAAGGACCTGGTGGTCTACTTCTGAAAAGAATTAGCCAGTGAAAACCTTATGAACAGCAGCAGAACATTGATATAGTGCCGGAAGATGAGCCCCTCAGGTTGGAAGGCACTCAAAAGATGACTGGGGAAGAGCTGCCTCCTCAAAGTAGAGTCGACCTTAATGATGTGGATGGAGTCAAGCATTTGGGACCTTCATTTGCTGATGTAGCAAGACTCAAAATGAGAAGAAACAGCTGCAAGCATCTGTTAATAATGGGAACGTGGAATGTACGAAGTATGAATCTGTGAAAATTGGAAATCGTCAAAAATGAAATGGAACACATAAACGTCGATATCTTAGGGGTTAGTGAGCTGAAATGGACTGGTATTGGTCATTTTGAATCGGATAATCATGTGGTCTAACATGCCAGGAATGACAACTTGAAGAGGAATGGTGTTGCATTCATCGTTGAAAAGAACATTCCAAGATCTACCCTGAAGTGCAATCCTGTAAGTGATAGGATAATATCCATACACTTACAAGGAAGACCAGTTAATATGACTGTTATTCAAATTTACGCACCAACCACTAAGGCCAAAGATGAAGAATCTGAAGATTTTTACCAACTTAGCCAGTCTGAAATTGATCGAACATGCAATCAGGATGCATTGATAATTGCTGGTGATGGGAATGCAAAAGTTGGAAACAAAGAAGAAGGCTTGGGAGTTGGAAAATATGGCCTTGGTGATAGAAACAAAGCCGGAGAGAGCATGATAGAATTTTGCAAGACCAATGACTTTTTCACTGCAAATGCCTTTTTTCACCAACATAAATGGCGACTGTACACATGGACTTTGCCAGATGGAACGCAGAGGAATCAAATCGACTACATTTATGGGAAGAGAAATAGAAAAGCTCAATATCGTCAGAACAAAGCCAGGGGCCAGCTGCAAATCAGACCATCAGTTACTCTTATGCAAGTTCAAGATGAAACTGAAGAAAATTAGGACAAGCTGACAAGAGCCAAAGTATGACCTTGAGTATATTCCACATGAATTTAGAGACCATCTCAAGAATAGATTTGATGTGTTGAACACTAATGACTGAAGACCAGATGAGTTGTGGAATAACATCAAGGACATCATACATGAAGAAATCAAAAGGTCATTAAAAAGACAGGAGAGAAAGAAAAGACCTAAACAGATGTCAGAAGAGACTCTGAAACTTGCTCTTGAAAGTCGAGTAGCTAAAGCAAAAGGAAAAAAAATGGTGAAGTAAAAGAGCGGGACAGAAGATTGCAAAAGGTGGCTTGAGAAGACAGTATTATGATGACATGTGCAAAGACCTGGAGATAGAAAACCAAAAGAGAAGAATACACTTAGCATTTCTCAAACTGAAAGAACTGAAGAAAAAATTCAAGCCTCGATTTGGCAATACTGAAGGATTCTGTGGGGAAAATATTATTCAGGAAGCATCAAAAGAAGATGAAAGGTACACACAGAGTCACTATACCAAAAAGAATTGGTTGATGTTCAGCCATTTCAGGAGATAACATATGACCAGGAACCCATGGTACTCAAGGAAGAAGTCCAAACTACACCGAAGACTTTGGCCAAAAACAGGGCTCTGGGAATTGACAGAATACCAACTGAGATGTTTCAACAAACAGATGTAGCAGTGGAAGTGCTCACTTATCTGTGCCAAGAAATTCGGAAGACAGCTACCTGGCCAACCACCTGGAAGAGATCCATATTTATGCCTCTTCCCATAAAAGGTGACCCAACAGAACACGGAAATTATCAAACAATATTATTGATATCACATGTAAGCATAATTTTGCTGAAGATCATTCAAAAGCGGCTGCAGCAGTATATTGATGGGGAACTGCCAGAAATTCAAGCTGGATTTAGAAGAGGATGTGGAACCAGGGATACCATTGCTGATGTCAGATGGATCCTGGCTGAAAGGAAAGAATACCAGAAAGATGTTTACCTGTGTTTCATTGACTATGCCAAGGCATTCAACTGTGTGGATCGTTTAATCAATTATAGATAACATTGCAGAAAATGAGAACTCCAGAACACTTAATTGTGCTCATGAAGAATCTGTACATGGATCAAGGGGCAGTCATTCGAACAGAACAAGGGGATACCACATCGTTTAAGTCAGGAAAGGTGTGCGTCGGAGTTGTATCCTTTCATCATCCTCTTCAGTCTGTATGCTGAGCAGATAATCCTAGAAGCTTTACTATATGAAGAAGAACGGGGCATCAAGATTGGAGGAAGACTCATTAACAACCTGCGAATGATAAAACCTTGCTTGCTGAAAGTGAACAGGACTTGAAGCACTTACTAATGAAGATCAGAGACCACAGCCTTCAGTATGAATTACACCTCAACGTAAAGAAATAAAAACTCCTCACAAATGGACCGGTAAGCAACATCATGATAAACGGAGAAGATATTGAAGTTGTCAAGGATTTCATTTTACTGGATCTCCAATCAACACTCATGGAAGAAGCAGTCAAGAAATCAAAAGATGCATTGCGTGGGGCAAATTAGCTGCGAAAGACTCCTTTAAAGTGTTGAAAAGTAAAGACGTCACTTTGAGGACTAAGGTGCGCCTGACCCGAGCCATGGTGTTTTCAGTCGCATCATAATGCATGCAAAATCTGGACAATGAATAAGGAAGACTGAGGAAGAATTGATGTCTTTGAATTGTGGTGTTGGCAAGGACTATTGACTATACCGTGGACTGCCAAAAGAACAAACAAACCTGTCTTAGAAGTACAACCAGAATGTTCCTTAGAAGCAAGGATAGTGAGACAGCGTCTCACATACTTTGGACAAGTTATCAGGAGGGATCAGTCCCTGGAAAAAGACACCATGCTTGGTGAAGAAGAGGGTCAGTGAAGAAGAGGAAGACTCTCAACAAGATGGATTGACACAGTAGCTTTAACAATGGGCTCAAGCATGGCAGCAATTGTGAGGATGGTGCGGGACTGGGTAGTGTTTCGCTTGATTGTGCATAGGGTCGCTGTGAGTTGAAACCAACTTGATGGCACCTAACGACACAAAAATGATGCCCTCCAGCTTCATCCATGTTGTGAGATGTTGTGTAGATTTATAACTTTTTATTGCTGCGTAGCGTTCCGTTGTGTGTCTGTACTATGGTTTGTTTATCCATTCATCTGTTGATGGACACTTAGGTTGTTACCATATTTTTGCTATTGTGAACATGTTGCAGTGAGCATGGGTGTGCATATGTCTATTCATGCGATGGCTCTTATATTTCTAGGAGATATTCCTCTGAGTGGGATTGCTGGATCATATGGTATTTCTATTTCTATAGCTGTACCATTTTGTGTTCTCACCAGCAGTGCATAAGAGTTCCAATCTCTGTCTAGCTTTTTTTAAATAAGAATTTGAATTCTTCTCCATTTTTTTTTCCATTCTGTGGAGACCAACTATTGTGACCCAGGTCAGAATGGTCACTGGTGGTAGCCAGGCACCTTAGCTCTGGTCTCAGGGTAAATGAGGTTGTGGCTCGTGTAGACTTGTTTCTTCTCTGTGCTTTTGGGTCTTTAATTTTAGAAGTGCTGTTTCATTGGGAGAACTCATTGGAATTGTTACATACATATGGACTGAGAACTAACAGAAAAACACATTTAGGCATAATAGGTTATATTAGGTTTGGTTACTTGTCATACAAGATAGAAATTGATGTCTTTCTCATGGCAAAAGGTTTGGAGGTAGTCTCAGGCATGGCAGCTTTACAGTTATCAGGGATCCAAGCTCTTTCTCCTTGTTGCTCTGTCTTCTTAACCTCCCACCTCATTGTCCTTCCTGGGAAAAGGAGGGGACAAGCAGAAGAGAGGAGACAGGGTGTACACCAGGTGCCTTTTAAAGAAATTTCTGGGAAGCTACAGTATGACTTGTTGATATGTCATTGGCCAGAACTTAGCCCCTTACCACACCTAACTGCAAGGCAAGCTGGAAACTAGTCTTTGTTCTGGGCTGCCATGTACCCAGTTCAAAATTGGAAAGTATTTTACTAAGGGAGAAGATGCAGTCTTTGTTTTATTTTTTTACAAC
The DNA here is from genome assembly GCF_030014295.1 of Loxodonta africana. Taxonomy (NCBI): domain Eukaryota; kingdom Metazoa; phylum Chordata; class Mammalia; order Proboscidea; family Elephantidae; genus Loxodonta; species Loxodonta africana. Next base: position 64,080,783 of record NC_087366.1, on the reverse strand, counting down.
ATTTATTTATTTTTTAATTGTACTTTAGATGAAGGTTTACAGAACAAACTAGCTTCTCATTAAATAGTACACATATTATTTTATGACATTGGTTAACAACCCCATGACATGTCTACGCTCTCCCTTCTCGACCTTGGATTCCCTATTACCAGCTTTCCCCTTCTGCCTTCTACTCCTTGCCTGTGGGCTGGTGTGCCCCTTTAGTCTCGTTTTGGTTTTTGGATCTGTCTTATCTTTGGATTGAGGGGTGAACCTCCGGAGTGACTTCATTACTGAGCTGAAAGGGTGTCCGGGGGCTGTAATCTTGGGGTTTCTCTAGTCTCTGTCAGGCCAGTAAGTCTGGTCTTTTTTTGTGAGTTAGAATTTTGTTCTATATTTTTCTGTGGTTCTGTCCAGGACCCTCTATTGTGATGCCTATCAGAGCAGTCAGCGTTGGTATCCAGGCACCATTTAGTTGTACTGGACTCAGTCTGGTGGAGGCTGTGGTAGTTGTTGTCCATTAGTTTTGGACTAATCTTTCCCTTGTGTCTTTAGTTTTCTTCATTGGTCCCTGAACCCAAAGAGGTAAGACCAGTGGAGTGTCCTAGATGGGTGCTCACAGGCTTTTAAGACCCCAGAGGCTGCTCACCGAAGTAGAATGCAGAACATTTTCTTTGTGAACTGTGTTATGAAGGTGCAGTCTTTATTATGATAAGTAAATAGTATACTGGATGTTAGCAGCCTTCTAATTGACTACCTCCTGCCTGCTAAATTCCATGTGTGAGGCTGTCAGTGTATACCTCAGCTCTGGAGTCCTGGGCTCTTTTGAGATGCTGGTAAGAGTTGAAGACCCTTTAGAAATGTAGAAAAAATGTATATGTGTATGCATGGAATTTTGCAGGATTGTGATTTCTGAAACCCATCCATATTCCATGGCCTAGAGGGTTTGCGGACCAACAGGTAAGAGTTCCTGTTAGTGAAAGCTGACTGACTACCTTCTAGGACAGAAGGTTCCACTGTAAGAGCTCCCGTTTGCTAGAAAGGTTTTCCTAGTTTTCACTAATTCACTCATGAATAGTCAACAGAAGTTTGTTCAGCATGTTCTGTATGCTAGGATCTGTGATGGTGCTTGAAGATGTAAAGACACCACGACAGTAATTTACGAAGTGCTTAGTCGGTGCCTGGCGTGGATGTCAGAGCTTCAGGTACATTGCTCATTTACTCCATTTCACAAATGAGGGGATGATGGAGCGAGCGTCTGAATCCAGACCCGTCTGACCTTTTCTTTTAGTTACTGTGGATTAGACGCTTCCCCATAAACACGAGACACGTTGAGCCGAAGGATTTCAGTGGCTCAGTTTCATATTTTGCCTTGGGTTATATGACTAGGAATTTCTTTGTGCCCAGTTTTCTGTTAGCACATTGCAAAACCACTTCAAACGCTGAAGTATGTGATGATGTTACTGTTTTGGTTTTGTATTTTTAAACCTGTGTTGCAGTCAGTATGATATGTGGCATGTGACAAAAGCCAGCCGGTAGCCTAACCTCAGAGCAGTAAAAAAGGATCATATTTGAAAATGTCTTATCAGCATTCAAATTGTATGTATCGTTTTTTGACGTTCCATAAAGACCCCCTTTCGATCGCCTTGTGAACCGGAGCTCGCCGGTGCTGCGTGGGCTCGCTCTCCCAGGCGGGCGGTCACAGACACTGACAGCATCGCCACACGTGGAATCCAGCATAAAGGCTTTTTGCTTCACGCTGAGGCTTCTGACCTCACTGATATACAGATGTCCTCATAATTTCCTCTCTCCAGTCCGTTTATAAATCAAAAAAAGTGGAAAAGGGAAAATCATATGGGTAATTACAGCATCAAATTAGTTAGAAAACCATTTGAGTTTTTTAAAATTCTCTTTTCAACTTTAGTTTCAAAGCACCAGCGTTCTGAATGGTAAGTCCGTTCACTGCGTGGCCCGCGGTCATGGACGCACCATTTATTTGTCAGGTGACATCTCTGCCCCTTGTTTCATGGGGAGCGTTGTTTTGTTTTCCGGTGAGAGCCCTACTGGTTATAACTGTGGAGACTAGATTCGACTTCAGAAGATCATAGAATAAGCCTAGCAAATAGGCAACGAAAGGCCCGCGGCTGCTTTCTAATCTTTGGACGTAAGCTATCAAAAAACGGTGTTTGATCATTCGTTCTTTAAGTGCTGACACTCATTTAATTTTAGGACGGTTTGATGAAACTGTTATTGAAGAGAGAAGACAGTGTGCTGAAGATTTGCTACAGTTCTCTGCAAACATTCCCGCTCTTTATAACAGCAAACAACTTGAGGAGTTTTTCAAGGTTTGGCAGTCTTTTTGGAATTTTTTATGTTTTGTTAAATATTTTATTTTCTAATTTGTAGTGAAAGCAAGACTTAAAATTATTTCTCAGATAAGAAAATGTTTGCTTTTGAATTTCATTATTTACTAAAATAATGTGCATAGGATCTAGTAGCTAAATAATGTCTGTGGCATATCTTCTGATTTTAGTGTAGAAATGTATTAGATTTTTGGTTTATGGGTGTTCTTTTAATTTGCTGCAGAGGGCTTAGAGATGATCTAATTCATGCCACCGTAATTGAAACTTCCCTTTAAAAAATTTAGATGAGACGCCTGTAGTGATCTTCACTTGTTGAGGTGAGTGTCAGTGGCAGACTTCTCTTTGTGATATAAACCACTACTAGTCCATCTTAAATTGTTAAAAATCTACTAATTTGTGTAAAGATATAACAGAAGTGGATACTGTACAGTTATACGGAGGTCGGCTGTGTACTGTATAGCACAGAGATACTTTACAGTTACACAGATTACCTGAGATCATTGGATATTCGTGTTCTAAGTTTCTTGACATGTAGTGTTTTAATTCCAAACCGTTTATCATTTCCTGGTGGTGCAGTGGCTAAGAGCTCGGCTGCTAACCAGCAGCTGCTCCTTGGAAACCCTGTGGCCAGTTCTACTCTGTCCTGTGGGGTCACTGTGACTCAAAATTGACTAGAAGGCAATGGGTTTGGCTGTTTTTCTTTTTATCATTTTAAATAATAGTTTTCTACTTTATTTTGAATGAAATCTGTGGAAGTTGTCAGTTGATATTATTGTCTTTAATCATGACATTTTTCCTACTGCATTTAGCCCTGTAAAGCCAGGTAATTGTGTGTAAAAGCAGCTTGAAGGCAGTGTGTGACCTCCTCTGAGGTCACAAGGGGAAAGGAGAATCGATCAACAGCCCAAGGCGGATTTCCCCGAGGTGGAGGTCAGACGTGCCTCCTCCCTCTGCCGTCTTTACTAGCTGTGACACCACCTGTCCCACCCACGGTACTCTCTATTAGGTTCGATAATTCAGTGCAATGGCCACACAGAACTCACAGACCATTCTTACAATGATGGGGTTTATTAGGGAAGGAACAGCTACCGTCCAGGCTCAAGAGCACTCAGGATACAGTTCTTCCATCAGGACAGCTTCTCCCCAGCTGTGCTGGAAAGCACGCCTCTCCCTGGCCCTCAGTTTCTGCCCAAAGGCACTCAACTTTCTCTTCCTGTGGGCCAGGAAGCCCAGCTTGCCTGTCTCCTGCTGCTGGTACTCTCCTGGTGATCTCTCCTTCCTTGGTGGCGGTGGGCCCCTCCTGCTGATGTGGAATTGACTCTTTTAAGACAAAACTGACCAATTCTCTTGGTGGGCCACAGTCACCCTATCACACAGTCACCTGGGTGGGAGTTACAAGCCCATGGGTAGAAAGGCCTCACACAAAAGTAATTAATCATACCACATGCCGTAATTTTTTCTTTTAATAACTAAAACTCCACTCATTTGTATAAACTTAGTTTCTTAGGATACATAACCAGCGAAGTATAGGAGTGGTGGGATTTTTAATTTTCCTAATGCTGGTGGAGCTACAAGAGAGTTTATTTTTTGTGGCCTATTTTAGTTTACTGAGGAAAGTTGATCTGTTGAAAGACATTTCAGGATTATGACATAGTAATAGAAATAGTGACAGAAAAGTTTGTAGTAACAAGAATCCTGCTTATTGACCTTGTTGCTTAATACTTCATTGTTCTGGGAAACTAGACCGAGATCATCAGTTCGTGTCTGCTTATGACCCAAGGCAAATCTCTAGGATAAAAGGTCCAGCCAAATCGATACGACATGTAGCCCCGTAGCTCCTTGCTATTCTTTATCATAGCTGTTTCTGTGTAGCACCAGAGTTGATGCTTGTAGAAAAGGTGTTGTTATAAAGCAAGAAGGATACTGTTTTTGGATATTGAGAAAGGCAGTCATGCAAAATAACCTAGGCCGCAGGCCTAAAAAAAATCATCAGTCTGGGGATCATGGAAGTTAGTTTGTAGCCTTTAAACAATTTAAATGAAAATTACCTGTCCATTCTACTTCTTTTGGATCTGGGAATTCCTGGTTGTAACTGCTACTGGAAGATATTTGTTTTTTAGGCTTTGCGAAATGAGAAACAAAAGAAGAGGAAGAAAAGGTTGGCGGTTTAAGAGAAGCCAAGCTAGTCTTGGAAAATCTCAAGTAGTACGCTGGGCAGGAGAGGGACACTGATTTGGGAAGATCACAATACTGGTATTCAGTCTATATAAGTAAAGATAAGAAAACATGTTTTTGGGGGGATTATTTAACTGCAAGCAAAAAAAAAAAAAAAAAAAGCTCACCATATGAGTTTAAGCAATAAAGGGCTTATTTGTCTCATACACGAAGCCTGAGGAAGACAGTACGGAATTGCTTCTTGTTGTTAGGTGCCACTGAGTCGGTTCTGACTCATAGGGACAGTATGTACTGCAGAACGAAACACTGCCTGGTCCTGCACCATGCTCACAATCCTTATTATGCTTGAGCTCATTATTGCAGCCACTGTGTCAATCCATCTCTTTTTCGCTGTCCCTCTGCTTTACCAAGCATGATGTCCTTCTCCAGGGACTGATCCCGCCTGATAACATGTCCAAAGTATTTGAGATGTAATCTCGCCATCCTTGCTTCTAAGAATTGTTCTGGCTGTACCTCTTCCAAGACAGTTTCTGGTACAGAAGTTCAATAATGTCATCCAGAACCTAGGTTCCAGGGTGAGGGTGTGAAAGGCAAAGGACTAAAAGAAACACACCACTTTTTAAAAGCTTTCCTCAAACCTTTGCTTAGAAGGAGTCCTTCTTGCATCTCATAGTCCTGATTGTGGAAGAAGGCAGAATGACATGGGAAGGGGATGCCTGTAGGTAGCCAGTGCAGAGGGTGTGCCATGCTAACATGGCTTCTCTCTGTAGAAGCACTGATGATACCACATGCAAATGACCGTGTAACCGTGTGATGAGGTTGACTTCTTAAAGCATACACAGGAACACAGGAGTAGAAGGAATAGTGTAATAAACTTCTGTTGCCCTTCATCCAGCATCAGAAACTACCAGTATATTACTAACCTTGTTTCATCTATACCTTGCCACCCTAGACTCTTTGCTGGTTGCTTATTTATTTACTTACAGTTTTGTGAGATATAATTTACATACCTTAAAATTCAGCAATTTTAAGTGTATAATTAATGGCTTTTATAAATTTATAGGTTGTACAGCTAGCACCCCCATCCAGTTTTTGAACATTTTCTTCACCTCAACAAGTCTGTTTGCACATGTCCCCCTTTCCTGTCCCCAAGAAGGAATGGTAAACAGTTAGTTAGCTGCCATTTTCATCTCTTTGGCTGGTGGACTTTCCCTCAGTTGTTTCCAGGTCAGAGAATTTGATCTATGATTTGGGGCTCTGGACGTTTGTTTCTAGATCATGTTATTGATAGACAAGGTAGTAGTTTCTTTAATTTTAGATGAGCTCTTTCATTGAGGGAATTGGTCCTCCTGCTGGTCTTGTTGATTCTTTCTATTATTTTTCTATTTTCTATTGCATTTCTTTCTGCTCTCATCTTTATTATTTCCTTTTCTGGTGACCATGGACTTCTTTTGCTGCTCCTTTTCTATTTGTTCGAGTTGTAGGGATAAGCTGTTGATTCTGGCCCTTTCTTCTTTTTTTGATGTATGCATTTATTGCTATAAATTCTCTTCTGAGCACTGCTTTTGCTGTGTCCCAAAGGTTTGGTATGTTATGTTTTCATTCTCATTTGATTCTAAGATTTTTAAAATTTCTTCTATTATCCAATGTCTTTTAAGTAAGGCATTATTCAGCTTCCATGTATTTAATTTTTTCCATGTTCTTTCTGTTATTATCTCTAGTTTGATAGTGTTATGATCAGAGAAGATGCTTTGTATTTTTTTTTTGACATTTTTGAATTTATTCAGGCTTTCTTTGTGCCCTAATATCCAGCCTGTCCTGGAGAGTGACCCATGTGCGTTGGAGGAGAATGTGTCCTGTGCTGCTGCTGGGTGGAGTGAGGTCAAGGTGGCTGGTTATGTTAACTAGATCTGTATCTTTGTCGAATTTCTTTCTCTTTGTTCTGTCCATCATCAAAAGTGGTGCGTAAAGTCCCTGCTATTCATTATTGTAGAACTGGCTGTTTCTCTTTTCAGTTTTGTTGGAGCTGGTTTTATGTATTTTGGCGTTCTGTCTTTGGGTGCGTAAATATTCGTTATAGTTATGTCCTCTTGGTGGATTGATCCATTAATCATTATATAATGCTCTTCTTTGTCTCTCATAATGGATTTTTTGACTTAAAGTCTATTTTAGCAGAGATTATTATTGCTACTCCTGCTTTCTTTAGATTACTCTTTGCTGGATTTTTTTTTTCTCCCCCTTACCCTTTGATTTTTAAAGTATTTATGTCTTTCTTTGTGTCTGAGGTGTGTCTCTTGTAGGCAACATATTGATAGGCCATTTTTTAAATTTATTTCCTTATTTTTATCCATTCAGCCACTTTCTGTCTCTTGACTGGTGCATTTATACCATTTACATTCAGTGTGATTATTGATAGTTATGAATTTACCGCTGCTGTTTTGATATGCTTTTTGTTGTGCTAACGGTTTCTTCGTTCTGCGTAGTTCTCTGTGCTGCGTTCTTTTTGTTTATGGATTTTCTTTTAGTCTCCTTTGTTGTTGATTTTATGTTTGCTGAGTCTTTTTGATTTTCATCTTTTTTATTTTGGTGAGTAGATTCATAATTTTCTTTGCAGTTTCTCTGAAATTTACCTTTTTCTTCCTAAGTATTCAGCAGTCCATTATATCTTGATATTGCCTTGACTTCCTTTCCATACAGAAGTTGTATAACGACACCAGCCATTCCCCCTTTTGGTTTGATGTTGCCGTTGTTTACAGATTGACGGTTCTGGTTCCCTGTTTTCAACTTTGCAGCTTTATTTGCTTTTGAGAACTCTTATCTGCATTGGTGTCTGGGTGATGCTGTCGTGTATCTTCATCTCAGGTTGTTGTCTAATGTCACTGGCTCTGTCCAAAGGACTCCCTTTAATATTTCTTGTAAGGCCGGTCGGGTTTTTTACAAATTCCCTTAATTTCTGGGAATGTCCTTGTTTTGCCATCATATTTGAAAGACAGTTTTACTGGATATGTGATTCTTGGTTGACAGTTCTTTTCTTTTAGGATTTTATATATGTTATCCCATTGCCTTCTTCCCTGCATGGTTTCTGCTGAGAAATCAGAGCTTAAGTCTTATTGGTGTCCCTTTGTAGGTGATATTTCATTTTTCATGGACAACTCTGAATGCTTTCTTTGGTTTGGGTGTTTAGGGAAGTGTGATCATGTTGTGTCTTGGTGAGTTTCTTTTGTATGAGGTTGTATGAGGTTCGTTGAGCTTCTTGGATAGACACCTCAACTTTCATGATATTAGCAAAGTTTTGAGCTTCTTGGAGGGCAACCTTCTTGACTTTCGTGGTATCAGGTTTTCTGCCAGTAAATCTTCAACATTGCTCTTTGTGCTTCTCTTTTTCTCCTCCTGTTCTGGAATTCCAGTTATGTGTAAATTATTCCTTTTGATAGCGTCCCATGTAACTCTTAGGCTTTCTTCATTCCTTTTTCTGTTTTTTCCTTAGACAAATTAGTATCAAGACATTTTTCCTCTGTTTTGCTGTTTCTGTCTTTCTTTGATTCAGTTACACTTCCATGTCCTTCCATTGAGTTATCTATTTCTGATATTTTATCGTTAATCTTCTGGATTTCTAGTTGCTGTTTTTGCATGGTTTCTAATTGTTTATTTTCTCATTTTGTTCTTGTAGTGTTTCCCTGAATTCTTCTAGGGTTTTTGTCTGTGTTTTTCTTGATCTCTTTGAGGACACTGTATGTAAGTCTTTTGAATTCCTCGTCAGGTAATTAATTCTATTGCCATATCTCTGTCAGGAAGGTTTTCTGCGCCTTTATTCTGCTCACTTGTTTGAGCCATCTTGTCCTGTCTCTTCATGTGATTTGTTATCGTCTGTTGTCTCTGAGGCGTTAAGTTTGGTGCTGGCAGTTAGTGCATTCTCCAAAGTCAGGGCGGGGCGTCTCCATATCCGCTGTGCAGGGCTGCTACCCGCGTGGACGGGGTAGGCCCACAGCGCGTGCATGAACTGGCGTCTCTGTAGGTGGTAAGGTATCGGGGGTTTCAGTGCAAGTGTAGACGGCCTGCAGGAACTGTTTGAGTGTGGAATGTGTGTTGTTGCAGCCAGGTGGACGTTAGATGAGGGCCCTAGGATCTCTTGCTCATCGTTTGGCAGAGGTGTAGGTGGAGCCTGTAAGGATGTGACTTGCATTGCTTGTGAGGTGATGTGTCTGTCTGGCTGGTCACCTGGGTGTAGGCATGGGGAGTGTTCTTGCTGGTCACTGGATTGGGTGCAGTGTGTGTGCATGTTGGTTGCCGAGGGATCAGAGTGAGGGTGCACAGGTTACCAGGTGCATGACATGGGAACTTGCCCTACTGGGTGTCAGGTGAGCAGGGTGGTGTAGGGTTGGTTGGAGCCAGTGAGCACGAGCTTCTGGTTGTAGATCAGTCAGTGTGTGAGCACGGCGGTGGGTCACTGGCAGGCGCGGCTGTGTGGGAATGTGTCGGGGTGGGTGCAAGCCTCTGGTCACAGGCACATGACATGTGAGCTTGCACAGTGTGTATCACCGAGTGAGGGAGCAAAGGGGGCTCGCTACTGATCTCCACGAGGTGGGGGGAGAAGGAGGTAGTGTGTTTCCCCATCTCTGGTGTGGGCGCCAGGGCACTCCCCGCAGAGTACAGCTAGTGATCAGCCCGACCAAATGCAAGAAGAGGGGTGCTGTCCAGAGTCTGGTCAGGTAGGGGATCTTTAGCCACCGCTCCAAGGATCCTCTGCTTCATCAGTGCCATCCACCCAAATGATCATGGACCGCCACTGGTGAGTAGTTCTGAAATTGAATGAGGACTCTCGTCCTGTCCTATTAGCCAGTTGAAATAAGACAGACGCCACACCACCAGTTGCAAGGGAAACAGAAATTGGAAATTTATTGTCTGCGCAGACAAGGAGCGACGTGGGGTCTAAAGACTATAAGGCCACGTGCTCACTGTCTGAGGGGGTTGGGGAACTTTTTATTTCCAGTGGCATCTGGGGGTTGGGTTGGGTACCCGGAACTCTCTGCCCTTAGCCCTCCCATGTCCGCATTTGGAGGTCCAGATGTTAAATCATATCGGTGATGTTGAGGCCCAAGGACAGATTGAGGACACAGCTCTTCAGGTCTTGTACACGCATCAAAATCTTGGTTCACGCATGGGCAGGATTCTGGCACCAAATTCAAACTGTGGTTAGGGCCACAGTGTGGTCGGGCCAAACCACAGTTAGAAGCTGTGGGTTGGTGGGCTGTGAGGGATGCGGGGACCACGGCCGAGCAGGGGGAAGTCTCGGCGGAGGCTTCAGTTCCATCTTTATTTTCTGGCTCCCTCCCTGCTCTGTGGTTGCCTGGATCCCTCGGGCTCTCGCCCGCCTTCCTGCACTTTCCCTCCTTAGACCCAGTTCACGTTCTGCTCACCTCGCTTCTCTCCGGGGTTGTCGACTCAGCATCTCTGTCTCTTTTGGGGATTCCGTGCAGCTGCCTTCCTGTGCCCCTCACCAGGAACGTGAGATGAAGCTGCTCGCTTTTTCTCAAGGTGGCTGTGCTGTGCCAGACTGGCCGGTACGGCGCCTGCAATCCATGTCTCCTTGCTCACTCTTTTCATTGGCTGATAGGGCGCCTATAGTCCATGAATCTCCTTGCTCGCTGTTTTCATCAGCTGGTAGGCCACCTACAGTCCATGAGTCTCCTTGCTTGCTGTTTTCACTGGCTGCTAGGGTGCCTACAGTCCCTGAGTCTCCTTGCTCGCTGTTTTCATTTAGTTTCTCCCTCCCTTTGGAGTTTGGTCTAATTCTGCATCCTTCCATATCCTGTTCTTGGTGTTCAGATTATCTTCTGTCTCTGTTTTACTTGGTTTCTTGGTTATTTGCAGCAGGGGGATGGCAAGGTGTGTGTGACTAAGCCATTGTCTCCCCTGTCATTGCTTTTTGGGAAAGGGATTTACTGTGCTACCCACTCTACCATACCAGAAGTCTCTCTCTGTAAATTGACTATCAGTTAACAAAAACTTCCGAGATGCTGTGAAATAAAGTTTTTTTTTTTTTACTGGAAACTGAGGAATACCAAAAGATTAATGTTTCTGAATTAGAGATTCTAATAAAATTGTGGCATAAACTCAAAAGACCATATAAAATTAAACAGCATGTTTCCCGACTGCATCCTTCTAGTTCCTATACAACAGTTTTTATTACTGTTTTGTGACATTAAAGATTTGTTCTTTATTATTTATTTTGTATAATGTTATTTGATAAATTAGGTAATACTGCTAAGATTTTGAACAAAAACATTTTGTTGCATTCATTAGTGCTTTGTTTTCATTTTATCTTATAAGCAGGTCTTATATTACATCAGCTAATAATAATAACAACAAGTAAACACTTGATGAGTGCTCACATTGTTCTAAACACTTTACATGTGTAAAATCTTACTCCTAACAATGCCTTTAGTTATAGGTGTTATTTTCATTTTATGGGTAGGTAACTTAAACTCACATAACTCCTAAGGTTGATGAGTAGTTAATACACCCACTCCTCACTTATCAACGTGGTTAAATTCCAAAGACCAGGTTGTTAAGTGAAAATTGGTGTTATATGAATATGGAGGATGACTACATCATTACATAACTGTCAAATGATACCATTACAGAACTTCCAAATTACGTCATTGCGTAACTGCCAAGCCACTGAAAATCATGGCCCAGCCAAGTAGACACACAGCCTTAACCATCTCATCCAGCCTCACTCCTTGGCGTTCGTTACTGCCAGATGTTCATTGATAATGAGGAAAATAGCCACGTAGTAGATTTTTTTATTGTTGTCATAAACGCAAAATATTAGATGAGATGGTCGATAAGTGGGGAATAGCTGTGGTAGAAAGGCACTTCCTATTAAGTGAGATTGTAAGTAAAAGCGAATTTTTCTGTTAATTCCCTGGGATACTTGACAATTTTCTTAGGAGTTGGTTTCAATGTTATTTAAGGATGACTTGGTCTAGAATAGGTTCTCTCCTTCTTAGAAAAAAATTCAGATAGAAGGAGTAAGATAAAAATTCTTGATCCTAAAAAGAATAATTGTTTTTAAATTTCGAGGTCATATAACACTCAGGGAAGTGTAATTTGGTAATTTGAGGGACCACTTCAAATTTCTCTTGGTCAAAGATAAATCTACAGGGAGACTTCTGATCAGGTAAAGGTAGTGACTGAGTTCTTTGTGCTGAGGTAGCTAGAGTCTCTGGGCGCTGCAAACAGTTAAAAAACTTCACTGCTAACCCAAAGGTTGGATGTTTGAGTCTACCCAGAGGCACCTTCGAAGAATGGCCTGTTGATCTATTTCCCAAAAATTAGCCATTAAAAACCCTATAGAGCACAATTCTTTCTGACACACATGGGGCGTGGTTCGACTCAATGGACTGGACTTGATGGTAACTTTTTTTCTTTTTTATAAATTTCTCTTGGGTTTTGGTATCCTGGCAGTAGTGGTACCCTGGTATCCTATTGTTGGGAGGTAGGGGGAAGGATGGAGCAGAAGAGTTATTTTAATTAGCTGTAGTCATTTAAGGATTGTAATTTCTTGCACCTGTGATTGGAGCCCTCTATTCATAAAGCCACATTGCAAAATAACAAAAGCACTGTTTGCCTGATGATAGCACTCTATTGCTGCATATAAAAAAAAAAATTGCGATAAAATAGTTTTTTGAGATCTGAATTTGCAGACCTAAATATAGAATTAAAATAACAGTCACATGCAGAAACTAATTTTATAATTATTTTCTACATCTTTAAAATACGTTTCTTTAATTAGAATATTTTTAATGTATTTAGTTCTTCCTGCACTGTATACAAGTAGTTCTCAAACTCAGATGGCTTTTGGGATCACCAGCTCCCAGGGGAGGTGCTATGTGATTTGCTGTAGTTTATAATTTGATAAAACTAAATATCTTCCTGAAGGATTCCACCAGATGCCACTAATTAAAATGAACAGTCACTAAGCATATACTGAACAATATACTTTAGCCTGCAGGTTTTTTCCTCCTTCTTAAGACTTGGTTTTTCTTCTTCTGTATTTTCTTCGTAAGTATTTTTGATAGGTTTGAAATAACGTACTGTTACAAAGCCCACCAGGTCTCTGGGTGGCGTGCACGATTGCTCTCAGCTACTAACCTAAAGGCTGTTTGTCTGAACTCACCCGGTGGCCCTACAGAAGAAAGGCCTGGCAATGTGCTTCTGTAAAGATTATGGCCAAGACGACCCTACGGAGCAGTTCTACCCTGTAACACGTGAGGTCGCTGTGAGTTGGAATTGGTTTTTTTTCTTTTAAGTAAAAGCCGTATATTCTAAACACGATAATATTAGTTTTGATTTTGAAAGAGCAGTTGTTGTCTCGTTTCATGTATTTTTCTGTAGCCCTTACGTGTGGTTCAGGTGATTTTTATTCATCTACTACTGATTTTTTTTGTTTATGACATTGAAACACAATTACTCTGATCTTTTAGGGTGGAATAATTAATGATGGTTCTGAATTGATTGGCCCTGCTGAAGCCTATTCAGATTCCCACGTTGATAGCTTTGCTACGTGTAGTACAGAAGGTAAGAAATTGTAATTCTTCCATTTCAGTGGTTTTGATTGCAGAGGATTGTAGATCATATTTACATTACATTTTAGGATACTTTTTTTTTACATTTAATGTCAAACATCGCTGATACTGGGGTGCATCCTTGCGGTGCAATGGATCGCTTTTATGTGGCCTATCTTGCCGTGGTCTTGTAACTCCCACCAGGTGATTGTGTGGGACTATGCAAATAATGAGTATGGAACCCTAACGAGGGGATTGGTCAGTTTTACCCTCCTGCTAGGCTTAAAAGAGAGCCAATCCCAGAGCACAGGGGGGACCTTGCTACCACCGAGAAGAAGAGATAGGAGTGGAGTGTGTTCTTTGGACCCAGGGTCCCTGTGCTGAGAACCTCCTAGGCCCAGGAGACAGAGAAAGACAGCTGGAACAACAGAGAAGGTGCAAGATGGTGAGAAGTGGTGGCAGCAGAACCGGGAGACTGGAGCGAAATGGTGCAGTGGGCTTCCCGGTCCACAGAGCAAGGCGGTAACAGTGGGTGTGCTGACCCACAGAGTGAAAGAGCTGAGCACCTGTGGGCAGGAGTCTTCCTGGTGGAGTTAGTGCCCCCGGGCACCTGTCTATGGAGATAGGCTTGCTGTGCCACAGAGTGAGAGAAGCTGAACACCTTCTGGCTGAGACTTACTGGTAGAGTAGGTTGCCCCTGGGTACTTACTGGCAGAGCTAAAGAGCTTTGTAACACTTGCCCAAGCAGGGCAGAGGCCAGGTTGGCCCTCGGGCCAGGGAGAGGCCTGCCTGTGGGAATGGCCAAGAAGCTTTCCCAGCTGAAGAACTGTATCCCTGTGTTGTCTCCTGAAAAGTAACCTGTTACTTCCCTAATAAACACCATAACTGTGAGTATGGTCTGTGAGTTCTGTGTGGTCATTGCAATGACTTGCCTAACCCAGAAGAGATGTAGAGAGTGCTGTGGGAGGGGTGGTTGCTGTCAGAATTATTAAAAAGGTTTGAGAGAGGGGTGATGTCTTTCCCTCCTTGTAGGCATCAGCCTTGGGCTGTTGCTGCTGATAGTGATTCCCTCCCCGCCCTTGTGAAGTTAGAGGAGGTCTGATGTCCTGACGCCACCGTTTTACCATCTGCCAATGGATGATACATTTAGCTGGCAGCTCCCCCCCACCCCTGCCCAGTGGTTTATAAAATAATGATTCATCACATGATTACTGGCTTCTTAGACTTGATGAAGTGTTCAAAATTTGTATTGCCTTGTACAGGAACGCTTTGCTAAAGTTCACTTCACAGCATTACTGTTCTAGCTTTTAGACAATTTCAGGATTGGCTTTAAAAGTTTAGTCGTTTACCCAGAAAGAATAAACCCAAGGCAGTTTTAGTGTTTTTGATACATATTTTAATAAAGAGTGAAAAAGTAATTTTTATAATTTTAATTACTTTAATTGTAGAATGCTTATTCTCTTATTTTATTCTTCTCTCAAGCCATACATGAATTTTTTTAGCTGTACTTGAATTTCGATGAAGGTTTAAAATACATAGTCTTTATGCAAACAATTTGCACCTTCCATGTTTTTTTACTAACCTTCCCCCCAGAAGGTATTTTCATAAGTGCTGTATGCTAATTTTTTACAGCAACATGTGAAACAATGACACGGGGGTGGGGGTGTGGTGTCAAACAAATGTAGAAAGCATGTAAAAACTTGGTACATTTTGACCTTTGGATTTACTCAGCTAGTTTTTTTCCAAGAAAGATGATTAATTATCGGGGAAGATCACGGAATTAAAAAACAAAACAAAACACAAGATTTGGGGAGCGAGATGGGGGACCCTTTGAAAAGAAACAGATAATTAGATTTGTTCCAGGAGGCTTAAGTTGAGCTTATATAAAGATAAAATAAGAGATTAGGTAATATTTCTTGATCTTTTTCATGAGTAACAGTTTATGGTTGGGGGGCTTCTTTGTGCCTCTGATACGGGAGGTTGTCATAATCTCCTTGCAGTGGTGCTTTTATGAGGGTGTGTGCAGTGACACAGATCTGTTCAAATAATTCCCATCTTGATCTGGTAGGACCAACAAGTTCCTTTCCATTATGTGGGTTGTTGACACACTTAAAGCCTTTTTCTTTTGGTGCTACCACCTCGAGAAGTGGTTCGTTAGCCTTTTATTGTTGCTCGTGGTGACTCCGTGGACAAGCAGAGTCCATTGGTGCTCTGTGTAAACATGGGCGCCACATGCCCAGGGTCTACATTGAGCTTCCAATATTTCAAATCTGTCCTGATTTATCCAGCGTCATAGAAAAACATTGTTCACATTAATTTTACTTTACATTCTGGCATTTTTTTGGGGGGGAAGAATCTATTCTTGACTTGTTTTGATCTGCGATTCTTACTAGGCATTGGAAACTTAGCCCCTGCTTGGGGTCCCAACATGATTCTATTTCCAGAACTAGTTTCCATGGAAGGCGACTTTTGTGGGATAACCTGACCTTGTTGTTGCCGTAGAGATTTCCTGCTCCTGAGAAAGAGGGATGGCGTTTTCCTGCAGAACGCACAGATGCTGTCTGTGACATCCAACAGAGGACAAATAGGAAAGCTAGAAAGATGTCCAGGAGAGTATTCAATGAAGGGTGCCTTGGTGGTACAGCGGCTGAAATGCTCAGCTGCTAACTGAAAAGATGAGTTGGTTTGAACCCACCAGCCGCTCTGAGGTAGAAAGATGAGGCAGTCTGCTTCCACAGAGATTACAGCCTCGGAAACCCTCTAGGTCAGTTCTGCTCTGCCCTGTAGGGTTGCTGTGATTTGGAATTGACTCAGTGGCAGTGGGTTTGGTTTTTGGTGTCTGTTCTTGTGATATCCAGAATAAGGCTTTATTAGAAGGTGAGAGTCAGCCAGGGTCAGAGCAGGAATGGCTGTGGTGGGAGCTGCACAGAGGTCCTTTGTCCTTTGCTGTGATCAGGGATGGTAAGGAAAGGTGTTATGAGGAATGACTTGCTGGTGTCAGGGTGGAAAGGTGCTGCGTTTATGTTAAAGGAGCCACAGCCTAACGCTCAGGTGAGCAGGTAATTTATTGTCCAAGTTGGGACACTTTTGAGAATTTAAGAGGATTTTTTTTTTTTTTTATTGATAATAACACCAAGACAATTCCATCAAGACTGCTGTGAGCAAACTGGGCTGTATGGGTTCCCCTACCTAATGCAGTTGTTCAGAGTTTATTTGGACGTTTCAGAAAGGTAGGTTTTTTGGGAAGAATTTATCTTCTAGGAATGTGCTTTTTTAAGGCTGAGAGAGATTGGGGCTATTTCTGTTTAAAGGCGCAGAAAAAGACGACACCTAAACCTAAATGTAATACTAGCATCTAAACTGTCAATGCGCAGTTTAGTTTTCATACATTACTATCTCGAAAACACACCGTGATCCATGAGCAATGAAAAAACATGGACCTGGAAATGCTGTTAATACTTATGTTTTCCCCCCTCCGTTTCTAAGCCTTTTTGCCTAGCTAATTAATCCTGCTCAGAGATGTTTTGCTGACAAATACAGATAGATCAAATTCATTGTTATATGAGAGGGGAAAATGGCTTTTAGATATGAGATTGTCTGGCGTAGTGAGCAAGTGGAAGATTAACTTTGACACCAAACAGTCTGCAAACCCCAGGGACAACCAGAGGGGTGGGCCTCTAGCAGCAAAGGAGCGCTGGCAGCCCGCCAGGGCTATGGGTCTGCTGTGTAATGGGGGCGGTAAAGGGATCATGGTGGCAAACTGTGGTTTGGACTTTGAGTCAGAATGTGAAGAGGGGATTGGCTCCATAACAACTCCTCTGAGTGTAGTATTTTAAACGGTGTTGAGAAGGTGAGTTGTCATTTTTTATGCTCATGATTTAGTTTGCCAGTGGAATGAGGCAGAGGGGCAGATCTTAATATACAGTCTTCTGTCTCAAGGTCCTTCAGTTACAGTGGGAATCACATGGCCAGTATGTCACCTCTCTGAGAACAGATGGAGAGGCTAAGTGATCATTATTTCTGTTAGGACCTTAAAAATGGGCTCCTTGGGCCCAAGAGACAGAAAGGGCCACATGAACCAGAGACTACATCATCCTGAGACCAGAAGACTGCCCTGACAGGGAACACAACAGAGAACCCCTGAGGGAGCAGGAGAGCAGTGGCATGCAGACCCCAAATTCTCATAAGACCAGACTTAATGGTCTGACTGAGACTGGAAGGACCCCAGTGGTCATGGCCCGCAGACCTTCTGTTGGCCCGGGACAGGAACCATTCGTGAAGCCAGCTCTTCAGACATGAATTGGACTGGACGATGGGTTGGAGAGGGATGCTGGTGAGGAGTGAGCTTCTTGGAACAGGTGGACACTTGAGACTATGTTGGCATCTCCTACCTGGAGGGGAGATGAGGGGGTGGAGGGGGTTAGAAGCTGGTGAAAAGGACATGAAAAGAGGAAATGGAGGGAGAGAGCGGGCTGTCTCATTAGGGGAAGAGTAACTGGGAGTGTGTAGCAAGAAGTGTATGGGTTTTTGTGTGAGAGACTGACTTGATTTGTAAACTTTCACTTAAAGCACAATAAAAATTATATAAAAAAAGGGCTCCTTGGGTGACGCAGATGATTAAGCACTCAACTGCTGATAGAAAGCTTGGCAGCTCCAACCTGCCCAGGGGTGCCCTGGAAGAAAGGCCTGGTGATCTGCTTCCAAAAGGTCACAGCCATGAAAACCCTGTGGAGCGCAGTTCTACTCTGATGCACGTGGGGTCGCCATGAGTTGGAATGGACTCAGTGGCAACTGGTATCCTTAAAAATGCAATCAACAGGTCATAATTTACCTTGGAATGAAAATTTTCTGAGGAAAACAAAAAACCAGGTTTCTTTTTTTTTTTTTTAATCATTTTATAGTATGGTTGAACAGAAGAAGCTTTTTAGGTTTTATAAAACCAATAATTCAGTGATTAACTGGTAAATGTATTTTATTAAATATGGAACCGAGAGCTGTGAAATGGTTCAGCTAGTTTTTAGACAAAATGTTTATATTGTTTCATAATTTTAAAATGAAATAGTGGTTGCTCTTTATCTTTTTTTGTTCAAAGAAACGAAACTGTATATTCCTCCAATCTGAACATTTGAGCATCATGTTAAATGACACTTATTAGAGACCAAAGATGAAAGAAGATCTAACTGGTTGTTGACATCTTAATTTCCATTTTATATTTCCATCTTTTTGTTGAATTAAACTTAGCCCTGAAGTTACTGTGGCATTTGTGGATGTGTGACCAAAAATACTGCATAGAAATTGAGCTTCCTGATGTGTTTCTCCTTATCTGTTGGTCTGTTTGAAGGGTCACAGGTTGCTTTCTTGCCATGCTGGCCTCAGGATTGGAGCCTTTGATGTTGGTGTGGTCTCATGTGGTAACCTGTGTCATTTCCTCTTACTGATACAATACTTCCTTTGCAGTTTTGGGAGGGAGGTTTTCCAGGTACATGCAGCAAGAAAGAGAAAGCAGCTGGACAAATACAAATTGAGAGATCAGCCTCTTACATCTTAAGAATTTGGGAACAGATAGTGGTGATGGTGGCACAGCATAATGAAAATAATGTCTCTGAATCGTACATGTAAAAATGTTGAAATGGCAAGTATCTTGTTATGTATACACCCACTCCTCACTTATTGACATGATTAATTTCCAAAGACCAGGTTGTTATATGAAAATTGATGTTATGCAAAAATGGAGAATGACAACAAAATGGAGGATGACTACCTCATTACCCAGCTGCCAAATTACATCATTATGTAACTGCCAAATTAAATCATTACATAAATGCCAAATTACGTCATTTACTTAACTGCCCAATTACATCATTATATAATTGCCAACCCACTGGGAATTACGACCCAGCCAAGTTGACGTGTAACTAATCTTACCCATGACAGTCAGCGTTACCCAGCTTGGCATTTGTTACTGCCAGACATGTCGCTAATGTGCAGAATAGTCAGATAGCAGACTTTTTACTGTTGTCATAAATGCCAAGTGCTGGGTAACGAGATAGTCCATAAGTGAGCAGTGGGTGTATTCACCCCACTTAAAAAAAAGAAAAAAATCTTAAAGGCCTCCTGGAGTAGCAAACCTACCATATATATATGTTATTTTTGCCTGTTAATTGTAGATTAAGAGCTCCTCACTCCTCAAGGACAGATCTTGACAACTGTGGAGATAAGAAAAGCTCTGTCAGGCTGCCTTGAAGTAGCCATGTTAGAGTAACTGAAGATGTACGTATTGAGGACAGCCTCTTATTGCTGGGCCACGTAAGGGGTCTTTTAAAATCACTTTCGGTCCAAGATAAGTATATTTATTTAATGGCAGGGTAATGATTTTTTCCCTTATGTAGACCAGCATGAAGATTATAGTTAAGCTGTGTTAGACTTAAGGGTGTTATTGTATTTAAAACACCAGGGGACTAATTGGAAAGGTGTATAGTTATTCGAAGGAGCCCTGATAAGTGTTCAGCTGCTAATCAAAAAGGTCAGCAGTTCAAATCCACCAGCTGTTCTACGGAAGAAGGCTGTGGCAGCCTGCTTCTGGAAAGATCGCAGCCTTGGAAACCTTATGGGGCAGCTCTACTCAGTCCTAGAGGGTCACTGTGAGTTAGAATCGACTCGACGGCAGTGGTTTGGTTTTTTGGTTTGGTATAGTTATTTAAGTACGAAAATAAATTCTTTTCTATTAAAACTACTGTTTGTTTTCTCTTTTTATTATTTGTGTTATTTTCATTTAGTTGCTTTGGAGTTGATACTTCAGGCAAGACCATTTTAAAAAAGAATATTCTTCAGTTGATTGGCCATTTAGTAACCTAAATCTGTTTTTAAGACAAATTTCAAGCACGTGTACCACACCATATAATGTAATACAACAAATATAGAAAGTCTAATTAGAACTACTGTATTTCTACGCTAATAATGTGTACCTTCTAAGTTTGTTTGCCAACTGTGTCCTCCCCCGTGAGATATTTTCATAAGTGCTGATCTGTTGAATTTTTACATGTTGCTGTAAAAAAATTAGCATAGTGTGCTTATAAAAGTACATCACAGGGGGGAGGGTGCAGTTGGCCTACAAATGTAGAAGGCATGCGTTGTATAAAAAAACGGTAATTTAAATTCAAGGTAGACTTTAGTGTAGATGACCACTAGATGGCACCATGAGAACTCTAAATCTCGTCTTTACTAGGCTTATCCTAGGCCTTTCTGAATTAAAAGAGTGGATTGCATACTCAGCTTGAAAAAGTTATTTTTTCTCCTAAGTGCTTATCTACTGTTTTATTTTTATTCACTGCCTCTTATTAATTGAATTTGCTTTTGGAAACCCTGGTGGCATAGTGGTTAAGTGCTACGGCTGCTAACCAAAAGGTCTGCAGTTCTAATCCACCATGCGCTCCTTGGAAACTCTACAGGGCAGTTTCTACCCTGTCCTATAGGGTCACTATGAGTCGGAATCGACTCAACGGCACTAGGTTTTTTGGTGGGGGAAGTTCGAAACAATAGGAAAAAACAGGTTATACTCTCAAGGTAAACATGAATGAGAATGTGTTAGTGTGTGTAAGTAGGTATGCACAGAAAACAAATAGTACATACTGATTCTTAAAAACAAATGATAAATAGTGACTCCTAAAAACCCCAGGACTGTTGCAGGTGATGTTGGACATTAGGAGCTTAGGGGCTGGGTGGGGCAAGTAATACAACACTTGGTATGTCGTGGGAATCAAGGTTTTCCAGTGGAAAGACTGTTAGAAATAGTATAGTTTAAATCTCTTACTTGGCAATTAAAAAATTAGAATTTCAGAGAAGTTGAACCATGTGCCTAAGGCACTACAGGTGTTTAACGGTAGTCACAGAACTGTGTTTTGAAATGAAGGGATTTAATTTTATGGAGGGGAGGCAGTGAAAGTACACATTCTATGTAGAAGGCCAGCGTGGGCGACTCGTGTGCATCTAAGAGGTTTGATTTGCTGGAGCCCAGAGACGGTTCTGGAGAGAAGCAGGGTAGTAAAAGGTTCTTTAGATAAAGAGGAAGCTGACTCATAAGAGATCTTTATTGCTCATAATGAGAGGACTGTATTAGGGTCTGCCATTGTGATTAATGCATAGTTTTCTGAGCCTATTCTGTTTTACACCAAATGTACAGTAGATATTTTGATGTACTTTTCATAGGTTTTCAAGGGTGAAGCAAAGACATGTCCCAAGGACATTAACAAATGTGAAATGTCAAAGGAATGTTTTTTATTTAGTGAACAGTACCTGTTACTAAATGATGTGTTGGTAATAAAACGCAGGAAGCTTAACTAGCATCACTTTTTTTATCTAGGTACTCACTTAAAGTCGTATTTTGAAGGGCTGATTTTTTAATGCAGATTGATATGCGTGTCACCCACCTTTGTTCTGCTGGGCAGGTAGCTTACTTTCTGCCTGAATCATGAGTCATTGCTGCCACAGAAAGTATAAATTCGCTTCACTGATGATGGCGATAGTTGAACCTTAGAACTCAGTGAAAGCTATCAGGTAATAATGTTGTTGTCGTTAGGTGCCGTCGAGTTGGTTCAGACTGTGGCGACTCTGTGTGCAGTGCACTGCCTGGCCCTGCACCATTCTCACAATTCTTAGGCTTGAGCCCATTGTTGTAGCCACTGTGTCAGCCCGTCTCGTCAAGGGTCTTCCTCTTTTTTGCTGACCCTGTACCAAGCATGGTGTCCCTCTTCAGGGACTTGTCCCTCCTGATAATGTATCCAAAGTATGTGAGACGAAGTCTGCCATCCTTGCTTCTCAGGAGCACTATGGCTAGCCTTCTTCCCAGACAAACTTGTTTTTTCTTCTGGCAGTCCATGGTATATTCAGTATTCTATGCCAACAGACGGTAATGTTAATGAGGCCATGTATTTTATATATAGTGAACTACCTCTTCTAAAGGAAACTGATCTTTTTACAGCTGGTCTTCAGATACAGATTTCTGATAGTTTATAAAGATTTATTCTATGTTGACTCAATCTTTTCCCCTAGTGCCGTCTTTTAAAGATGGTGTCCTAGACAGACTTCACTATACTGCCCTACTCTGAGCAGTTCAGAGCACAGAAGGCAAGGGTTGGTAGGTGAACTGGGATGTAAATAAACCCCTCTGGTCTGTAGCTGCTTTTTGACGAGTCACCTGGGGCCCTGACATAGCCCTGAGACTTGAATCTCTGTGATATGAGCTTGGACGTAGAACACTTTCATATAACCTTTATACCCATTTCCCCCATATCACCTTCAAAAGAGGCTTAAGATTTTTGACTTGATGATGTGGGTGAAAGCCTTTTACTCATGATGGCCCAGAGGGCCCCTGTGAGCATGGATTGACTTCAGGCTGGTTTTATTTCGACAGATGGGCTCCATATTTTATCCAGTATCTGTGGTGACCTCTGCCCCAGCCACAGTCTTTCCTGCTTGTCTGTTCTAACTGAGGGCCTCTTGCCTGCAGTTCTTTGTATCTTACCGGTTAACTTTCTGGATTTCTCTACTCCTCTGTCTTAACTGAGAGCCTCTTTTTGCTTATAGTTCTGTGTATCTCACTGGTTAAGCGAGTTTAAGAGGTTTAGTCTCTGCTTCAAAGAGACCTGGTGGCACAGTGGTTAAAGTGCTCATCTGCTAACTGAAAGGTCAGCAGTGCGAACCCACCAGCTGCTCCATGGGAAGACGTGGCAGTCTGCTTCCATGAAGATTGCCGCCTTGGAAACCCTATCAGGCAGTTCTCCCCTGTGCTGTAGAGCCCCTGTGAGTCGGAATCACCTCCGTGGTACGCAACAACAACGGTCTCTGCTTCGTGTGGTATTTGTAAACAGCTTTGTACAAAAGCAGTGGAATGGTCGGATTGTGATTTCCAGGATTGGACAGGTACTGCATGAAGCAGATGTAGTTAGGATATATGATTACCAAACTGGGCACTTAGTATTTACATGGGGAAAGTATTTATGTGAGATTCACTCTGCGGTGTGCAAGGGCATTTTGAAATGTTTTCTTCATTTCTTTGAGCTGGTTGGGGAAGACGTCATTGAGAAGAAGGGAATTTAGGAATTGCTTAGATATGGAAGAGAGAGATATCAGAGAGTACTAGAAGACGCAGAGTTACAGTGTGTGGGGGCGAGAATTGAAGGGTTAGGATTTTCAGGTATGTAGGGTGCGACTTAAGTGGAGAATTAAGGAAGTAAGTTAGGCAAGGAAGAGGTATCAGTGGTTAGATTGCTCTGAGCGGATCTGTCTTTACGTTCGTTTCTAAGTTCGGTCAAGTTTAGGACTTGTCGGCACTGGCTGCTTGATGATTTCACACAGGTTTACATTTCAAGAATGGTGTCTGTGGTGCAGTGGTTAAAGCACTTAACTACTAACTGAAAGGCTGGTGGTTCGAATCCGCCAGCTGCTCCATGGAGCTTCTCCATGGGAGGGAGAAGGATGTGGCAGTCTGCTTCCTTAAAGACTTTAGCCTTGGAAACCCTACCGGAGCAGTTCAGCTCTGTCCTACAGGGACGGAGTCGACTCAGTGGCACTGGGTTTTTTTTTTTTTTTTTTGTGGGTCTGTATAACATACCTTTATTATCAAATAAATTCCAAGTTTTAGCCCTTGCTGCATCTCCTTTGAGCCTTTAGATACCAAGATTTAGGGGATTTCATGGAGGAACAAAGGATAGAATAGGAGTCACTTATATCCCTACCGTACAGAGAAAATCTCTGTTAATATTTAATGTAGCTTTCCAGCCTTTTTATTCCCCTGTGGGTATGAGTGTGTTTGTGTACTTTAATTAGAATTATAGTACACACATTGTTTTGCAGTTTGTGTTTTTACTCGAAGTATGATGAATACTTCATCATTAAACATTCTTCTGTAACTTAATTTCTAATAGCTATATAGTTTTTTCTCGTAAGGGTGTATTATAATCTCCTATTAGGAATTTATTGTTTTCAATTTTTTTACTAATAACTTTCGTGGTGGACAGTTTTATATGTAGACCTTTTTGCACATCTCTGTTTTTGGTAGAAAATGCTAAAATTCTGGGTCAGAGATATAAACATTTTTTGGAGTTTTGCTACTCTTTGCCAAATTGCCCTCTAAAAATGTGAAACCATTTTATTCCCTCCAGCATGAGAGTGTCTGTTGTATATATGCTGATGTAAGAAAAATGTCTTTTTGTTTCCCTTTGCTTCTTCCAGTTAGGCTTTTTTTTTTTTTAAAAAAAAGGCCTTTCCCTAACCAGCTAGTTTTTGTTTACTTTTAAAGATTCTTCATTTAGAAATTAGGTAGAATATGAAAAGGAAGCAGTTTGTATAGAATGTATACTTGCTTATTTTGCTGTCTGACTTTCTCCCTAGGTGTTTTAGTGGTCTTCCTTTTCTGATCTAACTTCATTTAACCATGATCCCCTTTGCTAATAGAGCAAGGTGGAAGGTGAGAGGAAGTGTGGCTGTCACTAGGTTTTTGTGGTCAAAGGGTGGGAATCTGAGTACACATAACTTTAACCTCATGCACTTTAGTATTTCTGTTCTCGTTAGAAAGGAAAGTCATGGACCAGTACAAGGTGACAGATCGCGGGAAGGTTACAAGACACCAGAGAGCAGACAAAGACCTGTAACACAGCACTTCCTTCCTCTTGTGATTTGCTGTATCAACCGAAGGTTTTGTTTCAACTTGTCTATTTTTTTTAATTAATTTCAGTGGACCAGATCACGTAAAGGTACCATTTGAGGAGATAAATTTGCACTGAGATACATAAAAGATTTTGTAATGGGTGTTGTTAAGAATCCCTTGTAAAGTTCATGTACTTCTTGGAACGGTGGGTAAGTAACTTTGTAGACCGATGGACGAGATTTTGATGGTGAAGTGTTGGCCGTATGAGCGAAAGGTCAGAGGATTGATAAGATTTCTATTTGGTCGAGTAAATTTGTCTGAGATTGTGGATTTGATGAAACCTTGTTGTTTTTAGAGAACAAAATTAGTTCGTTCTGGGCATTTTAAGGATTAGGAAAAGAAACAAAACAAAAGCATGAAACTAACGTGAGGATATCTTGAGAGGGTGCCAAGCTAGTGTCTAAAGCTGATTTGTCATTTGAGCTTAAAAAAACCCATTGCTGTTGAGTCAATTCCGAGTCATGCTGTTAGTAAAAAATGTTTTTGCCGTAACTTATTTTATCTGAGATCAAGTGACCATTTCAGTCTACAGTAGGGGTAGCAAACTGTGGCCTGTGAGCTGAGAATGCTTATTACATTTTTAAATGGTTAAAAAAAATCCAAAGAATAATATTTTGTGACATTTGAAAATTTTAGGCTCTTCAGATTTCGGTGTCCATAAATAAAGAAGTTTTATTGGCACACAGGCTCACTCGGTCATATATTGTCTGCAGTGTCTTTTGTACTACAGCAGAGTTGAGCCATGGTGACGGAGACTGTGTGATCTATAAAGTCTAAATATTTACTGTCCGTCCATTTATGGAAAAAAGTTTGCTGACCCCAATGTAGAATTAGCCTTTTTTTTTTTTTTTTATCTTGGTGTATGATCCTGAGGAAAGAATTTTCTCCTTAATATATTTTCTTTCCTGACGAACTTGGCAGTCCTTATTCAATGGTGATCCAGACCTCATAGTTGTTCGCCCTCTATTTTCCACACAACCTTATTTTCAGTCTTATTTAATGAGACTGAGCAGTGGCCTTCAGTTGCCTTGGTATCTCTGAGATCTTTTCAGGAGGTCTGCAAGGCGAAAACTATTTTGATGATAACATTGGGGTGTTCTTTGCCCTTTTTGCTGTATTAACATTTGCACCAACGGTATAAAAAGCAGAGGTGGGTAAAGCCGTTGTGCCTCAGTGTGAATCGGGACTGCGACACCAAACTGTACCAGTAATCACTGTGTATGTTTGCAGTGAAACCAACGCTAATTTCACTTAGGAATGTCCTTGGTGCAGCTTTTATTAAATCACAACCCTAGAGACATGTCTTTTTAATATTTTGTGTGAGGAAACGGGCAGTAAATATAAATCACTTCTGTGTACTGAACTGCCGTGGTTGTCTGGAGGAAGAGCACTTGGACGGTTGTTTGAACCGTGAGCTGAATCTGGCTTTTTTCGTGGAACACCATTTTTTCATGGAACACCATTTTTGCCTGAAAGAACTACTGACAAACTAGTGTTATTCAGATGTGGGTGTTTGGCAAATATTTCCTCGAAAGTTAGTTAAGTGAGCTGACGCTTCAGGGAAAAGAACTCAGTATTTGTTGCTAATGATAAATTTGAGCTTTCAGCCTCAAATTAGGGTTTTGGAAAACTCATATCTGCCACTGTAAGCTTGACAGTTTCGTGATACTTAACGTAATTTTCTGATGAGATGGGAGTGACAGTAACACATTTTTTGGGGTGATTGATGTTACAGACTTACGTTGGTAAAGGACCTGTTCAAAGTGCAGGACAAACCAATGAATTTTAATGTGAAGGAATATGAAAATTTTACTGACAGGACTTCATATCCCACACTGCAGCTGAGCTGTAAGGAACTACCACCTGTTGAGTTTTGGTGTTGTATCAAAGAACAATGTCCATAATTGTCTGAATAGGCTAAAATTCTCACCCTCTTCCCAATTACATATCTGTGTGATATTCTCTTCATATCCTTCAACCAAACAACATATGGCACAGGTGGAATATTGAGTACAGGAGCAGATACGAGAATCTAGCCATCTTCTGTGAAGCCAAACACTAATGAGATTTGTAAAAAATGTAAAATAATGCTTTTCTCACTTTTTTTTTTTTAAATATATCTTTCATAAAATTTGTGTTAACATGTAATGGGCTTTAAAATTTTATTTTAAAATGAATTAATATTTTAAAAAGTTCTCAGTTTTATTTTCCAAAATGGTAAATATTGATATAATCCACATAAGCAAAAGCTCTTTGGGGGTCCTCAATCATTTTTAAAAGTATAAAGGGGGGTCCTGAGACCAGAATGTTTGCGAACCGTGGCTGTAGATCACGCTCATTTATTATCAAGTCAGTCATGTGAAATGGGAGAAGTGATTTTCACTGCTTAAGTTTTAATTAAAAACGAAAACAAACCCGTTGCCATTGAATCAATTCCGACTCATCGCGACCCTATAGGACAGAGTAGAACTGCCCCACGGGGTTTCCAAGGAGCAGCTGGTGGATTAATTATGTTTGTTAGAAAGCTAAGGTGCAAATGCAGACCCAAACTCTCTCTAAAGCTTGTGGAAGAGGCTGAAACAATTAACATTCCTAAAAATTCAGTCCTTAAAAAAAAAAAACTAAACAGCATACTTTTTCAAATATGGACGGTTATCTAAAAACACAGCTGTGAGTTTGCACTGTGTAGGCACTATCATAACAGTTACGGTTTAGTGATAGTCCGTTATGCGTTAGATGCATTAACACTATCCCTTAGGTAAAGCCCAGCATAACGGATAGTATCACTAAGGGACTTGCTGTTGGTCACATTGGGAATTTTAAGAACTGGGATTCAAGCACTTTTTTAGTCTGACTCCCAAGCTCTTACTCTTTTTCTTTTATCGTAACACTGTTGTTTACAGCAGCTGTGTGTAGAGCGACAGCTTTCTATGAACAGTTTGCAAGGTCTTGTGGTACAGGCTTTTTTGGAAAACGAGGCCAGATAAAGACATGTCTTCAGTTTTAGTTGATAATTGGGGCAAGGAGATGGTATTCCAGAGGTATAGAGAGACAGTGCAAAATGAATGAACTAAGCTGAGTCAAGTGGCTGGACGGTGACTCCCATCAGTACATCACAGTACATCCTAACTGACTTGGATAGTATGAAAACGTGAATAGCCAGCATGATTTGTACTCTTTTGGCTGATTCTTGGTTTAATACCTGTTTACCGTTGTGGTCCTGTTTCTAGGCTTCTCCAGTGACAGTGATCTGGTGTCTCTCACCGTCGATGTGGATTCCCTTGCTGACGTAGATGATGGAATGGCTTCCGATCCGAATTCTCCGGTTAGAACTCCTGGCGTCAGTCTTCCTTCGGATTCTTCAGCACCAGGGGCTGCAGCTTCCGACAGTGAACAGAGCAAAACAGAAGAAGAACGGGAAAGCCGTAGCCTCTTTCCTGGCAGCCTAAAACACAAACTTGGCAAGAGAGATTATTTGGAGAAAGCAGGAGAATTAATAAAGCTGGCCTTAAAAAAGGAAGAAGAAGAAGACTATGAAGCTGCTTCTGATTTGTATAGGAAGGGAGTTGATTTACTCCTAGAAGGTGTTCAAGGTACAGTTTTATCTGTTTATTACTGGACCTGTTCTGATGTTGGTACCTGGGGAAAAAGTATACCTGTATGACTGGGGAAAATAAGTATATCCCTATCTTCTCTGTAATCCTATATAGAAACGAGAATGGAAAAGAGAAATTACCGAAGCTTTAATGACCTACATATGGATATGTACTTTTAGTTAAGTGAGATATAAGGCAGTTTGAGAGGTATTTACCGCTATACTTTGAGCAGTTAATCCACATTACAGGATTTTTCTTTTTTTTTTTTTTTAATCAGCAAGTCTCCAGGTCTTTTGTGTGAATGTGGTTCGTGTTTCGTCTGACCTGGCCACAGTGGTCACCAGCCTTCAGGTCTCGGAAGTGTTCACAGGGATTCTCCAGCATGTTTACTCTCGATAGCCTGAAGAGACAAAATGAAATGTGTTCTTAAACAGTGTGGAGGGTTGTTGGCTTTGCTGCAATTCTGTTCTTCGTTGGGTGCAATAAATCCTCAGCTAATTAATTAATGTAGATGATAACAGGACGTGTAGAGCTGAACGTAGCTGAATGTGTTTAGGTAGCCTTTTTTTTTTTTTTTTAAAAGCATTAGCTTTTCTTGTAGTCATTTACCTTTTTCTTGTAAAAGCAGAATGAAGCATGCCACAGTAACACCACGTTTGGACACAGCCGTCAGGGGTTGATGTGACCGTGGTGTAGTGGGTTTCCTTCCAGGAAATCGTCATTTTCGTGTTGTTCTGTGGTCTTGGGCTTTTCAGTGCCGTTCAACTCACCACAGCTTCCTGTACTGCTAACACGTTACTGCAGTACCCCCCTCGCTCTGCTTGGTCTGTAGTCCAGAAGTCTCCTGGAGTCTTCCTAGAGGATGAGCCTTCAGTCTTATGATGGGGTGGGATAAGGGTGCATACCTGGCTGTGTGGAGTGGAAGAGGGAGTATGTGTGTGGGGTGGGTGGCGGGGCGGGGCCCTAACTGCTTCTTAATGTGGTATTTTGATCAATTCTTTTGTTTTTAGCTTTCACCCCTGTATCCACAGCTACCTAGTGCTGCCAGTTCCTGAGCTTTTGGAGTGTTACAGTGCCATGTCAATCAGGCTGCCTTCTTGAGTTTCCCCAGCTGGTGACCACTCATCCATTTACTCTCCAGCTTCTAAAATTTTGTCGCTGCTATTTTCTCTCCCAACCCCATTGTCCTTGTGGGGTTTTGCCTGAAAAAAAAAAGGAGTCTTTTACTGCTATGTTTACGGGGTTTCAGGAAGAAGCATAGCTAAGTAAATGTGACCAGTCAGCCGTCTTTCCGTGGGTGTTCATCTTCGACGTTAGCTGCCCATTTTGTTGGGCCTGGAGATGAAAAAGTTGTTAATTCTTTGTGTGTGTAGCAATAAGGGCAGTTGGAATCCTGTTGTTTATTTTTCTGGTAGAATAACTGTCTTACTGAGGTTGGTGGCATAACCATTTGGAACCTGTTATTGCAAACTTTGAAGGAACTGATTCTAATATAAATTTCCTATTAATTTTATGTCTTCTTCGTATAGTTATATAATTTTAGCTATCACTTTTAAGGTTTCTGATTGATAATTTTGAAGCCACTTTTTCTCATGGCTTGACTGGTATGTCATTTTGATCCTAATTTTGTTTTTCAAATGGTTTCATAGTCTGTTGGCATTTGTTTGCTTGCTAGTAGAGCACTCTCATCTTAAAGCTGTGCTCGTTTTGTGCTTTGTCTTAACTCTCATTTTTGGGCTGGGAGTTTAAAATGGGGATGAGTTGCAAATAATCTGCTCTGATATTTTTCCTGTTTCTTTCCAAATAACTATGTGCTAAAACGTCACGGGTATTTCCTTGACAGAAGATAAAACGCATCAGTGCGACATTTTTCTGTCTAAAAGTTGTCTCCATTTAGCTTCAGAGCACTTCGTTCTGCTACCACTTGATGGCACCAGAAAAATAAAAGTCTTTGCTTAAGACGAGAATGAGGAATGCGCATCAGCAGAGAACAGAGAACATTAAATGGCCTTCGCTGATTCTGGTGCTGAACCGTTTCCACGTCAGAACTTGGTCACCAAACCTGTTAGATCTCTCTCTGAAGGGATGTGACCAGTTAAACTTACTTCTCCTATGTAACTATGTGTCTGTCTTCCGGAAGCCACAATCTCCATTCCTGACCTAATTTTTTTTTTTTTTTTGTTGTTGTTGTTATATGCCATCCAATTAAAAAAGTTATTAATTTGGTCAATTCGATTCATATAAATTGTGGAAACCACTATCATAAAACAAAACAAAACACGTACCAGAAAGCCCATTGCCATCGTGTTGATTCTGACTTTTTCACCAGTGTGTTAAACCATCTCTGTGTAATCCTCACACTGCACATGTGACTGTCAGATGTAAGGTCACAGCAGTGCTGCTCCGTGGATCAGTCACCAGCTACAGACAGATGGACATTATCCTTTAATTTATGGGGAGGTTGGGGCTGTAGCGTGTGAGCTTGGTTTGGCGTTTGTGAGCGGAGGAGATGCTTCCTTGGGGAAGGCCTGTTCTAGTGTCAGAGAACTGTTCCTGTGACGTAACCAGCAGTGCTTGTCAGTCAGTTTAGGTCATTTTCATTTAACTTTTGCTGTAACAATTGTTACCTGTCATCTTGATTTGGATTGGCATGTTTTGTGATAAAATCATAATTTTTAGGTATCCAATAATCCAGAAAAAAAGTCCTCCAAGGCTAAGCAGGAGTGCTTTATACAGGGGTTCTTCTGAGTTGGTGAGTTTTGTTATTTCGGTGTTAATAGCCATATGATTACAGAAGCGTTCACCCTGTGGGAGCTTGTCTGATAAAGATGGCCTGGTTGCCTGCCTGAACTGGCATTTGCACAGCTGAGGCCAGATGCCGAACACGGTAGAAGCAGTTCTGTTTTTCTGTCCAGCAGTGAGAAAGCATACTCTGATAATGGTTGTAACTTGGCATTTTCTTTTTGAACCTGACACTTAACTCCTTCGGTCTAGAAATGGCTCTTGAAATTAAGGTATCTTCCATTCTAAGTCCTCAGGTGTATATGGATTTAAGAGAAAAAGTCCAAAAGTCAATGTCGAAGGAATCAGCATGGATCTTTGAAGAGACTGTAGAATATCTGTATCATCCTTCTGTTACTGGAAGTGGTTTTACTCATCCGTAGTCACAGTGTGAGTTTACTGGAAAAGGTGCGATAACGTAGAGTGGTTAACGGGTGACATAACGGTATTAATGAAATGTTTAAATAACAACAATGACAGTTTGTTATCTATTACACGCCTGTTGCTGTGCAAGGAGTTGGCCTTACATTATTTTTAATCCTCAAAACAACCCTATAAGCTGAACTGTGACTGGTCATGTGCCGAAATTTACAGGGTGCAAACATTTAATGATTTTAAGAGCTTGGCACCTAGTTATCAAGAATAATTTAAAGCAGGAAGCTACCAGATGGCGGGCATTGCCAGCAGCACCCGTCTGTGGGCTGCGTTATGAATTACAGAGTTCATTTGAGATTTGCTGGTTTTGTTTAGCTTGTTCCAGGTGCCAGATTTGCTGGTTTGCTATGTTTTAAGGTAGGTATTGTAATCCCCATTTTACAGGTGGAGGGAACTAAGACACATATAAATTAAGCAGTAAGAATTTGAGCTACGATTTCAACGTAGATCTTTCTGAGCCCTAATCTTGTCTTCTTTCACTCTGTCTTGCTGCTTCTCAGGTATTCCCCCCCCCTTTTTTTTTTTATTAGATTAGCTTTTATTAAATGGAGAAGCAATATGTCTCCAGCATCAAACATTTTTAAACTTCATTTTGAATGTTCATTCTGTTTCCTACCATCCGTTTGTCTGTTTGTCCATGTAACTACCTATCCAGCCCCCTGATCGTTCAACAAGCATTTACTATTTGTACCTACCAGGCACTGTGATAACGAATATAAAAATGGTCTTGTGTAAAAATGCAAAATAAAAAATTGAGCAGTAGCCCTACAAATATGAGATACTTCTGTCAACCCCATAACATGTTAATATGACCCATGAGCATGTGGTCTGTATCTTGTTGAAAATATCCGGTGGACTTACTCAGCCACAGCTGTTGCTTTTCTCTTGCTGCTGATGCAACGCTTCTCTGATGTCTTTCACTTTTTCTCCTCTCACTGTCTCCTTCTCCGTGCCCCTCTCTCCGTTTGCATTTAAATCTCCTGTGTCCTCCATAAAGCTCACAAGGAAAAGCAGTCTCCTGAATGTTGTTGCCGTCTAATTTTTGTTTGAAAATCTTACTGGTACTTCGACCAGTGAGAATATTTCTTACTTTAATACCCAACTAAGATACGTGAAAAATCTTCCGTGGTTTCATTCTGGCAAATAGTGTAATAGTATAATAAAATAGTACAATAAAAGTAAAAACCATTTTTATATTTTTAAATCCCTGGACAGATGTGTGCTAGGCTTTCTGAGGTACCCAAGTTTTGAATTGTGCACTGAGGTGCATCGTTCCATGTCTCTTATTGGGTCTTGACTGTTCTTCCCCTTCCCACAAGGAGCAGAGTCCCTGAGAAGTCACTAATCTACATATGCTTCTAGGCTTCCTTTGAGTCATTTGAAATTGAGCTATGTTCTATAGGCTTGGTTCTAGAACATGATCAAACCAAAACCAAACCTGTTGTTTGAATCGATTCTGACTCACAGCAACCCTATAGGACAGAGTAGAACTGCCCCATAGGGTTTCCAAGGCTGTAATCTTTACAGAAGCAGACTGCCACATCTTTCTCCCATGGAGCAGCTGGTGGGTTTGAGCCGCCAACTTTTCAGTTAGCAGCTGAGCGCTTAACCAGTGTGCCACCAGGGCTCTCTAGAACATGTCTGGGCCCTATGAATGTAGTTGGTCTCTGTTCACTCATAATGATGTATAGTCAATGCTGTAAAAAGCAGCCTGGGCCATTGGCTTATTCCTTTGGAAGAGAGTTAATGAAATATTAGGGGACCCAAAGAATAAACTTGTTCTCGTGGGCTTCACTGTTGTCAGTCCCATGAATTTTTTTGTTGGAAGTAGAAGCTGAAAATCCTGATTTGCAGGTAGCAGTTCTATGGCTTAACAGTGGGATGAAGTTTTATTGCAACAATTTGAGCTCAGGGCTGAGACTGAAATTTTTCTGGATGAGAAGAACTGCCCTCAGCCACTGTTCTCTAACACTGAATGGATTTGAAACTGGCTTTTGTTAGAGACTTGATAATGTCTCTTATTGAATTCAGCTCAAACTTGGAAGGGAAAACGTGCTTATATGCAAAACTTATAGCGTGGTAAAGTTATTCTTATGACATCTAACTCTAACTCATAAGGAATGACAAACTGTGCTGTCAAAAGTTAAAACAAGAAGTGAGGTTTCCATGCCCATACAAACTTGCAGTAGGTATATTTTCTGAGCTCAAGGTAACCTTTTTTGAGTGTTGATGCAAACGGAAAGGGCATTTTCATGTTTCAAAGTCCATTTATTCAGTTGAGGAGCTTCCACCTAAACTCCATCGCGATTGATCTAGAATGTGATGACATACTAAAAAGGCAAATATCTAGATTAGAATCTAATAGAATCCTATGAAATTTTACTAAGTAATAAATATGCTCAATTAAATCATGTTCTTGTAGATTGGCATCAGTGTTTGGTTGTATCTATCTGTGAAAATGAGTATGTCTTGATATAGAGCTGAGAGATGAGCTTCCTGGGTTGGAAAGCACTACACAATGTCCACAGCGTGGACCCAAGCACGCCGGCGGTCACAAAGAGGACGCAGGACTGGACAGTGGTTTGTTCTGTGACCCAAGCACGCCGGCGATCACAAAGAGGACGCAGGACTGGACAGTGGTTTGTTCTGTGACCCAAGCACGCCGGCGGTCACGAAGAGGACGCAGGACTGGACAGTGGTTTGTTCTGTTGTCGGTGGGGTTGCCATGAGTCAGAGTTGATTGGATAGCAGCTAACAACAACAACAATCTGTGCAAACATACTTACAAAGATGAACTGCATAAAATCTGGTTACTGATAAGCTTTAAGAGATGAACATTTGCAATCAAACTTTTATTTTTTATTGATGCGAAATGCCTAGAGCAAAAAATTAACCATTTTAAAGTGCACAATTTAGTGGTATTTCGTACATTCACAATGTTTCGTGACCACCTTCTCTATGTAGTTCCAAAACTTTTTCATCATCTGAAAAGAAAACCTGTACCCATTAAGCAGTTGGTCTTCATATCCCCTTACCCCTAGCACCTGGCTTTCTATTTCTATGGATTTACCTATTCTAGATTTTTTACATAAATGAACCATATAATATGTGGTCTTTTGTATCTGGCTGCTTTCACTTAGCATAATGTTTTCAAAGTTCATCTGTGCTGTAGCATATATTAGTACTTCACTCCTTTTTATGGCTGACTGTCCATTGTATGTATATTCCACATTTTGTTTATCCATTCATCGGTTGATGGCCGTTTGTGCTTTTTCCACCTTTTGGTAAAAATATACAAAAAATGACAGAAACTGTCCTGAGGAAGTGCAGACATTGAACTTACTATACGAGAAAAAGAATTTTAATGAATTGTATTATATATGCTCAAACAGCTAAGGAAGCCATAGACAGAGAACTAAAGGAAACCAGAACAGTGTATGAAAAAATAGGGAATATCAATAAAGAGATAGAAATTATAAAATAGAACCAGATATTTAAAAGAACTAAAACAAATTCTGAAGCTAGAAAGTGTAATAGTTCAAAAAACATAAATTCTGGAGCTGGAAAGTATAATAGTTGAAATGAAAAATTCACGGAATGTTTCAACAGCAGAAGAAAGAAAGGGTGAAGGTGAAAGTAGGACAAATGAACTCACCCAGATGGAGGAGCGGAAGGAATAAGGGAAGAAAAAAAATGAGCAGAGCCTAAGAGGGCTGTGGGATACCATCAGGTGCACCAGCACGTGCATTGGGGAGTTCCAGAAGGAGAAGAATGTGAAAGGGAGCAGAGAGAAATTGGAAGAAATAATGGCCAAACACTTAATAAATTTGATGAAAGACATGAATCTGCACATGGAAGAAACTCAAGGAATGTTAAGTAGGATAAACCCAAAATGACCCACGCCGAGACATGTTATAATCAAACTGTCGAAAGCCAAAGACAGCAAGAGAATCTTGAAAGCAGCAAGAGAGAAGCAACTCGTCATATACCAGGGATCCTCAATGAGATTAATAACCAATTTCTCATCAGAAACCCTGAAGGCCAGAGGCAGTGGGATGACATATCTAAAGTGTTGGGGGATTATCAACCAAAAATTACATATTTGGCAAAACTACCCTTCAAAAATGAAGGAGAAATTAAGATATTCTGAGTTAAAAGCTGAGAGACTTTGTCACTGGAAGATCTGCCCTAAGATGGAGCCCTTCAGGCTGAAATGGAAGGACACTAGACAGTGAATGGAAGCCATGTGAAGAAATAAAGATCACCTTAAGGGTAACTGCATAGGTAAATATGAAAGCTATAATTACTATATTTTTGGTTTTGGTAATTCTTTTTGTTTCTTATATTATTTAAAAGACAAATGCATAAAATAATTATAAATCTCAGTTAATGGGTATGCCGTATACCATTCTGACTCATAGCGACCCTGTAGGACAGAGTAGAACTGCCCCATAGGGCTTTCAAGGCTGTAAATCTTTATGCAGGCAGACTGCCACATCTTTCTCCCGTGGAGCAGCTGGTGGGTTCAAACTGCCAACCTTTTGGTTAGCAGCTGAGTGCTTTAACCACTGCACCACCAGGCCTCCTTGGGCATACAGTATATAAGATGTAATTTGTCCACCAGGCCTCCTTGGGCATACAGTATATAAGATGTAATTTGTGACAAAAAAAAGAGGGTGGGATGGAACTGTATAGGTGTAGAGTTTTTGTGTGCTATTGAAATTAAGTGGGTATCAGTTCAAACTAGATTGTTATATACTTAGTATGTTAATTTTAGTCTCTTATGGATTGAATTATGTCCCCCCCCAAAATATGTGTTGTAAATCCTAACCCCTATATCTGTAGTTATAATCCCAATTGGGAATGGGTTTTCTTTGTCGCTGGTGGCTAGGTGGCATGGGTAGAGCCTCCAGTCTTCAGGTCCCTGCCGTGGGTAGGTGAGGCCCCTGTTTAATAGGTAGAGTGGTATCAAATGTCAAAAACCTGCCTCTCTACCACACAGCTGAAACAGTTACAGTCAGACCTCAGACAGATTCGCCCTTATACTGTAACAGCCAGATCCTATCTACTGTAACGGGGCCACCTGGATCTATGCAGGGGTGAAGACAAAATCTGTGGACTGCTTGTACCTGGACTGGAGCTGCTTCTGCTCTAAGTTTCCAGATTACGGGGTCAGCAGCATATTTTTCCTGTTTGTTAGTTTGTTCCTTCTCCAAGGCCAGGATAATGGCCCAGGGAGCACAGCAGGACCTATCTCAGGCCCAGGGAAATCAACTATTAATGAAGCTGGCTTGGGCAGAGGGAGGAGGGATCAGATAGATAGGAGAGAGTTCTTTCAAAAGGAGGAGCTATTGGATCTGCGCAGTAAATTAGACAAAATCACTTATCTTGTGCAGAGAGCTCTGTTTTATCCCAGATTCCGGAGGCTTGTGTAGATAGTGTGTGCTGGCTCTGTAGTTGTGCCAGGGGCTGGGGCTGCAGCACCTCTCTTGCCTTCTTTTGCTGAACCAGCCGCATTCTAGATGCTGCTGTCGGCCCCACTGAAGTCACACCAGGGCATCAGGTTTGTGCCCCTTCGCCTGCCTTCTTTTGCTGGAGCAGCCGCGTCCCAGAACACTACTGCCAGCCTCGCAGGGGAATAGAGGCTGAGGTGCTGCCACCGACGCAGCAACTCCTCGCTGCTTCTGCACCGTCTCTCCCACCCTGTCACTCGGTCCTATTTCTCAACTTTGCCTTTGATGCTCAGGGTATGTAAAAAATCGACTCACTTGTTTTTTCGGGCCTTTGTTGTAAGAGGGACCACCGGAAGCATCTGACTACCCTGCCATCTTGGCCCCACTCTATTACCTGGAGCGCGTATAGACAGCACCCCAGAAATGCTAAACTGCTGTCATTTTCTCTTCTGTACCTGGAACCCATTAATCCTGTGTCTTCAGACAGACTCACTGTTTTGCATTTCTGTTCTGTTTCTGGCCCATTGATTTTTTTTTAATTGTGGTGAAAGTCACACAACATAAAATTAGTTATTTAAAGCGAACAATTCAGCGGCGTTTAGTGCGTTCATAATATATGCAAATACCACCCCTTTCTAGTTCCAAAATATTCTGCTTTCTGTCTCTATGGATTTACTTACTTTGTACAAATGAAATTTTAGAATATGTGGCCTGTTATGTCTGGCCCCTTTCACTTATCTGATGCTTCCCAGGCTGATCCACATAGTACCATGTTTCAACACTTCATTCCTTTTTACGGCAGGCGATGCTCCACTGTATGGATATACCACAGTTTGTTTACCCGTTTCTTTGTCGACGGACATTTGGGTGGTTTCTACCTTTTGGCTGTTGTGAATAGTGCTATGAGTATTCATGTACAGGGATTTGTTTGAGTATCTGTTTTCAGTTCTTTTGCATATCATACCTAGGAGTGGAATTATTGGGTCATATGTTAATTCTGTATTTAACTTTTTGAGGAATTGCCCAACTATTTTCCACAGTGACTACACCATTTTACATTCCCACCAACGATGTATAAGGACTTCGATTTCTCTACATCTTTGACAACACTGTTCTTTTCTGTTGTTTTGACTGTAGCCATCCTAGTGGGTGTGAAGTGGTATCTCATTATGGTTTTAATTTGCATTTCTGTTATGACTAGCATGTTTCCCTGTGCTTGTTGGCCTTCTTGTTTGGAGAAATGTCTGTTAAAGTCCTTTGTGCTTTTTTAAATTGGGTATTCTTTTTTATTGTTGAGTTTTAAGAGTTATTTACATATTCTGGATACTAGACCCGGAACAGATACATGATTTACAAATATCTTATCTCACTTTGTAGTTTGACTTTTCACTTTTTTGATTATATCCTTTAATGCATAAATGCTTTTAATTTTGATGAAGTCTAATTTATTTTTTCTTTTGTTGCTTTTACTTTTGGTGTTGTAGCTAGGATTCCATTGTCAAATCCACGAAGATTTGCCTTTATGATGTCTTGTAAGAGTTTTATAGTTTTAACTTCTATATTTAGGTCATTGATTCACTTTGAGTTAATTTTTATGTATGCTCTGAGGTAGGCTCCAACTTCATTCTTTTGAATGTGCTTATCCAGTTGCCTCAGCACCATTTGTTGAGATTGCTCTTGACCCATTGAATGATTTTGATGCCCTTTTCAAAAAACAATTGCCCATAGATACATGGGTTCATTTCTGGACTCTCCATTCTGTTCCATTGGTTTATATCTTTATCCTTATTCCAATAAAACAGTGTTTTAGTTACTGTAGTGTTGAGGTGAGCTTAAAATCAGGAAGTGTAAGTCCTCGAACTTCCTTTCTTTTTTTTTTAATGTAGTTTTGGCTTTTTGGGGCCCTTGCAAATTTCATACAGATTTTGAGGAGTGACTTTCCCATTTCTGCAAAAAAAAAAAAAAAAACCAGTGGGAATTTTGGTAGGGATTGCATTGAGTCTGTATCAATTTGGGGAGTATTTGTATCTTAATGTTAAGTCTTCCAATCCATGAATATGGAACGTCTTTCCATTTATTTAGGTCTTCTTTAATTTCTTTCAGCAATGTTTTGTAGTTTTCAGTGTACAAATCTTTCACTTCTCTGGTTAAATTTATCCTAGTTATTTTGTTCTTTTGGATGCTCTTGTAAACAGAATTGTTTTAAATTTTTTTCCAGATTGTTCATTGCAGATATATAAAATATGATTGTTGCAGAGTGTAGAATATTGTACCCTGCAACTTTGCTGAATTTATTTATTAGCTCAATCGTGTGTGTGTGTATTCTTGAATTTTCTCTGTATAGGATCATTTCATCTATGAATAGAGATAGTTTTACTTTTTCCTTTCCAACTTGAAAGCTTTTTGTTTCTTTTTCTTGCCTAATAGCTCTGGCTAGAACTTTGAGTACAATGGTGAATAATAGCATTGAGAAAGTGGGCATCCTTGCCTTGTTTCTGATCTTAGGGAGAAAACATTTGGTGTTTCACTACTGAGCATGATATTAGCTTAGCTGTGGGTTTTTCAGAGATAGCCTTTGTCATGTTGCTGAAGCTCTCGTCTATTCTTAGTTTTTTTCAGTGTTTTTTTTTTTATCATGAAAGGGTGACGAATTCTATCAAGAGCTTTTTCTGCATTCAGATGATCATATGGTTTTTTTTTTGTTCTATTAACATTTTGTATTATGTTGATTGATTTTCTTATGTTGAACTGCCTTTGCATTCTTGGGATAAATCCCCCTCAACCTCAGAGATTTTTTTTTTCCTTATATTTGAACCCAATTGTGCCTTTTTGCTTTCTCTTGTGTGTTTTGTTCATCATCATAATATAATTGGAAAGGAGGAGCTCATTGAAGCCTGAGCCTATTGTCCACCTTAATCTGGAAGCTGAGATGGTACTTTTGAAGAGGACCTCTATTAAACAAATTCAGAATATTTCTGTTATAGAACACTTTTCTATAACCTTCTTTATTTTACAATAAAATGTGCTCTTCACTGTAATACTATAAATTGCCTTTGTTGAGAATTTTCTACATCTTACTGTTTTGAAACTGGGTAGAAGAAAGCATTTTAAAGCAGCAAAACAGATTTTATAAATAGAAATTTGAAGTGAATTAAACATGCTACCTGTTCTTCTGCCCCCCTCCCCCCACCCCCCTCCCCGGCATTCTGCCTTTTCTTTTCTTCAGTTGGTCTGTGAAGTGCCTGCAGCAGGAGAAAGCAGCTACTAATTCGGTGAACTCAGAAGGAACTATTTCACAGGTTCAGAGGGAATGCTTTAGGTTACCTATTCTCGACGTTCACAGATGAAAGGAGGGTTGCTTTTAAAATTACCTTGTAGGCAGGTCAGTTCTTCTTTTAGTTTTTGTGTTAGTCTGGCTGCTTTCATTGACAGGCAACAAAAACCCAACCAGTTCAGAGAAGCTCACATTGAAGAGTGTTTTAGCCCACATAAATGGAGTAGTCCAGGGATTACTTATGGCTTGATCCAGGTGTTCAAGCAGTGTCACCTGGTCTCTGCCTTTGTCTTTTTATTTGTCTTTCTGTCTCTGTGCACACCTTGCGCTTATCTCCTTTCTCTGATTTTATTTTATTTTCGTGGTGTGGAAGATAACCCCCAGAAGTTCCAGGTTTACAAAGGGCTTTTAGTCAGCAACCTAGAAGGGGAGGGTGTTTCCCCCATCGGCCCATTAAAACCCCCAGGGAGGACTCCACCTGGCCTGGCATGGGTCATGTACTCCCAACTCTGTTATCTAGCTAAAAAACAAAAACCTAACCCATTGCTGTTGAGTAAATTCCAATTTATAGTGACCCTATAGGGCAGAGTAGAACTGCTCCATAGAGTTTTCAAGGAGTGTCTGGTGGATTTGAACTGCTGACCTTTCGGTTAGCATAGTAGCTCTTAACCACTATGCCACCAGGGTTTCCTAGCTAGGGAGTGACCTAATTAGATGTAGGTTATTCACTCCTTCCCAGGCAGGAGGGCAGAGCTATTACTAGTGGACCGCATGAACTGAACAGCAAGACTGTAGGATGTGGGAGGGGTGGACCCAAATGAGAAATGGGTATTAGGCAGAAACAAGCAAAACAAATTGAAATGTCACCTGTACTTTCCTTCCTTAATATGCTTTTCCCCACAGTGCCGCTCAATATGCTTTCCCCCTCTGACTTCAAAAAAAAAAAGGTTGGTTG
The DNA here is from genome assembly GCF_030014295.1 of Loxodonta africana. Taxonomy (NCBI): domain Eukaryota; kingdom Metazoa; phylum Chordata; class Mammalia; order Proboscidea; family Elephantidae; genus Loxodonta; species Loxodonta africana. Next base: position 64,039,498 of record NC_087366.1, on the reverse strand, counting down.
TTTGTCTTATATGTTTCTTAGATGATAATTCTCTAGAGAACAGGCATCGTATCTATTTACTTTTAATTGAAGTATAATTATATACATAGAAAAGCTCATAAGTATATAGCTGTGTGAATTTTCACACGTGGAACACCCCCATGCAACTGGCACCTAGAACAAGGAACAGAACTTGACCAGCACAATAGAAGCTTCCTCATGTCCCCCTCTGGTTGCTTTCTCTCCGAAGGTGACTGCTGTCCTGATCTCTAACAGCATTATTGCACGAGGTCAGCTTTCTATTCGTGGTCCTTCCACGGGCAGGGTTCCTAGCTTGAGAGAGCCTGCTTCTTTTGGTTCAGCCCTTCCTACGTGACTCGTCTATGGATGATGATGGGGAGGGGTTGGTGTATTTCCTTTCTCTTTTGATTCTGTAAGACCCTTACCTTTCCCCTCTTATTTCTGTATTTGCTTTCACCCTTTCACTGCCCAACTCCAAGAAATATCACCCCTTTTCTGTATATCTGATTCTTCCCAGAAGAAATGCTTTATTGAAGGTCTCGCTTTTGGTTTCGCTCATTTTAAAGCCCCTTGTTTTGTGGCCTGTGCTTTGAACTATCAAGTCCCAACCTCCAGGTTTAGTGTTTTGGCCTTTAGTTGTTCTTTCTCTTCCTGGAGGTGATTTTTGTTTTCTTTTTTTCTGTGCTTGGTTGAAGTCCTGTGTGCCTCTCTACTCTTTTTAAAGGAATCTCTTAAGACTTTTCTTCCCTGGTCCCCCTTGTCCATATGCCTGCAGTGTGGGCTCTGGGAGCTGTCAAAGCGTAAAATTCAGCACAAACTGTCTAAATAGAGAAAATAGAGTTTTACTGAGGAATAGAACAGCTTGAACCAGGCAGGCAGCACAAACCCTAAGTGTAGTGTGCTCCAGAAGGGTTAGGTAGAGAAGGATTTTTACGTACAGTTTAGAGGAATGAACAAATCTTTCTTCACATCAGTTTGTTATTTTGACGTTCTTTCTGAGAACAGTCTGCACAAGCAGTCTTTCAAAGTAGAGTCAGTCACAAGACCCCCTCCTTGGTAACATTTCTCAGATGTTTAACTCCATTCTTGCTCTCTCCTTGATTGCACAAAGGGGTAGTTAAAACTTTGTGGGAGTGGAAAGCTCCATGCACAGTCTAAAAGCAGAAGTGGAGGGTAGGAACAAAATGGAGTCTGATTCAAGCCTGTGTCAGCTATCTTCATTACACCGAGCACCTCAGATTGTTAGGGGCTCTCACACACAGCTCTGGTGTAATTTAGTGTATTTCCCTGTTTACAGATAATCTGAAGGTACTGTCTCCTAGTAATACTGAAGGCATGGATCTTGTGTGGTTTTATTTGCTGTTTTGAGTTTTTTGTTTGTTTTTTGAGAGGTTGTGGGCAAAATTGAAATTGAGTGACTCCATTGTCCTCCAGACCTGAGATCCCACCCTGATTATTTATTGAATGTTCACTGACCTCTGCAGTCCTGAAATAAACCTCATTTGGTAGTGATATACTGTTACCCTTTTTATATATCACTGGGTTTGATTGCTAATGTTTATTCATGATTTATGTGTGTTTTTAAAAATTTATTATGTATGTATGTGTATATATATAATTAATTTTTTTGCCAGATTGAAAAGTAAATTACAGACATCATGACCTTCACACTTATGTAGTATACATCTACAGAAATAAGGCTATTCTTCTACTTGCTTATAATGCAATTATAATATTTAACAAATTCAAGAACAGTTTTATGGGAAGGGTTTTAGTAATGGATTTATTTTCTTTAATAGATATCCAGTTTTTAAAATTGTATATATTTTTTCTCTTATTAACTTTGTTAACTTGTATTTTTTGAGGAATTTGTGCATTTCATCCAAAGTTTCACGTTTATTGACCTTAGAATTGTTTATAATATCCTCTTATCTTTTTTATTTCTTTTGGATCTTTCCTGATATTGGCTATATTTTCTCTATCAGTTATAGAAGGGGTTTACCAGTTTTATTCCTCCACGAGTCTGTCAGTTTGTTGTACTCTGGGGGCTTGTGTGTTGCTGTGATGCTGGAAGCTATGCCACCGGTATTCAGATACCAGCAGGGTCACCCATGGAGGACAGGTTTCGGCTGAGCTTCCAGACTAAGACAGACTAGGAAGAAGGACCCGGCAGTCTACTTCTGAAAAGCATTACACAGTGAAAAACTTATGAATAGCAGCGGAACATTGATTTAGTGCTGGAAGATGAGCCCCTCATGTTGGAAGGCACTCAAAAGATGACTGGGGAAGAGCTGCCTCCTCAAAGTACAGTCGACCTTAATGACGTGGATGGAGTAAAGCTTTCAGGACCTTCATTTGCTGATGTGGCAAGACTCAAAATAAGAAGAAATAGCTGCAAACATCTATTAATAATCGGAACCTGGAATGTACGAAGTATGAATCGAGGAAAATTGGAAATTGTCAAAAATGAAATGGAACGCATAAACATCGATATCCTAGGCATTAGTGAGCTGAAGTGGACTGGTACTGGCCATTTTGAATCAAACAATCATATAGTCTGCTGTGCTGGGAATGACAACTTGAAGAGGAATGGTGTTGCATTCATCGTCAAAAAGAACGTTTCAAGATCTATCCTGAAGTACAACGCTGTCAGTGATAGGATAATATCCATATGCCTACAAGGAAGACCAGTTAATACGAATATTATTCAAATTTACTCACCAACCACGAGGGCCAAAGATGAAGAAATAGAAGATTTTTATGAGCTTCTGCAGCCTGCAATTGATCGAACATGCAATCAGAATGCATTGATAGTTACTGGCAATTGGAATGCGAAAGTTGGAAACAAGAAGGATCGGTAGTTGGAAAATATGGCCTTGGTGATAGAAACAATGCCGGAAATCGAATGATAGGATTTTGCAAGATCAACGACTTCTTCATTGCAAATACCTTCTTTCACCAATATAAACGGTGACTATACACATGGACCTCACCAAATGGAACACACAGGAATCAAATTGACTACATCTGTGGAAAGAGATGATGGAAAAGCTCAATATCATCAGTCAGAACAAGGCCAGGGGCTGACTGTGGAACAGACCATCGGTTGCTCATATGGAAGTTCAAGCTGAAACTGAAGAAAATGAGAGCAAGTCCATGAGAGCCAAAATATGACCTTGAGTATATCCCACCTGAATTTAGAGACCATCTCAAGAATAGATTTGACGCATTTAACACTCATGACCGAAGACCAGACGAGTTGTGGAATGACATCAAGGACATTATCCATGAAGAAAGCAAGAGGTCATTGAAAAGACAGGAGAGAAAGAAAAGACCAAGATGGATGTCAGAGGAGACTCTGAAACTTGCTCTCCAATGTTGAGCAGCGAAAGCAAAAGGAAGAATTGATGAAGTAAAAGAACTGAGCATAAGATTTCAAAGGGCGTCTCAAGAAGACAAAGAGAAGTATTATAATGACATGTGCAAAGAGCTGGAGATGGAAAACCAAGAGAGAAGAACACGTTCAGTGTTTCTCAGGCTGAAAGCACTGAGGAAAAAATTCAAACCTCGAGTTGCAATAGTGAAAGATTCTATGGGGAAAATATTAAAGGATGCAGGAAGCATAAAAAAGAAGATGGAAGGAATACACAGAGTCATTATACCAAAAAGAATTAGTTGACATTCAACCATTTCAAGAGGTGGCATATGATCAGGAACTGATGGTACTGAAGGAAGAGAAGTCCAAGCTGCTCTGAAGGTATTGGAGAAAAACAAGGCTCCAGGAATTGATGGAATATCAATTGAGGTGTTTCAACAAACAGATGCAATGCTGGAGGTGCTCACTCATCTATGCCAAGAAATGTGGAAGACAGCTTCCTGGCCAACTGACTGGAAGAGATCCATATTTATACCTGTTCCCGAGAAATGTGATCCAACTGAATGTGGAAATTATAGAAGAATATCATTAATATCAGATGCAAGCAAAATTTTGCTGAAGATTGTTCAAAAACGGCTGTAGCAGTATATAGACAGGGAACTGCCGGAAATTCAGGACAGTTTCAGAAGAGGACGTGGAACCAGGGATATCATTGCTGATGTCAGATGGATCCTGGCTGAAAGCAGAGAATACCAGAAGGATGTTTACCTGTGTTTTATTGACTATGCAAAGGCATTCGACTGTGTGGATCATAACAAATTATGGATAACATTGCGAAGAATAGGAATTCCAGAACGCTTAATTGTGCTCGTGAGGAACCTTTACATAGATCAAGAGGCAGTTATTTGGACAGAACAAAGGGATACTGATTGGTTTAAAGTCAGGAAAGGTGTGCGGCTGGGTTGTATTCTTTCACAATACCTATTCAGTCTGTATGCTGAGCAAATAATATGAGAGGCTGGACTCTATGAAGAAGAATGGGGCATCAGGATTGGAGGAAGACTCATTAACAACCTGCGTTATGGAGATGACACAGCCTTGCTTGCTGAAAGTGAAGAGGACTTGAAGCACTTACTAATGAATATCAGACCACAGCCTTCAGATAAAGAAAACAAAAATCCTCACAACTGGACCAATAAGGAACATCATGGTAAATGGAGAAAAGGTTGAAGTTGTCAAGGATTTCATTTGACTTGGATCCACAATCAACAGCCATGGAAGCAGCAGTCAAGAAATCAAAAGACGCATTGCATTGGGTAAATCTACTGCAAAGGACCTCTCTAAAGTGTTGAAGAGCAAAGATGTCACCCTGAAGACTAAGGTGTGCCTGACCCGAGCCATGGTGTTTTCAATCGCATCATATGCATGTGAAAGCTGGACAATGAATAAGGAAGACCGAAGAAGAATTGATGCCTTTGAATTATGGTGTTGGCGAAGAATATTGAGTATACCATAGACTGCCAAACGAGCGAACAAATCTGTCTTAGAAGAAGCACAAGCAGAATGCTCCTTAGAAGCATGGATGGGGAGACTGTGTCTTGCCTTCTTTGGACATGTTGTCAGGAGGGATCAGTCCCTGGAGAAGGACATCATGCCTGGTAATGTACAGGGTCAGCAGAGGAGAGGAAAACCCTCAACGAGGTGGACTGACACAGTGGCTGCAGCAATGAGCTCAAGCGTAACAACGATTGTAAGGATGGCTCAGGAGCGGGCAGTTTTTCGTTCTGTTGAGCACAGGGCCGCTGTGGGTCGGAGCCGACTGGATGGCGCCTGACAACAACAACAAAGGGCCGCTGTGGGTCGGAGCCGCCTGGATGGCACCTGACAACAACAAAGGGCCGCTGTGGGTCGGAGCCGACTGGATGGCGCCTGACAACAACAACAAAGGGCTGCTGTGGGTCGGAGCCGCCTGGATGGCACCTGACAACAACAACAACAAAGGGCCGCTGTGGGTCGGAGCCGACTGGATGGCGCCTGACAACAACAACAAAGAGCCGCTGTGGGTCAGAGCTGCCTGGATGGCGCCTGACAACAACAACAAAGGGCCGCTGTGGGTCAGAGCTGACTGGATGGCACCTGACAACAACAACAAAGGACCGCTGTGGGTCGAAGCCACCTGGATGGCGCCTGACACCAACAACAAAGGGCCGCTGTGGGTCAGAGCCACCTGGATGGTGCCTGACAACAACAACAAAGGGCCGCTGTGGGTCGGAGCCGCCTGGATGGCACCTGACAACAACAACAAAGGGCCGCTGTGGGTCAGAGCTGACTGGATGGCACCTGACAACAATAACAAAGGACCGCTGTGGGTCGAAGCCACCTGGATGGCGCCTGACAACAACAACAAAGGGCCGCTGTGGGTCGGAGCCGCCTGGATGGCGCCTGACAACAACAACAAAGAGCCGCTGTGGGTCAGAGCTGACTGGATGGCACCTGACAACAACAACAAAGGGCTGCTGTGGGTCGGAGCTGCCTGGATGGCGCCTGACAACAGCAACAAAGGGCCGCTGTGGGTCGGAGCCGACTGGGTGGCACCTGACAACAACAACAAACCAGTGTTATGAATTTCAGAAAGAATCAGCTTCTGGTTTGTTGTTTTTTTGTATTGTGTGTTTGATTTATGTAGATTTCTCTGTCTGTATTTGCTTTCTTCTACTTTTCTTAGGTCTGACTGTTCTTTTTCAGGTTAGAAGCTGACATCTTTGATTTTTAAACCTTTTTTTTCCTACTGTGTCTAAGATTATAAATTTTCCGCTAAGTCAGCTTTAGCTGCACTCCATAGGTTTTGATATGTCATATTTACATTATCGCTTCAAAATATTTTCTGTTTTCTTTTGTTGTATTAATTTTCTGTTGCTGCTCCAACAAATTACCACAGAATTAATCACTGAAAACATAAGTTTATTGTCTTATAGTGCTATAGTTTAGGAGTCCCGTATGAGGCTCCCTGGGCTAAAATCATGGTGTCAGCAGGGCAGCGTTCTTTCTGGAGCCCCTTGGGGAAAAACTGTTTACTTGCCTTTTTTTTCCCAGCCTCTAGGGTCTGCCAGCATTCCTTGGCTTATGGAAACTCCTTTCCTCCATCTTAAAAGCAGCAGTGTTGCATGTCTTTGACCGTTCTTCTGTAGTTACATCTCACTCTGCTCTTTGGCCAGGAAAATTATCTGGTTTTAAGGATCCATGTGATTAGGTTGGGCCCACCTAGACAATCCAGCATGGTCACTGTATCTCTCAGGATTCTTAAACTGAATCACATCTGCAGAGTTCCTTTTGCCACATGATGTAACATATTCACAGGTTTTTGGGGCTAGGACATCGATATCTTTAGGATGGCATTATTTTGCCTGTCACACTCCTGAATCATTTAAAGTATATCATAAGTATGTAAGCATCTTGTTTTATTTTCTAGCAGTTGTGGTTTTTCTCATTATCTTTTTGTTACTGACTTCTAGCTTAATTCCATGGTGTTCAGAGGACACATAGTCTAAATGATTTCAATATTTTGAAATTTGTTGAGGCTTTCTTTATGGCCAGACACCCTATTTAATCATTTTAATATAAAAACCCAATATAGAGCCTTGAAATGATGATGTAGGATACATTTAAAAATAATTTGAAGGTTTCGTGATACCTCCCATAGCATCGTTGTTATCTTCATGTTTGTAGGAGATTTTCTTACCTTTTAGTAGTCTCTGCCTTGTTTTTGGTAGTTACAGAATAGACACAGGTACATATGATTAACTTGATTTTTAAATTATATTGGAGCCCTGGTGGTGCAGTGGTTAAGAACTATGGCTACTAACCAAAAGGTTGGCATATTGAATCTACCAACCACTCCTTGGAAACCCTATGGGATAGTTTTACTCCATCCTATAGGGTTGCTATGAGTTGGAATTGACCTGATGACAGTTTTTTTTTTTTTTTTTTTAATTATTCTCTGATTAATTAAACCGCACCTGTTTTTTTCTATCCTTGCTTCTGAGGAGCATTCTGACTGCACTTCTTCCAAGACAGATTTGTTTGTTCTTCTGGCTGTGCATGATACACTCAGTATTCTTCTCCAGCTCCACAATTCAAAGGCACAAACTCTTCTTTTGTCTTCCTTATTCATCGTCCATCTTTCACATGCACATGAGGCTATTGAAAACACCAAGGCTTGGGTCAGGAGCACCTTAGTCCTCAAAGTGATATCTTTGCTTTTTAACACTTTAAAGAGATCTTTTGCAGGAGATTTGCACAGTGTAATGCTTCATTTGATTTCTTGACTGGTGCTTCTGTGGGCCTTGATTGTGGACCCAAGTAAAATGAAATTCTTGACAACTTCAGTATTTTCTCTGTTTACCATGATGTTGCTTAATGGTCCAGTTAGGAGGATTTTTATGCTTCTATTTGTCTGTTTTCTCCTTTTATGAGGTAATACTCAGAAGGGATTAAGTTCAGGACCTACGCTACTCTGGTATGTTCTTATTAACAAAACAAAAGAAAACCTGTTTCCAAACAAGGTCATGTTTGTAGACTCAGGGATTCAACATAACTTTTGGGAGGACACAGTTCAATCCATAAAACAAAGTCTTGTTCACAGGTGTTCTTGGCGGCTTTAGAGGTACTAGTCAAAAACCAGAAACAGCCAATGGCATCAACGTGTTGAATGGGTAAATAGTAATATCCATACTATTGGAGTACTACTCAGCAGTAAAAAGGACTTAAACTGAATGCAAATATATCCATGTTAACAGCATGGATAGATCTCAGAATAATTATGCTGAGTGAAAGGAGCCAGGCAAGAAAGTCTAGTGCTGTATGATTCCACTTAGAAAATTCTTCAAAGTACAAATGAATCTACCATGACAGAAAGCAGAGGAGTCATTGCCTGGAGATGGGCTGAGAAGAGTATGTCTGCTGTAGACAGTATAGAGCTGGAGTCTGTGTGTATGTGTTTAATTCAGTTTTATAATCTCTGCCTTTTGATTGTAGTGTTTACTCCTTTTGTATTTAATATGTTAATGTGATTGGGTTTATATCTGCCATCTTGTTATTTTTTAAAAATATGTCTCATGTCTGGTTTTGTTCTCATTGCTTTTTTGTGGTAAACAGATATTCTAGTGTAACATTTTACTGTTGTTTTTATTTTTTGAGAGTTTTTCTTTGTGGCTGCTCTGCAGATTACAATAATAAACATTTAACTTAAAACATTCTGCTTTAGACTGTTGTTGTGTGTCATAGAGTCGATTCTGACTCACAGTGACCCTATAGGACAAGGGTTTCCTAGGCTGTGATCTTTATGGGAGCAGATTGCCTGGTCTTTTCTCCCGTGGAGCTGCTGGTGGGTTCAAACCACTGACATTTTGGATAGCAGCTGAGTGCTTAACTGTTGTACCACTAGGCCTCCTTTACTTCAGATTAAGACTAACTTAATTTCAGTAGTATATAGAAGCTTAACTTCAAGGTAGCTCCTTCCTTCCCCACTGCTTTGTGCTGTGATTATCATATATGTTACGTGTTTGTACAAGTCCCACACTACATTTTTATAACTATTTTTTAATGCATTTGTATTTTAAACCAGTTTAGGTTTATTTTAAACCAGATATATACATATCTTACACAAGCACATAGCGTGTCTTTTGTTTACCCGAGTTGTTTCCTTTACTGGTACTTTGTATTTATTTATTTGGTGTTCTTTCCTTTCCTTTAGTATTTCTTATAAAGCATAATTGTTAGCCACAAATTTTTGCTTATTTGGGAATGTCTTTAATTTAGCTTTATTATTGAAAGATAGTTTTGCTGGGTATAAAATTCTTGGTTCACAGATATTTTGTCTGTACCATCCCACTGCCTTCTGGTTTCCATTGTTCTGATGACAAGTCTCTTGTTGAGGTTCGTTAGTATGTGATGTGTTTTCTTCCTCCTGCTTTTAAGATTTTTAATTTGTTTGACTTTTGATAGTTTGCCTATTATGTGTATCGGTGTAGATCTTTTTGAGTTTATCCTTCTCAGTATTTGTTGAACTTGGGTGTGTAGATTAATCAAATTTGGGAGTTTTTTTGCTGTAATTTTTTCATATGTTTTCTCTTATTTTTTTCTCTCTTGAACTGAATTATGTGTGTGTTAGTGTGCTTGATAGTTCGTACAGGTGTCTGAGTCTCTGTTCTTTTTTTTCCCCTTTTTTTATTGTTTTGGATTTGGGTAATATATATTCATATGCTTTCAAGTTTGTTGATTCTTTTTCTACAAGGTCAATGTGCTGCTGAATGCTTTTTAATTCCAAATTTTCTATTTAAAAAAAAATAATTTCTATCTCTTTGTTATTCTTTATTTGATGTTCATTGTCTTGATACTTTTTAAAAATTCTTTGCATGCAGTTCCTTTCAGTTCCTTGGACATAAGGAACAGCACCTTTGAAGTTACAAAGATTTCTTATCTGGGTTCCCTCAAAGACAGTTTTTTTTTTTTTTTAACTTTTTTTTCTGAGTGTGGATCACACTCTGCATGGTTCATAAATTTTGTTAAAAACTTGACATTTAAGATATTATATTGTAGCAACTCTAGATTCTGCCTCCTCTCCTTTCCCGGAGGTGGTGGTGGTTGTTACAGTTATTTTTTGTCTTTTCATTTTAGTAACATGCCTGAACTAATTCTGTAGTTTTTCTCCAATGCAATTTGCAGCCACTGAGGTTTCTGCTCAGTTTTTTTTTAAACTTTAAGCCTGGCTTTCTAGGGGTTCCCACTGTGTCACTGTAGCTTAGTGGTCAGCCAGTGATTGTTCAGAAGTTGTCCTCAAACCGTATGAGCCAGTGAGGCTCCCACCATTTGCCAAGGTTATCTGATTGTGGGTTAGGGTGTGCATTCAGAATTCACGCAGTTCCTAAGTCTACTTTCCACTTGTGCAAGGCCTCACGTACAGCTGGGATGACTGGATAACTGGGGCCCTCTCTGGTCTCTTATATATATGCGTGCAACTTTTGAGACTGCTAAGAATATGTGGGACCTTATCAAAGCACACTATGGCTATCTCATTCCCCAGATCTTCCTGTTAAATTGTTGGTTCGTCTTTCATTTGCCACTGATTATTGGTGTTTTCAGCGATTTCCCTGGCATGAGAGTTTTCAGTGGGGGTCAGATCCTGCCAGCCCCTCTGGCAGCAGGGAAGCTGTTGGCCCTCACATGTTCCACTCCATGGTGTTGGGGCCTGGGTGGGAGAAGTTCCTTATTGAAACACCGTAGACCCTTGCTTCTCTTACTGAAGCTCAGCAGTTTTTCTTGTATCAGTGTTTGTCAATTTGTTTTCTATCTCTAGGCAGTTTCCAGGGTGTTCTCCCCTCCCCCAGGCGTCCATTGAGCCCAGTTTACAGGTGAAGACTCTGGGCTTAGAGCACTCTTCTAGGTGTGGTTCCTTGGCATAAGCCTCAGAATCATCTGGGAATTGCTAAAATGGAGATTCCTGGGTCCTATCTTACATCACCTGGCTTTGAATCACTGGAGTAGGCTCTGCTTTTTTTTTTTTTGGTAATTGTCAAAGTTGATTAAATGTGGCATGCAGTCTTTGCTGACATTACAGGTAGTCTCCGACTTATGACATATTTGAGTTATGACAAACCGTGCTTCCAACCATCCATTTTAACTTTTTAGTACATCTTATTGTTAGTGTGGTCCTGGTGGTACAGTGGTTAAGAGCTTGGCTGCTAACCAAAAGGTCAGAATTCGAATCCACCAGGCACTCCTTGGAAACCCTGTGGGGGCGGTTCTACTCTGTCCTACAGGGTTGCTATGAATCGGAATCGACTCAATGGCAAGCAGTTTTGTTTTTTGTATGATTAGTAATATGTACTGGGTTACTACATACAGTGTTGTAGCATATAATTTGCTGGTGTTTTTCTTCTCGTGCCAACCCCCCAAAGACAGAGATTAAATTTATAAACAGACTGATAATAATAATGAAAACTAAAAACAAAAAAAACACTGAGGTATTTGACTTAACATCGTTGGGTCAGAACCCTACTATAAGTTGGGGACTACCTGTACATTGCATCTGGTGGGTGCTTTTAGTACTGACTGTGACAATGTAGGTTCTTTTGAGTTCCACATATTTATAACATTAAAAATTTTTTTTTAGTTATTTTTAAATCATCCTTTACTTACGTGTGAGTTGGCATGAATCCAGTATTTTCTTGTTGCATGTCCATCTAGTCAATAGTCAGAATACCTCCAGTAGTACTGCGTGTGGCCAGTAAAATAACAGGTGTAAAGGTAAACGCCAGCATTTGCCATCTGTTGGAAATGGTGTTAATTGTATGTAGTGTTACATTTCCATTTGCAGCGGCATAAGTAGTGGAGATTAGTATTGAGCCACTTGTTAATCTGACTCTGAGTCTGGTTCTAGTTTTAATAATAAGCTTCTCTCTCGTTTCCTGTCTTTGTCTAGGACATGTGTTTTCTACTCTAGCACCCTCGAGACTACAGCTCTGTTTTGATCAGACACCTCCTCCAAGTCCTGCAAATAAGAGTTTGCCGTGAAACCAGGTGTGGCAGCTGGGGCCGTCAGGTGTGGCAGCTGGGGCCGTCAGTTGCTGCAGTTGGTTTCTGATGTTCATTTTGGGAACAAGGTGGAGATAGACAGGCACTTACAGCACGTTGCAGCAGGTGATTAGACACATGTAGCATACCACACTAGGTGATACTCAGAGAAGCAAGGTTAACTAGCTTTCGTATACTCTAAGAATGGAGTAGCTCAGTCTGGAAAGATTCATATCAAAATAAGGAGTTAAATAAGCTTGACCTCTAAGGGCTAATTTTCTGCTATCTCTAAAATAACTTTGTTGTCAAAGTAAACAGAAACCCACATTCCCTGAGAGTTCTTATTACCAAGGTTTCCCTATACTAGAGTTAGTCACTGTAGATATTTATTTGTTAAAAAGAGAAGGAACCCTAGAAAAATATTATAGGGCTATGTCTTTGTTCTTAATCTTCCTTGGGCCTTCAGGAATGTCCATTTGTGGATGATTGTATATAATATCAATTATTATATAATATTAGTAATAGTGGTTGTGATAATAATAGAAATAATTATGATGATGGTGGTTATCACTCATGTAGTCAGAACTCCAGCAGGATAAATTGGGTAACTCAACCCAGTGCCATCCAGTCGATTCTGACTTGTAGCGACCCTGTAGGACAGAGTAGAGCTGCCCGATAGAATTTCCAAGGAGCGCTTGGTAGATGCAAACTGCCGACCCTTGGGTTAGCAGCTGTAGCACTTAACCACTGTGCCACCAGTGTTTCCTGGATAAACTGAATATGAAGCAGTATTTTGGGCACGGTTTGGTTCTTCATTTGTTGGTCTCATGTAGAAGATATATGTGTTTGGTTGGTCTAGAATGGGATGAATATTGTGCCATTAAAAACAGCGAAACCTCTCAATTTCTGCTAATACCTAAGAGGCTTGGCACACTGTAACCCCACGGCATAAAGGGCTGTGCTCCCAGCAGTTGTAACTGAAGACGCACTGGACGGGTGGTTGGCTGGCATATGCTTCTTGAATTGTTAGCTATTCTGGTGTCAACTTTTATGTTGATTGTCTCATGTTTTAATGACAGAAGTGTTTACTGAAAATTATAGCTTAAAAAAGAGAACTACTTTTCTGCTTCTGCAAAAAACTAGGTAAAGCGTCGATGTGGGGTAAAGTAGCTGTGGAGTTTTATATTCAGATTGTATGAACAGTAAACAGAGCATCTAAAATAACCACTTGCACATTGCAACAAACACATCATCATTTGCTTAAAAAAGAGTTATAATTACAGTTGACGAAGCATGGACACCATAAAAAATGCATTAGTTTGGCTTGACACATTAATTACCTGTTTTTGCAGATGTTTTTATGTATTGTTGTGTGAACAGTTTACAAAATAATTACAGGAAAGTCATATGGAAAATAAACTAAGTGGGTGGTTTCTCGTCTAAATATTTTCATTCATGTGAATCTCTGTGAGGCGCAGCTGCTCCATAGCAAATGCAGAGAGATGGATGTGGATTCTCCGGGGTTTTCTTTATTAGAAGGCCTCTGTCATCAGTATCACCACGTTTTTTTTTTTTTTATCTTCAGCTCAGTTTAAAAACATTAAAATGAGGGGGTTGGTTTAATCGTGGTGATGATGAGAAAGACCTCGATTCTGATCAGTGGGAATATAGATATGCATGAGTGTTGTAAGTAAACAAATTCAGACCAGTAAACTCTAAGTGGGAAACTACTGCCATTTCAGTACTAAAGGGTTATTAAGTGCCTTGAAAAAGAACTAAACACTATTTTGCAATGACTTGAGTTACATAGTTTTATATAATGTAGAGCTCATAATCTTAATAATTGCATAAATTACACTGAAGCAGTTTATCTGTTCTTCCATACCCTTTGCTGACGAGTTGGTTCCAACTGATAGTGACCCTGTGGTCAGATTTTTCCATAGGAAGTATTAAAAAAACAAAAAAAAATTAATCTGTTTTTTTCTTAGAATCTTACTATGTTGCACACCTCTAGGTATCTCAAAGTGTGTTTCATTTGAAAAATAACATGATCATTGTGCCAGATACATTGTACTTTCACAAACCATTGAGAAATACATCTTCCCAAATTGTAATTGTCAAAGAATTAAAAAGGTAGTTTGTAGCCTTCATTCTAATTACAGTGACCTGCAATTACCTAGCATATCTGTGCTATATTTTCCTCATCAGTACTCTTACGGCAGTTTTTCATAAAATTAAATCATAGAGTCTCTTTTTAGTCCAGTTATGCCACTTCCACACTACATTCCTCTATATTTCTTTTGTGTGCATTTCTGCTACCCACATAATGAAGACATTGATGACCCACACCTCTCTGTTGTGCATGTTGTATAGCTGCTGTTTTACTTACAGAAAGGCACTACGTTGGAGAAAGGTAATTGGGGCATCTCTAGCCATGCAGGTATTGTTCTCAGGCCAGGCATTCATTTATTTATCCATTCATTTTTTAAATGAAATTTTATTGAGGGTCTCATGTATTTAATGTTCTGTGACAATGCTAAGATGACTGTAAACTTTGAGGTGACTGCGTGCCTGGAACACGATCGATGTTCAGTAGCTATTAGACATTTCTTTCTGGAGGGGTGGGACAGGAATAAGTAGTATAGAGAACTTCATTCTAGTACCTTACTTTAAGAAAGCCAGTTGCTGGAGAGGATTTTGTTTGTTATCCTGAAATTGCTTTAAATGTGATATACTCTTCAAATAAACCAAAACACCCGTTACCATTGAGCTGATTCCATACTCTTTGAATGTACATCCTTTGAGTTGTGTAAATGTGGAGCTACATGTATCTTCACGTTAGAGCAATCTGAAGATAGGTGGGATGGAATCTGTTCTGATTCTGGTTTACAGTAAAGTCCATTTAATGTTTGAGGTGGGGATGCATTAAAAGGGCCCCAAACCTCCAGGATTGAGACTAAATTGCTCGTCATCAGCGGTTCTATTGATGACGTAACATCATCTCAAGGAATGCTGTTACATGAATTAGTGTCATGATACAGAGAAAACAGTTGTTGCATTCTAGATCTTTCCATGAATTTTCTACGTAGCATGTTTTTTTTTTAGCCAGTCAAACAATGAGCAAAAGCCTTTGTGGGGGATAAGGGACTTCCTGTATTTACTAATACGGCAGATAAAAAACTCTCATATTTACGTGGTGTTTCATCTCCAGTTTTCCCTCCATTTTTATTCCCTTAAGACAAAATTTTAGCTCCTTAGTTTTGATTTTTTTCCTTTTCTTTCAATACCCCTCATTAACTCTCTTTAATCTTTTGGAATCCAGATGACTTTACAACGTAAGAGGAATTTAAGAGATTATTATTATTATTTTGACAAGAGTTTATTATAACTAAGAAACTTCCCAGGGAGTGTTGTTTTGAAGGGAACCATTGGTGGGTGATTAGTATTTTGAATAACCAATATTAATCAATGGCTGTTGAGTTGATTCTGACTCTTGGCAACCCTGTGTGTGTCCGAGTAGAACTGTGCTCCGTAGGGTTTTCAGTGGCTGATAAAGTAACTCCGTGGCCTTTCCTCTGAGGAGCCTCTCGGTAGACTCAAACCTCCAGTGTTTCAGTTAGCAGCTCAGCGCGTTACCCGTTTGCACCACCCAGGGCACCTTTTTAATAAAATTGCAAGCCAAGAGAGAAATAAGCTAGGTAGCAGAAAGGAATGATAGGATCTCAGAGAGGTCTGTTTCTGTAGACATTTAAGGCTCTGTAATTGAACGGTACGCTCGTTTTCTTTCTGTATTACTGTCAGTAGAGAAACGGCTAAACCAGGCAGAAAGGATGCAGAATTGAGGCAAACGCCTGAGCGTGAATATTGTGGTGACTTTCTCTTTTACTATCCTTTAGTGACTCTTTGAACTTCCAGGGGTCACATAACACTAGGTTTTGGGGGAACATTAAGGGGGTCGGTTAAACTTGGGTAGGGGGTGACTCCGTGAGTGACCGTTCTCATTGTGCTGGAGGGATGGATGGCTCCAGAGTTGTTGTAGATGTGTACAACCATAAATTACTGTTCTTCCCAAGGTTGCCTTTTGTTGTCAGCACACTTAACATAAGGCAGAAATGGTAGGCTGTACCTGAAAAGAACAAAGCAGCAGAAAGTATAATAAATCAGCACTGAAAAAAACTGTAACCACCAAGGCCATCTGAAACCGGAGTATTCTTTTATGTGACTAAGGTTGTTAAAAAAAAAAAGGTAACAACAGACAAAAACTCATTCCAGCAAACCGAGGTTGATTTGGATGTTCTTTCTAATATGATAAATTTGAATGAAAACCAAGCACGTTTGATCAAGAGCACGGTGACCCAAGACCCAGGACCTGTTGGAGGTTATTTGTGGAGTAGAGAAATAGAGGCAGTAAGAAAACAAGACGTGACTGAGGAGAGCCTTAGGTGGGGATTATGTTCTGTGCATGTGGTAAAAATCAAAATACCCTTAAAATTTTCTGTAAAGTACAGATATACACATGTTGTCTTTCAAGAAATCCAACATGGTCAGTTCTTCTGCTAGCATTTTTCTTTGTGGAATAAAGGATAGGGAGTTAGCTTTATTATTATTATTATTTTAGTGACTACGGGTAGAATGATAGAATTGGAAGAATTACTTTTCATTCTAGGTTGTGAAAGTGATTTTCATTAGTTTCATGGGTAAAAATGCGTCCTTTTTTTTTTTTTTTTTTTAACAGATAAATGTGTCCTGGGTAACACGGATGATTGAGACCGGTTTTTCTTAGAAAGACCTGTTCTCCTTTGCTTAGTATGAAATATACCTCTCTTAGCCCTGTTTCTTCTGTGAGTTTGCCATCATGGGCCTTTCTCCCTTCTGTATCTGTTCTGCTCTGTGGTCTGGCTGACACCTTTCTCAAGTCCCACATTGATTTAATCTTCATCTTTGGCCCATATTCAACAATGCCGTCTTGATTTCCTTCTATAAACATGCTTATTTTTTCCTGTATTCTTACCTATCCTGTTTTTACTTCACAGCTTCCATTTCTTTTTGCCACTTCTCTTCTCGTTCTCGCTCATTTATTCATTCTTGATTCATACAGGGATTGCCGCTTTGCCAGTGGCATCCGGGGAGGCGGGACCGGAGTGTTGCATGTCCCCACTGATAGGACTAGAAAGGTTGTTAAGCTTTCACACTAAACTATGTGTACACTTTGAAAAGCATTATGTGTCTACCTCAGGAGCCTGGTGCGGCAATGGTTAAGCACTCGGTTGCTAACCTAAGGGTCAGCGGTTTGAATCTACCAGCTACTCCACAGGACAAAAATGTGGCAGTCTGCCCTTGTAAAGATTACAGCCTTAGGAATGCTATGGGACAGTTATACTCTGTCCTGTAGGGCCACATGAGTCGAAATCGACCCGACAGCAATCGGAATTGTCTACGTGGTTATGTTACTCAAGAAATAATGAATAGCCACATGACTTAGGTTGAAAGTTGAATTTCAGATACCCTAGTTTTTCGTGAAAAATGATCATTGTGGGTATATGTGTATGTATTTTTAAAAATGAAGAACAGGTGATAAGAAACGAAGGAGTTTAGCATCCTTACAAGTAAAATCTGTCAATTAAAAGCTCTTTAAAGCCACATTTATCAATAATTTAATCATTAGAATCATTTTAGAATTCTGTAGGTTCAGTCCTTCTGGTACACACAAACCTCGGTTAGTATCCGACCTGCTGCTAGCGTTTTTGATCCCCTTCTCAAGGACCTGAGAAGGAAGGAGTGATAGTTTTCGTGTTTAATGTTACACTTAAAAAGCCTTCCCACGTTTCCACCCCTTCCTTGTTTCAGGGGAGTTGGAACCACTGTCACCAGCAGGAGCCATTTCAAGTGCTGGCTTCTGGCTCTTGTTTCTCTGCTACTATGGAGACTGCCTAGAAAGCAGCAGAAAAACCAGAAGTTTAAAAAACAGTGATTTGATTACAAAATATGGCTTTAACCCTAGCTCTAACCAGGTGTTCCACAGTCTTGGAATTTTTGAATTTCATGTTATTTTGGGATCCAGTAGATTTCTTGAATAAAGCAAATTTTGAATTTTTACGAAAGCCTAAAATAAACACAGTTAAAAAACTGAAGTTGCCCTAATTTCTCCTAGAATTGAGCCTAATAAATCTCCAATTTTAAAGGGGGATTAGGACTTGAAAGACATATCCCGAAATGAAAAGAGTCCATGATACTGAGAATAACAGAGTCCTAACGGTAAGACCCCGACAAAGGAGTGGCAGCGTGTGGAAATACTGAATATTTGTTATTTATGTGGCACATTGTGATTTTCACAAAGAAATTCTGTCCAGTTTTCAACTGAATTAAAAAACAAAAAAAAACGTCTAACACCTTAGGTTTAGAAATTTGGTAAATTTTAAGGACAGAAGCAGGAGGCATGCTGACGTTTTAATTGAGATTTGAGGGGTAGAAGTTGATTAGAGAGTTAAATGTCGATTGTTCTAGAGTTAAAAAGCAGTATTCTCCCCACCAAGACCAGTTATATTAGTGAATTACTCAAAAAACGTAAGAGATGGAGTAGTAGTCAAAGATTGTGGAAGTAAAGTCATGTAGTAAAACTGCAACCTCAACTTCGTTCCAGTTTTCTTGGAAATCTGTTAGTCAGGATTCCTTGGTTTGCAAGTGACAAAGCTCAAATTTGAACTACTTTAGGCCAGGAGGGGCAGGAACGTAGGTTCGTCTGAAATCAGGGACACTAGTGTCCCTTGGAAACTCTACGGGGCAGTTCTACTCTGTCCGATAGGGTCGCTATGAGTCGGGATCGACTCGACGGCACTGGGTTTTTGGGTAGTGACACTAGGACTTCGTATTTTGCCTCACGTCTGCTTCTCCGTCTGCCTCCTCCTTTCCGATTGGCTTTTCTCACATTGGCGGAAATTATGGCTGCTGGCAATTCCCACTCCTCTTCTTTTGAGCTTCAGTGACAGAGGACTGATTAGCCCAGTATGTGTTGGGCCAATTCCTCCCTTCTTTAGCTGTGACCAGGAGGGTGGGGTTCTGTGATTGACACAGTTTATGACTGGGGGGTGGGTGGCTACCTTTGGCTAACCAGTGGTGGCTAGAGAGACTACGATCTGTAACAAGATAACAGCTTTCATTCAAATACAGGGTTGGAGTTGGTGGTGGTGGTGGTGTGCGGTGGAGGGGCAGGGATGGGAGGGGAAAGGGACATTTCCCAGAAGAAGCAGGGAGAAGATGCTCTTCCAGGCAGAAATAAGAGGTTTTCCACTAGCAGTCTTTTGGTGAAAAATATCTACTTTTACTAATAATTCAGTTTATTTCATTTCAGGGAACAGTATTTGGTTTTGAGAGAAAAACCAATTTTTCAAACCAAAAACCAATTGAGAAATTTTACAGTTTGGTGTTTCCTAGTGACTGACTACTTGTGTGGTAGCACTGTTTGTGTGTGTTGTCTCTAATCTCCACAATCGCTTGAGGTGTATATTCCATTTTAGGAAATGAGAAAGCAGTTCTGAAAGTTGAGGTGACTTACTATAGGTCACATGACTAGTGAGAGGCAGAACTAGGATTCAGGTGACCAGGGTTTCTGGAATATAATCTGGAACAGTTTCCCCTGTATGATGCTTGCTCTTCGGCTCACTTTATCCAGAAAGTGGATAAAACTGTGTATCAAGTGCTGTCATAAAAAAATGAGTCATGAATAGCGTTCACTGTTATTTATGAAAAGGATCGATTTTTAGCTATGGAACTCTTCCTTCAAATGAAATTTTATGTGATAGTCAGGTATATAAAAGGGATAATACATAGTATCAGTCCTTTCTGGAGAGGAGAGGGCCCAGTGGCCCGTGGGCTTTAGCCTTCTCTTCCCTAGGGTCTTGAGGAGTTCTTTGGAAGCCACTTTGAATACTCTTTGTTTAGAATTGAGGAAACTGAGACCCAGGTAGGGTGAACGACTTGTTCTAATTGTATAGTCCATGGATTTCAGTCACGTTCTTGTTTTCAGTTGTAAGCTGAGTCACAAAGAGTTTGTTGCTAATGAAAAGAAGCACTCAGTTTACAAAAATCAATTAGAATTAATTCAGAGTTCCGTAGTTGCATTCCAGTTTGGTGGTACTTTTACGTAGTCTGTGGCATGTCATATCTGGGTCACAGTTCTCGTTAAACGTCTATTGCAGCTAAATCCGTGCGTTGAGGTAGAAGGCTAACAAGCACAGTTTTATATGGTATGGACTAGGACTAGTCTGAGCTCTTTACACAACATTTCTTATATCTTTGACTCATCTTCTGAAATACGTAAAATTCTGAATACATATTTAAATAGGAGAGTGTCAGAATTTGAGTAAATAAAATTCATGGGTAATATTTTAGACTTTGCTGATGTTATAATAACTTGTCTGTTCTAGTTTTGAATATCTTTTCTGTTACAAGTGTGAACGAGCAGTGAATTGGATAGAAGGAAGTTAATCTTCAGATTGGGTAAAAGAAGTTTATTTATTCCCCACGTCTAGACTTTTGTTCTCTCCTCCTAGGAGAGTCGAGCCCTACCCGCCGAGAAGCCGTGAAGAGAAGAACAGCGGAGTATCTCATGCGGGCAGAGAGTATCTCTGGCCTTTACAGGAAGCCTCAGCTTGATTCATCACAGGTATGCTTTTGTTTTATTTTGAATTTTCTTTAGCCACTTGTACTCTCTTATCTCTCAGCTATACTTCTAATTAGAATGTTTGAGAATTTTGGTCTTTGGAATTTTATCAATAATTTTCTTAAAATGTCTTGGTGGAAAGAAAAGCATTAAAGCACATCACTGAAAGTGGAATAAAATGCGACTTGCATTGTCCTTCTCTTCTTGGTCCTTTGTTACCCCCTAATCTCCCCATCAGTAACTTATACTGTCAAGACATCTATCTCTATTTGGATTTTTAAAAGTTAGATTATGATTTGCTGTGCAATTCCTATACAGTTTTACTGATTCTTGGTAAAACTGTTGTATTTAACTACTGTATTGTTACACAAATAATGCACGTGTTGTATGATTTTTTCCAGCTGTGCAACCCCTCACTCGTTATTTTCCTAGGCATGCTATGTGCGTCATGTGTGAGCACATTGTTTATTTGGGGTGTGTTGTTTGTGGAAAAATACGGTAATTTCTTTCATTGTAAGTGTAAGTCCTGCAAGTAGAGATCAATGGATCAGCTGGAACCGTAAAGGCAGAATTATAGCACAGATATTTAGGTGGCAGGGGGCTGCCTCTAGTATTATCTATCTGTGGTTGATTATTATTGTTTTTATGTCATACCTTTCTGGATTTGGTAAATTTCCAGAAGAAACTTTTATTTTTTTCTTTAATATCAAAGTAATTTTTGTCTGATACAATTTACGAATCGTATGGAGATGGGGAGGAGTGTTTAGTTTATTCTCTTCATTGGTCTAAGAGTCAGGCAGGCTTGGTTCATATCCCAGCTCTACCACTTGAAGCCGAGTAAAGCTGGACATAATACTTAACCCCACCTCAGAGCCTCAGTTTCTACATCTGAAAAATGGACATGATAATAATATAATTGAGGCTCAAAGATGGTTAAAGAAGAGAAATAATGAATTCATGAAGCTAGTCAAGAACCTCTAGAGGACATTTTACTTCAGTTATAGATGAGAAAATAACCAAGCATGCTCCTGACCAATAAGGCTTAATAGAATAAAATACAAAAGAGAAAGTAAAAATAAATGCTTAACGCACAAGAAAACCACCTTGCCTACTCTTCTCTAGCCTCCTTGCCTGTTACTATCCGCTTGCATGTATTAGATCTCTCTTGTATTTTCGTTAGAAAGTATACTCAAAGGGAAATTCTGACTAATGTCCGTCATGGTTCTGTTCTCCAAGTCGAAAGCTAAAAAAAAAAGGCTTTATATATTTATTTGCCTAATATAGGAAAGCTGATTATATTAGGTTGTATATTGAGTCATTACCCTTTGACTAGGGCTCTGAGTGTATACTCTAACAAACTAGATATGCTTTGGAGTTACACAAAACCTGGTGGCATAGACTCTATTCTGCCAGACCCCATAGCATGATTGAGGACCTGAAGTGTATACATAATTGAGGGAACAAAAGTTAAAGAGCCATGTAGAATAATAATGGGAGATTATATTAGAGAGGGTGAAAAGGGGTACTTACTAAATCAGATTTAATATGCTAGATTTTTTTCAGTGCCAAGAGTAGACAAGATGGTTTTATTGTATGTTAAGCATTTGTTTTTATTTTCTCTTCTGTATTTTATTCTATTAAGCCTGGCACTTACTGGTCAGGGGCGTGCTTAATTATTTTCTTATCTATAACTTAAGTTAAATGTCCTCTAGAGGTTCTTAATAGCTTGATGAATTTGTTATTTCACTTCTTCAACCAAATATTTGAGCCTCAATTTCAAACAACACAACGAAAAGATTTCTAAAGCTCCTTTAGCTTAGATTCTGTGCAATGATACTTTATACATGTGTAAACATTTATTTCTAGACTGTTCTATTAAGAAAATAAATCCTTTTTGGTTTTTCGAACTTTGTTGGTTATTGTTTTCCCCTTTGGTGTAGTCTAAACCATGACTCCCTCTACCACGGCTTCTCTGATGGTTTCAGCTTTCACTTTATTGAACTTGGGAGACTCTTAAGTGGTAAATATAAAAGTTCTGACTGTCTCAGTTGCTCATATTAATATCTTCTTCAGAAAAGGATAAAAAGGAACAAAAGCACTCTCCTACTTTTTCTTTTCTTCATTATTAAAAGACTCCAAGAAAATTTAAGGAGCAGGTTTCAGACAAAAGGGAAATGAGCTTTGTTTGATGTAAAGTTGAAGTCTTACCTGAAGGAGACAGGTCTTTAAAAAAAAAAAAAAAGTCAATGATTTTGAATGTTTTAAGAATTAATATTAGAAGGGGATTTCCTTGGGAAAGATATGGAATAGCTTTTTTTTTTTTTTTTGCTGTTTTTAGCTGTAGGGATTTTAAATTCAAGATCAGTGAAATTTAGAAAATGACAGTAAATGATCTAAATTTAGGATGTAAAAGATGGTGCAGTTTCTGAAGTGTGGATACGTTTGTATCGTGCACTTATAAGGTGTGGGTAGACGTTAACATGTCGAATATGTGCCAGTCCTGAATGTTTTGTGGATTTTGAGTACGAGTACTATAATAATATTGAAAATGCTTCCTTTGTGCATTTTGTTTGCTGGTATTATTAGTTGGTAGTTTTCAGTTTTTCTTTAGAAAATATGTTAAAACAAATATTGTCACCCTCAGTGGGACATGGGCTAAGCAGAGGTGGAAATCAAGGGCATTCTAAATCAGTAACAGGACGCAATTAAGCGTCAGGCTTGAGATGTGACCTAAAAGAGACTTAGGAAACTGGATATTGAAGATGAGTAGGTTGCCAGTGGTGGCGCAATGGTTAAGCACTTGGCTGCTAACCAAAAGGTAGGTGGTTGGAAGTCTCCAGTGTCTCTGAGGGAGAAAAGACCTGGCGATCTGCTCCTGTAAAGATGACAGCCTGGGAAACCCTGTGGGGGCTCTTCTGCTCTCCCCTGTATGGTTGCTGTGAGATGGAATTGACTTGGTGACACACAGCAGCAGCAACAACTTGTTGCCAGTGACAGTCCTTGCAAAAAAATCTATGGGTGAAGCCATGTTCAGAAACTAGTAGTTCAGAGTGTGGGTTCCCGATACATTCTTTGTAGTGCCTTCCCTCTACCCTTGGTTACTTATTTTTCCCCAAGTAATGGTGACTTACTCTAGGGTATTTAAGGAGGAGTAAAGGAGTCCTGGAGGTGCGATGGCTAAGCACTCAGCTGCTAACCCAAAGGTTGGTGGTTTGAGCCTACCCAGCACCTCTGAGGTACAAAGATCTGGCGTTCAGTTCATGTAAAGATAACAGCCAAGAAGACTCTTTGGGGCAGTTCTACAGTGTCACGTGGGGTCTCTATAAATCAGAGTCTACCCAGCAACAACAGCAACTAAACTCACTTCAAATGCAGTGGTGGACCAGCACTATTAGTGGTAACATGTTAACTGAATCAGAATCTTCACTTGAACACGTTCCTCGGGGATGCGTGTGCATGTTGCAGTTTGAGACGTGGTAAGCAGAGAGCTAGATCTCCTTGAGAGGTCTGTCATCAAACTGAGAGAATAATGTGAAAAAGACTGTGGGCAGCCTAAACAGCAGCTATAAAAAACCCCCAACAAAACAAAAACAAGCATAAGATTCCCCAAACCCCTTAGAGAATGTAGATCACGAATAGTAAACTGATTTTAACTAGTGTGCCAACTCTAATCCACTGGTAAACCAAAAAACCAAACCTGTTGCCGTTGAGCTGATCCCAACTCGTGGCAACCCCATGTGTTAGAGAGTAGGACTGCTCCACAGGGGTTTCTAGGCTAAGATCTTTCCAGAAGCAGATTGCTGGGCCTTTGTTCCGTGGTGATGCTGGGTGGGTTTGAACTGCCAACCTTTAGGTTAGTAGTCGAGCATAAACTGTTTGTGCCACCCAGGGACCGGTAAACCAAAAACCAAATGTATTGCTGTTAAATCGATTCTGACTCCTAGTGACCCTATGGGACAAAGTGGAACTGCCCCATAGGGTTTCCAGGGAGCAGCTGGTAGATTTTTTTTTTTTTAGTTGTGCTTTAAGCGAATGTTTATAAATTAAGTCAGTCTCTCATACAAAAACTTACACACACCTTGTTATGTACTCCTAGCTGCTCTCCCCCTAATGAGACAGCACACTCCTCCTCTCCACTCTATATTCCCTGTGTCCCTTCAGCCAGCTCCTGTCCCCCTCTGCCTTCTCATCTCACCTCCAGACAGGGGCTGCCCACATAATCTCACGTGTCTAGCCAAGAAGCTCACTCCTCACAGCAGCTGGTGGATTTCAACTGTCAACCTTTTGGTTAGCAATGGAGCTCCTAACGACTACACCACCAGGGCTCTCAGGGCCCAGTAAAAAACAAACAAAAAAAACCATTGCTGTCAAGTCGATTCCAACTCCTAGCGACCCTATAGGACACAGTAGAACTGCCCCATACGGTTTCCAAGAAACGCCTGGTGGATTTGAACTGCTGACCTTTTGGTTAGTAGCTGCAGCTCTTAACCACTGTGCCACCAGGGTTTCCAGGGCCTGGTAGTAGCTGCCAAAAGCACCGTATTGAGAAGAGTTCTGAGACAGAGATTATTAACAGAGATGTCTTCCATGGGCTGGATCAGTTGAGTGAAATGCACTTGCCATCTCTGGTTTTGAAGATTGTTGGATCGTCAGATACTCTTGCCTCTCGCCCACTCCTCGCCCCTGCATTTAGCTTCAGTGTAGTTGAATACAGCCACTTCTTGCTTCTCTAGACATCCTCTGCTGTAATCCATTGCTGTCGAGTCTATTCCAACTCATAGCGACCCTACAGGACAGAGTAGAACTTCCCTGTAGGGTTTCCAAGGAGCAGCTGGTGGATTTGAATGGCCGACCTTTTGGTTAGCAGCCGAACTCTTAACTGCTGCGCCACCAGGACTCCTCTGCTGTAGGAGCTAATAAATATAAGTGAAAATCTTACTTTTTTATTCATGAAAGCAGCCCTGTTGCCTAGAAATACACTGCCCCCCCTCCGCCACTTTTGTGTTGGGTCGAAGTTTTCCTTAATGTTGTTATATTATTTTATGAGTAAGATTTAGTTCCTCCTTACCAGTTACCTAGCTACCTCATCTTGGACAGGTTCTTTAACCCTGCTGCTTCTAGTTTCCTCCTCCGAAAAAAAAGTGAGAGAGAATGTTGTACGTGATCTCTAGGGTCTCTTTCAAGCTCTTAAATTCTGTAGATTCAGGTTTACTTTTGCCATCCGAAAAGAATAGATCTATAGGGTTCTACTGATTTTCAATGTGCATACTGTCTAAGAAATACAGGACCTTTTACTGATGGTTTTATTTCATAATCTTTCTTTGTGCTTTTCTCTGATCTGAAGCTTTTTGGTGCAGTTAGAGTAGAAAGGGAGCTTTCATGCTCACCCTGCCTTTGTTTTTCCCCATTCCAGTGTCCCCTTCCCTTCTCTGCAGGAGGAAACTGTCCAAACCACTGTTTTTACTGGGCTCCTCCTGGTATAAAGACTGTCTAGACTCCAGGGAACGTAGTCTAGACTTTTCTTCTGGCATTCAAGGCCTGTGAAATCTGACTGACCCTAAGTATGTAATTTTATTTTCCTCTGTTTTCCAGTTTGAGCATTTTCCCCATCAGGTCTGCATCTGACCCACTACACGTATAGCGTTTGTTTCCTGACGTAATTTCCTCTGAGCATTTTGAGAGTGCTTTTAAGTCCCACTTCCTTCTGAGACCACAGTTCATTACACACCAACCAGTGACTGACTTCTGCTGTCCTACATTTTTTTAAAAACAATGTTTTATTGTTAACTCTTCACATATTTGGCGTATCTCCTCAAATCAACGGTGAACTTCTTGAGGCTAGGGACTGCCTTTGGATGGCTTATATCGTTTCCCGTATCATGCACATATGGGTACAGTCATTATTGTGGAAGTTTCTGTAACAGATTTTGTAGTTTGCTTTCTTTGCCGGTGAAATTGCTAGAGTGAGCTGATAACATTTTTTGGAAACTGAGAGATTCAATGGTATCAGGAATTTGAAGGGTAACTTTTGACCTGGAATAAATAAAGTAGGAGGCCGAGATATTGGAGGCATTGGTCATATTTTCAAAGATAAATGTAACGGATGAAATATCCTTTAAAGGGTTCTTTTGCTCCTATAGCTTTTCCCAGCATTCTTTTTGCCAGAGTGACAAGCAGCTCTTACTTCTTGATTTGGGGCAGAGGAAGATGAATTCCCAATTGTCAGTATTTGTGGTGCAATGGAAAGACAACCAGCATTAGAGTGAGGAGCTGAAGTTCCAGTCAAGGTCCTTTCACTGTCTCTTCCTGACAACAGATGCACACGTAGCCATCCTGAACTCTGCTTATCTGGGGATCACGAGATAATGTAAATTAATCAGTTGGAAGATAGTATTTGTGTTATTTATCTGTTTACGTGTGTAACATTAAAATATCTTAGTTTGTATAGACTTAAAAGTTCTCTTTAGACTTCCAGCTTTTACGGAGGCAGAGATATATGTATCTGTTTTATATCTAGCATAGCACCTCATGAAGTGAGATGTTAGTTTTTTTTTTTTAAACTTACACTGGGAGTCTAAATCAAATCTTAAAAAAATTATTATTGCCTAGTCCAGCTGTCACTATCACCAGCTTTCTCAAGTCAACCCTTTGCCGTCCAGTTGATTCTGACTCATAGCGACCCTGTAGGATAGAGTAGAATTGCCCCATAGAGTTTCCAAGGAGTGCGTGGTAGATTTGAACTGTCAGCCTTTTGGTTAGCAGTTGTAGCTCTTAACCACAGCACCACCAGGTTTCCTCTCAAGTTAAGTGTCTTTAAAAAATAAGTCTTACTACCGTTCATCAAACATGACCTCTTCAGATACGTTGAAGCTGGCATTTGCTCACTCAACCTAAAAACCGACAAAAAAAAAGGAAAGTCATTAGAATCGCTGCTTGTAGAAAATTTTATAAGCCGCGGTTTTCCCAGTGGTAAATGACACCTAATTTATCTAATCTCTTGCTTTCTTCCTCTCTCCATTCTCTGTTTCATTTCTCCCCTCTCCTTCTAACTAATTGAACACTAGCAACCTGCTGGGCCCTGTGAGTGCAGGGATGAGTGAGGCACGTTTCTTGTTCTCATGGGGCTCCTGCCTCGTGGTATTGTCTGCACAAGGACCTGAAGTCTCAATAAAATGGTATCTCATAACTGCTAACCATGGTGTTTGGTTAATCAGGATATTTTTATCTTCCACTCTTTTGGGGAAAAACTTTCCTATATATTCTAATAGATTTTTGACAACAAAAAATCTGTTTTAAGAATATAATAGGGTTTTGTGTCTCCTGCCATCATTTGTAGCATCATCATTTTAATAAAAGGCTGAATCTAGCACTACTCACTGGTTGTAAATGCCAAATGGAGGTGTCCGAAGAGTTCATCTAGTTTAATGTCTTGTTTTACTGACAGAGAAAAACTAAGAACAACGGATGGAAAGTTAGGATTATTCTTTTATTGTGTAGGTGCTGAAGTATCCATTTCTGTATTCGTTGATTTTTTTTTTTTTTTTGTCTTTTTTGGAGCTAGCAGACTAAATTTTTCATAGCACAGATGTTTAAGTATTTTTCATCTGTAAATCATCTCATTTCTAGGCTTAAGCAACTTCAGGTCTATTAATTATTCATCGTATGTTGGGGTTTCCAAATTTTTTACCATTATTGGTAATTCTTTTGGATGAACGTGAGTCTGCTAATCCCTGTTAAACATGTCGTGTATACTTACATTGTAACATTAAAGGATTTTAATTTCATGATGAGGGAGAATGGCTTGTGTCCCTCCCCACCAAGTCTACCCATTCCTCCCTCGTCTTCTAGGTCTTCCCATTCTCAGTTACTGCTGAACCGTCTGGGGTAGATACAAGGCTGTGACTGGTTGTTGGTCCAGTTATCCATTTGTTTCAAAGTTTTGTTATAGGTTCACTGTTCTGAATTGAATTATTGCTCTAAAAGCTCTATTAGCTCATTAATTTTTCTTTTTAAAATTTTGTTTTCAATGTTATCATGATTTATTTACTTACAACTCTTTTCTTTTTGATTTTCTTAATTTTATATTGCAGACAAACAGAAACTTCCTTCTTTCATCTTCCCACTTTCTGATTTAGGATAAATTTAGTTTCCTTTGGACTGGCATTTGCTTCAGCAGGCAGTCTTCCTTCAAGTACCTCCCTGATTGATGTATAATCTTTGATATCTTCCATTAGCCTCCAGGATCACTAAGTTCAAGGCCCCCTTGGAACCTAAGGAGCCCTGCCGAGGAGCTGAAGGCCTTCAGAGTCCTTGGGGTGATTGACAAGGTAACTCTTCAGTGTCTCTTCAAGAGTTCAGTCATAAATCGACTGCATGCTGACATTCTGCCTTTGAAGCTTTGGATCTTAAGGATATGAAACAAAAGGAGAAAAATGACTCAAATACATCTGCACTTTGAAATAACAAAAGCAGAAGAGAAAAGGCTTTTATCTAAGCAATTCATATAAGGTCATGCAAAATATATTTGAGCTGAAGGAGAAGGTGCGTGTTTGTTGTCGTTTAGTAAGGGGCTTGGTTTTTAAAAAATGGTGTGGCAAGGTAAAGATGCACTTTGTGTTAGTTAAACTCGTGAGTCAGTTGTTGTTCATTGTTACCTGATATAGTCAATCTAGTGGTCAAAAAGGAAAGTGATATTCTCCTAATAACTAGCACTTATCGAGCACCTGGAGCCCTGGTGGTGCAGTGGTTAGCAGCTCGGCTGCTAACCAAAAGGTCAGCAGTTTGAGTCCATCAGTTGTTCCTTGGAAACCCTGTGGGGCAGTTCTGCTGTGTCCTGGGGAGTTGCTGTGAGTTGGAATCGACTCAGCGGCAGTGCATTTGGCTTTGGGTTATTCCACACCTACTCTGTGTCAGGGCCTCTGTTAGGCGTTCGGTATAACACATCTTATATTCTTCTTCCCACAGCCTGTTATTTGCATCTTGGTGGAGAAACTGATGTTTAGACCAGGTGAAGTAACTTGCCCAGAAGTCATATAGCTAATTCAGGGTTGTTGTTGGGTGCCGTCGAGTCAATTTTGACTCGTAGTGATGCCGTTGACCCCATGTGACAGAGTAGAACTGCCCCATAGAATTTCTAGGCTGTGATCTTTACAGGAGCGGATTGCCAGATCTTTTCTCCCACAGAGTTGCTGGTTGGGTTCAAACCTCCAGCCTTTTGGTTTTAGTGGCCAAGTGCTTGACCATTGCGCCATCAGGGTTCCTGGAATGTATACCGAGATCTTCTTGGTTCCAAAAGCTACTGTTCTCCCCCTCCCAACCCACATACTTTTAAACTTGGATAGAAATACTGAGCTAACAAAGATACTGCACCCAAATTTGGTGGCATCCCAGATATGCAAAATATTAATTATGCTGGGCCTGTAGATAGTTTACAAGGGTAATTTAAGCACTATAGCCAATAAGCCATATCTTAAGTACTGTATTTTAATATATTTGGTCAACCACCACTTTGCCATTCAAAGTAAAAGAAAGTGTTGTATTTAATATTAAGGTATAATTTAACTTCGGTCTTTTTCACCATTAGCTATCTCTTATGAAGCACTCTGGTGTCATGTAACTTAATGTTGGTTGAGTACTTTTTGTGTAGTAAAGGCTGCAGGTGATCCCACACATAAATTGACAGTGTGGAGTGTACCTCAGGCAAGTCAGACAGTGACACCTTGAGGTGCTCTGAGGGGGGCTTTAGGCTGGAAGTTATGTCACACTGTCAGTGTCATTAAATCCTATGAGTGTCCTCCCTCCCCCCGCCCCAAATAAGTTTTATATTGACTGAAATTTGAACCTAAGGAATTCTAAATAGGAGGACATTGTTTTTTTAGACCCTAAAGAGTTTCTTTAACCCTGTTTTCTCTAGGCTTTCCGGTTTGGAGACTATTCTGTTTGAGAATAGATGGAAGCAAAATAGAAACTGAACAGTTCTAGGTTCTTAGGTTTCTGGGCGGCAGGTACGCCTTCTTGATGTACGGTGTCTGCCTCTGCTCTCGGATCTGGTTTTTTTTTTTTTTTCTTGTTAGAATGTCATCATTTGTTGCTATTATCTAATCATGCGTAAGTTACCTCGAAGTCCTGAGTCTCAGAGGTTTTTACAGACAAGGGACTTTTGACGGTGGAGGAATTCCTCAATTGTATACTGAGGTATAATTTATTAGTGTCTGCTCTCTTTAACCTGGGAGGTGTTTGGTGTTTAGAAGGTGACATCTAACTTTTCTAAGTAGAGATGGGGAAATATGTATTTTGAGAATTAATAAGCTTTGCAAAAAATCTTTTAGAATTTATAATACGTCTTCATTGCAAAAAATGAATACGTGGATTTTTCAAAAATGGAAAAATTTTTTAAAGATAAATTCCTTCTCATTATACTGAGAAATATTTAAAATTTGGGTTTTAGAAACTTCAAGTTTGCAAGAAAAGTGTCGAATAAATCAAAAGGCTAGAAAATACACGGTGCATTAGTCCAGCCCCAACAACACAGTTTCTCTGATTCTGTTTTGTTACAGCGTTAGCTCTTTAGGGGTTGAGTGTTGTTACCTGTTGGATTAGGAAAATAAAATTTCCTTAGGAGTAGAGTTTTTACAAACTTTTATATAGAGAATAAAGCAGATTTGTACACTAAAAGAATGTGGGCTCCATGAGAATAAGATTGTGTCTTTCTTGTTTACCGCTATATTCTCAGCACCTAGGACCACGCAGGCACATAGTAAATGTTTGTTGAATTGAAACTTGAGTTACTAGAGTGTGTTATATAAAGAGTGACACCTACTGGTGCAATGTGAGACTGCTACCTGCGACCATTCTGCAAAGTGACCATTCTGAAGGTCTTCACTGCTGTTGTTGTTAGGTGCAGTCAAGTTGATTTTTGAATCAGAGTGACCCAATATGACAGAGTAAGACTGCCCTATAGGGTTTCCTAGGCTGTAATCTTTACAGGAGCAAATGACCAGGCCTTTTTTCCTGCAGAGCCACTGAACAGGCTTGAACTGCCAACTTTTGGTTAGCAGCTGAGCGCTTAAGCATTGTGCCACCAGGGCTTCTTGTCTTTATGCATAAGGACAGTGATTCCATAACTATGTCTTGGTCTACTATTCAAAGGGAAATAAATAGCTTTCCGTTCTTTAATTGCTGTTATAAAATCCTTTGCTAACTAGATATGCAACAAGAAATTTAAGCATTAGTGCTCTTGGAATGTAGATAAGCTGGTGTACACTCAGAAGCAAGAATGATTTAAGGCTGATGAAGGTCCTCAAAATCACGTCATATGAATAGCAGCTAAAAAACGAGAGGACGTTGAACGTTATGAGACATGTGGCCTTCAGATATTTGAAGGAGTGTCCTGGATAGAGTGACGGTAACATTTATCGTTCAAATCGGGACACTTTTGGGGGTAAAAGATGATATAAAGGATGCTGGAACAACAGGTGCGAACCGGAATCATCTTGGGTCTGATTTCCCTGGGGAAATGGTTATGAAGGACTTGTTTATTAATATCACCACAGGATACAACTAGAATGAAATAAGTAGAAGTTTCAGAGAAATACATTTTGGCTCACAGTTGGAAATACCTATCAAAAATTAGGCTTGACCAAAGGTGGTGGACTCCTTAGATCTTAAGAGTTTCTTGTCATTAACCAAAAAAAAAAAAAAACAAAAAACAAGAACAAACCAGTTGCTGTTTGAGTCGATTCCTAGTCATAGTGATCCTATAAACCCAAAAACCAAACGCACTGCCGTCGAGTTGATTCCGACTCCTAGTGACCCTATAGGACAGAGTAGAACTGCCCCATAGAGTTTCCAAGGAGCGCCTGGCAGATTCAAACTGCCGACCTCTTGGTTAGCAGCTGTAGCACTTAACCACTACGCCACCAGGGTTTCCTTCGTGATCCTATAGGAGAGTAGAACTGTCCCATAGGGCTTCCAAGGAGTAGCTGGCGGATTTGAACTGCCACCTTTTTGGTTAGCAGCAAACTTTAAACCACCGCGCCACCAGGGCTCCCTTGTCATTAGGGGTTCTCAAATAAAGGCTGAAGAACCACTGATGGTGGCCTTATGGAGGGCGTTCAAGCACTGGATGAGTTTTTACATTAGATGACTTCGTAAGAGTTCTTCTAGCCCTCGGATTCATTTACTAATACTTTTCACACAACAGTAGGGGAAGGTTGAAATCAGCATAAAACACAGTGGGATGATGAAGGTGGGTTGCTGGCACGTTCACAGGAGTTTGTGCATGTGTGGGGGCAACCCTACACGTTTGTGTGTGTGTGTGGTGTGAAGGTATGGAGTGTGTTTATGTTTATGTGTGTATTGGGATTGTCTTTATATAAATAATTTGCAGTTGAGATAGAAATCCGGATTGGTAGTCGATATTAAGATGCCCTAGGACGAAGAGAGTTTCTGAGAAAGACTACTGTTTTATAATTTATCTGTTAAAAGGCTAAAGGGACCTGTGATATTCTTATAACTCCCTGTGAGTCTATAGTTATTTCAAAGTAAAAGCAAAACAAACAAACAAAAAAGACTAAGAAAAACACTAGCTTGAACACAGAGTAATAATTCCAAAATTTGATCCCCTTCTAGCTCTTCTGGTTTGTTGTGGCCAGTGAGTCATACTGTGTGTGTGTGTGTAGAGCTCATAGGAAGAATGTTGAAGATGGTATGACTGTATTGCCCAAATTTGTTATTACTCCTAGAAAACAACTTAAATAGGATGCTTGATTAACATAAGATGTCAAGTCATTGTTATAAGAGATGCCACGTACTTTATAAAGCTATCATGATTTATCAGGTCGCGTACCTTGGCATTTTATAATCAAGATAGCATCCCAACTTTATCTGATGCTTTACAGGCAGAATTCTTAGGTTGACCAGGCATTGGAAAAATGCAGGATTTTCTACTTTGCAGCTAAAATATGATTGAGTAAATTTGTAGAAATTTTTCAAATTGAGTAACTAATGAAAAAGATTGGTATTTTTTGTTTCCCCAGATGCCTAAGTAATATCTTCTATGACGCTTTATAGAAAAAATTGTTCTCCCTGGGAACATAGAAGCATCAATATTTGGGTATTTGCTCACTGAGGGAACATTGGGTTGAACTGGATTTATAAATATTTGTCCTTTATTTAAACAGTGTTGTAAAAATATTACCTGGTATCTTCAGTGATATCAAATCACAGTATGTTAGATTTTAGCTTCTGGAAAGATATAGTAGATGTACTCTACCCTATTCCTTCACTAAGTACAGCTAAAAATCTCTGGACATTGTATAGTGAATAAACGTAAGAAGAGTCTGAGAAGTGGAAAGAAGGAAGATTGGCTAGTGACCTTGGAACCGAAAGAACTACGTGGCAGTGAGTTCCTTCAGTTTTCTTTTTGCCTTGTATATCCCAGACAGGATACTGGAGAATCTGGCAACTTGGAAAAGCCAGTAGATACAGACAAAAAAAGCAGACCCAAGAAAAGCCTGTTGTTTCTAGCCAAAGGAAAAGAAAAAGGTTCACTTGGCAAGACTGAGAACTTTTAGACAATAACTGCTCTACTCTAGGCAAGCACCATAGGAAAAATGATGTTCCTACTCCTACCCCTTTTAGTGAAGGCCAAGTGGGGAGCCTAGACTTCCCTCCGTGCCAGGCTGTAACAAGGTGCCCCAAACCCCTTGTTGGGGTGATGCCAGGGAAGGCAAAGTGGGGAGCTGGGACTTTTGTCTTCACTGGGTGGAAGGAGACATGTCAGTTGACACCATGTAGGGAGTTTAGGCTTTCAGTCCCAGCTGGTGCTAATGAGGCATTCCTTTCCTGCTCCACTGGGGTGGTGTCAGAGGAGACCTAGTGGAGGTCCAGGACTTAGATCACTGCCCAATGTTAAAGAAGCCACCCCCATGTGGTGTCAGTTGAGAAGTAATGAGGTGTCCTTGCCCCTCCTGGCCAGGGTAGCATCAGTGGAGGCTTGAACTCTTCCACCTGGCAGTAACAAGGAGTCATCCTCTCCTCCTATGGGTATCAGTGAAAGCCAAGTGGGAAAACTGAACTACCACCTCCACCTGGAAGTAATAAGCTGGCACCTTCACCCCCCACCCCCATTGGACTGGTGTTAGAGGAGGATTGATAAGTGATTTACTATATTTTTACACAAAAACACGCACCTTCTACGTTTGTTTCCAACCGTGCCCTTCCCCCTTGAGGTATTTCCATAAACGTGCTATGCTAAATTTTTTACAGCAACATGTGGAAAATTCACATAGCCACGCTTATGAAAATATCTCACGAGGGGAGAAAGTGGTTGACAAACGAACGTAGAAGGCACGCGTTATTTGCGTAAAATACAGTACATAAGATCCAAAGTCTCATAACATAATACTACAAATTCCCAGGTTTCTGTTGAAAAGCACTCATCATATCAAGAACCAGGAAGATGTCAACTTCAGTGAAAACAGACAACCAACAGATACCAACACTAAAATGACACAGAGGTTAGAATTTTCTGACAAGGACTTTAGAGCAGCCATTATAAAAATGCTTCATTGACCAGTTCTGAATATGCTCAAAACAAATGAAAAAATTGAAAGCCTCAACAAAAAACTAGAAAGTGTCGGCAGAGATATAGAAGATACAAAGAAAAACCAAATAGGTGTTTTAGAACTGAAAAGTAAAACAAGAACAACAAACAACTTGGTGGAATTAATAGCAGAATGAATAGGAGAGAGAAAGAGTCTTTGCACTTGAAGATAGAACGATAGAAATTACTTAGTCTGAACAACTGAGAAAAATACATTGAAAAAAATAAAAATGACCAGAGCCTCAGTAACCTGTGGGACTAAATCAAATGATCTAACATTTAGAGTCACAGAAGGAGAAGAGAAAGAAGATGAGACTGAAAAGTATTTGAAGAAATAATGGCTGAAAATTTCCTAAATTTGGCAAAAGACATAAACCGACAGATTTATGAAATTAAATGAACTCCTAACAGTATCCTTCTTCCTAGTCTGTCTTGCAGTAAGACAGACTAGGAAGAAGGACCCGACATTCTACTTCTGAAAAGAATTAGCCAGTGAAAACCTTACGAATAGCAGTGGAACATGCATGATCTGATATAGTGCCAGAAGATGAGCCCCCCAGGTTGGAGGGCACTCAAAAGATGACTGGGGAAGAGCTGGCTCCTCAGGGTAGTAGAGTCAGCCTTAATGATGTGGGTGGAGTCAAGCTTTCAGGACCTTCATTTACTGATATGGCATGACTCAAAATGAGAAGAAACAGCTGCAAACTTCCATTAATAATCAGAACCTGGGATGTACGAAGTATGGATCTAGGAAAATTGGAAATTATAAAAGAAATGGAATGCATAAACATCGATATCCTAGGCATTAGCGAGCTAAAATGGACTGATATTGACCATTTTGAATCAGATAATCATATAGTCTACTATGCTGGGAATGACAACTTGAAGAGGAATGGGTGTTGCCTGCATTGTCAAAAAAGAACATTTCATGATCTAACCTGAAGTACTGTGCTGTCAATGATAGGATAATATCCGTACACCAAGAAGGAAGACCAGTTAATATGACTATTATTCAAATTTATGCACCAACCACTAAGGCCAAAGGTGAAGAAATTGAAGATTTTTATCGGCTTCTGCGGTCTGAAATTGATCGAACGTGCAGTCAGGATGCATCGATAATTACTGGTGATTGGAATGTGTAAGTTGGAAACAAAGATGAAGAATCAGTAGTTGAAAAGTATGGCCTTGGTGATAGCAACAATGCCGGAGATCGAATGATAGAATTTTCCAAGTGCAGTGACTTCTTCATTGCAAATACGTTTATTCACCAACATAAATGGAGACTGTACACATGGAGGAAACTCTGGTGGCGTTAGTGGTTAAGAGCTACGGTTGCTAACCAAAGGGTCAGCAGTTCAGATCCACCAGGCGCTCCATGGAAACCCTATGGGACAATTTTACTCTGTCCTCTAGGGTTGCTATGAGTTGGAGTCAACAGCAACAGGTTTGGTTTTGGTTTTATACACATGGTCCTCACCAGGTGGAACACACAGGAATCAAATCAACTACATCTGTGGACAGAACAGAGACAATGGAAAAGCTCAATATCATCAGTCAGAACGAGGCCAGGGGCCAACTGTGGAACAGACCATCAATTGCTCATATGCAAGTTCAAGCTGAAACTGAAGAAAATCAGAGCAAGTCCATGAGAGCCAAAATACAACCTTGAGTATATCCCATTTGAATTTAGAGACCATCTCAAGAATAGATTTGACACGTTGAACACTCATGACCGAAGATCAGATGAGTTGTGGAATGAAATCAAGGACATCATCCATGAAGAAAGCAAGAGGTCATTGAAAAGACAGGAGAGAAAGAAAAGACCAAGATGGATGTCAGAGGAGACTCTGAAACTTGCTCCCAAACGTCGAGCAGCTAAAGCAAAAGGAAGAAATGATGAAGTAAAAGAACTGAACAGGAGATTTCAAATGGTGGCTCAAGAAGACAAAGAGAAGTATTATGACACGTGGAAAGACCTGGATATAGAAAACTAAAAGCGAAGAACACGCTCGGCATTTCTCAAGCTGAAAGAGCTGAAGAAAAAAATTCAAGCCTCGAGTTCCAATAGTGAAAGATTCTATGGGGAAAATATTAAACAACGCAGAAAGCATTAAAAGAAGATGTAAGGAGCACATGGAGTCACCATACCACAAAGAATTAGTTGATGTTCAACCATTTCAAGAAGTAGCATATGATCAGGAACCGATGGTACTGAAGGAAGAAGTCCAAGCTGCTCTGAAGGCATTGGTGAAAAACAAGGCTCCAGGAATTGACGTAGTATCAATTGAGATGTTTCAACAAACAGATGCAGCACTGGAGGTGCTCACTCGTCTGTGCCAAGAAATATGGAAGACAGCTTCCTGCCCAACTGACTGGAAGAAATTCATATTTATGCCTGTTCCCAAGAGAGGTGATCCAACTGAACGTGGAAATTATAGAACAAAACCATTAGGGTCACACGTAAGCAAAATTTTGCTGAAGTTCCTTCAAAAGCAGCTGCAGCAGTATATCGACAGGGGACTGCCAGGCATTCAAGCTGGATTCAGAAGAGGACGCGGTACCGGGGATATCACTGCTGATGTCAGATGGATCCTGGCTGAAAGCAGAGAATATTAGAAGGATGTTTACCTGTGTTTTATTGACTATGCAAAGGCATTCGACTGTGTGGATCATAACAAATTATGGATAACATTGTGAAGAACGGGAATTCCAGAACACTTGATTGTGCTTGTGAGGAACCTTTACATAGATCAAGAGGCAGTTGTCCGGACAGAACAAAGGGATACTGTTTGGTGTAAAGTCAGGAAAGGTGTGCGTCAGGGTTGTATCCTTTCACCATATCTATTCAATCTGTATGCTGAGTAGATAATCCTAGAAGCTGGTCTATATGAAGAAGAATGGGGCATCAGGATTGGAGGAAGACTCATTAACAACCTGCATTATGCAGATGACACAGCCTTGCTTGCTGAAAGTGAAGAGGACTTGAAGCACTTAGTAATGAAGACCAAAGACCACAGCCTTCAGTATAGACTACGCCTCAACATAAAGAAAACAAAACCCTCACAACTGGACCAATAAGCAACATCATAATAAACAGAAAAAAGATTGAAGTTGCCAAGGATTTCATTTTACTTGGTTCCACAATCAACACCCGTGGAAGCAGCAGTCAAGAAATTAAAAGATGCATTGCATTGGGAAAATCTGCTGCAATGGACCTCTTTAAGGTGTTGAAAAGCAAAGATGTCACCTTGAAGGCTAAGGTGCCCCTGACCCACGCCGTGGTATTTTCAATCACACCATATGCGTGTGAAAGTTGGACAGTGAATAAGGAAGACTGAAGAAGAATTGACGCCTTTGGATTGTGGTGTTGGCGAAGAATATTGAATATACCACGGACTGCCCAAAGAACGAACAAATCTGTCTTGGAAGAAGTGTAACCAGAATGCTCCTTAGAAGCAAGGATGATAAGACTGTCTTACATACTTTGGACATGTTGTCAAGAGGGATCAATCCCTGGAGAAGGACATCATGCCTGGTAATGTACAGGGTCAGAGGAAAAGAGAAAGACCCTCAACAAGGTGGATTGACACAGTGGCTTCAATGGTGGGCTCAAATGTGGCAACGATTATGAGGATGGTACAGGACCTGGCAGTGTTTCATTTTCTTGTGCATGGGGTCACTATAAGTCAGAACCGACTGGAGAGCACCTAACAACAACAACAACGCAACAGGATAAATCCAAAGAAATGTATGGCAAGGCTCACTGTAATGATTGAAAGCTGTGCTAGAGGTACAGCACTTTACCTGTATAAGACAGACAATTCTAATGACAGTGATTTCTCATCAGAAACCATGGAGGTCAGAAGGAAGTGTCCCAACATTTTTACATGCTGAAAGTACAATTTTGTCAACCCAGAATTCTACATTCAGTGCAAACGTCCTTTAGGAATGAAGGGGGAAATGAACACATTCTCAGATAGACGAACACTAAGAGAATTTGTTGCCAGCAAATCTCTATCCTGAGAGAATAGCTAAAGGAAATTCTCTAAACAGAAAGGAAATTATAAAGAAAGGAATTTTGAAATATTAGGGAGGAAGAACAATGGAAAGAGTAAAAATCGACCAGTACAACAGACATTCCTTCTCCTCTTGAATTTTCTAGATCATGTTTTATGGAAATTTTAACACTGTCCGATGTGGTTCTAAATGCATATAAAGGAAATATTTATGATAATTATATTATCAATGGGGGAAAATAAAAAGACATGAAGAGAACTAAGATTTCTACACTTTGCATGACATGGTAAAATGATGATACTAGTAGACTACGATAAGTTATGTGTGTATAATGAAATAACTAGAACAACCACTGAAAAAGCTATACAGAGAGATACACTCAAGGACACTATAGATAAACCAAAATGAAAGTCTAAATAGTGTTACAGTAACCTACAAGAAGGCAGAAAAAAGAAAACAGAGAGAACAAACAGAAAACAAGCAAAATAACCTGGCAAACTTAAACCCTAATTCATCAATGATTAGATTAAATATAAATAGTCCAAATACACAAATTGAAAACAGATATTGCAGAGTGAATGAAAAACCTGACCCAACTATACTGTGTCTACAAGAAACTCACTTAAAATATAATGATGTAGGTAGGTTGAAAGTAAAGGGATGGACAAAGGTATGTCTTGCAAATATTAATCAAAGGAAATCAGGGTGGCTTTATTAATATTAGATAAAGTAGGCTTCAGAGAAGGAAAATGACCAGAGGCAGAGAGGGACATTTTATAATGACAAAAGGGTCAATCTGCCAAGAAGACATAGCAATTCTAATGTGTATGCATCAAACATCAGTTTTTTGAAATATGTGAAGCAAAAACTTACAGAACTGAAAGGAGAAATACACAAATCCAGGATTATAGTTGGAGACTTCAACACCCTCTTTCAATAATTGATAGAACAAATAAAAAATTGGTAAGGACACAGAA
This sequence comes from Loxodonta africana, assembly GCF_030014295.1. Classification (NCBI taxonomy): domain Eukaryota; kingdom Metazoa; phylum Chordata; class Mammalia; order Proboscidea; family Elephantidae; genus Loxodonta; species Loxodonta africana. The sequence continues at coordinate 63,999,293 of NC_087366.1, read as the reverse complement.
GAACCCAGCGGAACCATCAGCCAACAGGATCTAATCAACATTTGTAGAACATGGTATACAATTGCAGAATCCACATTTTTTCCAAGTGTCCATGGGACATATTAAAAAAAAAAAAAAAACCCACTGTCGATGAGTCGATTCCTACTCATAGCGACCCTGTAGGACATATACCAGGCATTAAAAGGATAATAAAGGAATACTACAAACAACTCTGTATACATAGCTGAAATAGACCAATTCCTATAAAAGTACAAACTACCACAACTCACCCAATCTGAAATAGATTATTTGAATCGCTTTATGACTGTTAAGGAGCCATGGTGGTGCAGTGGTAAAGAGCTCGGCTGCTAACCAACGTTTGGCTGTTCGAGTCCACCAGCTACTCCTTGGAAACCCTGTGGGGAAGTTCTACTTTGTCCTATAGGGTTGCTATGAGTTGGAATCGACGGCAAAGTTTTTTTTTTTTAAATGACTATTAAAGGAATTGAATCTTTAATTATTTATTTTTATTTTAATCCACCATGTTGACACATCTACAAAGAAGTTACAGCTAACATTATACTTAATGGTGAATGAATGAATGCTTTCCCCTAAGATAGGAAATAAGGCTGACTTTGCAGTACTGCTGTTCAGTATAGCACTGGTGTTCTAGACAGTGCTGTAAGGCAAGAGGAGGAAGCTAAAGGCGTGCAGATTGTAAATGAAGAAATGCAACTGTCCCTATTTGAAGGTAACCTGATAGTTTACGTAGAAAATCTCACTGAATCTACCATAAAACTCCTAAAAGTGAGTTCAAGATTGCAAGATACAAAATCAGCTACAAAAATCTGTCGTATTTCTGTATCTTAATAATAAACACATAGAAACTGGAATAAAGCAAAAACAAAAAAAAAACTATACAGTTTAAAATCGCTCCAAAACTATTGAGTTACTTAGGTATAAATCTAACAAAATGTGGACAGGACTTGTATAATGTAAACTGCAAAATGATGAAAGCAATCAAAGATATAAATAAATGGAGAGGCATACCATGTTCATAGATTAGAAAACTCAACATAATAAAGATGTAAATTCTCCCCTAATTGGTATAAGGTTTAACACAATTCCTGTCAAACTCTCAGCAAGATTTTTTGTAGATACCGACTAGAAATTTTATTCTAAAATTTCTATATAAAGGCATAGAAACTTGAATAGCTAAAACGGTTTTGAAAAAGGAGACTAAAAAGGGTGTAATAACTGTACTTGATTTTGAGAATTATTATGTTGTTGTTGTTAGATGCTGTAAATTTGGTTTTGACTCATAGCAACCCTACATACTACAGAACGAAACACTGCCAGCTCCTGCGCCATGCTGACAGTCGTTGTTATGCTTCAGCCCATTGTTGCAGCCACTGGTTGAGGGTCTTCCTGTTTTCTGCTGACCCTGTACTTTACCAAGCATGATGTCCTTCTCCGGGGACTGATCCCTCCTGATAACATGTTCAAAGTATGTAAGTCGTAGTCTCGCCATCCTTGCTTCTAAGGAGCATTCTGGTTGTACTTTTTCCAAGATGGATTTGTTCGTTCTTTTGGCAGTCCATGGTATATTCAATATTCTTTGCCAATACCGCAATTCAAAGATGTCAGTTCCTCTGTATTCCTCATTTATTGTCCAACTTTTGCATGCTTAGGATGCAATTGAAAATGCCATGGGTTGGGTCAGGCGCACCTTAGTCTTCAAGGCGACATCTTTGCTTTTCAACACTTTAAAGAGGTCTTGCACAGCAGGTTTGCCCTTGTCTTTTGAGTTCTTGACTGCTGATTCCATGGGTGTTGATTGTGAATCCGAGTAAAATGAAATCCTTGACAACTTCAATCTTTTCTCCATTTATCATGGTGTTGGTAATTGGTCCAGTTGGGAGAATTTTTGTTTTCATTACATTGAAATAACATAAAGAAAGAATTACTATAGAGCTACAGTAATGAGGACTGTGTAGTATTCCGTGGAGGGATAGACATACACATCAGTAGTGTAGAACAGGGAATGCAGAAGTGGACCAACACAAGTATGTCCAACTGATTTTTGAAAAAGATGAAAAAGCAATTCAATATGGAAAGCATAAGTCTTTTCAACAAATGTTTGGAGCAACTGAATATCTATTGACAAAATAATGAATCTTCACCTAAACCTCACACCTCATACAAAAATTAGCTTCAAGTACATCATGGATTTAAACATATAACATGAATTATATAACTTTTAGAAGAAAGCATAGGAGAAAATCTTCATGACCTAGGCTTTGGTGAAGTTCCTAGACATGACACCAAAAGCATAATTCATAGAAAGAAAACTTGGTAAGTTGGACTTTATCAAGATTAAAAACTTTTGCTATGTGAAAGACCCCACTGAGAGGATGAAAGTGAAAGTGAAAAAAAAAGTCAATCTCAAATGGTCATTTGCAATGTGATTCCATTTATATAAAAATCTTGAAATGACATAGTGTTATATCTTGATTGTGCTGGTGGTCACAAGAATACACGTGTGATAACGTAACACAGAACTATATGCACGCATCGTACCACTGTCCTTGCAGTCGTTGCTGTGCTTGAGCCCATTGTTGAGCCACTGTGTCAGTCCATCTCCTTGAGGGTCTTCCTTTTTTTTTTGCTGACCCTCCGCTTTACCAAGCATGATGTCCTTCTCCAGGTACTGGTCCCTCCTGATAACATGTCCAAAGTATGTGAGATGTAGTCTTGCCATCCTTGCTTCCAAGAAGCACTCTGGTTGTACTTCTTCCAAGACAGATTTATTCGTTCATTTTAGCATAGAGTATAGTGGAATAAATTACACAATACTTGGGAACTGTCCCTTTTGGCAGCCTAAACCTGCAAGTGTTGTAAACAGTTTTTCTTAATTTGCTACTAAACAATTTTTAATTTAATTGCTACCTTTTATAATAGACTTGAATGGGCCCAGTTACCTGAAAATTCATTGGCATTTGATACATGGACGCACCTTATTTTTAATACTGCCCTGTGACTTTGGGCAGTGTGAATGTTTTACCAGTCCCAGGCTGCTTATGGTATGAATAATCGTATCAAGGTGATACCCCTTTTTGGATTCATGCCCTCAGTAGAATTGTTTTGCATGCCTCACCTTAGTCCATAATCCATTAAGTTTCTGCATTTCTGTTTGAGGATGGCAGAAAGTTGGTGTCAGAATGTGCTTTCTGTTTTTATACACTGTTGACTCATTAATGCACAGCCATCACGAGGCACTTAACTGAGGAGATGAGTTGGCCAGACAGAAGTCGTGCTTCTAAGAGCCTCAGGAAACATCAACTACTGTGGGTGTGGGGCAGGTGCATGAAACAGTTCCAAATGCTGTGGTGGGGGCTGGGTGGGGATGGTTCTCTTAAAGCTTCAGGAGTAACCAAGAGGCTGAGAAATAGTTACTGCTAGTGCCAGCTTGCACAAATAATGCTAATAAAAACAAAAACCGCAAACTAATTTATGCATATTGTTGAAGAGAATATAGTTCACTTTAGGTCTTATATATAGAATCAGAATAGGCTTTGCTTATAATTAGTAATGTCACCTTTAAAGAACTATATCTAATATACTTATTTTTGAAAATAAGGGCCAACTACACCTACAAACCACATGTATGATTTTTAGTTATGTTTCATGATACTTTATGCTTTGATACCTTATGCTCTTACCGTTGGTTAAATGGAGTCCCAATGGCACAGTGGTTAAGAGCTTGGCTGGTAATCAAAAGGTTGACAGTTCAAATCCACCAGCTACTCCCTGGAAACCTAACAGGGCAGTTCTAGTCTGTCCTGTAGGATCACTATGAGTTGGAACCGACTTCATGGCACCTAACAACAACAAATGGTTAAAAACACATCTGAATTATAACTAAGTGCCTATATAGTGCATTTGGTGGTTCAGTGGTAGGACTGTCACCGTCCCTGCGGGTTTGATTCCTGGCCAGTGCAGCTTACGTGTAGCCAGTACTTGTCTGTCCGTGGTGGCTTGCGTGTTGCTATGATATGACACTGAACAGTTTTTGGCAGAGCTTCCAGACTAAGACAGACTAGAAAGAAAGGCCTGATGGTCTACTTCTGAAAATCAGCCAGTGAAAACCCCGTGGATGACCATGGTCTGATCTACACCTAACCATGGGTGGTACAGGACCAGGCAGAGTTTCATTCCATTGTGTGTGAGGTCGCCATGAATTGGCAGCTGACAACAACACAGTACATTTTATACTTTCAAAACCCTTTATATATAATATTGATGTTAATATATTGGATTTATAGGGTATTCTTATTCTAGAGGACTTCCGTTCTTTTAGCATTTAAAATATAATTCTCTAACATATTTTTAGTGCTAGGTTGGTATCGACAGTTTTACGGTAGACAGCCTGAGTAATTTAGAAGTAAAGGGACTAATTTAATTTCACCTAACATGGCTTGGATTATATGATCTCATGTAAAATACTTAAAGGTCATCTGATCCAGTGCATTATAGATCTTGTGGTCCACCTACATTGCCCCATTGACAAGTGGCCGTTCAGCTTCAGGCCCTTCTATTTATTTAACAAACGTCTTTCAGTGCTATCATGTGGCAGGCACTGAGTTGGGTCCTGGGAATATTAAGCTATATAAGACATTTTTCTTCTATGTGGCCTAGCAGGAGAGTTGTATGCAAGTGCATATATTCTGAAGTAGCCGGGAAGGGGCTATAGAGAAGCTCGAACAAAGACATTGCTACTCCGTGTCTCAAAGCCAGTTATTCATATCATGTGGTTGAAACTCTCTCGCCTGAGCCAATATTGCCTTTTACGTCTAAATATTGCCCTTCTCCAGTGACTATCTTTTAGTTGTTTCAAGATAGTTATATTGTCTTTTTGATTCGTGATGTTTTTATAGTTTTTCTAAATTTTATCTTGCAGGAAATTGGCTATTTTTATATTTATTGTTTCTAAATTTTATCTTGGATCTTCCTTGTACAACATTATGGTTTTTCTTCAGGTTAATAGACTGCCTCATTATTTTTTCCTATTCGTTTTAATTTTTTGTATACTTACCACTGATTTATCCCAAACCCTCTGATTGAACCTTAAAACATCTCTAAAATGCCTCAGGTAATCCATCAGATCCACACTTTTTTCAGAGCCATCTCTCTTGGATTTCTTCATTGTTCAAGTCTAGATTGGTGTTTTCTCTTGACCTGGGTCACAGCTTTCCCCTTCACACTTTACCTTCTTGCTGTTTTGAGAATTCTCTTCACCAGTCTTCTGTGTTGCATCCCTTACTGCTGAATTTCTGTCCTCGTCATTGGGTTAGTCCCTAGTTTTGCTACGTAGAGTATGTTCTCCAGAAGGTACTTGGAGGTGAGATTTCATATATCTGAAAATGTCTCTTTTTTCACTTGGACTAGTTTGGCTGGGTATAGAATACAAGGTTAGAAATGTATTATTTCTCAGAATTTTGAAGACGTTCCCTAGTACCATCTAGTTTCTGGTGATTCTATTGAGCTTCCATTCCATGTCCCGATTGTTCGTATGTGACCTGTTTTCCCCTTCCTGCTTTCTCTCTGGAAGCCTGTAGGGTCTTCTGTCTGTCCTTAGTGTTTTAAAATTTCGTAATGATACGCTTTGGTGTTAGTTTTATTTTTCCCCAATTGTTGAGCTGAGCATTTGGTGACCTTTTTCAACTTGGATGAGAATCCAAGTGTTTTGTTGGGAGACCGAGTGAGTGGCATTATCTGTATGTCTTATCTCCTGGTTGCTTAGAAACGAACCTTACAGCCTCCTACCTGGGGAGCTAGTATAAGACAGTAGCATTGTAGGAGTCCAGTGGCTGAAGGAGGACTGAGGTCCTCACTATTCGGTGGGTGAATTTTCATGTAATGCCTGTTTTCAGTACCGTGCCTCAGTCCTACTTTCTGTTTATCGTGTCCACCTGGCTCCATATCTTTAGAGGATGAACCTCTGGTCTTCTGCCAGAGAGGAAGAGGGTGCTGCCTGGCTGGCTGTGCAGCGACCTAGACTGTGTAGACTGTTTCCCAGTCTACCTGTTCTCAGGAGATGACTGGTAACTCTGATTTCTGGGGCTCTGCGGCAGAAATTGATCTGCTTTTTGTCGTTCTTTTCCACCTATTGACACTCAACACCTGTCTTTTGTCTTTTAAGATTTTGCCAAATTTTCTCATCTTCTTTCTTTTCTTCATAGTTATAGTTGTATATCTTCTAAATTCTCTATACTGTTATTTAGTGGGGCTTGTAGAGGGGAGAGTGACCCATATTTAAGAGATTTGAATTTATCACATTATCTTAGCTTCATGGGTCAACCTGCCTTGTTAATCTTTTTCAAATTGTTAGTAATTTTTTTTTTTTTAAACAAATTAGAGCAAAAAGTCCTGTAGGTGGACTATAAGCAGAATAATTACTTAAGGTTGACATTGATCTCTTAAGCAGTATCCTCTGGGTACTGCCAGTTATGTCCAAATCATCATTCCTACATCTGTATTTTAAGTTAAAATTCAGGCAGCTTGAATGGTTGGTTTGTAAGTTTGATGTTTATACACCGTTCTCTTTATCCCTCTTTTAAAAATGTATTTTTATTTGTCCCTACTCTGATTTTCTTCCAGTTCATCCTCCACACTGCTGCCGAAATTATTTATAAAACAAATGTTTTAGGAAGCAATTTTTCTAAAACTAATAACTCCTTTGCTTAATACCTTTAATACTTTCCTGTAGTTCTCAGGATAAAGTTCAGACTTGTTAGCGAAGCCCACAAAGAGTGATCTAGCCCCTGCTTCCTCTGCTGATGCTCCACCTGGTTCTTACCCTCTTCTGTCAGACCCCCACAACACACTTTCTTGGCTACAGCCCTGTTGAACTTGTGGGTAAACAAAGGCATCACGTTTCACACGTGCTGTGCCTGCTCGGGAAACCCTGGTGGCGTAGTGGTTAAGTGCTACGGCTGCTAACCAAAGGGTCGGCAGTTCGAATCCTCCAGGGCTCCTTGGAAACTCTGTGGGGCAGTTCTCCTCTGTCCTGTAGTGTCGTTATGAGTCAGGATCGACTCGACAACACTGGGTTTTGGTTTTTTGGTGCCAGCTGCAGTGCCGCCTTTGCCTTTTCTTCCTCATCCCATTTCTTCCTCTCCTGAACTGCTTTCCTTTACTGTTGATTTGAATATGTTCTTCTGTGTTCTTCTAATACCCTGACCTTGCCTGCCCCAGCATCCATTCAGACTGGACCGTAGTTCTTGATGTTGTTTCTGTGCCTCCTCCAACAGGTCTTCGGGCACCTCAAATGACAATGCACTTCTCTTTCTCTTTTTAAAAAAATTAACCTTCTTTATATTTTTACACAATATTTGTGGACATCTGTGATATAGAAAGAAAACCCATTGCTTTCGAGTCAGTTCCAACTCATAGTGACCCTATAAGCCAGGGTGGAACTGCCCCATAGAGTTTCCAAGGAGTGCTTTGTGGATATGAACTGCCAACCTTTGGGTTAGCAGATGTAGTTCTTAACCACTATGCCACCAGGGTTTCCCCGACATGGAAAAGATAGTCTAAGTTGAATTCTGTCCTCAAGATATGTATCTTTGGAGAATAAGTCTCTGTAGATGTCAAACACCAGCTTAGTGACTGTATCTTACTTAATTTTGTATTTTCGCCTTTAGCACACTGCCTCACAAATAGCAGATACTCAACATATATCTACTAAAAGAATGAATGAATGAGGCACCTCTCCACTCGCATTAGTCCATGAGAGGTAGGGACCATTTATACTAGTTGACCTGCTCCCTCACCATTTCTCTGCATGCCTTTTCCACGTCTGTTTTCTCGCTCACTCACTCACCACTCACTCACTCACCCACCCACCAAGTATTTAGTGAGCTCCTGCAATGTGTCAAGTGTGGAACTAGCCAGTGGAGATGTTGTGATGAATAAAACACACCTGATGGGAAGTGTAGATAAATACACTGGCCGTTATAATACAGCGTGGAAACCGTTTTGTGGGAGCATGTAGGAGGGCTGTCCAGCTGGGGCTCTGAGAGTCATCTTGGAAGAAATGGCATTCAGAGACCTATCAGATGAGTAGGCTTTAGCTGGTGGAAGTGTTCAAGGCTAAAGCAACAGGATACATGAAATGCAGGGTGTCTTGGTGAGGGAAGAGGGACTGAAGACCCTGGTGGCACAGTGGTTAAGTGCTCAGCTGCTGACCTAAAGGTCTGCTAACCAAAAGATGTGGCAGTCTGCTTCTGTAAAGATTTACAGCCTAGGAAACCCTAGAGGGCAGTTCTGCTCTGGGTTATAGAGTTGCTATGAGCTGGAATCAACTCAAAGGCAACAGGTTTGGTTTTTCTGGGGCGGGGGATGGGAGGGTGGTTCTGAGAACCCTTTGGAGCAATTCTAGTCTGTAACTCGTGGCGTTGCCATGAGTCAGAATTGACTTGATGGCAGTGGGCTTTTTTGGGGCGGGGGAGGGGGGGAGGCTAGGAGAATGAGAGAACATGCTTTTTCTCTAGACTTTCCATTTCTTCTTTTTTCCTTATTGCCCACCTGTATGTAGTCCATTCTCTTCTTTTTTCCTTATTGCCCACCTGTATTTAGTCCATTCTCTTCTTTTTTCCTTATTGCCCACCTGTATTTAGTCCATTCTCTTCTTTTTTCCTTATTGCCCACCTGTATTTAGTCCATTCTTCAAGATTTGCCTGAAAGCTTACCTCCTCCATAATTCTCATACTCTCCTTTCCTTTCTTTGGATTAAGTTTAGCATTCAGTTGTTTATTATTTCACTTGTATGATTTTTATCTCAAATATATTGCTAACCTGCCCTGTTGTTGTTAGGTGCCGTCGAGTGGGTTCCAACTCATAGTGACCTTAGGTACCACAGAACGAATCACTGCCTGGTCCTGCACCATCCTCACAATCGTTGTTATGCTTAAGCCCATTGTTGCAGCCACTGTGTCAATCCATCTCATTGAGGGTCTTCCTCTTTTTTGCTGACCCTCTACTGTACCAAACATGATGTCTTTCTCCAGGGACTGGTCCCTCCTGACAACACGTCCAAAGTGTATGAGATGAAGTCGTGCCATCCTTGCTTCTAAGGAGCATTCTGGTTGTACTTCTTCCAAGACAGATTTGTTTGTTCTTTTGGCAATCCACAGTATATTCAATATTTTTCTGGAACACCACAATTCAAAGGCGCCAGTTCTTCTTCGGTCTTCCTTATTCATTGTCCAGCTTTCGCATGCATATGAGACGATTGAAAACACCATGGCTTTGCTCAGGCACACCTTAGTCTCAGAGTGACATCTTTGCTTTCCAACACTTTAACAAGGTCTTGTGCAGAGGATTTGCCCAATGCGATGTGTCTCTTGACTGCTGCTTCCCTAGGGGGCAGGTACTCTATCTTATTCTTTATTTTCTCTGTCAATGCCTAACTGAATACAAAGCCGTCCACGCAGAATTCAGTAAATACTTGTTGAATAATTTTGACGAGAACAGAAAGAGACAATATATGTGCAAATCTGAACTTCAAAATACACTACAGCTGCAGGATCAAAGCAGAAGGGTATTACGAGCACACAACTGTGGAAACGATTCTCCTCCCATTTTCGTCCTCTCACACAGGGCGCACCTGTGGATTGTTGGCAGGGTGCTGTGTTGCAGTCAATGAAATTGTCGATTTGCAAGTGTTGTGTCTCTGTGTTTCCATATGTACTTTCAGATACTTTGGAATTTTTCAGAACATGAACATATCACGCTCTTATACCAGACGCATTTCCGAGGCCATATGAAAACCACAGAATCAATACCACAAGTTCTCCATCTGCTGTGTAAGTCGAGACTTATTAATTAAAAACATTTGAAAATAAAAGCACTTAAAGCTGCCTTGCCCTGGAGGTGTTTTCTTCTGAATAGGAGTTGGGCTGCCTTTGGTTTCAGTGGCTTGGATGTGTATTGATTGACTAGAGGATGTAGCCTCTAAGTCCATTACTGTGACGGCGTTTATTAACTGATGGCGTTTATTAACCGACTGCTTGTTGCATCCATTCTGATCGACATATAAAAGAGAACTATCTGGACATAGGTGCTGTATTTAGGGGCTTATTTCATACTTTCCAAGACCTGTAAACCAATTTGAGGACACTACAGAGCACACCTAGGCAGCAGAATGAAAATACCAAACCAGGGTGGAATACTAAACGTGGAATAGTTCACACCAACTTCAGAGTATTAGGGCTTTCTGGCAAGTGCAAATACGGATCTGAAGGTAAATACAATAGACTGCACTTTTAATTGAATTTATTTTCATCTAAATTTAGCAGTGTCAAGTCATTATCCCAAATGAACTTCAAAATTTAAGCCAGAGAAATAGAATAAATGGATTCATTGTGGAATTGAATGGCATGGACTGAACTTGGGCCCATAAACCTAGAACTTCAGAGTTTTAACCTCTCTTTAGCATAATCTCTTTGTGGCCTTGGGCAAGTTGCTTCACAAAAACAGAAAACAGACAATCAAAATGAGAATGACAGGTGTAGAGAGCTAGCTTTTAGAGCATTTAGATGGGAGAAGAGTGGTTGTTTTTCCTCGCTCTTTAGCAATTCTGTTTTAAACCCAATTTCTCTTTTATATTCTGCCTTCTGCTATATTTATATCCAGTTTCCTTACAAAGACACACCATGTCCTTTGGAAACAGGTTTTATGAAGCAATAAATGTATAGGTCTAGGATTTGAAAAATTATGTAAAGTAAAACTCTTTTTTCATACATATAAAAGATGTTTCTGTGATAGGTTTATTGTTCCCTAAATCATTAACCCCACATCCTCCTAGGAAACCTCACTGAGGAACAGCTCACTCATTGACATTTGGCTGATGTGAATATAAGAGATTTTAAAATTCATGTTTGTGGTTGAAATAATTACAACCTGGATTATTTTCTGGAGAATAGCGTGTGTTTTGCAGTGCTCTAGGGCAGGAGTAGCTCTTTGCTTAAAGATGCATATAATCCAGGGATTTGATCCAGTGACTTTTAAATGGTAAGTGGAGAAGAATTTTTTTTTTCTTTTTTAAGTTCTTTTCATCTTTTCTTTACCTGGTATTACTCTGTCAGAGAAAAACAAACTTTGCCAACCATATTTCAGCGCCTCTTGGACTGCCTTTGAATTTTGAGTAAATTACTTGTATTTGCAAGTCTGTTAAAACAAACAGACAAACAAACAAATAAACAAAACACCAAACCCACTGCCGTGGAGTCGGTTCTGACTCAGTGGCCCTGGTGGTGCAGGGTTAAGTGCTATGGCGCTAACCAGAAGGTCGGCAGTTCAGATCCACCAGCTGCTCCGTGGGAGCTCTGGGGGCAGTTCTACTCTGTCCTATAAGGTCGGCAGTTCAGATCCGCCAGCTGCTCCGTGGGAGCTCTGGGGGGCAGTTCTACTCTGTCCTATAAGGTCGGCAGTTCAGATCCGCCAGCTGCTCCGTGGGAGCTCTGGGGGCAGTTCTACTCTGTCCTATAAGGTCGGCAGTTCAGATCCGCCAGCTGCTCCGTGGGAGCTCTGGGGGGCAGTTCTACTCTGTCCTATAAGGTCGGCAGTTCAGATCCGCCAGCTGCTCCGTGGGAGCTCTGGGGGCAGTTCTACTCTGTCCTATAAGGTCGGCAGTTCAGATCCGCCAGCTGCTCCGTGGGAGCTCTGGGGGCAGTTCTACTCTGTCCTATAAGGTCGGCAGTTCAGATCCGCCAGCTGCTCCGTGGGAGCTCTGGGGGCAGTTCTACTCTGTCCTATAAGGTCGGCAGTTCAGATCCGCCAGCTGCTCCGTGGGAGCTCTGGGGGCAGTTCTACTCTGTCCTATAAGGTCGGCAGTTCAGATCCGCCAGCTGCTCCGTGGGAGCTCTGGGGGGCAGTTCTACTCTGTCCTATAAGGTCGGCAGTTCAGATCCACCAGCTGCTCCGTGGGAGCTCTGGGGGCAGTTCTACTCTGTCCTATAAGGTCGGCAGTTCAGATCCGCCAGCTGCTCCGTGGGAGCTCTGGGGGGCAGTTCTACTCTGTCCTATAAGGTCGGCAGTTCAGATCCGCCAGCTGCTCCGTGGGAGCTCTGGGGGCAGTTCTACTCTGTCCTATAAGGTCGGCAGTTCAGATCCGCCAGCTGCTCCGTGGGAGCTCTGGGGGCAGTTCTACTCTGTCCTATAAGGTCGGCAGTTCAGATCCGCCAGCTGCTCCGTGGGAGCTCTGGGGGGCAGTTCTACTCTGTCCTATAAGGTCGGCAGTTCAGATCCGCCAGCTGCTCCGTGGGAGCTCTGGGGGCAGTTCTACTCTGTCCTATAAGGTCGGCAGTTCAGATCCGCCAGCTGCTCCGTGGGAGCTCTGGGGGGCAGTTCTACTCTGTCCTATAAGGTCGGCAGTTCAGATCCGCCAGCTGCTCCGTGGGAGCTCTGGGGGCAGTTCTACTCTGTCCTATAAGGTCGGCAGTTCAGATCCGCCAGCTGCTCCGTGGGAGCTCTGGGGGCAGTTCTACTCTGTCCTATAAGGTCGGCAGTTCAGATCCGCCAGCTGCTCCGTGGGAGCTCTGGGGGGCAGTTCTACTCTGTCCTATAAGGTCGCTATGAGTAGGTCTATTTCAGCATCACCAAAATACTCGTATTTCTTTTTCTGGTGTTATGATTCGTAACATATCTTGAAAGATAAAGTTTTTCTGGTAGCGTTTGCTCTGTTTTTAGCTGTGATCATGATGAAGAACTGTGATCCTTAAAAAAATCATCGTGATTGTTATAAGGTACAAAACGTGAATTGAGTTTGCGTGGGGCAAGCAGACACAATACAGAATTTCATTAGGCGATAGAAACCAGAGCGTGTCGCAGTCAGCAGGTTACGGGTGTGCTGACTTAGCTTAAGTGGAGGGCGGGAGAAATGGGCTTTAGTATGACGCCTCTTATGGGATGGGAATAATAATGCCCTCGTTTTAAATAACACTAATGCTCTGTGGAAGCTTTGAGGAATTAAAAAAATCTAGATTAAGATGAGAATTAATGCAAACAGTGTTATCTGTTGATATTTTAAAACCAAGAATTAAAAGGTACTTTTTGTATTATTTTCCAAAAAATATTTTCTATATTGGTTTACTTCTAATGACATTTAAAATACTAAAAAAAAAAAAAAAAAAAAAAAAAGGCAGAAAGCAAAGATGAAGCACAAGAAAAATTTCATAGTAGTAAGTTCCTTTTTAAGATGAATCTATGCCAATATGAGAATATATAACTGAATAGAGCCAGGTTCTTAAGATTCTGTTTTTTAATAGACTCCATAGTATTTTGTTTGAATATGTGGTATTGTGGGGAATGTAATCATTACTTTAAATAAATGACATTTTTGAGTAGGCAGAAATCAGGGCTTTTAATTGGAATTTTGTGGTTTTTGTGACACCTTGTCTCAAAGTACATTTTCCTTGTGTAATGTTTAGATTGTAGGTATGGGATCCAAAGCAAAGTGCCTTATTTTTACAACAGCATGAAGCATACCTACCTTTATTATTATTGATTAAAACACCTTCAATTATTATATTTCATTTTACTTATCATACGCTTATTTTGAATAAAATTATAGATGATTTTAAGTTTGACTAGACCTCTTCTTTTTTTTTTTCCTTTTGAAGAAAAATCAGCACATCGTGACTTACTTAAGGAAATTCCACAAGAGTTAGTGTTTCTCTGTCTTTATTCAGCTGCTGGAGCCCCCGTGACCTTGAGTGCGTCCGTGGTGGCCAGTGGTTCGTGATGCCCCGTGTTTTCTGGTAGCTTGTCTGCTGCCCGCCTCTGGGCCCCTGGTCCCCCTCGTGCCACGTAGGCAGTGTTCCCTCAGCCTCTCGTCTGGAGGCTTTGATGCGTGGGTTCTGAAGGTGGCCGCAGTGACTTCGGGCAGCAGCAGATGGTGAACCTTCAGGCTGCCACCAGCTATGCTGGTGTTACCTCGGGAAGTTCTCGTTTGATGGAGAATCAGAACTGCATATGAAAGAGCTTTCACCGCTGAAATATCTTTTAATTAAAATATTTGCATACTAAAACCTTTGCAAATGTCTGGGCATTTAAAGAAATCTAAAGTCAGTTATTTTTTTATAAAGTAATTATTTACCGCTTTAGTTTCATATGCTAGTTGCTCTTTCTAATCTGGTTTTCTCCCCTTGTCCCTGCCCTAATTGCATGGAATAAAGACAGATAAGATACTTGGGTAACCGAAACGGAGGCTGTTTTGAAGAGCTGCAGATGCTCGGGTAAACATTTCAGATAAACTTTGAATTATGGATTTTAACTGAAAAGAAATGTGGATTTTGAGTCCTACCTGCCTACGTCTTAGCAGAGCTGATCTGTTGTTTTCTGTCTTTTAAGCCTCAGAGAGAGGTTTCACTTTGCTCTGAGTTGGTTGGCGATTCTTTGACTTTGCCATCAGTCCAGAAAGCAATACCCTTTTTGGATTGCTTGTTCATTCACTTCATGATAATGTGATGTGTTGGAAATTCTCCTGGTACAAATAAAGTACTGATAAGGCTCCAGAGAATTTTTTTGTCCCTCCTAGATCATAGGGGTAACCTTTACACTTTTCTGTACTGAAGATAGATCCTTGAGAGTAGCAGACAAAAATATCCTTTACACACTAGAGCTGTAAGTATCCGTGTCAGCTTTACTCTCCGTACGTTAGCCTCATCAGTGAAACACCTTTGTGAGCATTTGACTACCACCAACAGGTTGGTCTCATGGCCTAGCCTGAGAGAAGTGCCTCTACACACCGTGCTCTTGATGCGGCGGCTTCTGATAGATGCAAAGCTATAAGCTCGGTGCGTTTTACTCTCTTTTCTGCTGAAGACAGATCCTTGAGAGGAGTAGATGAAGACATCTTTTTGCTTTTGGAGTTGCTGGGCAATGGTCGTGGGGCGTTACTAGCCTCCTGATGCCAAAGAAAGAGAGAGTCCCCAGTAAGAAGGGCGGTTGGTATTAACGGTCACCTGGTGTTCCTCCTTGTTTTCTGTTAGTTGGATTTTTGTCAGAGACATCTTGTGAGAAAGAAGATGTGAAATTAGCAATTAACAGTAGAGACACATTTTGAATATTGTAAGAATACAAAATGAGAAATGGATTTTTAGCAGTTAATGTAAATAACATCTGATTATCATCATATGGTCTTAGGGGAGGGAAGCAAAAAGTTTAGGGCTCTAAGTTGGTTGTTCAAAACTATTTTATTTCTACAAAAGGGTAACATTACCGGCTCCTGTAATGTTGCCAAGAAGGGTTTTATCCCTGAAGCGTAGGCTATTTAAAAGGGAATACAGCAAGTGTAATCTTTTTCTGAAACTGTGTTGAATAAAAACTGACTTACTTGCAAATAGGACTTGTCTGTTTTCCCTGTCTTCTTATTGTGTTGATCCCATTCTTCTCTGATATGCTTAGTTATGTGTGAATTCTCAGTAGTATAATTTGTGCACCTGAAGTCTCATTCAGATTACATCCAGCAAATACGATTAGGGAAAGACTGTGTTTGTCAGATATAACTATCCCGGTAGGATTTCCTTAAACATTCTTTTAACTTTTATTAATTGTTCTAGATCCCTGTGAAGTAACTAGCACCAAAGTAAAGACGTATTCCCTCAACTTACCAGGTTTTTTCTTTATAAAGGATTGGAGTTGAAGTTAGTTTCACAGACTTACAGACTTCTAATGTCAACATTTAAATGAAGTGTCTGAAAAAATTTGAGAACGTGGTGACACTTGGTCCTCAGTGAAGGGAACTTTCCACACTTCCTCACCACAATCATAGTGTCTTTGTCGCAGCATCTCTCTTCTCTTCTCAAATTTATCCTTCTTTATATACTTGAAAAAAAAAATCATCATTTGATGCTTTTGATGTATTTTTTCTTCCCTGTCTTTGGAATGGTGGTGCGTAGTTGAATATTAACCAAACAAACCAAACCCCTTGCCACTGAGTTGATTCTGACTCATAGTGACCCCATAGGACAGAGTAGAAGTGCCCCATAGAGTTTCCTACCCTGAAATCTTTATGGGAGCAGATCACCAGGTCTTTTCTCCTGCAGAGCAGCTAGTGGGTTCAAACCGCTGACCTTTTGATTAACAGCCGAGCACTTAACTACTGAGCCACCGAGGATCCTTAGTTAAATATTGTTGTTGTTGCTAGGTCTTTCTTATTCTAGTTAACAAAAAGACCAGACCTTTAATGCATTGGAGCTTTTCCTACTCTTGCTGTGGAAGAAGAGTGGGCAAAGCCCTTGTGTTGGTGGAACTGGAGAACAGATGAAACTAGCTTTCCTGAAGGGCTAAGTTGTCTGCTTCTTTTTCCAGTTAGAAGCAGTCATTCTGTGTATTACTGTAGGGCGAAGATGAGTAATCTCTTCTGTTAACACCGTATGCTAATATAGTACTGATAAGTCAGTGTGAAAAATGAAAGGGAGAAATACATTAATGGTGTTCTTTGTGTAGGTGTGCTGTCCAAGATAATTATTTCACGACCGTTTTAGTTACAGGACTTGTTTTATCCTGAAGTAAAAGATGGTTTTAGAAGCCTTTTATTGGAAAGACAATTGTGTCAAATTAGTGCCAAATTAGATTTTTGTCTTTATAAAGGTGAGCAAACCCATGAGCAGTTTTTAAATTGATGTGTTCTAGTCTACAGATGAACAAATTCTGTTTGAGGGTTAAAGAAGCTATTATTTTGTCCTTTATGCTGACAGCTTCATTGCAGATTGGCCGACTGTTGGCATTAAAAAAATGTTTGGCTCCTTATGATCTTTATGCGACTGTAATATTAACACAGCTCCATAGCACACTGTTCATTAAGAAATGACTGTAAATGAGGTTGAAGCGTGTAAATTTGGAAAGATACAGATGTTAAAGGCAGTCGTTTCTCTTTGTATACAGCCGTATGGCTAATAATTTCCAAGTGGCTAAAGCTCTTGTTAGCAGGAGTGCTGGTGTGTTAAGAATGGCTCTATAAATAACTTTAAGAACTGAAGTTGAAGGTGCTTCTTTTAAAGACTATTGTTAACTAAACATTATTGCCAAACAGATGGGAAGCATTCAGCAGCCTGATGTTTTTAGGTCTAATTCTATTATCACCAGCGCTGTATGGCTCAGATGAAGAGGTGTATCCAGAGGCCAATTTATAATCATTTAGCCAACACCTGTTTGGGAGAAATTGACAGTCAAAGGGCACATTTTAAAAAAATCGCATATGTTCTTGTGTTTATTGCCTCAGTGTGAACATTGTCTAGTTGCAAACAAACTTGTTAGAAGAAGAAAGTAAATGTAAACAGAGCAGTAGTTCCCAGCCATGTTTATCGATCTTAATTTGGCCTTTTTATCTAATCTGCTTCATGCTTCATGGCTAAGTGAGACCAGCAAAGAGCTATGGCTCCTGATTTACGCAGGTATTTTCTGTTTAGTCAATTAAGAGGCTTCTGGTTGTTGTTAGGTGCTGTGGAGTCGGTTCCAATTCATAGCGACCTTGTGTATAACGGAACGTAACACTACCTGGTCCTGTGCCATCCTCACAATTGTTGTTATGCTTGGGCCCACTGTTGCAGCCAGTGTGTCAGTCTATCTTGTTGAGGGTCTTCCTCTTTTTCGCTGACCCAAGCATGGTGTCCTTCTCCAGGGTTTGGTCCCTGTTGATAATGTGTCCAAAGTCTTTGAAACAAAAGTCTCATCATCCTTGCTTCTAAGGAGCATTCTGGCTGTAAGTCTTCCAAGACAGACTTGTTCGTTCTTCTGGCAGTTCATGGTCTATTCAGTATTCTTTGCCAACAGTTGATAACTCAAAGGTATCTACTTTTGTCTTCCTTATTCATTGTCTAGCTTTCACATGCATATGGGGCGATTGAAAATACCATGGCTTGGGTAAGGCACACCTTAGTCCTCAAAGTGACATCTGTGCTTTTGGTAGGAGAAAGAATTTCTTTTCTATAATTTTCAGTTTCCATACCTTTCACCCAGTGAAATGTTTTTTGTCTTATGTAGATGTGTTTCCAAAGGGGATCGGTATTCTGATGAGTGGATTAAAGGAGTCACAACTTGATATAAAAGCAAATGAGACTAAAGGAACAGTAAGTGTCTTCATGGACTCAACAGAAGTTTGTTCACTGAGCCCTCATTAGCAGAGAGACGGCCATGGCGTCTCCTTTTGGACTCATGATATATTAATTTAACTTTCAAGATTCAAGTTTTACAAATATGTTTCCATGCCATGCAGGTTCAAGATTTGTGGTAAGTACAGGTCAGAGGACAATTATGGGGAGAATAAATAAACAAAAAAACCAAACAAACTGGTTGCTGTCAAGTCGATCCTGACTCATGGTGCTCCCATGCGTTTCAGAGTAGAGCTGTGTTCCGTAGGGTTTTCATGACTCTGACCTTTAGAAAGCAGATCGCCAAGCCTTTCTTCTGAGGCACCTCTCGGTGGGTTTGAACTGCCAGCCTTTCTGTTAGTAGCTGAATGCCTGGCAGTGTGCGCCACCCAGAGACTCCTCCGGGGAGACTAGGTCTACTCTATCTGGAAAAAATCGTAATCCATACTTTTGTTCGAACCTCACTAACTTTCATTCTGATTCCTTCTGACCCACCTCTCCACGGAAAGATTTGCATACGTTGCCTCCATTTTCTCACCACCCAGGGCATCTGACTTCTTTCCCTGCCAGTCCACTGCATAATGAAGTTTTGAAAGTAACCAGGGACTCCTGGCTGCCGTGGCCAGATGAACTTCCCAGGTCTCACCCGTCATGGCTCCTCTTTGTTGCTTGACCCAGGTGACTGTTCTCATCTGAGGCATTCTCTCTCCCTGACATCGAATCACTGTTTTTCTGGTTTTATTTGTACTTTTCTGACTATATTTTGGTTGTTGTGTTATCCAACCACAATATAGATAATTAAAAAAAATTCAGACACAACTAGCATAGCTTAGCAGCTAAGAGGAAGGGCCCTGGAGCCAGACTACCATGGCTTAAATTTCAGCCAGTTAGGTTTGTGGACCTGGGCAGGTTCTCTGCTTGTTTCCTCATCTATAAAACTGGGTTAATGAAAGTATGCCTGCTCGTTGGGTTGTTGAGTGCGTGCCATGGTTTAATTCTTTAAAGTCTAGCACAGTGCCCGGTGGTGCATTCTCGTGTCTTCGGCTGTCATCTTTATGGAGGATGTGCAAATAGAAATCTTCAGTCCTGATTTATTTTCTAAGTTCCAGCCCCACATTGCCGTCCACCTTCCAAACTTTTATACTTGAATTCATTATCCTATGTTTATATTCCATTTACTGTGTGCGAGTGATGTGTTTTATGTTGGAGGAAATACAGTTTCTGCCTTGTATTCATTTTCTATCTCTGCCGTAACAAATTACCACAAACTTGGCATCTTAAAACGACATAAATTTATTACCTCACAGTTCTGTAAGTCAGAGGTCTGACACAAGCATCACTGGGGTAACATCAAGGTGTTGGGCAGGGCTTCATTCCTTACTGGAAGCTTTGGGGAAGAATCTGCTTCTGTCAGGTTTCTTGCTGAATTCCGAGGTCTCCGTTTCCTTGCTGGCTGTCAGCCAGAGGGTGGTCTTTGCTCCTGGAAGTTGCCAGTGTTCCTTGTCCTGTGTTCTCTGGGCTCTTGGAGGCCTCCGTCCGCTCTCACATGAGGGAGGGCCCCTCCATCTCCCAGCCAGCACGATGCTCCCTCTCAGGCTTCCAGTTTCTCTGGTTTCCCTTCTGCTGTGTCACTTCTGCGCCTTCCACTTTTTCTAGCGGGAAAATTCTCTGCTTTTTAGGGTTATTGTGCTTAGGTTGAGGGTACCCAGATATTCCAAGACAATTTGCCTATTTTAAGACCAGTACTTAGTACTTAACATCTACAACGTCCCTCTTGGCAGTAACATAACATATTCACGAGTTCCAGGAATTAGGACATGGAAATTTTTAGGGGGAGGATCTTGCTCTGCCTACCAAAACCCAAACCAAACCCATCAAGTGGATTCCTACTCAGCGACCCTGTAGGACAGAGTAGAACTGTCCCACTGAGTTTCCAAGGCTGTAAATCTTTACAGAAGCAGACTGCCATATCTTTCCCCTGCAGAGTGGCTGGTGGGTTTAAACTAATGACCATTTGTTTAGCAGCTGAGTGCTTTAACCATTGTGCCACCAGGGCCCTTTCTTCTGCCTACCATGTGCCTGTAAAGAGCTTGAAGTCTGGTTGGGAGATAGACAAGTGAACAAGTAAAACCAAACGAAGGGTTAGAGATGCCGTAACAGAAGCTGGTGCTGTGTGTAGTGGAAGAGCAAAGGAGGGAAGTAGTCAGCTTTACTGAGAGAGAAGCTGACATTCGAGCTGAGTCTGGAAAGATGAGTATGTGTTTGATAAGTGGCTGGGGAAACATTCCAGGAAGAAGAAACAACAACAGCAATAAAAAGAAAAAAATCTGTTTTCATCAAGTCGATTTTGACGCATAGCTTACCCTGTAGGACAGAGTAGAACTGCCCCCTAGGATTTTCAAGGACGGCTTGGTAGGTTCAGACTGCCAGCCTTTTGGTTAGCAGCCGAACTCTTAACCACTGCGCCTGCCACCAGGGTTTCTAGGTAACAATAATAGCAATGATAATAAGTGGCTGTGCTAAGTACTTTTACAAGATTATCTCACAGAAATCTTCACAAATGGTGGGAAAAAAAAAAATTTTTTTTTTTTTTTACCATTATTATTCCCATTTTGCAGATGAGAAAACAAAGGCTTAGAGGCATTAAGAAAGTAGTCTAGGGAAATCATTTCCGGGCAGTCCTCTGGAGTCCATGCTTGTAGTCATACCTTATAGTACTTAGTATGTTTGAGCTGTAAATGTTTTCACATGTAGAGCAGGAGTGGCAAAATTACCTCACTGGATTGTGGAAAGCATCAACGTTGATTACACTTGGGTAAAGCACCGCACATTGTGGTCGGTGGGGGGGGGGTGGGGTGGGGTGGAGGAAATGCTTAGTTGGCAGAATTGACTGGACTTCGTCATTGACTATGGAGGCAGGGGGTGGAGGGAGCCTAGAGTGGTTGGTGATGCTATTTAATACCACAGGAGGAAAAAGGCTTTTTTGTTGCTTGGTGGCGGGAGGGCTTTGAGAGGGCAGAGGGATGAGTTCAGGAGATAGCTCTGGGAATATTCAGTTGAGATTAAGTGGACACGTGAACAGCCTAGGTTAAGCACTCAGAAGAGAGGTCACAAATGAGGTTGTCACTATTGTCTCAAATCCATCACGTCTAAAATGAGACTTGCCTTTTCCTCAAACCGGTTCCCGTCTTCACGCCCCTGTCTCTCTCAGAGGTGCCACCATTCTTCTGTTTTCCTGAGCTTGTCATCCACATCATCCTTGACTCCTGCCTTTCCTTACCCAGTGATAGGCTGGTGGATGTTCAACAGCCAGTTCTCTTAGAAGGAAATAATAGCCCCAGTTTGCAGCGTTTGCTGATTCCTGTGGTGTAAATGCTCCCGCCGCGGCCAGTTTCAGGCTGTGGCTGCCTTTATGCTACGACAGCAGAGCTGAATGGCTGCCGCAGAGATCGTGTGGGCCTGCAGAGCCGAAGATGTGTGCTGTCTGCCTTTCATAGGAAAAGTTTCCCAACCTCTGCTGTAAGTGTCTCCAAAATAAGAAAACATTGACGTGGTGGGATCATTCTCTACCTCTGTCCATTCCTTCTTCCCATCCAGAAGCAAAGGGGCAATGGGTGAGATCACAGAGGGTCTTGAGGCCATTTTACAAATTTTAGGCTTTTTCTGAGTGAGCTGGAGAAGCCATGTGATCTAACTTAGGTTTCAAAAGGAAAATCTCTTCTGCTGTTTCGAGAATAGACCATAAGGTGGAGGCAGGGAAGCCAGTTGGGAAGCCATGGTTATAATCCAGGTAAGAGATGGTCTTTGCTTGTGTCAGGTGGACTCAGCCTTGGAAGTGGTGAGGAGAGTTCCGGCGCTGGGTACGTGTTGAAGATAGAGCCTACAGGATTTGCTGATGGAAAGAGAGGAGTCAAGGAGTCCAAGGAGCAGTACCAAAAGCATGCCTTAGGCTAGAGCCTGAGTTACTGAGATCACAGAAGTTACTACACAAGGGGTTTTAGGAAGCAAATTGGGACGTCAGCAATTCCTGTAAACATTTTTTTTACGACTTACTCCTAACCATGAATGTTCCATGAGGAAAAATTCTTTGTTTAAAATAAAATTCCCTTTACTTTTATGAAATAGATCTTAAAATAAATCTAGGAAATGATAATAATATTTCTAAAATATAGCTTTTTTAAAAAAGGAAACAATAATAAAACCTATTTTGAATAATGCTATTTTAATTTTGTGATTTGGTAACTTAAAAAAAAAATCTATTCATAAATAACAATTTTGGCAGGTCAGTTCCAATGCCTCCCCAAACCCTTAAAGTTTAGTTTCAAAGGTAAAGAGGTAGTGTTCCATCGTATTGTGAGTAAATTATTATTCTTGTCTTCTACGTAGGTTTTACTTGTCATGGACACGAGGACAGAGCAGACGTTCATTTTAAAAGTAAGTAGAATTTGTATGTTTAATGAATTTAAACATTTATTTCAAATTATGCTTCTGAAAGAAAATATGTTATTTTTTACTCTGGGTGATTTGCATGATCTTATCTTTGTGGTGATCGGTATATATATATATATATATTTATTAATATGTTCTCCCATCACAGTTGATAAATACTCTTATCATACACATTTAAAGAGAGTTTTATGTTATACAGGATAGAGTTAATAATTTGGATAACTTGAAGAATCCCTTACTGCTATTTAAGTGTGTAATTAATTACATCTGAAATACACTGTGTGATTTGTGAAGGCTGCACACAGTCTCACCTCCGGTTATGATTGCAGTTCTTAAGAGCTGAAGTTTTTGTAAGTCTTTGTTACAGGCAAACGTTAGCAAAGTGTTATCTATATTCTGGGCCCGCTTTTTGATCTAAATTCAATTTTGATTCTATTTATAACTGAATTTATAACTAAATGAATAGGAGAGAAAAAAACCTTCAATTTTCTAATTTCAAAATTGTATCTGAAATGGATTATGACAGTACATATTCTAAAAATATCCTAATTTAAGCATTTCCGCAGCATCCAAAGGGGGATTGATTGATTTTATATTTCTTTTTGTAATACCTGTTCTTTGGTTTATCAAGATGATTGTAGGAGACACTGGCATTTCCTGACGCACAGTTGTTTTTGTAAATATACCTCATCACTCGGGTTTCCCTGGCCTTTTAAACCAGTTTTGACACCAGAAAATACACCTACTTTGTTCCTTTGAAGAGAACTTAATAATCTTTGTAATTTTTTGAAATAGAAAATTTAAATTGCCTGTTTAATCTAGGCATGCCTTTTGTGCGTCAGGAATTTGAGTTGCTCTCACAATGTCCATTGCTTTAAAGATACGCGTAAGTAAAACGAAACTTAAAGAAAGGTCGTAGAGAAATAACTGTGTGTCATCCTGATGACTTAGTCTGAGAGCTTCTCTAATAAAAACACTGACCCACGTAATTGATTTTAATGGCAGCTTTGTGGCTTCTTCCGTTCTCTGGACTCAGGCCAGATGCCATCAGCATAGCCTCCAGGGACCGAGGGGCACGGAGCGGCAGATGAGTGGCTTCTCTGAAGCCCAGAGTCACTCGGATAGATTAGTTTGGTTGATAAACACAGAGCACAGCAGGCTCCAAAGGCAACTGAGGGTACAACTGACCTTTTTGTTCTCTGTCAGGGTCTAAGGAGAAGCAGTGAGTACAGCAGGGACAGAAAGACCATCATCCCCCGCTGTGTGCCCAACATGGTCTGTCTGCACAAGTACATCATCTCGGAGGAGTCGGTGTTTCTCGTGTTGCAGCACGTGGAAGGTCAGTGTGTGGCCCGCGCGTGTGAAGGAGACTGTCAGCTCCCTTACTGTCCGTTTGTAGGGCGACGCCCTCCTTGCTGTCGTTTCTCGGGCAGAAGAAGTATGTGAAACACCTGTAAGACAGTTTTCTAATCCCTCTGCTCTGCCTCCCTACCTTGAGCCGTGTGGGCAAGCGCAAACCCGGATGAGCTGCAGGTTTCGTTTAACTATAGTCACATTTCTTAGATGTATTTAACGACTTCCTTTCTCTCAGAATTGAGGTAATAGAACGCGAACTTCAGCGTGTGGAGCTCAGCTTTATCTTAGGGATTTTATTTTGTTCTCTTGGTCTCTGCTAAAAAGACACATTAATGTTAGATGACTGATATAAAAGGCATCCCCTGAAGAATTAGCTAATATACCTCCCTTTTTAGAAGGCAAGGGTATTTGCTTAATATTTGACATGACCTAGTCATTCTGACCTGGGTCTTAACTAACGCAGCCAGTGGCACTGTGTACGGATACAAAGGAGAGGTACTGTGCTCTGCCTTCAGACTGTTCATGAAATTTCAGCTCTTAGTAGAGGGAACAGATGGCCAAAAAATGTTATGTTTTGATTTGTTTTTGCCTTTTAACAGGTTATTTTAAATAGTCTTTATTTAGAATGACCGAGTACAGCATCTAAATATAAATTCACTTAATAAATAAGACTGGCTTTTGGCTTTTAAGAGGTGTTCTTAAAATAGTAGAAAAATTTTTCATATTTCACGAAGATATTATTTTACGTTACTGAGAATAAAGAACTGTGGTGCTTTACTAATAGGCATGACGTCTGGATTTAATGCATTTTCCCAGGAAAAGGAGTCGTTGCTTTGTGGAATGAGGTCTCTTGTGATAACTAATGCAAGATTCTTGACGGGGGCAATAAACTATTAATACTGTTTATTATGAGGCACAGCACAAGATAACTACAGATGGAGGGAAGACCTCCATATGCGGTGTTTAATAGGAAATTCAGAAGGGGCTCCGTGGTCTCTCAGGTATTAAGAGAGTTAATTGCGTGTGTGAATTGGATAACTCATTCACCTTTGTTCAGACATTATGGACAGCTTTTATCTGAGGATACCAGTGCATTACAGACATTATTGAATTAGAGGTCATGTCATCTGATAGCGAAATACAGCCACCTCTGGTGTGGAACAAAATAACTTGCGTAGTAATAATCTATAATAATTTAGAACAAGGTCAGTAGGATGAATGTAATTATAGTCGGTATTCTATTACCCAGTGTGGATTATTCATGTGGGAGATTATCTGTGGTAAATTTTCAATCCTAGCTCACCCCTGCTACGCACAGCTTCATCTTCCTCCTCTTCCTCTTCTTCTCCAAATCATACTTCAGTTTTTCTCCTGCCGTTTCCACACCCTCTTACACCCCCTAATGCCGATATTCTGACTGATTTACTTTAATACTGTAGTAATTTTATACAGTCTGTCTTAAGGTCATACACTCATGGCTTTCACATTTTCCCCGCTTTTAGATTCTCTTTGCCAAGTTTCTTTTTCCTTTACTGTCGACCACACTTCACTTTGAAATGTCACATGACCATAGCATTTGTCCCGGGTTATTTAAATCTGAGGCAAAGGTGGAGATCTCTTTTGGCCATTTGGTTTAGGTGTCTATTGTTTAGTTTTAAAATGCAGAAATATTAAATTATGGTGCATGTAGGAACTCTGGATGGATTTAATACTCAACAAATTTATTGAGCCCATACTGTGTACGAGGCCCTCTTTTAGGTGAGCAGGCAGAACAAGTATGATCATTTGAAGTTTATATTCTTGTTGTGGAGAGTCAAACAAACAAAAACAAAAATACAAAAAGCAAGAGAATATTGGATAAGAATAGGAACTATATCTTTACACAGGGAACTCTCATAGAGAATGCTGTAGATTATATAATCAGGGAAGCCCTCTGTGAGGCGACATATAAGTGGTCCTAAACGACAGAAAGGGAACAACCATTTTATACATAAAGGGTAAAAGCACGTTCCAGGAAGAGGGATCAGTGCTAGAAATCTAAGGCAGAAACAAACTGGAATACTGAATGAGCCAGGAAGGAGACCGTTTGGTTGGAACGTAGTGGGTCAGAACAGCAGTGGTGTATGAGGCGATTGGAGAAGCAGGTGGGAGCCTTGTATGGAAGGATAAGGATTTGGCTTTTATTCAGGTGTTTTGGGAAACCATTGGACATCTTAAGTGGTGACAGGATCTGATTTATGATTTACATTTTTAAAAGATCATTCTGGCCCCATATGGGGAGTGGATTGTAAGAATAGAAGCAGTTGGAAGGCTTATGTCTCGGTGAGAGAAAATGATGGCATGGCCTTCTGGGGGGCACTAAACCATTTGCCGTTGAGTTGATTTCAACTCCTGATGACCTCATTGTGTCAGAGTAGAACCGTGCCTTGTAGGGTTTCCAAAAGCTGAATTTTCTTTCAGAAGTAGCTCACCGAGCCTTTCTTCTGAGGCGCCCCTGGGTGGGCTCAAACCTCCAACCTTTCACTCAGCAGCTGAGCATGTTAATGGTTTGCACCACCCAGGGACTCCTTTGGTGGATGTGGTTTGAGGTTAGAGTTAATGGGGCCTCTGATGGATGTGAAGTCAGGGAGAGAAATTCTAGGGTAACTTCTAGGCCAGTGTGGCTGGCACAGAATGGGAAGAGTGGAAGGAAATGAGTGGGAGAAGTGGGCAAGTGGGCGGGCAGATCCTGGCCGGTCTTCTGGACCATTTCAAGAACGTGATTTTTATTCTAAAGGAAATGGGAAGTCATCGGGACATCTTGAGCAGAAGAGTGGAAAGAGGAATCACTCTGGTTGCCTTGTGGACAATAAAATACGGGAGGGCAGAGGTCAAAGCAAGGAGACCAGTTGGGAGTTTGTTGTAGCAACCCAGGTGAAAGGTGATGGTGGACAGATCCTAGTGGTGGGACTGGTGAGAAATGGTCATTAGGTTCTGAGTGTATGTTGAGGTAGAACGGACCTGATTCTACCTGGCAGGTTCTAAGGTGTTTGGTTCAAACAACTGAGAGAATGGTGTTTCCATTTACTAAGATGGGGAAAGCTGTGGAAGGAATCGTACATTTAGGAGAATTTAGATGCTTGTTAAATATCCAGGTGGTGTTGAGTAGGTAACTAGATATACCAGACAGGTTTTAGGAAAGAGGTTTAAAATGTTTATTGTTCCTAGTGATAAATCCATGTATTTTAAATTGATTTGAGGAAGAAAAGGGAAAACAAAATATATTCAGTCAAGGCCATGTGTCTTATTAAAACTTTAAGTCCCTGCGATTAGGAGTTAGGTCACATTTATCACATAAATGCCGTCATCTAGCAGAGTGCTCGGCACACCAAAGGTGTTCTCTGTCCCCTTGTGGACTACTGAGTCAGTCACAGAGAAGATGAAAGACCAGCTTGAAAGAAAAGGTTGGGGAAGCCTCTGAATGTGGATACCCCAAATAAAGGGATGGGAAGAATTTATCTTCAGATTACCTAGGGGCCGAAGGGGCAAAATGATTCTCTTTTTATTAAGTAGGCTTTTTAAAATATTGTAATTATAAAATAATATATAAACAAATAAATTCAAACTATGTAGAAGGGTATAAGGTAAAAAGAAAAATTCTGCCCCCTGCTCATGTGATTCCCAGTCCTTCTCCCCAGAGATAAGCACCCGGAGGTCTACGTGAAGAGAGGCAGTAGGGTGTAGTGATTAAGAACATTGATTCTGGAGCCAGATGGCTCGATTAAATGATTTGGTACGTATACGTAAAGCACTTAGGATAGTGACTGGGACATGGTAAGCACCATGTAAGTATTTGCAAATATTGCTGTTAGTTTTTGAATATATACAAAGTATTTGTACAGATTGAACATAATTTATTTAACTGCTTGGCCTAATTAATGTTTACATTGTTTCCAGTCCTTGTACATACATATCTTTTTACTTTTTTGTGTGTGTGTGTTTTGAGAATTATTTGTAAGACACATTTCTTGAAGTGGAATTACTGGGTCAAAAGATGATTTGATCCTTGCCGCAGCAATATTATGCTGTACATGTTGAAGAAGGCCTAATTCAGGGCAGTGGTGGGACCCTAACTTCGGTGCAGGGGACGTGGACTCAGTGCTCAGCCACGGCATGCCGTCTGCAGCCACCACGTGTGCCTCAGTGAGGCTTCTGTGATGCTGAACAGGCTTCAGTGGGGCTTCCAGACTAAGACTAGGAAGAGAGACCTGGTGATCCCCTTCTGAAAATTAGCCAGTGAAAGCCCTGTGGATCACAACAGTCAGATCTGCATCTGGGGCTGGTGCGGGACGGGGCTGTGTCTTGTTCTGTTGTAGGTGGAGTCGCGTGATCCGGGGCTGACTGCAGAGCAGCTGACAGCAACAACAACAATTCTGGCCCCGCAGATGGACAGATTGGCTTTGTGGAAAACCAAGAGATTAAAATCTGATGAGAGACAAAGAGAGGGCTTTTATTAAACTTTATGAATTGCTATTTTTATAGCTTAAAATGGTCTAATATTTGTATTTTTACAGTATTCAACACAGCTTAGAAAGGTGTCATTTGTATTCTTAAGGTATTAAAAATTAAAATTATTTAAGTGTTTTCTATTTATATCTTGAGATTTAGCAATAACAGGCTTTTTAAGGAAAATATTATTGTTAAAGATTACAGTAACAATGTCGGCAGTTGTGTAAGTTTGTCTGTTAGGCCTGATTTTAACTCTGCGGGAAGTAAAAACTCATCCAGATTTTGTGAGTGAGAAACTTCAGTGGGAATGCAGCAATGTGTCCTGTAGGTGATGTGCTTTTTCATGATTTTTGATTTGAAAAAATATGTGATAAATTTTGTTTCTGTATTTGCGTCCTGAGCATCAAATCTCACTGGGTGCCCAGCAAAAAGAACGGGGAAGAGCTAAAACAGGCCTTTCCCCCTGAAAATGCAGAGTTCTTGTAATTCATGGTAGGATATTTACATTTAGGCTAGGAACAAGCGCCACAAAAAAAGTGCCAAGAATCTCATTCAATTTTTATCTAATAATGAAAAGAATGGAAATTAAACTAAGGTGTCATTTTTGATTGATGAAATGGGTAACCTTGATAATATCCAGGTAGGCAAAGGGCTGTGGTGAAGGCACCGTTAACACGTGGCTTATAGAGGCGGATTCTGGTACAACCTTCCGTAAAGCAGTTAGGAACATGTATCAGAAGTGTCGGAAAGTATTCATGCGTGTTGAGTGCTTTCATTTCCGGGATTTTTTTTTGTCCTGATGAAATAATCAAGAGTATCAAATATTAGCATGCAAAGTTATTTATTATTTTAACTCTAATAGTAAAAGACTAGACATAAATGTCCAACAATAGAGGGATATTTAAATACATCATAATGTCTGTCACATGGATTTGCTGTGTAGCCATTCAAGTTCATATTTTCTTACAAATTAGAAAACGTTCATGCTATGATGTTAATTGTGAATAAAAAGCCTGGAGTGTGTTTATCATTAGGTGGTGGCGTTATGGGTGATTTGTATATTCTGAATTTTTGCTGTTTTTCTTGATTTTCCTAGATTTTCTAAAATTTTTACTGTAAACCTGTATGTTTTAAAATAGAAAATATGACTCAAAAAACATGGCATTAATAGTACTTAATTAATAGTATGTTTTCCTGAAAGGTTTGCAAAATTTTTATAAAGGTGTCATTGTTTTATAACTCAATTTAATAAATATTTCTTTAACACCTATTATTTTATATGCTAGGCAGAGTTGTCTGCCTACAGTTAATAAGACCCTGCAGTCTGGTGAAGAAGATAATAAAAGCATAAAAATGATATTAACATGCAGTCGATTGTGGTGTGTGTCGTAAGAGGGAAGAAGTGATGTGGAGGAGAAAGAGAAAATGGGAATTGTGTCCAGTGAGGGGTACAGAAAATTCGGTAAAAGATAAATCCTGAAGGATCTTCAAGGATGGGTTTGATTTTGACAAGCCGATGTTGAGGACACCAGAAGGGAAGGAAGTTCTAAGTGGAGCTTTAGTGTGAGGAAAGCCTAGTCTGGGTTGTATGTGGGGAAATCCGGTTCAGGTGGATTGTGTGGTGAGTAGGGGCGAGGACCAGATCGCGGGCTGTGACTGTATCACCCAGGGTTTCACATGCCTGTGTGGAGCTAGTACTCCATTCAGTAGGTAGAGGGAATTTATTGTAGGTTCTCGAGTGAGAAATGACAGGGTAAGGGCTGTTCTAAGAAGGAAGATTGGTTGGGGAACAACTGGTATGGTGCATGATGCAGGAAGACCCCAGGCAGACGTCTGGTGGGAGCTCTGGCAAGATCCCAGGAAACAGGGGTGGCCAGAGGAATTAGAAGAGGAGGCTGACTGGGAGAAACGTTACAGGCAGATCCATGAGGACCTGGAAACTTGTCAAATTTTAGGAAGAACAAGGGAGAGAAAAGAATCCCAAGTTTGGTACAAAGCCAGAGTTGGTGCCAGAGTGACTCGGAAGTGAGAAAGAGGAAGTGGCTTTGAGAG
The DNA here is from genome assembly GCF_030014295.1 of Loxodonta africana. Lineage (NCBI taxonomy): Eukaryota > Metazoa > Chordata > Mammalia > Proboscidea > Elephantidae > Loxodonta > Loxodonta africana. Next base: position 63,968,811 of record NC_087366.1, on the reverse strand, counting down.
GAAAAATAAAAACCTAAGTACATTGATTTGTGCAGCTCACCCTTGTGGAATTGGCCTAAGAATGAATAAGACTTTTCTTAGAACTTCATTAGGTACGTGCAGTTTCTTGCTAATCACGGTAACTTTCTAGCCGCAGATACTGCGTCCTGAGCAGCAAGTGACACGTCTCATTCCGAGGGTTATCATCTGATTTAACGAGCTCTGACTGAATGCCTGTGATGTTGTGAATGTTGCACGTTGTTGGTGGGTGCCATCAAGTCAATCTGACTCATAGTGACCCTATAGGACAGAGTAGAACTGGGCCCCATGGGGTTTCCAAGGCTATTTAATCTTTACGGAAGCAGACTACCACATCTTTCTCCCAAAGAGCAGCTGATGGGTTTGAACCACTGACCTTTCAGTTAGCAGGCAAGCGCTTAACCACTGTGCCACCAGGGCTCCTACAGACACAGTGTTTTTTTTTTTTTTTTTTACAGACACAGTGTAGGCAGTGGATATACAAAGAGAAAAAAGACCTGGTCCTGTTCTTAAAGTTGTCACAATGTAGGAGAAATTGAAAACGACATGTGCCGTTTTTATTTGAATGGCAATCAAGAATCCCAGTTTCCAGTTCAGGCATTATTGTTAGTGCCACAGTGTAAGTATTTGGGATATGATTATTTAGAGAGGAAGGTGGTTATTGTCAAAAGACTAAAAAAGATGGAATTGATGCATAGCTCCTTTTGTGAGTGAGTGAGTTTCAAAGCTATGTATTAATCCTTAAACTTTAGTTTGAATATGGGGAAACAATCCAAAGAGAACAGAAAGCATTAGCTAAGAAAAAATGAGAGGGAAAGTTAAAAACCATAAAGCCCTGTACCACTAACTGTTGCCAAAATGGGAAGACTGCTGACTTGATCACTGGGAGAAAGAGACGGAGGAAGACCCTAGGTTAATGTCGTGACAAGCCCTCTGTTGAGCTTTACGCTGTGCAGGAGACCCACCAGGCACTTTACAGAATTACCGAGTTTCACTCATATTTCCTCTGAGGTGAAATGGGAAGTAGAAAAACACATTTTGGACGCTTCCATTGACTTTTTACACATATAATTGAGTGCCGGTGATTATAGTTTCCTAACCTTGGCTTATGATGCTTAATACTGATATTAAAAAATGTATTGAAAATTTTACCTTCTCCGGATTAGTAGAGGGATTTATTTTAACATGTCCTCCTTCATTTCTCATTTTTGGAAGCTGCAGCTATATCTCCACAAAGTATGTTTCCTCTATTACTGTTTTTAAGCTTTCTGAGCCGTATACTTCTTGCAATACTGTTTCTAGTAGGTTAACTGTGGTAGGTTTCTGATACTTAATACAGTTTTTTATTTAAAGATTTTAATGGTTGAGAAGGGGTTGGGATTTTAAGCCAAACAAAAGAAAAATACAGTAAATATGTCAAAATGACCGCATAACAAGTATTGCTGGTAAAATACTGGATTATTTATGTGGGTTGATTTCTATGATTTTAGTTTTTATAGGTTTCTGGTATATATATTATAGTAGTTTGCTCATTAATGGGCTTTACTTGGTTTTATACATGTGTTTTTTTTTATGAAGCAGGAAAGAAAATGGAAAAATACGATTAATATGTCATTTATAAAATTATACAACAGATGCCACACTTCTACTTCAATCCTCAGCTAGACATTTTCAAAATTTAATAATATTGCTGATTTTCCCCCAGTATAATACAGGATTGTAAACAGCGCTTACTGATGGATTTCCACTTGACCAGGGCCGTGCTTGAAAAAATTATCATGTAAACAGATCTGAACATAATCGCGTGTTTCTACCACTAGATCATGTTTAACTTTAAAGCAGAATCTTAGCTGTGAGATTTCATATTAGCATCTGTTACAACTAATTTCCCTTCAAATGAAGAAAAAGGTTGTCATTTAAAAAATAATTAATCTCAGGAGATATGATTGAACCCGTACATACCAGTTAGCAATTACAGAAAAGGGATTTTATTAAACATGCTTTTCCTACAGCACACTTGATATGAATGGGTGGTGGTGTCCTGCGTTTGATTGATTATTAGAATACTTTTCTAGTGGCTTAAATAAGTAACCGTTACTTTGGAGATCTTAAGTTTATTTTATTTTTTTTTCCTTTTTGTACTTGTTCACAGGTGGCAAACTCTGGTCATATATAAGCAAGTTTCTAAACAGGAGTCCTGAAGAAAGCGTTGACATCCAAGAAATGAAAAAATCCGCACTTGCTGAAGTCCACCTGCAGCAGCCAACTCGTAGTCCTCAGGACAGCAGCAGTTTCGGATCCAGAGGAAGTGATGGTGGAAGTATGCTCGAGGTCCTGCCTTTGAAGACGAGTCTCACCCCGAGCTCTCAAGAGGACAGCACCCAGGAAGATGACGGTCAGGACAGCTCTCCCAAATGGCCAGACTCCGGTTCAAGTTCGGAAGAAGAATGTACTACAAGTTATCTAACACTATGCAATGAATACGGGCAGGACAAGATTGAGCCAGGCTCTTTAAACGAGGAGCCCTTTATGAAGACAGAAGACGCCAAAGCTGCTCAACGCTTCCCAGCACCCCTTGTTGCTGACTGTGCCAGCCCCAGCACACAGCTGAAATCACACGACCTGAAGCTCTTCCCTGAAGATGATAACCCAGAAGCAGCTAGTTCTCCAAGAACATCCGATTCCCTCAGTAGATCTAGAAACAGTCCCATGGAATTCTTTAGGATAGACAGTAAGGATAGCCCTAGCGAGTCCTTGGGACTTGATTTTGGAGAAAAATTGTATAGCCTAAAATCAGAACCTTTGAAACCATTCTTTGCTCTTCCAGATGAGGACAGTGCTTCCAGGAGTTTGAATACTGGCGAGGGCAAGGCAGAGTTTAAAGCCCAGGACACCATCAGCCGGGGCTCCAACGACTCAGTCCCAGTGATTTCTTTTAAAGATGCTGCTCTTGATGTCGTCAGTGGTACTGATGAGGGAAGGCCTGATCTCCTTGTAAATCTTCCTGGTGAACTGGAGCCGACGAAGGAAGGCGCAGCGATGGGACCCACTGGCTTCACACAGACTGACACAGGCCTCACGGGGAGCAAGTTGTTGGAAGCCCCTGATGTTTTATGCCTCAGGCTTAGTACCGAACGACGTCGACCATACGAAGAAGAAGGCACAGAGGAATTGAGTGATCCCCATAGGCCCAAGTCCCATGGTGTAACAGAGAAACACTACGCACAGGAGGGTCGTGGGGTGCTATTTGTAGCAGCCGTGGATGACCGTCGTTCAGGAGACGTGTCTTTATTACACAGCTCAGATCCTGAGTCTCAAGGACTTGGAGTGACTGGGTCAGCACTTCCTGCAGACGACACAGAAGAAAGCTGCTTCCATCTTTCTAACCTGGTCTCAGGTGCTAATACATACAATTCAGACACAGACACTTTAAATACAGAAGAGGTGTTGCTGTTTACAGATCAAGGTGATGGTTTGACTAAGGAGGAGCCCGCTTCTTTGTTCCAGAGAGACTCTGAGACCAAGGGAGAGAGCGGGGTAGCCCTAGAAGAAGACAAGGAAATACACCAGATTTTTGAGGACCTTGATAAAAAATTAGCACTAAGCTCCAGGTTTTACATCCCAGAGGACTGTGTTCAAAGATGGGCAGCTGAAATGGTGGTAGCCCTTGATGCCTTACACAGAGAGGGGATTGTGTGCCGTGATTTGAACCCAAACAACATCTTACTGAATGATAGAGGTCAGGAACTTCGGCAAATGCTTTTCTTTTTATTCGCTGTTGCTTCCAATTAACTGAGTAGGCGTTTTATCTTGTAATTAGTATCTTCATTTCCTGTCTAGAGCTTCATTATCAGTGCAGCGAATTCACCCCCAGTAATAGCTTCTAGTACTTAATGGTGCCATTATTCTTAATGATACTGTTTTTAGCTACAAAAGGAGTAATTACAGTTCACTTCTGCAGAAAATGGAAGAGAAAAATGTTTTGATTTCTCCTGTCGTTTTGTTTTTAGGACACATTCAGCTAACGTATTTTAGCAGGTGGAGTGAGGTTGAAGACTCCTGTGACAGCGACGCCATAGAGAGAATGTACTGTGCCCCAGGTTAGAGCCGTCTACCTCCTCAGACGCTTCACTTGAGAAAGTCCTTTGGCAGCCCTCGCTTCCTTGCAGAAGTTGTATTTTTCACTGACACCTCACATCTGGGCTGGATTTAGTTATCTCTTAACCCTTCGAAAGAGAAAATTTGGGGCTAAGACCATTATATAACCCATAAGTATGTATGTATATGTATGTGTGTACCTATATGTATATATACTTACGTGTGTACGTGTGTCTGTATGTGCACACACACAGACACATGTATTTCTGTTGTTAAATGGGTTTATACTTCCCTTAAAACTGGCAATGAATTCTGTCTTAGAAATATTTTAACTTCTTAGCACTTGGAAAGACCTCTAAGTACTTTGAAACTCTTTAAATGGTTGATTCTTACGGACATGTGAGAGGTAGTGAAAGGGAAAAATTGCTAAAATGTATAAAATGCAGTTTTTATTTTTTTAATTCAGTGTTTGTGACTTCAGTGATGAGCCATGTTCTGTGTTTAAGAAAGTGTAGGAAGCTTGCTCTTCTTGTATTAAGACAGCCTTTTAGCCAACTGTATGACATAACAGGTTTCTCTAGCTCTTACCGTGTTGTCTTTAACTGGGGACCTGTTTCTGGTTGCGTTAGTTTCTTTGCTGATGATTACAGCAGCGTAAGTATGTGTATTGCGTTTGAGTTGGTTTCTTGTCTGTCGTCAGTGCAGATGGGGCCGTATTTAAACGCAGAGTTTCTTCGTCTTTTGCCTAGCACGCAGCCTCTTTAGATGGCCAGAGTCTCTTCATTCATCACTCCACTGGCCTTCAAAGGAGGGTCAAGCTGGTTATGTTGGCACGATGGGCTTAGTTGTTGGGCAATACAGTTTTTAATGCTTCCTATCTAACCAGCACGTTACTGATGTTGACATCCCCCTGTGTAAGGGGAAGTGATTGTCATTTGATTGCAAGGCCTGTGTTGCTTTTAGCTGCAGCCATAATTTTTACAAATTATTTCTGTATTGAGAAACAGAAAAGTTTTTCAACCTGCCAAGCACATCTCCTGAAACTTTCTGAGAAAAGCTGTTTGGATTTTCTTCTTTCTGCTATATTCTTTCATTCCCTCTCCTTGCCCTTCCACTGAATTATGACAGCTTGATTTTATTTCTTCTCAGGTAGAGTAGAGCATGCCTACAGTATTTGTTTCTCCCAAACAGATAAGATGATGCTGTTTTTTGAAACCTTATTAGTATGACTTAATGGGAAATAATTTTATAGAGAAATTATGTAATTATAGTTATCTGCTTCAGTTTTTACAGATTACTCTCCCTACTTTGATAATTTGATAAAGAAATAACATTTTGGGTACCAGTGTACGTAAATACATGTATCAATATCATGAATTTCGGGGGTTTAGGATCAGGATTAAATTTGGCAGTTCTTTTGAGTGAATGAAACCTGTTAATCCTGAGTACAAACTGTGCAGCAAAATCAAACGCGCAATGCCTCTAGCTGACTCTGTATTTTGTATTTTTCGTACTTTCTTACTGAAAACCGTCTGCAGGGCTGTACTTTGGTGTCTGGCAGCTTTCTGTTCCTCAGGTGGAGGCACAGCCGCGTTTACCTCAGTGCCATGGCGGCTGACATCCTAGGGCCTGTTGTGGAGCTGGAACAAAGTGATGCCACGTTCAGCAGCAGATACATATTTTCAGTTTTGTGTGCTTGAAAAATGAATTTAATACAGATCGCTTTCCAAGTTGTGATTTTTAAGCGTCTTTTCCTGAAATCACAATTTTTGTAGTTCACCAGCAGGTGGCAATCTACCATTAACGGATTTTTGCTGTCTTCTTCGAGGTTGCCCTTCAGCAACATTTGCTGAAAGCTGTAGTCTGTCTGAAGAAGGGCTTTGTTGTAATTACTTGCACAAAAGAATTGTACCTTCAAGCTTTGTGAGTTGTAAAAGTGTTCTGCTGTTATGGTATGCACTGAAGTATGTGGAAAGTCGCTCCATTCCTTGGGCATATGAATTTGTTTCATCAACATGGGAAAACAAAACCAGTGATGGCCTTTAACTGAAAAGTAATGCTGATGTTTTAGTTTAGATAATCTCAAAACCCAGAGTGTTACCACTGCTAGTCTGTCACAGGGTCACTGTACCAGAAAGAATTGGTTGACATTCAACTATTTCAGGAGGTAGTATATGATCAAGGACCTATGGTAATGAAGGAAAAGGTCCAAGCTGCACTGAAGGCACTGGCCAAAAACAAGGCTCCAGGAATTGATGGAATATCAATTGAGATGTTTCAACAAATGGATGGCAGCACTGGAAGTGCTCTCTTGTCTATGCCAAGAGATTTGGAAGAGAGCTGCCTGGCCAACTGACTGGAAGATAGCCATATTTGTGTCCATTCCAAAGAAAAGTGATCCAACAAAATGCGGAAATTATCAAGCAGTATCGTTAATATCACACCCAAAAACCAAACCCGCTGCCGTTGAGTCAATTTCGACTCATAGTGACTCTATGGGACAGAATAGAACTGCCCGATAGAGTTTCCACGGAGCCCCTGGCAGATTCAAACTGCTGACCTCTTGGTTAGCAGCTTAACCACTACGCCACCAGGGTTTCCTAATATCACACGCAAGTAAAATTTTGCTGAAGATAATGCAAAAATGGTTGCAGCAGTAAATCGACAGGGAACTGCCAGAAATTCAAGCTGGATTCAGAAGAGGACGTGAAATGAGGGATGTCATTGCTGATGTCAGATGGATCCTGGCTGAAAGCAGAGAATGCCAGAAAGATGTTTTCCTGTGTCTTATTGACTAGGCAGAGACATTCGACTGTGTGATCATAAGAAACTATGGATAACATTGAGAAGAATGCAAAGTCCAGAACACTTCATTATGCTCACGGTAATCTGTGTATAGTTCAAGACGCAGTCATTCATATAGAACAAGGGGATACTTCGTGGTTTAAAATCAGGAAAGGTGTGCATCAAGGTTGTATCCTTTCCCAATGCTTACTCAGTCTGTACGCTGAGCACATAATCTGAGACGTAGGACTATACGAAGAAGAATAGGGAATCAGAATTGGGGGAAGACTTGTTAACAACCTGCATTATGCAGAGGGCACAACCTTGCTTGCTAAAAGTGAAGAGGACTTGAAGCATTTACTGATGAAGATCAAGGACTACATACAGCCTTTAGTATGGATTACACCTCAACATAAAGAAAACAAAAATCCTCACAACTGGACCAGTAAGCAACATCATGATAAACGGAGAAAAGATTGAAGTTGTCAAGGATTTCATTTTACTTGGATCCAAAATCAATGCCCATGGAAGCAGCGGTCAAGAAATCAAAAGACGCATTACATTGGGCAAATCTACTGCAAGAGACCTCTGTAAAGTGTTAAAAAGCAAAGATGTCACTTTGAGGACTAAGGTGTGCCTGACCCAAGCCATGGTATTTTCGATCGCCTCATATGCGTGCGGAAGTTAGACATGAATATGGAAGACCGAAGAAGAATTGATGTATTTGCATTATGGTACTGGCAGAGAATACTGAATGTATCATGGACTGTCAGAAGAACAAACAAATCTGTCTTGGAAGACGTGTAGCTAGGATGCTATACATTAGAAGCGAGGATGGAGAGTCTTTGTTTCATGTACTTTGAACACGTTATTAGGAGGGATCAGTCCCTGGAGAAGGACATCATGCTTGGTAAAGTAGAGGGTCAAAGAAAAAGAGGAAGACACTCAATGAGATGGATTGACACAGTGGCTGCAGCAGTGGTCTCAAGCATAGCAATGCTTGCTATGGATGGTGCAGGACCAGGCAGTGTTTCGCTCTGTTGTACATAGGGTCGCTATGAGTCACAATTGACTCGACAGCACCTAACAACAACATGTAGTTTTGTGGTAATTTGTTGAAACAGGGATAAGTAATGAGGATGGCGCAGGACTGGGCAGTGTTTTTGTTGCGTTGTTCACAGGGTCACTGTGAGTCAGAACCGACTGGACAGTACCTAATAACAACAACATGTAGTTTGTAGTAATTTGTTGGAATAGGGATAAATAATGAGGATGGTGCAGGACCGGGCAGTGTTTCATTGTGTTGTTCACGGGGTCACTATGAGTCAGAACTGACTTGACGGCACCTCACAACAACAAAGGGTTACAGAACTCTGTCAAGTGTCTGACACCCTCACTGTCACCCTGCTGCGGGTAATGGAAGGGATTAGAACAAAAAACTGAATTTACTGTTTATCTCAAAACTGAATAGCAGTACTACTGATAAAAACTCTAGACTTTTCTCCTCTTTTCACAGAGAATAAGGGGTGATAATATGCTAATATTTCAGTGGTTAAAAATCAGACCTCAGTACATAGGGACATGGAGTACTTAGGTATCTTTTAATCTACCCTTAGAAACACTAAGGGGCTGAAGCAATTAGCCTCTCCCCACGCCCCCTTCCCGCCCACTTCCTAACTCTGACCTTAATATTATTGTCCGAGTAACTCAAAAGCATGTTAAGCAGCTGATGTTTGGCTAGAACATAAAGTTGTCACAAGATTATGATGACAATGACTGAGTCCTGTTTAAACAGCTCGCAGCCCCCACGGCCACCTCTCCTCCCTCCTGGGAACCCTTATCACACATCTGTCCTAAAAACACTGTCCTCCTGCCCTGTGGTTTATAGTGTCAGCAACGGGTCTTTTCATCTTGGGCTTGATGCGCCTTTATATTTTGAGAGAAGTTTCCAGTAACAGCTTCAATTTACATGGACAGAAACTTGAGCAAATGCCAGACTAGCAGGGGGGCCATTATTCTGCTCTATAAATAAGTTTAAAAAAGAAACACACACACACAGAAACCTGTGAATCAACATGTTTTGGCCTAATTGAGGGGAAAAGCAAGATAGATAAATTTTGAAATGCAAATGATCACGTTCTGTTATTTAAGTACAGTTTCTGCCAACTTTGTGATCTTAGACTTTTCAAAGTCAGTCATTTCAGTAACGTATTAAAAAAAATTTTTTTTTTATACTACCAAGGATGTCTACATATTCACAAGTTTCTATAACAAAACAACTTTTTTTGAAAAGTTGCCACTTCTTTATATTAAAGAAAACAAATCCAACAACAAAAAGACGAAAAGCATGGAGCTTTCTGTGTCTACATCTGTGAAAAAGCCAGCACACGGCTGGCTGCAGCTGCAGGCCTATCAAGAGGGTCTTGAGAATATGAATTCACTGATCAAACCAGCCAGCCCTGTTTTCAAAGCAGAGACCATTCCTTTTAGGTTCACTTTGTATCCTTAGATTATCTAGTATGATTGTCTAGAAAGGTTTTATTTTAAATAAACATCATTCGTGGTAAATGGGTTCCTTTCATGCCAGAGACACACAGAACAGAGTTCAGGAAGAGAAAAAGCAGAAGAAATAGTCCCCAGAGTAGGAGTAGGTTGTGTAGCCCCACAGTAGAAATACAGCCCTGTCTGCTTGCCAGGTTAGGAGGCATTTAGACACTTTATTAGAAGACTTTAGATCCATCCTCTTAACTTTCTGCTTTAGGAGATTAAAATGAATAAAAACTGAGGTAAATTTGCTCTTCCTCTCCGGAGGACTTCTTTGTAGTTATCCTTGATTTTCTTTCTTTCTTTTTTTTTTCATGTGTGTGTGTATGTATGGGTATAAAATACTTATCCACAAGATTTTGTTTTATCATTGCAATTATTAAATTATAATATGGAATACATTTTTATTATAACATTTTAAATATCCTTTTTTTCCAAAGGAAAAAATAAAATGTCAAGAGAGTATTATTTTTTCTTACTAGTATTTTTGTTTCTTAACAGCCTTCGCTTGCATCATAAAAAAGCAACTAGAAAATAGAACCTATGACATTAAGCATATAAAACACAAAAGGCTGTATTCAAAAGTAAATATGCAGCTAAGACAAGTGAGTAAATTGTTTATATGTTATTGATATTATGCTAATATGATCCCTTAGTTTCCCTTTCTAGTCTTAAACAAGTTGATACTGAATCTGATCGGTGTGTCCTTCACCTTTATTTCCCACCCCATTATGAGCCTTTATAAATGCTTGAAATTTGCATCGATAGTTCTCATGGAATACTTTCCAGGCTTGAGAATTTATAGGTAAATCTGTGTGTAAATTGAAGAAGTCCAAAATGCTTTTCACTGCAACCCAATCTCCACGGTCCCAGATGTCAAATGACAGCTTTGCTTCCTCTCTTTGGCGATTTCACACTTGGAAACAGCTCACAGCTGACGGTGGAAAGTGAAACAGAAAAAACATGCTGAAAACCGTCTGCACAATTCAGTGTAAGAGCATGTTTATTGACTGTCACCCCTCGCTCTTCCTGCCTGACTTTATCACATAATCCATGAATGTATTTTTGGGGTTGTTTCCCTTACCTTCTCCATAAACATGCTTTACACTTGATTTGTTTCTTTCTAAGCGTGGTGCTCTGTGTCACAGTGACGTATTTGATAATTAGAACTAGGACTCAGACCATGGATGGTTTAAAATATCATGAGGCCATGACAGATTTAAGACACAGAATATTTAGATGGCATTGAGAATTACCAAACCTGGATCAGCCATTAACTCATTGCATACCTCTGGGCAAATTGTTTAAGACTTTTAGGCCTCAGTTTACCGGTAATAATATAGATTTGTTGAGTATAAATAAGATCACAGATGTCAAATTATCTAACACCCTCCTTATGCAAAACTGAGTCAAAATTCAAGTTTATCTGCTTAAGGCAACAACTTTTTTTTCCAGACTATGATTATTGACTTCACATCTAACATTAGTAGGATAAAAGAATTATCTCATTTGGAGGCTTTTCTAAATGTGTATTCTTACTCATTGATAGAGTTCATGCATAAAGGATATTACATGGAAATGAAGAATTTATGGACAATATTTTCATTTAAGGAAAAGAAGCCAAGACAGCTTTTGAAGATTGAAAATGAAATGCTAAAATTCTCAATAAATAAAATTTTTCAAAGAAGAAAGAAGAATTTTTGGCCCTGAATAATTGCACCAAGCATGAGGAATCTAATTTTAGGAGTGTGAACTTTATGGAGCAAAAGAATACAGATACATGTTTTTAAACAATAATGATATAACTAGGAAATATGGCTATAACCCTGATGTAGTCCTTTTTTTTTTTTTTTAAACAGAAGAAGAGAAAAACAGGAGGGTGCTATAGAAATAATTTAAAAGAGTGAAAATATTTGTGATTAATATTTAAATATTGTTTCAAACGGTAACTCTCTTGTTTGATTTACCCACAAGCAAACTTCAGCGGTAGCTCTTGTGTGCACAGGAGATGTTTGAATGTTTTCCTTGAATGATTAACAAGTGCTTTTAATGCTCTGTCTTTAGTTCTTATTGCCATAAAAACCAGTATACTTTCGAGTTGCCGTCGAATAGTAAAATGTGACAGTGAGGTGAATTTCCTGATGGCCTTCACCTCTCTGCACCTGGGACACTTACCCATCGGTATCGAGTCATATTGTTGTTGTTAGTTGCTGCCAAGTTGATTCTGACTCCTAGTGACCCCCTGTGTGCAGAGTAGAACTACTTCACAGGGTTTTTAAGGCTGTGAATTTTTGGAAGCAAATTGCCAGGCCTTACTTCCAAGGTGCCTCTGGTGGGTTTGAACTGCCAAACTTTTGGTTAGTAGTCCAGCGCTTATCCATTTGTGCCACCCAGGGACTCCCTAGAGCCATGTTAAAACAAAAACAAAAAAAACCCTTGTCATCGAGTCGATTCTGACTCATAGCAACCTTACAGGACAGAGTAGAGCTGCCCCTGAGAAAGTAAGCAAGATTGCACAGAGCTGAGAATTATAACTAGGAGTCATGTGGAATCACCCGGATTCTTATAGTCTGTCTCACAGGAAAGAGTGGGGCAATGATCCCTGTAAACTCTATTGAGGAGCATGTCATTCTTGGCTGTGGAATGCTGCGTCGAGTTAAATCAAGGAGTTTTGACCCAAGTTGTGCAGATAATTGCAGGAAAGCTCAGAAACTGGCTGCCAGGTCACCGTGACAACTGAAAGGTGAGAGCTGGGTAGTGGGGAAAAAGCAGAATTAAGCAGTTTGTCAAGCCTACCCTGAACTAGCTGAGTGTAGTCTGTGCGTACGTCCAGTTCCCCACAATACAACAGGCCTAGGGTCTTAGGTAACTGAATTGTCTGAAAATGGACTGAATCAACAATGTGGTGGCAGGAAGCAAGGCTAGACACTGAGATGAGCCGAGAAAGCAAACGCGTGGAAGGGGTGCAACACCACAGCTCTCCCTCTGCTTGTGGAGCTGTGGAGCAGCGCACTGCCCAAGACTCAGAGCACAGCCCGTGACTCAGAGCACAGCCCCTGTCTCAGCACAGCCCTCGTCTCAGCACAGAGCACAACCCGCGTCTCTGCCGTTGGTCTTCCCTGAATAGAACTCTGAGGAAAGTAATGTGAGACCAGGAACCCTTCAACAGTTGATGTGCTTCCCTCAACAAATATGGCATTTGAGTAATCAGTTGAGTATAATGTTTGAGGACTTTATGGAATTCAGGACTGATCACTGGGCAGCGATATTTTTCTGAAATCATGTCAGAAAAAAGGAGCAAAATGCCGATTTTGAAAGGATGGCCTAGGAAATGAAAATCCCAGGCTGTGGTTAGTGTATCACCTTGAAAATTAAGATCTTCTGCCTCAGGGATGTTGTGCGACCTTAAACAAGTTTCCTCTGCTTGGATCACCCCATTTCAAATACAGGGTGTCTGTGAACAGTTGTATACCTTCAGCCTTTTAAACTTTGAACTCTAAATTTTGGTAATTTAGTTTGTAGGTATTAGAGGAACAATCCAAACCTAGGATTAAAACGCAATTTTATTTTATTCTTGTAGTTGATATGGCTTTCATTTGCAATGTTTTGTCTGTTGTTTGTGGAACTTTAAGAACTTTGTCTCCGTATCTAAAATAAGAGCGCACTGGGGACAGCTGGGCAGTGTAGTTGTGTGTAGTGCATGCTAGTGAGTTTGTTTTTGCTATCATTAAAAGAAATTCCTAGCTGATGGTAATTATTTCAGCAGAACGCCAGCCAGATATTACAGCCAGCTTATAAATTTGTGGTGTATTTCATGTGATGATGAGTCTGCCAGTACCAGTACCAACTGCCACTGAGATGATGTCAACTCATGGCGGCCCCAGATGTTTCAGAGTAGAACTGTGCTCCATAGGGTTTTCAGTGGCTGATTTTTCTGGAGGTAAATTGCCAGGCCTTTCTTCCGAGGCACCCCTGGGTAGACTCAAACCTCCAGCATTGCAGTTAGCAGCTGAGCACTTAACTGTTTGTACCACCCGGGGACTCCCATTGTGAGTCGATGCTGACTCAGAGTGACCCCACGGAAGAAACAGAGTAGAACTTCCCCGTAGGATTTTCTTGGCCATAATCTTTCTCCTGTGAAACCACTGGGTGAGCTGGAACCTCTCACCTCTCAGCCAAGCACTTAACCTTGGCACCACATCCAACAGTAGTGGGGGAAACCTGCACTTATCCCCCAATCCTGTCCTCTTTCTGCTCCCAGGTTTTCCTGGCTCTTTTTCCTTGATGCAGCAAATGCCACCTGTGCCAGAGCAAAGTGTAGCCTGGACCGCGCAGCCATCAGCTGCCTGACCGTCCTCACCCTCTGCCGATCCGTCTGGATCCAGCCGTCAGAGTTTGTTTTAGATAACGTTTTAAACTTCCTAGTGCTCGGCATGGAAGGCTGCAGAAGGACTTGATGTGGACGGTATGCTCAGTGGGACTTGAACAAATGCAGGGCCCTGTCGGGCTCTGAACGCCCTGAATGGACAGTGCTACCAAATACAAGATTGATGTATTTGCTCAACAGACGTTATTAAGTGCCCCTGTGTCCCAGCCACCATGCCTAGGAGCCAGAAATAAAAGACATAATTGGTGTAATATTGACAGTTACTTTTGAAGATTTATATAAAAAAGAGATTACCAAAACAGAAGACGTATACAATTGGTTAACTAGGACATTAATCGTCCTTTGTAGGCAAGTAGTTGTGTTTACAGAATGGTAATTTGCTGAGCTAACAAAAGGCACGCTTAGTGCCCCTCCTCTCGCAGCTTCGTTCCGTGTATCGTTGGATACAAAAAATGCTGTCTTCTGTGTTTCTCTTTGCTCCTTAGCCGTCAGCTGTAGCGGAAGACTAATGCTCAGCCCCTGCATAGAAAATCTTTATACACAGCAAGAGCTGGTGAGAGAAATTGACCAGGATTTTGTAATTGTGGTCCTTTCAATTAGCAGCAGATGCTGCGGGGAAGAGGGTCTGGGTAGGAACACAGCACTCATAGCACTGACATTTCTGTGCCCGGTTGACACAGAATGTTCATTGCAGAGGAAAGACACTGTTCTTTTCCTTGGTCCAGGCAGTCACCAGTGACAGATCAGATTTTTTTTAACCCTTCTCTACGCTTATCTAAATTCATTAATGAAGTCCCACTCCCTAGGAAGAAAGTTAAAAATTCTAGACCATCCGTAAGAGCAGTTTAAATCTTATGGAACATTAGACATTCCAGTTTTCTTTCTGGTGCTCTGAAAGTGTACATAGTGCTTAACTGAAAGGTTTATAAGTTTAAGGTTTATAAGTATTTGGCTTAATTCTTATTCACTAAAGATCTCTCTTTGATCCTAAAAGTTATTTTTGTTATTCATATTTCTTTTCCCAAAGACAGAATATTGGAATCCTTAAGGCCAGATTTTTAAAAGTCAGATTTCTTACCATTTTGGAAAAAAAAAAAAAAGTATACCTTGTGGAATTATTGTTGTCGTTAGGTGTCATCTAGTTGGTTCTGACTCATAGAGACCCTGTGTGCAACAGAACAAAACAGTGCCTGGTCCGGTGCCATCCTCACAATCATTGTTACGCTTGAGTCCATTGTTGCAGCCACTTTGTCAGTCTGTTTTATTGAGGGTCTTCCTCTTGTGGAATTAGAAAACTTGCTTTCGGTTGATTATCATTTTAATGTATGAGTCTGTGGCTTTAAAATCGTTCCATCATTCTCATATTTGGATTAAGTGCTGTATTATTTACACGATAATTTCTTCTAGCATCTAAACGTTAGTTGAAATTGAGTATTACGTAAACACTTTATCTGTGACAATTGCAGCTTTCTCACTGATTTTTATATGATCTTTAAATAATAGTTGCCCGGTTATTGTAACTTTGAGAGTGGGGGGAAAAAAAATGAAGCCTCTAAGGTTTTACATACAAAAAAAAGCATGGAAGGTCAACAGTTTAGGAGAAATATTTAAATACCTGTTCTAATGAAAATGAATTTATTTGTAAAATTCTCTTCTAAGAAAATTTTGAATTTACTCTCTTTTCTACAATTGGAAACAAAAGAAAGATAGCAACAACGGACACACTGCCAGGGGGAGGATGTGGAATTGTGCGCAGAGGGAAGGGGAAGGATGAGGTGACCAGTGCTCGCCTGCCTTAGCAGGACAACTAGGGAGCAGAATCAAGAGGCGTCACCATTCTGAAGGTATGCCTTGACAAATCCATTAGAGGACAAAACGTGGGACTTCAGGTTCCCATGTCCATCAAACATCTGAACAGCGATGTGTCTTGAAGAAGAGTGAATTCTGAATTTGGGGTGTTGAGGGCACTACAGTGGCTTAAAATGCAAGATGATTCATCTTTATAAAACTTTGTAGAAAGATTGGTATTCATTTAAAGCTTGAGTTTAACCCACATTTTTGAACCTTCTCAATTTGCTACACAATTTCCAGCATAGTTTTAGCACAGTCTTTGGGTTTTATTTTTGGGTCATGTCTTTGACAGATCCACATGGTTTAAACTGTTTAGTCCTGAAGAGCAGGGCCTCTGCCTGTAGATAAGTGCATGTTGTCACTTCCGTAGTGCTGGAATCACGTGGTCCGCCTTCCGTCTCTACTTCTTCAAGTACACAGTGTACTCTTTGCTTTCCTTTGCTTCCCATACACATGATAGCCTGAGGCTAAGCTTTCTCCTTTTTTTTTTTTTTCCTTCTTCAGGAGCTGAGCTTATTATAGTTACAGTTTTGGGGTCAGGTTTTAAACACTATTATATTTGGCAGTTGGAGCCTTGGCAGCACAGTGATTAAGCGTTCCTCTGCTAACCAGAAGGTTGGCAGTTTGAACCCACCAGCTGCTCCTTGGAAACCCTACGGGGCAGTTCTACTCTGCACTATGGGGTCACTAGGAGTTGGTATTGGCTCAACGGCAATGAGTTTTTTTGGTTTGTATTTGGCTACAAGGAGCCCTGGTAGCACAATGGTTAATCGTTCTGCAGCTAACCAAAACGTGGGTGGTTTAAACCCACCAGCTGCTCCCTGAGAGAAAAGACTGGCTATCTGCTCCTATAAAGATTATAGCCTAGAAAACCCAGTGGGGCAGTTCCACTCTTTCCTACAGGGTCCCTAGGAGTTGAAATCGACTTGATGGCACGACTTGATGGCACACAACAACAACACGTTTGGCCATAAGACAGAGTAGACTCGGACTAAATTATGATTGCCACAAGGACTAAAACATTTATTCTGTGTTTTCACAAGTCCTTAGGCAAGTGGGTTACCAAGGCAGCACCATTTTTCTGAAGAATATCCTGGCTTGTCGGAAGGTGTTCTGTGAGGCATTAAACATGAGTAAGCAGAGGCACGCAAAGCACACTCTATGTCTTGTCATATCTTTATTGCTTTATTTAAACTCGTTTATTCAAATGTGAAATTTGATAGTTTGAATCACTAGTATAAACCAAGATTTTATGTTGTGCAGGACTGATAGTGCTGAAAGTTCTAGAATTTTACTTAATTGTTCCCACACATTTGGTGTCTTTAAAATTTTGGGGATGAGTTGAAATCTGATGCTGCAAATAATTGTTGTGTCTCCCTTACATGAAAAGGTGATAAAGGTTAGATTTACTGACACTGGTTCATTCTATTTGGCAACAAGTGGTTAGTCTCTTAGGGAAAGGAATCCTGGCTGTGTATAGAAAGAGAAAAAAGAAGATTGAGGGGTGCTCTATTTTAGCATAATCCCACTCTATGCATCTTAGGTTAGTGAAGGGAGAAGGCGTTACGAGAAAGGCTTTTGAAAACACTGTCAGGATCATGAAATTACAGATTCCACGAGGTAGGAGGATGTTGGAGACCCAGAGGTCCTCATTTTCCGAGAAGCTTCGTGATTTACCCGGCCACACTCGAACAGAAGCATAGCTAGCCCTGGCTCTCTGACTGAAAGGCAGAAGTCCAGAATTCTTTGATACCACTGTCTTTCTTTGAGTTTTTATGGAAATAACCTAAGAAGTTGTTTTTCGTAGGGAATAGTTTATTTTTCTTCCCAGATCACTTTGCTTAATGCCTATAGTACCGCTGGACTTGTGGAGAAAAGTATTATTTCACTCAGGTTAAAACCAAAACCAAGCCTGTTGCTGTCTAGTCAATTCCAATTCATAGCAACCCTACAGGACAGAGTAGAACTGCCCCATAGGGTTTCCAAGGAGCAGCTGGTGGGTTTGAACTGCTGACCTCTTGCTTAGCAGCTGTAGCTCTTAACCACTGCGCCACTGGGCTCCTTACCCAAGCTAGAAATTGCAGCTATGGAGCGCAGTGGTGGGGCAAGGGCGTGCACAGAGAGGTAACATGTTGGATTTCATTGGAAAATATATTTTGAAAATTGACAAAAACAGTGGTAGAATTTATCCTTTAAAATGTTCTCTGCTATTTTCAAGGTTTTTAAAATTCAGGATAGGAGTTTAGGATGTCTTTAAGGATGTTATGCCTTTAAAATTGCCTGGTGTATTTGGTATTTCTTTACACTCTCAACTTCTGATGTGAGGCATGTATACCTGACCATTCGCTGTCGTTAGCTTTGTATATAAATCATCACTCTTGGTTTATGCTTACTTTTTGTTTGTAAAGATTTTGTAAGTAAGACAGTTTTATTACCGTGATTCTGATTTTGACAACCGTATAACTTCTGGCTTCTTTCTACAGTTCAATCTCAAGGTATATCTTAAAAATTTTAATCTAAGAATTGCTGGGCCTTAAGGGAGGTTGAAAGGAAAACCAAGACACCTTCCTCTTGATTATTAAAAGAAAATATTTACTTCTGTTTAAAACCCTTAAAGAAGAAATTCCATAAGTACTTGCTTTTGCGTATTCTGGTATCTAAGCTTTTGAGCTGTCAGGATGTTCTTCGTTTTTTTCGAAAACACAGGACACTGTTGTAGCTTATGTTCAAATTATCTGTGAAAATAACACAGCTAGCCACCAACTCCTTATGGTGTTAAACTTGCATTAAATAATGAAATCCTGCTTCATATAATGCTATTTTGAAGCGTTTTAAGTTGCGCTCTGAAGGTGATGGATGTAAAACTTGTTTAGTGTCTTTTGTTTGGCGGCAGGGGGTTGAAGAAGGAGATAACAAAAATAAAACCATTATTCTATGCTATTGGGAAAACTGATTTTAGTTCAACATAGTTCAGCAGTGTGGTCAGAGCCCAGAGTTCTGTGGAGGAGTGTTGTGTGCTGTGGAGTCGGTTCGAGCTCATAGTGACCCTATAAGACAGAGCAGAACTGCCCCATAGCGTTTCCAAGGAGCAGCTGGGGGATTTGAACTGATGACCTTTTGGTTATCAGCTGAGCTTTTAACTGCTGTGCCACCAGGGCTCCTGTGGAGGAACAGTGCCTACCATAGTCCCTAGTTGGTGCTGTTAGGTGTTTGTTGGCTGAATGAATCTCATAGGTGGAGACCTCACTGATTATATGTATGCCTGATTAAGCAAGATATTTGGATATTATTTAATAGTCAGTGAGAAGCCATTTAAGAATTTTGAACAGGGAAATGATACAAGCCATTGGAAGGAAATGTGTGATGACAGGACTGTGATAAATTTTCACTTCTCTACGAACACATGCTTTCCGAAGCTTCTCAAAGCATTTCTGGCGCTCTATGGGAAGGCGGGAACGCTGGGTGGGAGACAGTGGACTTGAATGTGGGAGGGGTAGTGTATGTACTTTGAGTGAGAGACCCCAGGGAGCTGTCCTTTATGACACTCACTATTTGGAGGAATCCTTGGGTATCAGAATCATAGAATTTAGAGCTAAATTTAACCAAGAGGCCCACGGGTCTAACCCTCATGTTACAGATGAGATCAAGTGAACTACTCAGGGGCCATCTCTCTAATATAGAATAGATTGCAGCTGGCGAAAGCTGTGTGGGCCAGCAGACTCTCCGGGAGGACTGGCCTGCACACAGCTTCATCTTCCCCGCTCCAAAGTAACTTCTCCAGTAAGCCTGAATGTTTCCGTCTCATTTTGTTATACTTTTAAAAATTGTACCACTAAGATAATCACTTGAGTTAGTAAGTATAAAAATAAAAGTCTTACCTCCCCAGAGGCAAACCACTGAGATATTTTGTAAACTATTTTTACAAAATTTTATAAATGCAAATTCTATTCTTTTATAGCATTTTTCTAAGACTTAACATATCTGAACGTTTATTTGTGTAGCTAAACCTGTATGAATAAAAAAAATTTATTTTTTATTTTATTCAAAATGGTTGTGTAGTTAGACTGTAACCTGTGAGAGCTGGAACTCGACAGGTCTGCCTCGTTTTTCTGTGTCTCGCCAGTTTTCCACCTTTGACAGGGCGCAGTCTTACCACTTTCCTGTCGTGTGTTTCAGTGGAAAATATTTGAGTTTTCCTTCTCTGACAAATTTCTGCCTTACACAGGTTCCATCTTTCACAGTTTTTACTGTAATATTTCAAGGATGTTCCACAATATTTATAAAACCAAACAAAACCGTTGCCATCGAGTCAATTCCGACTCATAGCAACCCTACATATATATATCATCAACACCTATTGTTAGACAGGCAGCTCTCAGTTTTTTAACTATCCACAATTTTATGGAGGCAAACGGTTCTAGGAGGGTTAGGAGACTCGGTCATTCAGTGGTTTGAATTAGTCCTGTGTTTTCTCTTCACCACCCGGCTTAGCGCAGCTACATGGAGAATGGAAGCTATGATCCGACAGGAAGTGTCTTAGGGGGATAGACTGGATAGGGACCTGCCTGAAGGAGCATAGGCTACATGGTCCCAAAACCAAACTAGACCTGTTGCTGTCTAGTCGATTCTACCTCACAGCGACCCCATAGGACAGGGTAGAACTGCCCCACAGGGGTCCCAAGGCTGTAATCCTTACGGGAGCAGACTGTGACATCTTTCTCCCCAGGGTGGCTGGTGAGTTTGAACCACCGGCCTTTTGGTTAGCAGCCAGGTGCTTAACTAGAGCTCCTTGTAGGCCTGTTCATACCAAAAAACCAAACCTGTTGCCATCGAGTCGATTCCGACTCACAGTTGCATGAGGCTAATAAGTAGTTTCAGTTGTGATTTAAAACATTATTTCTGTCTCTACTTCTGAACAGAATGGGTGGATTTGCAATTCACATCGAAAAACAATTGATAATTCAGGAGTGAGAAGGTGATACTGTAAACTAGGTCCTAGTTCTGCTATGAATTGTTTGTATGATACCAAAACCAGAAAAAACCAGACCCGTTGATGTAGAGTCAATTCCAACTCATAGTGACCCTATAGGACAGAGTAGAACAGCCCCATAGAGTTTCCAGGGAGTGCCTGGTGGATTCGTACTGCTGACCTTTTGATTAGCAGCTGTAGCACTTAACCACTGTTCCACCAGGGTTTCCAATGATACTGGACAAGACATTTCACCCCTCTGGTTTCTAGCCCGTAAGTAGAAGGATAATTAATATTGGATTAGATAATTTTTGAAGTTCCTTTTTAATTTAAGGAGGCTTTGTTTCAAAACCTAAAAAATGACCCCTAGAGGTAGAGTTGGCTGTACTTTCTGCGATTTGAAAAATGAAACAAAATGCTGATCTAGTAGGTTCCTGTACCTGTTTTAAGTATAGCATCTTGAAGGTGTCCCTCTATCAAATAAAGAACAAATGTCTCAGTGTAATATATGACTGTGTCAAAAAAAAAAAAAAAAAAAAAGCAACCACAGTAGGTGACCAAAAGGATAAGTAACTTTCAGGAATTTTGAAAGCCCGGTAGTATTTAGTATATGCTCTCTCAGCACTAAAAAGGTCACCTTGCTAATACATGTTAATTTTGAAAGTTTAATTGACCTTTGGAATTTTAATGTCAACCTTTTTTGGCGTGTTTAGAGGTTGGAGCAATCACGGAAGAAACAGAAGCCTGCGATTGGTGGAGTTTGGGTGCTGTCCTCTTTGAACTTCTCACTGGCAAGGTCAGCAGTAACCTGGACATTTAATACATTTATCCAGCTGCTACCCTGATATCAGATTGAGAACTTTAGCCTTTATTTTTTAGATCAGGGACTAAGTGAGAAAAGCTTTGATCCAAGAAACAAGCAGGGATAAATGCAAGTGTACCAAGATTCCAGGTTTTTTTTAAGTAGAGTTGTATTACAGTGATCAATTGAGTATAAGAATCTGTTATATCACAGTGTCATGTAATGAGATATAAGATTACATCCTTGTCATTTTCTGTGGTTGTTGGTTCAGCCTTCAGGGTCACAGCCATCTGAGGGGCTCATCCATCTGTATGGTTCATGTAAGGCTGTGTTAGAATCCTCCGAATGTTTTTAAACGTTTTATCTGAAACCAGGAAGGAATCTCATTTTTGAAAATTAACATAGATGTTAAAGGTAACATTCTCTTTTGTTCTCAATAATGTAAATTTCCCCTCTCTGTTTTAACTTCAAGAGAGAATTTATGCTCTCTGATCAATGACTTTTAAGCATGATTTTGTGGTTAATAGACCTTAGTAGAATATTGCGCAGGTTGCCTCCTACGAAGAAAACGGAGCGAGTGAACAGTTATGCTTTTGTAAGTAGTCACCTACCTTAAAAACGTAGAAAATAGCAACTGTCCAAGATCGCTGTGGAGTTCACAGAGCAGCCTCACCTGCGTTTAGTCAATAGCACCCTAAACACATAAAAAAGTGTTACTACTAACGGCTTCTAAACTTTGAAGGTTTTTAAGAGCATTAAGAAAGTGGAGGTGTCTAGTCCCTTTTTGGTTTTTGAGTGTAATTTAAGTTTCTCTATCATAAGGCTTTCTCTTAATAACCAAGGGAAAGGGCTAATCACATGGCAGTATCTCTGGATCACTTTTATAATAAACTTAGGGTGTAACCTTGATGCTCGCCTGCCTTTGTTTCATGTGTCCAAGTTAAAGGTCCATGGGCTCATAGCCCTTGTCCTCAACTGCTTAGGTAGAGTCCTCTGTACTTGCTGTCATGAACCCCGTGATAGAGCAGAATATGACGTTATTGGGTAAGAAGTGTACCTTGTTGACTGTTTCAGACTCTGGTTGAGTGCCATCCAGCGGGAATAAATACTCACACTATCCTGAACATGCCAGAATGTGTCTCTGAAGAGGCTCGCTCACTCATTCAACAGGTAATTCAATTGACTTTTTGGCCAACTGTATCAACCATGCAAATTAGTAAAGCCTACAGCCGCAAAACCGTAAAGAAATTAGTTTCAGGCAAGAAAAACCCATTAATAATTGTAAACTAAGCGTTACATTCAGCTGGCATATTTCTAGGCTTCTACTCTATCAAACTAGGTTTGTTTTGTTTTGTTTTTACTCTATCAAAGTATTGATGGGGTCAGAGAAGACAGTTAAAACCAGGTATCAGATTTTTTTAATCTAGGCAAATGTTTACTCAATTCCACATGTTTGTGTGGGTATGAGATTTAAGTATTGCTTTTAGCTTCTCAGGGGCTGCTTCGTTTGTGCTGTTATGTTTTGTAATCACATACGAATGGCTGTTCTTCAGCCTTTAGTTTATAAAGTTAGATATGGGCTACCCTGGCTGCGTAGGAGAGAGGCAGTGTTAGAAAATCTTGCCGAGTTAGGTCATTTCTTTAGCTTCATCCTTAGATGGGACTTGGTCATTGTTGTCAGTATATTTCATAACTTTGAAGAAAGAGATTATTGATCATTAAAGTTCAGTATCCCACAGGCAGGCCTGGAACTCTAGGGAGCTTCTTAAATTGATGCGTCACACTTATGATACCCAGGTTTTGAATAGTGGGTTTTGCTGCGTACACTGTGGGTTGTTACAGTTGTGGTTTGATAGAATGATCGGGCCTGGCATCTTTATACTTCTATGGAAATCGTAAAGGGAAAGGATGTGGAAAAGGTGAAGAACTAAAATGTTTGTTTAATAAAACATGAATTTTTTTTTTTAATCTGAGAAAATAAGTTAAAGAAACAAACAGAAACAGGGAGAGGGAAGTATATTAAGAAGAGGTTTACCTAATATTCTCTTGAAGAGTGATTACTGTTTTATTCAACAAACATTACGTGCAAGGCACGTGCTTTACGCTGCTAGGACGAGGCTAAACCACAAGATGGGATTTAATAAGGTGTCTTAGTCATCCAGTGATGCCGTAACAGAAATACCGCAAGTGGATGGCTTTAAGGAAGAGAAATTTATTCCCTCACAGTAAAGTTGGCTAAAAGTCCGAATTCAGGGCGTCAGTTCCAGGGGACGGCTTTCTCTCTCTGTCGGCTCTGGAGGGAGATTCCTTGTCCTCAGACTTCCCCTGGTCAAGGAGCCTCTCAGGCTCAGGGACCCCAGGTCCAAAGGGGGTGCTCTGCTCCGGGTGCTGCTTTCTTGGTGGTATGAGGCCCCCAACTGCTTGCTTCCGTTTCTTTTTATCTCTTAAGAGATAAAAGGTGGTGCAACCCACAGCTCAGGGAAACTTCCTTTACCTTGGATCAGGGAGGTGACCTGAGTAAGGGCGCCGTTAAAATCCGACGCTAATCCTCTCCACATAAAATTGCAATCACAAAATGGAGGACAGCCACACATGGCCTAACCAAGTGGATACACACATTTTTGGGGGGACATAATTCAATCGATGACATAAGGGCTATCAGGAGGTTTAACAAATACTTTGGCAAGTCAGGGGAAAGAGGGATGACAATCCATGTGGTGGTAGTATTGGGAAAGGGTTTGTGGGGTGGGTGTTATTTTGGCTGGGCCTTAGATAGACTTTGTCCTGTCAAGGTGGGATATAGGAAGAGTACCCTTGGTGGGGCTAGTATGTTGAACAAAGGCAAGGAAGGAGTCAGAAAGACCTAGTTTGGGAAATCAGAAGGTCAGTGTCTCTGGAGTGGAGGGATGAATACAGAGATGAATAGTAATAGTAGGTGAGAGTAGAAAGAAACCTCTTATGGGATTCTTTTATCAGAAACACTGGGTAGATTGAGTGAGAGGGCCAGAATTGTTCTTCAAGGAGATTAATTTGCCTGGAGTGTGCGAACTGTGCTAAGAATGCCAAGGTCACTTTGCAGAAGAAATGAAGTGATGAAAAGATTTATAAATCATTTCATTCTAATAGAAAAAAAGGACAGCTACTCATTTGCTTTCTCCTTATTTGTTGTGCCACAATAAGGTAAATTCAGAATTTTTTTTTCCCCTCTTAAAGAAGCAGTCATGTTTATATAATATTGACAATGGAATTCCCCACATGGATATGTAAAGCTCTGGTGCTCTTTTCTTTGTTAGAAATTACTGTTGGGAAGGAGTTGAGGCCTCAGGTCTGGTAAGCCCCCAAATACAGATACGTGTAGCTTATACAGTAAATCAGCGTTTGTCACTGGCCTGCCTGAGGAAGCCAGCACTCATGCCGAGAAACGTCATCAGGAAAGGGAAAAAGGGTCTCTTGGCATGATTAGCAATTTGTCATTTTGACTTTCCTCTTCCATTCCCTCACAGGTCATAGATGTCATTTTAAAAATCACAAAGTGGCTTATATGGAAAGAATTATTCTGTTTTGGGGAGTTTCCTTCTCTTTGGTCTTTTAGCTTCTCGCGTTCCTCCTAGATTTCGTCACCCCTCGTGCCCATGGCTCGGTGATCTGTCCCAGTAGGGTGAATGGTGTTCACGTAAACATAGTTCACACCAATCTTACTTTTAAAGACACATTTTATAGACCCTCAGAGCACGTATGTCTGTACTCTCCCGTGTGCATTTAGGTGATTATACCATGGTTGCTTTGTCAGTTGAAAGGTATTAATGAGAGGAAAACCTTCAAAACATAAATTTCTGTGCCCTCCCTGCTCATTCTCTGCCTGTTATTCAGGTTAAAGACGGGTGACAGTGGCTGGATTTGCCACTGGCTGACACAGTTTCCTAAGCAATCAAACCTTCTCCTGTGACCTGTCTTGAGGCCTGGTGTGCCACTTAAAACAGCACGATGAGCAAAATAGTCACGGGTAAAACAATTATACTTTTGCCAATAGATGTATGTCGTTGTTATTGTTAGGTGCCCTCAAGTCAGTTCCGAGTCATAGTGAGCCTGTGTACAACAGAATGAAACACTGCCCAGTCCTGTACCATCCTCACAAATTTTTGTTATGCTTGAGCCCATTGTTACAGCCAGTGTGTCAATCCGTCTCATTAAAGGTCTTCCTCTTTTTCGCTGACCCTCTGCTTTACCAAGCACAATGTCCTTTTCCAGAGACTGGTCCCTCCTGATAACATGTCCAAAGTATGTGAGATAAAGTCTCGCCATCCTTGCTTCTAAGGAGTGTTCTGGCTATACTTCTTCCAAGACAGATTTGTTCATCCTTTGGGCAGTTCATGGTATATGCAATATTCTTCACCAACACCACAATTCAAAGGCATCAACTCTCCTTTAGTCTTTGTTATTCATTGTTCAGCTTTCACATGCATATGAGGCGATTGAAAATACCATGGCCTGGGTCAGGCGCACCTTAGTCTTCAAGGTTACTTTTCGTCTTTGCTTTTCAACACTTTAAAGAGGTCCTTTGCAGTAGACTTGCCCAATGCAGTGCATCATTTGATTTCTCGACTGCTGCTTCCATGGGTGCTGATTGTGGATCCAAGTAAAATGATATCTTTGACAACTTTAGTGTTTTCTCCATTTATCATGATGTTGCTAATTGGTCCAGTTGTGAGGATTTTTGTCTTTTTCATGTTGATGTATAATCCATACTGAAGGCAGTAGTCTTCAGTTTTCATCAGTAAGTGCTTCAAGTCCTCTTCACTTTCAGCAAGCAAGGCTGTGTCATCTGCAAATCGCAGGCCGTTAATGTAGATGCATACTTGCAAATGTTAGAGAATACCCCATGAACTGAGTAAACCGACTTTAGTAAAAGTCCAAACATGAGCCTTCGTTGGAATTTCGTATTTGAAGTCATGAAAGAATGAAGGTGGAAAAGCTGTAACAAAGAAGGAACAACTTGGACGTTTATATTTCTTGAAATATGAAACCATATGTTACATTTACATTTACTTCTTCCCAGTGTTTGATATGTTGGATTTATATTATAATGCCTGATGCCCTTCACATTTCAGCCAGTAAGCATGGATTGTCTGATTCCGAAAATGGATTTGGTACATTTAGGATATTCTTATGTAAAAATTAAGTTTGTATTATAATAGCAGCCTTTCTCTTAACACATTTTAGCAACTTTCTTCTAATATAAAAATTCTCTGAGCAATTAGATTTAATGGTCTTTTTTGCATGCTAGACACAATAAGTTCAAGTAAAAAGACTGTTAGTATAGTCTTAAAGCGTATGCTTCACTCCGCTTGTGGATTTGGTAATATCAAAGTGAAGTAAAAGATTCTTGGCATGTGCAGAGTAAACACTCATGAGGCATGTGATGTTGTGGTTAAGAAGAATGGATTTTGGAGCCAGACAGCCTGAATTCAGATCCTGTCTTTGCTACTTACTTGCTGTATGATCTTAGACAGTTTCTTAATATCTCTCAGGTTCTATTTCTCATCTATAAAATGGAGATAATAGTAGCTATTTATAGAGTTGTTGTGTGTTAAAGGAATTAACCTATGTTAAGTGCTTGCAAAAATGGCAAACAATAAGTTGTATGTAAAAGTTTATTATTATTATTATGGAGCCCTGTGGTGCAGTGGTTAAGAACTTGACTTCTAACCAAAAGGTCGGCAATTTGAACCCAACAGTCACTCTTTGGAAACCCTATGAGGCAGTTTTACTCTGCCTATAGGGTTGCTATGAGTCGAAATCAACTCGATGGCAATGGGTTTGGTTTTACTGGTTGATTATTATTACTGATAGAACAGTGTTGAAGGTCCATGACATATAATAATTTGTGATTTGATGAAGGGTGTACTTGACGGCTAATATAGGTGGGGTGGCTGCTAGTGATAAAGCAAAGTGTTCTAAAGTGGTGGACTGGCATGTATAGACAGCCAGTGGATGTTTATCATGCAAATAATTAAGTTAATGGATCATGAATGAAAGAAAAAGTAGAGATAAAGAAAAGAAGAAATAGAACTTTTGGTTAATTTGAATCATGGGTTCTATTTATAAGATTATTAAGGTTTTAAGGGAATCATTAAATATTTCAGACTACATTCTGTGAGAAAAAAATTATTTGCTATAGGAGTATTCTCAAATTTGTGTGGCCATGGCCAATTAAGGAAGTTGGCAAATTCTCTCTCCTATAAAAGCAACTGCAAAATTGGACAAATTTGACAAAAACAAACATTTCAGTGCTCTGGAAATTGATCAAAGAGATACAATAGCATGAAAAGCATTTATGCTTGAAAGCTGCTGAACTTTGGGAAAGAACAGTAGGAATCTGTGGCATTCTTGCCTGGGACTGCACCCATTCCCCCTCCCGTGTGGTCAGGCACAGAGATTCTGCCAGAGCGGGACAGGCCATGAGGACCAGCCCTGAGGCACGTGCGTAGGAGCAGGAAAGGACCAGCCAAAGGTAATAACCAGTGCATACTTGAAAGGCACGTTCCCCTACCTACACACACTCCGTTGTTAGAGGATGGAAACCTTAATGGCTTGAGGTGTTTGAACACAAACTCTGTTCAGTCACTGGCTGACAGTAAGCTATGCAGACACAGAGGTGACCTCTAAGAAACTCAAGAAAAAAAAATATGAGCGGAGACAGCAGCTGCACATTAGGATAGGGCTGGGAGAGCAGTTCATTGAGCTCCTTGGAAGCATAGATTAATGTTTTCATCAAATTTAGGGTGTTTTCAGCCATTATTTCTTCAGATGTTTTTGCTGCCCATTTTCCTCTCTTCTGTCCATCTGGGACTCCTGTTATGTGTGTGTTGGTCCACTTGATATTATCTCACAGGTCTCTGTGGCTGTCATTTTTCTTCAATCTTTTTTTCTGTTTGTCAGACTGTATAATTTCTATTGAGCTTTTTTCAAGTTCACTGATTCTCTTTTTATCTCAAATTTGCTGTTGAGCTGTTCTAGTAAATTTTTATAGTAACTTTTTTCATTTCAATTATTTGCTTTTTTAATGTGTAATTTCTGTCTCCTTATTGACAGTCTCTGTTGATTCATTGTTGCCATATTTTCCTTTAAGTCTTTAAACATAGTTTCCTTGAGTTCTTTGAACATATTTATAATAGCTTCTTTGAAGTTCTTAACTGTTAAATCTAAAATCTGGGGATTCCCATAGACAACTTACGTTGAATGATTTTTACCCTAAGTACGGGTAATACTTTTATGTTTATTTACATATCTTGTAATTTTTGCTGAAAATCGGTCATTTTAGATAATATTTTTTGTAATTCTGGAGTCT
This sequence comes from Loxodonta africana, assembly GCF_030014295.1. Lineage (NCBI taxonomy): Eukaryota > Metazoa > Chordata > Mammalia > Proboscidea > Elephantidae > Loxodonta > Loxodonta africana. The sequence goes on along the minus strand of NC_087366.1, from coordinate 63,940,010 downwards.
GATAGTTCCCCATGAAAATAGTTGTTGTTTTGTTTGGTAATTATCCATTTTAGAAATAGATAAAAGATTTGAATTGATATTTCATCAAAAAAGATACATAAATGGTGAATAAGGACCTGAAAAGATGCTCAACATCGTCACTGTTGTTGTTGTTAGGTGCCATCAAGTTGGTTCTGACTCATAGTGACCCTGTAGGACAGAGTAGAGCTGCTCCTAGAGTTTCCAAGGCTATAAATCTTTATGGATGCAGACTGCCATATCTTTCTCCTGCGGAGTGGCAGGTGGGTTCAGACAGTTGGCCTTTTGGTTAGCAGTCGAGTGCTTAACCCTGCGGCCTCAGGGCTCCATTTCATTAGGCAGTACAAATTAAAAGCATTGGATACCACTGCATACACACCAAAAGGGATATTATTGAAAAGACAGTACCAAGTGTTGGTGAAGATGTAGAGAAACTGGAAACCTCATACATGGGTGATGGGAATGTGAAATGGTACAGCCACTTTAGAAAAGTTCGACACTTTCTTAAAAGGTTAAACATATACTTACTGTATGACACAGCAGTCCCACTCTTAGGAATGTACTCAAGAGAAATGAAAACATATGTCCACACACAAACATGTACGTGAGTGTCGATAGCAACATTATTCATAATGAATGGATAAACAAAATGTGGTATATCCGTGCAGTGGAATACTGTTCATAAATAGAAAGGAACACATTATTAATAACATGCCACAACATGTATGAATCTCAAAAGCCATTATACTAAGTGAAAAAAGCAGCTGCAAAAGACTACATATTTTATAATTCATTTACATGAAAAAATCCAGAAAGGAAAAGTTTATAGAGACAGAAAGCAGATCAGTGGTTGCCTAGGGCTGAGAATGAGAGAGAGGATTAACTGCAGATGGCATGAGGAAACTTTGTGGGGTGATCAGAATGTTCTAAAACTGGATTCTGGTGATGGCTGCACAACTCTTTAAATTTACTAAAAGCCATTGAATTGCACACATCAAATAGATGAATTTTATGGTGTGTAAATTATCCCTGCGTACCTTAGTCAGGTTTCTCTAGAGAAACAGAACCAGTGATCTTGTGTCCAAAGACCTGTAGGCCAGGCGATGAGAAGAGCACAGAGTGAAGAGGGAGAAGGTTCTGCCAAAACATCTATTGATAGTCTGGGGGCAGAACACACCCTGAGGAAACTCCCTTTCGACTGACTGATTACATTACATTAGATTTCATTTGGAAGGTGATTTCAATAGATTGCTGATGGGACAGCAACCAGGCTGCTCTTTCACCAAACCACTGGGAGCCATAGCCTAGCCAAGCTGACACATAGAATCAACCCTTAAACCTAGTAAAGCTGTCAAAACAAAAATTTAAGGAATCATAAATGTCTCAGGGCGTCTTCCTCCACTGTATCCAGAGTCTACTATAATTGTATATGACTGCTTCTCTTATCCCACACTAACAACCCTGTTGCTGTTAACCTGTTTTATGCATGATACCTATTTTTGAAGAAGTCCCAACACGTTTCACTTATTGGATCACATTGTCTCATTTGAGTCAACTAGTCCACAGAAAGTGATTTTATAATATGAATTAGCTCGTTCAAACTTTAGGTGAAGTTTAGTTCTGGTGTGTATATAGTTCATTAGGGCTTGAGAGACTTCTCCTTTTCCTCCTAAACCTCCTAATCATGAAGGGAATAACTGGCTTTCTCAGTATTTGGGGTAAAATCTAATTAATATCGAGGTATGTCTTAGAAATAGGGAATTGGTAGATGTAAATGTCCTGTGTTCCTACATGAAGATGATAGAAACAAAAGGTTACTCTAGGTAATGTTTTACATCAATTACAAAGGCATGAATTCAGTTCAGGTATCCCCCGCTACCTTGCTGGCAGCTAGAGTGGTATCAGGCATAGTTCCCATTCAATGAAACCTAGTTAGTTGGCTATTAATCAAGTCCGTTTTGTCACTGGGGTTGAATTTACAAGCTCTTTCCCTTCATCTGGAGCCCTGGTGGCACAGTGGTTAAGAGCTCAGCTCTGACCAAAAAGCAGTTCAGGTCCACCAGCTGGTCCTTGGAAACCCTAAGGGGCAGTTCTACACTGTCCGCTAAGGTTGCTGTGAGTCAGAATTGACTCTGTAGCAATGAGTTTGGTTTTGGTTTGGTTTCCTTTCCTATGTTTCTTTTTTCCCTTGATTTGCCAGTTGGCTCTCTGTTACTCACCAAATCCTTCTTTTTTTAGCTGCTGCAGTTCAACCCCATGGAGCGTCTTGGTGCTGGTGTTGCTGGTGTTGAAGACATCAAATCTCACCCGTTTTTTACCCCGGTGGATTGGGCAGAACTGATGAGATGAACATGATACAGGCTTATCTGCACACATTCTGATCTTTTCTGTGACAGGTGTTTCCAGCAGAGGCACCTCTGCCTCACAGGCATTTATGGAGCACCAAGTCATTTGAATAAAGACATTTAAGGAAGTGGGGGAAGAAAAAGGTTAAAAAAGAACAATTTATTTACAGTTACTGCCTGGAGAAGACTTTGGCTGATTTATATAGCCAGGGGCTGTTACACACAATCCTTTAACCGAGGTGTGAGCTGTATCTAATCTGCGTTTAGTGTTGCAGATGAGTTGTAAACCCACCGGAAAGAGGAATGTCTTTGCAGATGTTCTTCCAGTATGAAGTTCTAAGTGTGCTTTCTGCTTGAAAGAAGGACCTTTATATGGCAGCTAAGTGTGCTTTCTGCTAACCAGGATTGACTTATATGGTCAAATTAACATCTGCTGAATAATACACTAAAAGTTCTTCACGAATAATGCCATCTGTGGAGCTTAAGAAGCAGGAAAGAAGAATATACATATGCCTAATAGGAAACCTGAACAACACAGGACACCATACAATTCATCTATCTTGAATGTGATCTCGTCTTGATTCCTTCTCTCAGAAGTCCACGTGAGAAGAAAACACTCTGTGCCGTCAACTTTGTACTCTGCTGGTTGATACTACTTATTTGGAGAAGGCATTCATGTAAACACTTGCTTTCTCTCTCTCCTCATTTCCTTTCCCCATGTCTTACATCCTTGCCCATTCTCTCATATTCCATTTTTCCCACCCCCACTAATGCACATGCAACAAAAAAGGGGAGGGAATATTTATTTCCCCAGATTGTATCAACTTAATGAGGACTAATGATGTGAAATAAACATGGTGAAAATTTAAATCTCTGCTTTATTTAACAGCTTAAATTTTTTTTTAGAAAAGGCCAGTGTTTCTGTTCTTTGGAATGTTATAAATTTCTACTTCTTCTTCTTAGGCTTGACTTCGTTTTATTTTTTGGCTGCGTGTGCTAAGAACCAAAGGATCTCATCTAAATGGAATCAAGTGGCGTTCCTAGTTTATTCTTTACAGTTAGGGGATTTCCAGATTGGCCTCCTAATTTACTTGTCATTATGTAGAAAGGATATGCGTGCTCCTGCAGCTCCGAAGACTTGTATTTGCTATTTTTTTATGTTGCTAAGGTAGCTCCTGTCATCATGTGTTTTTCTGTAATCGTGCGTTGCTGAGTGACATCGTTTTTCTATTCCTTACATTAACAAATGTTTTAAGAAATGTTAATTACTATTTTTTAAACTTTCAAAAGAAACAAGAATAAGTCACTATTTCCAAGTTGGGAGTCATCAAAAATAATTTTTCCTGTATGTTTTAAATCTTCCTTGTATTTTTGAAATCTGTGTGACAGCGCACCCCTCTTCGAGAGCATCTGCACAGCTTCCATCTGCCATTGTCCAGGTCCTCCCATCGAATTCAAATGGAAGCACAAAATTCTTTAGTAAAACAAAGGAAATGTGCAAGCAGTTTTCGTTTTTCTATTATTCTACTCCCCCTTTTTCCTTTTTGATCCTGTTTCTTATAACCTGAAGCCCAGCTGAAGGGCTGCAACAACACCAGGTTGGGGGCAGGTCGTCAGGATCACAGCTCCAACCAGATGACATCACTCCCTGGAACTGGATTTCAGCTCACCAACAGACTGCCTCATGACAGGAACTCATGCAGGTGAGTCTTGAGAGTGACTTCCTGTTAGGACTAGTAGGAAGTGTGCAAATACTCAGAGCTGACCATTACAGAGCTTCCTTCCAGAAGTGCCCTATGACATGAAAGCAGAGCTCCAAACTAAGGTGAAGCTCCCTGCCCCACTACGTGACTTGGGTCCCAGGGATTCAGAGGACAGTAATGTCAACAGATTGTTGCTTTGTCAGTCTGTTGAAACAATTCCAGTGCTTCACTTTCTCTCTCTGTTACTCTGTATGTTTGATTGGAACATGTGCTTAGTGTAAATACATCATCCATAATCATGGTTGACGTGAATTGTTCGAGTAATAAACACACAGGATAAACGGCTATGGGGTGATGAGCCCGAATCTCTTTTTACTTAACGATACACTAGTATTTTAAGCTCTAATGCTGTGGGTGATACTTGTCTTGCTCTTTTTTGTTTTTGTTTGTTTTGTTTTTAGCAAGGGAGTGGACTGTGGGTCAAAAATCATAAAAGAAAATTGCCACTTAGTATTTGTCATTCAATCTTGTATTTTATTTCTATATGAAATTACAAATGTCATTGATTATTATTTTACTATGCTCTTTATAAAAGGGCTTTCCCAGAGAAGTTGCCAATAACGTTATGATGTCATGCCCCTTATCTTAGGACAAGTTACGAAAATTTACCATTTCTATATCACACATGGGTAACTTAAGCTTCCTAAATGTTAAAAGAAATGCCATCATTTCGGCAATTTGCTTTAACAATGACATGGGTTAATGCTATGTGAGACAAGAATGTTTTCAACTTAATTGTTATGATAACTGAACTCCTAATAATATATTTAAACTTGTCTTACACTCTTTTAAACAACTATAATTCGTGTTGTATTGACCCCTAAGCCTTTCTTGTCCTATTTCAGAGTTGTTGTGAACCAAAATTGAGGTTTACTTTGATACAATGCGTGCACTGAAGAGTACAACATTTGTAAATAATACTCAGGGTACAACCAGTAAGACTATATTATGGCCTCACACAAAGTAGGCTTTGGTTAAGTTCACTTACCTTTAAGTTATGAATGCAAATAGAAAGAAGCCTGACTAAAGCCCTGAAGGGCTCTTTGCTTCCCAAGGGCTCCCTATAGAATCCTTATTGGGCTCACTTAGGGATCACTTTATAGTCAAGGCCAAGGCATGAGACAGGTCATCTTTCTTCTTAGAGAAGCTGGGTTTAACCTTTGGCATATCTAAATGCCCTGGCTTAGAGGGAAGCCTGCTATTCCAAGGTCTTTCAGGATTGTGGGATATGTTGCAAAGTCTTGGCGTGATGTCCTGGTCCTGTCTCTGACTAGCTAGCCTTATAACCTTGATCAGTAACAACATTCTAGACCTGTTCCATATCTGTAGAATGAAAGGGGAGGTGAGTTCCAGAATTCCTTCTAGCTCTACAAGCATGTGATGGATTTTCTGGTTTTCAGAGTGAACTAATTTAATAAACTTTGTAGGGAAAGACAAGGTTAATGAAACTCTTAAACTGGTACTTAACTCTTTTATAATTCTTTTTCTAGTAATTCTAGGTACTTGAGTTCCTGCCATATACCCTCCGTAGTTATGTGGCTGTAAAAATTATAAATAGAATGAAATTTTAAAAGGTTATTCCTCAGCAGCTCTCCACAGGAAAAGGAGAGTTGAAGGTCAGAGAGAAGTGCGTAGAAATGAAAGGTTAGGAGACACCTACAGTTGCGCACTTCTTAGACCTTTCTCAATAACCATGGTGGTATCTCTACCCCTGTTGCCCTCGTCTATCATATTTTATAAGTTTACTTGACTCAGTACTTTGGCAGGCAAATCAGAGTACAAAATTGATACTTTCTGTTCCTACTTAAAGCAGAGCATTAACCTCTACCAGACTAGGTAATTTGGATTTTTCAGTATTTGATGACTACTCAGCTCATTTTAAGGATTTCATGTTAAGCCCTTGTGTTGAAGGGTTACTAAATGGCAAAAGCTGTAAAGTCAGCTATTTCTAAATAAAGTTGTAAACATAATAGCATTAGGGAAATGGGAAGCGAAACACTGTAGGTTTTTGTGACTCGGCCTTACTTGTTCTTTCAAGGACAATGAATAGGAAACCAGAGAACGAGCTTCCTTTTTGGTAAGATTTACGATAGTGGTGTCATGGTGTCAGATGGTATGGCCTCACATTTTTTGATCACTTTTGACCAGAGATCTGTCCCTGTCACATGTTTTCTTCCCTTGATCTAGGTATCTTGTCTCAGGGAGAAATAGAGGCAGAGAGAATTTGTGGAGGCTTAAGAGAGAAAGTAACCTGGGTGAGGTTGTCCACATGAAATGAAGCAGAGCTCTCAGCAGACGTATTGGCCCAGGTGTCTGGAGCAATAGAGCCTTCTTTGTTGAGCTGGATTTAAAGTGCAAATTCTTTGTTCTTCCCTTAGGAAGAGTTAGGCAGGAATTGAAACTTCCTACCATCCCAGAAAAGAGGTGGCTGAACTGCCTTTTTGGAAAGGATTAAGTGACACACTTATCTAGAGTCAGTTCTAGCTTCGTCTCCTTGCTGAAGACAGCTGGTATGGCTGGTACTAAAGGAAGAGGCTGTGGGTGTCTGTAAAGGGCTGCTGGGATTTCTTTTAGGTGCGGATACCTCTTATTGAATGTCATGAGGAGCAATGACAAATGAACCAGCTTTGGGCACACTTAGGGTTGCTGCCATCCTGCTCTTGTAGATCTCAAGTCAAAAATTGTCATATCAAAAAGTTAACTCTTCTAGGAATGTTGATCAAATTCTCCTCAAGTTTGGGCATTTGGTAGCGTTAGGGATCCATAAGGCAAAAGTTGGACCAACCGCACCAACCCCACCAACCCCACCAACCGCACCACAAGAGGCAAAACGTTAAAGGCATCTGAGCAGTTTCAGTGCCAAAGTAACGGCTATAATGTGAAGCTGCCCTTATCATATTGGAAATATATTTGTGGTTGTCGTTGTTGGGTGCCGTCGAGTTGATTCTGACTCATAGTGACCCCATGTGACAGAGTAGAACCTGCCCCACAGGGTTTATGGGAGCGGATCATCAGATCTTTTCTCCCATGGAGCTGCTGGTGTTTTGAACCACCAACCTTTTGGTTAGCAACCAAGTGCCTAACCATCCACCCCCGAGGCTCCTTTACGTAGATACAGATAATTCAATAGGACATAGAAAACAATGAAGAAGAAAAGGAGGTAGTGTTGACAAAACATTAAAAAATCTGTACCATTATTCAACCTCTCAGGATGGCTCTAGAAAGAAAATGTGTTAGAGAGTTGAAGAATCTACCTTTCACAAAAGGGTTCTGGTGGACTGAGAAAATGTGATTAAAACTGAGCTCTTCTCCTCACGTTCTGCCCACCCTCTTTTTCTCTCCTTCTCCTACCTCTCTCACTTCCTCTTCATCGCCCCCCAACCCCATTTTGGGCTTTTCTGGCCACTGAACAAAAGACTTGGTACCTGCCTTCAAGGACCTTCTAAAACTCAGGAGAGAGAAGAAGCATAAATAGTAAGTAGGGCAGAGAAGGGTAGACGCTAATAAGGTACAGAGAGTGCGCTTGAGCACAGGAGAGATCTGAGGAGCTGCAGGGATGCTTCCTTCACTGGAGCAGGATCTTCAAGTTTGAGTAATGTCTTTAAATATACGGTTTTTTAAAATTTTATTTGTAGAGAAGGAAAGTATCCAGGGGGACAAGACAGCACGTACAACGGTATAGAGATGCTTGACTGGTGTGTTGGGCGCATGAATTGGAAACGTCAGCTGGGGCCAGATTACATGCCACATGAGACGTCTGGACTTCATTCTCTAGGTTGTGGAACTAGTGAAGGTTCTCAGAGACTTGGCACTATTATAACCTGCTTTTACGAAGATAATTTTAGGTTAGAATGGAGAATAAATTGGAGAGAGAGAGAGGTGATGGAGGCAGGGAGATCACTTGGAGCTATTGCAGAAAGTCAGGTGAGATAAAGTCATGAGCTAAGCTGGTGGGATAGGAGAGCGGGGTACATAATCAGACCCTCTTATGTGTCTCTTAAAACACACACAGTATAGTTTCCCTATCAAATAATTGCTTTCATTTTTTCTTGAACCAGTACATATGAGGAGATTATGGGTTTTTTGTTTGTAAAATCACCCCCAAGGAATCACCAGAGAGACAAACTAGGGAAGCTTATACACCCCCGTGCCCCAGTTGATAATGGTATTCATTATTCAGAGCTTAAAACCCCTGGGTCCCAACTCTCTTTCTTCCATTATTTTGTGGTGCTTCTTCCCACTTTTTGCTTTTATGTGCTTGGTTTGCTTTCTGTTTGGACAGTGTTGTGATCTTTGCTCTTTGAAGGCAGTACATGCGGCTAGGTGGTTTCTTTTGTACCAGACCTCTGGTATACATTTAGCTTAGCTCAGCGGTTCACAAAAAGTGGTCCCCAATCTGGGTCAAGGGAATAGGAGCAATCTTTACTCTTCTGAAAACTTTTAAGTTTGAAATTACTTCCAAATAAAAGTCTTAGGAAAAAAAAAAAAGTGGTCCCAGCTCATCCATGTCAGCATCACCTGAGAACTTGTTAGAAATGCATGTTCTCAGGCCCCATCCCAAACGACTGAGTCAGAAGCTGAAGGCGGGGGTGGGGTGGGGGCACACAGCATCTGCACTTTAACAAGCCGTTGCCGGCGACGACTGCGATGCATCGTCAAGCCTGAGAACCACTGGTTTAGTCTGACTTCAGGTTACTGCCTCTGCCCTGTGTGCTCATGAGTATCCTCTCTGGTATGTTTTCGAGTCTGAAGACATCTCCCAACACTTAGCATACTTCCCAGGAGGCAGGCTTAGGGAGTCATGTGGCAGTGGGAACTGGTGACAGGAAAAGACACACAGTAAGAACAAGGAGAAAGCAAAAGGCAAGGGACAATCAGTTGAAGAAAGAGAAGATCAGGGAGGGGAGAAGAAGGAGCAGTGTGTGGTGGGGAGTGGTTCACTTCCCCCAAGAGACGCAACCACTTCTGTCCAAGTTGTCTGTAATCAAATCACTCACTTTATAGGCAGCTTTTGTCATCTCAAATCCATTTTGGAAGTCCATGGAATAAGCACCAAATTATAATAGTAATTCTTTTGATTATTTGTTGTATATTGTTGGGTGTTTTGCTGCTTCTTAAGTAGAGCTACATTTAGCTTTTAGTCCCTGTGTTGTTCAAAATTGGCATGTAAAGAACTTAAACCAAACTTGGGGAAAATACCTGTTCTCTTCAGATTCAGACAGCAGAGAGGAGTTCTCTGTGTTCTCTTCAGAGCCAGCAGGTTCAGGCAGGGGTGCTTTCTGGGTAGACTTGGTTTTATCTTCTGTAAATGGGCATCGAGCTTCACAGGAGTAAACAAATTCATTAGCTGTTCCCTGAAGGTTAAGGGTGTGTGTGTGTGTGTGTGTGTGTTTGTGTGTTGGGAGAATGTAAGTAATCCAACTATCTTTTCATTTTAAATTAAGGATCTTTGATTTGTAAGGTGCCAAGATTATTTGATGAGGTTTTTAAGAAGGTATATTTTGACCAAATATGTATTTGACATATCAGTGAGCATCTGCAAAATGTTTAGATAACTTGCGTTGTCAGCAGGTGGGGTTCATTGTCAGCAGTGGCTTCATGTGCCCAGACGCTCTCGCTGTGCTCAGCCTCGGTGGTAACGTGCCGTCCTTTTGAAAAATGACACTGTTGCCTAAACCACCATTCGCAGCACGTGCTTTGCATTTTTTTCCAGTGGTGATGGGAGGTTCCCACTAACCTGTTACCCTCACCCACTTATGACCAGAGGCACACCCAGGTGGTCCTGGTTAGGAGGTACATTACCTGATGGACAGCAACTATCGGTTTTGCCCTGAAGAGGGTCAAACCCGCCAGCTGGTAAATGTCCTTTGGGGCTATTTCCCCAAGTCTTCTGACTGCATGGTGAGAGATCTTTCCACCCCGACAGAGTCCATCTCTCAGTCTCTCTTGTGGATATAACCCTCTTTAAAGTGTCAGACCACAAGCCACTCTTGACCAACATTCGATCTTGGATAGAGGGGAGGCTGGTTAGAGTTTGATATTTGGAGGAATCATGCTGCCCGCTTTTTATACTCATTCACCCCTTACGTCAAGCCCTAAACTTCTCAGTTCAACCCGCCCCTCCTGGGCCATTCCCCCACCCCATGTGACTGAGCAGGACCTGAAGCCTCTCTCAGGGTGGTATCACCTTAGCATCAAAAGCCACCACAAAACACAGGCTCCCTTTCCTACTTCTGTGAGTAGAACTCTCTGATCACACCTTTCTTGATTGCAAGGATCCCCTCTAGACCAGAGCTTCTGGGTCTCACCCTCTCCTTTCCATTGTCCTCGCTGGCGCTGGTGAATCTTGGCACCCAGAGAGCAGAAACCCGCAGCCATCCTGACGTTGCCGCTCGCTGTTGCTCTGCCACAGATTTCGGCTACACCCCGTAGCCTCTCTCCTCTGTGGGTTGTCATGGTTTGAGGGACAGGAGGGGAGTGCAGTTGCTGCCTGCTGCATCTGTCTCCTTCTGAATCAACCACCCCCGCTCCCCAGGTGCCAGAACAACTCGCTGGGTTAGAATGCTCCCCATCTCTGCCTCTCCCACCCACCTGCCTGCCGTTGCAGCATTGGTAGCAGCCTTCCAACGAGCCTTTTGTCGTGGAAGCGCTGAACCCATGGCAGGGAGATTACCAAGAGACTCTTCCACAATCTGCCTGCCCTCCCCTTGCTCCCTCTCTTTCTTTCCTTCCTTTGTCTCCTTCAGTAGCTGGGGTCAGAGTCCCTCGCCAGACTGAGAACATGGTTGCTATTCCAGGACCCAGATGTCAATATGTGGCAGCATCTGGCTTATTGGCAAGCATCGCTGGCAGTTGTGCTGGCTGCTTCTAGGCCTGTCATGTGGCTGAGCCTGCTGAGGGGGGCCCTGTCAGAAAACGGGGTTTCTTTGAGAATATGGTTTCAACCAAGGAGCCCACCAGAAAACAATGAGCCTCACTGAGAGGACATGAATTATTGGGCAGGGTGACTGCAGACAGTAGCTTTGATGCTGATTCTGGGCCTGTTTTGCAAAAATCCCTGTTTCATGTTGTTGGCGCGGGCTCCTCACGCAACCTTACCTTCTTGTGCTGTTCGTGTTTCAGGTGCCTTAAGGCATGGAGCTCCTTGAAAGAGAAACACAAATCAGTAAAAATGTGGAGATAAAACCCTGCTCCTCAGAGGCGCCTGTTTGGCACAGGGAGTGCATGATAACAGCTTGCTTTAGAAAGGTGACATTTCTGCTGAAGGCTGAATAATAAAAAATGCATTCTGAAAGCTCAGCTCTTCATGTCTTCTGATGGTTGACTTTTGGAGTGAAGGCCATTTCTTCAGTGGGAAGGGTCTTTTTTGAGGCTAGCTCTGCAGCCCCCAAACATGGCAAGTTAACTCTTGTCATAACTGATGAGGCTGAGGGGCTGTTGGCTTAAATTAATTATCACATAGTAGGGCTTTTTAACCTTTTTTTCAAGATGCAAACAGTGCTCAGAACGTGTCCAGCTCTGTCCTAGGTGCTGAGGGACAGAGACAAAGATGAAGAGCATGTGGTTCCTGCCCCTAAGGACTCGGGTCGCTGATGACCAGGTGAAGTATGCTTCCATAATGTAGTGTCTTCTCTACAACCTGTGCAGTTGGACAGGGTGAGTGATATGCTCTGTGTTTTACAAATGGAGAAACTAAAGCCCAGAGATGTGATGGGATTGTTTCACTACAGGTTATAAACTCCTGAGGGCAGGAGCTGAGTCTTTAACTTTTTGCAGCTCTTTTCTTAGTTAGTAGCCCCTACTCACCCATTTCCCCCTTTCCCCACATCTCCCCTCCCAAACACACACACACACACCCCAAATAATAAAGAGATCTTCACAAAACTGAGGCCAAGTTCATCTGACGGGCTGAAGAAAGGCGTCAGGATGAAGCAACAGCAAAAATGAGCTTGACTGAGAAGAAGATGATTTTGCAGTCTAGGGCTTGCAACAAGAGGACTGAAGGGCTGGTCCACTGAACTCTCAAAATTGACCTGCTGGAACTGCCTTTTTACAGGGCCCTATACTGAGGAGAATTTGCTGGGAATGGAATCAGAATTGACCAGGTCAGGGACAAAATTGATCAGCAGAGGTCAGATCAAAGGAGGGGAAGAGACCCAGGAAATCTCAGAAAGTAGGATGTCGCTTTTTTTCTTTTTAACACTTCACAAAAACGAGGGCGCTCTGTGAAGTTAGAAACTTTTTTCCTTAAAAACCCACTTCATTCTAATATTCAAGAAAACTGATTTTACATAAAAATGCACAGAAGAGACAAATCAATGTCAAGGCTACTACAAAGTTATTATAAGAAAAAAGAGAATTAGGAGTGGAATATCACTACAGACAAAGCACTCCAGAAAGAGGTGCTCACAAAACAGATCAAAATTGCAATTTACTATATTTAAAAGTAAACAGAAAGACATTAAGAAAATTATATAAGACATGAAAGAAAAACATAAATCATTAAAAAAAAAAGTGAAGTGACAACTCAGGAAAGAACTAGAAATAAAAGAAAACATGATTTCTAAAATCAAAACTAAATTAGAAGGAGTGAATGAGTGAGTGAATAAACAGCAGATAATGCCTTAAGAGAAGTATGAGAAGGAAATTAAAAAAATTAAAAGATAAAAAGGATTCAAGATAAAGTGCCAAATATTGAAGTAGGTAAAGAAGCTCAAACATATGACTAATAGGGGATCTTGAAGAAAACCAAAGCAAGGAATCTGAACTAATAAAAAACTAATTCAAGAAAACTTCCCTGAGGTTTAAAAAAAAAAGTTGAAGCCACATATGGAAAGAGGATACCACATAGCTGAGTATGATGACTGTATGACCAATGTGAGGAAAAGGAAAAAATGCTTTGCGTATCTAAAAAAAAAAAAACTTATAAGGGGAAAAAATTATATTATTATCACTCTTCCTGACAGCAGCCTTTGATCCAGGAAAAAAAGAAAAAATGAAGTTACATGTTTAAAATATCCAGGGAAAGAAAGAGTGAGCCAAGAATTTTATATCCAGCAAAACTGACTTTTAAGGGTAAAAGTCACTGTTCATCAACACGCAGGCACTGAGGGCATGTTGTTCCCATGAGCTCTTCCTGAGGAATCTAGTAGAGGCACCTGAGATGATGATCAGGACGTCAACGTAAGGACTTGAGTGTTGACTGAACAGTGACCTGTAGAACTGAGACTGAAGGATGTCAGAAGGAGACAGCACTCTGTGTGATGGCCCTGTGCTCCACAGGGCAGATATAGAGAAGCCGTTTTTTTAACCGGGGAAAAAAGAGCATATGCAAAACATTTTTAACATTTTTGGTAATCATATTGGTGGTGATATTGGTATTGCTGTTCTGAAATTGTTTTGTGTAATGTGGGATAAAGCAAATAATTGGGGATGATTTAATTCTGTCATCCTTCTCTGGGTTTGAGAACCAGGATTCTCAGACGGGAGATTCTTATGTTATAGGGAAGAGGTTAAGTAAAAGCTCCGTGGTCTTAAATTTGAATAGAAAGTATTAGTATAAACTTATGAGGTATTTTATCTTTAAGTCCATCTTTCCTAGGTGGCTCAACTGCAAAGTCCTAGAGACAATGTCCAACTTAGTAGCAAAGAGCATCCAGCCCCCAGATTGTAGTCTTGAAATACTGTTTCTCTCTAAAAGAAATGAAAGCTTTCTGGGGAACTAGTTCTAGGGATGAAAGTTTACAAAATGGAGTTGGAATATCTTGTCCTAAGAGATAACAAAGTAGCCATCAAAGACTACCAGGGTCCTGTCAGAAGGACCTGGGAGCCGATTTAAAGAGCCCTCACTGGCCATGGGTGGGGCAATTTGACCTTGAAACCTATCAAACATGTCTAAATTCATGACTTGAAAATGACATTAAACAAGAACTGGCCACCTTCGGAGAAATTGTAGGGCACTAATTTATTACCTTAAAGACTGGGAAATAAAGACTCGTTCAAGCATTTATCCTGATTTCTATATGAACTGGTACCCAAATAGTTAATGATGGGCAAACCAAAAACCAAACCAAACCCATTGTCATCAAGTCGATTCTGACTCATAGCGACCCTATAGGACAGAGTAGAACTGCCGCATAGGGTTTCCAAGGAGCCCCTGGTAGATTTGAACTGCTGACGTCTTGGTTAGTAGCCGGGCTCTTAACCACTACACCACCAGGGTTTCCTAATGATGAGCAGAGTCTCTTGATTACAATATTCTAGTCTCAGAATGAAAAAGAAATGATACAGTCAGGACGTCACCATTTTGCAAACCCCAATGGATGGACATGGGCGATTGGCATCAAAGACTGTCAAAATCACAAAAAGAAGGACAACCAAACATATGTACCTCCTGTGGTCTTGCCAAGGAGCCCTGGTGGTGCAGTGGTTAAAGTGATTGATTGCTAACTGAAAGATTGGCAGTTTAAAACCACCAGAGGCTCTGCAGAAAGATGTGGCAGTCTGCTTCCATAGAGATTTACAGCTTTGGAAACCCTATGGGGTTGCTATGAGTTGGCATCAACTTGACAGCAATGAGTTTTGGTGGGTTTGTGTTGCCAGACACCACCTACAGTCTTCCTGAGGGAATCCAGCCTGAACCTGATTCTGAGCTGGATTCGGGAGCCAATTTGCAGGAGATACAGAGGACCAGGAACCTATTGAACTGTGCTTCGAGGACAGTCAGCAGCATCCAGACCGTGGGGAACTCCGTGGCTCAGATAGCTTCAACAGGTCGTTTGTAAAGAAATATAAATGGGGAGGAGGAACTTATGGACTAAAAGAGAATTAGAAGACATACGAAAAGTTTCAAGGACAAGACTAAATCACAGTGGGTGCTAAACTCGCTTAAAATGCAAGGAGTGTTTACTGTAACAGTAACTGTTGCTGTGGGCAGAGGGAGGGATAGGGCTTTTGGGGTGGCAGCGAAGTTATTCCTTGACGTGACTGGTGTTTGCCTGCATCTTTGTTTTATTTGACTTTATACATTTGTATATACATATGTAGTAAAACCTGTGAAGGCAGGAGCCTGTGTAAGGCAGACACCTGTCAGAAAAGGAAAACTCAAAACCATAGAGAGTGCTAGTAAGCGCCTGTCAAAGGTGGAAAACCTGCGAGACCCTGGAGAACAAGGCAGTCCCATCGAGTTCCAGCTCTCACAGGCTTCACTGTACATGCCCATGTATATATATGTGTGTGTGTGTATGTGTGTGTGTGTATATATATATACCCAAACCCATTGCCCTTGAGTCGATTCTGACTCACGGTGACCCTATAGGACAGAGTAGAACTGCCCCATAGGGTTTCCAGGGAGCACCTGGTGGATTTGAACTGCTGACCTTCTTTGGTTAGCAGCTGTAGCTCTTAACCACTGTGCCACCAGGGTTTCCACATATATATAAGTGGAAAGATAAATGACAATACTGCTACTCTGTCCTTTTACTAGATAAGGGTTTCTACAGGGCTACTGGTAGTCTTTGTTGGCATCTCTATGTAATTTAGAAAAAGGCAGCCTTTCCCCAAGATATTTACTGCCATCGGCCAGTAAATAACAAAAATCTGTACTTTCCGTGCCATAAAAGGTGCCCCTTACATGGTGCCCTTGTGCAGTGTACAACTTGTACAACTTTGTGAAATGGCTCTGGGTCTTTTTGCTGGCTGAAGCTCATCTCCATTCAGTGTTATTAAGGAAAGAGTTTTTTTTTTTTTAAAGCACCATTTGGTTCTTTGAAGAATTTTATTTCAACGCAGTGTTTGCAATCCAGTGGGATAGAGAAAGTGCTATTTTGGCTAATTTTTCTCTGGCTCATTTTTTGCATGCAGCATGCCTGAGGTAGAATTAAGTACTTCCTGAGATGTTCTGTAGTATTAGAAATGTTTAAGGTGGCTGGAAGGAGCAGTGGTGCAGTGGTTAAGTGCTTGACTGCTAACCCAAAGGTGGGTCAGTGGTTTGAACCCACCCAGCGTCTCCATGGGAGAAAGACCTGGCGATCTGCTCCCATAAAGATTACAGCCTGGAAAACTCTATGGGGTAGTTCTACTTTGTCACATGGAGTTGACTCATTGGTACCCAGCAACAAGAGGCTGGCTGGCTGCTTAGGCAGGAAGTCCACGGTCTCATTCCCCGGTGGTGTTCACACTCTAGAACCAATCTTGGTCAGGTCTGGAGCTTGATTCATCATAATTCATCCAGTTCAGGGAGATAGACCCACATTAGCAAAAATTCAAAGAGATTGTAATATACATCAGAATGCGAGTTTACTAATGTCCCGTAATAAGAGTAACTGCTAAAAGAACCAGAGCACACGCGTTGGCTCCCTTCTCGTCCTTCTAGACAAGTACCGTTGGAGCCAGAAGGTTGTTTGGTGTGCAGAGGGAGGAGGATATCCTAACGGTTGGTGACATTCTCATCGCATCCTGATCCATCCACCTTCACCCCAGGGAGATACCTGCCAGCTGCCCCAACACTTGTGTCAGCTGTGTCAACCGCTACAGCACACGCTCATGCAGATCCTTGCTTTCTAGTGCCTCATTTCCCAGGCTCCACGTGGACAGAGGAAGGGAACACCTTCCAGGCAGCCAGGGCATCGGGGTCCACCCTAGCGATTAGTGGCATGACACAAGCAGCCAGCTCACCTCACATGCAAGACTCTCAGGTAAATGCGTCTAACAAAGGTGGAGCACTCTCCACGGGCTAGACACAGAGAGGAGCCAGCAATGGTTCCCGATGGGAAGTAGCTGACAGTCTGATGGGGACAGGTTTAAACATTCCTTGCCCACTTCCACTTACCAGCTGCCGCTGAGTCCGTTCCCACTCGTGGCGACCCCACATGTAGCAGAGTAGAACTGTGCTCCACAGGGTTTTCAGTGGCTGATTTTTCAAAGGTAGAGTGGCAGACCTTTCTTGAAGTGCCTCTGGGTGGACTCAAACTTCAGTCTTTCCCTTAGCGGCTGAGCGCATTAGCTGTTTTTACCACCCAGGGGCTCCCCCACTTCCACTAGTCCATGTAGAGCACGGTTGGATCAGGGAAGGCATCAAGGCGAGCTGCACCTTGGCCAGGGCGTGAACTGTCATAAGATTAAGATTGCTCTGTTCCTGTCGGAAACAAGCTTTATTGGACTTCTTTTCTCGGACTTCTGTGTGACAGACCGAACTATACCTGAACCCAGTCCACAGATGTGACTGGATTAGGAGGGATGCAGCCTTATCGGGTAGAAGCCTGCTGTGTAGTTCTGTATTTAGAGAAGCAGCACAGCTTCCTGTGAGGGTGGCTCAGTGCTGAGAGGACAGGACTACACTCTCCACCCTTCCTTTCACGGTGCAGATCTGCGTGACTGAGTTTGATGGGTTGTTTGTCTGTTTTGTCTTGTTTTTAATCTGCCATAGGACACGGAACTCATATTGCTGCCGCTGCTTGAATTTCTGAGTCTCATCCTGCTCTGAGCTCAGGTGATCGTGGCTTTGTGAGCCCCTGCTGTTCCTCAGGCTTCAGCATTACCTTCTCACAGCCTGGCACCACACCTGGAAACACAGCGCTACAACTATAGGGCTCTTTCCGTCCTGGAATTTCCAACTAACCTTTAGAACTCAACCGAGGCTTGACAATGACAGCAAAAGACTTAATTTGGGGAGCAGGCTGCCCCAAAGAAGCCTTAAAGATCCCATGCCTGAAATATATTGGACCTGAAATGTAGATGACCACATCTGTTTTGGATTTAAAAGAGTTTTGTAAAGAAACTTTTTTCAGCGAGTTTGTGGTTTAATTGCCTGGCAGGGTGGGAAATCCCAACACAACAGCGTGGACTGGGGCATGAAAAGCAGCAAGTGAAATAGATTTATGGAGCCCATAAACAAAAATGAAACTCATTTCATTGTCCAAATTGAGTGGAAAGGCACACTCTATCCCAACTCTGATAAATGGCAGAATGGCGCAGTTCCTTCTGTTTCGGTAAGACAAGACAAGGAGGGTAACATAACTGAGGAAATTCAGAAAAAGGGACATTTCATGTTGCCAGACTTGACTCCATCACCCCTACGGGGGAAAGTGCACACTTTTCCAAAAAGAAGCACAGCCGCCTGCGAGTTTGAAAGGCGCCCAGGGAGCATTTTCCTGTAAAGGCGATGGCAGAGGAAGGAACGAGAAGCAGAGCCCCCGTGGCAGCCACATTAGGCAGTGGACACTTCTGGGCTTGGGGGATGCCAGCCTTTCCTGTTCTGAGAAGCACGTTGGTACTCAGCCGCTCCTGAAGCCTTATTATTCCTGTGGAAGTGCTTCAGATAAGACAGGTGGGTGCCAGGAGTGACCAGCCATGTTAAGGAGAATGTGGTGTACCCCCGGTTTGTGCGGTGGGGGATTTGTGCTTGTGGCTGGGACTCTGTCAGCTTCCCACTCCACGTGGATTTCCAGCCTCTCCTTCTCTGGTATGTCGATTCAGCCTGTTCTCTTCCATAATTAAGTTCCT
This sequence comes from Loxodonta africana, assembly GCF_030014295.1. Lineage (NCBI taxonomy): Eukaryota > Metazoa > Chordata > Mammalia > Proboscidea > Elephantidae > Loxodonta > Loxodonta africana. Next base: position 63,921,382 of record NC_087366.1, on the reverse strand, counting down.
CACTTCTTGAAATCACAGGTTCCAGGGTAGATCACCCTACCCTCTTTATGTTGTCAGAGTATTTTTAAAAAGTGATGACAGTTGGGCATATTGAGTTTCTGAGCCCCTCTTTGGAGGGACGAAGTCCCTAGGTGGTGTAAACAGTAAATGCTTGGCTACTAAGGAAAAGGTTGGAGACTAGAGTGTACCCAGAGGTACCTTGGAAGAAAGGCCTGGTGATCTCCTGAAAAATCAGCCATTGAAAACCCTATGGAGCATGGTTCTACTCTGACACACATGGAGTCACTCTAAGTCAGAGTCAACTCAATGGCAGCTGGTTTGGTACAGGCATCTTTATGTGGTGAGACGTGGTGGAAGGACTATGTTTATACCTGTACGCTCCAGTCATGGTCATCATTAACCATCTGTTAGAGTCAACTCAATGGCAGCTGGTTTGGTACAGGCGTCTTTACGTGGTGAGACGTGGTGGAAGGACTATGTTTATACCTGTACGCTCCAGTCATGGTCATCATTAACCATCTGTTAGAGTCAACTCAATGGCAGCTGGTTTGGTACAGGCGTCTTTACGTGGTGAGACGTGGTGGAAGGACTATGTTTATACCTGTACACTGCAGTCATGGTCATCATTAACCATCTGTTAGTCACCCAGATTTTTCTTTCTGTTTTGTTTGTAGGTCATGAATGTACTTCAGGCAGGGCCCTCTAGTGTGGCTTTTATTTCTTTAATGCACCGTTCTTTCTTGTTTTTGATTGCAAGGTGCCTTTATTTGGAAACCTGGGTGTGCCCTAAGAATACAGAGCAGAGAAGTGGAAGATGCTCTTGAGCTTCCTAATGACTCAGGAGTCAGCACTATGCTTGCTTGGGAGGTGGGAAGGATTGCATTCTCTCTGGCAAATGCCTTTGAGTCCCTTAGACGCATGGCACCAAATTAGCCCAGTGCTGTATGTTTAGCATCATGTTCCGGAACATGGATTAGATGGCATGTATTTGGAAACCTGTTTCTTTCCTTCACAGTTCATGGTTTCTTAGGTGGCAGCTTTAAAGTGAACTGCCGGTGTCCTTATATTAGGGGGGACTGTGAAACTTCCTGAAACTGACTTGAAAGGCCTGCTTTAGAAGGACTCAGGAAGTGTTTGCATTTGGACAGGTGACCCTTTGACTTTCCGTCTTTGCTGGTTTCCTTTTAGGTCTACATCATCTGATAATATTATTGGGATAGTTGCTCTAATTGGCTCTGATTTATGCCCCAGATACAGATCAGCTTGTACTTTTTCAGACACACAGAGCTCTGATTTCTGAATCTCCAAGAAAGCCTATGTGCCATCTAATGTTTACATCTAATAATTAGCTCCAACTCTACAAAAAAAGTTAGAAATGAAATCACTAGAATGGCTAATGAGACGTAACATGTACAAGATTCCTTTCTCTGACCTTCTCTCACACCCTTAATTCTGTTTAATCTGGCATTGATTTGTCCTTTTGTGTAGGTTTGGTCTCTCCTGCTAGATTTTGGGCTCCCGGAGGGCAGATGTCATACCTTATTAATCACCCCAGAACCGAGTAGTTAGAGCATGTTTTAAGTTGCTGGAAAAAGGTGGTTTCCCTTGAGAAAGAAAGGTGTGAATGATGCTGCTTCAGTGCATCCCACCTCTGCCTGCGGGGAGCGCTATGCTTGGCACCCCGGGGACGTCGGAGATGAAGACACATGTCTTTGACTCCTTCCTTAGGGAGCCCATACTCTAGTATGTAGACGGGAGGGCTTTGTCAACTGTGAAACAATGCACACGTCCTGATTGGTTTTAAATTCGGTATGGGATAGGCTTCAAGGATCTGCCACCTCTTCCCACATTTGAGAAGTCCCTACCAGCTCTTACGTCCTCCACACATGTAATGGGATAGTCATCAATTGATTATTGAAGGGATAAGCAAAAACTTTGAGGACTAAGGGGTTCACACCTCAACATAAAGGGAAACAAAAATCCTCATAACCAGACCAATAAGCAACCACATAATAAACAGAAAAGTTTGAAGTTGTTAAGGATTTCATTTTACTTGGAATCACAATCAACATTCATGGAAGCACCAGTCAAGAAATCAAATGACGTATTGCACTGGGCAAATTTGCTGCCAATGACCTCTTTAAAGTGTTGAAAAGCAAAGCTGTCACTTGGAGGACTAAGGTGCACCTCGCCCAAGCCTTGGCGTTTCCAATCGCCTCATATGCGTGCAAAAGCCGAACAATGAATAAGGAAGAGCGAAGAAGACTTGATTATGCATCATTCTTGATTTGTCCATGAAGGTTATTCTTTTGCTCCCACGAGAACTTCTTTTACTTTTTTCATGCTTCATGGGTTGTAGGTCCAGAACTACTGGAGGATTTATAATGGGCCCATGCCACTGGTTTGCTGATGCTGTAAATCTTTGCCAGCTTCACTCTGACTTGGGCAGAGAAAGGCCAGTGTGAATTAGTGAAATGCCTGAACTAGAGATTAATTTTTGAAAAGAAATGGTGTGTTAGCACAGAGACAAAATAATGCTCTCTCGGGCTCTCTGGGTGGTGCAAATAGTTACCGTGCTTGGCTGCAAACCAAAAGGCTGGAGGTTCCAGTCCACCCGGGGCACCGTGGAAGAAGCCCTGGCAATCTGCTTCTCTTCAGCCACTGAAAGCCCTACGGAGTGAAGTTCTACTCTGACGTACGTGAAGTTGCCGCGAGTCTCAGTCAACGCAATGGCTACTGGTGGTTGGTACTCAGGTATTTTCAAATAAAGACCCTGAGTGTGCTTTATGGAAAGATACAAATCATTTGTAGTTAGCTAATTGTCTTAATGCCAATAAGGAGACTGGAAATATTGCCGAACTGGATTCTAACAAGAGCTACTGTCTAATTTGGGGCTACCTGTTTAACCTCTTTGGGGCTGTTTTTTTTTCTGTCATTAGAAACGATCTTCTGTCACTTCTGTGGCACCCTGTCACTTTGATCATCCTACTAAAATAGCTTATAGCTCAAATCACCCTCAAAGACGCTTCCCTTGACCACCCTATCTAAAATGATTTTTATTCATCACAGTATTTTATTTCTTCACAGCACTTGCTAGACCTGAAATTGCTGTGTTGATTTATGGGCTGACTTGTTCTTTGTCTGTCTCCACCCCAGTTGTGCAGGGGTCTCAGAGATCACACCAGCGTTCCCTCTGGCAGCTAAAAGGCCACGTAATCAAACCATCTTCTCACCACCTCTTTATCGGTACGTATGAGGAACTTCAGCTCAGACTAAGGAGGATAGATTTCCTCCTCCTGCTTTGTGTGGGGATCTGGAAGCTTCCTGCCACCTTTTTGTACTTTGAGGAGAAGCTGTCCTTCTCTGGGAGATGAGAAAGTCTCTTTCACTGCTTCTTCTAGCCCTTTACCTTCAAGAATTGAGCCTACAGCAACTTAGCCAACTTGATTCTTTAAGAAATTCCCAGTGCAGACTCCTGGAGTTAACTTTTCCTGTTTGGTGTTCAATCCTTGGATCTTTAAAGATGATGATTGTGAGGGGTGTATGGCATGGTAAGAATCTGATTAATTAAATCACGACAGAGAAAAATACATGTTGGGAAAGTAGGGACGGAATCTGCATTGAAAATTGGAGCCAAAGAGACAAAAATCAGCGTGTCTGCAGCACTGCCTGGGATGGGAGGCACTGCTCTTGTGAGGCTCAGAGTGAGCTGACCTCAAGGAAGAGGCTCTCTGCTGTGCAGGGGCTATTCCACTGGGCAGGACCCTCCCACCGCTGTCTGCTTCCCTGCTCTGGTTCCCAGCTCACCGTGAACTTTCTGATTACTAGCTCAGCTTCCTTACCTGAACTCACTGACTTTGGAAAGGGGATATCCTGGATAGGGAACATAAGAATTCCAGGACCTGGAAACAGATAATCTGAACCCCTTCCATTGTAAATTCTTAAGTTAATACGCGCTGGCCTTTCTTTGCCAATTGTGTATGAACTTGTTTAGAGTAAACTCAGCACCAAGAAGATCTAGAGTCTGATTTGTAAGGTTGGGATCAGCCTCTAGAACTTGTTGCCTTGAGTGCTGGAGGGTCCCTTTCCCTGGGCCGTCCCCCATAGCATCCTCACAGGTGCTGCCCCAAATTCCAGCACGTTCTCTATCACTCTTCCTCAAGGATGAGACCACCCATCAGACTGTGTGCCAGTCAGGTTGTGGGTTTTAAAGATTCTGTGTCTGCTCATCACCTTCTGGTAGACACTAATTTTCTAAAAGGAAGCGGGATGGAGGGAGTTGGGATTATGCAAGTTCAGATGATTACTGAGAAAGAACCACAGGTCCTCTTAAATCACGATTGGGTCATTGTTCTGATTTGCTGGTATAGACTTGACCAGTGAGTTCTCTCCCATAGCGCTCTTTACAAAATGGAAAGAAAGAAACTCACTGCTAAATCAGGCCAGCCGCCTCTTTGAATAACTGTGACATAGATGAGGGAAAAACCCAGAAGGAGAAAATTTGAAAAGTTTACTTCAGGTTGAGAATTTCTAATTCCACCGCTTTTGTGTGTGTGTTGTTGTTTGATAGACATGACAGCATCTCCTCATTATTATGGAAAATATAGGGTTGGTGGTAATTACTATCTGAATATGAATGGGAGCAGAAGTGGGCATAGCCTGCACTGGCCTTTCTTTGACAAGGTATAACTTTCTTCTGAATTTCTGTGTTAATTAATGCTTATTGAAAAACCGCTTTAATTGGTAGTAAACACCTCAACTTTCTGTACTCATTAAAATGCAGCCATTGATGTGTGATGGATTTTTTTTTTTTTAAAGCTTAATTAACTTTCCTTCTGTATATATAACCTATAATAATGACAAACATATTGGGAAAAAACCACCCCTGCTTTTTCCCCCTCTCCCCCTGCCCCATTATAAAGACATTTTTAGCCATGGATGTCTCACTTTGTTAGGATCAGGTGCCATTAATTTGGCATTTTGGAGACGAGTAGGTGGCAGGAAATCAAAGCTTTTTGAGACGTTGGTCATTTCGAAACTCAATATTCACTTACCTTTCAGGAGACCAGGATTTTTTTTTTTTTTAAGTAAAGAAAAATTTAAAGAAACTGATACCCTAAATGAGTCAAGGCATCAGAAAACACCAGATTCTTAAGATTTTCTTGGAGTCAGTTATAGTTGTGTAGGAACTGAATAAATGACCCTTCCTGTTTTCATTCAGAGTGATCATTATTATGATAATATAACCACCTTAGAGAAATTTTGGAAAGTAAGAATTAATTCATCATAACTCCATTACCCTAAACCATCAGTTTTTATTTTTTTCATAATTCCCTTGCATTCTTTGTACCGAACACAAAATTGTTAAACAGTAAAGTACAGTCAGCAGGTGTGGAAGGAAATCAACCCCAGCACCGTTAAGCATAAGCCTTTATTCAGGATGGCAACGCTGGAGAAGACCCTGATATACTGTTCTGTCTTGGATAATAGGGGCAACTTTTTTTATAGACCTTTAGCAAGACAGGAAACCCTGGTGGTGTGGTGGTTAAGTGCTACAGCTGCTGACCAAAAGGTTAGCAGTCCGAATCCGCCAGGTGCTCCTTGGAAACTCTACTGGGCAGTTCTATTCTGTCCTATAGGGTTGCTATGAGTCGGAATTGACTCCACGGCAGTGGGTTTTTTTAGCAAGACAGATCTCGTGAAGCTCAGCCAGTTTTGGTAGTAGGTGGTCAAAGATGGTTCTCAGAAGAGGAAGAATTGATCTTGTGAGGAGAAGCTGCAGGGGCCAAGTTAACCAAGGACTAAACTTTCAGTCATTCAGAGTCCTCTTGGCCAACAGAGAGACTGAGTATCATCATTTGATCATATTCCGGTTTGTTCATGCTTCCAAATTACATGACTCATGTTGACTGCAGTCTCAGACTTGTTGGTGATGACTGCTTCCAGGGTTTCTGGTGACTTTCATCTTCGTAGTTAAATTTCAGTCATTTTTTGAGTGACTGACATAACCATTTCTGACTCTGGGGAGAACACAGGTAATGACTATGGGGGCCTTGGATCATGCCTCTTAGCCAAGATCCTGCCTGACCTCGGATCAGCCAGGCAAACAGTTCTATTCCCAGCCCAAGGAGAAGGAAGTTTGATATCAGCAAGTTTGCCTGACACTTTGTTCATCCTCTTGATACACCAGGGCCTACTCTCTGGGGTACAGAATAACATGATTACAGGAAGGGATTTGTGAATCTCATTTTCACAATCAAAGTTTCAGACCAACAGCGAGGGCCACAGATAGTTGTGGAAAGAAGAAAGAGACAAGAGTAATGGCAGTCAGTGGCTCCCTGGGTTCTGGGGTCTTGATCTGAAGGTCATGGGTAAGTGCCGTCTAGGTGTAGCTATCTGCTGCTTGATCTGAGATTCTTGGGAAAGCTCTCTCCTTCATGACACCATTTGCTTCGGAAGAATCCTGAAGGAGTCTCAATTTTGGATTCCTGGTCGATGTGGAAGTCCAAGAGGTAGGTGTATGATATCTTGGGACTCATGAATCCAATTGGATTGATTCCTTGGAATTTCACTGCAGTGTTTGTAGTTAATGGTACCTGATGGAACCCCTTCCAAGAGGCACACCTCAGGTCTGAGGCCACCAACATAGTAGATAAGACAATCGTTATATATTCACATGGAGCTCTGAGTAATCCTGGAAGGTGATAGTTAATGGTCTTTGAGATCAGAAATGGCTTCACTCTCAGTTTGTAAGACTGGATTTTTAACCAATCAATTTTGGCATGAAAGATCTCAGGGAGAACTACTAAGATATATTTATGCTTTTTTTTTTTTATATCCATCCATGGCAAAATTTTTATCTATACATTGGATATCATTTTCATAATGAGATTAATTGATAGAGACTAAGGAGACCTAGACCTAGTAGAGCAGTGGTTAAGGGCTTGGCTACTAACTGAAAGGTCAGCAGTTTGAATCCACCAGCTACTACATGGGAGAAAGATGTGGCAGTCAGCTTCCATAAAGATTACAGCCATGGAAACTCTGTGGGGCAGTTTTTACTCTGTCTTATAGTGTTGCTGTCAGTAAGAATCGACAGCAATGAGGTTTTTTTTTTTTTTTTAAGCAGTACTAGAATACATGTCCCAAGGGCAATCATAAATTCTTCAGTGAAATTTTGTCCTTTTTCAATTAGGAGTTGGCAAGTCCTTAACTAGATTATATAAATGCGATGACCAAGGATTAAAGTTGTAAATCCATTGTCTTGGGGTGATCTTCATCTCCACCTATGTTATAAACCATCGTAAGGGGATATGGTTCAGTGAGAGGGACGTGCTTAAGAAGGGGCAGTGGAGGAAAGGGAGGAGGGCTTGGTGAAGGGGCTGGAGGAAGAGCAGAGTGGGGTGGGGGGAAGCTGAGGTTCAGGGAACCTGAGGGTGGGCAGAGGGATGTGATTATGTTAGGAAAGGAGGGGAGATTTCAAGTTTGAATTTTATATCATCAAGGTTTTCATTAGCTTTTTCTAAGGAGTTCTTAAAGGAATTTTTAGGATTTTCTCATCTCTTAGAGGCCATTTTCTATCAATAAAAAATGCTGACTATTGAAAGTTTGGAATCTTCAAACCCGTTGATTCTAAAGTGTCTGCATATGGATTAACATCCTGCTATCCCAAATTCACCAGAGTGACCACCGAAATTCTCCACTGTTCTTGGTAAAATTCTCTTAGATCTTCAAATATTTGGTTCTCTTGTCACCATGTTTGAACAAGAAGCCAGATGAATACCTGGGGGTTGCAGAATGGCTGGCCATTGCCCATATTCAAATAATGTGAACCTACAGGAGACAAATAATCAGGCCCTGAGGACCCAGTACTGCATACCCATTACATTGGTGAGAGCCCTGAGATGTGAAACAAATTGAATTAAAGATTTTCACCAAGAACAATGAAGAGGGAAGGCTAAAGGCTTGGGTGGTACTTCAATGCAAGGATAGCTGAGCACCGACTGGGGGCAGGACTCACTCTGCTGTGCAGCCCCTGGGACTCCTCGGGGGAGAGGCGAGGGCTCTCCTGCATTCTTTACCCTTATCAGTGAGTCCTGGACTGAGCAGCAGAAGGTCCTGGCGGTGATTCGAGCCATAGCATTGAAAGCTGTAGAAGGTAATCGACCAGAGCACCACTGGAGAGTAAAGCCTTTGCTCAGAATGCTGCAGCTCGTGGAGGGTGGAGAAGTTTTGGGGAAGAAGGCCAGTATTTCTATAGTGTTTTATCAAGAAGAATCAGATATAGCTCAGCTAGTTCTGGAAAAGTTCAGTCAACAATAGTCCTCAGAAGCAGGAGAGATCATTCCTGTGGTTTAACAGCTGTGATGGTTATGGTTGTGTGTCAACTTGGCTGGGCTGTGATTCTCTGTGGTTTGGCAGTTGCATAATGATGTGATCATCTCCATTATGAGATTCGATATAATGCAATCACCTTCATGACGGGATCTGCTGTGAGTAGTAGCCAATCAGTTGAAAGGCAGTTTCCTTGGACGTGTGGCCCATCCATCCAATATAGGTGGACCTTCTTTTTTTTCCAGTAAGGTTTTGCTCATTCTGGATCCTGCGGCTGGCTCCTGTTTGTCTGACCTCTGGTTCTTGGGACTTGAGCTAGCAGCTCACCCGTAGTCTTGCCTGCTGATCTTGGGTTTCATCAGTCACTGCATCCTGTGAGCCAGGAGAAGCCCCCAGTCTGACCCACAGACTTGGGACATTCCAGTCTCTACAACCGTGTGAGCCATTTCCTTGATATAAATCTCTTTCTATATGTATTTATACGCTTTACTTGTTTTGCTTCTCTAGAGAACCCAGCGTAAGACATTAGCCATTGGTCAGGCAATTCAGGTTTATCAAAGCGGTGAGGAAAGCAGTTATGGACTAAGGTTAAATGAGGGTCAGTGAAAAACATTCAATTCTATAGGATCTTTTATACAGGGGTGCTTACTGACAGTGACTCTAGAACGATGGGCCAGTAATAGGGGAAGATTCTTCAAGGAGGCCCTCTGCTCAGATATGGTTTTCTTTACAAAAGCAGGGGGAGATTTTCATTCTTTCTTCTTGATGCCTCACCCCCATCTCCACCTCCCGTGCCCCACAAACCTACCAGAACAGCAGGGAGAAGTGAAGTTATAACTAAGCAGCGAGGAGGTGAGTGTGAGTGTATGATATCTTGGGAATCTCATGCATTTTCATGCAAAGTCTCAAAGAGGGCAATGGATGGGGCCACACTTCCTCTGGTTTCCAAAATTCCGTAGTAATTGTTAGGAACAGGGAGCCCTGGTGGCGTGGTGGTTAAGTGTTCGTCTGCTAACCAAACGGTTGGCAGCTGGAATCCACCAGCCCCTTCTTGGAAACCCTGTGGGGCAGTTCTACTCTGTCCTAAGGGTTGCTATGAGTCAGAATCGAATTGTCGGCATTAGTCAGTCATTAGGAACAGAAAGATCCAGAGCTCCTGTAGCCAACTGTCTTAACTCACAGACTGGTAATGCCATTTCACTTAAATGCTTGCTAAAAACAAGTCTCCACTGTTTGATCCTACTGCTGGGACCAATCCTGTAAATTTGACCCTACCCCAGACACCTCCCAGCTCTGAGGTGACTTGGGCATGACAGCAGTCTTCATGCTTGCTTGGATGCCTAAACTCCAGGGCCTTCTTGGCTAATTGTTCTCTCTGGTGGGCAGGGGTAGCCTTTAGGACTGGAATGTACTCCCTGAGTATCACCCACACTCTAGCTGACAAAGACCAGTCTAGAATGTGCCAAGACCCTGGGGAATCCAGCACCTTCCTCAAAGCCACGCAGAATTATTTAAGAATCCCTGTGGTTTTCTTCTCATCAGGATTTCTAATTAGTTTACTTGAGATTACCAAGAGGTTTTATAAATAATTTAACATTGAGGCTCTGAGGAGTGTTATGATAATATTTTATTTAATAATATATCAACTGAGAAATATAAAAATTAAAATCCACTCATTAGAGCTGTTACACTGAATGTTAATGACCATTGTCTAGGATGACATCTAGAAGGTATAGATGCTTTACACACCAGGACACACCCTGGGATAATTAAAATCATTGAATCTGATAAAAATTTGCTTTGCTTTAAAAAAAAAAAAAATCCCTGATTTAAAGTAATATGTATACATTACAGAGAATTTGAAAAATGTAGACACTTTCAAAGATGATATAAAAATCACCATAACCCACCAGTCAGTGATAATCATTGGTAAAAATTTTTAATGTTTCCTTCTAGTCTTTTTTATGCATATTTTAAGTTGTTATGTAAAATGAGATTATTTTGTATAGAAAATTTTGCAACTTTTTGTTCACCTAACCTTACACTGTAAGCATTTCCACGTGGCAGTGATCTTTCTTTAGTACTCATAGTGTTCTATTACATGGCTGCCCCAGGTGTTTTCATTTGTTGGTTTGTTTTTTTAATGATTCCTCTTTTGCTGATCATTTAGACCATTTCCAATTTTTGCTGTTAAAGCAATGCCACTGCCTTCCCAGGAACTTGGCCTTGGGAAACAGACTGCATTTAGGCAAAACCTCTATGGCAGGGTCAAGTTGGGGCTAAAGCTTGTTTAAGACTCTTGCTACATACCCATATCTGAAATAAGGTTCCCCTTTGCTCTGCCTTTATGGGACTAGTTCTTTGAAAAATGCAGCGTCACAAACCAAAACTCCAAATGGTTGAGTGTGTGTTCTACTTTGCTCTTTTTAAATCAGTGGAGAGGGGACAGTGCCCACAGCTGAGCAGGAGGGAGGGACCAGAACACAGAGTAGGGGCATAGTGAACAGCTAGAGTGAGGACTGGGGGTTGTTAGATGGCATCAGGGTTTCTGGTGGCTTAGACAGATCCCACTGGCCTAATGTGTTACATGTCCTGGTGCAGTACAGTGAATTGCTTAATATGGCCCTTGTAGACATGGTCTTGTGACTGCCACAAAATGGGTGGGACTACGCAAACAAGGTGCTTGTGGAAATCTTGTAGGGGATTGGTCAGGTTTGACATCCTCTTAGGTTTAAAAAGAACCAATCCCAGAAAGCAAGAAGGGGGCATCATTACCATCAAGAAGAAGAGCCAAGAGTGGAGCATGTCCTTTGGACCCAGGGTTCCTGTGCTGAGAACCTCCTAGACCCAGGAGATAGAGAAAGCTATAACACTGGAGACGGTGCAAGGCAGCGAAAAGCAACGGCAAGCACAACAGAGTCCAGCGGCAGAGAAACAGCAGCAGCAGAACCAGGAGGCGGGTGCTAGACAGTGTGGTGGGCTTCTTGGCCCACAGAGTGAGGCAGCTACAATGGGCGTGCTGACCCATGGAGCAAGAGAGCTGTGTGCCTTTGGGCAAGGCTTACTGGTGGAGTGGGATGTTGGCAGAGCTAGAAAGCTGTAAAAGTTGCGAAGCAGAGCAGAGGCCAGGACAAAAGCTTAGGTTCCAGGCTGAGAATGCAGGGCCCAGTGGCCAAGAAGAAGCTGTCCTGGTCGAAGAACTGAGTCCTGAGTTGTTCCTGTTATTTCTGAGTTGATCCTGAATTGTAACCTGTTACTTCTCTAATAAGCCCCATAATCGTGAGTGTGGTCTGTGAGTTCTGTGTGGCCATTGCAATGAATTATTGAACCCAGCAGAGAAGTAGAGAGTGCCGTGGGAGGAACAGCTGGCATCAGAATTGGTGACAAGGTTGGAGACTGGAGGTATGTCTGAGCTCTGCCTCACAGGGATCAGCCTGGGGCTGATGCTGATGGTGATTCTCTGTCCTCCCCCTGAAGTTAGAGGAGGTCTGATGCTGCCATTTTTACACCTGGTAAATGGATTCCTCTGTCCATCTCTTCTTGCCTCTTTCTGCTTCTCTTTCACTAATCCCCTGCCCTCTCTACTGCCACCTCTTTTCTGTACCAACTCTTTGCTTTGCTCTTCCATCAACTGTCTTAACCTGGTATCTTCTTAGAGTCTAGACACCACTCCTAAGTCACACTGGGCTGAGTCGGGGCACAGGTGTTCCCTCACACCTGACAGACGTCCTTCATTACTGTTTTAGTCAGGATAAGCTAGGCAATGCTATGGTAACAAATAACACCAAAATCTTAGTGCCTTCACATAATAAAGCTGATTTTTTACTCAGGCAGCTGTCCTCCAGTGGGATGACTCAATGATCCAGTCTGCTTTGATTTTGTGGCACCTTGATCTTAAGACATGTTTTCAGTACTACCATTGGCCAGTGGTGAGAGAACAGAAAATTGAGCATTGTCTCTTAAATGCTTTAGCCTGGAAGTGGCACACAGGTACAGCCTTTTGGTCAAAACTAGCCCCATGTAATTGCCAAGGGTCAGGAAAATGTGATGCTCTGTGTGGCCAGGAAGGAAGGAGAGCTGGGCATTATGGTGTCTTCCTGTGTTATCCAAAAAGAGATCTTAAAATACGTTCCCTGAACACATTGCCATTGAGTTGATTCTGACTCATTGACCATATAGGACAGGCTAGAACTGCCCCATAGGGTTTCCAAGTCTGTAATCTTTACGGAAGCCAACTACCACATCTTGCACAGAGCTGCTGGTGGGTTCAAACTGCCAACATTTCGGTTAACGGCCTAGCACTTAACCACTGTGCCACCAGGGCTCAAATATGTTCCAGACACAATAATTAAGGACACACATCACTATTAAATATGTGGAAGTAGCACTGATAATAGTGACTTACAAGAGCATCTGTTATAGATAGGCTTTGTTTTCCAAACAGGATCCGTTCTTTACAAATTTCTGTAAGCCTCGTGGTGAAAACGACTTCATTAAATTCACCAGGAATCTGTGTATATTTTCAGATCCAAGTAACATCATCACTTCACCACGATGTAGCTAAGGGTGAAGGAATGGCGAGGAGGCTGTAATTTGTGTGTCGTCTCTACTCGATTGGGCAGCAGCTGCTTGAAATGTTGTGTGGAGAAGCGCTCTAATACAGCCTCTAGGCCTCCATGCGGAGAAGCGCCCTGAGACAGCCTCTGGCCCGCCGTGCGGAGAAGCGCTCTAAGCCGCTGGGCCGCCGTGCGGAGAAGCGCTCTAAGCCGCTGGGCCGCCGTGCGGAGAACCACTCTGAGACAGCCTCTGGGCCGCCGTGCGGAGAAGCGCTCTAAGCCTCCGGGCCGCCGTGCGGAGAAGCGCTCTGAGACAGCCTCCAGCCCGCCGTGCGGAGAAGCGCTCTAAGCCTCTAGGCCGCCGTGCGGAGAAGCGCTCTGAGACAGCCTCTGGGCCGCCGTGCGGAGAAGCGCTCTAAGCCTCCGGGCCGCCGTGCGGAGAAGCGCCCTGAGACAGCCTCTAGGCCGCCGTGCGGAGAAGCGCTCTAAGCCTCCAGGCCGCCGTGCGGAGAAGCGCTCTGAGACAGCCTCTGGGCCGCCGTGCGGAGAAGCGCTCTAAGCCTCCGGGCCGCCGTGTGGAGAAGCGCCCTGAGACAGCCTCTGGGCCGCCGTGCGGAGAAGTGCTCTAAGCCTCTAGGCCGCCGTGCGGAGAAGCGCCCTGAGACAGCCTCTAGGCCGCCGTGCGGAGAAGCGCTCTAAGCCTCCGGGCCGCCGTGCAGAGAAGCGCTCTGAGACAGCCTCTGGGCCGCCGTGCGGAGAAGCGCTCTAAGCCTCCGGGCCGCCGTGCGGAGAAGCGCCCTGAGACAGCCTCTAGGCCGCCGTGCGGAGAAGCGCTCTAAGCCTCTAGGCCGCCGTGCGGAGAAGCGCTCTGAGACAGCCTCTGGGCCGCCGTGCGGAGAAGCGCTCTAAGCCTCTAGGCCGTCGTGCGGAGAAGCGCTCTGAGACAGCCTCTGGGCCGCCGTGCGGAGAAGCGCTCTAAGCCTCTAGGCCGTCGTGCGGAGAAGCGCTCTGAGACAGCCTCTGGGCCGCCGTGCGGAGAAGCGCTCTAAGCCGCTGGGCCGCCGTGCGGAGAAGCGCTCTAAGCCGCTGGGCCTCCGTGCGGAGAAGCGCTCTAAGCCGCTGGGCCGCCGTGCGGAGAAGCGCTCTAAGCCGCTGGGCCGCCGTGCGGAGAAGCGCTCTAAGCCGCTGGGCCGCCGTGCGGAGAAGCGCTCTAAGCCGCTGGGCCGCCGTGCGGAGAAGCGCTCTAAGCCGCTGGGCCGCCGTGCGGAGAAGCGCTCTGAGACAGCCTCCAGCCCGCCGTGCGGAGAAGCGCTCTAAGCCTCTAGGCCGCTGTGCGGAGAAGCGCTCTGAGACAGCCTCTGGGCCGCCGTGCGGAGAAGCGCTCTAAGCCTCCGGGCCGCCGTGCGGAGAAGCGCCCTGAGACAGCCTCTAGGCCGCCGTGCGGAGAAGCGCTCTAAGCCTCTAGGCCGCCGTGCGGAGAAGCGCTCTGAGACAGCCTCTGGGCCGCCGTGGGGAGAAGCGCTCTAAGCCTCCGGGCCGCCGTGCGGAGAAGCGCCCTGACACAGCCTCTAGGCCGCCGTGCGGAGAAGCGCTCTAAGCCTCTAGGCCGCCGTGCGGAGAAGCGCTCTGAGACAGCCTCTGGGCCGCCGTGCGGAGAAGCGCTCTAAGCCTCTAGGCCGCCGTGCGGAGAAGCGCCCTGACACAGCCTCTGGGCCGCCGTGCGGAGAAGCGCTCTAAGCCTCTGGGCCGCCGTGCGGAGAAGCGCCCTGAGACAGCCTCTAGGCCGCCGTGCGGAGAAGCGCTCTAAGCCTCTAGGCCGCCGTGCGGAGAAGCGCTCTGAGACAGCCTCTGGGCCGCCGTGCGGAGAAGCGCTCTAAGCCTCCGGGCCGCCGTGCGGAGAAGCGCCCTGAGACAGCCTCTAGGCCGCCGTGCGGAGAAGCGCTCTAAGCCTCTAGGCCGCCGTGCGGAGAAGCGCTCTGAGACAGCCTCTGGGCCGCCGTGCGGAGAAGCGCTCTAAGCCTCTGGGCCGCCGTGCGGAGAAGCGCTCTAAGCCGCTGGGCCGCCGTGCGGAGAAGCGCTCTAAGCCGCTGGGCCGCCGTGCGGAGAAGCGCTCTAAGCCTCCGGGCCGCCGTGCGGAGAAGCGCTCTGAGACAGCCTCCAGCCCGCCGTGCGGAGAAGCGCTCTAAGCCTCTAGGCCGCCGTGCGGAGAAGCGCTCTGAGACAGCCTCTGGGCCGCCGTGCGGAGAAGCGCTCTAAGCCTCCGGGCCGCCGTGCGGAGAAGCGCCCTGAGACAGCCTCTAGGCCGCCGTGCGGAGAAGCGCTCTAAGCCTCTAGGCCGCCGTGCGGAGAAGCGCTCTGAGACAGCCTCTGGGCCGCCGTGGGGAGAAGCGCTCTAAGCCTCCGGGCCGCCGTGCGGAGAAGCGCCCTGAGACAGCCTCTAGGCCGCCGTGCGGAGAAGCGCTCTAAGCCTCTGGGCCGCCGTGCGGAGAAGCGCCCTGAGACAGCCTCTAGGCTCAGCGGGAAAGACCGCAGCAATTCCTTCATTCAACGAAAGTTTATAAAGCACTTACTACATACTGGGCAGTATAGCAAGTGCTGATGGTTTCGGCTGACGTGGAATTTACAGCATCAGTACTATTTAGCAGTGTCTTGTTTGCTTTGTCATGGGATGAGGCCCTGGGTGGCAGAAATGGTTTGTGCTGGGCCACTAACCTAAAGGTTGTCAGTTCAAATTCACCCAGCAGTGCTGAGGAAGAAAGACCTGGTGACCTGGTTTTGTAAAGATTCCAGGTAAGAAAACCCTGTGGAGCAGTTCTACTCTAACACACGGGTTGCCGTGTCAGAATTGACTCAGTGGCAGTGGGTTATGGATCAGGGGGTGAGAGAGGTGGAGAGTGAGTCTGTTTGTGTGGGGGTGGGGGTGGGGGTGGGGGAGGGAAGTGGAGTCATATCATTTTCTTCGTATTTCCATCCCTGAGCTATTGTGACTGTGATGGCCAGTTAGGGCCCAATTAGCCCAAGCAGTATAAATAATTGCTAAGCTGCTGTCTGTCACCTGCGTTTCCGTAAGTAAGACGTATGTTTTGAAGTGTTTTCCCTACTCATGAGTCCTGCAGAACTAACCATATGCTTTTCCTGTAACGTGTGTTTTCAAGGAGACAGGCGTTAATGGAGTGCCATCTCCTTTTACGTTTCTGTTTCCCTGGCTCATTCCTCGGACTGCTGTGTCAGACTTGGGTTATTCTTCTTAGGCCCCAGATTCCATTCCCTTACAGGAAGCTTCCTATTTTCTTGAAAAGCTTAAGCTAGCCAGTGGGAATGTTATTATTTCCCCATCTCCATTCTTCTCCGCATGTTTTTAGAAAAAAATTTTTAATCCTCCTCAGGATGCGAGCAGGAGGCATGCCATCTCTCCTTCCCATTTCCTTCCTCAGAAGTGATATAAGCACCAGTGGGATCTCCGGAGAGAGGGGCTCAATGTCGCCCTGGCTTCTGGGATGACTTCTCCATAGAATCTGTACCGTGAAACTCAAGTGAATCGGGACCAATGTCACCAGCTCACTGGTTTCTTGTCTCCCTTTGCTTTCATTGGTTCGCCTCCCTTGGCTGCCCCAATCTCTCTCATTCTGGAGAGCCCTGAACCTGCTCGGGACCTTCTCATGGTTTGTAGTAGGCAACAAGTCAAGGATTGCACCAGCCTTGAGTGTTAACAGTGTTGTATAATGATATTGGACTATTGCCAAAATTCAAAATCAAGAAGAAAAAGGAATTTATTTCTAAAGAAAAATAGGAAACATATTTTTACACAATTTTCTTGTTCCTTATTATCTCTGTGTCTATATAATAAATATGCGTCCGGGAACAGCTTTTCGAAAACACTTTCTCTCCTGGAATCTGCTAAATATTTAGTATTTGTAATGACAATAATGTACACAAACAGATTAAGAACACCGTGCCTATCTGCCTTTCCATACCCTATATGGAAAACTTTTTCAAGCTGACTGTTCCATTGGTGTTACCTGAGTAATCATTATCTAATTCCGCACAGTTGTGCGTGGAGGAAAAGTCATCATAACAAGAAAATACTCAGTAGTGATGCAATCATTTATAATCAGTCTGTAATCAAACATCCTTCCCTGTATAACACTAGAGTTTTAACCTGCTGGTTGGGTCAATATTTTGAACATCTTTGGCTCTCATTCAGTCTCTTCGCTAATTTCAAGGTATGAGAAATGCTGGACAGCACTAGTGCAGATACAATCTAAATGGACTGCAAGATAAAGTTGCAAATTCTGCAAAAGATTTAAGTTTTCATGAAGTTGTTGACACTGGTATTGGAGAAGTCCCGTCACAGGCAAAACCTCTGACAACTGAAGATCTGGCAGAGACGGAGTAATTAAAGTTGAGAAAGAGAAGCTGGGAATGGCTGACGGCGGCATTATAGGTGTTTCAGAAGAGAACCATCTGCATCCTAAGAACACTGACATAGTACCCTGGTATTTAAAAAAATGCTCTGCTTTATAATCCTACTTCATGTCGACAATTAAGTGAAAAATGCCAGAGTTCATAAAAAATAGAGTTCATAGGAGTCTTAAAAATCTCTTGGTCAAATCCTGTCACTGGCATGATGAGGAAGCTGAAAGCCAGAGAGTTTAAAATGTTGTACAAGGTCACAGTGCTAGTGACGGAGCAGGAACTAGACCTTGGGTCCACCTACGTGGGTCCACCTACTTGGCCCATTCTTCTAGTCACTCTCGCTAGAACTGTGTGGGATTCCTCTCTTCTCGTTCCCCATATCCAGTCCAACAGCAATCCTGTTGGCCTTGTGTAGTGAGGGGTTAGCTCAGTAGGCTAGGGCTGTTCAAACCCCGCACAGCCGAAGAAAGGATGACCTTTTACCAGCTCCCGAGATGTATCATTTCAGTTCTTGGAATATCCTGTCTGATAAGGGTATATCTGAGGTCTGGGGTCATGCTAGACAGTTTATGCTAAGAAAGTGAGTTGTGGTGGTGGCCTTGGACCTGTGCTGTTTCAGTCTGACCTTTGGAGAAGTTGGAGTCTGAGTAATGAAGGTCAGTCACAGAAGCACTTCATGCCTATGGCACTGACCCCCAATAAAAACATTGAGCACCAAGACATGGCTGAGCTTCCCTGGTTGGCAACACTTCATACATATTGTCACATATTGTTGCTGGGAAGATTAAGCATTGCCTTTATGACTCCTCTGGGAGAGGACAACTAGGAGTTTGCACCTGGTCTCCCCTAGACTCTGCCCTATGCACGGTTTTCCTTTGCAGATTTTAATCTGCATCCATTCACTGTAATAAACCCTAATTGTGAGTATAACAGGTTTCCTGAATTATGTGAATCCTTCATTGAACATGAGGGTAGTCTTAGGGACCCTGACACACCCCTCTTCAAAACATACCTCGAGTCTGACCACTTCTCACCTCCATTATCCCCAAATCCATTCTCCTCTGTCCCTCACCTGGATTGTTGCAATAGCTTTCTAACTTGTCTTCCCACTCCCATCCTTGTCCTTTCATTATCTATTGTCCGCAAAGCAATCATCGTGGTCCTTATAAAATAGGTCAGGTCTCATCACTCCTCTGGTCAAACCTCCCAGCGGCTTCTCATCTCTCTCAGAATAAAATCCCAAATCCTCTCCAAGGCTACGAGGCCCAGCAAAGTCTTACTCCTTGTTACCTCTCTGATGCCATTCGTGTAACTCTCCTCCTCACTCTGTGCTCCAGCCATTGGCTTCTTTGCTGTCCCTTAGTTCCCTAGGCATGCTCCTTGCTTGAGGCCTTTACATTTCCTCTTTAATCTCTCTCTAGACAGCTCTTTTCAAATGCCCCTGAGCACCTTTTTTTTTTTTTAATAATTGTTATTTTGTTGTCGTCGTTGAAAATATACACAGCAGAACATATAGCAAATTCAACAATTTCTACATGTACAGTTCAGTGACGATGATTATGTACTTCAAGTTGTGCAATTACTTTTACCCTTCTTTTCTGAGTTGTTCCTCCCTCATGAACATAAACTCACTGCCCCCTAATTTCCTAACCTGTCAAGTTGCTGTTACGGATTTGATCCCATGGAGATCTTTGAAAGGGTGCAATCCTGAGCTCCTATTTAAAAGAGCATTCCACCATATTGCACTTTCCTACATAACTTTCTTCATTAAAATAAAAGAGATCAAGACTTGACGTAATGTATACACCAGGTTTATTATCTGCCTCTCCATGTCAGAATGTGAGTTCTGATCAGCAGACATCTTTATCTCTTTTGCAGATGCTAAGTAAGTTATTTATTTCTTCTTGAATAAATAAATAAAATGAGTGAATGAATAAAATCTGTTATCTATATTGGGGTTTCATGTAAGAATTTGTTGTAAAAATCAGAATGTTTTGCCAAGTGGGCCCATCACAAGTGTTGTGGTGCTTCGTCCTCACCAGCGTTAGATTCTGCTGGGTGTTTATCTGTCAGCCCATTCCTGTCCTGTGTCCATCCCCCTGCTGCTCTTAGCTGGAGTGAAGCTTCACCCAGGGAACCAGAAGACCGCTCAGATCCCTGCTTCTCAGTCCCTTGGTAATTCAGTGGCAGCAAAGCCATTCACTTAGAGCTTCGTGATCACAGGTTTGCGAGGGGGTGGTGCTCTGGTTGCCTAGAACCGTCAGCTTTCAGTATGGATTACACTTGAACATAAAGAAAATGAATATCCTCACAACTGGACCAATAAACAACATCATGATAAATGAAGAAGAAATTAAACTGAAGTTGTCAAGGATTTCATTTTACTTAGATCAATAATCAATGTCCGTGGCAGCAGCAGTCAAGAAATCAGGCAACATATTGCATTGGGCAAATCTGCAAAAGACCTCCGAAGTTTTCAAAAGCAAAGATGTCACTTTTATGACTAAGGTGTGGCTAACCCAAACCATGGTCATTTCAGTTGCCTCATATATATATGCAAAAGCTGGACAATGAAAATGAAGGATAGAAGAAGAATTGATGCGTTTGGATTGTGGTGTTCATGAAGAATATTGACTATACCGTGGACTGCCAGAAGAAGAATGAACAAATCTGCCTTAGAAGAAATACACCCAGAGTACTCCTTAGAAGTGAGGATGGCAAGACTTCGGCTTACTTACTTAGGACATGTCGTCAGGAAAGACCAATTGCTAGAAAAGGACATCGTGGTTGGTAAAGTGGACGAAGATGAGAGAGGCCCCAGGGGGATGGACTGACACAGTAGTCACAACAACAGCGGACTCCGACACATCAGCGATGGGGAAGATGGTGCAGGACTGGGCAACGTTTTGTTCTCTTCTTCGTAATGTCGTCACGATGGTGATGGCTGTCTTAGTTATCTAGTGCTGCTATAACAGAAGGACTGCAAGCGGGTGGCTTTAACAAACAGAAATTTATCCTTTCACAGTCCAGAAGGCTAGAAGTTCGGATTCAGGGTGCCAGCTCCAGGGGAAGACTTTCTCTGTCTGTTGGTTCTGGGAGAAGGTCCTTGTTATCAATCTTCCCCTAGTGTAGGAGCTTCTCAGCACAGGTCCAATGACACGCTCTGCTCCTGGCGCTTCTTTCTTGGTGGCATGAGGTCCCAGTCCTCTCTGCTGGATTCAGTCTTTTATATCCCAGAAGAGAGTGACTCAGGATAAACTTAATCCTGCAGATTATGTCCTGCCTTGTTAACATTACTGTCTCTAATCCTGCCTCATTAACATCATAAGGTTCGGATTTATAATACACAGGATAATCACATTAGATCACAAAATGGTGGACAGCCACACAATTCTGGGAATCATGGCCTAGCCAAGTGGATATACATTCTTTGGGGACACGGCTCAATCCATAACAGTGGCGTAGCCAACTCGATGGCAGCTAACAACAACAACAGAGCCACCAGGCTCGGGGAGAAATTTCTTACATGGGCAAAAAAAAATTTTTTTTTAATTCTCAGTTTAGAATTTAGGCAGGTCTCTTGTGGTCAGAGGTTACTTCTGCTGTTTCTGGTCTTTTGCACCTGTTTGTATTCTTATGTTTTGGCCAGAAGGAGGGAAGGACATTCTGGCTAAGTCTTTGGAATTATAGTGGGAAAAGAGAGTGAAATTCCTGATCAAAATCAGCTTTGTTGGGCTGATTTATTTTTTGGTAGGAGATGGAGTTGGAGGTGTA
Organism: Loxodonta africana; assembly: GCF_030014295.1. NCBI lineage: Eukaryota > Metazoa > Chordata > Mammalia > Proboscidea > Elephantidae > Loxodonta > Loxodonta africana. The sequence continues at coordinate 63,900,302 of NC_087366.1, read as the reverse complement.
AAGGCTAGTTGGGGAAAAGAGAAAACTTCAATGTTAAAGTTCATTGTTCTGCCTGTATTCATTAGTTTGGAAGTTTGGGCAACAGCTAAGGATTGAGGTGTTCTGATATTTACTAGCACTGGAGAAGGAAATTTTGGGGGATATGCAAGGTGAGGATATGGGAAACTAAGCACAGAGTAAGAGGGATGATTGCAGCTGCAGGAACTTAGGCCAAACATCAGAAAGAAGCAGCTGGTTTTGAGCACCAGGAGAGACTGGACTGCGTCACCCCAAAGCAGGCGAGCAACAGCAGTTTGTGCAACAGTGTGTGTCTGGAAGGTGAGGATGACTCGAAGTTACCTGTTTGGCTTTTTTTTTTTTTTTTTAATGTGATGAAACTATACATAACAAAACATTCGTCCATTGAACAGTTTCTACACGCATAATTCAGTAACAATTACATCTCTCCTGTTGCGCAATGATTATCATTACCTTTTTCCAAATTATTCCACCACCATTAATATCAACTCACTGCTCCCTAAGCCAAAACTTCCCCATTCTCCAACCCTCCCACCCCTGGTAGCCACTGGTAATCTTTGGTTTCTATATAATTGCTTATTTCACATATGTGAGATCATACAGTATTTGTCCTCTTGTGGCTGGCTTATCACTCAGCGTGATGTTTTCAAGGTTCACCCGTGTTGTGGCATCAGGACTTCATTTCTCTTTGTGGCCGAGTAATATTCCCTTGTATGTATTTACCCCATTTTGTTTATCCAGTCATTTTTTTTTTTTTTAGTCATACCTGTTTGGATTTTATAACCCTTGGATTCTGGTTTATTTCCCTTAATTTCAGGGTCAGCAAGACTGAACTAATTTTGGCGGCAATTGATTTGTGAAATTGGCACCTGGAAGAAAATTTTCCTTGTAGGAGGATTCTCTCTTATCTTCAGCTTCCTCCCCCGCAGCAGAAGGGACTTGGGAAAGTGCTGAGAGCAGTGCTGAAGCTCCATCTCCTGCCCGGGCTTTGCCCCATAAACACTCACCTGGGTTATGTGCAGCACAGAATTTCTCTCTTGCTGGAGAATGAAAGCAAGCTTGGCCCTTTCCTCAAACCCCAATCCTGACTGAAAGCCGCATGAACCTACTAACCGCCATCTGGAGCAGCTTCCCCAGCCCCACGATGTGAGGATAGGGTAATGATGCCCAATTTCGCACACTTCACATCCATTAGTAGCAATTACCTTTCTCGAGGTGTTTTGAGTTAGTTTTCACATAGCATTCTTACAGTTGGCGGATAATGACAGTAATAGCGTACACAACATTTTCAAGTCGCTGTTTTAGCTACAATAACACCATTAGTAGGTTCGTTTAATGATGCATTTCATGCTAAAAGTTAAGGTTCTCGTAATTCCTTTCCCTTCCCCCACACAAACTTAACTGCTGCTTTATTCAATGGATATTTTTTACTCCAAAGTTTCAGAGATTTTTTTATTTTTTATTCTGGGCCTTTCTATTGAAAACAGAATGGTTGTATAACTAGTCTGATCTAGAATTATTGTTGAGCTGTTCTTTTAATGACATGCAACCTGACCCAGAAAGCCAAAGCTCACAGAAATGGAAAATACCTGTATTTTTCAAAAGCTGTTCAGGGTGCATGAACAGTTGAGAGATCACTGGGTTCTAAGGGAGATGGGCGGCCATTTAGCTGCCCAGGGGAGAATCTCGCAAAAGGGGGTGCTAATCTAGTCTCTCAGTCCAGTTGTTTTCTTTTTTTTTTTCAACTCCTCTTAATAATGTACCTGAGTCCCTGGGCCGTGCAAATGGCTAACACGCTTGGCTTCAAAATGAAAGGTTGGAGGTTTGAGTCCACCCAGAGGCAGCTTGGAAGAAAGGCCTGGCAATCTACTTCTGGCAAAGCAGCCATTGAAAACCCTATAGGGCATAGCTCTGCTCTGACACACATGGGATCCATGAGTTGGAGTTGACCTGATGGCATCTAGTAGTAATCCAGAAGACCTGTGTCTTTGCTGCTCCCCGCCTCTCCCACCTCCTATTGAAGCCATCCCTGACCACCCAAGCCCCCAGAGAGCTCTTTAGCTCTCAAGGCCTGAGCTCCGTTGTCTCACCCCTCTTCCTACACACCTTTCTTATGCACACCTCCTTCCCTCCTCGCCTGGGTTTTTAGTCTCCACCAGGAAGTTAACCGTCCACTGTCTTATGTTCAAGTTAGTCGTAACCTTCTTGGTAAAGAGAGGCCTTAGTGTACACTTAACACAGCTGTTTCCTAAAACCTTGGCTATGGTACAGAGTTCTTAGGTCCTCCCTCTTTTCTTAAAGCACCCTATTGTCAGATGCATTAGAGAAACCCTGTGTCTGTGTACCCAACCTGGGAACTCACTGCACTGGTAGCGGATTAAAGGTTCTGAGAAGTCCTGGGATGAAGACGCTTTTTGGATCACAGAGATTTTTTTTTCCTCCAAGTTTTCATCTTTAACAGCAATGAAAAATATTTTGGGAGACTATAGGCCTGTTGGACACTGGGTGCTATTTCTTTTGCCATATGAAGTGGCCCAAATGAGGTACGTGGAAGAATGACATTCAGCTGAGTAATATATATACTCTGTACAGCATGCAATGAGCATTGAAGAATAGGAGGGTTTTTTAAAAGACTCAGTTCCGAGTGATACTCAGATTTGGTCAGTAGTTGGGCTGAGTGGCTGCAAGTTGCCCCTTCTTCCTCAGCTACTCACCTGAAGCCTGCATGGTGTGTTTCTTCAACTGAAAATGCAGAAAAGCGTCTATAAAATGTAGAGTGTAATTTTTTTTTTTTTAAATTACTATTTGACCCCAGTCATTCAACTAGGAAAATCAGTGAAGTCGGAAGTCCTTGTGCTATTCTGTATTTTCAATCACAATGTTTTTAAATGATGTGATCCAATAGGGAGCTGCCTGGAGAAAAGTTGGTTTTCTGCTTAAATATATTTAAAGGAGCATAAAGATGATAATTTTCCAACAACAGCAACAAGTCCTCTTTTGGACCTTTTCCACGCCATGTGAGCTCTTCTTTATGTGTCTTTTGGCAAAAGTTTAATCCCAGGTGGTGGGCTTCTTAAGGAGCCCTGGTGGTGCAGTGTTTAAGCACTGGGCTGCTAACCAGAAAGTTGGCGGTTCTAACCACCAGCTACTCCATGGGAGAAAACTGTGGCAGTCTACTTCCAAAAAGATGACTGCCTTGAAAACCCTACGGGGCAGCTCTACTCTGTCCTATAGGATTGCTGTGAGTCGAAATCAACTTGATGGCCAACGGGTTTGGTTTGGTTTGGTTTTGGGCCTCTTAGAAAACTTGTGACTGTTGTTTCCTGCCCCTCTGTCCACTGGTGAGATGTGGTGGTGCAGACCCATTTTGGTCCTAGCCTGGGCAAGACCTAACTGGGAGGTCAATCTCCCGACAAATGTGCCACCTATCATACTGCAAAGCCAAACGAACGTGTGTTTTACATCACGATGTGTCCCGGTTTAAGATAAAGCTGATGTTCTTATCACAAGTAGATATATTAGAGGGCTGTTTTATGAAAAGCATTATTTGCTTTTAAAACATATAACTTGAGATTCACTCCAGGTTCCTTTTAAATAGTAAATAAAAATCCAAACCCATTGCCTTCGAGTTGATTCCAGCTCATAGCAACCCTATAGGACAAAGAGCTGCCCCATACGGTTTCCAAGACTGTAAACTTTACGGAAGCAGGCTGCCACATCTTCTGAAGAACACTGGTGGGTTCGAACCACCAACCTTTTGGTTAGCAGCTGAGCACTTAACCATTGTGCCACCAGAGCTCCTATGGTTTCACTAAAAAAACCCAAAACCCAAACCTGTTGCCATGGAGTCAATTCCGATTCATGGTGACCCTACAGCGATCCTATAGGACAGAGTAGAACTGCCCCGTAGGATTTCCAAGGAGTGGCTGGTGAACTCAAACTGGAGGCCTTTTGGTCAGCAGCTGAGCTCTTAACCACTTTGCCACCAAGCCTCTGTGGCTTCACTGTTGTTATTGTTAGGTGCTGTTGAGTCGGTTCCGGCTCATAGAGACCCTACGTGCAACACAACGAAACACTGCCTGGTGCTGCACCATCCTCATGATAGTTGGTATGCTTGAGCCCATTTTTGCAGCCACTGTGTCAATTCATCTCATAGAAGGTCTTTTTCACTGACCCTCTGCTTTACTAAGCATGATGTCCTTCTCCAGGGACTGATCCCTCCTGATAACATATCTGAAGAATGTGAGACTAAATCTCACCGTTCTCGCTTCTAAGGAGCACTCTGGCTGTACTTCCTCCAAGACAGACCTGTTCATTCTTTTGGCAGTTCATGGCATATTCAATATTCTTCGCCAACACCATAATTCAAAGGCATCAATTCTTCTTCGGTTTTCCTTATTCATTGTCCAGCTTTCACATGCATATGAGGCGATTGAAAACACCATGGTTTGGGTCAGGTGCAACATAGTTCTTAAAGTTACATCTTTGTTTTTTAAGGCTTTAAAGAGGTCTCTTGCTGCAGATTTGCCCAATGCGATGCATCTTTTGATTTCTTGACTGCTGCTTCCATGGGTGTTGATTGTGGATCCAAGTAAAATGAAATTCTTGACAACTTCAATCTTTTTCCTGTTTATCATAATGCATCTTATTGGTCCAGTTGTGGGGATTTTTGTTTTCTTTATGTTGAGGTGTAATCCATACCGAAGGCTATAGTCTTTGATCTTCATTAGTAAGTACTTAAAGTTCTCTGCACTTTCAGCAAGCAAGGTTGTGTCACCTGCATAACGCAGGTTGTTAATGAGTCTTCTTCCAATCCTGATGCCACATTCTTCATATAGTCCAGCTTCTTGGATTATTTGCTCAGCATACTGATTGAATAAGTGTGGTGAAAGGATACAACCCTGATGCACTTTTCCTGACTTTAAACTGTGCAGCATCCTCTTCTTCTGTTCAACTGACGGCCTCTTGGTCTATGTACAGGTTCCTCATGAGCCCAATTAAGTGTTCTGGAATTCCCATTCTTCATGATATTATCCATAATTTGTTATGATACGTACAGTCAAATGCCTTTGCATAGTCAATAAAACACAGGGAAACATCTTTCTGGTATTCTCTGCTTTCATCCATGATCCACCTGACATCAGCAGTGATATCCCTCGTTCCATGTCCTCTTCTGAATCCGGCTTGAATTTCTGGCAGGTCCCTGTTGATGTAGTGTTGCAACTGCTTTTGAATGGTCTTTAGCAAAATTTTACTTGTGTGAGGTATTAATGATATTGTTCGATAATTTCCACATTCGGTTGGATCACTTATCTTTGAAATAGGCATAAATATGGATCTCTTCTAGTAGGTTGGCCAGTTAGCTGTCTTTCAAATTCTTGGCATAGATGAATGAGCACTTCCAGTACTGCATCCGTTTGCTAAGACGTCTCAGTTGGTATTCCGTCCGTTCCTGGAGTCTTGTTTTTCACCAATGTCTTCAGTGCAGCTTGAATTTCTTCCTTCGGTGTCATTGGTTCTTGATCGTATGCTACCTCCTGGAATGACTGAATGTCAACCAGTTCTTTTTGGTATAGTGACTCTTTGTATTCCTTTCATCTTGTTTTGCTGTTTCCTGAGTCATTCAGTATTTTGCCCACAGAATCCTTCATTATTTCAACTCAGGGCTTGAATTTTTTTTCAGGTCTTTGAGCTTGAGAAATGCTGAGTGTGTTCTTCCCTTTTGGTTTTCTAAGTCCAGGTTTTTGCACAAGTAATTATAATACTTTACCTTCTGTTGTCGACCTTTGAAGTCTTCTGTTCAGCTCTTGTACGTCATCATTTCTTACGTTCACTTTAGCTACTCGACGTTCAAAAGCAAGTTTCGGAGTCTCTTCTGACATCAACTTTGGTCTTTTCTTTCTTTCCTGTCTTTTTCATGGCCTCTTGCTTTCTTTATGTATGATGCCGTGATGTCACTCCACAACTCGTCTGGTCTTTGGTCAATAGTGTTCAAAGCACCAAATCTATTTTTGAGATGGTCTCTAAATTCAGGTGGGATATACTCAAGGTTGTACTTTGGCTCTTGTGGACTTGTTCTAATTTTCTTCAGCTTCAACTTGAACTTGCATGTGAGCAATTGACAGTCTACTCCACAGTCAGCCCTGGCCTTGTTCTGACTGATGATACTGACCTTTTCCATCGTTTGTTTCCTCAGATGTATTCTATTTCATTCCTGTGTATTCCGTCCAGGAAGGTTCACATGTATCGTCGTTGTTTATGTTGGTAAAAAAAGATACTTGCAATGAGGTAGTCGTTGGTCTTGCAAAATCCTATCATGCGATCTCTGGCATCATTTCTATCACTAAGGTCATATTTTCCAACTACTGACCTTCTTTGTTTCCACCTTTCACGTTCCAATCACCAGTAATTATCAGTGTATCCTGACTGCATGTTTGATCAATTTCAAACTATAGGAGTTGGTAAAAATCTTCAATTTCTTCTTCCTTGGCCTCAGTGGGTGGTGTATAAATTTGAATAATAGTCATATTAACTGGTCTTACTCGTAGGCATATGGATATTATGCTATCACTGACAGCATTATACATCAGGATAGATCTTGAAATGTTCTTTTTTACGATGAATGTAACGCCATTCCTCTTCAATTTATCATTCCCGGCATAGTAGACCATATGATTGTCTGATTCAAAATGGCCAATACCAATCTATTTCAACTCACTAATCCTGTGATATCGCTGTTGATGAGTTTCACTTAATTTTTGACAACTTCCAATTTTCCTAGGTTCATATTTTGTACATTCTGCATTCCAATTATTAATGGATGTCTGCAACTGTTTCTTCTCATTTTGAGTTATGCCACATCAGCAAATGAAGGTCTTGAAAGCTTGACTCCGTCCACATTGTTAAAGCTGACTTTACTTTGAGGAGGTAGCTCTTCCCCAGTCATCTTTTGAGTGCCTTCCAACCTGAGGGGCTCATCTTCTGGCACTGTTCCACAGCTATCTATAAGGTTCACACTGGCTAATTTTTTTCAGAAGTAGAGTACAGGGTCCTTCTTCCTAGTCTGTCTGCCTGTGGTTGCACTACATGTGGTGAAATCTACCAAGGGATTGAGCCAGACCAGCAGAGGGCTGGAACCAGGAGCGTACAACATGGGGATGATTTTACTGGACTGCACTTTGATATGTGGGCTGTACAAGGAACATAGTCACATGTCCCCACAGCAGGGTTGCTGTAGGCAATCGTGCAGGTGTGTCTTGCACAAAGGATCCTGCCAAGAAGGCGAGTGAGGGCTGAGTCAAGCCCAGCCTCCTCTCACCGAGCCAGGCGCCCTTGTGTGGGCCACGTCCACCTGGAGAAGGCCACCCTTCTGTAACTCACACCGAAGTACCTGAAGCCAGCAGCAGTGACCTTACTGCACGGCGTGATGGGGTGCTGATAATGCCCACCCTGTCCTCAGAAAGAACTTTTCTCTGGTTTCAACATCACAAATACTTTGCTCCCCTTGGCTTACGGGTTTGTTTTATCTTATGGGTGTTACCGCTGCACTTTCCTCTTCCCATTGATTTAGAAAGTGTAGAATCCAGTTGTAGGCATCCCTCCAGGAAGTATATGGGATTTCATGGTAGGCATTTTGTTAGCTAAACTTGCTCCCCCTTTCTGTTTCTTTCCTCCCTTATTTTATCAAAATTTTGTTTTCTTATTTATTGCATTTTGCTTCACACACTGCCTCAAAATTCCCATTTGGGAGGAGGCAGGGCACAAGTATGCGAGCAGGACAACTGATAATGAGTTCCTCCGTCTAGCCCAGGAATGGCACGGTGGCTTGGACCAAATGCCCTGGGGTCTGAACAAGAGAGTCAGCTCTGAAGGGCCGGCCCACGTAGTGTTTTGCCAAGTGTGTGTCCACTTGACTAATACACTGACTGCTGCATCAAGGACTTGAATAAACATAACAAGAATTCCTGTGAAGAATCCGATGATCAGTTTACTCCCCCCTAAAATGATGATGGTGTTGTTGTTAGCTGCTGTCGAGTCGGTCCCTGACTCATGGTGACCCCATGCACAATGGAAAGAAATGCTGCCCAGTCCTGTGGCATCCCCAAGGTTGGTTGTGGATCAGACCATTGTGATGCATAAGGTTTTCACTGGCTGATTTTTGGAAGTAGATCACCACTCAGTATCATAGCAACATGCAAGCCTCCACTGACAGATGGGTGATGGCTGTGCCTGAGGTGCATTGGCCAGGAATCGAACCCTGGTCTCCTGCATGGAGGCAAGTATTCTACCACTGAACCATCACTGCCTCATCAAAGATGACGATGTCGTTTTCCTTATTTTCGACTGGCTTAAATTTCTGCATTTCTGCGTTGGTTGAAGTGACTTCTCCGCCAGGGGCTCTTAGGTCACTGGGACTGAAATTCCCAAAGAAAATTGCCCTGAGTCTGGGGCAGTGTCTTTGTTCTGCTGGGTGGGCTGGGACACTGGGCCTCTGGGCAAGGGTTAAGAACAGTGGCGCAGGGGCCTTTGCAGCTAGGAGAACTGGGTTCAAGTTCTAGCCGACTTCACTCCCAGCTTTTGGTGTGACCTTGTACAAATGACCGACTTTTTGAGCCTCAGTTTCCTGATTTGCGAAGTAAGGAAGATACCTGTAAAAATCGTAACCTGCTAAAGAGAAGCTTGGGCTTTGCAGGGGTCAAGAGCTCTTATCCCATAGGATTCCTGGCCTTTTTGGGTGCTATGGGTCGAGGGTGAGATACCTTATAAACCTGTTGGCTTAGGAATATGTTTTATATGCTTCTTGGACTTTGTCATGAATTGTGAGTTTTGGTCTGCCTACTTTAGATGATTATTATATGTTTGTATTCCTTGCACAAATATCGATTAGGGGTGAAGGAGGTAGGCTAGGGCGCTGCCCTTGCAGGCTTATATGCTACTGGGAGGAGACAGACATTTCTCGGCGTGCAGCTAAGCAAGGTGATCACAGATTGGGACAGGAAGAAGCAAGGAGCCCCCATGGAGAGTTACTGTGTGTGTTTGGGGGCAGGTGTTCTTTATAGAGAGTAAGAAAGAAAGGCTGCTAGAAGGAGAATTGATTTAGATAATGTAAGTTAAGTCTTTAGTGTGGTGCCTGATGCATGGTAGGCTCTTGATTCACAATCTGCTATTGTAATTATTATTATGAACTGTCACTCCTTCCCATGATAGCTGCCCTGTGTATCATGGATTGAACTGTATCCCCCAAAATATGTGTCAACTTGGTTAGGCCATGATTCCCAGTATTGTGTGGTTGTCCTCGATTTTCTGATTGTAATTTTGTGTTAAGGAGGATTAGGGTGGGATTGTAACACCCTTACTAAGGTCACATCCCTCATCCAATGTAAAGGGAGTTTCCCTAGGGTGTGGCCTGCACCACCTTTTATCTTATAAGAGATAAAAGGAAAGGGAAGTGAGCAGACAGGGTGACCTCATACCACCAAGGAAGCAGTGTCAGGAGCAGAGCAGGTCCTTTGGATTAGGGGTCCCCACATGGAGAAGTGCCTAGTCCAAGGGGAGATTGATTAGAAGGCTGACAGAGAGAGAAAGAATTCCCCTGGAGCTGACACCCTGAATTTGGACTTGTAGCCTACTTTACTTTAATGTGAAAAAATTAGTTTCTTTTTTTAAAGCCATCCACTTTCGGTATTTCTGTCATAGCAGCACTAGATGACTAAGACACAGTGTGAGAAGTCAAGAGGAATAGATTGTCAGGAATTGAAGAGGTGGGGGCTTTGTGATGTGCCCACACTGGATGACCTAGGAATGCTCATTCACGGTAACTGAGCGTGTCTCCCCTGTGTCCAGCCTGAGAGGCAGGCGTCCTTGTCTGGTGGACTAAAGCACTTGGCTGGACATCTTGTACTGGCTTTGTAATTTGAGCCCTGTCTCCAAACTATCATCCCCAAGTACAAATCTGCTGCAGCTGCCCAATATCTTTAAATCTGTGTTTTCCTGATTTTACGGTATTGCAAAGGAGCCCTCGTGGTGCAATGGTTAACCACTTGGCTGCTAACTGCAAGGTAGGTGGTTGGAGTTCACCCAGTGACTCTGCAGGAGAGAGACCTGACGATCTGCTCCTGTAAAGATGACAGCCTAGAAAACCCTATGGGGCAGCTCTGCTCTGTTACATGGGGTCACTGTGAGTTGAAATTGACTCAACGGCACCCAACAACAACAACATGGTGTTGCAAGATTAAACTCATGTTTGCTTAGCACCAAGTGCAAATACATCCTGAAATAAAGTGGAGGCAATGAATAACAAAAGGCCCTTCCCTGCAGAGGCCATTTCGAGTGTGCAGCAGAGTCATTAAATGGATTGAAATATATCCCCTCTAAGTTCATGATTTTGAGCACTTTATGACTGGGCTTCTAGAACAGCAGGCCTATCCTGTGGAAGGGGAGGGAAGGATTAGGGCCCAGGGTTGGGTTTTGCGGTGAGCATAAGGAGGTCAGCACATTGTGTACCTAGGAACACTACAAGGCAGATGAAGACACATAAGCTAAGCTGTCTGAGGTACTTGGAAAAGCAGAGGGCCTCCATCTTGCCTACTCAGTGCCTTCCTTGGTTACCTGAGGGAATCCACTTGCGACTCTATTACTGGGTAAATTAGGAGAGTGATTCAGTCAGGTATGTTTATCAGGAAGAGAACTGAAGATAATTAATACACTGCATTGAATGCAAATTGCACCCACAGCACTTATCTCGTTTTCAATTAGCACAAACGTTACAGCGCTGCAGGCTTGTTATGGTTTTACCATGGGCTGGGTAATTAATTTCTTTGAGCCGTGTATCAGGCACCTGGTAATACCATTTATTAATAAATATCACCCCAGGTATCGGTTTGTTAGAAGAAGTAAACACATGGAGTGTGCAGTTGTCTGCCCTGCGCAAATCTGTTTTTACACCTCGATGAATCTTTTCACTTGTTTGCTTATTGACTAGCGACTACTGAGATTACAATTGCAAACAAAGGAAATCCCCACCTGTAATGTAGGCTCAAAGGGGGATTCCTTTCTCTTCCCACCCCCCCCCCACCACCCTGGATTGTACGGCTTGCCAGTGGAGTTCATCCGAGGCTTCAGGAAGCATTTTCCAAGATGAGGTAAGTCAGGGTCTAGAGGTAGAGGCAGAAAGGGGAACCCCTCCTGGAGTGCCTCCCCCTCACATTGTGAATGATCATCTGATCATAGACTTGCTCACCCGGGCAATGCTGGGCATTGGGGAGCAAGAGATGACGCAGACCCCTATGGGTGCCCATATCCCATGTCTTGGTCCCTACTCCCTTACCCTGTTCTGTCTCTCATGTACTCTCAGCTACCTAACCCCACTTCTGCTGCATGGTCCTCTAACGGGAGAAGGTGGGTAGGATTATGAGGCTTTTGACAAAGGTGGACTGCTGAGTACCCCAAAACAAACAAACACAAAAAACCAAACCCATTGTCATCAAGTCAGTTCTGACTGATAGTGACCCTATGAGACAGAGTAGAACTGCCCCATAGGGTTTCCAAGGCTGTAATCCTTATGGAAGCAGACTGCTACCTCTTTCTTCCGAGGAGCAACTGGTGGCCAAGTGCTTACCTACTGAGCCACCATGGCTCCTTGGACTGCTGAGTAGAAGTCTCCTGTTTCTGTGAGGCTTTTCACAGTCTCTAAACTTGTATCCTTCCTCTCCACATTGCAGGTGATGTTAGATTTTTTTTTTTTTTAATTATTTTCTTTTTTCTTGTTGAAAATATACACAGCAGAACATACACCAACTCAACAATTTCCACATGTACAATATAGTAAAATCAATCACATTCTTCAAGTTGTTCATCCATTCTCACTCTCCCTTTCTGAGTTGTTCCTCCCTGTAATGGATTGAATTGTGTCCTCCAAAAATATCTGTCAACTTGGCTAGGCCATGATTCCCAGTATTGTACGGTCGTCCTCCATTTTGTGATTGTAATTTTCCTATGTGTTGTAAATCCCAATCTCTGTCTGCAGTTAATGAGGCAAGACTGGATTATGTTAAGGAGGATTAGGGTGGGATCCTTATACCCTCATTCAGGTTATATCCCTGATCCAATGTAAAGAGTTTCCCTGGGGTGTGGCCTGCACCACCTTTTATCTTACAAGAGATGAAGAGAAAAGGAAGCTAGCAGAGAGCGAGGAACCTCATATCACCAAGAAAGTAGTGATGGAAGCAGAGTGCGTCCTTTGGACCTGAAGTTCCTGTGCTGAGATGCTCCCAGACCAAGGGAAGACTGATGAAGAGGACCTTCCTCCAGAGCTGACTGAGAAAGCCTTCACCTGGAGCTAACGCCCTGAATTTGGACTTCTAGCCTACTAGACTGTGAGAGAATAAAATTCTGTTTGTTGAAGCCATTGACTTGTGGTATTTCTGTTATAGCAGCACTAGGTGACTAAGACACTCCTCCATTAACATAAACTCACTGCCTCTAAGTTTCCTATCTAATCTTTCCAGTTGTCACTTTGATCCCATGTAGATGTTAGATTTTCGTGAAAAAATTAATTAGCAGATTCTGACCTCATGCCTACTTTGCATCAGACACTTTCCAGAGCTGGAGGGTGACGGGCTCAAACTCAAAGCTCCACTTTATCACAGCCCTTGAGATGATATCAGTTTTGCCCAGTAAACGGTTTCTCCTTTTTGCCCTGAACCATCTGGAATCTTGATCATCGACTCCCACCCTACATTTTGAATTTTGTTCTCCTTGAGAACTCCCTTGAAAACCCTATGTAAAGAGCCACTGTGGTTTGATTAGCTGAGTTAATAACATGTCAAGTATTTACCAAATGCCTGGCTGTTGATGGCTACCCAGAAGCTGTTAGCTATGATTCCTGTTATTATTGTCATTATTAACACTGGCTACATCATCTCATGTGATGCTCATGTGAGTAACATCAGTGTTGCCCCTATGAGGGAAGACTGGCAGAGAGTGTTAATTGAGAACCTACTATGTGCCAGGTACTGTTTTGGTGCTGCAGATAAAAACAGATAAAATTCCTGGCCCGAATGAAGTTGTCATTCTGTTGGTGACAGGCAATGAACAAGCAGAGAAGCAAAATGTATGTCAGAGGGTTGAGTGCCGTGGAGAAAAATCAGATAGGAAAGGAGAGAATGGGGAGTGGAAGGAAGTTTTATTTTTGAGGTTTCAATTTTAAGTAGGGCACTCGAGAATGATCTCACTGAGAAGGTGACATTTGAGCAAAGGCATGGAGGAGGTGATGAGGCTAGTTGGTGGATGTCTGGGGATAAGAGCTGAAAAGGAGAAGAATAGGGATACAAAGAGACAGTAATAGGAGGGACCTAATTTATATGGGGAGCCCCTGGGTGGTGGAAAGAGTTAACACATTGGGCTGCTAACCAAAAGATTGGAGGTTCGACCCTACCAGAGGCACTCTGGAAGAAATTCCTGGTCATCTGCTTCTGAGAAACCTGCCACTAAAAGCCCTGTGAAGCACAGCTCTGCTGTGTCTTCTCACACGTGGCCCTCAGGTGAGCTCCCAGGGTGTGCAGGGCAGGAAAACTGTGAGGAAAGCCTTCGGCTGGTCAGGGCCGAAGGGGCCATCACTTGCTAAAGAACTTTGTAACACTTGCCCAAGCAGTGCAGAGGCCAGGCCAGCCCTATGGGCCCAAGAGGCCTGAGTGGCCCAGGGAGCTCAAGAGGCCCAAGGGGCCCGAGGGTCCAAGGGGCCGAGGGGCTGAGGGAGAGACCTGCATGCGGGCATGGCCGAGACGATGTCCTGACTGAAGAACTGTATCCTGAGTCATTCCTGATCCTGAATAAAAAAAAAATAGTAACCCGTTAATCCCCCATAATTGTGAGTATGGTCTATTTGGAAAGGACTAGAGAACAGTTATAGAGCTAGATATAAATGAGTGAAAAATCAAAAGTAAGACTTACACATTAGCACCAAGGGAGTGAGGAATGTGGAGAGAGGTTAAAGAAAGAAGGCTTCTTGGAGGAAGTAACAGGCCATGGATTTTTTTTTTTTTAATTGGGGACCATCAGGATGGCCAACTTTTAATTTTGCAAAGAAAGGACATTAGAAAAATTCTTGCATTCTCTTATTGCCATTACTTCAAAATGGCAGTAAGTATAACCCCCAAGACATAAAAAGAACACATTCTCAGAATAAAGGAAAGTGTTTTGAATTGAACAAATTTTGCTTAGTAAAAAAACTCAGTGCTTTGTTCTTATTTTTCCCGTTTCACTAAGGGTCTTGGAACTTCATGTGGTTTGGCGTGGGACTCTAAGCCCCAGTTTACGGACAAGTCTGAATTGTTCACAGCTCAGAGCTCTTGCTTTATTGAACTGGATTATTTCCCTATATTTTTTCGGGCTCAGACTTTAGGTTGCTGGTGACCAGGCAACTAGGGTCTCTGTGTCTCACTTGTGGATATTCTTGAACCTGCTCATTGGCTCTGGGTGTCAGAAGAAGGAAGAGAAGTGGAGATCAGTGTTGGGGCATCTGTGGTCATTTTGTGGGGAGCAAGTTGTTGGATGGAGTGATGACCTAATTCTACAGTGAGATATTGGGATTTTCTGTGATATTTAGTCATCATGCCTGATTTCTTCTTTCAGCTTAGATGACCCAGTGTATGATGGAAGAATTCCAAGATGGAATTCAAGATGTCTGTTTTATATCTGTACCTTTTGTTACCATATGCTCTGTACATATTCTTATAGTTTATAGATCTATTCATATCTATCTGTTAAGCTTGCTGAACTTAGAAGGTGAGAGGTGAGCACTTTCACACAGCATGCCATGAGATGGGGCACCCAGAGGGACTTCAGAGGGCCCTGTCATGGGGAGATTGTGCTTAGGTAAATTATGAATTTGTCGTATTGAGAGTTCCCTTTGGTCCCAGATTTAACGGATGTGTTAGGGGAGGGCAGGTACGTGAGGGATGAGTTGGGGCGGGGGTGGAGGCTCTAACAGCCCTGTTTTCCCTGCTCCCAGCCTCATTATCGTTCTTCAAGGACCTCAGCCTCATACAGGCCAGCCCTGCCCCTTTTCTGCACCCACTGCACATTGACAGTCTGCTTTCTCATGAATATGGATTTCCATCATCCCTCGCTGAAGGGATAGATGTTGGGGGCAGAGCTGCTGATTACATTTCCAGCCAATCATTGCGCATTAGGGAAGAGTGGTGGGCATTATGCCTCTTCAGTGAGGAGCCATTTGCATTTGGTTGGGCCCTGCTTCCTTCCTGAGCATCTACGGACTCTCAGTGCACTCAATTACTCCTGTATCCGGCTCTTCCTCTGTGGTGCTCTTTCGGTTTCTAAGTGTCTTGATTGGATCCCCAAATAGCTTGGTGCTAACTATTGCTTTGAGTCGGAACCCACAGCAATGGGTTTGGTGTTTTAACTGCAGCTATTTTTTTTTTATTTAACATATCCCTGGGACATCAGGACTTGGGGTTCCTTTATCCAGCAGGAAGCAAATTCCTTTTCCTTTCTACCCACGCTCCTCCCCCCACTTCCCATTGGAAGAATTCCAAGTAGATTGGAGGGGATAGCCCAAGCAGACCATTATGGGCTGTGTGTAGTACATCTTGCTTCTTTTTAGGGGAGGACTGGGGCCCTTCCTTCTCTCTGTCCAGTGCCCTTGCTTCTGGGGCTGCGTGCTCCCTGACTGCCTTGGGATCTGTGGGGTCCTTCACCACATCGACTTCTGCGAAAGAGGGGGTGAGTAGGGCTAAGAAGAGCCCCCTGGGGAAACAGTGTCCCCTTGTTCGCTGGACCCTCCAGCAGAGCTGTTGGGCTTCGTGGGAGACATGGAGGCCTGACTCAGGGGACAGGCATTTTCACATCAGACTCACAAATCCTCTTAGCCTATAATGTGTGAAGACAACTGGGATGACAGAGGGTCTCTTTCTTTCGCAGGATCATGTTATTTTTAACCCCCTGTTTACTGCCAGTGTTTACCAGGAAGTCCCTTCTCCAGTGGGGCACATTTGTTTGCTCTTGTTAAGGTTGATGCCATTTTTCCTCACTCCTCCAGGGCATTGCCTGTTCCCCCAGCCCTGCCCCCTGTGGTGCTACACCAGAGATGCTATTTTGTTTTCTTGTGCTCTTTTGTTTTGCCTCCTCAAGAAAATGACTGTGAGCACCTGAGAAAGTGAGAGAGGGAGGCAGAGGGGGAAGAGGCTTGGAGCATGAAATGATCGCAGAATGATAAAGGAAGGTTACCTGTGTGTTTGTCAACAAGATGAAATAAATAAGAGGAAAAAAAAAAGGACAGCAGTCAAAGGCAATCAAATATGTATTTAATTAAAGCAAACATAAAAATAAAAGTTGCATGTTGAATCAATAAACAGCACTTTTTTCTACATGCATTCTGAACAAGACAGATCAGAATCTTGCATGATGAAGACATAATGTGTCATGATAATTAGGAACACAGACAAAAGAACCGCTAATCAGCATGCAAATATATGCAGTTCTGGTGATTCAGATGAGGCAGATTTCTACCTCTTTTTTGCTTGATTCATCTTCATTGCTAATCATCTGAAGGCTGCCAAATGTTCACTGACACTAATGTATTATAGGTCAAGAGAGGCAGGTCTTCACCTATTACCCCCCCAAACAATATGCTTCCCTTCCCTGTTTCCTCTTCAGGATTTTCAGCAATTACTGCCAGATGCAATCAGACTCCTTGAATAGGCGCAACTGAGGCTTGTTTGTGGCTTGGATTCATTAGAATCAGGAGGCTGAAGAAAGGAATAAATTACTTAATTGCACAAAAAAGTTGCAGCCAAAGTGATGGTGAGAGAAACTGATTGTGTAGATGTGCATTAGGCCACTCTTGGAATGGGGCGTCTTAGAATAGCTGGTAGTTTGGCCTCACAGATTCAGACAGATTTGGGTGTCCTCCAAAGCAGATGGCTCCACATACCATCTATTCTTCTCTTTGTCAGGTTTTACCATTTATTTGATCTTGGTCCCTCTCTGATGCTGGTTGTATGAGTGGTAGCACAAATATGCATTCAGATCATATCCATTTAGTCTGGCCTCTCCCAACTTTTGTTCTTCATCTTTTTTCTTTTGCTTTCTTTCTCTCCTTCTTCTCTTTTTTGGAGATGATCAAGTTGAATAAAACCCCTGTTGTCCAACTCTTGAAGCTCCTTCACATGAAATTCAGGAAATGGGGAGCAGAGCCTGACTGAGGAGGAGGGGGAGCCCTCAAAGGGGGAAAACAAAGAAAGAGGTTGCTGTATTTCCCAACCACCCGAATACCTTTTTTTTTTTTGCCTCAGACTAATGCTTAATCCATTAAAAAAAAAAAGAAAAAAGGCATAATATTAATGAGTGTTGTTGTGTAGCACCAAGGATGCAGACACAAAACTCTGTGGAACAGCCTTATAAATGCTGCCTTCTTTTTCTCCGGTCGTGGGGACTCACATTCCACTCAGGCTTTTGGTCTTGTGCCCTGCTTTCGGGTGGTCTTAGAATCTGAAGAAGGAATTTCATTTCCTCTGTGAAGTCCGCTGTGTTGCCTCTGTGTGTCGGTGGGTGGGGGAGGGTTTGCTGAATGACGACAGGCCCTAGCAGGGAAGAGATTGAGAGAGGAAGTATGATTGATTAGAACTGGGAGGAGGAGGGGAGCACTGAGAAAGAGAGGGGACTTTCCTGGTACTATTGAGAGAGTAACTGGCTAAGCTGACTTACCAGGTTTGTTTTGACATTCCTCCTCCCAAACCTGCCTTTGCCCTCTCTGCCTTACAGTCGTTCCCCCAGGTCTTTCTGAGCCTTGGGCATCTCATCCAGGTCTCCACATCAACCTCGCTTTCTAAAGAGGTCTCCAGACATCAGTTAGTGGCCACCATCTCACCTCCAGCTGCATCTTCTTACCGTGGTTTTATTTTCTTTATAGCTCCTACCATTATCCGAATTAAGTTTGTTTATTCATTTGTATGCATATGGGTGTATGTATGTATAAAACCAAAACAACCAAACCCGTTGCCACCAAGTCGATTCCAACTCATAGAGACCCTATAGTAGGTAGGGTAGAACTGCCTCGTAGGGTTTCCAAAGAGCTGCTGGTGGATTTGAACTGCTGACTTTTGGTTAGCAGCCAAGCTCTTAACCACTGCACCACCAGGGCTCTGTATGTATGTATGTGTTTATTGGTTTACATGGAGTTCCTGGGTGGGTCAAACAGTTAACACACTAGCTGCTAACCAAAAGTTTGGAGGTTCAAGTCCACTCAGAGGCTCCTCAGAAGAAAGATCTACTCCCCAAAAACCAGCTGCAGAGAACCCCGTGGGGCACGTTTTCACTCCGGCACACGGGTTTGCTGTGAGTTGGAATTGACTTGGCAACAACTGTTTTTTTTTTTAATGTATTTGCACGTGTATCAGCCATCGTTCCTATTAGAAGGTAGGTTTGGTGAGGGCAGGAATATCGTCTGGCTCCTCAATTCCTGTATCCCTGGTGTCTACACCAGCATCTGGCCTTCAGTGGGCACACAATAACCATTTGTTGTTTAAAGAAATTATTTCTGAAAGTGCATGTGCTGTCTAAAGGTCCAACCATGTTCCCGTTAACCCCAAGAGGCTGCTCCAATTACCTTACTGAGCCGTGACACCACAGCAGAATTTGCTGGTGGATAAAAAGTAGACTTTTCATAAAAGTCTTAAACTTTTTATAAAAGTACCTTTTAGTTACAAAGCCATTTCGCCTCATCTGCCTTTTTAAGACTGGTCTTCATTTGATGCATAAGTCAGGGAGTGCCTTCTTGGAAAGAGAAGACCATTTCTTTTCCTGAATACAATGTCTGTGTTGTGTCAGCTTGGTAGGAGCCGGGAGTCAACCATCTTTATAGCTGTGTCCTCCTCTGAGTGTGGGTGGGAACCCTGGGAGGTCTCCTGGGCAGTTAAAGGAAAAGAGGGGAGGGGGAAGAGGGAGAGAAAAGAAGAGGACATGAGAAAGGAAAGTCATTCTAGACAGTTGCTGTGGAGCCTATCAGCGGCCCGACGCGCTTTCCTATGTCATCCACTGTCATCCACGTGGGAGATGTTTTGGATGGACCCACGTGCTGCGTAAAATGCTAGTGGGTCTGTATTACATAAGGGGATGAGGGCTGCTCTGCTTTTTCCCAGGAACTGAAAAAGCCAAGGGAGTCACATGCAAAGGCATTTCCTCCTCTGCTTTTTTTTTTTTTTTCCATGTTACTTAGACCAAGGTTTTAGCTGCTAAGAGTTCCTGTCCCCCAACCCAGGGCTCCCAATCCAGAGTACAGTATTAGTTGTACCTTTGTGAGGGGAAGAGAAAAAGTCCTTTTCTGCTGGTTAGAGTATAACTTGGGCCATTACAAACAAAAGAAAACAAATTCTTCTTTTTCTAGAAGTTGCCATGACTGAAATATGTGGAAATTAATTTAATTTTGGGGTTGAATTTTCTTTATCTTACAGTGGGAATGACTCCTTTCTCCCAGGAATCTCAGTGAGGCATCTCCCAATGGCCTTGATATCGTTTCCAACTTCCGGGGACTCACAGAGTCGCAGATTTATGGGAGTGGGCGATGGGGCGGGGTGCAGTTCCTGGGTGAGTAGCTCGGCTCCAGGCATTTTAATTCCATGGGGAGCTGGCAGGGAGAAGGCAAGAGCAGGCCCCAGACCATCTAATCCGTTATCTCGAGGCCCCAGCTTATGCCAAGAACTCGACTTGTGGAGAATGGCAGTCGTCTTAGGAGAGGCTCTCATCTCTGTAGGAAGCCAGCGGGCAGAATGGACACCACCAGACAGAGCCTCTGTAGCCAGTCCAGAGGCATCTGATTATTCAGTTGATGGGCTTTTTTTTTTTTTTTTTTCTGGTCCAAATAAGCCTCCCATCCCTTCATCAGAACAAAGCTGAACTTTCCCACTCGCCGGCTGGCAGAGAAGCTGTCTTGGGCTCCCTGGAAAAAGCTCCATGGTTACCTTTCTTTCCCTTTTCCTTAGATCTTTTTGTTTGTTTGTTTGTTTTCTTTCTCATACAGTAAGAAAGAAATTCTCCTGTGCCTTGGCCGACAGCTGTCTGAGGTCCTTCCTCCATTGGGGTCTCCCTGTTGGACCCACAGGCCCCTCCCAGCCACACAGGCGACAAAAGCTCCTTCTGCCTTGCCTCTCACATTCCGTGTCTGAGCGAAGGAGCTCATTGCAGTGCCAACGAGTGGGGCCTTGGCACCCTCTCAAAGAAACCTGAAGTGAGGAGGGTTCAAGAGGGAGGTCGTTTTGTGCAGAAAAGCTCCCACCACAGACCCTTCACCAGCTTGGCCAAGGGCCACTGTGGGAGCACTGGGGGAATGGAAACCTGTGCACGCTGGTCATTGTGTCCACCCTGGCTCCTTAGCATTCCTTCAGCGTTAAGCCAACTGAAGAAAAAAGATTCCCATGGGCTATTGAAGATACCTAAGCCCCTACCACCACCCATCTCTTCACTTGCCCTCACCCCCAAGTTAGTTCACTTGTCTACTACCTGGAAATGCCATGGCCGCTGGCTTCTCTGTCATGCCTCAGGTTCATGTTTTTTTAGCAGAAAGATACATTTATTGCTGGACATGAGGGGGATCAGATGACTAAGTCACTGGCCATGGCCTGGTGGAGTCCAGTAAGGAAGAGAGACGATGACCTTGCAGTGCAGTGCGGTAGGTGGCTGGGTGTCTGTGGTTTGCACTGGGAGCCCCCAGAGAGGAGCTCTCCCTGCATGGTGCCCAGTGCACAGCCAAGCGCCGGTGTGGTTGTGAAAAGCTCGTTGGTCCTGGAGCTGTTGATGAAGCATGGTCCTAGCCTTGGGCTCAGGGTAAGGGAAAGTGGCCATTGGAAAAATAGGGAACCACCCCAAACCCCTTCTCATTTCACTCCTTCAGAGCGGTGACCAGTTTGATGAGAATGTCCACTCGTACAAGGCACTGTCTACATTCTTTTCTACCATGCCTCCTTTCCTTGAGAAGGTGAACAGGGTGGGCCCCATGGCGTAAATGTCCAGCTCTTGGATTGGGATGTTTTCATTTCCTCCTAGGAGGAGAACTTGCCATGGTGTCGGTGGCTACCCTTGGAAGAGGTAATTGCTGAAGCAAGAGGAGATCAAATCCGTACTGAGAAATTCTCAACCCAGGGAAAGAGAGGTGCTGGAAAAAGCAGAATTGGAAGGTGGCATTTTATCTGGGCGCATGGGAGGGAGAAGAGAGAAGAGATGGTGGTTAGTTTTTATTTGTCATTTGAAGAAAAAGCAGAGAAATAAGCATTTAGTCATTGCATTGAGCAGCCCTAGTTGCACAGTGTTTAAGCGCTTGGCTGCTAACCAATGGGCCAGAAGTTTGAACCCACCAGTGGCCCCACAGGAGAGAAGACCTGGTGATCTGCTCCAGTAAAGATTACAGCCTAGGAAACCCTGTGAGGCAATTTTACTCTGTCCTATAGGGTAGCTATGAATTGACTTGGTGGCACACTACAATAAGCCTTTGTATTGTTCATGATAGAAGGTGTCTTATGGTCCTGCCCAGTGAAACGCAGGGACACAGGGATGAAGGAGATGTAACCCTGCCACAAAGGAGCGCTCAGCCCTGCTCACGAAGGTATGTGGAGCCCTCTGTGATGAGGTTGGGCAAAGTTGGAACGAGGCTTCTGTCCTCAGTCCCCATGGTGCTACTTGTCATTCTGTGTCTAATGTCCTGGCAGCTGGTATACCCAGACAAGTTCCTGGCTGTTGATAGTATTTGGTTGTGAAGGAGGCCATGACTTTTTGTGTAAACCAGTGGAGAAAGGGCTGCGGTCCTTTTGTGTGGGTGTGGGACTACGTCACCCTGCAATTCTCTGAAGACCCTCGAGGAACTTGTGCTGGCAGATGAACCCGTGGCCTCTCTCCTGCCTCCTCTCCTGGCCTGCCCAGGCTGCCTTTGTTTTGACATCTTTTTACTCTCCTCCCCAGGTTTCCTGTTTTCATGGAGCTCCCCCTCTGCTGTATTTTTCCTGTGTCTGTTTGGGCTCCCAGATGTTGCAGCCACTGGTTATTTTGGTAGCTATCTGGGCATCACAAGATCTAAAAAAAAAAAAAAAAAAGACAATGGAAAAATCCTATGTTGGAAAAAAAAAATTTCCAGACATGTGTCCCAGGTTGGATAATGGACCATCCCAGTGTTTCAAATACATATCTTGGGTGTTGTTACAATTACAGAGCCAACAAACTGAATTGTAGTAAGTTCAATTAAAACTCCCACAATTCTTCCCTTTTTACGCCATGTCTCCAGAGCACATGACAGCGCTATGTACATAATGTCAGTTAAGTGAAATTTATTAAGCATGGGACCCTCCCTGGAGGTCTATTTTTAGGTGTGATTGTCCACAGTTCTTTTAAACACCTTTTCTCTACTTGTTTTCATTTTGAAATAATCATTGACACAGCCACAACCCCAAAGCAGTGGAAACCATGCCCGTTTGTACATGCAAAATAAACGAAATGCCACAGGAGACATATGCTGCTCCGATGGGGAACTCTAAAGATCCCTGGCACTTGGATGGCCAGCAGTGCCTAGGAATTTGGCCTGAGAAAGGGCTATAGGAAGAGTCTCATTAGTCTAATCTGTGTGGGCCAGATCCTGCAGGCAAGTGAATCGTTTCCTTAGACGCCGTTTAGTCGGCTTCTCTGTTGGTGGCTGTGGCGGCAGCACGGCTGGACTGGGGGTTCCTCTCCATGTTGATGGGTTCTTTTCCCTCTGCCCTGACCACAGACCTCACTCTTACCCAGAAGGCAGACCTCAGTTGGCTTTGGCAAGACAACTTGCTTGTTCTACACTACTCCTTCATATCCATCATTGGATGGATACAGGCATAACAAGTGACAAAAAGATAAAAGTCCGTCATTAGATTTTTTCACTATTCCATGGATTAGGTTAAAAAACAAAAACAGTTGCCACTGTCAAGTTGACTCCTACTCACGGCGACCCCATGTGTGTCAGAGTAGAGCTGTGCTCCACAGGAACAGATTTTTTGGGAAGCAGGTTATCCAGTCCTTCCTTCCAAGGTGCCCTCTGGGTGGACTCGATCCTCCAACATTTCTGTTGGCAGCGTGTTAAACAAGTCATTTGCACCACCAGGTACTCCATGGATGAAGGAGAGGAGGCATTAGTATTCTGTTCTGCTGAAGAGAAACTCAGGCTCCAAGGAGCCCAGTGGTACAGCTGGAAGATCAGTGGCTACAAGTCAGAACATGGGAGTCCTAACTGTGTCCCTGTCTGTTCTTGACCTTTCTCCCCCAAATCCAACAGTGGAAATGTCTTCTTGATTCTACCTCCCTAACTAGATCAAATCTGCTTCTTCTTTTTCACCCCACAGTCGTAGGTGACTCTTACCTATTGCTGTTGAGTAAATTCTGACTCATAGCAACCTTATAGGACAGGGTAGAACTATCCCATAGGGCTCCTAAGGAGCGGCTGGTGGATTCAAACTGCAGACCTTTTGGTAAGCAGCCAAACCCTTAACAACTGAGCCACCAGGGCTCCCTTGGGCTGATAGTTACATAGTTAGTTCTCAACATTTTTCTTTGAGAGTGAGTGCAGACCATCAAGTATCTACAACAGAAAGGAGCTGGCCAACCAGTCCTGCACATTTCTTGTCATATTTACGAGCACAACTTATTTCTTTACACCTAGATCTATATATTTTTAAAAAGAAAAATTGAATTTGGTACATTGTATGGCAGGAAAGAATGAGAAATGCTGATGAATGTGTTAAGGATACGACACTTACTCACCCATGTGGTGATTGTTTCATGTTGTTGGTGAAGCATCTGTGTTCACTGCTTTCTATCTTCAGGGAGACATAAATTGAAGTGCAAGATAATCAGCCCCAATGACTTATCCAGCTGTGTTGAATTGCCCTGTCAGTTGCTAAGGATGAAGTTTTTGGTGTGTGTGTTCTGGTGGCTTGATTTCCTGAAGCTTCATGGATGGTGTAGTTGTGGGAATGTTCCTGAGCTCTTTTCCTAGGTCTCCATGATGTTCCATGTTGCAGAACAGGGACATTTGGGCAACAAGGAGGACTAGATTTTTAATGGTAACTGGGAGGCAGTCACTAGAGAACTTCAGGAGCAGGAATCAACACCTCCTGGACTCTAAACAAGAAGCTAGCTAGAAAACGCTTCCAAGATCAGGATGATAATAATGTTGTCATAGTTAGGTGCCATTGAGTTTGTTCCAGCTTGTAGTGACCCTATGTACAACACACAGAAACACTGCCCAGTCCTGCGCCATCCTCACAATTGTTGTTAGGCTTGAGCCCATTGTTCCATCCACTGTGTCAATCCATCTCTTTGAGTGTCTTCCCCTGTTTTGTTGACCCTCTACTTTACCAAGCATGACATCCTTCTCCAGAGACTGATCCTTCCTGATAGCATGTCCAAAGTATGTGAGATGTAATCTCTCCATGCATGCTTCTAAGGAGCATTCTGGTTTTATTTCTTCCAAGACGAATTTGTTCGTTCTTCTGCAGTCCATGGTGTATTCAATAGTCTTTGAACAACACCATAATTCAAAGGCGTCGATTCCACTTCCGTCTTCCTTGTTCATTGTCTAGCTTTTGCACGCGTGTGAGGCAACTGCAGATACTATGGCTCGGGTCAGATGCACTTTAGTCCTCAAAGTGACATCCTTGCTTTTCAGCGCTTTAAAGAGATATTTTGCAGCAGATTTGCCCAACACAATATGTCTTCTAGCTTTTTGACTGCTGCTTCCAAGGGTGTTGAGTCCTACTTCAGGATAATAATAATAATAAATATTAATTAATATTATATTATTAATAATTTGTATCGGGCAGCTGTGGTTCAATGGTGGAATCCTTGCCTTCTATACAGGAGACCCAAGCTTGGTTCCTGGTCAGTTCATCTCATCTGTAGTCGCCTCCTGCCTGTCAGTTGCTATGATGCTGAATAGATTTCACAGAGCATCCAGACTAAGACTGGGAAGAAGGCCTGGTGATCTATTTCTGAAAATGACCCAGTGAAAACCCTATGGATCACAGCAGTCCAGTCCTGTTGTGCGTGAGGTCACCATGAGTTGGGGGCCAACTGAGCAGAGCTAACAATAGCAATAATTATAATCAATACTACTAATATATAAATATAATAATAATAACAGCAATAATATGTTTTTTCATATATATTCTTAAATACTCTTGGAATTAATGATGTTAGGAGTACTCTTGGCAGCCATTCCATTAAGACCACTATATATGAAAGTGCAAGTTGCATAAATATGCCTCCAAATCCCAAGCTGAACGTGTCCCTGACGCGGCTTTCC
The DNA here is from genome assembly GCF_030014295.1 of Loxodonta africana. Taxonomy (NCBI): domain Eukaryota; kingdom Metazoa; phylum Chordata; class Mammalia; order Proboscidea; family Elephantidae; genus Loxodonta; species Loxodonta africana. The sequence goes on along the minus strand of NC_087366.1, from coordinate 63,874,954 downwards.
CCTAGCTGAATCTCCAAAGTGCCTGTACCCACTCCTGTGCCACCGGAGTGGAAGTTGGAGTGAAAAGAGAGAAGTCTTAACTGACTTTGGCTAAAATATCTTACTTTTGAAAATTTTCAAAAATATATGAACCACGTGAACACATTGCAAGGGCTTCTTCCCCAGCCTTGGAAGAGATTTTGCAAGTGGGGCCCTCAAGCTTAAGGTCATCAGGTTTACAGTAAATTTACTCCTAGTCGTAAGATATATTGTTGTCGTTGTTAGCTGCTGTCTAGTTGGCCCAGACTCACGGTGACCCCATGACAATGGAATGAAACTCTGCCTGGTCTTGTGCCATCCCCACGATCAGTCATGGATCAGACTATTGTGATTCACAGGGTTTTCAGTGGCTGATTTTTGGAAGTAGATTTCCAGGCCTTTCTTCCTAGACCATCTCAGTCTGGAAGCTCCCCCGAAACCTGTTCAGCGTCATAACGACAAGCAAGCCTTCAGCGACAGATGGGTGGTGGCTGCACACGAGGTACATTGGACGGGAATCAAACCTAGGTCTCCCACATGGAAGACGGAAACTATACCACTGAACTACCACTGCTCCCACCATAAGATATATGTTAAAAAACATGTCATAGTGTACCCGTAGACTTGGTAACAGGGTGCACGTCTCAGGATGTTTGAAGGACATCTTCTGCTGCCAATCCTGGTGGGTCTGCCCGTGATGGGGTTAATACTTCACTTGGAGATGGTGTGGAAAGGCTACATTTGAAGCCCTTTGTGAAGTTAATGATGAGAACAAATGATCCTCTCTACCTCGCCTCTCCCTACACCAACCCTGGTGGACAGGGATTCTTACCCCCTATATTGCACATGGGGGCATGGAAGCTCAGGACATAAGTGCATGAGGGAAAGTAATCAGCTCTGACAGTCACTTTTTCTCTGAACTAATGATAGCCTCCATAAAAAAGCACAAATAAGGATCACATCTCATGGCCTCAAGAGGATAGGGTGGCAGAAAGCTTATTGCTCCTTAGAAGACGTTAAGTACATAATGAAAGGCTTTTGTATTAGGTAGGATTAGTTTTGGCTGTGAGTGGCAGAAATCCCTAAATAATACTCGTATAAACCGGATGGGTATTTATTCCTCACCTGTGTAAAAGTCCAGGTAGGTGGCCTACTATCATCAAGAGCGAAGTTCCTTCTATTTTATGGCTCTGCCATTCTCAACGTGTAATTTCCAACTCGTGGTCCAAAGTGGCTGCTACAGCTCCAACCATAAAGTCTGTATTTTAGCCAGCAAGAAGGAGAAAAAGGCAGAAGAAAGACAGATGTCTCTTTTAAGCTCACTTTCTGGGAAGAGTGTGGGTTTGTGCATGTATACACACATACACACAACTTCCACCCCCATTTACAATTCCATTGGTTAGAACTTTGTCACATGGCCATGCCAAGATGCAAAGGACACTGGGAAATGTAGGCTTTGTTCTGGGCAACCATATACCCAGATAACACTGTGGGAAAAGGCCAGAATAGATATCAGGGGAGAGCTAGCACAATTATCTTAAAAAAAAAAAAATCATATTCTGCTTTTTATCTTCTCAAGAAGATTGTAATCTCCTTGAAGGCAGGGATCTTGTTCTATATTTATTCACAGAATCAGACCTTTCAGAGTTTGAAAGGGACATCAAGATCACTCAGTGATTTTCAAATTTTTTGAGGAGTAGATCCCATTTTTCAAAAGAAACCCTTCACGGGACCCCAATATATAAGACAGAAAAGCAATATGTTATTAAAATAAATTTAGTAAGTTCAAAGTTAGAACATTTTTTAATTTTAAAATCAACAAGAAATGTTAAGGCACCGAAGGTGTCTGATATGCTAATATTTGATACATGATATATTTGAGGGTGTGTTGTTTTCCACTGGCTTACAAATAGTTTAAAATCCACTTTAATGATAAAAATCAACAAAACATTTCAAAACCCCTTCAAAACTGAGCTTGAAAACCACCGATCTAGTCCAAATTTCTCCTTGTACAGCCAATATTGTGAGGCTCAAAGAGGTGAAGTGATGTGGTCAACATCCCAGAGCTAGGTGGTGGCCGAATGGGGCCTAAAATCAGGTCTATGTGTCAACAAGTGTGTGCTGGAGTTCCAACATTGTGCCAGGTGCCAAATTCTTTTTACTAAATCCTATACTGCCTGGGAGGCTGTTGGACATAGACAGGCTACTCGATACACTTTTGTTGACAAGAGAAAGACCTTTTCTTAATGACGGCCTATGTCCAATTAAGTAGAGGCCTTAGAACACAGATCTGTTGCTTGGTATGGAAGGAACAACCCCACCTAAGCTTTATATTTACAAAGTGCTTTCATGTACCTCAATTCATTTGAACCTCTCAAAAACCTTTTAATAGTTAAAACCAACCCGTTGCTGTTGAGTCGACCCCAACTCAAAGCGACCTTATAGGAGAGAGGAGAACTGCCCCATAGGGTTTTCAAGGAGCAGCTGGTGGATTCAAACTGCTGACCTTTTGGTTAGCAGCCAAGCTCTTAACCACTGTGACACCAGGGCTCCATACTGCATAGTTAGGCAGATAGCATCCTTATTCCCTTTATACAGATGAGGAAACTGAGGTGCAGGAAGTTGAGTAACTTGCCAGAGGGCGTAGGACAAGTGAGAGAGCCATGCCTCAAATCCATATTTTTTGGTTTCAGATCCAGGTCTCTATTCCTTGTCATCGCCTTGCTGGTTGAGTTTTTAACCACATATTTAGTCTTTTCCTGGGTTGGGCAACTTGGAGGGAATCATTCCCACTGAAGTCCATGGAGCTACGTTCCAGTCTGTTTGCACAGATCACAGTGTGAGTGAGGTCCTTGGCATTGTCTCTCTCTCTACATAGGAAGTTCTCTGAGGGCAGTCATTATGATTTAGCTATCTTTGTATCCCGAGCCTCTAGCCAGGGATATCAACTGATGCTGGATGAATGGTTCCTTAGTACTGAGTTGATTTGCATTGCATGACTATGGCGTGCAGTTTGTGTTCCTCTTGTCTCTCCAGCTGGACCAGAGGCTCACGAAGGACAGAGGGTGAACCTTGCTCTTCCTTTAAGCCTTGCCCTCCTCATTCTCTGTGGCTTAATTACAAGGTAGCGCTCAGAGTTTGCCCTCCGCCAGCCCGTGTAATGCAGCAGCGGCTGCAGTGGTTGGCTAAGCTTTGGTCTGAAGCTAGACAACCTGGGTTTTAGTCTTAACTTCATCATTAATGAGCTCCGTGGCCTGGGGTCAGTCTTACCTCTCTGAGCCCTAGTTTTCTCCTCTGTAAAAGATGGAGATACTCTACCACCGTCTGTGGTTATGTTAGTAGATGCACATACGTGGCTCCGTGTCTCCAGACAGCACTGTTATATGCAGCCTCCTGTCAGATTCTTGAGGACATGGTGCTGCGGGCAGTTGAGCAGAAGGGATGCAAGTTTGTGAGGTTGACTGATTTGTCCTCCACGTTTATGCCCTCAGGGAATGATCATTAAACATAGTGGCATTTCTTCTAGCATCTCATGATCAATGTGGTTATTGATTTTGATGCTATCCTTGGTGAAGTAGGAGCCCAGCTGATTGGTTCCTGGCATACGATGCACATTCACTTACTCGTTCATTCATTCAACAAATGTTTATTGAGGGTCTGCTTTGTGCTGGGTGTATTTAAGGGGCTGGGGGTAACATAGCACCACATCAATGGATCAAGTCCCTGCCTTCATGCAGCTTAGAATCCTGTGGGGAAAGGAAGACTGATAAACAAGAAGCAAAAAAAACCTCAAAACTACAATATAAGGCAGTGACAAGCTCCTGAAGACCTTAAGCAGGGAATGGGGTTAGTGAGAGGCAAGGCTGTGTGTACATGTATAAGTGGTATATGTGTGTGAATGTGAACTTGTACACATGTGTGTGTGTGGATAACTGGAAGACCTCCCTGAGAAGGTGACCTGAATCAAGAGGAAGGAATTGTGTAGTTATATGAGGGAAGGGGTGGATTGCTAGTTTCTTCAAACATATTTGAATAATCTTAAATAAATAATTATTCATGGACGGGAGCCTACCCTGTTCAATCCCCCTCTTTGCCTTCCCATTGACCCCTACATCAAGTCCAAATACCTCCAATGGCCTCTTTCAGCATGAACCTTACTCTCCTCTCTGTCTGGTAGCTTCACCACCTCTGATACACCAATCTGCCCTGTCCTGGCCTGTGACTACCTCCTTCCTGCCATCTCTCCAATCCTACCTGCTCCATGAAGCTTTCCATCATTATCCCATTGCTTTCTCCTTGCTGGGCATTTTAATTGTGCTTGTAGTCTGTGGGGAGCCCTCTTGGAGCAGTGGTTAAGAGCTCAGCTGCTAACCACAAAGTTGGCAGTTTGAATCCACCAGCTGCTCCTTGGAAACCCTATGGGGCAGTTCTACTCTGTCCTATAGGGTTGCTACGAGTTGGAATTGACTTTACAGCCATGGGTTTTATAGCCTCTACGTCATTTCGCACATGATTTGTTTCTTTTTCATTTATGTTTGCTGGCTTTGCCTCTTTAGCTGAAGTTTAGTAGTTTGAGGATGAGTTAAGTCTTAAACTTATTCTGCATCACCTATGAGATCTATCGCAGTGCTAAGTCCATAGTAGGTACTCAGAAAACACTTGGTTATTGACTAATTGAAGAGATTTTTTCTTCTCAGGAAGAATGGATTGGTGATAAGCCTGGTGTAAATTGTAAGCAACAGCACAATCTCCTCCCATCAAGATATGGAGTCTATTTCCTTACCTCTTGAACCTGGACTGGCCTTGTGAGTTGTTTTGATCTATAGAATATGGTGGAAATGACATTGTACAAGCTCTGGGTCTAGGCCTCAAGAAGTCTTGTAGCTTTTGATCTTGGGCTGGAAATTACCAACACTAAACAAGCCAAACCAGTCTGGCAGAGGATGAGAAACCACAGGGGAGAGAGTTCTTGGCCATCCCATCTGTGGCCCCTGAAATGGGAGTGAGTTTAGCCAAGAACAGCTGAGCCTAGTTCAGACTGGAATGACAACCTAACTGAGCCTTGCTCAAATTGTTCATTCACACAATCACAAGATAAATAAAATGGCAGTTGTTTTAATTCAGTGAGTTTTGAGGTGGTTTGCGCTTCAGCACAGAATAACAGATACGTTTTATGAAAACACTCAGTTAGGGAAGCAGAGAGGTTTTAGACATAGCCCTTGCACTTATATCACTTGTTCCTTATGCTCTTCAGGCCTTCATGTCTGTTATGGGTTGAACTGTGTCCCCCCAAAATTTGTCTGTCAATGTAGCTAGTCCTTGATTCACAGTATTGTGTAATTGTCCACCATTTTGCCATCTGCTGTGGTTTTCCTATGTGTTGTAAATCCTACCTCTATGATGTTAATGAGGTGGGATTAGCAGCAGTTATGTTAATGAGGCAGGACTCAATCTACAGGATTAGATTGTGTTTTAAGTCAATCTCTTTCCAGATATAAAAGAGGGAAGCCAACAAAGAGACAGGGGACCTCACACCATCAAGAAACAAGAGCCAGGAGGATAGCACGTCCTTTGGACCTGGGGTCCCTGCACTGAGAGGCTCTTAGATTAGGGGACAAAGACCTTCCCCCAGAGCTGATAGAGAGAAAAAGCTTCCCCTGGAGCTGACACCCTGAATTCAGACCTCTAGCCTACTAGGCTGCTAGAAAATAAACTTCTGTTGTTGAAGGCATCCACTTGTGGTGTTTCTGTTATAGCAGCACTGGTTGACTAAGACAGCGTCCATCACCTCATTTACTTTTCACAGAACCTTTTGAAGAGACAGGGTGGTTGCTGTTGTGCCTGTTACAGATTAAGAAATCAAGGTTTACAGAGGTTGCCTCAGACATGCTAGTTGGAAGAGGAGGTAGGACTGGTGCCCAGACCACTGCGTGCTAGTCCCAGGACAATGGCACCCTTCCTTGTGGAGGGCAGGGTAACTCTGAGGGCAATGGCAGCCTGAGTTGAAAAAGAAAGTTGAGACAGAGGACCTTACTCTGAGACTGGCTGTTCTCATGAACCTTGCTGCCTCTGGCTTCTCTGCCTCCAAGTAGGAAGGTCGTATAATGAAAAACTCATAATGAAGCTTAGCAAGTTCTTGTTTTTTTCCATGGTAGCTGTAAGCCTCTGCTTTGCCGCTGGATTGAGCTGCTTGTGAAGGTTTCTAATTCGGGGTCTTAATTTTTGCAAAGCGTGAATTACAAGAAGTCAGAAGAATGATGTAAAGAGCATTTAATAATGCACATTCACAAAAGAAGTGGTGTAACTACATTAATTAGGCAAGTCTTGCGTAAAGATGCAATGTAATTATATATTTGAGACAGTTAATTAGGGAGCTACTTGGAAATTTCAGTGAATATTAAGGTAATTATACATAAATACTATAACCATTAAGACTGCACCCATAATGAAAGCAATAACTAATTACATAAATAACAGCATACTTATGTTTTTACATTACCGACACCTAACAATGCTTCCTCTCCCCCGCCTCCCTTCACCATGCAAATGACAAATCTTCCATTTTTAACTCAGATATTCTTGCAAATGGTTGGGAACAATGACCTTTCCTTTTCTTTTCCTCTGTTTTGGATAAATCTGGGCCTGCAGAGGGAGCTTTCAGTGAATGTAGAGAACATGTGGGATCTAAGGGCCAGTGGGTCCCGCCTGACCTCCACCTGTGGGCTGTGGACAGGAAGAAACCAGAGCTAAACTGTGCAGCAGTTGGAGACAGGCAAAGCAGGGCCATGGGAAAGGCCAAGGTGTGGGCTTGAGAGACCTGGATTCCAGTCCTGGCCTTGTCCTTCATCTGTTGAACCTCTTCGGAGATGGATAATAGGAACCCCTGCCTCAGAGCGTTATGATTGAGAGCAAACATAAAGTTGTCAGATGCCATATTGTGTAAGTGGTCAGTGTCTGTCTTTGAAACTTCTGATCCTTGACCTCTATGTCTTTTGCTCCTCTCAGCATGTCCCTTTCATCTTCAGCCCTCTGAGATATGTTTCCTAGCTGCCTACACCATCCTTCCCATTAAGACCTGCTTAATGAAAGGATCTGGAGCTCATTCCCATTGTAGTATGACTGGCTCATAACTTCAGGTGTTGGAAAGGGGTGGAGGAGGGAGTATATATTTTAACAGGAAGTAGTCTTCAGCTTGCCCTTGTAGAATGCTCAGTTAAGAGGCAATTAACAGAATATTTGGGCAGGAATACTTCTGGACACTCCTGTATCTTGTCATGTAGACATCTGCTATTTCATGTGAGAGAGGCCACGTAGAACAGTAAGTAAAAACATAGGTGTAGGAGTCTGAGACATCTGGGGTTAACAACTTGATTTTACTACTTGCAAGCTACTTAGCCACTCTAATAATATTGAAAACAAGTGGGTACTACGTTACAGGCTCTGCTTAAAAGGCTTTACTTGCGTTAATTAATTTAATCTTTACAACAACCCCACGAGCTGTGTACTATTGTTGTTCTCATCTTACAGATGAGAAAACAGAGACACAGAGATGTTAAGTAACTTGTCCCAAATCACACAGCTAGTAAATGGAGGAACCTGAATTTGAATCTCAATACTTGACTGTATGGCTTGAATTCCTTGCCTCTTTGAAATACTTTTTCTCTCAAATGTAACATGGGGGGTAACTATCATGCCTACTTCATGGGGCTGTTTAAGTATAATATGAGACAGCATGGGTAGAGGGCTTCCCTCAGTGTCAGCACACTGTGAGCACTCCAAAAATGTAACTATTCTATCAAAGGTTCCTTCTTGTCCCAGACATCAGCAAATGTTCATTTCTCTCAGTGTGACCTTTCTCTTGGCAACTCAGAGTCTCTCCCATCTCTCCATTGCCCACTATCTTTCATTATTTGCAGTTTGATCAATTCCTCCCCAGGCATTCTTTACTGATTATGTGGTATGTGGCTGTGAAGGGATGAGTCTGATTTCACCTGATCCACCAGATGAATGTTGCCTCTTCAAGAAGTTCAAAAAAGAAGTCTTGTCCTCACCTGGCAATGCTTCCATTGCCCAAAACTTATGTTTTTACATTACCGACACCTAACAATGCTTCCTCTCCCCCACCTCCCTTCACCATGCAAATGACAAATCTTCCATTTTTAACTCAGATATTCTTGCAAATGGTTGGGAACAATGACCTTTCCTTTTCTTTTCCTCTGTTTTGGATAAATCTGGGCCTGCAGAGGGAGCTTTCAGTGAATGTAGAGAACATGTGGGATCTAAGGGCCAGTGGGTCCCGCCTGACCTCCACCTGTGGGCTGTGGACAGGAAGAAACCAGAGCTAAACTGTGCAGCAGTTGGAGATACGCAAAGCAGGGCCATGGGAAAGGCCAAGTCGTGGGCTTGAGAGACCTGGATTCCAGTCCTGGCTTTGTCCTTTATCTGTTGAACCTCTTCAGAGATGGGTAATAGGAACCTCTGCCTCCTGTCAAATTCTGCTGATTACACATCATTTTTTTACTGGAAAAGTTATATCATCTCCCCTTATTGATAAAATTTATGAATTGCTTTTAGCTCTTCTCAAAAAATCAAATCTATTCCCTCAATAGTGATAAGCAGCAGTTGCATTTGATACACAGAAGCCTGTTCTCTAAAGAAATGTTAATGTCCTGTCTGGACCGAGAATAGGCCCTGTGTGGCTCTTGTTGGTTCAGAATAGCACCTTTTTTAATTTGGGTTAGGGACCAGTCTATTTCCATGCTCCCATCCGTGTACCCTAAAGTTAAGCCAGCCAACTAATAGCCTTCCCACATATACACAGGTTGTAATTAGTCTTTTCATCTGAGAAGAGGCATATTTAGAAAAAGACATAATATCAGGGGGAAGTTGTACCAAGCCACTTATATTAATTAACCTTCATTCACTTGTATAAATAAGTAAGTCCTTCATTCATAAGTGTAATATACATAAGGTGATCTCTAGACATTTGGGAAAAAATGTAAAGAACAAAAGGGAAGAATCAACACATAGAATTGACCCCAGAGAAAACAGAGATAATTTAGAGAACAGAAGAGGACCTACTTTTTTTTTGTTGTTTGTGTCATCAGAAAATATTGTATTTGCAAAATAATTGCTGCTCTGTAAAAGGAAAAACCAAAGAGCAAGAAAGAGTTCTCGGAATTAACCGCCCCCCCCAAAAACCCCCCAAAACAAAAACCGTGAACACTGAAATAAGCATTTCAATAAAAGTCCTGGAAGATAAAGTTGAAAATAATCTTTCTGTTTATGAAGTAAAAAGACAAAAAAAGTAAGATACAAGTGAAAGGTTAAGAGGCAGGGAAAATCAAACCAAGACATATAACTTCCATCCAATATAAGTTCCAGAAAGACAACAAAGGAATGAAGAAAAGGAAATAATCAAATTTCCCAGAGTTCAGGAAAGATAAACATTTTTTAAATTAAAAAGACTCATTAAATGTCAAGCAAATGAGTAAAAAATACCCACACCTGCATATTAGTTCATCAAATTTCAGAAAACAATGATAAAAAGAAGATTCTAAAAGTTTCTGGAGGGGGGAATATTACTAATGAAGACAAAGAGTCAGATTTGTATTTTATTCTCATCAGAAGGCCTGGTTTCTATAAGAAAATGGAGCAATATTTTTTACCTTCTATGGGACCTTTTTTTATGGGACCTAGATTTTTATACCCAGCCAGACTATTGTTCAACCATAAGACTGAAATAAAGACGCTTCAGAGTTGAAAGAATTCAGAAATTTTATCTTTTATACAGCTTTTCTAAACCAAACCAAACAAAAACAAAGACTTGAGTGTGTACTCCATAAAAATAAGAAAATAATTGAAGGGGGACACAATATCCAATATTCAGAGAGTTTTAAAAACAAACCCCAGTCTGACAGCTGTACGGCAAGCCTAAAAAAGTAGTCAGTTAAGATTAGAATAGGAAGTCAGATAACTATAAGTAGAATGATTTCAAGAAAAAAAGTGAATTTTATTTACTAAGTTGTGTGATTATGAACCCACAATATCTTATGAATATGATTTTTTAAATGTGTATTTCTTCTAATTACAAGAAAAAAAGAAAGGAATTAGAAATTTTAGGAAAAAAAAAAAGCTGTACCAATAATCATGATCCAAATATGAAGTCAGCTAAAATATGGCATGATTTTGAGTAATTCTATAAATAACTTTTTCATTGTAATGGCATCCTTTAACGTTTCTTATAATTTGTCTACTTATGCTTGTTTTTTGTACCCTCTTTTTTTCCACTAGTATGCACGTTCCTCGAGGGCAGATAATTTGTCTATTACACTCACTGTTGTATTCCCTGTACCTAGGAAAGTGCTTACTGATGAAGATCAAAGACCACAGCCTTCGGTATGGATTACACCTCAACATAAAGAAAACAAAAATCCTCACAGCTGGACCAATAATCAACATCATGATAAAAATGGCGAAAATTTTAAAGTTGTCAAGGATTTCATTTTACTTGAATCTGTGATCAACACCCATGGAAGCTGCAGTTAAGAAATCAAAAGATGCATTGCATTGGGCAAATCTGCTGCAAAAGACCTCTTTAAAGCGTTCAAAAGCAAAGGTGCCACTTTGAGGACTAAGGTGCACCTGACCCAAGCCATGGTGTTTTCAGTCACCTCACGTGCACGTGAAAGCTGGACAATAAATAAGGAAGACTGAAGAAGCATTGATGTCTTTGAATTACGGTGTTGGCGAAAAATGTTTAAGATACCATGGACTGCCAAAAGAATGAACAAATCTGTCTCGGAAGAAGTACACCAGAATGCTCCTTAGAACAGAGGATAGCGAGACTTCTGTCTCACATACTTCGGACATGTTATCAGGAGGGACCAGTCCTGAGAAGGAAATCATGTTTGGTAGAGGGTCAGCGAAAAAAAGGAAGACCCTCAACGAGATGGATTGACACGGTGGATGCAACAATGAGCTCAAGCATAACAACGATTGTGAGGATGGAGTAAGAGTGAGCAGTGTTTCGTTGTGTTGTACATGGGTCACTATGAGTCGGAACTGGCTTGATGGCACCTAACAACGACAGCAACAATATAGCCTGGAAATATGTATACCAAAAATATAGATATACAAGGAGAAATAGTCAAACTTTAAACAGTATATAACTCTGTGTGTGTGTGCACATGCCTATGTGTGTATGTGTCTAAAATTTAGAGTAAAAGTTCTCAAGAGATGCACTTCATATCTTTAACTGTATTTCCTATAGGGAGGGTAGTGAAATGAAGGCTGGAGATGAGAAACTTTTTACACAATATAGTTCTGAATTGTTTGATTTTTTTCCCACTAGGCATATTTTGATTTTGTAATTTTTAAACAGGAAAAAAAAAAAAAAGAAAACAATGCAAAAGTGTTGTCACATTGCTTTAATTTGTTGTTAATCATAATATTTAATTTATCTCGCAGTTCAAATAACATTAGAGAAGGGTGTGAAACCTGTGTTTTCCAAAGGGTTGTGAGCTACAAAAGACTGGTAAGTGTTGCCAAAGTTTTGTAACCGTGAAGAACTAGGAACATACCAGGGTGACAAATGAACTCCTGTGCCTGGTTTGAAGAACTTGGGACCAGATCTAAGAATGAAGTGCTCAGGGATATGGTGACAAGGAAAGTAATTAAACGTGCCTGTTCCCGCTACTGCACTTTCTTTTCAGGAGCCTGGGGGCCATCTGCCTGGGACTTCAATAGTCCATGTAAAGAAAACCCGGTGAGTGCCTCTTAATACCTTAAAAATGTTAACATATGACAGAAAGATTATTTATACTCAAGATCAAGTGGGTCAACCCTCAACTCCCAGCTGTAAATTCTCGTGTTTAATCAGTTAGTATCTACAAGGACTTACTGCACCCTCTGAACTGTGCCCCACACGTTCTTCTGTGGGTTAAGACATTACTAACATTGTGTGTATGGTTCAGGATAGATTTTAGCAAATAGTTTATGCTGATCTTTTGCTTCTACTAGTCTTTTTAGATCATTACTCACCCCCCCCTAAAAAAAATTGCTGCAGTCAAATTGACTCTGACTCATAGCGACCCTATGAGATAAAGTACAACTACCCCATAGGGTTTCTAAGGAGCAGCTGGTGGATTTAAACTGCCAACCTTTTGGTTAGCAGCTGAGCTCTTAACCAAGGCACCACCAGGGCTTCTTTTAGATCATTAACTTTTGGTAATTCCTTAATCTGTTTATGACGTGACTATATTCCAATCACACCCAAGGCAACAGAAAGTGTTTCCCTAGGACGCAGTCAAAAAAATAAGTTCCCCTGACTGTTGAATGTGGCAGGCACTATGCTAGGCATTTAGGTTTCAGCAGTGAATCAAAATAGACACCCTCTTGCCCTCATGGAGCTTGTCATCAGTGGGATGAAGAGGAGCACAAGGGGCAGGAAGAGAAGAATATTCCAGGTGGAGGGAAATGTATTTGTTCCCTATTGCTGCCATAACGAATGGTCACAGGCTCAGTGGCTTAAACACAGAAATCTGTGATCTTACAGTTCTGGAGGTCAGAATCTGAAATCAGCTTCACTGGACCAAAGTCAAGGTGCTGGCAGGGTTGGTTCCCCATGGAAGCTCTGAGGGAAAATCTGTTTCCTTGCCCTTCTCAGCCGCTAGTGGCTGCTTGTATTCCTTTGCTTGTCTTCTCCATCTTTAAGGCACATCACTTCAGTCTCTGCGCCTTCATCACATCACCTTCCCCTCTGACTCTGACACTCCTGCCTCGCTCTCATAAGGACCGTTGTGATTACATCAGGTGCACCTGGATAATCCAGGATCATCTCCCCATCTCAAGATCTTTGTCATGTAACATCACATATTCATAGATTATGGGGGTTTAGGCTGGGACATCTCTGGGGGGCCATTACTCAGCCTAGCGCAGGAGCATAAGTGCAAAGGCCCTGAGGTGAGAATGATTGGCATGTCACGGAGGTCAGTGTAGCTGGAGGAGGTGAGGGAGAATGAGAAGGGAAGATGGGAGCCAACCAGGCAGGACTAGTAAACCACTAAGGACCTGAGTTATCTGTTTATAGGGCCTGAGGTGCATTTTAATATTCTCTAAGTCACTGAACATGGGAATAAACTGGGAAACTTGTTAAAATGTACATTTCTGAGTCCAAGAGATTATAATTCAGTCGTTCTGAGGAAAAAGCCCTGGAGACTGACATTTTCTAAAGCATCTCAGATGATTTCACTAATAGTTCTAGGGATCAACCTATAGCCCATGACTACTTGTTCGAGATGAAAATGATAGGGATGGAGTGATAACAATATCATCCTTCTAACTCGTCATCTTCTTCTTCATGGTTGTTTCATCCCTCTTGCCTGTGATGGGTTTGGGAAAGAACATGTGACCTAATCTGGCAATGACACCTGAGGACAAGTCTTCCAAGGATGCTCCTAGAAAAGTTTTCCTTGATCTTAAAAGAAAAACGGTCTGGATGTGGCAGCCATCATTCTGTCATCTTGAGGGTGATACCAACACCAAGGATGACAGAAAACAGACGGAGAGACCATGGTATGCAACATTATTAAGCTACGGAATTAACTGATCTGAATGCTCTGCTGTGAGAAATAATAAATTCCGGTATCGTCTAAACCAGCTAGGGTTGGTGTTCCTGCAACGTGCAGCTGAAATAATCCCAAATGATGTAGCAAGAATGGGCTATAGCTTTTCCAAGCTGCACCATGTTTCTTCTGTATAGAATGGAATAGCTATAGCTTTTGGCTTCTCTCCATCTTATATCCAACAATAAATCCTGTCGGGCAGGTTTTTTAAAGGACTAAATGAGATAATGTCTTCAAAGTGCTTAGCACAGTGTCTGGAAGAGTAGGTTTAATACATGCTTCTTGAATTGAATGAACGAATGGAGGGGTGATTGAATTTGTTGCAGTGCTGTAAGAAAACATGGACGTAACACAACCACATAGTGGTCTTCATTCCTGTTTCCCAAATCAGCCCCCTTTCCCAGGTCCGGACTGAAGATTACCTTGGCTTTCTTTGAAAACCATCCTGTTGTTACTCATTACTTTCTTTCTAACAAATGTTCTCGTAGCTTAGGAAAGGCGAAGTATTTATTTTATTTATCAATTACAAAGTTTTAATATACTTTATTAACCAGACGCAGGTCTTGTGGATGTTTTCTCCCCCTCTAAAAAGAGGAAGAATTAGTCATTTTAACCCTGTTAAAAACTACACAGTCACACTTTGAACATGGCCAGACAATATTTTTGGCAGGACATTTTCTTTTCTATTTTTATTGTGCTTTAAGTGAAAGTTTACAAATCAAGTCAGTCTCTCGTACAAAAACTTATACACATCTTGCTAGGTACCCCTAGCTGCTCTCCCCCTAATGAGACAGCATACTCCTCCTCTCCACCCTGAATTGCCCATCTCCTTCAGCCAGCTTCTGTCCCCCTCTGGCAGGACTTTTAAAATATTTTTCTTCTATCTTCTTGTTCCCGTAAACCCTTTACCTATACCCTGTCCCAGGAACCCTGGTGGCACAACCGTTAAGCACTCAGCTACTAACCAAAAGGTTGGAGTTTGAACCTACCCAGCCACTCGGTGGGAGAAAGACCTGGCGACCCATTCCCATAAAGATTACAGCCTAGAAAACTCTATGGGGCAGTTCCACTCTGTCGCTATGAGTTGACACCTAACGACAACATTGTCCTGCCCCACCGATGACCACCAGGGTGACCTGAAGGGTGGTTGACACATCATCGCTGGGGTGATCCACGGCTGCAAAGAGAAATAAGCTGAATGATACTTGGGTGCATTGTCAACACCCAGCTTTCCCACCCTCCCCAGGCTCCCCCAGGCTTCTGGACACATTGCTGCTTCATAACATTTGCAGCCAACAGAACCCAGCCTGGAGTCAAAGCTAAGGTCCTCTTGAGCCTTCAAAGGACCACAGGTAGTCAAATAGGTCCTGAAGAGCAGAAAACGAGTCATGTAGGTAATCCATAGTCACTTCTTGTTTGGGTCCAAATTTGTAAAACCTGGGAGCCTTCTTCAAGGCAAAAGCACAGGCCACATGGGAAACAAGACGGTGTTGGATTTCAGTATTGCAAACATGAAATTGGGAAACAAGCTTCCTGTCCTTTGTAGGAAAGTTGCTTAGAGTAAGCTGTGCGGCTGGACCTGGAAGTCATGGTCAGACTTGGTGGGGCCACACACACTGGATGAATTGTGATGTTATTAACACTCGTTTGGGGAAACATGGACGTTCTTGCTGGTAGGCTGTTTCCATATTGGAGGCTGTGACTCTGTACTCTGCCTTTCACCAAATCCTGTCTCCCTCAACTCCTGGCTGACCTCTGGGTGGGTGGAGGACTCCCCCAAGTCCCCAGGGGTTTGGGAACCAGACAATCTGGGAGAAATGATCCAAATGCAGATGGTGGCATATTAAGCCTTCTGTTTATTAGTGGATTTAAGACCCCCAGCAAAAGTTGTGGGACAGCATGCAACTTCATTCTGCCAGGTTAAAAGCTCAGTCCTGAATTCTGTAAGCATCGGGATGGCATGATGGCTCAGAAAGCTTTTTTCTCTGTTTTTTCTTTCTTAAACAAACAAAACAAAAACAAACAACTAATTAAAGCCCTACATCTCTCAGGTCACACGTGGCTGGAAAACAAATCAGAGATCAGTCTTGCAGCTTTACAATAAGAACAGACCTGGTTCTTTCTTTTCATCGTATGCACGTGTAGCTGATGGTATTGTGATGTTTTGATCAGCAAAGGAGTAGGTAAGGGTCCTGGTAAACACGACGGACACTTCTGGAACAGATGTGGCTGTGTGTGTGTGTGTGTGTGTGTGCATGAGAGAAAGAAACAGACACACACAGAGGAAGAGAGAGGAGGGGGCTGCCTCTGAGGGTGTTAAATATCAGATTTCCCACGAGTGGACACCTGGAAAACCCTGTGCTGTACTGACTATTGCTTCTTAAGACTGACACAATGGAGCTGAAGAAGATCCAGGAAAGAGCAGCTGAATTAATTAAAGAGTTGGAATGGTTTAAAAAACACTTTTATTTTCAGATTATAGAAGTGATATATATTCATCCTAGAAAATTTGGAAAATATTCAAAGGCATAACCAAAAAGAGAGTGAAATTATCTATTATCCTACCTCCTAGCTTAATATTTTTGTTATATTTCATTTCAGTATTTTTTCTATGCACACAAACACACATGTAACAAAATTGGCAAGATCTATCTATGTATTTGGAAACCCTGGTGGTGTAGTGGTTAAATGCTACAGCTGCTAACCAAAGGATTGGCAGTTCGAATCCGCCAGGCGCTCCTTGGAAACTCTATGGGGCAGTTCTATTCTGTCCTATAGGGTCGCTATGAGTCAAAATTGACTCGACGGCACTGGGTTTCGTTTTTTGGTTTTATCTATGTATGTGCACATATATACAAATATTATTTTGTATCCTCATTTTCTTACTTTACATTATTGAGTATATGCTTCCTTGTCATTAAATACTAAAAAAACATTTTAATGGCTGTATAACAACAAAAAAAAACCCTACAAAAAACATATTTGAACTATGCCTATGTTATTTAGTGTACTGCTGCAGCTGCTTTTGAATGATCTTCAGCGAAATTTTACTTGTGTGTTATATTAATAATATTGTTTGATAATTTCTGCATTTGGTTGGATCATCTTTTTTAGGAATGGGTACAAATATGGATCTCTTACAGTTAGTTGGCCAGGTAGCTGTCTTCCAAATTTCTTGGCATAGATAAGCGAGCATTTTCAACACCACATCTGTTCATTGAAACATCTCAATTGATATTCCATCAATTCCTGGAGCCTTGTTTTTCGCCAATGCCTTCAGTGCAGCTTGGACTTCTTCCTTCAGTACCATCAGTTCTTGATCATATGCTACTTCCTGAAATGGTTGAATATTGACAAATTCTTTTTGGTATGGTGACTCTGTGTAGTCCTTTACATCGTCTTTTAATGCTTTCTGTGTTGTTCAGTATTTTGCACATGGAATCCTTCACTATTGCAACTCGAGACTTCTTTTTCTTCAGTTCTTCCAGCTTGAGAAATGCTGAGTGTGGTCTTCCCTTTTGGTTTTCTAACCCCAGGTCATTGCACGTTTCATTATAAGACTTTACTTTGTTTTCTTGAGCTGCCCTTTGAAATCTTCTGTTCAGCTCTTTTACTTCATCATTTCTTCCTTTCTCTTTAGCTACTCGATGTTCAAGAGCAAGTTTCGGAGTCTCTTCTGACATCCATTTTGGTCTTTTCTTTCTTGTCTTTTTAATGGCCTCTTACTTTCTTCATGTATGATGTCCTTGATGTCATTTCACAATACATCTGGTCTTTGGTCATTAGTGTTCAATGCATTAATCTATTTTGAAAATGGTCTCTAAATTCAGGTGAGATATACTCAAGGTCATACTTTGGCTTTCGTGGACTTGTTATAATTTTCTTCAACTTGAACTTGCATATGAGCAATTGATAATCTCTTCTGCAGTCAGAAATTCAAGCCAGATTCAGAAGAGGACATGGAATGAGGGATATCACTGCTGATGTCAGATGAATCCTGGCAGAAAGCAGAGAATATCAGAAAGATGTTTACCTGTATTTTGACTACACAAAGGGATTCCCCTTTGTGTGGATCATAACACATTACGGATAAAATTTTGAAGAATGGGAATTCCAGAACACTTAATCGTGCCCATGAGGAACC
Organism: Loxodonta africana; assembly: GCF_030014295.1. Classification (NCBI taxonomy): domain Eukaryota; kingdom Metazoa; phylum Chordata; class Mammalia; order Proboscidea; family Elephantidae; genus Loxodonta; species Loxodonta africana. Next base: position 63,857,167 of record NC_087366.1, on the reverse strand, counting down.
TGTACATAGATCAAGAGGCAGTTTGTGGAACAGAACAAGGGGATACTGCATGGTTTAAAGTCAGAAAAGGCGTGAGTCAGGGTTGTATCTTTTCATCATACTTATTCAATATGTATGCTGAACAAATAATCCGAGAAGCTGGGTTTTAATTGTTTTTAAGATTCTTGCTAGATTGTAGTAAAGGCATACAAAATTAATTTAGAAGTTGAAGACTTGTTGGCCTGAAAAGTTAAATGCCAAATTGAGGCATGGATGAAGTCTATATAAGCATCTGTACTGTTTGCCATCAAGTTGATTCTGACTCATAGGACCCTATAGTACAGAGTAGAATTGCTCCATAGGGTTTCCAAGGCTGTAGTCTTCACAGAAGCTGACTGCCACATCTTTCTTCCATGGAGCGGCTGGTGGGCTGGAACCACTCTTTCAGTTAGCAGCTGAGTACTTAACCACTGTACCACCACGGCTACTCTGTACAAGCACAAAGGGTTTCAGTTGGTCAAGGAGAGATCTGCTCACTAAATCCTAAAATATTGCAAGTATACAGCGCTGTTTGGAATTCAGTGAGGGCAGCTTCGGATCCAATGCAGAACAGGAATGAATTGTCTGGCAGAAAGGGGATCTGTGTAATTCTTTGCCTTGAAAAGTGGTGACTGACTGAAAATACAGACAAACTCTGTTAGACGTTAGGTAACGGCCATGTGAATGAATGGATATTCTGGTGGATTTCGGCATTTTGAGATCTCGTCGTAGGGCCTAGAAATGAATAGCACCGTCATGCATAATGGTCATTCTGATTCCATGGGACTAACAGGTGTCCTGGCATCTCTGAAGCCTTAATGCCTGGAAGCAGAGATAAAAGGACTCTTCTGGAACTGCCAGAAGTGGCTTCTAGAGCGCTAAGGGTAGAAGCAGGCATTTGTCTTTGAGAAACTCTCCAGTTGTATAGGGGAAAGGTCATGCTGGGAAGTCCTCTTAGCCGTGCAGATGTGATTCAAGTATCTATCCCTCTCTTTAAGCAGCCCTGGTGGTGCCATTGTTAAGAGCTCAGCTGCTAACCAAAAGGTCCATGGTTCAAACCCACCCAGCGGATCCATAAGAGAAAGACCTGGCGATCTGCTTCTGTAAAGATCACAACCAAGAAAACCCTATGGGGGAGCTCTGCTCCGTCACGTGGGGTCACTATGAGCTGACTTGATAGCACACAACAACTAACCCTCTCTTTAGAGAGGAGTGATACAAATGATGTCAAATAGTATCCCATGCTGGAGCTGCGGTGGAGCATCCAGGGCTTTTTTTTTTTTTTTTTTTCAGAACACATGAACATTTTTTATTGTGCTGGAATGTTGTCCACACCGATGGCTGAAGGCCTTCCATTCCTCACTCCTGTCAACCTCTCCTTTCTCCTGGCCTGCTTGTTAAAATAATGAAAATGTTGGCTGGCTTCCTAATTGATCGGAATCTCTGGGAGTGAGGAAACAAGCCCCCGAGGGCCCGGCTTGGCTTTTTTTTTTTATAACTTTTATTAAGCTTCAAGTGAACGTTTACAAATCCAATCAGTCTGTCACATATAAGTTTACATACATCTCACTCCCTACTCCCACTTGCTCTCCCCCTCTTGAGTCAGCCCTTTCAGTCTCTCCTTTCTTGACAATTTTGCCAGCTTCCCTCTCTCTCTATCCTCCCATCCCCTCTCCAGACAAGAGTTGCCAACACAATCTCAAGTGTCCACCTGATATAATTAGCTCACTCTTCATCAGCGTCTCTCTCCCACCCGCTGACCAGTCCCTTTCATGTCTGATGAGTTGTCTTCGGGGATGGTTCCTGTCCTGTGCCAACAGAAGGTCTGGGGAGCATGGCCGCCGGGATTCCTCTAGTCTCAGTCAGACCATTAAGTTTGGTCTTTTTATGAGAATTTGGGGTCTGTATCCCACTGATCTCCTGCTCCCTCAGGGGTCCTCTGCTGTGCTCCCTGTCAGGGCAGTCATCGATTGTGGCCGGGCACCAACTAGTTCTTCTGGTCTCAGGATGATGTAGGTCTCTGGTTCATGTGGCCCTTTCTGTCTCTTGGGCTCTTAGTTGTCGTGTGGCCTTGGTGTTCTTCATTTTCCTTTGCTCCAGGTGGGTTGAGACCAATTGATGCATCTTAGATGGCCACTTGTTAGCATTTAAGACCCCAGACGCCACATTTCAAAGTGGGATGCAGAATGGTTTCATAATAGAATTATTTTGCCAATTGACTTAGAAGTCCCTGCAAACCATGTTCCCCAGACCCCCGCGCTTGCTCCGCTGACCTTTGAAGCATTCATTTTATCCCAGAAACTTCTTTGCTTTTGGTCCAGTCCAATTGAGCTGACCTTCCATGTATTGAGTGTTGTCTTTCCTTTCACCTAAAGCAGTTCTTATCTACTGATTAATCAATAAAAAACCCTCTCCCACCCTCCCTCCCTCCCCCCCTCGTAACCACAAAAGTATGTGTTCTTCTCAGGTTTACTATTTCTCAAGATTTTATAATAGTGGTCTTATACAATATTTGTCCTTTTGCCTCTGACTAATTTCGCTCAGCATAATGCCTTCCAGGTTCCTCCATGTTATGAAATGTTTCACAGATTCGTCACTGTTCTCTATCGATGCATAGTATTCCATTGTGTGAATATACCACAATTTATTTACCCATTCATCTGTTGATGGACACCTTGGTTGCTTCCAACCTTTTGCTATTGTAAACAGAGCTGCAATAAACATGGGTGTGCATATATCTGTTCGTGTGAAGGCTCTTGTATCTCTAGGGTATATTCCGAGGAGTGGGATTTCTGGGTTGTATGGTAGTTCTATTTCTAACTGTTTAAGATAACGCCAGATAGATTTCCAAAGTGGTTGTACCATTTTACATTCCCACCAGCAGTGTATGAGAGTTCCAATCTCTCCGCAGCCTCTCCAACATTTATTATTTTGTGTTTTTTGGATTAATGCCAGCCTTGCTGGTGTGAGATGAAATCTCATCGTAGTTTTAATTTGCATTTCTCTAATGGCTAATGATCGAGAGCATTTTCTCATGTATCTGTTGGCTGCCTGAATATCTTCTTTAGTGAAATGTGTGTTCATATCCTTTGCCCACTTCTTGATTGGGTTGTTTGTCTTTTTGTGGTTGAGTTTGGACAGAATCATGTAGATTTTAGAGATCAGGCGCTGGTCGGAGATGTCATAGCTGAAAATTCTTTCCCAGTCTGTAGGTGGTCTTTTTACTCTTTTGGAGAAGTCTTTAGATGAGCATAGGTGTTTGATTTTTAGGAGCTCCCAGTTATCGGGTTTCTCTTCATCATTTTTGGTAATGTTTTGTATTCTGTTTATGCCTTGTATTAGGGCTCCTAGGGTTGTCCCAATTTCTTCTTCCATGATCTTTATCGTTTTAGTCTTTATGTTTAGGTCTTTGATCTACTTGGAGTTAGTTTTTGTGCATGGTGTGAGGTATGGGTCCTGTTTCATTCTTTTGCAAGTGGATATCCAGTTATGCCAGCACCATTTGTTAAAAAGGCTATCTTTTCCCCAATTAATTGACACTGGTCCTTTGTCAAATATCAGCTGCTCATACGTGGATGGATCTATGTCTGGGTTCTCAATTCTGTTCCATTGGTCTATGTGCCTGTTGTTGTACCAGTACCAGGCTGTTTTGACTACTGTGGCTGTATAATAAGTTCTGAAGTCAGGTAAAGTGAGGCCTCCCACTTTCTTCTTCTTTTTTAGTAGTGCTTTGCTTATCCGGGGCTTCTTTCCCTTCCATATGAAATTGGTGATTTGTTTCTCTATCCCCTTAAAATATGACATTGGAATTTGGATCGGAAGTGCGTTAAATGTATAGATGGCTTTTGGTAGAATAGACATTTTTACTATGTTAAGTCTTCCTATCCATGAGCAGGGTATGTTTTTCCACTTAAGTATGTCCTTTTGAATTTCTTGTAGTAGAGCTTTGTAGTTTTCTTTGTATAGGTCTTTTACATCCTTGGTAAGATTTATTCCTAAGTATCTTATCTTCTTGGGGGCTACTGTGAATGGTATTGATTTGGTTATTTCCTCTTCGGTGTTCTTTTTGTTGATGTAGAGGAATCCAAGTGATTTTTGTATGTTTATTTTATAACCTGAGACTCTGCCAAACTCTTCTATTAGTTTCAGTAGTTTTCTGGAGGATTCCTTAGGGTTTTCTGTGTATATAATCATGTCATCTGCAAATAGTGATAACTTTACTTCTTCCTTGCCAATCCGGATACCTTTTATTTCTTTGTCTAGCCTAATTGCCCTGGCTAGGACTTCCAGCACGATGTTGAATAAGAGCGGTGATAAAGGGCATCCTTGTCTGGTTCCCGTTCTCAAGGGAAATGCTTTCAGGCTCTCTCCATTTAGAGTGATGTTGGCTGTTGGCTTTGCATAGATGCCCTTTATTATGTTGAGGAATTTTCCTTCAATTCCTATTTTGGTAAGAGTTTTTATCATAAATGGGTGTTGGACTTTGTCAAATGCCTTTTCTGCATCAATTGATAAGATCATGTGGTTTTTGTCTTTTGTTTTATTTATGTGATGGATTACATTAATGGTTTTTCTGATATTAAACCAGCCTTGCATACCTGGTATAAATCCCACTTGATCAGGGTGAATTATTTTTTTGATGTGTTGTTGGATTCTATTGGCTAGAATTTTGTTGAGGATTTTTGCATCAATGTTCATGAGGGATATAGGTCTATAATTTTCTTTTTTTGGTAATGTCTTTACCTGGTTTTGGTATCAGGGAGATGGTGGCTTCATAGAATGAGTTGGGTAGTATTCCGTCATTTTCTATGCTTTGGAATACCTTCAGAAGTAGTGGTGTTAACTCTTCTCTGAAGGTTTGGTAGAACTCTGCAGTGAAGCTGTCTGGGCCAGGGCTTTTTTTTGTTGGGAGTTTTTTGATTACCGTTTCAATCTCTTTTTTTGTTATGGGTCTATTTAGTTGTTCTACTTCTGAATGTGTTAGTTTAGGTAGGTAGTGTTTTTCTAGGAATTCATCCATTTCTTCTAGGTTTTCAAATTTGTTAGAGTACAATTTTTCATAATAATCTGAAATGATTCTTTTAATTTCATTTGGTTCTGTTGTGATGTGGTCCTTCTTGTTTCTTATTCGGGTTATTTGTTTCCTTTCCTGTATTTCTTTAGTCAGTCTAGCCAATGGTTTATCAATTTTGTTAATTTTTTCAAAGAACCAGCTTTTGGCTTTGTTAATTCTTTCAATTGTTTTTCTGTTCTCTAATTCATTTAGTTCAGCTCTAATTTTTATTATTTGTTTTCTTCTGGTGCCTGATGGGTTCTTTTGTTGCTCACTTTCTATTTGTTCAAGTTGTAGGGACAGTTCTCTGCTTTTGGCTCTTTCTTCTTTTTGTATGTGTGCATTTATCGATATAAATTGGCCTCTGAGCACTGCTTTTGCTGTGTCCCAGAGGTTTTGATAAGAAGTATTTTCATTCTCGTTGCTTTCTATGAATTTCCTTATTCCCTCCTTGATGTCTTCTATAACCCTGTCTTTTTTCAGGAGGGTGTTGTTCATTTTCCAAGTATTTGATTTCTTTTCCCTAGTTTTTCTGTTACTGATCTCTAGTTTTATTGCCTTGTGGTCTGAGAAGATGCTTTGTAATATTTCGATGTTTTGGACTCTGCAAAGGTTTGTTTTATGACCTAATATGTGGTCTATTCTAGAGAATGTTCCATGTGGGCTAGAAAAAAAAGTATACTTTGCAGCAGTTGGGTGGAGTGTTCTGTATAAGTCAATGAGGTCAAGTTGGTTGATTGTTGTAATTAGATCTTCCGTGTCTCTATTGAGCTTCTTACTGAATGTCCTGTCCTTCTCCGAAAGTGGTGTGTTGAAGTCTCCTACTATAATTGTGGAGGTATCTATCTCACTTTTCAATTCTGTTAAAATTTGCTTTATGTATCTTGCAGCCCTGTCATTGGGTGCATATATATTTAATATGGTTATGTCTTCCTGATCAATTGTCCCTTTTATCATTATATAGTGTCCTTCTTTATCCTTTGTGGTGGATTTAAGTCTAAAGTCTATTTTGTCAGAAATTAATATTGCTACTCCGCTTCTTTTTTGCTTATTGTTTGCTTGATATACTTTTTTCCATCTTTTGAGTTTTAGTTTGTTTGTGTCTCTAAGTCTAAGGTGTGTCTCTTGTAGGCAGCATATAGATGGATCGTGTTTCTTTACCCAGTCTGTGACTCTCTGTCTCTTTATTGGTGCATTTAGTCCATTTACATTCAGGGTAATTATAGATAAATAAGTTTTTAGTGCTGTCATTTTGATGCCTTTTTATGTGTGTTGTTGACAATTTCATTTTTCCACATACTTTTTTGTGCTGAGGCGTTTTTCTTAGTAAATTGTGAGATCCTCATTTTCATAGTGTTTGACTTTATGTTAGTTGAGTCGTTACGTTTTTCTTGGCTTTTATCTTGAGTTATAGAGTTGTTATACCTTTTTGTGGTTACCTTATTATTTACCCCTATTTTTCTAAGTAAAAATCTAACTTGTATTGTTCTATATCGCCTTGTATCACTCTCCATATGGCAGTTCAATGCCTCCTGTATTTAGTCCCTCTTTTTGATTATTGTGATCTTTTACCTATTGACTTCCATGATTCCCTGTTATGTGTATTATTATTATTATTTTTTAAATTAATCTTAATTTGTTTGTTTTTGTGATTTCCCTATTTGAGTTGATATCAGGACGTTCTGTTTTGTGACCTTGTGTTGTGCTGATATCTGATATTATTGGTTCTCTGACCAAACAATATCCTTTAGTATTTCTTGTAGCTTTGGTTTGGTTTTTGTAAATTCTCTAAACTTGTGTTTGTCTGTAAATATCTTAATTTCGCCTTCATATTTCAGAGAGAGTTTTGCTGGATATATGATCCTTGGCTGGCAGTTTTTCTCCTTCAGTGTTCTGTATATGTCGTCCCATTCCCTTCTTGCCTGCATGGTTTCTGCTGAGTAGTCTGAACTTATTCTTATTGATTCTCTCTTGAAGGAAACCTTTCTTTTCTCCCTGGCTGCTTTTAAAATTTTCTGTTTATCTTTGGTTTTGGTGAGTTTGATGACAATATGTCTTGGTGTTTTTCTTTTTGGATCAATCTTAAATGGGGTTTCGATGAGCATCTTGGATAGATATCCTTTCGTTTTTCATGATGTCAGGGAAGTTTTGTGTCAGGAGTTCTTCAACTATTTTCTCTGTGTTTTCTGTCCCCCCTCCCTGTTCTGGGACTCCAATCACCCACAGGTTATCCTTCTTGATAGAGTCCCACATAATTCTTAGGGTTTCTTCATTTTTTTTAATTCTTTAATCTGATTTTTTTTCAGCTATGTTGGTGTTGATTCCCTGGTCCTCCAGATGTCCCAGTCTGCAGTCTAATTGCTCGAGTCTGCTCCTCTGACTTCCTATTGCGTTGTCTAATTCTGTAATTTTATTGTTAATCTTTTGGATTTCTACATGTTGTCTCTCTATGGATTCTTGCAACTTATTAATTTTTCCACTATGTTCTTGAATAATTTTTTTGAGTTCTTCAACAGTTTTATTGGTGTGTTCCTTGGCTTTTTCTGCAGTTATCCTGATTTCATTTGTGATATCTTTAAGCATTCTGTAAATTAGTTTTTTATATTCTGTATCTGATAATTCCAGGATTGTATCTTCATTTGGGAAAGATTTTGATTCTTTTGTTTGGGGGGTTGGAGAAGCTGTCATGGTCTGCTTCTTTAAGTGGTTTGATATGGATTATTGTCTCCGAGCCATCACTGGGAAACTAGTTTTTCCAGAAAATCCGCTAAAAAAAAAATGCAGTCAGATCCCTATCAGAGTTCTCCCTCTGGCTCAGGCTATTCAGATGTTAATGAAGCCGCCTGGGGAGGGAGGGAAGGGAACAGAGAGATAGGAGAGTAGCACCTCAGAATATAGCCAGAGTTGCTTGTCTTGCTTGGAATGACTATTATATCTGAGATTCCCGTGGGCGCGTCGCCTATGCGTGCTGGCTGTGTGGAGATTGCTCCCGGGGGTCTGGCCCGCTGGAGTCACGGTGAGATCCTCCGCTTCCAGCCCCACGCCCAGCGTCAAGGCTCCCCTACAGGGACGGTGCACTCTCAACTTCAAAATCAGTCGCTGCCTCCCGCGGACTTCTCGTCCCTCCAGCTGCATGGCTGTGCCGCCCCCGCGAACCAGTTGGGCGTCCTCCTGGGGTTAGTTCAGATGGGTGGAGCAGCTCCCCGTGCTTGCGCCGTGACCGAGTGTCCCGGCTGGGATGCTGTTCTCCCCGCTCCAATACCAGTCACTGCCTCCCGGGGACTTCTCCTACCGGCTGCGTCCCACGCGGCCCGTGCGACCCGGCTGGGCCCCTTCCCGGGGTTAGTTCAGGGGGGTGGAGCAGCTCTCCGTGTTTATGCCGTACCTGCGTCCAGTCCAAATCCCGGCGGGACGGTTCTCCGGCTGGGACGCTGCTCTTCCTGCTCCAAGGCCAGTCACTGCCTCCCGGGGACTTCTCCTACCGGCTGCGTCCCACGCCGCTGGCGGAACCGGCTGGTCCCCCTCCCGGGGTTAGTTCAGGGGGGTGGAGCAGCTCTCTGTGCTTGTGCTGTACCTGACTGGTACGCTGGCTCCAGGCTCTGGAAACAATCGCTGCTTCCCCGTATTAGTTCGTTCTCCGTCTCGAAATCTGTGTTTGTTGTTCAGGGTTCGTAGATTGTTATGTATGTGATCGATTCACTTGTTTTTCCGTGTCTTTGTTGTAAGAGGGATCCGAGGTAGCGTCTGCCTAGTCCACCATCTTGGCTCCGCCCTCCAGGGCTTTTTTTTTTTTTTAATGTGAGGATATTGGTGGTTTTTCCTTTTGGATTGGAGGATAGCATTTTTGAGGAAAGGAATATAGAAGAAAGAAGCAAACCAAGAATCAGCTCCAAATTTGTTAAAATTACTTCAGTATTGAGCATCAATTCCTTTTTTTGCCCTTCCTTTCTTCTTTGTTTCACTGCAGTGAAGAATTTTCAGTGTAATAAACAATGTTTGGAAAGATGAGCAAAACAGAAAGTGCCTGGAAGGGGCACAAAGTGAACTCAGGTTTTCTTCAACATTCTCTGCCATTGCTCTGAAGGAAAAGACCTTTTCTTAAAAATAACATAGAAGTTGCATACCAAGCCATAAATATAAATTATTAGTTGAAACATGCAGATGATGAAAAATTAAATATGTTCACTTGAGATGATGTATTCTCTAAATTTTATACATTGTGAGGGGGTGCTGGGTGGTGGGACTGGGACACTGGGGACAGTTCTCAGGAAGCTAAAACATTACAGGAAGCAAGGAAGGAGGAAGTCTGTTTCTAAAAAAGTTAGATGGAATGATTGCAGAAGGAAAAGGAAACTCATCCTACAAACACAGGCCCCCTGCTGCTGGTCAGTCAGGAGGAGACTTCTGCAATCTTGGCTGAGAAGGGCAAGAAAACAGATTCAAAACCTAACTGTTGACCTGAGCCTAGTCCAGTTGGGCTTGACTATCAGGTCTCCTTGTGATTAATATTAAGTCCATACTGCTCAAAACCTCACTAGCCTTAATAATGGCTCTCCCCACTATCCTTTGATGTAGCTGTCAGAAAGTCTGCCTAGGTAATTAAAGAGACATGGATGATCACGATGTCAGCAACTATCCCAGGCTGGTTCCCGGACTCAAATGGGCAAATGTATTTCTGGACTTCAGATCTAAAATCAACACCCATGGCACTGACAAGGTGTGCAGAGACTGTACGGTTAGGTCTTTATGTTATTTATTTAAGAGTCGGTCAATCAACTTACATTTACTGAGCCCGAGTCCTTCAAGCTCAAGACCCCAGGATGACTGCAATGAGGGAATATTAGAGCAGTGCTGGATAGAGCTGTACGACGACATGACCGGAGCTGCTAAAGAAAGTGCTCTGTCACATTGCAGAAGTCACCGATTGTGTTTACTGTCTGTCTCCACTTGCTGGAATGTAAGTCCATCAGGATAAGGATCTTTGCCCCCCCCACCCAGTGCTGGGCACAGGGTTGGTAAGTATCTACTGAATAAATGAAGGCTTTGGTGTGCTTCCACAATAGTGATGACCCATTCATACCTATAAAAATAATGACACATCTCACTTAAAATGTGCCAGGCACTGTTCTGGCCCTAAACATACATTAGCTTATTTAATCAATCCTCTGTTGCAGGTATTTGCATTATCATCCCAATTTTATATATGAGGAAACTGAGATAAAGAAGGGTAAGTAGCTTACCTAAAGTCACCCAGGGAGTATCGAAGCGGAGATTCCAACCCAGGGATTCTGGCTCCGGTGCTGGCCTCTTCATATTCCTCCTTTTTCCTTCTCATTGACTTGGGTCCAAGGTGTCTGCTCAGCACTGAAGGTGTGTTCTGTGGCCATGAAGTGAAGTGAGCTGGCCAACCCATGAGGTTACTATCAAAGTTCACTTCAATCCAGTGGAATTATTATCATTACCCAGTGTTGGGCTCGCATTATGGGTCAGGCATATATATTAGCTTTCTGTCTTGTAGGGAAGATAAGACACAAACACAAGCAATTTTTGGTAACATGTGGAAAGTGGAATCACCATGAGGAAGGTGCAGAAAGGGATGCTATGAAACTTCAGAGGAAGGCAGAGCATGAGCAAAGATGTGGAAAGCCATCTGAGAAGACCTCCGCCAAATTGCTGCTCAGGGTCCCTTACAGCTAGAATTCTCCCTCCAGTGGGCCAAGAACTATCCTGCCGGGTCTCAGTGTGTCTGCTTCTCCAGAAATCCAAAGATGCAGTCTAGCACACTGGTTAGATGTTGGTTCCATTCCTAGCTTGGGCCCATTGTTGAGCTACTCTGAGCCTCTGTTTTCTCATCTGCAATATCGGAGCTAACAGCACTGACCTCAAGGACTTGTTGGAAGGATCAGATGTAGTCACGTATGTGAAACTCTTAGTCTATGACTGACCCCATCACTGCTCAATAACGTTGCTGTACTTATCCATGCTACTTGCCTGAGTGCTGATAAGTAATGACAAGAATGACCCCTTACACTTAAGAAGGGCTTAGGAATTAGAATCCTTTCATGTGCCTTAAATCATTGAAACCCCAGAACTGCCTATCCGACCCAGCCTGGCAAAATCACTCATCTGCTAACCAAAAGGTTGGCAGTTTGAATCTACCAGCTGCTCCTTGAAAACCCAATGGGCAGTTCTACTCTGTAGTATAGGGGCACTATGAGTGGGAATTGACTTGACCCCAATGGGTTTGGGTTTTTTTCTCCTTCCTTCCCCAACAGATACATTCATTCTGATAACTTGGGCTGAAATGAACACTAAGGGCACAGTTGGAGGGAGAAAGAAGTCAGAAAGTGTTGGTTGAGAAGGCTGGTGGAAGGAGGCCGGATCAGATGTGAGAAAATTGGAAAGTGTTTCCTGCCCTAGCGGGTGGGGGTCCTTCTCCTTCCCACCCAATGCTTCTCTGAGGCACAGGCCTCCCCTCACAGCGAGGGAGCTGAGGGGGCTGCTTGGAACCACTGACACTAGTCAACAAGGGTCTGAAGACCACCAGGGGCACAGGGGTGATTGGTGGGTGTACCCATGGTCTGAGATACTCACTTCTCAGCAAGATGCACAAGTGGTTTTTGTGAGACACAAGTTACATGGCATTTGTAAAAAATCATGCTCTGGTGTAGATTTGCATAAATGCACAAGTTGTTTGTTTTTAGAAAGCCTGAAAACTTTAATTACCTAAACTCTAATTAAGCTTATCTCTTGCAGAAAGCACAGGATATTAGCTTACTTTCTACTTGGCTCAACTTTTGTGTTTTCATACATTGGGTGATTTTCCCAATAACTCTTGGTTTAAATTCGGTGGAAACACCTCAGAGATGTCTTCAACCCAGCAGATACTTCACTGAGCACCTACTATGTGCTTGTCTGGCCTCGTGTTAAAGAGTAGAGGATCCAAGAGCCAGGCTGCATGGGTTCACTCCCAGCTTTGCCAACTGTGTGACCCTGGTCAAGTTATTTACTCTTCTCCTGCCTCAGTTTCCTCATCTGTAAAATAAGTATAGAATGGTACTTTTCTGGTAAGGTTGTTATGGGAATTAAATTAAGTTAAATATATGTAAAGTGTTTAAACACTACCTGCACAGAGTGAATACTGAATAAATGTCAGCCCTTTGTATATGCAGGATGATGGGCCAGGAGCTGGGGATAGAGCTGTGAACAAGACAGACAAGGGCCCTGAATTCTTAGAGGTTGCAATCTAGGGAGAAGCCAGACAGCACTGAATTCAGGATGAGGGTGCTGCATGGGGTCTCGGTGCCTCTAGAGTAAAGGAACCAGTGAGGTACATATTAAACCAATTACTTGAAGGAATTGGCTCACAGGATTGTGGAGGGCTTTTTGCCAACATTTATTAGTCTATGATTCATTATTTATCCATTTTAAGCAGCACGTATCAAGCACTTTGTTTATAGTAAGTGCTCTATTGTGTATTAACATGGATGCAACAGAGGTGAGCGATTCTAGCAATCCCAGGCTTAACAGCCTAGTGGAGTGGCTTCTCCCTCTGCATTGCTCACTGTATGTCCCTCCCCAAGCCACAGGCCTGGCCAAGGAGGATGGCCAAGAGGCACCCCAGCTGGGGAAGAGAGAATAGTAAATGCTGTAAATAAAAATCTGTGGGTTGAATGAGCACATAGGATCCATTGAGTGCCATATCTGTTTCCTTATCCTTGAGCTCTTTGGTACCCAGGGAATAAACCAAGAACAGACTTTTGGGGTGGGAGTTAGAGATAGCTTCTCTAAGTTCTTTAGCCCTACAAAATTTTACATTTATATCTGCCTTCACCTCTGCTAGACTAGAACCAGCAACAAGACAGTATGTGTTATATAATCTCACATCAAACCTTTGTGCTTATCATTAAAATATGGCAACATCATTGCAGTTATAAACAGAGTTACCAAGGAAACCAGTTTATCATAATTAGCTATTTATCCCCTCTTCTTTCACTCTCTCTCTCCCCTCCACCTGAGCTTTCTTTGGGCTGAAAGGTATGATAAGTTCCTATCAGCCTGGGCTCAGTGGCTAATTAGGTTCTCATACTGATTCATAGAATTACATTGCTCTTTTCCATGACCATGCTGTAGTGCATTGTCTGTGCTTATTAAAATTAGACACAGTGATGGAACAATGGGTTTACTATATGTGTTTTAAATAGTCATAATAGCTGTCCCCAAATTATGGTATTGGCTGAGAATATTGAATATACCATGGACTGCCAGAAGAATGAACACATCTGTCTTGGAAGAAGTACAGCCAGGATGCTCCTTAGAAGCAAGGGTGGTGAGGCTTCATCTCAAGTACTTTGGACATATTGTCAGGAAGGACCAGTCCCTGGTGAAAGACATCATGCTTAGTAAAGTAGAGGGTCAGTGAAAAAGAGGAAGACCCTCAACAAGGTGGACGGACAGTGGCTGCAACAATGGGCTCAAGCATAACAACAATTGTGAGCATGATGCAGGACTGGGCAGTGTTTTGTTCTTTTGTACATAGGGTCACTATGAGTTGGAACCAACTGGATGGCACCTAACAACAACAACAGCAATGGCTGCCCCCTAGGGCAGTGGTATATCAACCCCAACAGACAGAAGACCTTTTGGTCCACAGATGACTTGTGGCCCTTTGCCTTGCAGTGGAACTGGTTGTGACAGGGGTTGCTTCCTGAGAGGATTCCGAGTCTGCAGGACTTTTCTTATTTTTGTTGTCCATCACAATAGAGAGCACTGGCATAACCACACTCTGCACTGATGTCCTAGGGCAGGGGTTCATGGTCTTCATAGATAGCCTTCTCCATCTTGACACAGTGCTGGTTGTCTGAACTTCCTGCTGATATTGAGTCAGAATATTTCTGTATCTTCCACCCATCGGTACAGGTTCTATGCCTTAGTATTTTCCAGGACAAGATTAATCTTTTTTTCATATGACATCTTTTGGAATATTTAAAGGTGGATATCATGGTCTCCAAGTCTTTTCCTCACATGGCTAACTTCCAGCAGTTCTTTTAACTATTTCTATACGACATGGGTTTAAATTCCTTCACCATTCAGGTTGTTCCCATCTGCACAATTTCTAGTTCCTTAATATCTGTCCTAAATGCTACCTCAAAGTGGGATACAGTATTCTGTGAGTATTCCTGAGTAGGGCAGGACTATCACCTCCTTTGTTCTACATTTAATGCTTCTCTTAGTGTTCTTGGTCACGCATCCTCTTTTGGTGACCACGTCACAGTGTTGGACTCTATTGAACTTGAAGTCTGTTTCTCACACACTGCTAAGTGACGGCTACCCCATCCTGACTTGGGGTAAGATTTACCTTGATATCAATTAAAAATTGGCGCAATTTTTTATGCTAAGTCAAAGACTTTTGGGATTGTGATTATATATCTTTTTCAATATTTGGGTAGTTTCCTGTCTTGATGATAACGCCAACTCTGGTAAAGCCAACCACGTGCCTTTGTACCTCCTGCCAAGAGTTCTGCTGTAGTTAAAGGTGGTTGTTGTTTTACCTGTCGTCATGTTGGTCCCCAACTCGCGGCAACCCCATGCACAACAGAATGAAGCACTGCCGGGTCTTGCACCACCCTCATGATGGGTTGCAGATCAGACCATTTTGATCCACAGGGTTCTCAGTGGCTGATGTTTGGATGTAGGTCACCAGGCCTTTCTTCCTAGTCCATCTTGGTCTGGAAGCTCTGCTGAAACCTGTTCGGCATCACAGCAGCATGTAAGCCTCCACTGACAGACAGACAGACCATGAGGTGCACTGGCCGGGAATCGAACCCAGATCTCCCACACGGAAGGCAAGAATTCTGAACACTATTACCTCTTTAAGGAGGGTAGATGACAAGGAAAAAAAATAAAAAGGATCTTGTTGATTAGATGAAAATACCCTTCAGAGTCAGTGTAAAATAGGATCATAACGGAAAACCCATTTAGTCTCCTGTACTTCTCAGACCAGAGCTGGTTTCAGTGATTACTCTGTGCACATCTGGGGCCTCGGTCTGGTGGAGCACTGTTGGCCCTGGGGGAGGGTCACCAATTCAGGTAAGATACGGGTTCAGCCCTGTCTGGAGAGCCTTTCAAAAAACCAAACCAAATTCCTCGCCATCGAGTCAATTCTGACTCATAGTGGCCCTATACGACAGAGTAGAACTGCCTCAGGATTTCCAAGGCTGTAATCTTTATAATAATAAATAACCCTGGTGGCGTACTGGTTAAGTGCTACAGGTGTTAACCAAAAGGTCGGCAGTTCAAATCCACCAGGTGCTCCTTGGAAGCTCTGTGGGGCAGTTCTACTCTGTCCTATAGGGTTGAATGAGTTGGAATCAACTCAACGGCAATGTTTTTTTTTTTTTCTTAAATCTTTATGGGAGCAGGCTGGCACATCTTTCTTTCATGCAGCAGCCGGTGGGTTTGAACCGCTGATCTTTCAGTTAGCAGCCCAGCGTTTAACCACTGCACCACCAAGACTCCTTCAGAGAGCCTTAGACGCAAGCAAACAGCTGTTAGATGAGCCAGTCTGTGCTGCGGCCTGGAGGCAATGGGACCATGGCATAGACTGCTAAGGGGGGACCCCAACATCTTCCCATCCTTTCACCTCCATAACAGAGCCCCGATTTTGTTCACGGCAGCGAAGTCCTCGGATGAAAGACTGTATATCCCCACTTCCTCTCTTCCCTTGGGGTTAGATTTGGTCATGAGATTTTCAATAATTATCTTCTATTAAAAAAAAAAATCAGTTGCCATCAGGTTGGTTTCCCCTCACCTTGACCTCAAGCGTTTCAGAGTAGGACCGCGCTCCACAGGGTTTTCAATGGCCGTGACCTTGCAGAATCGGATTGTCAGGACTTTCTTCTGAGGTGCCTCTGGGTGGATTCGAACACCAACCTTTCTGTTAGTAGCTGAGCGCTTAACTGTTTGTGCCACCCAGGGAGGGACTCCATTCTGCATAATGAGGTGACCTTAATGATGGGGTATCATGGTCAGGATGTTGGAGCAGAAAGATAGAAGGAACTTAGATCCTGAGGACTTTGTGGAGCCTCTTTGTCCCCAATTCTGGACTTCTTTTATACGCGAGAGTAAATCCCATGTGTTCAAACATCTGTTTCACGCAGCTGAGCCTCATCCTAAGTGATGGAGAAGTTGATACTTAGAAGGAGGCTGCTGCAAGAGACAGAAGCTAAAATGTGATGTGGACTCAGTAAAGGAGGTGGAAAGGCGGATATTTAGGACTCAGATTTTGCAAAGTGGGGAGCTGGCAATCCTTGTTACACACTGGTAAAATATTTGATTAAATCATTGCCTGCTGTAACCAGGAAAGCAAACTGCATATCGATTGAGGCTGCATCTTTAGGGAAAATGGTAGGAAAATTCAGAGCGCGTTTCCTTCTTTCCTCTTCTAGCAAAGTCCTGCAAAACAGAGCTAGCCAGCCTGAGGGCAGGTATGGAGAGAAATGCTGCTTTCCTTCGGAGGTGTTTCTGCCTGAGGTGTGCAATCTAGTTTACTGAGAATCATGTGATTCGAAGTGTCCTTGGCTTTTTTCCCCGCAAATGATGTAGGAATTATAGTGGCTCCAAAGCCAGCACCTTGATAGGAGGTGAGGCTGGTGCCTAGGACAGCACAGGCAGGAGTACGATTGTTGTCGTCCACTGCCTGTGTATGAACTTATTTTACGGTGGAGACTAAGCCCCTGTCTTTAAGCTTCTGCGAGTTTGGATGTTTTTGTTTTATGTCTGAACTTGATTTTAATTGAAGGTCCCTAGGTGGCACAATGTTATCCATAATTATGGTTAACATTGAGAAGAATGAGAATTCCAGAACACTTAATTGTGCTCAAGAGGAACCTGTACATAGATCAAGAGGCAGTCATTCAAACAGAACAAGGGAATATTGCATGGTTTAAAGTCAGGAAAGGTGTGCGTCAGGGTTGTATTCTTTCACCATACCTATTTAATCTGTATGCTGAGCAAATAATTCAAGAAGCTGGACTATATGAAGAAAAACGGGGCGTCAGGATTGGAGGAAGACTCATTAACAACCTGCGTTATGTAGATGACACAACCTTGCTTGCTGAAAGTGAAGAGGACTTGAAGCACTTACTAATGAAGATCAAAGACCACAGCCTTCAGTATGGATTACGCCTCAACATTAAAGAAAACAAAAATCCTCACAACAGGACCAACAAGCAATATCATGATAAATGGAGAAAAGATTGAAGTTGTCAAGCATTTCATTTTACTTGGATCCACAATCAATGCCCATGGAAACAGCAGTCAAGAAATCAGACATTGCATTGCATTGGGTAAATCTGCTGCAACGGACCTCTTTAAAGTGTTGAAGAGCAAAGATATCACTTTAAGGACTAAGGTGTGCCTGACCCAAGCCATGGTGTTTTCAAAGCCTCATACACATGTGAAAGCTGAGGAATGAATAAGGAAGACCAGAGAAGAATTGATGCCTTAGAATTAAGGTGTTGGCAAAAAATATTGAATATACCATGGACTGCCAAAAGAACGAACAAATCCGTCTTAGAAGAAGTACAGCCAGAACGCTCCTTAGAAGCAAGGATGGTGAGACTGTGTCCCACATACTTTGAACATGTTATCAGGAGGGACCAGTCCCTGGAGAAGGACATCATGCTTGGTAAAGTAGAGGGTCAGCGAAAAAGGAGAAGACTCTCAAGGGGATGGATGGACACAGTGGCTGTAACAATGGGCTCAAGCACAACCACGATTGTGAGGATGGCGCATTACCAGGCGGTGTTTTGTTCTGTTGTACATAGGTCGCTGAGCTGGAACTGACTTGACAGCACCTGAGAACAACAGCAGTAACAGGTGGCACAGACAGTTAAGGGCTTGACTACTAGTTGAATGGTGCCCAACCAGGGGCACCTTAGAAAACAGGCCTGGTGATCTGCTCTGAAAGGCAGAGCCTTGAAAATCCTCGGGAGCGGGTCTACTCTGCACACGTGGGGTCACCATGCGTAGGAATTGACTCTGTGGCAACGACCGCCACCAACAATCTTAACTGACAGAGGAACCCACTGTGAGAGTTTTCTCCTGTCACACCGAGGAGTTGGCACCTTATCCCCTGGGCAGGGGGTGACCTGGTAAGACCGGATGGGAGCGGGCTTAGGGAGGTGTGGAATGAGTGACCTCCCAGGCGGTACAGGTCATAGGGTATGAGCAAGGCCTCCTACCTCATGCTTTTTTTCACCTTGGCCTATTGGTCTTCCTGACATTCTACCATTACACTTGTATTACTTGCATTTTTTTAGCAGCTTTACTGAGATAAAATGTGCCCTTTGGAAGAGTATAGTTCAATGGTTTCCAGCAAATTCACAGATATGTGCAGCCATCGCCACAGTCATGTTTAGAGTACTTTTGTCACCTCACGGAGAAACCCCCTATGATTTAGTTACCACCCTCCACCCCCTCGTCCACATCCCCCTGCCCCCACATGCCCCAGGCAACCATTAATCATCTCTCTGTTTCTCTAGATTTCCTTATTCCGGATTTTCGTTTGAATGGAACCTTACAGTATGTGACCTTTGGTGCCTGATCTTTTTCACTTAGCGAATGTTTTCAAGGTTCATCCATATTGTAGCATGTCTTAGTGCTTCATTCTTTTTTATGGCTGAATAATATTTCATGGTACGAATGTACCACATTTTGTTTATCCATCCGTTAGCTGATAGACATTTGGGTTGTTTCCATCTTCGGTCTAGTGTGAATAGTACTGCTATAAACATTCATCTACCAGTTTCTGTGTGGACATCTGTTTTCATTTCTCTTGAATATATACCTAGGAGTAGAATATGGTAACTCCGTGGTTAACCGTTTGAGGAACTGCCGGACTGTTTTCCAAAGTGGCTGCAACATCTTTGATTTTTAAAGGTGTTTGAGATGTTACACGTCTCTTCTTAATTTCAAATAGTCGGAATGGAGGGTGGATACAAGAATGTTCCAGTGCCTGACAGCTGCCAATGACCCTGACGCTGTGGGGCCAAGCTCTTGGCAGTGAGGCAGAGGTGCCTGGGGAAGCCAAGGCCAATAAGAGCAAACAGAGGGTGTGTCAAAGAGAATGCAGCTGAACTCACAATTCCACCAATGTCTGGTGCAGCCTGGGATATTGGATACTAGGAAGGGTTTTTCAGTCAAACCCGTTCTCTGAGGCTGAGCCTAAACAGCATCAAGTGAAGTGGAATTTGATCCACGTAGACAGCCGATCAGTACCATTTTGGCCGGGATTATTTGTTTGGATGTCTCCAATGATGGAATCAACTGGATAATTGCCAAATCTCTTCTCAGTTGTGCTCCCCCAGCAACTGGTACAGGATGGGGTGGGAGCCTCCAAGGACAAGCCAGATTAGAGAATTAACACATACTCACTACCCGGTGGACCCAGGGGATTGCCCATTTAATCAGGGATGGGACTTGAGGTGCTGGGTTCCAGGGATGTGGGCGGTGTATGAACCTCAGGCCTCTTGGCTTCACAAGTGGGAAACACAACAGCAATGCAGCCTGTGTCTCCCCAAGTACCTCTGCAGGCCAGCAAGTGAGGTAGAGCCTGAAAACCTGTCCAGGGGAGATGCCCCAGTTCTTCTCCTACTCACTGTGGTCAGGGTGCTGAGGATATCACACGGTCTCATCTCGAAACCGGAGTCCTCGGGAGGTACAAACGGTTAGGCATTCAACTACTTGCCAAAACGTGCATCAGAAGAAAGGCCTGGCCATCTGCTTCTGAAGAGTCACAGCCTTGAAAACCTGTGGAGCAGTTAGTTCCACTCTGCACACATGGGGACGCCACCATGAGTCAGAAACAACTTGGAAACTTTTTTAAATCTCTAAACAATTGTTTTGTGGGGAGATGAGGTGCAATTAATTTTTGTAGGGCCAAAAAAGACTTTAAAAAGGCTGTGAAAAAACAGAGAAGGAGGTCTCTTTTCTCTGACCTGCTCCTCAGGGCAGTTGGGGCCCCTGGCTCTCTCACTGGACACTTTGGAACTTGACTCTTCCTCTGACGGTTTTGTGTGTGTCTTGTCTTCTCAACCAGGATACACCTTCTTCAAGAGCATGATTCTCTTGTCTTCTCGGCGTCTAGCAGACTGTCTGGTCCATAACCAGTGCACACTGAAGCCGGCTGGTCAATTGCTTGATTCAGTAAGGATTTATTGAGCACTTACTATGGGCTTGTAGGCTGTGAAGAGGGCAACGCTGGTCAAACCTAGTCGATGAAGAGCCCCCAGTTTCCTGGGGTGACAAATGATCCAGGGCATCATGGTAAGAGGGATAACAGTTTTGAAGGGAAGCTTTATGGGGGCACAGAACGGTGTTGGGGACCAACAGACGCTCACCAGCTGGAGCCCTGAGAGGGGTGAGGAAGTGAGGGGGTTGTTGTTAGTCCCATTTTATAGATGAGAAAACTGAGGTTTGAAGAGATTAAATGACCTATTCAAGGTCAGTGGCCCCGCTAGGGGAGTGCAGCCCCTGACACCATCACAGGGGGTGACACCAAAATGACCGCAGGGTCTGGGACTGTGGGGGGCAGACGGGCACTGGTGGGGGAGGTATCTCAAGGAGTGGTGTCACTAGGGTTGGTATCACCTGTCACCCAGTGTGGTAGCTCATCACTCCCATTTCCACCACACCCAGCCGGGCCATGGGGTCTGCCATTGGGTGGAGAGGTGGGTCTCCGCCTTGGCCAATGGGTGGAGCTTTGGGGAACTGAGGGGGAGGGGCAAGGGCAGGGCTTTGCTGGCTGGCCCCATCCACCCTGGGTGGGGAGGGGGGTGACATCATGAGTTACTGTACAGGGTGACACCAACCTTAGTGACACCACTGCTCAAGGTCATACTACGAGCAAACCACTGCTCAAGGTCATACTACGAGCAAGAGTCAGAGCTGGAGTTCAGACTCGGGTTTGCTGACTCCCTTTACCCCTCAGAACTGGCCCTCTCTGAATGAACTGCATCCTTGACCTTCAGAGTTGGGGCAAGGGCATCGGTTGTCTGGATAGGGTGGGCATCTCGGACTTGGGTCCTGCGCGGTGAGCATGTGCAGAAGGGTTTGCTAGCTTCACACAGTGCTGTTTTAGATTTAGACCGTTATTTAAAAATCAGGACTTCTTGTGTGAAGATTCGGATCTCTGGCTCTCCTTTAAACAGCTGGAGCCCCGTACAGCTGCTGCCCTGACACGGGCATACTCGCCTTCTCCGCTCCTTGTCTGGCCTCTTCAGACACTTGGATCTGCAGCCCTGGGGTGGAGGCAGCAGAATGCTGACCCCTTTTCCCAGTCTGCTCCCTGGATGGTGTTGATGGGTATATTCAGGAAGGAGCACTGGACAGAGAGCTGGTAATTTTGGGCCCCTGTTCCAGCTCTGTGGTCGTGGGCAGCTCACTTTGTCTCTTCAAACTGCAGTTCGCTCACTGCTAAACGGAGCCATACGTCTGCTGTGTGCAGCTCACCCTGCTTCTCTGTGGTCGAGACAGGCAGTGGATGCCCTTTATGTGCTGTGGGCTGAGAATATGGACAGGCAGAGCCGTTGTGATGACTGAGTGGCTGGGATCTCTGACGGTGGGTGCTGCAGAAAGATGGGGTGCCTTCCTGAGCCACCTGGGCCCTGGGCCAGTCCACCTTCAAGCAGAGCACCTGTAAGTGGTTGTCAGTGAATGTGGGCAGGCCCCCAGTGCACACCCAGCAACTGGTCCAATGACCCAAGTCTTTGCCTTCATTCAGATCCACTCGGAAACCGCTGCCCGGGCAGGGGTGGGGTACAGAGGCTCCCAGAGACCTTTGTCAAGAGGCTGTTGGTCCCTGCACACAGGGCCTGGCCCCGAGGGTACGGGACGGGTCCACCTGTACGTGGCCTGTGCTGGCAGGGAGAGCGGGCTCCGTGTCGGCCTGTCCATTTGAGCTCCGCTCTGTGTGAGTCCTGCAGCGGCAATTGCCCTCAAACCATTTCTGCTGGCCTCTGCTCCCAGGAACTTCTGCTTTGTCGTTTAAAATAGTTGGCAAACTTCAGATTTAGCCGAGTGTCAGAGCAGTTTATTTGGTCTGCAGGCATTTTTGTTTTTAAAATTCATGACAAGTTCCTTGCAACATGCTTTATTATATTTTTACCACCCGTTCTACCTTGGGGGTGGTTTTAAAATCTGGGACTACCTATCTGTCTTTTTTTTTTCTTTTAAAGTTTCCTTATTTTGCCATTTATATGTGTCTTGCAAACACACACACAGTGTAGATTTAAATATAGATATATATATAAATATATTATGAATTATAAATAAAAAAAGTACAGATATACATCCACACTTCTCCCCCCCCCCCCCCACCCCATGGCTTGATTGGCTTTGAACTGCGGTTGTAATGTTGAAGGTGTATGTTTTGCCAGGCTAATTGGAGGTTTAAATGATAAATTTGTAAAACAAATAAATACTTGGAAAACACTTTGCCAGTGTAAAGTGCTATCTCTGTGAACATTAATAGCAAAAAATATATCACAAGATCTAACCCTTGAAGGAAAAATGCATTTTGAAAGCTTTACACCTTCTTTCATCTTCCAGTGGACTGGGAAAATAGGGTGCCCATTTTTCAGATAGAATAGTCAAGTCTCTGCATGGATACTCAAAGAGGGTAGCTGAGGAGTCGGCAGTGGAAGTGGGGCTCCATCCTCAACTCAGAACGTTTATGTAATTATCTACAGTATCTCTTCTGTGTCAACCCACACAAGGACTGAGACATATTTATACACTTGTATTCCGTTTCCAAGGAGGCCTGGTGGTGCAGTGGTACTCGGCTTCTAACTGAAAGGTAGGCTGTTGGAACTCATCAGTAGCTCTGCGGGACGAAAGACCTGGTGATCTGCTCCCATGAAGATTACAGCCTAGGAAACCTAGGGGCAGTTCAACTCTGTCCTATAGGGTCACTGAGTCAGAATTGACTTGACGGCACACAACAACATTCTGTGTCTTTTCTTTAAAAATATAAGTACCTTGAGCACATGTTTAATGATGGCATCATTGGATCCATCTATGCCTGCAGCTTGCCCTTTCCAGTTATGTGAGCCAATAAATTATTTTTAGGATTCTGTTACTTGAAACCAAACCAAAACAAAGGAATGGGGGGGGGGGGGGAAGCCCTAAAACACAAAAAAACAACCTATGTATCGGAGTTCTGCTTTTTAACATATTATATATTTAAATTTGACATAAATGAGAGTATAGCCCCTGGACACCCTTTCAGCTCAGCAATGAAGTCACTCCTGAGGTTCACCCTTCAGCCAAAGATTAGACAGGCCCGTAAAACAAAACAAGACTAAAGGGACATGCCAATGCTGGGGACAAGGACAAGAAGGCAGGAGGGGACTGGAAAGCTGGTAACGGGGAACTCAGGGTCAAGAAGGGGAGAGTGCTGACATGTCATGGGGTTGGCAAACAATGTCACAAAATAATACATGTATTAACTGTTTAGTGAGAAACCAATTTGCTCTAAAATAAATAAATGAATTTGACATAAAAATGTGAGGTGGGTATTATCATCTTTTTTTTCCTAATAGATGAGAAAACAGATATCTGTGAGGAGTATCCTGTTGCCTGTAAAACCAGGCCAACAGATGTACAAGACTAAAAAGAAATTAAGCTTCTTTTGGGAGAAATAAAAAAGTCAATCTAAAACACACTGGGTACATTTTACCTATTTTCATTTTCCATAATATCACTGGAAACTATGTATTTGGGTCCTTGAGGTAGTGCTGTATTGTGTCCCTGTTGCTGAGAATTTCAAGAAGGATTTTATCTGTGGTGTCGAGTTATTGATCTTCTCTTTATTGCCTCTGAAATGGGAAGCTTCCCGAGGGCAGCCAGGAAGCCCCCTATGTCCCCTGTGGGCGCCTGCTGTTCCTGTTTCGAAGTGAGGCCTATATTACTGCGTGGCTGGTACCGGGACAAGTAGAGTGATGTGCGTAGGGGGAATTTGCAGATTATGTCCTGGGCGTTGCAGGGGTCAACAACGTGGGCTTTGGTGTCACAAAACCTAATGTAAGCAAGTCATTTGACCTCTTCAAGCATTAATTCTCCCATCTATAATTGGGAATACTATGCTTGGTAGTACGTGACCAGTAAATGGTAATTCTTCCAAAGTTCGATAAAATAAATCTGAGATCCACTCTATTTTAAAGTCTTATTGTGGAGATTCAGTGTTCATTAGCACATTAAACACTTGGAAGAGTTCCTCAATAAAGAAAACGGATTGATTTTATTTATCCCAGTGCTTCCAAATCGGACTTGAGCATAAAACTTTTTTCTCCTCTGCTGTTTTCCTACAGAATTCGGTGGGGTCCCACGGAACACACTTTGAGAAACCCCAGGGGTGTCCCCTTTAGCTATTGAGGGGGATTCATTAGGCCACCACTAGGGGGTGTGCCAGCCAAGTTTTCTGATTCTGAGTCAGAAAAGAGGGCTCCTCTGGGCTTCCAAAGAATAAAGCTGAAAGCTCCAGTGGGGAAAAAGGGGGGCCAAAATGCCAATGTTTCCCGGAGAAAAGAGACGTAGTCACAGCACGGGGAAAGACGGGAGAACTTTGGTGGTCCTTCTTTCCTGTTAATATGTGCAAATGGCCGACACTTGGATCATGAGGCAGCAGGGACCCCAGAGAGACTGGAATGGGAGGTGTGGTCTGAAGGTGGGGTGCAGGTATCAGGGCGGAGAGCCCGGGGCCCAGTCCACAGCAGAGGGGAGGGGCGGCGAAAAGACTGACGTTTTCCAGGATTTTTGGTTTCTATTTTTTTTTTTTTTAATTTCTAATAGGAAGACCTTTCTTTTTCTCGGTATGTGTCTATATATATGTGTGTATGTTTACATCTGCATCTGTGTATATTAATATATATTTAATAAGTACATATTTTCTGTGAGTGTGCATGTGTATGTTTGTGAGTGTGCCTGTTTGAGTGTGCATGTTTGTGTGTGCCTGTTTG
This sequence comes from Loxodonta africana, assembly GCF_030014295.1. Taxonomy (NCBI): domain Eukaryota; kingdom Metazoa; phylum Chordata; class Mammalia; order Proboscidea; family Elephantidae; genus Loxodonta; species Loxodonta africana. Next base: position 63,832,078 of record NC_087366.1, on the reverse strand, counting down.
AGTGTGCATGTTTGTGTGTGCCTGTTTGAGTGTGCCTGTTTGTGTGTGAGTGAACTAGGGATGTGGAGCTGGATGTGGACACTGAACCCCAGATGATAAATACATTCATAGCAGAGAATTTGGAAGATTCAGAAAAGAAAAACAAAAAAAAATCACTTGCAACCAGACACCTCTCCCCCAGTAATACTTTGAGGTATGTAGGGGGTGTATTTGGGTATTGGAGGGAGCACATATTGGCTAGGGTTCTTTTAGGTACAAGTGACAGAAGTCCAACTCAGACTGCTTAGGTACAAAGGAGGATTTATTATAAGGATGGGGAGTTGCCTGCTCGGGGAACCCAAGGGCAGGTGTGGGGACAGGCCTCAGGGTTACTGGAACAGGAGAGACTTGTGTGCTCTCAGGGCATGCTCTCTGACTCTTGTTTTTTCCTCTGTGCTTTGCCCCCTTCTGCCTCTTCTCTTGTGGGTTGGCTGCGGGGGCCTCCAGCTCACAGGAAGGACACGTGTGGATGTATCTGCAACCCCCGGGCACCCTATCCTTTCATTTCTGCTGCTGGAAAGAGGCAGATTCCCTCTGTTCCAATCCCAGAATTACTGGGGAAGGAGAGGATTGGGTAGGATAGCCACCCTGGACCAATCAACTCTGGCCAGGAGTAGGCACAGTGTGCCGAATGTGGCAGCTCTGTGCGTGTGTGAAACTCCCAGGAAAGCTGGAGGCAGGAGGTGGGAGGGGGAAGACGCCATCGGCAGACAGGACAGCTCTAGTGCTGTACGTATTCTCCGTGTTTACACCTGAGATGCGACAGTATGTGAATGTATCCTGCTTCTGTCCAGACATGGTGTCATCAACATTTCTCTAGTCCTCAAACTCTTCCTAAATAGCATTTAAACTACTGCATTTTATTCAGTTATTTGGATTTGCTTAGCAAATTCCCAGTTGTTGGATATTCAAGTTGTTTCCATTTTTTGGCTATTATTAGTAGGAAGGCCGAGATGAAAGGGAACTTTCCTGACTCCATTCAAGGGTTAGATGCATTATCGTGAATAAAAATAAATAGGATCTGGTACCGCAGCCCCCCCGCCCCATTGCAGTGTTGATGCAAACTGTCCTGGATCCCACTTTTCCCTTCTACCCTTCCCCAAAGTGAAAAAGGGCAGCCGGAGTTGATGGTTGGGCAGTGTGGAGGCAAGGGGGCAGGCAGGAGGACAGGTACGGTGGTCCTCTGGGGTCTTGGGACTGCGTATTTCCTCATTTTCCTTCTGGAAACAGATCTGGGTGAAGTGAATCACCTGTGGGTGAAGCCTTTACCCAGTAACAGAAGAGGTCAACATGCCCAAAGCTAGGTGTCTCACAAGTAAAACTAATTCTTCAGATTGGGCTGGGAGAGTTGAATGCAGGAAACTCCAGAAATGGCGAGAATTAGAAGAAAGTAAAGGACTGTGCTTGGGGGACCTGAGCAAAGGCTGGCCCCTCAGTTTGTGCAAAGTTGACAACCATCTGCTTTGGGGGCAAACAAGGGTCACCCAGCCCCTAATCTTGCCACGTTGTCCTCTGCGAAGGTCAGTCTTAGGACCTCGGTGGTGGTCAATGTCCCATGATTTTACCAAGTCGGAGTTAAATATTTGCTCAGGTCGAAAAGTGGCTTTAAAGGTCCTTTGTGGAATGGTGAGATTTCTGAAACCTGGGGGTCAGTGGGTGTTTTTAGTGGCGAGCAAAGAATTCCTGAATGTGATAACCTTTCCTCCTCACTGGAGAGAGTTGAGACTATTTTAAGGAAGATTGTTGATGCTGCTGGAAGGGGCAGTGAAGGGACTAACAACCATGACTGACTCTGCCAGGCACTTTATACATAGTCCATCTTTTTGAGGTTTTAAATGTGGATATCCTAAACCATCCTCTCTGTGCTGCTTTGGGCATTCAGAGTTGGTGTATTATTTCAGGTGATCCGTATTTTGGGGGGAAGGTTCAGAACGTCCTCTGCTGTTGTTTTCCTGTGTTTTCTGTTACTTTCTATTTGTGGAATACTTCGGTTTTTATTAGATATTCCAGTTCCTTGCATCCTGGAGCGGCTCCAGCTGATGTTTTATCTTTCTTATTTGTTTTGAATAATAATAAGTGGATAATAACACTAAGCGCTGTGACTCTGGGAGGTGGAATATTTCTCAAGCGAGGGCTCTATTCAATTTTGTTTTGGAAACTGCTGAAATCACTCAGAGCAAGAGGGCTAGAAGGCACCAGGTTTTTGCCTGGGGGTAGGGAGATAGGCAGTGAGAATATTCTCGCTAAATTTGGGAGGAAGGGGGTCAGATGCCTGACTGATACTCATCTCTATGGTGAGGCCATGCTTCTAAGCTTGAGAGCATTTGGCCAATCTTCCTTGAATGTATAGGAAAACCCCATTCATTTGTAATTTTCTAGGTAAAGCTTGGAATTTGGGGACATTGATGGAAGAAGTGTTTGGGAAGTAAAGAACAATGCAAGTTGGATAGTAGAGCAATGTTTAACCCACTTACAAGAACTCAGCCCCTAGCTCTGGTAGGGCACGCCTCTCTGCAACCCCAGGTTAACTGAGGTGTCACCATGTGAGGTTAGCCAGGTGTGCTGTTTCAGACAGACGCACTGCACTTCCTACAAGACAACCCCAGGTTAACTGAGGCTTTGCCATGTGAGGTTAGCCAGGTGTGCTGTTTCAGACAGACAAACTGCACTTCCTACAAGACAACCCCAGCTGTGACTTTCTCCTAATTCACATCTAAGGAAGTAAAACTGCATTTAGCAAAATAATGACAGCATTCTCTACAAAAATTGACTTTGTTCGAAGAATTATAACAAGTCATTTAATCTTTTTGTGCCTTAGTTTCCTCATTGTTAAAGTAGGGGATAATAATGGGTCCTTGTCGTGGGACTGCTGGGAAGGTTAACTAATTAATGTGAACTGGTCAGAACAGTGCCTGGCACAAAGTGCATGATCCATTAATGATATCTATCATCTATCTGTCTATCATCTACCTACCTACCCACCTATCTATGTGATGGGCAGATACATAGTAGCTGTTCGATGAATTGTGTTGATGTTTTACTCATATCCATATAGTAATCAGGAGTCAAAAGGTTAACATGCTTGACTGCTAAACAAAGGTTAGAGGTTGGAGTCCACTCAGAGGCACCCTGAAAGAAAGGCTTGGCAATCTACATTCAAAAAAATTAGTCACTGAAAATCCTATGGAGTGCAGTTGTATTCCGACACACATGGAGTCTCCTTGAGTTGGAGCTGACTCAGGGGCACCTGGTTTTACATAACAACGAGCTTGTGTTCCCCAAGCAGATGGCGGTGGTAGTGCGGAAAGTTTGAAGGGGTGTTGGAAAAGAGGAAACTGACATCTACTTAATTCAAACTACATGCCTGCTACTTCATCACCATTATTTTATTATTTCGTAAATAATAAATATTTATACTGAGCTTTTTTTTCCTTCCTACATTGCCATTGAGTCTATCCAACTCACAGCGACCCTATCGGACAGAGTGGAACTGCCCCACAGGGTTTCCAAGGCTGTAAATCTTTATGGAAGCAGACGGCCACATCTTTCTCCTGCGGAGCAGCGGGTGGGTTTGAACCGCTGACCGCTGCGTCAGCAGGGCTCTGCTAAGTGAGTGCCTACTGAGAAAGCACAGAGAGCGTCGACTCCTTTAGAGCCCAGGAGAAGGGCAGGGTCTTGCCAAGCAGGGGCAGCGTGGGTGCCGGAGCCAGGCTCGAACCCACAGCCCTGCCTCACAACCCTGCCTCCCACGTCCGACCAGGGCTCTGCACCCACAGAGCAGCTGCCTCCTTCCCTCTGCAGAAGGCCAAGCTCAGGGAGTCATGTGGGAACCCACGGAACCAAGGGGTCTTAGGTCACTTTGGAAGGTGGATCCTAAAAAGGAGGCTAGAACTCTGTCGGCGGCCAGCACGGGGGGAAACGTGGCAGGGGCCACCTGGCAGGATCTTAGCAGGTCTGGGCTGTTGTGCTCAGAGGGCCCGGGCGTCCGACTTCCGGCCAGGCCCTGCCGAGGGGGCCCGGGCGTCCGACTTCCGGCCAGGCCCTGTGAGATGGTCCCGGTGTCCGACTTCCGGCCAGGCCCTGTGAGATGGTCCCGGTGTCCGACTTCCGGCCAGGCCCTGTGAGATGGTCCCGGTGTCCGACTTCCGGCCAGCCCCCGCCGAGAGGGCCCGGGCGTCCGACTTCCGGCCAGGCCCTGTGAGATGGTCTCGGTGTCCGACTTCTGGCCAGCCCCCGCCGAGAGGGCCCGGGCGTCCGACTTCCGGCCAGCACCTGCTAAGATGGTCCCGGTGTCCGACTTCCGGCCAGCCCCTGCCGAGAGGGCCCCGGTGTCCGACTTCCGGCCAGGCCCTGTGAGATGGTCTCGGTGTCCGACTTCTGGCCAGCCCCCGCCGAGAGGGCCCGGGCGTCCGACTTCCGGCCAGCACCTGCTAAGATGGTCCCGGTGTCCGACTTCCGGCCAGCCCCTGCCGAGAGGGCCCCGGTGTCCGACTTCCGGCCAGGCCCTGTGAGATGGTCCTGGTGTCCGACTTCCGGCCAGCCCCTGTCGAGATGGCCCTGGTGTCCGACTTCCGGCCAGCCCCTGCCGAGAGGGCCCCGGTGTCCGACTTCCGGCCAGCCCCTGTGAGATGGTCCTGGTGTCCGACTTCTGGCCAGCCCCCGCCGAGAGGGCCCGGGCGTCCGACTTCCGGCCAGCACCTGCCGAAAGAGTCCCGGTGTCCGACTTCCGGCCAGCCCCTGCCGAGAGGGCCCCGGTGTCCGACTTCCGGCCAGGCCCTGTGAGATGGTCTCGGTGTCCGACTTCTGGCCAGCCCCCGCCGAGAGGGCCCGGGCGTCCGACTTCCGGCCAGCACCTGCCGAAAGGGTCCCGGTGTCCGACTTCCGGCCAGCCCCTGCCGAGAGGGCCCCGGTGTCCGACTTCCGGCCAGGCCCTGTGAGATGGTCCTGGTGTCCGACTTCCGGCCAGCCCTTGTCGAGATGGCCCTCGTGTCCGACTTCCGGCCAGCCCCTGCCGAGAGGGCCCCGGTATCCGACTTCCGGCCAGCCCCTGTGAGATGGTCCTGGTGTCCGACTTCCGGCCATCCCCCGCCGAGAGGGCCCGGGTGTCCGACTTCCGGCCAGCACCTGCTAAGATGGTCCTGGTGTCCGACTTCTGGCCAGCACCTGCCGAGATGGTCCCGGTGTCCGACTTCCGGCCAGCACCTGCCGAGATGGCCCTGGTGTCCGACTTCTGGCCAGCCTCTTGTCTTTTCTGAGCTCCGGACTTTGACTCACTTACTTTGTCATGTCATCAGGAAAGATCAATGGCTACAGAAGGTCATGATGTTTGGTAAAGTAGACGGTTAGTGAAAACAAGGGAAACCCTCCATGAGATGGATTGACATGGTGGCGGCAACAATGGACTCAGACACCAACCGCCGTGAGAATGGCTCAGGGCCGGGCGTGTTTCCTTCTGTCACACGACGGTTGCTGAGCCAGAGCTACCTGGATGACCACTGACTGCAGCAACATCTCGTTCGTCTGAAATGCTGACAATAGCGTCGACCATGCAGGACTGTTAAAGGGTTAGAATAATACCTAAAAGTGCGCCAGGTGGTGCTTGGTACACAGTCGGCGCCCACCAAACAGGACCCCATCCTTATCCTTGGTAATCACCCTGGCTCCCTCCTTGCCATTTTGCGTTTTTTGTTTTTTTTTTTGGCAGCTTCCTTCCACGGTGTCAGCAGGAACCAGGCCCACCATTTGGAGGGAAGCACAAAGGGAATGTGCAGGGGGGCAGTGACCGGGTGCTAGCACCAGGGAAGCGATGGTTTCCTGCTCTTTCCCCTCCTTGTCTGAATGTAAAGCTCCCTGTCTCCATGCCCACAGCCCGGCTTGGGCAGGACGCTCTGGAGTCCCTCCTCCCGTGGTGTCCTGCGTTCATCTTCCCCTTCTTTGCCCCCACGTTATCGTCAAGCCCATCTGTGCCGTGGGGTCTTAGAGGAGACCATTTCCAGTCCCAGCAAGGCTCTTGGATCTGCCAGATTAGGCTGCCTGGCTTGGCGGAGGGATCACAGAAAATTGTCATGACAACTCCCTGTGCTGAGGCAGTGCTTCTGCAAAGCGCTTTCTTAGCTTTTGGCCCTCGGAATGGTGGAATAGTCACGATGGGGCAGGGAGCTACCTGGAGCAAGCTGGCTTCCTGGGAAGGTGGGACGGGGGTCGGGGGTGGCCCAGCAATGAATATGTTTGAAGAGTGAAGAGTCGGAAGCAAGATGGTGGCATTCCGATGTATTTAAAATTCTGTAAGCTTAGGGGTGGGAAGTCAGGGACTGGGTGTGCCCTGGTAAGGCTTGGAAACGGTTTTGGTAGCACAGTGTGGATTTTTCTGTTCTCTTTTCTCTTCTCCCGCTCTTCTGAGCATTGCTTTCCTCTCCTCCTTAGCTGGGCACTTATGGAGCCACCGTATGCTGTACCACTGAGTCCATCCATTTATCTGATCTGGTTCCCAATGTGTGATTTAGTGGTGCTGGGTGCCCTGCGTGCGGGTGGGGGGTGGTGGGTATGGGGGAAGAAATAAGAAAACGCTTCATCTGCTATAATGCACCTTAAAAGCACGCCCGTCCACGTTGCTGGAGGTGTCAGCTGGGTCCTGCCTACAGTTATGTCAAACAAAGTGTGCTGCAAACTGCCAACTCTCCCTTTGTGCTGTGACACCGAGAGCTGCCAAAAGATATTAAAAAGCACACATGAGCTAGGTGATGGCAGCTGTAACTAAGTTACTGCCTGGCAGCTGCAGCGCCGCCTCACTGCTGCTGGCCGCCTTTGTCGCCGGTTCTCATTTGTTTGCCCTTTCTCTAGCCACCGTGAGCACCAAGCCGCCCTGGCCGAGCTGGCCCTCAGCCCCCTGGTGCCCGCAGAAGAGGAGGCTTGCAGAGAGAGCAGCGTGGAGAGACACCCGCCTGCAGCTCCTGGGAGAAGTTGTATTTCTCTTGGCCGGGCCCCAAGCCGGGTTTTGCATCGGTCAGCTCGACTCCGAGGAACCTTGGCTGCATGGATGGCACGGAGGCCAGCACGCACACCCAGGCACATGCACAAAATGCAGGTTTTTGTGTTTGCAGGGGTGGCTTTTTTCTTTCCCTTCCATGTTGGCTCTGAGTGAACTAGAACAATATCGCCAGCTCCAAGCCCTGCCAGTCCTACATCTGCTGCCTGAAACCTCCAGCAAATAAGAACGCGATGGGCTGTTTAACCAACACTTAGAATATACACACTTTTCAGCCTGTCTTCGCCCAGGCTGCCTGGGCTCGGGGATCTGGAGGCTGGTGGCAAAGGGTGAGAGATAAGGGGCTAATGATCCCTGTGGGCGTCTGTTTCGGAAGCCCCTTCCCTGGCATGCTCATCTGCGGCACGAAATCCTTTTCATTGTCATGGGAAGGTGTCTGTACCGAGCTGGCTTGTTGTATTCTTCTGTTGAGTTTGGTCTTTTCAGCTGTCTGCTAAATAATTCATACAGATCATGAAAGTAATATTTCTGGGATGTAGGGGGTTCCATTTTTCCAATTCCCTTTTACTCCATCTTTTCTGGGTTTTTTTTTTTTGAAGTGGTTGTAGGGAGAACTTGGCAGGCGTGGCCTGGGTGTTTGATAGTACCTTCTGTCTTTCCTTTCACCTCTCCAGCTCAGGCTGGAAGGACAGGAGGGGTTGCTGACCTTCAGCAGGCCAAGTAAAGGTCAAGGCCGAGGTTTGCGTTTGGTTTTTTTTTTTTCTTTTCATCTCAGCGTTTTGCCAGCAAATGAATTTGAAGGCACAGGGCTTGTTTGTTGCTGTGCTAGGGGCCGTCAGAGGCACTTTCCTGCTGGGGGGGTGTGGGGGCACTTTCCTTGTCATTTTCCCCAAATGCTTGCCCAGTGCCTCGCCTGGGACTTGGCCCCTGGTAGATACTCGCTGAGTGTCTGGAACAGTGGGTTGAGCTGAGGCCGTTCTGGAGGGCAGGGCAGGGGCCAGGACTCAGCGTTTTTAACCTCTGCTGTAGTCACCAAGTCGGTCAAGGAATCGGTCCGGCCGTTTTGTGTATTTTCACATGTCCGGTGGGTATTTAGGCTTTGTCAACGCGAAAGCAAGCCTCTTGCTCGGGAGTAAGCAAACCGGAAGAGTTGCCCCACGTCGACTCTGACTCATGACGACCCCGACCCGCGACGACCCCGACGCTCGACGACCCCGACCCGCGACGACCCCGACCCGCGACGACCCCGACCCGCGACGACCCCGACGCGCGACGACCCCGACCCGCGACGACCCCACGTGTGTTAGAGCGAGACTGTGCTCCCTCGGGTTTTCACTGGCTGGTTTTTCAGAAGATAGCCGGGACTTTCTTCTTAGGAGCCTTTGGGTGAACTTGAATCTGTGACCTAAACATGTTAACCTTTTGTACCACCCAGGGACCCCAGGATACGCAGATCCTCCCTATTCCAGCCCTGCAGAGACTGGGCTCTGGGTCCCACTGAGCTCAGACGCCACTTTCCTCACTGGATTCTGATGGCCTATTTGTAACACTTAACAAACAAACAAAAAAAAAACCTTGTTGCCATCGTGAAGCTGTTTCCAACTCATAGCGACCCCTTAGGACAGAGCAGAACCGTTCCGTAAGGTTTCCACGAGCGGCTGGTGGATTCGAACTGCTGACCTTTTTTTGGTTAGCAGCTGAGCTCTTAACCACTGCGCCACCAACTACACTAAAAGTTCCCGGGAGTGGGACCAGGTCTGCCTGGTTCACCACTGCGTGCCCAGCACCGAAAACAACATTGTGTGTTGCAGGTGTCCCCTGAGTGCTGAGTGAACGCAAGGAAAGACTTTCTGTAACTGAAACAGGTGTCAGGTGCACCTTTCCTGAAGATACCAGGCGAGAGGGACGTTTCTCCAACCCCACCTGTCCCAGCTCTCAGCGACTCCACGTCCAGGCACTGTGGCCTGCGTAAGGTCCTTCGCTCACATGGGCCACTGGGAAGGCCATCTCCCACGGCAGTTAAGATGCGGGCTCTGTAGGAAATATGTGTCCACTTACTGGCTGTGTGACTGGGACAAACATTTCATATCTTGAGGCTCATCGATGTCCCTGTAAAACTTATACCTTCCTCATAGAATTATTGGGAGGATTAAATAATATAAAAATATAAATGCTTAGTGCAGTGCTTGGCACACAGAAAAACCGCAAAGATTAGAGAGACGTTTTCTCAGGTATTTGCAGTCTAGGTGGAGGAGGGTGCACGGCTGGGGGAGACGTGGGTATGAGAGACTGGGGAATCGTTGCACCCGTGTTGGGAAAGGACTGGAGATTTTCTAGATGAGTCCTGGAAAGATTATGGAGGAGGTGGGATTTCAGGAGTCTTGAGTGATGGTTGAGCGACCTTTGGAGGGTCGAGGTAAGGGGAGACCTTTCTGATCTGAGGTACAGCCAAAGGAAGGTTTGGAGGGGGAGAATGGGCCGTTTATCATGGGCCGACTGTGTGAGGACCCTCACAGCTGCCCCTGATGCGCTTCTCACCTCTCCTGCTCCTTGGGTAGCTCTACCCTGTTCTACAGGTGAGGAAACCAAGGGGAGGTCAGCTAGCCTTGACTTCACCTGCACGCTGCCGGGCATTTACACTTATTCTCTCACAGTCCTCACAACAATCCTTTTACATAGCTGAGGAAATTGAAGCAGAGAGGTACTAAGTGACTGCCTCAAAGTCATACAGCCAGGGGTGCTGCAACAGGGATTTTAAACCCAGGCAGGCCCACCTCTGAGCCTGCACTTTGCCTGGAGAAATGACGGGTCTGATCTGAATTGTCAGGACTAAGATTTCAACTGGGCTCTTCCTGGATTCCCAACCTTTCCATTATGTATTGCTGTCCCGGAGGCCGGCAGCAGCAGCAATGGAAGTCAGAGGGCAGGAGGTGATGACAGGTAAGTTAGCACAGGGGGAGAGTTCTGGCCCTGCAGGTGGGGTGGGCAGCAGCAGGTGGGCACAGGAGAACTAACATGGTGCTTGCAGGAGAAAGTGACCGCTAGTCTTCGCATAATGGTACCATTATTATCCCCATTTTACAGATGAGGAAACTGAGTCACAGAGGGTCTAAAAAAGTGGTTGGGCCCATACAGCTAAGTAGCAAAGCCAAGAGATGAACACAGGTGGTCTGGCTCCCGTACCCATCCTCCTAACTATTATACCAGGCTGCCTTTAGTTGAGATTGGATGATATTGTTTGCTAACATTGACCTGGAGGCGGTTCTGTAGGCAAAATAAACAAGACAGAGGGAAAGGATTTCGTCCCCTCACTGGATGAGGATTTTACAGAGTGGGTATCTGTAGACTGTATATGAGCCCCGTGTCAGAAAAGCTGGTGAATTATGGGCCTGGGTACTGCGTCAGGAGGTATCTTCCTTTTTAGCTAAATAATAAATTTAGCTGAATAGTTTTTTTTTTTTTTTAAGTGGTGGTAAATATGTAACAAGTTGTTTACCTTTCCAACATCCTTCACATATACAATTCAGTGATGTTATGGATTGAATTGTGTCTTCCAAAAATATACGTTATAAAACCTCACCTGTATACCTGGGGTATTGGTGAGGAATAGTGAATGTACCTCGGACTGCCAAAAGAACGAACAAACCTGTCTTGGAAGGAGTACAATCTTAGAAGCAAGGATGGCGGGACTTCGTCTCACGTACTTAGGACATGTTGTCAGGAGGGATCTAGTCCCTGGAGAAGGACATCATGCTTGTAAATTAGATGGTCAGCAAAAACAGGGAAGACACTCGGGGAGGTGGATTGACACAGTGGCTGCAACAGCGGGCTCAAGCATAACAGCGATTGTGAGGGTGGCGCAGGAACCGGTGGGGTTTTCTGTTGCGCGTAGGGTCACTGAGTCGGAACTGACTCGACGGCACCTACAACAGCAGCATACCTGTGGATGGTGCCCCGGTGGCTCAGTGGTTAAGCGCTCAGCCGTTAGCCAAAAAAAGGTCGGCAGTTGGAATCCACCAGCTGCTCCTTGGAAACCCGATGGGGCAGTTGTGCTCCGCCCAGCAGGGTCGCTGTGGGTTGGAAGCGCCAACAGCGGCTTTGGTTTTGTGTGCCTGTGGATGTGATTCCGTTTGCGTAGGTTGTGTCTTGATCCATTGACCTTTGAGATATAAATGAGCAGATTAGGCAAAGAAGCACAGATGGGGGAGTCAGAGGCCACGCCACGTGAAGATGGCCAAGGAACTGAGGAACGGAAGCTGAAAAGAGTTAAGGACCTTCTCCCAGAGCTGACAGAGAAGGCTTCGCCTAGAGCCAGTGCCCTGAATTTGGACTTCTAGCCTCCTGAACTGTGAGAAAGTAAATTTCTGTTAAAGCCACCCACTTGTGGTATTTCTGTTACAGCCGCACTAAATGACTAAGACAAGTGACATTATTATGTTCGTCGTGTTCAACCATTGCCACTATCTACTTGCACATTTTCCCATCACCTGTAACAGAAGTGCAGAATCCCAAAGCACTGGGTCCCTTTCCACCCTCTCCACCCATCTGGGGTAACCATTGATGAACTTTGATCTCTATATACTTGCCTGGTCTGCAAGTGGGATACACAATGTTTGTCCCTTTTGTGACTGACTTATTTCCCTCAGCATAATGTTCCCAGGGTTCGTCCCTGTTGTAGCATGTGCCAGGACTTTGGTTTTCTTTGTGGCTGAGTAACGTTCCATTGCATGTATAGACCACATTTTGAATAAATAGATTTTTATTTGTAGCAACGGACCTCACCAACCAGGTGAACTGAGATGATAGCTTGGGGGACACCACAAAGAGGCCCCCATTTCACTTCCTCAGACAACTGCAGCTCTCAGTGAGGTATGTGAGCAAGCGTTTTGTTGCTGCTGCTGTTCATAGGCGATGACTTTGGCTGGTGGCCTTTGGTAAGGCATTGTGGTTAAGGGCAGAGTTTGCTGGGGTGTGAATCCACTCAGCTATTTACTAGCTGTCTGACGTGGGCAGGTCGTTTCATCTCTCTCTGTCTCGGTTTCCTTATCTGTGCAGTGTGGATAATAATAGTTCCTCTCTCACAGAGTTGTGATGAAGGTGAAATGAGGGAAGTGCTTAGAGCCATGCTTTACATCATGTTGTTGTCTGGTCCTGTTGAGCTGATTCTGACTGGTAGCAACCCCATGTGACAGAGCTGAACTGCTCCATAGGGTTTTCTTGGCTGTAATCTTTATGGAAGCAGATTACCAATTCTTTCTCCTGCAGATCTGCTGGGGGGGGTTTGAACTGCCAACCTTTCAGTTGGCAATCCAGCACTTAACCATTGAGCCACAAGGGCTTCTTTTTGCACGTCATACCCACTATTATTGTTCTTGGTACTCTTAATGTCTGGTAGCCCTGGCTGTGTAAGTGTTTGTGGCTGACTCACCATGGTGGCAGGTGTGCCTGGTAGCACTCCTGCCACATTGGGGAGAGATGGCACTAGTTCGCATGTGCTCTTTAAGCAGTATCTACATCACTGACGGAAGATAATGGAGGGCTCAGTAGGGATCTAGAATGCAGTGATGGTCTCCCTTAGGGCCCTGTATGGATGGATCTTGGAGCTGGGATCTAACCGGGTGAATAAATGGTGTCTGAATGCTGTACATAAGGACCAGGCTGGAGACTCAGCTGGCTCAGCCCTTCAATCCCGTCTCTGGTTCTTAGTAACTGTAGGAATTGCTTTGGTTTCTCTGGTTTCAGAAGGTGTCACTTTTTTTTTTTTTTTAAAGTCATCTCCATAGACGCTACAGGTTACATCATCAAGTTATGTCATCGAGACCTTTGGGTCAAAATATGGGGAAGGGATCTGAGGCACTCTTGCTTCCTTTTACCCCAGATTAGCTTAGTATTTGCTGTGGGTTGAATTGTGCCCCTCAGAAAGACATCTTGAAGCTTTACCCCTGTGACTGTGAATGTGAGCTTATTTGGAAACAGGGTTTTTGCAGAGGTGACCCAGTTAAAAGATGTCATTAGGTACATGAACTCCCTAAGAGTCCTTTGGGGTCAGGATGGGCCCTAATTCCATGACTGGTGTCCCTGTAAGGAGAGAGAGATTTGGAGACCAGGACACACAGGGAGAACACTGTGTGACGATGGAGGCAGAGGTTGGAGCGATGCAGCTGCAACTCTAGGAACGCCAAAGATTGTCAGCAACGACCAGAAACTAGAAAGAGGCAAGGAAGAATTCCTCCCTAGAGCCTTCAGAGGCAGCATGGTCCTGCCACCATCTTAATTTCAGACTTCTTGGCTCCAGAACTGTGAAAGAATAAATTGCTGTTGTTTTAAGCCATCCAGTTTGTGGTAATCCAAGAAGCTGGACTATCTGAAGAAGAACATGGCATCGGGATTGGAGGAAGACTCATTAACAACCTGCGATATGCAGGTGACACAACACTGCTTATTTTAAGTGAAGAGGACTTGAAACATTTACTGATGAAGATCAAAGACCACAGCCTTCAGTATGGGTTACACGTCAACAGAAAGAAAACAAAAATCCTCACAACTGGACCAATAAGCAACATCATGATAAACAGAGGAAAGATTGAGGTTGTCAAGGATTTCATTTTACTTGGATCCACAATCAACACCCGTGGAAGCAGTAGCCAAGAATCAAAGGACGCATTGCATTGGGCAAATTTGCTATAGAAGACCCCTTTAGATGTCGCTTTGAGCACTAAGGTGCCCTTGACCCAAGTCATGGTGTTTTCAATTGCCTGATGTGCATATAAAAACTGGGCAATGAATAAGGAAGACAGAAGAAGAATTCTTTGTATTATGATGTTGGCAAAGAATATTGAATATACCCATGGACTGCTAAAAGAATGAACAAATCTGTCTTCGAAGAAGTACAACCAGAATGCTCCTTAGAAACAAGGTTGGCGAGATTACATCTCACATACTTTGGACATGTTATCAGAAGGGACCAGTCTCTGAATAAGGACACTGAGCTTGGTACAGTAGAAGGCCAGTGAAAAGAGGAAGACTCTCAAGGAGATGGACTGACACAGTGGCTGCAGCATGGGCTCAAGCATAACAACGATTGTAAGGATGGGTGCAGGACCAGGCAGTGTTTTGTTCTGTAGTACATACGGTCGCCATGAGTTGGAACCAACTCAAGGGCACCTAACAACAACAACAACAACAACAGTTTGAGGCAATTTGTTAAGGCAGGAAATGAATACAACAGTAAGCCAGTAACATTGGAGTACCTACTTTGTGCAATGGGAACCCTGGTGGCGTAGTGGTTAAGAGCTACCGCTGCTAACCAAAGGGTCAGCAGTTCGAATCCACCAGGTGCTCCTTGGACACTATGGGGCAGTCCTACTCTGTCCTTCAGGGTCACTGTGAATTGGAAGCGACTCGATGGCAGTGGGTTTGGTTTTTTTAAAATTTTGTGCAAGGCTCTGGGAATATATTCTGGAGCAGTTGAACACAGTCTCCACAGAGAGCCTCCAGCCCAGTGGGGAGGACAGTGAGATGAGCAGGAAGAAGTTCTGGTAGATGGTAATTCGGGGTAGAGGCGAAGCCCTACTAAGATTTTAGCTGTAGTAAGATTGCTATGGGGACTGCCTGCATTCAGTATATCAGGTTGGCTAATGTTTGAGAGAACCTTAGAGCATTTTGTCTTAATGAGTACACTGTAAAGTTTAGTAAAACCCATAGATATGTTTTTCATGTTTATTACAATTGCTTCTTCCAGTTAATTGTCAGTGGATGATCCACTTTGTAAACGTCCGTGGCCAGTTTTCAATCTCAGGCTGACCTATGCCCACCACTCTGGTTTTCTCCAGTCCCCTGAGCTGCTGTCCCGGGAACCCCACTTTGCACAGCAAATCTGTCCCATTCCACAAACTTTATACAGAGTGAAACTGCTCTGTGCCTGGCCTTGTGCTAGGCCCGGGAATTCAGAAATGATTCAGACACAGCCTGGCTCAGTTCAAAGAACTTACAATCTTTTCCCTAGAAGTTGAGCATAAAGTGATTTTCGTGCATCTGATTGATATCAAATGTATTTATAGGGTTTACTCTATACTACCAAAAAAAAAAAAAAAAAAAAAAAACTAGAACCATTGCCGTCAAGTCACATCCAACTCATGGCGACCCTTGGGACAGAGCAGACCTGCCCCTGGGTTTTCTTGGCTGTAATTTTTACAGAAGCAGATCCCCAGGCCTGTCTTCGGCAGCACCGCTGGGTGGGTTTGAACTGCCAACCTTTAGTAGTTGAGTACAAACCGTTTGTGCCGCTCAGGGACCTTTTGCTATTTAAAGGGACCTTCAAATTCAGTGGAAACCCTGGTGGCATAGTGGTTAAGAGCTACGGCTGCTAACCAAAAGGTTGGCAGTTTGGATCCCTCAGCTGCTCCTTAGAAACCCTATGGGGCAGTTCTGCTCTGTCCTATAGGGTCGCTATGAGTTGGAATCAACTCGATGGCAGTGGGGTTTTTTTTTTTTTTTTTTTTGGTTTAAATTCAATGTTTGAATTTCTGTGCACGGAGTTTCTTTAGAATGGGACATACCTGAACTCATACAAGCTGAAGCTGAAGAAAATGAGGAAGGCAGTGACATGGAATCTAGAACTGAAGAGACCCAGGTAACAAGGTTTTTGCCGATGAGATGATTTAGACCCTGAGACATGAAATGAACGTTCTGGTCGCTGAGCTGGCCAGTGGCAGAGCCGAAGCTCAGAGTCTGTTGCTCCCTTTCTGGGTTATCTGCTGGATTGCATTGTCTTTTCCAGGTCCCCTCTCTTAGTGTAGTGAACTGGCTGTAGAACATTGCCATAAAACTAGAATAGGACCTGTCAGTCAGTCAGGCCACATCACCCACATGAACACTGGTCCTCCTGGGCCAGGTTTGGTCACTCTCCTACATAGAGCATACATGCGAAATTTCAACCCTGCTGCGATTCACTCAACCCCGAGGGCATGTGTCATGCTGCCAGATTCTGTCCCCTGGGACGTAGAAACACAGGAAGGGACAGAGGGGGCTGGGAGTTGGCACAGGAAGCCTATGGTTCCTTCAGGTGCAGCCGTGGGCATGTTAGCGCCTGTTCTGGGCCACTGCGGCTCGAGGCATGTGACACAGGAGGCCACCCCTGCCAACAGCGGCTGGGGTGAGACCCGGGGGAAGCGGGGAGCAGGCAGGGACCTCACACATTCTTCATGAAATTCCTCATCTACTTTGAGGAGCAGAGCGTTGACTTTGGGAATTATACTTTTTTTTCAGATGAAAACGTGAGATCTTTGGTGAGGTGTGCAGTGGACCAAGACAGCCTTTCCTCCACATGGCCCCATCTGTAGGGGATATCTTGGATTTTGGCCATGTCCTCTTCAGCCCCAAATTGTCTCCCCGGCTGGAATCCTATGCTAGTCCTGGGAAAGGCAAAGTCCTTACTGCACACATTCAGGGAGCAGAAAAAGGGGCTGGGGGCCACTGGGAAAACCTCACGGCCTTCTGGAAGATGCTGATTCGGAGTGATTGCAGCCAAACGGAACGCCTGTAAGACGATAACCAGCCCCAGCAGGGAGGGGCTGAAACCAGATAAAAGACTCGAACAAAGAGTTCACCATGGCTGTATCTTCTTTCTGAGGAAGACTACGTGGCTGGAGGGAGCTAGAGTTTGGATGAAGGGGACTGGAACTCTGCTGATTTTCTTTCTCCTTTTTGTGTGGAGGGGGTGAGTGGAGGAAGAGGAGGGTGACAAGAAACTTGTTGAAGAGAGCTGTGCAAACAATGGCTTGCGGATGCCAAAGCTGGCAGTCAGTGGCTCTTAATGTTTGAATGAAAGTGGCTGGAGCTAGCTTTTTTTTTTTCCACAGTCAGTGTTGCCAAGAAAACAAGGAGTAGCTGTTTTAAGCATTTACAAATGGTAATGTACCAACAGCTGGTCTCAGTCCAACCGAGCTATTGTAGGGGTATTAAAAAGACAGGCCAGAGTTGGAAATGTACTGCCAACCTCCCTTGCAGAGTTGGGGAACATTTTACTTGGAAAAAAAAGGTCTTATATTCCTGCAGAGAGCGACAGGACCATTCTCCCGCGGAGTCAGTGCCTTGCTTGGCAGAGGACGCAGCGCGAGCAGGCCAGCCAAATGCTTCGGCAACAGGAAAGCGTGGTGTCTGCAGGCTTGCGGGAGACTTATCAGCACAGCCATGCCACCTCCCTGCCCACAACCAGAGGCCTGCACGCACACGCATGTGGACGCCGCTTGCTCGCGTGGAGATGGATGGCCGCTGTGCACGTGAGCGGCAGCAGGTGGACCAGGCTCTTCCCTGAGGCCTGGGCCTGGCCCCACTCCTGCTCTTGGTCTCTGCTGTCTCCTTTAGGTCCATCACTCCTTTCCTCTCCTGTTCAGCCAGGCCAAGAACAGCAAAGAGAGAATCTCATGGAAATGCTTTTCTCCCTCCCATCTTCCCCGAGCTTGGGCGTGCGAGAGCATCACGAAGCACCTGAAGGGGGCCGACCCGGGCTTTTCTCCTGTGCTTCCTCTCAATCCCCAGTCTAGGGTGTTCTTCAGGGTTTTTTTCATCTCAGGAAATTGTAATACACAGAGTATGCTTCTTCGTGAAATGCAATTACCAGCGACCCTGTGTTTATGGATGAGGCATGGTGGAAAGTAATGGAAAATGATTATTTTTCGTTCTGAAGGCCTTCTTTATTAGTGGTGCGGCTGGGACGTCAGCTGTCTTCTCTGAATGGCAATGCAATGTTTTGCTTTCTCCAGCAAGATAAACGATCTTATTTGTTGATGTTTGGTGCTTGAGATGACATTTATGTGAAATAAAAGGGACCAAATTAATAATAAAAAAAAAATGATTAGCCAGACACAAATGAAAAATGTACATCTCTCCCCCACCCCGTTTAGTTGTTTGTATTTACGTGCTATTCACAGACGGTGGCAAAATGCCCACTAGTTGGATGGCAAGGGTTTTTTTTATAATCATATGGCTGATTCCCGTTTTCCAGATCTTGTCTGAGAGCCGCTATTTGAAATAAAAATGTTTGATTCTGTTTCCTCATTAATCGTTCTGTTGTAATACAACCTGCTGCAGAGAAATGGCAAAACAGATGCAACAATGAAAATTAAAAGGGATGGACACTTATCTTGGGCTATAAAAGCTGCTCACCATGTAGGAACGAGAGAGGCTTTTGGAGAGAAAACATGGCAAATGATAGAAACAATCATCGGACTAAGAGTTTGCTATTTGGAAGACTCTGGTGGAACATTTTTCTGCTCATAACGGCTGGAGATCACTCCTGAGTTTAGTGTACACCAGAGAGAGCGCTCGCCTGCTTTGCCTTGAGGCCTGTCTCCAATATGTGGTGCATCCACCCATCTGGTTTCTCACTGGGCTGGAATTTTCTTGACACAAACAAACACTTTTCAAAGAGTCTATGGACCTCATTCTCTGAGGGTTCTATGTTTTGCTCAGCAATATTGCCTTCTGTCTTCTCAGAATCATAAGCTCAGAGCAAAGCTGCGTTGACCTTGGCCTGTCTTTTTGTAGCCAGACACATCATCCGTCGGGGAGGTAAAAGGGTTTATTGTGGAAGTAAAGGACCACGATTCCATATTGCTCAAATAACTTGGTAAAAAGGAAAATCAAGATTCAAATGCACTTTTCTTTTCTTTTTTGGATATGTGGTACCAATCAATATATTATTCTAGGCTTTTGTTTTTTGTTTTTCCCATCTTATGCCTGTACTCCTGAATTCTTTGGGGTTTGGGTCAGAAGTTGATTCAGCCTCTTTGTGTGTATTTATTGAGCATCACCTGTTTGCAGATTGGGAGTAATGGAGACAGAGAAAGACAGAAACACGGTTTTTGCCCTTGAACAGCTTAAAATCGCTTGGCAGAGAGGGAACCGGTGCAATTAAGTACTCATAAAGACGAACAGCCAACCAGAGCCCTGCACATGGAAGTTGATGGGGAGACGTGAGATGAGAACATGGCTCTGGGCAGCAGGTTACCGTAGCTCAGTCCCCTGAGTGCGAGAGCGTGAGGCCAGTACCACTGGCTGATGGACTGACCAAACTCTAACAAGCAAACTAAACAGACAGAGGAGTTGGGGGTCCTTGCATGTGGAATGTTTGTCCAAATGTGTCTGACCAAAACGGGGGCCTCAGGTCTCAACTGACCTGATGGAATCATTCTTTGGTGAGGGCAGAGGTGTGGTTCAGACCCGTCTAGTAGGCCTAGTGGAGGAAGCGTGATAAAGAGGCCCTGGGGTCAGACGTACCTGGAATCAAGTCTTGTAAGTCTTACAAGCCAAGTATCCTTGACCTTACCCTTCTGGTGGCCCAGTTCTCAGTCTGTGAAGTGGGTGGAATCATAATACCTTCTCTGCAGCATTACTTTCAGGGTTAAATGATAGGCTACAGCATCACGTCCAGCACTAAGTATATTGTTAGTTGTCGTCAGTTGCCTTCAAGCTGATTCCAACTCATGGCGACCTCATGTGTGCAGAGTAGAGCTACTCGATAGGGTTCAAGATCTGCTTTGGAAAGCAGATCACCAGGCCTGTCTTCTGAGGTGCCTCTGGGTGGCTTTGAACCACCAACATTTAGGCTGATAGTTGAATTCTTAACTGTGCTACCTAGGGACTCCTAGCATGAAATTCAGTGCCCAGTAAATATTAGTGTAAAGAAGTATTGTTCTTACTTTGTGCATTCTTTGCTTTGTTTTCCTTTGTCTTCTTGTCTAGGATGCAGGGCTTACCAAGTGTGCATAAGTTGCCCTTCTTCCAACCATCACTTGGTAAGGAAGATTTTTCTCTTGCCACTGAAAAGGAGGGCCACCCTACATTATGTAGCCAAAGGCAGGAAGCTGGGCTGAATCACCTCTCACAGTCACTCCTAGTAATTTGGTTCTTGAAGCTTTTTAACTCTCCTGCTTCAAAAGCCTCAGCAGGGTTGTTTGTCTTTTGGTGAATCTGTAGCAGGCAGAGGCTGAGCTGGCACAGCCGCAGTACAGAAATGTCCCACCCAGGTGCAGCTGGGAGCCTGGTTCTATTGAGTTGTTGCATCTAGACCTTTAAGCATTCTCATCAGCAGAACTGAGGACCTGCTTATGGTGCTGCTAAAACTCACCACCACCAGACGGGCAGGCAGCATGGTGGGTGCACAGCTGCTGTGGGGCGGGCGGGGAAGGCAGCAGGAACACGTACACAGTGCCTGAAGCCTGGGCTTAAATCCTGGGGGCTGTAAGTCAGTGGCAGCAGGAGGGACCAAGCGGGCACACGGCGAGAAGAGATGGAGTGGCAGGTGCAGGAGGCATGGAGGGACACTGCTCTTTTCAAGCAAAATTAGGGTCACCTACAGGGAAAGGAACAAGTAATGTCCTGGTCTGTCACTTCTTGGATGTCAACAGTAGCTTGTTGCACACAGAGTTATAACTTCCCAAGTGTTCATGGACATTAATGAATGAATGAACTCAAGGGCAGAAGCCGTGTCTTATTTGTGTTTATTTCAATGCCACTTGTAGTCCTTGGCCCAGAGTAAAACCAAACCAAACGAGTTGCTGTGGACTCAATTCTGGCTCGTGTGTGTCAGAGTAGAACTGTGCTCCATAGGTTTTTTTCCAGCAGTAGATCACCAGGCCTTTCTTCTGAGGTGCCTCTGGGTGGACTTGAACCTTCAGCCCCTTAGTTAGCAGTGCCGTTTGCACCACCCAGGGACGACCAGCTCAGTGGAGGCTCCTGTTATATTATTACATGACTGAACGTGTGAGTGTTGCACGTGTGTAGCGTGCAGAGGGAAGCTGTGTCCACACACTGACGTTATCTTGTGGAGTTTGGATGCCGTCGCAATGTGTGGAGCTTCTGCAGCCAGGAACAAAATTCAGGGATTCTGACTGGCTTACATTTCTTCGGTCAAGGAAATCGTTACAGAGGAAGATTCTGTGTCAAGTCTAGATGTCAGCGTGTGAAGGGGCTAACCGATCTTTTCTTTCTTTTCTGGGATGGCAAAGATATGTGAAATTCAACTACATCTCCTGAAATTCAAACATATTTTTATTTATTCATGGCCACGATCAGGGCAGAACCTCTAATTTCAACCAATAATTAGACCTGACAATAGATGTGGAAATAAAACATTTTTGCTGAATTCACTTGTCGTTCCTCCTGCGGTAGCTGGTGTAACCCAGATGTCAGCTGTCCCCTTATTTTTCTCTTTGGGCTCCCCCTCCCTCGATCCACTCATACGAATGCAGTAGTGAGCCTTGTAGCATTTACTGGGGGTTTCACGGGGAAGACAGATAGAGGGCTGACATTGCAACCTCTTGAAAACACCCCAAGGTTCTAGAACAGTTTTCTAAAGGTGTTTTTTTTTATTGCTACTCCAGCAAGAATCCCTCTTCCTTTCTCTTTGCATACCCAGCCCTGTAGGTTTCAGCCCTGGGCTTCTCTCCCTCCACTCCCAGCCTCGTGTTCTTCCCTTGCTATTATGCATAGTTTTTCCATCTCATTCGTGATTTAACACAACCTGCGTCTCATGCTGCTGCTCAGAGCAGGTGTGAAGACCTTCTGAGCAAAAAAGCCGTCTGTCCTCTGTGACTTGTGTTTGCTGCTTGTGGTCATCTAGCATTTCATCCAGTCAAAACCCGTGCCCTTTCAGGAAGGACTTTGATGACCGCGATTTTCCATACCTCGGTACAGGAGTATTTGTGTATGTTTTGGCTATTTGATCTTTGGGATGGAAGTAAGGATTATGAGATGTTTATTTCTGCAGAAAGTCCACGCTGGCCTGTCCTGCCGGGCGGTTTCAGGGGAATGGGGTGGGTGGGGGTGGGGGGTAGGGTGAGAGCTGGCAGGAGCCAGAATGTAGGGGAATGGAAGCGAGGAGAGTAAACAATGAGAGCAGACAGTGGGGCCTGTCAGGGTTCCCTCTGGAAACAGAACTGGTGATACAGATAACCGCATACAGAGAGAGAGAGAGAGACATTGGTTTACTTCAAGGGATTAGCTCACATGATTGTAGGGGCCTGACAAGTCCAAATCCATAGGTCAGGCAATAGGGTGGGGACTCTTGTAAACTTGTGTCCCAAGAGCCACCGGTCAGATGATGGGAACAGGGTCGTGAGAGTTCTCCAGAATACGTATTTATAGTCCAGAGGTGGAGCACGGCCTAGGGATTCCCTTGTTGCTCTTAAGGCCTTGGACTGGTTGATCACATTATGTAAGGTAATTGCATTAAAAAAAAAAAATTAGATGGCATTAATCAGTTGCTGTCAAGTCGATCCTGATGCATGGCTACCCCATGTGTCTCAGAGAAGGATTGTGCTCCGTAGTGTTGTCAATGGCTGAGTTTTCAGAAGTAGATTGCTAGGCCTTTCTTCCGAGGCACCTCTGGGTAGACTCAAACCTCCAACCTTCCAGTTAGCAGCCGATTGCATTAACAGTTTGCACTACCCAGGGACTCTTATGTTACACTAGATGTAAGGTAATTACATTGTATTACATTGTGGACAGCTCTCGGCTTCACTTAAAGCCAACTGATTTGATCACATGTAACTACTTCACAACAGCAACTAGACTAGTGCTTGACCAAACAACTGGTAACCATAGCCTGGCCACACTGACACATAAAATTAACCTCACACAGCTCTCTCAGGAAGTTTGCTTGGGGATTAGAGAAGAGATGGGGCAGAGACAAGTGTTAAGGGAAGTTTATCTAATATAAAAGGAAGGTACCAGGGCATGTTACATCCAGCTGGGAAGGAGCATGTAGAGAGGGGAAGCTGAGGACCAGGAGGAAGGGTGTAGTCCCGGACACACACCTCTGAGAAGACCGAAGGTGTTAGGTCCACAGTGCCTGAGGAGGGATCAGCTGCAGCAGAAGACAGATGTGATGGGAGGGCAGGAGTGGGGAAGAGGGTGGCTGTAGACAGGTTAGAAAAGGGGCTGGGGAAGGTGCAGGGGTCCAGAGGAGGCTGGGTGGCATTGCAGGTCATCGAGTGCAGAGCCTAAGCCTTGGCCTGGGTGGGGGGTAGAGCACCCCTGTCTGTGCTGCCTGGAGGCACTGTCCTGCACCCCCAGGGTGCACGTAGTGGCTTTACTCTCCCATCGCTCAGCCTCTACCTCTGTCCCCAGGTCTTTGCGGCCTGGGAGGTGAAGTGGGAATGGGGTGTGTTAGCAATGGAGTGTGGCTGAAAGGGGTGAACCCCACGGGGGAACGGCTGCCCGTCGCTCACCTGTGCTCTTCTGTGAGTGATTTTCCTCCATGGACTTGCTGCTGCTCTCCTCGCCCCCTGGCAAGTCTGGCAAACTTCGGCTTTAATTATTTATTTCTGTGCCTGCATGCTGGCGGAAGAGGGATTCTCCCGTCCCTCACAGCTCCATAAAGCACACCCGTAGAAGCAAGCCATGCAGCTGCTCCTCTTGCTTAGGACCAGGGCACCGTAGTGCAGCTCATAACTCACCAGTGGGGCGCTGGCGGGCCTTCCAGGAGAGGCTGCTTCTTCCTAGTTCCCTGGCAGAGCAGCTGCGCCCGTCCTCCCATCGCTGTCCCAGGCCACAGCTTCTCACAGCTGCTCCTGCCCTCGCTGCTGTTGGCCAGTAACAAATATGGTGGAATCTGGAACTCAGGACCTGGAAGGTCTTGGGTTTCTAGGACAGGGAGTACAAATGAGAAGAGAGAGCCCAGCTTGGAGCCTACACATCTGGAGGTGAGTTTGGGGTCCAATAAGAAAACTACCTGTGACCTGGGGCAGGGTACTGGACCATCTAGCCTCAGGTGCTCCACTGTGAAGTGTTAGATCAAGTTTGTAAAGTGTCTCACGTATGGTAGGGTCTCAATGGTGTCGGTTGAAGGAGGAACGTAGGGCCAGGGGAGACTAATGATAGATTCAATATTCCCTCCTCAAGGACACTGTTAGGTATTGAATTGTGTCTCCTCAAAATACGTGTTGGAATACTAACCCCTGTAGCTGGAGATGTAATCTCATTTGTGAATGGAATTTTCTTTGTTATGTTAATCAGGCGGTAGCAGTGTAGGGTGTGTCTTAAACGGATCACTTTTCAGATGTAAAAGAGCAGAGTACAGAAGCAAGCAAGCAGAGATTGGGGGAGGTAGAACTCACCCCATGAAAATCGCAAAGGAACCAAGGAACAAGCTGAAAAGAGACAAGGCCCTTCCTCCAGAGCTGACAGAGAGAAAACATTCCCTTAGAGCCAGTGCCCCGAATTCAGACTCCTAGCCCCCTAAACTGTGAGAAAAGAAATTTCTATTTGTTAAGGACACCGACTTGTGGTAGATATTTCTGTTATAGCAGTGCCAGAAACTCAGGCGCCTTCCTGCACTGCGGCTCCCCCCTCTGCTTACTAATCCCTCCCGCTTCTGGTTAAGCCCCATGTCCACATGCTTACACTGCGTTCTGACACTGAGCGGGAGGATGGACACATTCTGTGGTGTGGGTAACAGGGCGGAAAGCAAGAGTTAAAAACAGTGGTGTGCTGCTGAAGGATTAACAACCAGCATCCCAAGGGGAAAAGCCCTGATTTGTGGCTGTGGCCAATTTCCGTAGTGTAAATGCTTCCACCAAGGCCAATTTCAAGCTGTCAGTGGTTTAACAACTGGCTCGGGAACTTCCTAAAAATTTAACAGCCAGCACCATCGTGAGCCAGATCCAGCAGAGCACTGGAAGAGAAGCTTGTCCTCAGTTTGTAGGCAGGCCCCGCAAGCACACGGTAAACAGCAACAACCACCACCAGCAGCAAAGCCTAAAGCAAGAGTTGTTATAAGCAGCACAAGACATACAGAAAAACCACGTGCCAGGGCCAGGCAGAGACGACGGGAGCTCACTTTCTGGGTGGAGGGTATCCCCAGGGAGTGAAAATGGTTAATGCACTTGGCTGCTAACCGAAAGGCTGGAGATTCAAGTCTAAACAGTGGTACCTCAGAAGAAAGTCCTGGGGATCTCCTTCTGAAAAATCAGCCTTTGAAAACCCCACGGAGCGCAGCTCTACTCCGACACACGTGGGGTCACCTTGATTCGGAGTTGACCGCAGGGCGATTGGTGTGGTTCCGGATGAGGAGGGATTTGCTGGAAGGAAGGAAGATCTTTCAGAGTAAGCAAATAGCGTTGGTAAAGGCTCGAAGGGAGCTCTGGTGGTGCAACGGTTAAGTGCTCAGCTGCTAACCAAAAGGTTGGTGGTTGGAACCCACCCAGCGGCTCCGTGGGAGAAAGATCTAGCAATCTGCTTCCATGAAAGATTGTTTCTGTTGTTGTGTATTGTCGAGTCGCTTCCAAATCATAGCCAAGCTATAGCACAGAGTGGAACTGCCATATAGGGTTTCCTAGGAGCAAATCACCAGGTCTGTTCTCCCACAGAGCGGGCTGATGAGCTTGAACTGCTGAACTTTTGGCTAATAGCCAAACACTTAACCATTGAACTACCAGGGCTCCTTCTGTAAAGATAACACCTTAGAAAACCCTATGGGACAGTTCTTCTCTGTCACGTGGGGTTGCTATGAGCTGGAATCAACTTGATAGCACCTAGTAACAACACCTGGAAAGTCTATGGGTTCGGCACTGGGTAGTAACAACAAAGGGTTCAAGGTGGAATCTAGAGAATCAGATTCAGAGTTGAGATGGACTAGCGCAGATGAAGGCCATGTAGTGAATCCAGTGGTTTGGAACTTGGACTCTGCAGTCTGCGAATGGTGGGTTTGGATCTTGTTTCCACCACTAATGTCTAGGAAGTCTTAAAACCTCTCGGGGGCTCGGTTCTTAATCTGTAAAGTGAAGATGCCATCTGCCTTTTAGTGATGTTGTGACATCAGTTCAGTGCTTGGAGGTCGTGAGGGCCCAGTGAGTAGTGGTCGTTATCACTGCTCCTTGCCGTCTCTCTCATTGCAGCCCAGTGTCCTAAGGACACACTACATTTCTGTTTCTATTTTCCCCACTCCCAGAACGGGGCATGGCACACTCTGGTGCCCACCTCGAGGACTCTCCTTGACTCAAAGCACACCTCCAGGCCAAGGCTGGACAACAGGCTGGACAACACTGCCCCTCCCAGCTCTGCTAACATAGGGTAACGATGGGAAGTTCTGGGTCACTGCTGTCTCTGTGTGGTGGGGCTGGTTACTTCAAGAGCCTCAGAGGGGCTGGAGCCCCCCAGTCTCTTTCTTGTTTGCTTGTTCTCTCCTTTGTGCAGAAGGCAAGGTGTTTGCGGAGGGGAGCCTGCCCGCCCACTGCCCGCCCTCCCGCCCTCCCTCCCTCCCTCCTTTCTTTCCTTCTTCTCTTCCAGAGCCTACAAAAACCCCTTATAGGCACTGCTCAATTCTCAATGGTTCTCCAGGTTAAATGGTTTGCTTGTTTACAGTTAAAATTGTCAACACTGCTTTCAGCCCATAGAACCGAGTGTTGGTCCCAACTTGCCAGCAGCTCATATTCCACCAGGGATGGTTTGTCAGCACAAAGACCAAGACCTTGGCCTTCCTGGAAGGGCAGGGAATCTGGGGTCTGGAGTGCGGAGGCTAGCTTAGGAGCCAGGAACACACTCACACACGTGCACACGCACAGACACATACATGCATGCACAGAGTCACACACACACTCACATATACACATTTTTACACACACACTTTCACACATCAAATGCACACACATGCACTCGCATGCACACACACACGCACACACAGACATGTACACACACTCATACTCATGTACAGCACACTCACATGCATACTCTCACACACGCACACACACAGGCACACAGTCACACATGCACACAGACATGCACACACACTGCACACACACACACTCACATGCACACACACTCACACGCACACATGCATATGCCCTCTGAGTTAGGGCAAGACAGAGTGCAGGTAGGCCAGCAGGTGATCTGAAATTCTGGAGCTCAAGGAAGAGTGGTAGAGAAGAAGCTAGAAAGACAGTTAAGAACCAGCTGTAGTCAAGCTTCAGAGAGCTGGGCAGGGGTCAGTAATAAGGAAACCCACAGCAGTCAAAAGGGCAGGGCCAGGGGCATGAGAGGAAGTGGGGTGGAGTACTTTATCTGGGGAGGCTTCATACCAGGCCAGTTCCTGTCCCAGACAGAGGTTCCTCAGTGTTTCCTGCTTTGAGTGAGTCTGCCCAAGCACTAAGCGATGGGGGATACATGGATGGAAAATCAAAACCAAACCCATTGCCATTGAGTCAGTTCTGACTCATGGCGACCGCATGTGTTACAGAGTGGAACTTTGTTCCATAGGGTTTTCTTTTCTGTAATCTTTATGGAAGCAGACTGCCAGACCTTTCTCTCATGGTGCCACTGGGTAGGCTCAAACCACCAAACTCTTGTTTAGTGTTGTTATCATCGTTAGGTGCCGTCAAGTTGGTTCTGACTCATAGTGACCCTATGCACAACAGAACGAAACACTGCCCAGTCCTGCACCATGCTCACAATCGTTGTTATGCTTGAGCCCATTGTTGCAGCCCCTGTGTCAATCCATCTCTTTGAGGGTCTTCCTCTTTTCGTCTGACCCTGTACTTTACCAAGCATGATGTGCTTCTCCAGGGACTGATCCCTTCTGATAACATGTTGAAAGTGTGTAAGACACAGTCTCGCCATCCTTGCTTCTAAGGAGCATTCTGGTTGCACTTGTTCCAAGACAGATTTGTTAATTCTTTCGGCAGTCCGTGGTGTATTCAATATTCTTCACCAACACCACAATTCAAAGGCGTCAATTCTTCTTCGGTCTTCCTTATTCATTGTCCAGCTTTCGCATGCATATGACGCGACTGAAAATACCATGGCTTGGGTCAGGTGCACCTTAGTCTTCAAGTGACGTCTTTGCTTTTCAACACTTTAAAGAGGTCCTTTGCAGCAGATTTGCCCAATGCAATGCATCTTTTGATTTCTTGACTGCTGCTTCCATGGGTGTTGATTGTGGATCCAAGTAAAATGAAATCCTTGACAACTTCAGTCTTTTCTCTGTTTATCATGATGTTGCTCATTGGTCCATTTGTAAGGATTTTTGTTTTCTTTATGTTGACATGTAATCCATACTGAAGGCTGTGGTCTTTGATCTTCATTAGTAGGTGCTTCAAGTCCTCTTCACTTTCAGCAAGCAAGGTTGTGTCATCTGCATAATACAGGTTGTTAATGAGTGGCCAAGAGCAAACCATTTGCATGACTCAGGGACTTTATACACAGGGCAATATTGGCAGGAGTACAAGGGAACTTTCACCAGCTTGTGACTTCTATTTCTTTTTTTTTTTAATTGTACTTTAGATGAAGTTTTACAGAACAACCTAGTTTCTTATTAAACAGTACACATATTGTTTTATGACATTGGTTAACAACCCCATGACAGTCAACACTCTCCCTTCCCAACCTTGGGTTCCCTGTTACCAGCTTTCCTGTTCCCTCCGGCCTTCTAGTCCTTTCCCTCAGGCTGGTATGCCCCTTTAGTCTCATTCTGCTTTGTGGGCCTGTCCAGGCTTTGGCTGAAAGGTGAGCCTCAGGAGTGACTTCATTACTGAGCTGAAAGGGTATCTGGGGGCCATACTCTCAGGGTTTGTCCAGTCTCTGTCAGGCCAGCAAGTCTGATCTCTGTTTATATATTTGATCTTTGTTTTTGAGTTAGAATTTTGTTCTACATTTTTCTCGAGCTCTGTCTAGGACCCCCTATTGTGATCCCTGTCAGAGCAGTCAGTGGTGGTAGTCTGGCACCATCTAGTTGTACTGGACTCAGTCTGGTGGAGGCTGTGGTCCATTAGTTCTTTGGACTAATCTTTCCCTTGTGTCTTTAGTTTTCTTCATTATTCCTTGCTCCCAAAGGGGTGAGACCCGTGGAGTATCCTAGATGGCCGCTCACAGGCTTTTAAGACCCCAGATGCTACTCATCAAAGTAGAATGTAGAACATATTCTTTATAAATTATGTTATGCCAGTTGAGCCAGATGTTCCCCGAGACCATGGTTCCCACAGCCCTCAGCCTAGCAGTTCGGTCCCTCAGGGAGTTTGGATGTGTCTATGGACCTTCCATGACGAGTTGTGTTGGCTTCCCCAGTATTGTGTACTGTCTTACCCTTAAACAAAGTTACCACTTATCTATTGTGATGTTTATTTCTGATTCTTATTTTGGGTGAGTAGGTGTCATGGATTGAATTGTGTTCCTCAAAAATATGTGTCAACTTGTTTAGGCCGTGACTCCCAATAGTGTGTGGTTGTCCTCCATTTTGTGATTTTCCTATGTGTTATAAATCATAATCTCTGCCTGAGGTTGAAGAGGATTAGGGTGGGATGTAACACCCTTGCTCTGGTCACATCCCTGACCCAATGTAAAGGGAGTTTCCCTGGTGTGTGACCTACACCACCTTTTATCTTACAAGAGATGAAAGGGAAGCAAGCAGAGAGTAGGGGACATCATACCACCAAGAACACAGTGCCGGGAGCAGAGCATGTCCTTTGGACCCGGGGTTCCTGCATGGAGAAGCTCCTAGTCCAGGGGAAGATTGATGACAAGGACCTTCCTTCAGAACCGACAGAGAGAGAAAGCCTTCCCCTGGAGCCGGTGCCCTGAATTTGGACTTGTAGCCTACTAGACTGTGAGGAAATAAATTTCTTTTTGTTACAGCCATTCACTTATGGTATTTCTGCTATAGCAGCACTCGATGACTAGATGACTAAGACAGTAGGTAACTGACCTTTTTTTTTTTTTAATTGTAGTAACCTGCCATGCTTTGAAAGAAATATGCCAACACCACTCCCGTGTCGGCAAGGACATATGATTGAGCTGTGCTGTCATGAGTGGGAAGGGGTTTGCTGAGCCACTCACACTTTACCTCAGCTGGCTGTGACCCAACGTGCATATTTGTGATGCTGGATTCGAGGCTTCCCTTTATTTATTTATTTGACTTCCAGATATTGCAATTTGTGTAACTGTGAAGTTTACTTTTGTGGAAAGCTCAGAGCCAAATTGCAGCTCATTCCTAAAAGTATGCCTCTTTTTAGAGTACCATTTTACTTACCAGCTCATTTTGGGGTTCATCCTATTTTTCCTACCCTTGTATTTTCTTCAACCTAATTTCCTCACTTATATTTCTTAATCTTTCTGTGTGTATAATCCACCTAATTTCTTTTGGAAATAAGAGTTAGTTACATGAAGTAAGAGTTATTCCCATGATAATCTGCCTCTGCGTTGAGTAAATGAGTATATATTGAGAATCTGTAAGATGGTTTGCAAATCAATGCACAAAAATCCCCCAAATCAATGTTGGGCTCCAAGGGCCATAGATTTAAAAAAAAAAAAAGAGGTGAGCTCCTGCCTTCAAGGAGATTCTGGTCCCAAGGTATAGGCAAAACAGACAGATTCAGGTTAACAGAACTATTTAGATACAAAACTGTAGAAACATTTTTAATAGAAAGGTTTTGAATAGTCCTTCATCCATTCGAGAAACGTCACCAAGTACCTACAATGCGTGAGACACTGGGCTATTTCCTGCGTACAGTGTTGAGCAAGGTGTAGTCCCTGCCCCAGGAGGGACTTATCGAGGAAGGCAGACAAGGAGGCAATGACAGGAGAGGGCATAAGGCCATCGGACCATGTAGGTAGGTGCAACTCAGTCACCGTGAGGAGCTGGGCTGGGTGGCTTTCTGGAGGAGGTAACTTGGGAAAGCCTGTTAGCAGGAGAAGAAGAGAGTTGGATAGGTCCTTGGCATCTTCTTGGAGGAGCAAGTTTTGACAACTGTGCTTTGAGTGAATCCAGCATGTTCTTCCTTACCTGCCCTAGATGGTTTCTTACCTTAATTGAGAAGATGAATGTTCGCTTCAAAGACTGCTTCAACTCCTGACTTTTCTGCTTGTAGACAGCACGGTTTGCCGACAGCCTGGGTGTCCTCAGCCTCCGCTGCCTCTGTTGCCTTGTTTTAAACAGTGTTCAGACCTTGGGCCAGACAGCATGAAGACCAGCAGGTCACGAGGCAGCCAACCTTCACCTCCCCTCACCAGGCAACACTGCCCTTCCAGTCCGAGGAGCTGAGCTGCCTTCTCCTCACTCCCACAGAAGTTCTGCCACGAATAGCACTGAGACACCATGGCTGCTGGGAAGATGGGAGCCAGGGAGGGCCAAGATGGCAGATGGCTCAGCGTGACATGTTGTTTTCAGGCCCCTCTACCTTTGTTGCTGGTGACATTTGGAGCTGCCGGTTACTGTTTTTAGCTTGGCTGTCCATGGGCTTTAGGAGAGCTTTAGTACTTGCTCAGGAATGCAGGGTATTTTTAGCAGAGAGATACAGTTTAAGGCATGTGCATTGTGTTCTTCTAATAACAGGCATGGCTGAGAAAGGCGGGGCACCAGGATTATTTGGGACGGCAGCAGGCTCAGCTGACAAAGTCATAGGAAAGGAAGTGGGGAAGGCAAGGATAGCTGAGACCCTCTGCTCCCGTGGAATTTTTTTTTTTTTTTTTAGTCTTTGTGTCTTCATTTCTGTTTAGAAGCTGGCTGCCCTGGTGAACTGGAGATAGACTCTGGGAAGAAAGGGAGAGTGGAGGAGAAACTGCCCCGAGGTTGACCTATCAAAGAGGCTCCACCAAGCCTTGGAAGCCATATTTATTGGGCCTGGGATAGGAGAGCAGGTGCTAGAGTGAAGAAAACTCTTTCAGACCTTTCTCTTGTGCTCAAAATAAATTTGTTCTTATTTTTGATTAATTCAAAAGAATGAATGAACACGTGCTTGCCTGTCTGTGTATTCGTTCATGCCATAGCAACTCACGGTTTGTGCTCTGGCAGGTTTGCAGATGTCTGGCTGAATCGAGTCCCTCTCTTCTTCCCTGCCCACCCCATCCCCCTCCCCCGCCCAGCCCCCTTTTTCAGAAATGAAGAAACTGAAGACCAAATGACTTACCCAAGGTCATACTAACGAGCAGCAGATTAGGACTGGAACTGACTGTCCTGAAACCAAGTTCCCTTGTTTTTATATATTCATGTTCATATTGTTAATATTGTTGGAAAATCTGTGGTATCGATCTTTAATGAAAAAATTTAAATAAGAACTCAAAAGACTGCCAGAGATAAGAGTTGGCTGAGGGCTGGGGCAGGGGCCGTGCTTGAGAACTGTGAGAATTCTTCTGGCTTCCTTTTTGACTGCCTTTTTTGGCTTCCTTCCTTTTGTGGTGGTGTTTTTGTGTGCCATTGGTAGATTCCGACCCATAGTGACCCTATACGACAGAGTAGAACTGCCCTATAGGGTTTCCTATGCTGTAATCTTTACAGGAACAGATTGCCAGGTCTTTTCTCCCATGGAGCCCTTGGTAGGTTTGAATTACTAATCTTCTGGTTAGCAGTTGAGTGCTTAACCACTGCGCCACCAGGGCTCCATCTCCTGGTGTAGCTCCCCGTGTATTGAGCACCTACTACACAGAAGGCACTGTGCTGGGTCTGTTCATATAGACTATCTGATGAGTTATTCACAAGAGCCTGTCAGAAAGGAATTAGACCCATTTTTTCAGATCTGAAGACTGAGATACAGACGGGTTAAGTGGTTGCTCAAGATCAAATTACGGCAAGTGGCAGAACTAGAATTAAAGGCCAGGTCTGCCTGCCACTGAGATCAGTGTTCTTTCATGGACCGCCAGCTGCTCTGCAGAGCCTGGGAGCCGTGTTGCTGTCTGTCCCGGGCCTGATGGTGGATGGAGGAACAAGGCTTCCTCGAACTCAGATTTTCAGGAGCCTGAATTTGGAAGGGTAGGACGAGACGTGGTCTGCTCCTTCATACTTCTAAATCACTGAGGAGAGAAATGTCCCTCTTCCTCCCCAGAAAGTTGTTCCAGTGTGGCTCTCATACATCAGCCCACCTCATTCCTTAGACTCTCAGCCTTGCTTTGTAGTTGCTATGGTTCCTGGGGCCCTTATCTTTGTTCCAAAGCTCCTTTTTTTTTTTTATGTTTTGTTCCCTAGTGAATAATAATTAAAGCAAAAAAACAAAAACAAAACAACAACAACAACAAAAAACCAAATTTTAGTTTAATGTAATTGAATAAGTCAGTATTGAATAGCGTCCCATGAGCTAGGGGCTGAGCTCTGCTGGGTCACAGACACTGCTCTGTACTTCAGATCCTATGACAGGACTGGGCCCTGAGCTACTCATTTTTTCTTTTAATAAATACTGTGCTAGGCAGCCTCAAGGTGCTAACAGTCTAGTGGAGGAGAAGGACAAGTATAAAAGTGTAATCCAAAAGTCTCAGACATTGCCAGCTTGTGGGCAGAGGGGCACTCAGCAGGTCCAGCCCACCCCCTCTAATGATCTGCCACCTGTGGTGCCTGCAAGTCCCCAGGAGATAACTCACATGCCAGCCTCCTTGCGCCCTCAGATGACGCAGGTTTCCACTGTGGGCTGTTTCTAGTGCCTTTAACTGACTGGTTGTACAAAGATTTCAACATCCTGTTAGGAATATTGAAGATCTTGATATGACACTAGGAATAATGAGAAGGTAAGGATCTAAAGAAGGAAGGCTCCCAAGGGCAGTGGTGGTTCAGTGGTGGAATTTTGCCTTCCATGCAGGAGACCAAAAGAACATCTCAAGATCTATCCTGAAATGCAATGCTGTCAGTGACAGGATGATATTCATATGCCCTCAAGGAAGACCAGTTAGTACGACTATTATCCAGATTTAGGCACCAACCACTAAGGCCAAAGATGAAGAAATTGAAGACATTTACCAACTTCTGCAGTCTGAAATTGATCAAATATGCAATCAGAATGCATTGATAATTACTGGCGATTGGAACGTGAAAGTTGGAAACAAAGAAGAAACATCTGTAGTTGGAAAATATGGCCTTGGTGATAGAAACGATGCAGGAGATCACATGCTAGAATTTTGCAAGACCAACGACTTTTTCATTGCAAATACGTTTTTTCACAAACATAAATGGCGACTATGCATGTGGACCTCACCACATGGAATACACAGGAATCAGATTGACTACATCTGTGGAAGGAGTTGATGGAAAAGTTCAATATCATTGGTCAGAACAAGGCCAGGGGCTGTCTGTGGAATAGACTATGAATTGCTCATATGCAAGTTCAAGTAGAAACTGAAGAAAATTAGAACAAGCCCACAAGAGCCAAAGTATGACCTTGAGTATATGCCACCTGAATTTAGAGACCATCTCAAAAATAGATTTTGATGCATTGAACACCAATGACAGAAGACCAGGTGAGTTGTGGAATGACATTAAGGACATCATACATAAAGAAAGCAAGAGGTCATTAAAAAGGCAGGAAAGAAAGAAAAGACCAAAACGGATGTCAGAAGAGACTCTAAAACTTACTCTTGAACATCGAGTAGCTAAAGCAAAAAGAAGAAATGATAAAGTAAAAGAACTGAACAGAAGATTTCAGAGGGCGGCTTGAGAAGACAAAGTATTGTAATGACGTGTGCAAAGACCTGGAGGTAGAAAGCCAAAAGGGAAGAACACACTCGGCATTTCTCAAGCTGAAAAAACTGAAGAAAAAATTCCAGTCTTGAGTTGCAATATTAAAGGATTCTATGGGGGAAAATATTAAAGGATGCAGGAAGCATCAAAAGAAAATGGAAGAAATACACAGAGTCACTCTACCAAAGAGAATTGGTTGACATTCATTCATTTCAGGAAGAAGCATATGATCAGAAACCAATGGTACTAAAGGAAGAGGTCCAAGCTGCATTGACGGCATTGGGGAAAAACAAGCTCCAGGAATTGACAGAATATCAATTGAGATGTTTCAACAAATGAATGCAGTGCTGAAAGTGCTCATTCGTCTATGCCAGGAAGTTTGGAAGGTGGCTACCTGGCCAACCAACTGGAAGAGATCCATATATATGCCTATTCCCAAGAAAGGTGATCCAACTGAATGCAGAAATTATCAAACAATATCATTAGTATCATATGCAGGTAAAATTTTGCTGGAGATCATTCAAAAGTGGCTGCAGCAGTATATTGACAGGGACCTGCCAGAAATTCAAGCTGGATTCAGAAGAGGACTTGGAACCAGGGATATCACTGCTGATGTCAGATGGATCCTGGCTGAAAGCAGAGAATACCAGAAGGATGTTTACCTGTGTTTTATTGACTATGTAAAAGCATCCTACTGTGTGGATCATAACAAATTATGAATAACATTGCAAAGAATGGGAATTCCAGAACACTTAATTGTGCTCATGAGGGACCTGTACGTAGATCAAGTGGCAGTCGTTCAAACAGAACAAGGGGATACTGCGTGGTTTAAAGTCAGGAAAGGTGTGCGTCAGGGTTGTATCTTTTCACTGTACCTATTTAATCTGTATGCTGAGCAAATAATCCAAGAAGCTGGACTATATGAAGAAGAAGGGGGCATCAGGATTAGAGGAAGACTCATTAACAACCTGAGTTATGCAGATAACAGCCTTGCTTGCTGAAAGTGAAGAGGACTTGAAGCACTTTCTGATGAGGATCAAAGACCGTAGCCTTCAGTATGGATTACACCTCACCATAAAGAAACCAAAAACATCACAACTGTACCAATAAGCAACATCATGATAAATGGAGAAAAGATTGAAGTTGCCAAGGATTTCGTTTTACTTGGATCCACAATTAACAGCCATGGAAGCAGCAGTCAAGAAATTAAATGATGCACTGCATTGGACAAATCTGCTGCAAAAGACCTCTTTAAAGTGTTGAAAAGCAAGATTGTCATCTTGCGGACTATGGTGTGCCTGACCCAAACCATGGTGTTTTCAGTCATCTCATATGCATGCAAAAGCTGGACGATGAATAAGGAAGACTGAAAAAGAATTGACGCCTTTGAATTGTGGTGTTGGGAAGAATATTCAATACAGCATGGACTGCCAAAAGACCCAACAAATGTGTCTTGGAAGAAGTACAACCAGGATGCACTATATCTCACATGCTTTTGACATGTTATCAGGAGGGATCAGTCCCTGGAGAAATACATCATGCTTGGTAGAGTAGTGGGTCAGCGAAAAAGAGGAAGACCGTCAAGGAGATGGATTGACACAGTGGCTGCAACAACGGACTCCAGCAGAACAATTGTGAGGGTGGCGCAGGACCGGATAGTGTTACATAGGCCAGATACATAGGGTCACTCTGAGTCAAAAGTGACTCAACGGCACCTAACAACAACACAACATGCAGGAGACACAGGTCCAATTCCCAGACAGTGCACGTTATATGAAGCCACCACCTGTCTATCAGTGGAGGTTTGCGTTTTTCTTTCTAATGCAGGACAGGTTTCAGCAGAGCTTCCAGAATAAGACAGATTAGAAGGAAAGACCTGGTGATCTACGTCCAAAAATTAGCCAATGAAAACCTTATAGACAGGATCGAATAACCGGTAAGCATGGTATGCACCAGCTTGCATTGAGCAAGTTATGCAGGGACTTAACTGTATTTACTTGCTAATCTGTGGTGAGCAATTTCACCACATCTTTGGTGTGGTGGAGGACAGGTGAAATTTTCCACTGCAGATTGGTAGGAAGGCACAATTGGTCCCGTGTACCCTGCTTGTTGGGCAATCCTGCCCTGCCTGTGGATCACAATGGTCAGATCTGCAACTGATTGTGGGGATGGCACAGAAGCAGGCAGTGTTTTATTCTGTTGTACACAGGGTCAGCATGAGTCAGGCTGGGTCAGCTTGATGACAGCTGATACCAACAAGGAGGCTCCCAGGTTGGACAGGAGGAAGAAAACCATAAGCTCCATGGGATTAGAGATGTGCCTGTCTGTGTATATCCTAGTGTGGTACATGGTAAATGCATATGATATCGGATGAATAAGTGAATGCATGAGAAGGGATTTATTAAAGGATTTCTTCCCAATAAACTCAAAGGGAGACCTACAGTTGTCTAAAGAGTTGACTACTAACTTGTTAGAAAAAAATAATATGGACTTGAGATTACTCAGCACTGAGAGTAGAGCAGGGGGCAATTAGAAGTGCTGGCTGTCTCCTGTTTGTCTCTAGCTCCACTCGCCACCCTTTCTACTCTGCTCTCCGCCCTGAGCTTGACCCTATGGAGCTCCTCAGTGGGCCCCCTTGCCCTCTGGCTTCTCACTGGGGAGTCTTGGTAGGAGATGGATGAAGGGAAGAAGGTGAGATCTGGTATTTTTTCCTAGAATTCCTCCCCGAAAGGTCCCCTCAGGCTGTCTGTGTCTATGAGTCTCTTCTTTTTTTTTTTTCTTGTCATCATCTCCCCTTGCTCCTTCAGGCATAGGGTGGTAACAGCCTTCTGTTACTTACCAGTTACCAGTTGCCATTGAGTTGACACTGACTCGTGGCAACCCCAGGTATGTCAGAATAGTACTGTGCTCCATAGGGTTTTCAGTGACTGATTTTCAGAAGTAGATTACTAGGCCTTTCTTTTGAGGCACCTCTGTGTGTACCTTTTGGTTAGCAGCTAAGTGCATTAACCCCTTTGATACTAGCCGTGAGTATTGCACTGAGCCTTGTGGTTTCCCTATACCTTTCCCACATCTTTTAAATAGTTCCTATATTAAACCTTCATCAAATTATCCTAATTTGAATGTTCTACATCCACCATTGGTGAGTAGCTTCTGGGGTCTTAAAAGCTTGCTAGTGGCCATTTAAGATACTCCACTGGTCCTACCCTGTAAGGAGCAAGGGAGAATGAAGAAAACCAAAGACATAAGGGAAACATGAGCCCAAAGGTCTAATGGACCACAACTACCACAGCCTCCATTAGACTTAGTCCAGCAAAACTAGATGTGCCGGGCTACCACCATCGACTGTTCCAACAGGGATCACAATAGAGGACCCCGGAGAGACTAGAGAAAAATGTGGAACAAATTCGAACTCACAAAAAAAGACCAGGCTTACAGGTCTGACGGATACTGGAGAAACCCTGAGAGCATGGCCCTGGACACAATTTTAACTCAGTACTGAAGTCACTGCTGAGGTTCACCCTTCAGCCAAAGATTAGACAGGCCCATAAAACAAACACTTACACATGTAGCTTTACCATGTACATGAGACTAAATGGGCACACCAGCCCAGGGGCAAGGACGAGAAGGAAGGATGGAACAGGAAAGCTGGACTAATGGAAATGGGGAAACCAAGGTCTAGAAGGAGAGACTGTTGACATGTCATGGCAACCAATGTCAAAAAACAATATGCGTATGAATTGTTTAATGAGAAACCAATTTGCTCTGTAAACCTTCACCTAAAGCACAAATAAACAAACAAAAATTATTCCAATCTGAGTGTGCCATGTGTTTCCTGCTTGGGACCCTGATGAAGCAGGTGCAGCTCTTTGTATCTTGACACAGCATTTAAGGTTGCTCCTAGCTCACCCTTGTTCCTGGAACCTTCATTTCCTCGTATTTTAACTAGTTGATCTTAAACTAGTTGGGCCAGTCAATGATTTATTTTTATAGATGTTAATTTAAATATACAGAAATTTTATAGATTTTCACTAATCTGGGAGAAAAGAGACCTATTGTTGGGTGCTGTGGTGTTGATTCTGACTCATAGCGACCTCACGTAACAGAGTAGAACTGCCTCATAGGGTTTCCAAGGCTGTAATCTTTAGGGAAGCAGATGGACAGGTCTGTCTGCCATGGAGCCACTGTGCCTTAGTTATCTAGTGCTGCTATAACAGAAATACCAAAAGTGGATGACTTTAACAAACAGAAGTTTATTTTCTCACAGTTTGGGAGGCTAGAAGTCCAAATTTAGGGCACTGGCTCTAAGGGAAGGCTTTCCCTCTCTGTCCGCTCTGGGGCAAGGTCCTTGCCTCTTCAGCTTCTGTTTCCTGTTTCCTTGGAGATCTCCATGTGGCTTGGCATCTCTCTTCCCGCATCTCTGCTTGCTTGCTTGTCCTAATCTGCTCTTTTTATATTTTGTAAGAGATTGACTCAAGACACACCCTACAGGAATCCTGTCTCATTAACATAACAAAGACAACCCATTCCCAAATGGGATTATAACCACAGGCATGGAGGTTAGGATTTACAACACATATTTTGGAGGGACACAATTCAATCCATAACACGCTGGGCGGGTTTGAACTGCCAACTTTTCAGTTAGCAGCTGAGCACTTAACTTTTTGCACCACCAGGGTTCCTTCCATAAAGATTATAACCCAAAAACCCTTGTGGAGCAGCTCTACTCTGTAACACACGGGGTTGCCATGAGTTGAAATCAACTGAAGGGCAGCTTTTTTTTTTTTTTTTTAAATCAGTTATTGGTGGTGGGTTGCCTGGTGGGGATAGTGGTGTAATCTGAGGGTGGGGTGGCTACTATTCAACTGGGGGATGGAGGTACCAGGCTAGCAAAAGGGAACTGGGAGGGGCTACTGTACTATCCTTAGCCTTGTTCACTGAGTGAGTTATTACCATCCTTTTCATTTATTAGAGAGCAAATATTTTTCTCCCTTCGTTTCTCACTCCCACCTTACTCCCCTCTTCCCTTCCTTCCTTCCATGAATGTTTAGTGAGCCCCTACTGTGTAAGGACCAGTAGGAATTCAAAAGAAATGTAAGACACAGTCTCCCTCTTGGAGGCTCTTACTAGCTTTTTGGGACGACAGGACCTGCCATACTAGACAATGTGTGAAGCAGTATTTAATTGGGTATTTTCCTGTGTGGTGACATAGACATACCCTAGGAGCCTGGAGAAAGCAGAGATCCGTGAGGATTAGGATTAGTTTAGAGGATGTAAAACTGGATCCACAAGGCCACTTGTGAACCCATGGGTGCAGAGAATGGCGCCCAGGGTCTCCCGTTCCTCCTTCCCTGGCTTCTTCCCTCCTCAAGTGATACTGATTGCAAACAAATGCTGTGTTCAGTTCACATCTCTACTTTATCCAACGCCTTTTAGGTTACGCAAGGTTCCCGTTTCAACAAAAGCCTCAGTAGGGGCAACTTTGGCGATTCCCACTTGCTCTGCCCTGAAACAATGGTGTGGGGACAGACAGCGGTGAGGGAGGTGAAGACTGCGCCTCTCCGGCCTGGGAGGCACAAACGCTCCCTTTCAAGCCTGTGGCTGTAACTCAATTCCTCTTTCAGCTCTATTTGTGGGATGAAACCAGGTGGAAAAGCAGGAGGAGGGGGGGATCGTGGCAGTTCTGACCTATTCATGGCGTGCAGAAAAAGGATTCTTTCTTCACCTGTAAAATAAATTTGCATATTTGATGCTTCCCATGTTTGTCCATTTATTCTTTCAGTATCAGCAGAAATTCGCACTTGGGCACCAGAACCTCAGCCTGGGCTGATAAGAGTTGGGGTAGGGAGGAGGACAAAAGTCCCGCATCAAGGTGACAGCACTCTTCTCCAGGGTCTCTCGCTCGATTCCTCGGAAGCTGAAATCGACATCTCCAAGCCACAAAATGTCGGATGGGGCTGCTGCCGTTGGAGAGGAGGGGAGTTGGCACTTGGTTCTTGTCCATGGCAATGATCCTGAAAGATTTCCTGGTTAACATTTTATTTGCATTAAAAAAAAGAACCCAGTGTCCCTGGCCTGGAAGGGCTTCCTTGTGTGTGAGTGTGAGTGTGAGCTTGTGGTGTGTCTGGGTTCAGGGTGGGCTGCTGGGAGTGTCCACACCACACCAGATCGCCTCCTCAACCGCAGCCATTTTCTGTTTGCTTGGCAAAATCCGGGATTGGAAAAACCAAAGGTTTTCCTGCCAGATTCCATTAATCTCAGCAGCAGCGGCAGCAACAGCAATCTGGTTCTCTCGGATGGATATTTGACAAGAATGGCCGGGAGTGAGGTTTGGCTGTCTTGTCCAGTTTTTTTCAGTGACAATTTGGTGCTCTCTTCTCTCGGTATCTTAGATGTTCTTGCTTAGACAGCACAAGCCATTTCTTCTCTCTCATAAGAACACGTGGCCAGAATGGTGGGCAAATGCATCAGTGTCACACCCTGGGTAGATGGCGGGCCGGGGAGAGGCGGTGGGGACAGGAGGGCTTTGAGAGGGAGCAAGGATCTGGAAAAATTGGATAGAGTGGGTCACCCCTCACCTGCTGGGGCTGGACAGCATCCAAGGAATCTAGTGCTGGAATGTGAGAGTCAAGTTTGAGTCCCGAGGGGTCTGCTGTCTGCTGTCTGCTGTCTGGGGTCTAAGCACGCTCCCTGAAAAATGGGAGCTGCCCAGTTACAAAGGAAGATGAAAAAGGAGGGGCCAGCGAACCTGAGTGAGCAGTACCAGGGCTGGGAAATTTCTACTGGCTCTATGGGGGGGTTGGCTTGGGTGTGACCCACCTGGAATTTTTCAGGGGTCTGTAAGCAGGCTGGAAGAGGGACAGGATGCTGAGATGTCCTGCTTATGAGTCTGGCCCTAAAAGCTGGACCTGAGTTTTGATGGTGAGAGTGGATAAACCAACCAAACCCATTGCTGTCGAGTGGGTTCCTACTCATAGAGACCCTAGAGGCCTATTTGCTCAGTTATTTTTTAGTCGTATTTTTTTCTAAGATTTTATGATCTGAGCAGAAACTCCAGAGAAGTGGGAGGCTCAGTGAGCATGTGTCCAGCTCAGCGGCTCACTAAATGGTCACCAGCTGGCCCCAGGATGTCAGAGGAGAGGTTGGATGGGAGGTAGCTTGAGCTACTCACAGGCAAAGAGCTCCTTGCCACCCCGAGGATAGAGGGTGCTGTTGCATTAGATTACTTCCTGGAACTATCTGGTTAGTCACAGCTCTTGTATACGCACTGCAAATGTCCCTGGGCTATTTAAAAACAAACAGCAACAGCAGCACCTCCAACCTCCATCCCCCAAACATCTCACATCCCTGGTGTGCAGTGGTTAAGAGCTCGGCTGCTAACCAAAATGTCGGCAGTTTAAATCCATCAGCTACTCCTTGGAAACCCTCTGGGGCAGTTCTACTCTGTCTTATAAAGCCACTGTGAGTTGGAATCGACTAGATGGCAATGGGTTAATTTTTTCATGGCAGAGCGTAGGCTAGTGATTGACTCAACAATTGGGCGCCACAGCCTAGCCAAGTTGACACCTAAAATTAACCATCACGGAAGAAAGGTTCTCTGGAGGAACGCTTTGTTTTTAAGATGGGATGGACCTGTGCACATTGAGGACAAATGATGATGGAAAAGAGGCAGAGAGAGGAAGAGACTGAAGATGGGGGACGGAGCAATGGGATAGAAAGTAGTCCCTGAGGAGGTGAGAGGGGGTGGAATCGAGAGCCCAGATGGAAGCAGCTGCCTTGGATAAGGGGAAGGAGGAAAGGATAGGTGATGTTAGTGGTGTGGAGGAAGCTGAGGGTGCTTGCTTCAGTATTTTTAGTGAAGAAGGAGGCAAGGCTAAGACTGAGTGAAGGGGGTGGTGGTGGTAGGGTTTAGGAGAGAGAAAATATCCAGAAAGGCTGATGGAGAGACTGGAGAGGGAAGGGCTTGGCAGCAGGTTTGAGGTTGGAAACCATAGACTCCTGGTCGGTCCATCCAAATGGTGTGTGGTTCCCCCAGTAGCCCTCAGTAACTTGACGGCAGGAACAAGGGGGCCTGATGAAACCAGAGTTCAGGTTCCCAGGTCAGGGATGCAGGCCTCAAAGGTAATGGCAAAGAAGTGACTGCAGGGTGGATTGCCAGGGCTCAGTGAGAAAGGGAACTGATAGATGGAGAGAAAATTGCTTGGATGGAAAGTGTCTATAAGGTAAAAAAAAAAAAAAAAAGATAACTTGAGGAAAAGAATGATAAATTGGTTAGAGCAGAGAACTGGTGTTTAAGGTTTAAGTTGTTGAAAGGTTCAAGGTGTGGCCATGGGAATGCAGACCTGACGGGGTCAGAGTCCATGGAATAGAGTTGGGAAGGTGATGCTATAGTATGGAAGGGCTGTCCAGGGTCTATGATGTCTCTGTGAATGATGGCAGGACCAGATAAATGTCTCTGTGAATGATGGCAGGATGGATGGAGAGTAAGACAGCCGGTAAATGAGAGGGAGTGACAACCAGATCTGAGTGTGTGGCCTCCTTCTCTTCCTCCCGATTGCTGTAGTCCACTGGCCTCTTTTCCTGCCCCTCTTCCCCATTTACCTGGTCATTTTACTCTCCAGACCAGTCCCTACAGAAGGCATTTTTATAGGATGACGAGGATTTCTGGATTCCAGAGGACTCAGGAAAGTGGTGGAGGGAAGTCAAATGAGGAGGAAGGACAGAGCACAGGTGAAAGCTTACCTGGATGAGAGGTAGACCTGTGGTGTGAAGGTGTTTCTGAACTGCTGCAGGCCTCTGAGGGGATGGTACCCCTCATCTCTTGTGGCACTGTAGGCCATTGGAAGTTTGCTAACAGTTCCAGAGAGCATTGTTTTGTGCCTTCAAGGACCTCAGACTTGCCTGGGTGGAGTGTGTGCTATGGCCTGAATCAGGAAGGAAGACACCGGGGTTGTCAAGGCCCTTTAACCTTGGTCAAGGGTGTCCCTATCCAAGAGGGAGAATGGGATTGGCTTGTGCCCTGATAGGAGAGATGAGAAGTAGTCCATGGTGCCCAGGCTGATAGGGGGTGGCCTCGAGTGGCTGGGTGGGTTGGTCGATGATACCAAAAAAAAAAAAAAAAACCAAACTCCTTTCCATGGAGTCAATTCTGACTCATAGCGACCCTATAGGATGAAGTGGAACTGTCCCATAGGGTTTCCAAGGAGCAGCTGGTGGATTCAAACTGCTGATCTTTTGATTAGCAGCTGAGCTCTTAACCACTGTGCCACCAGGTCTTCATTGATGATACAGTGAACTTTTAAGATGGCATCTAATCATGTGCTGAAGCAGGTGGCATATATGTAAAGAGCTGTGGGTGATCAGGATGGAGTGACCAAAGGAGACTTCCTGGAGGAGGTGGGTCATTAAAAATAGGTGCATTTTTACAGCCTGCAAGTGGAGGTTGAGGTGGGCTTGGCACAACAGAAGGCAGTGCATCTGAGAAGCCAAAGATTGAACCAGACTAAAGGGCCGCTCAGTCTCCTGTTTGGCTTCTGGCAGCTACACCAATGTGCATGGACTGAGAGGGCGCATCACGCTTCTTCAGGGGATAGCAAAGGGCTTGGTGAGTTGTGTACTTTGCAGAGTTGGTTACTGTCTATCACACTGATCTTTTCCATGTTTTGTGGGTATTCAGAAGCCTGATTGCTCACTCACCATGTTTCCACTTATTTTCATAGTAGGTATAGGATGGGCGTGGCCATCAGCCACCTCTGGAAGCCTGGTGGGAAGAGGGATGGCCTTGGGCTGGTCCCCATGATTTTGTTTGTATCATTGGCTCATGACGAGACTAGTTGAGTCCTCTGTGTGTGTGCTCGGCACATCAGGACAGGCATTCTTCTCTCCCGGGCTCTGGGAAGTCCGCTTTAAGTCCTGTTTGCAGAAACTAATTCTAGTCTAATCCATTCATCCTTAGATCTGCAGGGCAAATGGCAGATGGGATTTTTTTTTGTGGGAGCAAGGGAGAGAGAAGACCTTACAGTTATGGTGAGCAAGATGAGGAAGAAGAAGGAGAAGATACTTTCATGCCCTTTCTTTGATGAGGAAAGAGTATGCTGAGGGCGAAACCAGAGGAAGCAGAGGAATGCGCTGCAGCTCCCGGCCATGTTAGCTCACGCTTTCCCTCTGCCCCAGACGCTTCTTTCTCTCTGAAACAGGTGGTCCTTTCCCTCTGCAGTGGCTTTTCAACACCCTAATATGTTTTCTATATTGGAGCAATTCCCGCATTGTGTAGATGGCCCTGGTCCCGTCTTCAGAGTGAGGCGGACATGCCCTATCCTGTCCCCTGGTACCTGGTCACAGACAGTGATCTAAGCTTGGCCCATTGAATGCTTCCATACACCTGA
Source organism: Loxodonta africana (assembly GCF_030014295.1). Classification (NCBI taxonomy): domain Eukaryota; kingdom Metazoa; phylum Chordata; class Mammalia; order Proboscidea; family Elephantidae; genus Loxodonta; species Loxodonta africana. The sequence continues at coordinate 63,787,242 of NC_087366.1, read as the reverse complement.
GACTTTAAATCTGGAGGAGCCCATAAGGCTCTGACAGGGACAGTGAGTGTCTAATTAGGGGACTTGGCCTGGGAGTGGGTTGGTTGTGTCCTCAGCTCTCTGGCCTCCTCGCTCTGCCGGTTGACTGCTTCTCTAGCCTTTCCATCACCTCTAGGAGCTTCCAGTTATCCTCCCAATAAAGCTTTTTCCTACTGAAGTTAGAGTTACTTTCCGACTAAGAAGTACTTGCCTCCAGCTCACAGTGCTCTTTCCCTCTCTTCTTAAATTCAGACGTCCTGGTTCTTTGATTGAGTTGAACTCTTGTGAATCTTGTCTTCCTAACTGTATTGTAAGCACCTCAAGGGGAGGGATCCTGTTAAATTTTTCTTTCCTAAGTGCCTACATCATTTTGTTTCCTTTGTGAATGTTTACTAAATGAATGAATACATGAATTAATAAATATTGGCTGTGCATGTATTAGTTATCTATTGTGGCATGACAAATACCCCACAACTTAGTTTAAAACAACAAAAAAACATTTGCCATCTCACACAGTTACTAGGAGTCAAGAATCTGGAGTGGGTGATTCTGGCCCTGGGTCTGTCATATGATTTCAGTCAGGCGTTGGCTGGGACTGCAGTCTTGTGAAGGCTGACTGGATCTGGAGATCCACTTCCAAGGTATCTCACTCATGTATCTCAAAGTCAGTGCTGATCATTGGCGGGAATCCTCATTTTCCGTCTGTGTGGACTTCACTGGTCTGCTTCAGAATCCTTACAACATGGCATCTGTTTCCTTCAGAGCTAATGAACCAAGAGAAAGAAAGGCAGAAGCTGTAATATCTTTTATGACATAGCTTCAGAAATCACATACCTTCATTTCTACAATGTTCTACTGGGTATCCTATCCAATATCTTCCCCCATGCATCTGTCAGTTTGTCATACTGTGGGGGCTTGTGTGTTGCTGTAATGCTGGAAGCTATGCCACCGGTATTCAAACACCAGCAGGGTCACCCATGGTGGACAGGTTTCATCTGAGCTCCCAGACTAAGACAGACTAGGAAGAAGGAGCCGGCAGTCTACTTTTGAAAAGAATTAGCCAGTGACAACCTTATGCATAGCAGCAAAACTTTGTCTGATACAGTGCCAGAAGAGGAGCCTCTCAGGTTGGAAGGCACTCAAAATATGACTGGGGAAGAGCTGCCTCCTCAAAGTAGAGTCGACCTTAATGATTGGATGGAGTCAAGTTTTCAGGACCTTCATTTGCTGGTGTGGCATGACTCAAAATGAGAAGAAACAGCTGCAAACATCCCTTAGTAATTATAATGTGGAATGTATGAAGTATGAATCTAGGAGAATTGGAAATCATTAAAAATGAAATGGAACACATAAACACTGATATCCTAGGCATTTGTGAACTGAAATGGACTGGTATTGGCCATTCCAAATCAGACAAACATATATGGTTTACTACGCTGGGAATCACAACTCGAAGAGGAATGGTGTTGCATTCATGGTCAAAAAAGAACATTTCAAGATCTATCCTGAAGCACAAAGCTGTCAGTGATAGGATAATATCCATACCCCTACAAGGAAGACCAGTTAATATGACTATTATTCAAATTTACCCACTAACCAAAGGCCAAAGATGAAGAAATTGAATATTTTTACCAACTTCTGGAGTCTGAAATTGATCGAACATGTAATCAGGATGCATTGATAATTACTGCTGATAGGAATGTAAAAGTTGGAAACAAAGAAGAAGGGTTGGCAGCTGGAAAATATGGCCTTGGTGGCAGAAGCAACGCTGCAGATCACATGATAGAATTTTGCAAACCAATGACTTCTTCATTGCAAGAACCTTTTTTCACCAATGTAAACGATGACTATAACACATAACCTCTCCAGATGGAATACACAGGAATCAAATCGACTGCATCTGTGGAAAGAGAGGATGGAGAAGCTCAATATCGCCAGTCAGAAAAAGGCCAGGGGCTGACTGCAGAACAGACCATCAATTGCTCATATGCAAGTTCAAGTTGAAGCTGAAGAAAATTAGAACAAGTCAACGAGAGCCGAAGTACAACCTTGAGTATATCTCACCTGAATTTAGAGACCATCTCAAGAATAGATTTGACACATTAAACACTACTGACCGAAGTAAGATCAGATGAGCTGTGGAATGACGTCAAGGACATCCTGCGTGAAGAATACAAGATATCGTTAAAAAGACAGGAAAGAAAGAAAAGACCAAGATAGATGTCAGAAGAGACCCTGAAACTTGCTCACGAACGTTGAGTAACTAAAGCAAAAGGAAAAATGATGAAGCAAAAGAACTGAACAGAAGATTTCAAAGGGTGGCTTGAGAAGACAAAGTATCGTAATGACACGTGCAAAGACCTGGAGATAGGAAACCAAAAGGGAAGAACATGCATAGCATTTCTCAAGCAGAAAGAACTGAAGAAAAAATTTAGGCCTCAAGTTGCAATACTGAAGGATTCCTCAGGGAAAATATTAAACGATGCAGGAAACATCAAAGGAAGATGCAAGGAATACCAAAAAGAATTGGTTGATGGTCAACCACCTCAGGAGGTAGCATATGATCAGGAACCGATGGTACTGAAGGAAGAAGTCTAAACCGCGCTAAAGGTGTTGGTGAAAAATGGCTCCAGGAATTGATGGAATACCAATTGAGATGTTTCAACAAACAAATGTAGAGTTGGAAGTGCTCATTTGTCTATGCCAAGAGATTTGGAAGACAGCTACCTGGCCAATAGACTGGAAGAGATCCATATTTAAACCTATTCCCAAGAAAGGTGATTCAACCAAATGTGGAAATTAGCAAATAATATCATTAATATCACATGCAAGTAAAATTTTGCTGAAGATCATTCAAAAGCAGCTGCAGCAGTACATCAACAGGGAACTACTAGAAATTCAAGCTGAATTCAGAAGAGAATATAGAACTAGGGATATCTTTGCTGACATCAGATGGACCCTGGCTGAAAGTAGAGAAAACCAGAAAGATGTTTATGTGTGTTTTACTGACTATGCAACAGCATTCTACTGTGTGGATCATAACAAATTATGAATAACATTGTGAAGAATGGGAATTGCAAAATACTTAATTGTGCTCGTGAAGAACCTGTACATAAATCAAGAGGCAGTCATTCAAACAGAACAAGGGGATACTGCATGGTTTAAAGTCAAAAGGTGTGTGTCAGGGTTGTATCCTTTCACCATACTTAGTCTGTATGCTGAGCAAATAATCTGAGAAGCTGGACTATATGAAGAAGAACGGGGCATCAGGATTGGAAGAAGACTCATTAACAACCTGCCTTATGCACCTGAGACAACCTTGCTTGCTGAAAGTGAAGAGAACTTCAAGCACTTTCTGATGAAGATCAAAGACCGTAGCCTTCAGTATGGATTACACATGAACATAAAGAAAACAAAAATCCTCACAACTGGACCACTAAGCAACATCATGGTAAATGGAGAAAAGATTGAAGTTGTCAAGGATATCATTTTCCTTGGATCCACAATCAAAACCCATGGAAGCAGCAGTCAGGAAAGCAAAAGATGCATTGCATTGGGCAAATCTGCTGCAAAAGACCTCTTTAAAGTCTTGAAAAGCAAAGATGTCACCTTGAAGACTAAGGTGTGCCTGACCCAAACCATGGTGTTTTCAACTGCCTCATATACATGCGAAAGCTGGACAATGAATAAGGAAGATTGAAGAAGAATTGATGTCTTTAAATTATGGTGTTTTTGAAGAATACTGAATATACCATAGGCCGCCAAAAGAACGAACGAATGTATCTTGGAAGAGATACAGCTAGAATACCCCTTAGAAGCAAGGGACGGCGAGACTATGTCTCACATACTTTGGGCGTGTTATCAGGAGGGACCAGTCCCTGGAGAAGAACATCATGCTTGGTAAAGTAGAGGATCAGTGAAAAAGAAGAAGACCCTCAGTGGCTGCAACAATGGCCTCAAGTATAACAACGAATCTGAGGATGGTGCAGGACCAGGCAGTGTTTGTACATAGGGTCACTATGAGTTGGAACCAACTTGATGTCACCTAACAACAACATTCAATATCCTATGTCAGCTGTGCTCAGTGTGGGAGGAGACAACAAACAGGCGTGCATACCAGGAGGTGAGATTCAGTGGGGACATCTTGGAGGCTATCTACCACAGCATGCCTTGAAAAGACAGCCAGAGATAGATTTTCAGGGTCAAGGTCAAGCTCAGTCAGATACTTTGGAGATCACAGGGGAAGGTACACATGATGTCCCCAAGCTGGCTCTGAGGATTAATGCCAGGGGGTCTGTCCTCTGTGTGGGCCTTACCCAGGGGATTTCATTTTTGGTCTTCTGATGTGGTGAGTAAGGTGGACCTAATGACCCTCATGGCAGCCATGCTCTGATTCTTTTCTTTTTAAATACATTGTTTTGTTGTTGTTGAGAATATACACAGCAAAACATACAACAATTCAACAGTTTCTACATGTACCATTTAATGACATGGATTACATTCTTCGAGTTGTGCAACAATTCTCACCCGCCTTTTCTGAGTTGTTCTTCCCACAATGACATACATTCATTGCTTCCTAAGGCACCTGTCTAATCTTTCCAGTTGCTGTTTTTAATTTGATCCCATATAGGTAGTTCTTAAAAGAGTATAATGCTCAAGACAGACATTTTTTACTAGTTAAGCTAAACTATTGCTTGGTTTTAAGAAGACTTCAGGGGATGTTTTTGGTTTAAGGTTTAAAGATTATCTTGGGGCAATAATTTCAAGGGCATGCTGTGATTCTGATAGGGCTGCCTGGGGCTGGGAGTGGGGGGCACAGGGGGAGCTGGGCAGAGCTGGGAAGCTTCTGTTAGAGGAACCTCACCCAGGATCTGTCACTGCCAACATGCTTTCCTCATCATTTAGTCCTCTTGTTTTGAATGCCACAAGTTCTTCTCTTGCTGTTTGACTTTAGGAAGATAGAGTGGATTTGTTCCCCCCAAATTCATGTCCACCTGGAATCTCAAAATGTGACCCTATTTGGATATAGGGTCTTTGCCGATGCAATTAAGGTAAGGATTGAGATGAAAACATACTGGATTAGGATGGGTACTAAATCCAATGAGAGTGCCCTTACAGGAAACAGAAAAGAACACACTGAGATGCAGGGTTGAAGGTGATGTAAAGATGACGGCAGCAGTCAGAGCGATGCATCTACAAGTCAAGGAACACCAACGGTTGCCGGCAACCACTAGAAGCTGGTGAGAGACACAGGATGGTTTTCCCCTCAGAGCCTCCAGGAAAAACTGACCTGCTGACACCTTGATTTCAAACATCCAGCTTCCTGAGCTGTGAAAGAGCAAATTTCTGTTGTTTAAGCCATCTGGTTTGAAATAATTTGTTACGGCAGCTGGAAGAAGCTAACACAGAAGGGGCAAGACATAAAACCTAAGAAGGACCGTCTGAGATGGACCATGGTTCAGAACGGGGAACTGGAAGCAGTGGTGGGATTTGGGCAGGTGCGCTGGAGCAGGTAGACCTGTCTTCATAACCCAAGGGAAGCTTGTTCACCTCAAGCTTTAGGATCAGGCACCCAGCACCCGAAGGTGAGCTCCCTGGGATTATTGACACTTTGGGGCAGGAGTGGGAGACAAAGGGCCTAGCACTGGCTTGTTCCGTCTGAAGGGTGGTTGTTGTGTGCCATCAAGTTGGTTCCGACTTACAGTGATCCTATGGGACAGAGGAAAATGGCTTCGCAGGGCTTCCTGGGTTGTCATCTTTATGCGAGCAGGTCGCCAGGTCTTTCTTCCATGGAGCTGCTGATGCTTTTTAACCACCAAGCTTTTGGTTAACAACCAAACACTTAACCATTGTGCCACCAGGGATGAGTGGCAAAATTGGACTGGTCCCACCCAAGGAATGGCCCATTCTTTGACTAATCAATGACCCATTCATTGATTAATCAATTAACTAAATTATTAATTCAAGATGGCCGTGGACACAACTGTGTAGCTTATTTTTCCCTCTTCCCTACTGAGTCCACACCTACACTCTACCTAGGCATCTGCTGTGCTTTCTAAAGCTGACACTGTCGCAGTCAGTTGGAAAGAACCCGCTCTACTTAGCCATACCAAGTTTTTCATTCTGTTGTGAGTGATCTAATGGATTCTCCTCAAAAGAGTATTTTCATTTTGGGAGTGCAATCTGGATTGCCCAGTAACAGCTCCCTAGTGCTCGGCATTCCTCTTGTGCTCTGGTGAGGGTATGTAAGCCTTCCTCTATGTTACGGCTCATCCCAGAGAAGCAAGGAGTCTGTTTTACTTGAATCAGTAGGGCCGGATTAAGGCATGTGAGGGTTCTAAACACTGATAAGCTGTGGTGCCCCCTCCTCTGCTTACTCACACATGTGAGTTGTCTATATATATTTATATATACATGTATATATATGTGCGTGTGTGTCTTAGTTATTTGTGATGTGACTTCTTTTTAAATGCAGCTATAACATTAGCAATTGAATGCAAAAGTGGCATATACCACTTTAGTGAAATGAGATGAACTGGATTATAAAATTTTTTAGTGGATGTGGGGTACTAAGATTTTTGCTATATACAATATTTTCTACAAAAAGAATGTTCCACATATTCTATAACTAAGAGAATGAACCAGTGAACTTACGTTGTTTCAACAATCAATGCAAAATTCTGTTGATTTCCCAGCATGAGAAATTGGCTTCCACCAATTTTGCTTTAAATGGCTCATACTTCATTTTTGATGCTTGTTTTATACTTAATGCTATAATTACCAATGAATAAATGAAAAAGTCATAAAAGAAAATTTAATGATCGGAAAACGAGTATTACAACAAATCACTATATTTTTTGTTTATATAGATCTTTCATCTCTAACAATGTCATAATTAAAAAAAAATTCTTTCTATTCTTTGCCCTTTCAAATCTTCAAAGATGTCATCACAGTTAAGCTGCTGAACAATATCTACTTCCACACATAATAAGGGTAATGAATCGAGTCTTTCTTGAATCATTGTTGTACGCTAAGCGTTTTTGAGTCCCTTTAGGGGCAAAAACGTGCCTTCTATTGTGCAGTTTGTGATCATTAAGGTTAGCAATGTGCATAAAGCAATTTCAACACTGGGAGATATGCACTGTATTTTATCTTCTGTTATAGAATCATACATGCCTACATGAGGAAAATTTGTCCTTCTGAATCTGTAAACTTATTTGTAGTGTAAGAGTGATATTGTTGCCCTTCTTTGTAAAGGTTTGTATTTAAGTCTTCGAGATGAGCCTTCGCTAATTTCTTGGCTGCCTTCATGCATTCTTCATCAAGTATATCCACATCGTTTAAGAAGGAAAATCTGTAAGAATTTCATACACTTTCGCCCTTCTTTTCATGCTAGACTCAAGTGTATCAATGATAGTGTAGTGTGTAGTTATGCGAAATTGACTCTGGCACGCAACGATACTTCTGGAGCACTTCCGTCACTTACTTGTTTCCTTCTAATGCTTCTGCATGTACAGTTTTAGGGTCTGATCCTAAAGCATTGGAACTACTTGATACTTGGTATTTGGCAGTATTTGTTTTGTTGTGTTTTCAAAATCTCCTCTTAAATTATGCAAATACCCTGTTAATGACTGGTAAAGATCTGTGCGTGCCTTGAATTTACTTCTGAATCTTGGAGACCTTGGCTCGTCTGAAGAAAATGCTATATTATTCCACATTACCAATATAAACACATACTCTAGTGTTTGCATTTTATTGGTGATGTTTTCAGATTCTCTTCTGGTGTCTCCTTTTTGTGTCTGGTTTTCAGTAACATCTTCTAAGGCATCTAGAGTCTGAGTGTATGATTTCAGGATTGCACTTGTTGCTACAGCATGTACTTCCCAATGTGTATTCCCCACCCACTGCCATCGAGTATAGCGACATTTTAATACTTGATCATTGCCTAAATATGTTTTAAGAACTACCCATCAATGAGTGTTGTTATTATTAGATGCCATCGAGTCGGTTCCGACTCATAGCCACCCTATGTACATCCTCACAATCATTGTTATGCTTAAGCCCATTGTTGCAGTTACTGTGTCAATCCATCTCATTGAGGGTCTTCCTCTTTTTTGGTGACCCTCTACTTTACCAAGCGTGATGTCCTTCTCCAGGGACTGGTCCCTCCTGACAACATTTCCAATATATGTGAGACGTAGTCTCACCATCCTTGCTCCTAAGGAGCATTCTGGTTGCACTTCTTCTAAGACAGATTTGTTTGTCCTTTTGGCGGTCCATGGTGTATTCAATACTCTTCTCCAACACCACAATTCAAAGGCATCGATTCTTCTTCAGCCTTTTTTATTCATCGTCCAGCTTTCACATGCATAGGAGGTGATTGAAAACATCATGGTTTGGGTCCGGTGCACCTTAGTCTTCAAGGTGACATCTTTGCTTTTCAAGACTTTAAAGAGGTCTTTTGTAGCAGATTTGCCCAATGCAATGCATCTTTTGATTTCCTGACTGCTGCTTCCATGGGTGTTGATTGTGGAGCCAAGTAAAATGAAATCCTTGACAACTTCAATATTTTCCCAGTTTATCATGATGTTGCTCATTGGTCCAGTTGTGAGGATTTTTGTTTTCTTTATGTTGAGGTGTAATCCATACTGAAGGCTGTGGTCTTTGATCTTCATAAGGCAGTGTTTCAAGTCCTCTTCACTTTCAGTAAGCAAGGTTGTGTCATCTGCATAACACAGGTTGTTAATGAGATTTCCTCCAATCCTGATGCCTCATTCTTCTTCATATAGTCCCGTTCTTCTTCACATAGCCTTCATATCATTCATATACCTGGACTATATGAAGAATGGGGCATTGGTGAGCAGAGGTAGCAAACAATGTGTAGAGTAACTAAACAGTAGAAAAAATATCAGCTGCTTCCAGACGACAGTCTACTGCTCTGTGTCCTAAAAGATTAAGTGAATGTGCAACACAGTATGAAAATGGCATGTTGATGGCACTCTAAAATCTTCTGTCGCTTATGCCTTTATAAAGCCCTGACACAATGGCAGCCTTGTCATAGGACTGGCCTCAGCGCTTAGAAAAGTCAATTTTGCAAACTTCACCTAAATAGTGGAGTACTTGATCTGCAATTTCTTCACTGGTGTGACTTTTCAAGCTAGTAAATGTGATAAATCACTTGACAGGTTTTCCACTTTTTGGAGACATGTATCTTAAACCAATATTAGCTGGTCTGCAAAAGAAAGATCAGGAGTGGAATCTACAGACAAAGAGAAATATCGACCTATACTTCTTTCACTGAAAATAGTTGATCGAATTTTATCACTTATCAATTCTTCACATGTCGTTTTAGACATATATGGTAGCTTGCCCTTTCCTGTGTTAGCATATTTCGAGATGTGACCTCAAGGAATCAAACTGAGCAAAAAGTTCAAGTAAACCCCCCAAATTTCCATTTTATAGAGATTCAGATACTTCCTTTCTTTCTTCCTAGAAAAGATAGTCCACGTTCAGTGATCGTTATAATGAGAGCAACGATGCGTTGCAAAAAAGCTTTCCAATACTAGTATTCTTCATTATTTGTGTTTCTAGTTCATGAGTTAAGCTAAAACCATGTCTTAAGTTTAAATATGGCAACATAAAATCTCTGTGAATTGAACCATTTTCATGTTTATCAATCATATTCGAGTTGTGCCAATAGATAAATCTATCCATAACTAATTAAGAATTAAAGGATTTAGGACTGAATAGCTTGCAAACAAAACAATATACAGAACCAACTGATGAAGAATACAGAAACCACTCCCTCTTATAATTTCCACCATTAGCTCTGCACCCTAAGAACATATTCTGGTTACAGAACCTTGTTTGTTTACCATCCAGACATTTTCCATGTGAATTTTCAAATGATCTATCATGTTGATAATCACTTGGCCCTCTTTCGATCCAATGATTTACCTCATTAGAAGAAAAATTATTCCACAATGCAGGATCTGTATTTCTGTTATTTGTGGGGTCTGCAGATGTGACAATTTCAGATTCTAAAATAGCTTCACTTTCTATGTCATTATTAATTGTTTTACTACAGCAAGGAATGGATGCAGAATTTGTTCCAAACTCTGTTACATTTGTATTGCTATTAGTAATTTCGGCACCATCGATACTCATACAACGATTTGCACCTGTTAAACTAGAGCATTCAATAGAAGTCTCTTCTGATTCATTATGTTTTAAAAAGAAAGTTAATTTTGGAACTGTCTTTGGGATTCACAGATCCTTTTTCTTTTTATCTTCTGTGAGCTTTTGTTTTTGTGCTTAGTTGTTGCTGTTTCATTTTACCTGGATATAAAATTATGTCAATTTTTAAAGTTGGTTCTACCATAGCAAATAAATTTGACTAATTTAAAATAGATGAAATTTATGAAACAAGTAGAATTTATAAACTAAAATTTACATTCGAATTTGGATGTTAACACAAAAATTTATATTTGAAAGTTACTAAAAAAATTGATTCGGAACATGCAATTTTGTTCTTTAGGTTGAGACGGTTGAAAGAAATAGCACTTACAAGGCAGTGGAAATAATTTCATTTGTTTGTCTTACGGTATTTGTGGCGGGTCCTTCCCGGATCTCCACCGGTATTTTTCGTCTTGAACTAACACGTACAAACTCGTGCACTCACTTTCCCGTTCTTCGACGTGCCGTCTTCCCAGTTCACGGGACTGCTGTTGATACCCGACAGGGTGAGAGAACACAGAGCGTGGTACAGATACAAGGGCGTGCCCAATCCAAAGACAAGTTTTGATTCATTTTGCACAGAACCAAGTACCTCACAAGTCACGTGATTATAGTGCTGCTGGCACGTTCTCAGGTGGTCGAGCAGAGAGAACTGAATATGAGGTTATACCTGATTCGTTTGAAACGAAGAGGAAAATATAATTGTTATCATATACAGGGTTTATAAAATGGGATCAGTTTCCCTTAGCGCCCTGCCAGTTCCCTTCCAGTGTAGCACTTGCCTTGCCTTGTGTCCTCTCCGCTTGGCATCTATGGGTCTTTGCTTTGGACCACTGGTGCCCTTGTGTTGTTGATGTCCTAAGCATGTGCTTACCTTGCTTACTGGGTAATCTGTCCCTGTGAATCGGTCAGTGACAAGTTAACCAGGAAGCCAGCTTCTTTGAGTACAACAATCTAAGGCGAGTGTCTTAACAGCACTGCTGTAACAGAGATACCACCAATGGCTGGCTTTAATGAACAGAAATTTATTTTCTCACAGTTTAGGAGGCTAGAAGCCTAAATTTAGGGTGCCAGCTACAGCGAAAGAATGCTCCCTCTGTCCGTTCTGGGAAAAAAATCCTCGTCTCAGCTTCTCTACCGCTCTTCTTATAGCTCCTTGGCAACCTCCATGTGGCTTTCAGCTTCCCTCTTTCATACTTCTTTGCTTCTGTGCCTCATCTGCTCTTTCTTTATTTCAGAAAAGATTGGTTTAAGATACACCCCACACTGATATGGCCTCGTTAACATAAAAGGAAAGGTATGAACGTGTTGCCATTGAGTCAATTCCAACTCATAGCAACCCTACTGACAGGGTAGAATTGCACCACAGTGTTTCCAAGGCTGTAAATCTTTATGAAAGCAGACTGCCATATCTTTCTCCCGCAGAGCAGCTGGTGGATTTGAATTGTCGATCTTTTGGCTAGCAGCTGAGCGCTTAACTATTTCGCTACCAGGGCTCCTTTCTTCCACAGGTATAAATAAAAACCCAAAGCCACTGCCATCAAGTTAATTCTGACTCATAGTAACCCTATAGGACAGCGTAGAACCACCCCCTAGGGTTTCCAGGGAGTGGCTGGTGTATTTGAACTGCTAACCTTTTGGTTAGCAGCCATACCTCTTAACCACTATGCCACCAGGGTTTCCCCAACAAATATAGGAGTTAGGATTTACAACATAGATTTTTGGGAGACAAAACAATACATAACAGTGGGGATAGAGTTGAGGCTGGGGACAAGAGAAACCAAGGGAACAATCTCTGCCCTCGGCCAGCTTCACCCCAGTCCTGTAGGAGAAGTCTCCAGGAGGGGCTGGCTTAGCTCAGGGCATCCTCCTGGGAGTGGAGTTGACTAGGGGAGGGCATCGTCTCCCAGACCTCTTCCTCTGGGGCTCTTTAACACCAATCTCGACAGTCTGGAAAATGGAATCCCTGGGACCCCTCCCCATCACCATTATTAGAATAAACTCCAGGCTGGGAGCTGGCGCCTCCGGCTTCAGGAGTGCAGCCTGTAATTAGCTGACTTCTAAATGCCCCTGGTAATTGGTGATGAGGTCTCCTGCTTCAGACCAGTTAAGCTGCCGTGTAACTTGGCTGCAGTTTAACTAGGAAGCAGAAAATGCACGAAAACGTGGCAAATGCAGAGAATGTGAACTATGTGGGAATTGTCAACTTTCAGAACAACTTGGAAACTGCCAGAGAATCCTCGAAGGGGGAAATCAGCCAGTTAAGCCTTGGGCCACAAATTGGTCGTCCATGACCATGGCCACTTTCCTGCCCACCTGCCCCCACAGTGTGGGGATAAGCTGGAAGCAGCTGGGATGAGTGTGTGGGTGTCTAGGTGGGCGTGGAAATGACTGGGGTCCTTTGACTGCATGACAAACACCTGGCAGGCCCTCTGCTGGGTGCTGAAGATAAGGTGTGCTTGGGGACAAGGCCACTTTCGGTCTCTGCCCTCCAGGAATTTATGCCTGTTATGGGAGAAAATGCCCTCAGTTCTTGTCTTCGGTGTAGGAAAGAATTCAAACACTGAGGCAAATAACGCCAAGCAAGCAGAGGTTTATTAGCTAGCAGAGGCTTAGTAGTAAAGTACACTTGACTAGGGAGCATCCAGTGGGCTACTCAGATAGAGAGAGCCTGAGTGCCCCGATACAGTTGTTTTCTTGGGGCTTTATACTCTTTTTCTCCTACCTCCCCCTGTTAATGTTTAACTGCCAAGTCAGGGACCTCTGTAGGGACCATGTTATTGAGGAATGTCACCACCCCCGTCTCTTTCTCCTCCTAAGCGCAACCTCTCCTCCTTCCCCTTACAAGTCCAGTGGGGACAGACCCACACATCTGTTTCATGAGTCACACGGGAATAAGTGCTAAGAAACTAGCGGCTCATGAGTCGACTCCAACTCATGGTAAGCCTGTGTGTGTCAGAGAAGAACTGTGCTCCATAGGGTTGTCAATGGCTGATTTTTTGGAAGTAGATCGCCAGGCTTTTCTTCCAGGGCACCTCTGTGTTGACTTGACCCTCCAACCTTTTGGTCAGCAGTCAAGCACACGTTAACCATTTGCACCACCCAGGGATTCTGAAATAATTGCTACAGAGATACCATCAAGGGTCTGGGGCTCAGTGTTGATTGATTAGTCTTGCCGTGGAGTAAGGGAATTTTGGAAGGTTTAACAGAGGACGTGACTTCCGAACCAGACATCGAAGAGTGCTTTGGGTTTGGGGAAGTTGCTGGAGAAGATGGCGGTGACGAGGATGCTGGGTTCGCTAGGGAAAGGCAAGGGGATTGAAGGTGGATCGTAGGGTGGGTGGACAGGGGAAAGGGGAACAAGAGGGTGATGGGAAAGAGGGCCACTGGAAAAATAAGCTGTAGCCAGGCCATGAGGCTAGAATCAGCCCTTCCCAAGGAAGCGGTTCTGGCGAACTTACTTACGTGGGCTTCCTCTCTGTCACAGGTCGGCCATCCACCTAAGACAGGGAGCAAAGGCCCTGAGATCGGAGGGTGCCTGTCTGAGGAATAGCAAAGAGACTGGTGTGGTTAGAGGAGAAACAAGTAAAACAGATAGACTATACTATCAGGGAGGTAATAGGGGGTTAGGTGTAGAAACTAGGGGCTTATTAAGACAAGGAAGAGAGGGGACCCCAAATCTGCAGAAACAAAGCCATTCCCCAGAACAATGGGGCACGGCATCTAAAAATAGCCAGCAACAGAAGCAGCTGGAAAAAACCAGCCCCGGGGACATGAGCAGAACATCCACCTGTGACTGCTGTGTGACCTTCCACCAGGGGCAGTGAGGGGCTGCAGCTCCAGCTGGGGAATCGAACCCAGGGAATAAGAAACTGTGTAGGCAGAACACCCCATAATAAGTCCTACTACGAATCACAGAGGCCTCTGGGACAGGAGCCATCTTGGAAAGCTGCTGCGCACGCACCTTAGTTAGCATGTCCACCCTGTGCCTATGAATAAACATGAATCTTTTCCCGCCCAAGAACTTTTAAAAACTCGGCCCGTCTTTTGTTCTGGGAGACGAGGGTAAGTGTTGTTCTAGGCCCTCCTCATCTCTGCTTGCAAGCCTTTTCAATAAAGTTTTGCTCGTGTGGAAAATTCTGCGTGCCTTACCTGCTCATTCTTGACCAGTGAGAGGCAAGAACATTATTCCAGTAACACACCCAGGACGTGTCCTGCCAAGGCTATGACCGAACACAGACTGGTCAGGCCAGGTTCGGGCACCTCTGGGTGGACTTGACCCTCCAACTTTTTGGTTAGCAGTTGAGGGCTTGGATTACTGGAACGATAGGGCTGGAAGCAGATGATAGCTTCAGAGCTCCGGGCCACCCCCTCCCCTTGTCCTGGAGGACAGTCTCAGATCTGTGTGTGGTCATCCTACCCCTATGTCTGCGGCATCACTCAGGGGTGTAAGGGTTGGGAACTGCACCAGGTGACACTGTCAGAGGGGGTGACTCCAAAATGACTGTCTATAAAATTTTCGTGCAGTGTTTCGGCAGAAATTTATTACCTTTAATAAAATATCCCTGTAGTTTGGACACGTTATCAGGAGGGACCAGTCCCTGGAGAAGGACATCATGCTTGGTAGAGTAGAGAGAGGGTCAGTGAAAAAGAGGAAGACCCTCAACGAGATGGATTGATACAACGGCTGCAACAATGGGCTCGAGCATGGAAACAATTGTGAGGATGGTACAGGACCAGGCAGCATTTTGTTGATGTACACGGGGTCTCTATGAGTTGGAACTGACTTGATGGCACCTGACAACATTCCTGTAGTTGGTTACAATAACAAAAACATTTTTCATAAGCCTAGCTTACATGTACTTACAATACTCCTACAAGGCTAAAGCTCTATGCTAATTTACTTTTTGAACCTTCTATTGCATTCTGGTCAGTGCTGTCATTATTACCCAATTACAACCACACTTCGAATCATGAGGTTTTGTCTGCGTGCTACAAGCATGTGCTGTTGTTTTCACTGCTGCCAGTGGCTTTTTTTTTTTTTTTTATTGTGCTTTAAGTGAAAGTTTAAAAATCAAGTCAGTCTCTCACACAAAAACTTATATATACTTGCTACATACTCCCAATTGCTCTCCCCCTATTGAGACAACCTGCTCCCTCCCTCCACTCTCTTTTTGTGTTCATTTCGCCAGCTTCTAACCCCCTCCACCCTCTCATCTCTCCTCCAGGCAGGAGATGCCAACATAGTCTCAAGTGTCCACCTGATCCAAGAAACTCACTCCTCACCAGCATCCCTCTCCAACCCATTGTCCAGTTCAATCCCTGTCTGAAGAGTTGGCTTCGGGAATGGTTCCTGTCTTGGGCCAACAGAAGTTCTGGGGGCCATGATCACTGGAGTCCTTTTAGTCTCAGTCAGACCATTAAGTCTGGTCTTTTTATGAGAATTTGGGGTCTGCATCCCATTGCTCTTCTGCTCCCTCAGGGGTTCTCTGTTGTGTTCCCTGTCAGGGCAGTCACCGGTTGTAGCCGGGCACCATCTAGCTCTTTTGGTCTCAGGCTGATGTAGTTTCTGTCTTTTGGGCTCGTAATTACCTTGTGTCCTTGTTATTCTTCATTATCCTTTGATCCAGGTGTGTGGAGACCAATTGATGCACCTTAGATGGCCACTTGCTATCGTTTAAGACCCCAGATGACTCTCTCCAAGGTGGGATGCAGAACGTTTTCTTAATAGATTTTATTATGTCCATTGAATTAGCTGTGCCCTGAAACCATAGTCCCCAAACCCCCGCCTCTGCTACGCTGGCCTTTGAAGCATTCAGTTTATTCTGAAAACTTCTCTGCTTTTCATTTAGTCCAGTTGTGCTGACCTCACCTGTATTGTGTGTCTTTCTCATCACCTAAAGTAGTTCTTATCTGCTATCTAATTAGTGAATACCTCTCTCTCACCCTCCCTCCCTCCCCCCTCTCATAACCATCAAAGAATATTTTCTTCTCTGTTTAAACTATTTCTTGAGTTCTTATAATAGTGGTCTTATACAATATTTGTCCTTTTGCAACTGACTAATTTCACTCAGCATAATGCCTTCCAGATTCCTCCATGTTAGGAAATGTTTCACAGATTCATCACTGTTCCTTATTGATCCGTAGTAGTCCACTGTGTGAATAAACCATAATTTATTTATCCCTTCATCCATCGATAGGCACCTTGGTTACTTCCATCTTTTTGCTATTATAAACAGTGCTGCAATGAACATGGATGTGCATTTATCTGTTCATATAAAGGCTCTTATTTCTCTAGGATATATTCCAAGGAGTGGGATTGCTGAATCATATGGTAGTTCTATTTCTAGCTTTTTAAGGAAGCGCCAAATTGATTTCCAAAGTGGTTGTACCATTTGACATTCCCACCAGCAGTGTAGAAGTGTCCAATCTCTCCACAGCCTCTCCAACATTTATTGTTTTGTGTTTTTTGGACTAATGCCAGCCTTGTTGGAGTGAGACGGAATCTCATTGTAGTTTTGATTTGCATTTCTCTAATAGCTAATGGTTGTGAGCATTTCCTCATCTATCTGTTAGCTACTTGAATGTCTTCTTGAGTGAGTGTCTGTTCATATATTTTGCCCATTTTTTAATTGGGTTATTTGTCTTTTTGCAATATCATGTAGATTTTAGAGATCAGGCCCTGATCAGAAATGTCCTAGCTAAAAACTTTTTCCCAGTCTGTAGGTAATCTTTTTACGCTTTTGGTGAAGTCTTTGCATGAGCATAGGTGTTTGATTTCTAGGAGCTCCCAGTTATCTAGTTTTTCTTCTGCATTGTTAGTAATGTTTTGTATACTGTTTATGCCATGTATTAGATCTCCTAACGTTGTTACTATTTTTTCTTCCATGATCTTTATCATTTTAGATTTTATATTTAGGTCTTTGATCCCTCTTGAGCTCATTTTTGTGCATGGAGTGAGGTATGGGTCTTGTTCCATTTTTTTTTGCAAATGGATATCCAGTTATGCCAGCACCATTTGTTAAAAAGACTGTTTTTTCCCCATTTAACTGTTTTGGGGCCTTTGTCAAATATCAACTACTCATACATGGATGGATTTATGTCTGGATTCTCAATTCTGTTCCATTGGTCTATGTATCTGTTGTCGTACCAGTACCAGGCTGTTTTAACTACTGTGGCGGTATAATAGGTTCTAAAATCAGGTAAAGTAAGGCCTCCCACTTTGTTCTTTTTCAGTAATGCCTTACTTATCCGGTGCCTGTTTCCCTTCCATATGAGGTTGGTGATTTGTTTCTCCATCTCATTAAGGAATGTCATTGGGATTTGGATCGGAATTGCGTTAAATGTATAGATAGCTTTTGGTAGAATAGACATTTTTATAATGTTAAGTCTTCCTATCCATGAGCAAGGTATGTTTTTCCACTTATGTAGGTCTCTTTTGGTTTCTTGCAGAAGTGCGTTGTAGTTTTCTTTGTATAAGTCTTTTCCATCTCTGGTAAGATTTATTCTTAAGTATTTTATCTTCTTGGGGGCTACTGTAAATGGTATTGATTTGGTGATTTCTTCTTCAATGTTCTTTTTGTTGGTGTAGAGGAATCCAACTGATTTTTGTATGTTTATCTTGTATCCTGATACTCTGCTGAACTCTTCTATCAGTTTCAGTAGTTTTCTTGAGGATTTCTTAGGGTTTTCTGTGTATAAGATCATGTTGTGTGCAAATAGAGGTACTTTTACTTCTTCCTTGCCAATCTGGATGCCCTTTATTCCTTTGTCTAGCCTAATTGCTCTGGCTAGGACCTCCAGCACAATGTTGAATAAGTGTGGTGATAAAGGGCATCCTTGTCTAGTTCTCGTTCTCAAGGGGAATGCTTTCAGGTTCTCTCCACTTAGAGTGATGTTGGCTGCTGGCTTTGTATAAATGCCCTTTATTATGTTGAGGAATTTTCCTTCTACTCCTATTTTGCTGAGAGTTTTTATCATGGATGGGTGTTGAACTTTGTCAAATGCCTTTTCTGCATCAATTGATAAAATCATGTGATTCTTGTCTTTTGTTTTATTTATGTGATGGATTACATTAATTGTTTTTCTAATGTTGAACCATCCCTGCATAATCCCTGCATACCTGGTATGAATCCCACTTGGTCATGGTGAATTTTTTTTTGATATTTTGTTGAATTCTCTTGGCTAGAATTTTGTTGAGGATTTTTGCATCTACATTCATGAGGATATAGGTGTATAAGTTTCTTGTGGTGTCTTTACCTGGTTTTGGTATCAGGGATGTGCTGGCTTCATAGAATGAGTTTGGTAGTATTCCGTCCTTTTCTATGCTCTGAAATACCTTTAGTAGTAGTGGTGTTAACTCTTCTCTGAAAGTTTGGTAGAACTCCACAGTGAAGTCATCTGGGTCAGGACGTTTTTTTGCTGGGAGTTTTTTGATTACCTTTTCAATCTCTTCTATTATGGGCCTATTTAGTTGTTCTACCTCTCTTTGTGTTAGTTTAGGTAGGTAGTATGTTTCTAGGAAATCATCCATTTCTTCTAGGTTTTCAAATTTGTTAGAGTACAATTTTTCATAGTAATCTGATATGATTCTTTTAATTTCAGTTGGGTCTGTTGTAATACAGCCCATCTCATTTCTTATTTAGGCTATTTGCTTCCTCTCCTGTTTTTCTTTTGTCTGTTTGGCCAATGGTTTATCCATTTTGTTGATTTTTTCAAAGAACCAGCTTTTGGTTTTGTCAATTCTTTCAATTGTTTTTCTGTTTTCTCTTTTACTTAGTTCAGCTCTAATTTTTATTATTTGTTTTCTTCTGGTGCCTGAGGGTTTCTTTCGTTGCTCTCTTTCTATTTGTTCAAGTTGTAGGGATAGTTCTCTGATTTTGGCCCTTTCTTCTTTTCGGTTGTGTACATTTATGAATAGAAATTGACCTCTGAGCGCTGCTTTCACTGTGTCCCAAAGGTTCTGATAGGAAGTGTTTTCATTCTCATTGGATTCTATGAATTTCTTTATTCCATCCTCAATGTCTTCTATAATCCAGTCTTTTTTGAGTAGGGTATTTTTCAGCTTCCAAGTGTTCGATTTCTTTTCCCTGATTTTTCTGTTATTGATTTCCACTTTTATGGCCTTATAGTCAGAGAAGATGCTTTGTAATATTTCAATGTTTTGGATTCTGCTAAGGCTTGCTTTATGACCTAATATGCGGTCTATTCTAGAGAATGTTCCATGTGCACTAGAAAAGAAAGTGTACTTGGTTGCTGTTGGGTGGAGTGTTCTGTATAAGTCTATGAGGTCAAGTTGGTTGATTGTGGCATTTAGATCTTCTGTGTCTTTATTGAACTTCTTTCTGGATGTCCTGTCCTTCACCAAAAGTGGTGTGTTGAAGTCTCCTACTATTATTGTGGAGCTATCTCACTTTTCAATGTTGATAGAGTTTGTCTTATGTATCTTGCAGCCCTGTCATTGGGTGCATAAATATTTAATATGGTTATATCTTCTTATCCCTTTAATCACTATATAGTGTCCTTCCTTATCCTTTATGATGGATTTAATTTTAAAGTCTATTCTGTCAGAAGTTAATATTGCCACTCCTGTTTTTTTTTGATTGTTGTTTGCTTGATATATTTTTTTTCATCCTTTGAGTTTTAGTTTTTTTGTGTCTCTAAGTCTAAGGTGTGTCTTTTGTAGGCAGCATATAGACAGGTCATGTTTTTTAATCCATTCGGCCACTCTCTGTCTCTTTATTGATGCATTTAGTCCATTTACATTCTGGGTAATTATGGATAGGTATGAATTTTTAGTGCTATCATTTTGATTTTTTTTGTGTGTGTGTTGTTTTCTTTTTCCCACTTAATTTTGTGTGCTGAGTAGATTCTCTTTATGTATTGTCCTTTCCTCATATTTTTTGTTGTTGATTTTGTTTCTGCTGAGTCTCTATTTTTTTCTTGTATTTTATTTTGACAAGTAGGATAGTTTGTCTCCTTTGTGGTTACCTTATTATTTACCCCATTTTTCTGAATTTAAACCTAACTTTTATTTCTTTGTATCGCCGTATCTTCCTCTCCATGTGGAAGGTCTATGATTACATTTCTTAGTCCCTCTTTGTTGTTTTAATGTTGTCTTCTTTTATGTAATAACATTGCTGTTACCCTGTTTTGAATTTTTTTTTTGTTAAATCTTGCTTTGTTTTTTTTGATTTCCCTGTCTGGGCTGACTTCTGGTTGCTCTGCCCGGTGTTCTAGTCTTGGGTTGACACCTGATATTAATGATTATTCTAACCAAAGAACTCCCTTTAGCATTTCTTGTAGTTTTGGTTTGGTTTTTACAAATTCCCTAAACTTGTGTTTATCTGGAAATGTCCTAATTTCACCTTCATATTTAAGAGACGGTTTTGCTAGATATATGATTCTTGGCAGGCAATTTTTTTCCTTCAATTTTTTAAATAAGTCATCCCATTGTCTTCTTGCCTGCATAGTTTCTGCAGAGTGGTCCGAGCTTATTCATATTGGTTCTCCTTTGTAGGTAACTTTTCGTTTATCCCTAGCTGCCATTAAAATTCTCTCTTTATCTTTGGTTTTGGCAAGTCTGATTATAATATGTCTTGGTGACTTTCTTTTAACATTTACCTTATGTGGAGTTCGATGAGCATCTTGGATAGATATCTTCTCATCTTTCATGATATCAGGGCAGGTTTCTGCCAACAAATCTTTAACAATTCTCTCTGTATTTTCTATTATCCCTCCCTGTTCTGGTACTCCAATCACTTGTAGGTTATTTCTCTTGATAGAGTCCCACACAATTCTTAAGGTTTCTTCATTTTTTAAAATTGTTTTTTCTGATTTTTCTTCAAACATATTAGTGCAAGGTGATTTATCTTCAAGTTCAGAAATTCTGGCTTCTACTTGCTCAATTCTGCTCCTCTGACTTTCTATTGAGTTGTCTACTTCTGTAATTTTATTGTTAATCTTCTGAATTTCTGATTGCTGTCTCTCTATGGATTTTTCCAGCTTATTAAATTTTTTACTATGTTCCTGAGTAATCTTTCTAATTTCTTCAATTGCTTTATCTGTGTGTTCCTTGGCTTGTTCTGCATACTGCCTCATTTCCTTCCTGATGTCTTGAAGGGTTCTGTATATTAAACTTTTGTATTCTGCATCTGGTAATTCCAGGAATGCACTTTCATCTAAAAGATCCCTGGATTCTTTGTTTTGAGAGCCTGTTGAGGTGATCATGGCCTGTTTCTCTATGTGACTTGATATTGACTATTGTCTCTGAGCCATCTATAAGTTATTGTATTAGTTTATGCTTGCTTACTGTGTTGTAGCTGCTTGCTTTGTTTTGTTATGGTATACCCATATGGGTTGCTTGAGTGAGCTATCGTGATTATTTTCACCTTTGGTGCTCTGGTGCCCTGTCCCCCGCTGGCTAGAGCTGTTATCAGGAATATCAGTCTAGGAGTCCATTCACTTTTCTTGTATGAATTCAGCTCAGGTTTCCAGGCAGCTGATCATCAAGTGTGTGGTATAGGCTCTGTCCTACAGTCTTAGAGGGGCAGGGGTGATTGGTGTATATACTGGTATCTGGTTGCAGCAGGGGGTCATGCTTTGAACAAGGCACAGATTGAGAACTGACCCCCAAGTGTCTCTGAGGAAAGCACATCCCTGTTTCCTAGAGCTTGCAGGTGGGTGGGTTGTGCAGATGGACCATGGGCACCCAATGTTTTTGGTTGAAGGGACTGGGAGGTACCAGTTATCCTTAGACCCCTGTCACGGGTGGCCGGGTGATCTGAGTGGAACTACCAGTCCTTGGGCCCCTGATGTGGGTAGGTGAGGACCCTGTTTAATAGGCAAAGCAATGTCAAACATCAAACACCCACCTCTCCACCGCATAGCTGACACAGTTGGAGTCTGCCAACAAGGGCCTATTCTTTTGAAATAGGCCCACACATGTCCATGCACAGGGGAAAGATGCTCAAAGTGCACAGATCGTGTACGCCTGGACAGGAGCCTCTTCTGTCCTGAGCTCCCCAGGTAAGTGGAGCTGGCAAATTATCTTTTCCCCCAAATGCAAATTTTTTCCTTCCCCAAGGCCAGAAGGATGGCTTTAGGTGCTCAACAGGGCCTATCTCAGGCCCAGGGAATTCAGCTGCTGAGGCTGGCTTGGGGGTGGGGGGTGGTGGTAAAATATACGTAAGTAGTTAGCTTTTGCGAGAGCGCTGTTCTTCTCAGGTTCCGGAGGTGTGAGTAGGCTGTGTGGCTGGCTACTTCTCCTTGAGGAAACTGTGGCCAAATGCTAGTACGAGCCAGCCGCTGCTGCCGCAGCTTGGGGAATGGTGCCTGAGGGCTCCTCATGATTCAGGTCCGGTAACTCCTCTCTGCTTCTGAACCGTCTCTTCCTCCCCCTGGCCCTCTGTTTTCTAAGCTTGCCTTTGATGCTCAGGGCTCCTAGCTTGTCATAAGTATACTTGTTTCACTTGTTTTTCGGGTCTTTGTTGTAGAGGGCTCACCAGAAGTGTCTGTCTATTCCGCCATCTTGGCTCCGCCTGTCTGGTGGCTGTTTTTACAGTCATGCATTTTGTCAAATTCTCTGGTGTTTTGGCTACAATATTGTGGTAATTAGTATTGTGAACTTAAATCAATAACTTCTTTGAGAATGAACTAGTAATTAAAGGAAAAGGAGAAAAAAGAAAGAGACTTCCGCCCAGTTACTAATAATATTGTAAGTCAATGTAGAAAGGTTTTACTAAGGAATTTCGTTGTTAGTATTCATGTAATCTAAGAAATATTACATATAAGCAATTTACAACTCTATTTATCACTGAGTGTTCTATGGTTAACATTGATATCAGACATTCCTAAGGATTCTGTATGGTCTGGTAGGGGAGGAGGTTCATGGGCGGGACACCATGAGTTAGCCCACTGGGCGACACCAACCCTGGTGACACCACTGCCCTCTGTGACCCTCCCTCCCCTCTCAGCTCTCCTTCTCTAGCTAATGGTCTACAGAGGGTCAGCCCGAGCTCTAGAGAGCCTGGCCTTGGGATGAAAGCCCCCGTGGTGGGGTACAGATATGGGGCAAATTGCCTCAGGGAACAGATGTGCGATGAGTCACTCCCCCACCCTGGGGAACCACTGTCTGTCCTCGGAGGCACCCCAGGGACCCTCCATGTCTGTCCCCTTCTCCCCTTCTCCCTGTCTCCTCTCAGCTCCTTATATGTTTGCTACGAATCTTCATTTCCACATGAGCTACCACACACACAAAATGGAGCGTCCCTGATTTGAGGAGCAAAAACAGTGATTACTAGATTGGTTCTTTCTCGCCGAATGTGGAGGAACAAACAATGCTACACAATTTTAGCTTGTATAGCGTCTTTCAAACCACGCGATGCCCGGGGCACAGCACAGAGTTGCTGTAAATAATAGAATAACTGGGATAAACATTCTAAACATCTTGGCGTCTAGCTTCCTCAGCTCCTCAAGTGAGGCTGATGGGGAGGCTGGAAGGAGACGGGGAAGATGAAGACCCACAGACAGGGTGGCGGGACCAGCTGGGGCTCGACTGGAGGTGAGGCGGCACAGGAAGGGGGCTGGGGGACTTTGTCGATGACAGCTGCATTTCAAGGAGGTTGAGAAATGGGGCAAGAAGGGTGGAGGGGTAGGCAGGGGGTGGTCCTGGAGATGGAGCAGGACCCCAAACAAATGAGCCTACTTTTGGAGGGGGTTCCTCCACTTTGGACAGGACTAGTTAGAGGTGGTGATAGAAGCGGGAGAGGACAGGTTAGCTCCTTTTCTGAAAGTCTTTGTGATGACATAGAACCAACACAGGCTGGTTGGTTGCTGCCTGTTTTATTAACATTACTTGCTTTGTGACTTGGTTTGGACTCCCCGGGCCTCAGTTTGTCCATGAGGGTGGTGTTATCAGCCATTAGGTTCCCTTCTAGACCTGGTGGCTGTGAGTTGGTGATTCTCTGGCCCCCACAAATCCTCGTGGTGTGAAACCATCAGGGTTACCAGCGACTTGCTCTCTAACCCAGGGAAAGGGCCAAGCCCCACAACCTCCAGGGGAGCCTCCCCTCGGATTCCATTTGAGGGGCCCCCTCGACTCCTACCCTTCTGTCACCCCCAGCTTCTCAGCTTGTTCTGGAGAAGTGAGGGTGATGCTGAGGAACGTGGCCTCGACCAAGGAGCAGTCTGCATTTGAATCTTCCTGTGTGACCTCAGGCAAAAGACAACCACTCTGACTCTCAGTTTGTCAACTTTAAATAGACACAGACGCCCATTCATAGGACGTTTGGGAGCGTTAACTGAAATAATACGTGTAAAGTACTTAATACTGCCTAGCACTCAGTAATTGCACAATAAATAGTGGTGCTTATTATTTTTGCTAAGGAGCCTAGGTGGAGCAAGCGGTTTGTGATTGGCTGCCCACCCGTTGGTGCTAAGGAAGAAAAGGCCTGGCGAATTGGCTTTGTAAAGACTACAGCCAAGAAAACCCGGTGGAACAATTCCGCTCTGGAACTGATGATGTTGCCATGAGCCTTGAGTCAGAGGCCAACTCCACGCAGCCAACAACGTTACCATTGTTATTTTAATTATGGCGACATAATTCCCTCCACTGAGAGACTGAGCAGTTTCGCCCTGGGGGAAGCATTTGGGACTCAGCTATAGTCCCCGGGTTCGAGAGGAGGCCGCCAGCTCTGCGCCGCTGGGCCTGCCCGGGCGCCTGGTTGCACTGGGTCTGGGATGGGCCCCTGGAGCTCACTCTCATTTTCAAGTTGCTGGAGCTTTGTTCCTTGATTCCTCCTAATTTGGGTGAAGTTCGCCATATGGAGAGCAGGGAACAGTGTTAAAAAAGCTTTCACACATAGATAGCGCGGCACTTTCTCTGCTAAATGAGGGCTGTCTTCCCCAGCACAGATTTCACACGCCGATCTCCAGGGTGTTGAGTTCCCTCATCAACGGGGCTGGAGTTGTCAAGGCTCTTGGAGCCATTGTCTCCAGCTACCCGGGTCCTGTTCTGACCCCAGGAGAAATCCCATCTTCTTTTTCCTCCCCAGCATGAGGGCTTCCTAGGCCTCTCAGGTGAAACGACTCTGCTTCCAAGACCAGGCCAAGCGAGCTGGCTCCCCCAGCCCCAGGCAGCTGGGCTGCCAAGCCCGGCTCTCAGGTCTCCCGGGGATCCCTCTGGATGCTGTTCTCGTTTCACATCTGGAAGGGAGTCGGGCTGTTCTGAATTGAGCCCAAACCCCCTGTTCCCCAACCCACCGCACCTTCTCTAGAACTTTCTGTCCCAGCCAAGACATCTGCTGCAGTGTGACTCTACTGCTCCTCCCCCACTTCATCCTGGCCTGACTACGCCAGCATGTCTATTTGAGTCATTAGAAGTAAATCTCTTCGTTGGTCTACGGGAGACTGCAATGCCAGCCCTTCACTTCCAAAGATGACATTCTGGGTGCAGGTGCCCCTGAGGGCTCCCCTCAGTCAGCAGGGAGTCAGGGCTCCGTCCAGCTTGGCCACATTGTCTGGCTTTGTCTGCCCTTGTGGGGCTCCTGTTAGCTGGGGGCCAGTGGGCAGAATGTCTGGTCTTACTCTTTCCTTGGTGATAAAAATAATAGTAACAATTAACCGTTTATTAAGCACTTACTGTGTGCTGGGTCCTCCACCACCCGTCTGTCAGTTTGTCATTCGTACTGTGGTGGCTTGCGTGTTGCTATGATGCTGGAAGCTATGCCACCGGTATTTCAAACACTAGCAGAGTCGCCCATGGTGGGCAGGTTTCAGTGGAGCTTCCAGACTAAGACAGACTAGCAAGAAAGGCCTGGGGGTCTACTTCTGGAAATTAGCCAATGGAAATCCTGTGAATCACAACAGGATATTGCTCGAGTGGACTCAAACATGCCAGCAGCCGTGAGGATGGTGCAGGACCAAGCAGCGTTTGGCTCTGTGGTACATGGGGTGCCATGAGTCAGATAGGACAGTAACAACAGCGACATGTGCTGGGTCCTGTATCTTGTTATCTTAATCCAATAATCCTGCAAGATCTGTGTGACTATCCTGACTTTAAAGATGAGGAACCTGAGGCTCAGAGAGCTTAAGTGACTGGAGCAAAGTAGCACAGCTTGTTAGCGGCAGAGCTGATGTTCAGACATGGATCTACTAACGTCAAAGCGGTGCTATTTCCACCAGCTTGCTCCCCCCACCCCGTCTTAGTACTAACACCCTGTGGCAGCCCATGATGCTGACCTTGGGGTCAGGGGCAAAAATTGAGGGAAAAAGATGTGGCAGTCTGCTTCCATAAAGAGTCCAGCCTTGGAAACCCTATGGGGCGGCTCTACTCTGACCTGTATGGTTGCTATGAGTCAGAATTGACTTGACAGCAGCAGGTTTTTTTTCAACCTGCTACAGTTGAAGACTGAAAGTACAGGATGCAGGAGACAGCATTTCCTCAGGCTGGCTGGCTTTATGAACAGCATCCTCCATCAGGGGAGAGGTGAGACTCACTGGTCAGGGGCCATGGCTTTGTTCTGGTGGAACTTGGCCACCCACGTGGGGTTGGCTCTCGCTGGTACCCCCCGCCAGCCCAGCAGGCTCTGACTTTGCCACCCCATGGGAGGAAGAGGAGCTTGAAATTGTTTTTGAGATGTTTTCATTGATTTTCTTTAATGCACAGAAACATTTCATCCACTCATCGGCTTAGATGAGGGGAGAAAAGAAAAAATTTGTTGAAAATTTGGGGGGCTGGGTGGAGCTCAGGGAGGGAGCCAGAGTGCCTTGTCGATGGCTCTTCAATTTATCAGTATTTTCCTGGAGTTCCTTTGCAAAGCTCTTGTTTAATCTCACCGCTGGCTGGGAATTGGAAGAGGAGATGTGGTTTCCTGGGTCCCTTGGCTTCTGTGCCCGTCAGGCTGGGCAGCTCTGCCCCTACTCTGTTTAAATACATCTATCTCCAGCCCAAGAGCTGGCCTGTTTTTCTCAGAGCGTTTGGCCTTCAGGGCAGTGTTCTAGGCCCCTAAAAGGACAAAGTGGAGGGAGGTGGTGCAGGCATGCTGTGTGGGGTGCAGGGGGTGGCAAGGGGCCCAAGCCCCTCGCTGGCACCTCTCATCTGAAATTTACTGTGGAATCAACCCTAAAGCAGCTGCTGGGGAAGCCGATAAAGGTCCAGTAATGCTTAAAACAGAACAAAACAAACACAAAAGCCATACATCATGGGTCCAGTTCTTAGGAGAGTCACCTGGGTGGGTGAGTGGGAACAGGGGACAGACGGCAGGAGAGAAGAAACAGGGGTCCCAGCTCTCTGCTCCGTGTCCTCTCCAGGGCCTACAAATGCACATTCCTAAAGCCTCAAAGAAGCGTCCTTCTCAAGCCATTCCTTACTGACCCCTCTCTTCCCTAGGCTTGTGTTTTAGTTAGTGGTCGCTTAATTTGAATAGGACTTCACAGTCCACAGGCAATTGCTGTCAGCGGCTGCGGAGTCGATTGTAACTCATGGAGACCCACGTGTACAGAATAGGACCATAGGGTTTTCTAGGCTGCGGCCTTTTTGAAGCAGACCGCCAGGCTTTTCTTCCGAGGTACCTCTGGGTGGGCTCGAACTGCCAACCTTTAGAGTCTACGAACTATTAGTTAAAGGAAAGAACATGGGCTACAAATTCCTCCAGGTGTGTGTTCAAACCCTGGCTTTCCAGTTTACTAGCTATGGGACTGGAAGGTCTATCAGTCCCTGTAACCCTCTTTCCTCGTTGGATGCTGGTGGTAAAATGTCTATTTTATTGGTTTCCTGTGAAATTTGATGAGCTAAAGGGCTGGGTGTGGTGCCAGGTGCATGTATGTACTCGAAAAAGGAGGGCTTGTAGCAGTTCTGTGAGCAGAAAGGAATGTCGACATCTTCCCCATTCACAGATGAGGAAACTGAGGCTCAGGGTGAGAACCTTACCTGAGAGCAGCTTGGTGCAAACGGTTAACACGCTCTGCTGCTGACCGAAAGGTTGGAGCTTTGAGTCCACCCAGAGGCACCTTGGAAGAAAGGCCTGGAGATCTACTTCCATAAAATCAGCCATTTAAAACGCTATGGTGCACAGTCCTACTCTACCACACTTGGGGTCACCATGAGTTGGAGTCTACTCAATGGCAACTGGTTTTATTCTGTCCTTATTGTTGAAGGAGCAGCTTTACAGCCATTTCAGGCAGTCTGGAGCCCCCTCCCTGCATAGCCCGTTTCTCTTTGTGCCCAGTACGGTTACAGTGTAACCTCACGGTGTTGCACTTGTTATTTTTAAACATGTCTTCTCCCCTGCTGGATGACCAGTCTTTGAGGACTGAGGTAACTTCATCCATGTTTGTATTCTTAGGGCCCGTTACAATTCCTAAATAACCTTATTACTTAACAATGCTTGTGGAATGAATACATTAGGGGATAAATGTTTGAATGAGTAACTGAATAACGAAACAACGACCAGTACCCTGGCAAAGAAAGAAGGGGTTGTTTTACCACCGCAAGGATCTGGGTAAAGCCCGTGGACTGGATTAGGATTTGGACATGGAGGGGGAGTGGGCAGAGTGCAAGGCTGTCCCACACATGATGTCCCTGGCTCCGTGTCACACCAGGAAGGGTTCATCCAAGACACTTGCCTACTGTTTTTCTCAAAATATTCTGCCTGAAGTAACAAAATTACCCATAGGTTGAGGCTCTTGATTACTAACTGTGACCAAGGACATGCTGGAAAATGGTTTGGGATTTTGACACCCTGGAAAATGGTTTGGGATTTTGGACTTGTTGGGAACAGCCTTCTGGGCCTCCATGCCCACAGCCAATCGAGAACCTCCCAGCCAGGTGTGCCCAGGGCTTCTTCAAGCTCTCGCTCCCTGAAACTCTCCAGGCCCTGCTCCCGCTTCTCCCACGTGCTCTTGGACTCCCAGGACCAGCTGACGCCCTGTCTGCGTGACCTGCTACTCTTCTGTCTGACACGAATGTCATGCGGCTGAATGTGACTTTGTTTTTCTTTTGTTTGGAGCTGAGGACAAGCTGCCCATCTTCCTCAGAGCCCTGGATGTGGGGAGACTGTGGTTGGCAGGGGCCCAGGAGGAAAGAGATGTACCGCAGGTATCAAATCTGCCAGAAAAATGCTGGCTGGTCAGGCTCCTGTCACCCCATCCTCGACAGCAGGGGTTTTGCATTTCTCTGGGCGACTCTCTCCTCTCGTCCCTCTGCCAGCCCCTAAGAAACTCCAGTCCCAAGGGTGGTGGCATTGCATCTGGAGGTTTCCTTGTGTCCTATCAGCTCATTGCTCAAATTTGGCCACAGGTTTGACAAGGAGAGTGCCAGGGGTGGGGTGGTGCAGGGTGAAGACGGTGACTGCGAGTGGCTTAGCCAAGGTTCGCGCTGCAAACTTTATTTGCAAACCGCAGTACCTTGCTAAGCTTTGCTCTCTAGGTGAGTGAGTAAGATGCCAGCAGGGGAAGAGGGCATCTTTTGTGCATCAGACCTGTCAGATCCAAATGCAAGCGAATGTCCACCTTGAGGCGCACAGGCTCTATTTGCTTACTTTGCTGGCTGCAGGGGGCAGTTGGTGGGCGGAGGCAGGGCCTGGTAGGGAACAAGGTTCAAGGGGGTGGCAGACGGGAGGAGGGGGCATGGGCTGGTGAACAGCATGCTCAAGAGCCCTTCTGCACAACGAGATTAGCGCAATGTGAGCGTTTCCATGCCAAGGTGCTAATGCAATAATACACGCCAGTTTGCCAACTTTTCAAATTGAATGTATTTGATTATTTGCTTTTAATTAGTGTGAGTTTTGGAGTATGTACAGGATTGACAGGGATACACACAAAGTCTCGCACAGCCCACGAAGCCTCCCTCCGGTAAGATGGCCGGGATTGTTCCTTTTCAGGGGCGGAGAATGAGATTTAGCAGCGCAGGTAAATGTTTTAGCCCATTTCCATTGTGCCTCTGTTTGAACCTATTGGCAAGACCAAGTGAAGTGAGAAAATAAACCTCTTATCTGATCTGAATGCTGAGAGCTGCTCCCAGAAGAATTTTCCAGCTCAACTCTGGCTCTCTGCGAACATCCTCGTTTTGTTTTTGGAGGGCGTGGATGTGTTTTCTTTTCTTTTCTTTCCAGAGCTGGCTGTTAAGCTGGCTTTTTCTCTTCTTTCCCTGAAAGCAGGTTTTAGGAGACATCTATCCACATGGAAAAAAAAAAAAAAAAATGGGGGCAGTGCGGAGGGAGAGAAAGGAGACGTTACATAACTCAGAAGCATTTCCAGAGCTCCTTCCATCTGCCAAGACTTGGGAGCATTCTGGGTGCGGTGTCTCTCTGGGGCTTCTCAGGTTGGTTTGCACCCCATGTTACACTGGGGACAATGAGGCTGTGGAGAGGCTGAAGTCACCCCCAGTGGGGGACCTCAGGCCCTGTGGTTTCCCTCTTTACCTTGGTGGGTACCCCAACTTTCATTCCTCTCCCCTTCTTTCCGTTTTGCAGTCAATGATCATTTACAAGAAAAAGTCCTTCTTTAGGCCCAGATTTCATGAAGCCCAACGAGGTAGAGAGCTTTGCGTGGCAGCTCCACCGTCTCTTTCCTTTCCACCTTTTTATATTTGCTCAAGAGGAGAAAGAGGAGGCCTGAGGGTGCAGCTGTTAAAGGACATGGCTGCTAACTTCAAGGTCAGCGGTTTGAACCCACCAGTGGCTCCACAGAAGGAAGATGAGGCAGTCTGCTTCCGTAGAGACTGCAGCCTTGGAAGCCCTGTAGGGCAGTTCTGCTCTGTTCTACAGGGTCCGCTACGAGTTGGAACCCACTCGGCAGTATCGGGTTTGGTTTTGCAGGAGAAGGAGGCTGCTGTGTGAGGCATTTTCCACCAGCTCAGCTTTCCTCCCAGCCTCTTCAGGCCTGTGGCTCAACTTGCCTCTGCCCAGGACACGGGGGACGTGGACAGAGACTAACGCCCACCCGGGCACGGCCAGCCACTTTGTCCCTTCCTGCCCCAGGCTCGCAGAGCCGTTTCTGTAACCGGCCAGGGCCGCAGAGGAGGCGCTGCGTAGCAGGGGAGCAAGACCCTGAGTCCACATTGTGAGGACAGCCGCCCGCTCGCCCACTACCTACACAGTCTCTCAGTTACATTAACAAAAAGTCTTCCCCCAACAATAGAGAGGAACAAATGGCTGACAAATAACAACAGCAGCAGCTCCCCAACAAAAGCTGGCAATTATTACAATTATACTATCCTTGATTAGGCAGCCATGCGTCGCATTTCAATGTAATTGATGTTGTAGGTTGACACATCGGACACCAGATATTCTCGCCTGTCCCTTCTCTCTTTTGTTTCAGAAGCTGATTTGCATTTTCTATGCTTTTAGTAATGAAGACTTAGCACTTTTCCTCCATTAGAAAAAAAAAAGAGAGATACAATAATCCGCAGCTCGGCACTTGTTTAAGGATTCTGACCCTCGAAAACACCACTTTGCTTCACACATTAGCTGCTTACAAAGGAGGAAGCTAATGTATCATCTAATTGGGCAAACCACTGCATCTGATTTCTCTCAATCAGACTATTAGCTCTGTAATTACCCATCTGCCTCGTGTGGAAAAACGGCAAGGCGCACACCCAGCTAATAACATTCTCAAGGGCTCTCCACCACACTGAGAGCAGCCTGATGGAGGGATGTGGTCGCTAACCATTTTGGTGCCAAGGTGGTCACACAATACCGGGGGGATCTGCCAACCTTCCGCCGCCTGAGCGTATTTGGTTGTTTGTCTTTAATTAGTTGGAGTTTTGGGGTCTGTTCAGGATTGCCGTCACTGCTGTGGTGGGGACAATGGTGGCCATAGATGCTGAAGGCTGGTGACCTGGGGAAAGGCCGGGGGCTTCATGTGGCCTCCGCCCTGGACACTTGGGCTGGGGGTGGAGGCCTGGCCTGGCTGGTGTCACCAAAGAGGGTAAAGACTCCCCCCACATGGTTTGGAGTGGGGTTCTTCACTAATCTTGTCTTCTCCTGTGGTTGGTTTTCCCATGTGGGTGACGACACTGCCTTTGGCCACTGTGTGGGCTTTCCCTGGACTAAGACCTCAGGGACACGGTCTTCTGGGCCACCAGGTGTGTGACTGCTTTGATGGGCACCAAAATCCACCAAACCTGTTGCTGATTCTGACTCGTAGTGATCCCATAGGACAGAGTAGAGCTGCCCCATGGGATTCCCAAGGAATGGCTGGTGGAATTGAACTGCTGGCCTCTTGGTTAGCAGCCAAGCTCTCAACAGCTTTGCCACCAGGGCTCCCTGATGGGCACAGTGGCCCCTTGTCACCACTCCTTCTGCCTCAGTTTCTTCTGGTACCAGGACCCATATAAACCCCCTTTGTTCAGCTTAGGGGCACTGGTGGTGCAGTGGTTAAGAGCTCGGCTGTAAATGAAAAGTCGGCAGTGCAAATCCACCAGCCGCTCCTCGGAAACCCTATGGAGCAGTTCTACTTTGTCCTATAGGGTTGCTCTGAGTCAGAATCGACTAGACGGCAATGGTTTGTTGTTGTTGTTGTTGTTCTGCTTGGCAGCTGCAAGGCTTCTCCGTGTCTGAAGTCTGGGTGACCTTGGTGAGTATCAGGCCCCCTCTTTTTCTCCTCCTCTCTGACCTGGGAAAGAAGGCTGCCCTGGATCACGTTCTTAGGGGCTGGGCGGCCGGTGTATACATGTGTTTGGAGAGCAGGTGGAGCTGATTTTAGTGCGGACTGAGTGAGTTGCTGGGGTCCCCTGCCCCCTCAACGAGAATAGCTCAGCTTTTAATTGTATCTCCTTCTAGGTCAATTTTATTTGAACAAAGAGTTCCTGTTAACAGCTTTGAAATGGAATGGCCACACGTGGCCTGGCTACTAATGTCTAATGACTTAACAGTCACTTCAGGTTAGTAAACTCTGCCTGTGCCAACACCAAAATTCAGCACTTAATGGTTGTTGGTTTAGCAGAGAGCTTCTGGTGTTAAAAAGAAAATACAAGATTAAAAAAAAAAAAAGTTGCCATGGAATTGATTCTGACTCCTGGTGACCCCACCCATGTATGTCAGAGTGCAAATACAACTGCACTCCGCAGGGTTTTCAATGTAGATTGCCAGCCCTTTCTTCCGGTGCACCTCTGGGTGGACTTGAATCCTCAGCCTGTTAGCAGCTGAGCCATTAACAGTTTGTACCACTTTGGGATCCGAATAAGAGGTTAGCGTATCAAAATGGAGTCTTTTAGCGTTAGCACAATGATAGAGTTTGCCTTTCTGCATTTTTTTTTTTTTGTAGCTAAAGTTTAATTATTAATATGTAATTTTTAAAGATTCATTTTAAAGACTGTAAGCATTTTGGTGCCAAGGTGGTCACACAATGCTAGGGGGCTTTGCCAACATTCCCCCACCTGAGGGTGTTTAATTATTTGTCTTTAATTAGTTGGAGTTTTGGAGGTCTGTTCAGGATTATAATGAATATAATGTGATAATTTTATATTTCAAATACAATATTTTATAAATATTATATAAATAGCTAATACTAAAGTATTTGGTCGAGAAGTTTGCATATTCATTCTATCATCCAGGAAAACATTACGAACTACCTACTGTATGTGTGTGATGGGGAGAGGCCTTACAGCTAATGATTAGGCGGGGCGTGGTCCCTGCTTAACAAAACTTGGAGTGGAGAATGAAGGGCAAGTTTGTTTCCTTGTAGGTGACACGTGAGGAGGCCTCAGGGCTTGTCCAGTCGCGCTGAAGGCTCCTTCAAGCTGGTCAGGCTTTTCCGTGGTGGAGGCATGACGTGACCTCATTCGTGACTCTGCCTCAACCAAATTCCTGCCATCTCATAGGGCTCAGATGTCCAAAAGTCAGTTCTCTTTATCTTCATGGTATCCCACTGAGAGTCTGGTGGATCCGGGGTATCTGCCCTACTTTATCTGTAGGGAAATCAAGGACCTTAACAGCCACGCGTAGCTCTTGGGTTGTAGGAATTTTTGTGAAGATGCTGTCGCTGCATCATCTATACCAAAAAACCACATCAAACCTGTTACTGTTAAGAGGATTCCGACTCATAGCAACCCTACAGGACAGAGTAGAACTGCCTCACGAGGTTTCCAATGGGCGTCTGGTGGATTCAAACTGCCGACGTTTTGGTTAGCAGCCGAGCTCTTGACTGCCATCCCTGCACAGCCCAGGTGCAGGTGAGCATGACCTGTGAGTTGCTCGGGCAGTCAGTGTGGAAGAGCAGGCGACCGTTTTTACACCTCAGTCTCTGCAGGCTTCCTCTTCACTGTCACCTTTGCAGAGAGGGTTGGACCTGTGAGATATGCTGCCTGGGGCAGCTCTCACTTAGCCCCAAATGAGAGTCATCGGTTAGGGGTAGGCTCATCTTATCTTTCACCTGGCTCCAAACAGAGTCACCATTCTCCAGGAGCCTGTAGGGGGTCTATTTTCAAAAGAGTCCTCAGGGAAGGAGGTTTCATAATGCCGCAATTCCTAACCTTTTTAGAGTGGCTGTGTCTTAGTCGTCTCGTGCTGCTATAACGGCAACACCACAAGTGGATGGCTTTAACAAAGAGAATTCATTCTCTCACGGCCTAGGACGCTGGAAGTCCGAATTCAGGATGCTAGCTCCAGGGGAAGTGTTTCTCTTTCAGCTCTGGGGCAAGGTCCTTGTCATCAATCTTCCCCTGGTCGAGGAGCTTCACAGTGCAGGAGCATTGGGTCCAAAGGATGAGCTTTGTTACTATTTTCTTGGTGGTGTGAGGTCCCCATGTCTCTCTGCTTGCATCTCTCTTTTATATCTCAAAAGAGATTGATTAAAGATACAACCTAATTTTGCAGATTGAGTCCTGCCTCATTAACATCATAGAAGTAGGATTTACAACACATTGGAAAATCACATCAGATCACAAAATGGTGGACAATCATACAATACTGGGAATCATGGCCTAGCCAAGTTGACACATTTTTTGGGGGGAACACAATTTAATCCATAACAGGTTGTCTTTGACATTGCTTCTTTCCCTGCTACCTTTTAATTAACAAATGTCATATGCCTTTTTTTTTTTTTAACTAGGTACAATTCTTTTGAGAATTTTGTTTTCATCACCCCTTCCCCACCAACTTGTTGTTGTTACTTGTTGTCAACTCAGCTCCTACTCGTGGGGACCCCAAGTACAATAGAATGAAACGTTGCTGGGTCCTGGGCTGTCTTCACAATTGTTGGTATGCGCTAGTCCATTGTCGCAGCCACCGTGCATCTGGGGTACCTTATAAGCCAGGGGGCTCATCTTCCAGCACTATATGAGATGATATTCTGTAGTGATCCATGGGGTTTTCATTGGCTAATTTCCAGAACTAGATCACCAAGATTTTCTTCCTAGTCCATCTTAGCCCGGAAGCTCCACTGAAACCTGTCCACCGTGGGTGACCCTGCTGGTATTTGAAACACCGGTGGCCTAGCTTCCAGCATCACTGCTACGTGCAAGTCACCACAGTACAACAAACTGACAGACGGGTGGTGGCCGATCAGCACAGACTTGGGAACAACTGGACACGCAGAGTGGGCACTACAAAACAGAGCCCATGTAGCAACTCTCTAATGAGTTCTAGTTTGAACAACTTCCAGAAGGTCTTCCCTATCTGTAGCCACTATCCCCCCTATTGCAGTTTAATTTTATCTTATTTCCTCTAGGCCTTTCCTCAGAGGAGATGAGCATCCCACTAATACCCAGATAATTGGAAATACAGCCAACTTTCATTGATTATAAGTAGATTATGCTGCAGTTTTTCTCTGGCAAATCTTGCTTTCATCTCTTAGTTAACATCTTTGTTGCTTATTTAATTTCTTTATTGCTTTTAGAACCATTGCCATCTGCTACTGAAATTGGAGTTCAACAGGAACTAGAAAATTGAAATTTTTGAGATGAAAAGTAATTATTGTGAAGCCACTGTGCCTGGGAAGGTAGCAATCTCAGAGGACGGGGCAGCTCTGCTAAAACTGACCACAGGCTACTTTGAGTCAGGTTGGTCTTAGCAATCGCCTAATCACCATCCATGAAGAAAGCAAGAGGTTATTAAAAAGACAGGAAAGAAAGAAAAGACCAAAATGCGTTTCACTCAACTGCAGCGACAGCCAGCAGCATTTCAGGTGGAGTGCAGAGGCAATTATAAAAGAGATCCTTGGGAAGGCATTACTGCCATTTGTGCCTCTTGAAATATTATCCCTTATGAGTTTTCTCACCGAATTAGTGCCACCAACATTAACATAAACTCACTGCCCCTTCAGAGTCTCGTCTAATCTTTTTGGTTGCTGTCGCCAATCTGATTCCATACAGATAGTTCTTTAAAAGAGCACAATGCTCAAGGCAGACATTCTTTGCTCATTAAGCTAAGTTTGGTTTAAACAGGTCTAGGGATCTTTATAGTCTATCAAGATTCTTATTTATCAGTCTGAAAAGGTGACATTGTTGTTTCCATCATGGGCAGAACTACACAGTGGAACGAAGCTAAAAAATGGGATAAATCTTAGCATTCCAGCTACTCTGGAATTTTGTCTTCATGGGGCA
This sequence comes from Loxodonta africana, assembly GCF_030014295.1. Classification (NCBI taxonomy): domain Eukaryota; kingdom Metazoa; phylum Chordata; class Mammalia; order Proboscidea; family Elephantidae; genus Loxodonta; species Loxodonta africana. The sequence continues at coordinate 63,750,446 of NC_087366.1, read as the reverse complement.
ACGGCACACTTTTTTGGTGTGATATCATGAATACCGAGGACACCAGCTCTGCCCAGAAGAAAAGGCCAGCACGTGTACTTCAGCATAATTTGACATACAGAAATTATTTTACATTTATCAGGGCTCTGGATTACCTGTGATGACTCCGGTATTTCTGTGGTTGATGAGGAGCTGGGGTTATCTATGCCCCCACGTAGGACCCGGGGTATGTGTAGCCCCCCTGTAGCAGCCGGGGTACGTGCGGCCCCCCTGTAGCAGCTGGGGTACGTGCAACATCCTTAGCATCTGGACCAAGTCCAGTCGGAATGTTTTCTCCCCCATCTGCTCCCGGTATTTTAAGTAAAAATGTTTGTATGTGCATCCCTCAAGCCCTGTTGTAAATTGTAAATCATGCCATTATATCTGGTAAAACCACAATGTGAAGCAACAATTCACAAAGCCACAAAGATTCTCTGGAGTAACTTTCCTGTTCTCGTTGATCAATTTTATATTTTCCCCTTGGCCATATGCACACATTAAATGGCACTAATTCAGTGAGAAAACTCATAAGGGATAATATTTCAAGAGGCACAAATGGCAGCGATGCCTTTACCAGGATCTCTTTTATAATTGCCTCTGCACTCCACCTGAAATGCTGCTGGCTGTCGCTGCAGTTGAGTGAAATGGACACAGAAATGGGGAGTGGGTGGGGAAAAAGTAGGAGGGAGAGGAGAACGTTTAGTTAAATGAGGTGTAAAACCAGGACAATCTCAAGTAAAAAATTGTGTGGCTGCAATGATTTCTTCTTTTCCGGTAAGGATTTTTATTATCTGGTCTGGAGAGATGTAGAGAACGGGGGTAGAGGGAGCTAGTACAGGCTGGCCGGGCAAGGGCTTACAGCTGGAACTTGACGGCAGGACTCTCTAGGTCTTTCATTTCTGCTTTAACATTTTTAATTACTATTTTAAATAAATACTTTTAGTAAACTTCTAAAATTCTAGTATAGCATATATACAGAGAATGCATGATTCATAGTTATAGGGCACGATGGTATTTTGTAAAGCAAACACACCCGAGTAACCACCACTCACATTAACAGACAACCTTATCAGCATGTCAGAGCTTTCCCTCTTGCCCCTTTCTGGTTATTTCTCTCTCCCCTTCAAAGGCCACTGCTGTTCTGATATCCATCACCATTCCTTGCTCACTATGTACTCTTCCAGGTCTTGTTTTTTTAATCTCAACATTATGTTTGTGAGATTCATTTGTGCTTTTGAGTATGGCGGTGTTTTGTCCATTTTCATTGCTGTGTAGTATTTCATTGTATGTGTGTGCCTGTGTAGACAATTTACTACTTTGTCATACTATTAGCAGACATTGGAGTTGCTTCCAGTTTTTGGCTGTATGCATAATGTTACTATGAACATTCTTGTCCGTGTCTCCTGATGCGTGTTGCACACATTATGTTGGGCATATACCAAGGATGGAATTTCTGGTTGATACGGGCTGTGTATGTTTAGCTTTAGTATAGACTGCCAAACAGGTTTTCAGAGTGACTGTGCCAGTGTATATTCCCACCAGCAGCATATGAGAGTTCCAGCTGCCCCACACCCTCACTAACATCTAGTATTGTCAGTTTTATTTAAAATTTTAACCATTATGGTGGGTGTGTGCTATATCTCGGTGACATAGTAGCTAAGAGCTCAGCTGCTAACCTAAAAGTCAGCAGTTCAAATCTTCCAGCCGCTCGTTGGAAACCCTATGGGGCAGTTCCACTCTGTCCTGTAGGGTCGCTATGGGTCAGAACCAACTCTACAGCAACAGGTTTGGTTTTTGGTTTTTCGGTACTGTATTTCATTACAGTTTTAATTTTCATTTTCCTTGATGATAAATGATAATAAGCTCCTTTTCATGTGTTTATTGGTCATTTGAATATTCTCTTTTGAGAATATTTAGTACAAATCTTTTGCCCATTTTTTAAAAATTGAGTTCTGTATTTTTCTTTTTTGAGTTGTTTTTCTAAAATATATTCTGTATACAAATCCTTTATCACACACTATTTGTATTTACATATATACTTATATTTATATTGAAAATATCTTTTCCCACTCTGTGACTTGCCTTGTTACTCTGTTTTCATTGTTTATAATATTTTATTGTGTTTTTGGTGAAAGTTTATACAGCAAGTTAAGTTCCCATTTAATAATTTTAATGCATATTTTTCAGTGACATCGGTTACACTTTTCAGTGTGTCAGCATTCTCATTATTTCTGTTCTGGTTTTTCCATTTCCATTAATTCAACTTCCCTGCTCCCTTTACCACCTCATCTTTGCCTTAGGGTAAATCGACTATTTGATCTCATATAGATGATTTTTTAAAAGAGCTTGGTATTAATTGGTGATATTGTTTATTTTATGATTCAATCTGTCATTTAGCTGAAAGGTGTCTCTGGGAGTGGTTTCAGTTCCAAGTTTAAAGGGTATCTCAGGGTAACAGTCTTGAGGGTTCCTCTAATCTCTACTGGTCCGGTAAATCTGGCCTTTTTGAAGACTTTGAGTTTTGTTCTGCATTTTTCTCCCATTCTATCTGGGACCATCTATTGTGTCCCTGGTCAGAACACAGTAGTAGCTGGGCACCATCTAGTTCTTCTGGTCTCAGGATAGATGCGGAAGTGGTTTGTGAGGGCGATTAGTCCTACACAGTAGTTTCTTTTTGAGTCTGTGGTTTCCTTCTTTTTCTTTTGCTCCAGAGGAGTAGACACCAATAGTTGAGTCAGTTCCAACTCATAGCAACCCTACGGACAACGGAAAGAAACACCGCCCAGTCCTGCACCGTCCTCACAACGTTTGCTATGTTTGAGCCCATTGTTGCAGCCATTGTGTCAATCCATCTCATTGAAGCTGTCCCTCTTTTTTGCTGACCCTCTACTTTACCAAGCATGATGTCTTTCACCACGGACTGGTCCCTCCTAATAACACATCCAAAGTTGTCTCATCATTCTCATTTCTAAGGCGCATACTGGTTATACTTCTTCCAAGGCAGATTTGTTCCTTCTTCCGGCAGTCCATGGTATATTCAATATTCTTTTCCAAGGCCATAATTCAAAGGCATCGATTCTTTGGTCTTCCTTATTCACTGTCCAGCTTTCAAATGCATATGAGGCAATTGAAAACACCATGGCTTGGGTCAGGCACACCTTAGTTCTCAAAGTGACATGTTTACTTTTTAACATTTTCAAGAGGTCTTTTGCAGCAGATTCCCCAATGCAATAATACATTGCTTGGTTTCTTGACTTCTGCTTCCATGGGCATTGATGGGGGATCCGAGTAAAATGAAATACTTGATAACTTCAATCTTTTCTGTGCATCATGATGTTGCTTACTTGTCCAGTTGTGAGGATTTTTGTCTTCCTTGTGTGTTTTTTTTTTCCTTTCTTCTAGAACTTCACTAATTCAAATGTGGCTATTTGAAATCCTTTTTAACAGCTTTATTGAGGTGTCATTGACATAAAATTAGCTACACATTTTAAAGTGTACATTTGGATAAGTTTTGACATATGCACACCTGTGAAACCATCACCACAATCAAGGTAATGAACATACCTATCACCCCCAAACGTTTCCTTGTAGTATCTCCCTGCCACCACTCCCTGTCTGAAGGCAACCACTGGTCTGCTTTCTGTCAGTATAGATTTTTAGTTTGGATTTTCTAGAATTTTATGTAAATAGAATCATGCAGCATGTTCTCTTTCTCACTCTCTCTGTGATTTCTTTTACTCAGCATACTTATTTTGAGATCTATGGTGTGTGTGTGTGTCAATAGTTTATTGGTTTTATCGCTCAGTAATATTCCATTGTGTGGATGTACTACAACTTGTTTATCCACTCACCTGTTGATGAACATTTGGATTCTTTCCTATTTTTGGAAATTACAAATAAAAATTCTATAAACATGTATTACCATATTTTTACACAGATAATCACACACATAAAAATTAGAATGATGCACTTATGAAAATACCTTGCTGGGGGCGGGCACAGTTGGCAAAAAAACAGAACACTTGTGTTATTTGCATCAAAATACGGTAATTTTCTATTGCTGCAGTAGTAGAATCTCCTGAACTTAGTGGCTTAAAATATTACAGGTTTATTTTCTTACCGTTCTGTAGGTTAGAAGCCTGGCCTGGGACTCCCTAGGCAGAAATCAACGTGTTAGTAGGGCTGAGCTCCTTTGTATAGACTCTAGGTAATCTTTCAGAAAACTAAAGAGCTGTTTTCCAAAGTATTTGTAACCTATTACATATCTGCAATCAGTTCATGACCATTCTAGTTGGTATGTAGTGCTATCTCACCGTAGTCTTAATTTGCATTTTCCAAATGATTAATGATCTTGGATGTCTTTTTTTGTGTTTATTTGCCATCCATATTTCTTCTTTGGTAAGGTGCCTGTTAAAATATTTTGCCCAGTTTTTAAGAAACTACTGCTTGTTTTCTTACTATTGAGTTTTGAGAGCTATTCATAAATTTCAGGTTCGAATCCTTTGTTGAATATGTGATCTGCAAATATTTTTTCCCAGTCTATGGCTTGTCTTTCCATTCTCTTGAGTCTTTCAAAGAGCAGAAGATTTGAAGTCCAGTTTATCAGTTTGCATTTTTACGGATTCAATTTTGTTGTTGTGTCTAAGAAATATTTGACTAATCCAGGGTCACAAAGCTTTTTTTCTTGTGTTCTCCCCCCCAGAAGTTTTATAGTTTTAGATTTACTTATTTGGTTGCCACTTTTACAGCTCTTCCATCATTTATGTAGATCCTTATTTCTATTTGGTATCATTTCCTTTCTGCTTGAAGATCTTTCTTTGACATTTTTTGTACTAAGAATCTCCCAGTGATGAATTCTATCAGCCTTTGTATATCTGAAAAAATCTCTATTTCCCCTCCAGTTTTAAAAAATATTTTCACTGGGTATAAAGTTATAGGTTAGCAATTTTTAAAATTCTGTACTTTAAAGATGTTGCTCCATTGTCTTTTCCTTTGTATAGTTTCTGATGCAGAATCTGCTGTCATCCTTATCTTTGCTTCTCTACATAACTGCCTTGTCTGCCCCTCTGATTGCTTTTAACAGTCTCTCTTTAACACTGGCTTAGAAAAATTAGATAATGATATGCTTTGGTGTATTTTGCTCTGTGTTTTTTTGTGCCAGGTTCAGGAAGCATTTTGGATTTGTGGGCTTACAGTTTTCATCAAATTAAAAAAAATTGAACCAACATTTCTGCAAGTATTTTTTCTTTTTCCTCCCCCTTTGCCTTTGGCAATTCCTATTACTCATATAATTAGAACACTTGAAGTTGTCTCAGAGCTCACTGATGTTCTCTTCATTAAAAAAAAAATCTATTTCATTGTGCTTCATTTTGGACAGCTTTTATTGTTATGTCTTCAGGTTCACTAATATTGGTCTTCTGGAATATCTACTCTGCTGTTAGTTTCATTTAATCTATTTTTTCATCTTGGACATTGTTCTTTTCTTTTTTTTTATGTTTTATTTGTTTATTGCTAAGCCAAATATTCTGCTTGATTTTTAAGGATTTCCTTTTTTGTTGTTGCTGTTGTGACCTGTAGGGTTTTCTTTTCTTTTTATTGTTCTTTAGATGAAGGTTTACAGAACAAAGTAGTTTCTCATTAAAATTAGTACACATATTATTTTATGACATTAGTTAACAACCCCACGACATGTCAACACTCTCCCTTCTTCACTTTGGGTTCCCTATTACCAGCTTTCCTGTCCCCTTCTGCCTTCTAGTCTGTGCCCCTGGGCTATTGTGCCCCTTTAGTCTTTTTTGTTTTATGGGCCTGTTTAATCTTTGGCTGAAGGGTGAACCTCAGAAGTCACTTTATTGCTGAGCTAAAAGCATGTTTGGGGGCCATACTCGTGGGGTTTCTGCAGTCTCTGTCAGGCCAGGAAGTCTGGTCTTTTTTTTGAGTTAGAATTTTGTTCTACATTTTTCACTACGTCTGTCTAGAATCATATATTGTGATTCTGTCAGAGTGGTCAGTGGTGGTAGCTGGGCACCATCTAGTACTGGCCTCAGCCTGGTGTAGGCTGTGGTAGATGTGGCCCATCAGTCCGTTGGACTAATCTTTCTCTTGTATCTTTAGTTTTCTTCATTCTCCCTTGCTCCTGAAGGGGTGAGACCAATGGAGTATCTTAGATGGCCACTCACAGGCTTTTAAGACCCCAGATGTTACTCACCAAAGTAGAATGTAGAACATTTTCTTTATAAACTATGCTATGCTGGTTGAGCTAGATGTTCTCCAAGACCATAGGCCCCACAACCCTCAGCCCACTAATTTGGCTCCTCAGGAAGTTTGGAGTTTAGACATTGTAATTTTCATTTGTAGAAATTTGACTTGAGTCTTTCTTACGTATTTTATGCCTTTACTTAACTTTTTGTGTATATAGAATATAGTTATAATAACTTTTAATGTCCTTGTCTGCCAATTCTAACATCTGTGTTAGTTCTGGGTCTGCTTTGGATGATTTTTCTCCTTACTATTGCTTGTTTTGTTTTCTTCTTTGCATACCTGGTAATTTTTTTGTTTATGTGAGACATGGTAAATTTTACCTCATTGTGTGCTAGATATTTTTGTTTTCCTCTAATTATTCTTGAGCTTTTTTCTGGGAAACGGTTATTTGGAAACAGTTTGAGACTTTTGAGTCTTGTTTTTAAGTTTTCTTAGGCAGGACAAGAGCAGTGTTTAACCTAGGTTAACGTTTGCTCACAACTGAGGCAAGAATCTGTGAATATCTACCTGCGCCCTGTGAATTCTGAGGTATTCTGGTGGGAACAGGCACTATTCCCAACTTTGTATGAGTTTTAGTTGTGGTTCTTTCTAATTCTTTTTTGTGGTTCTTCCCCTTGACCAGGGTAGTTTTCCCACACACGTATCGGGATCAGTACTCTATTTAATACTTGATGGGACTTTCTGCAGATTTACAGAGTTCTCTCTGCGTACAGCTTTCTTTTTTCTGGTACTCTTTCCTGTGACCTCTAGCTGCTTTGGTTTCCTTGGACTTGTTCTACTGGGCTCTGTCTGGGTTCCTTCTCCCTACGCTGCGTCTTGAAAGCTCTCTCAAGCCATTATGCTGAGACAATTGTAGGGCTCACCTCATTTTCCACCTTTCAGGGATCATTGTTCTTTGTTGCTTGATATTTAGTGTCCTGAAAGTCATTGTTTCAGGTTTTTTGTCCTTTTTTTTGGGTTGTTTCAAGTGGGAGGGTAAATCTGATTTTCCAGTCCATCTGGGCTGGAAGCAACAGTTTGAAGTAATTAAAATTTAAATTATTTGAAATGAAATGAAATAATAAAATAAAATTAAAATGTTAGCTCCTCAATCACACTAGCTGCATTTCAAGTGCTCTATTGCCATATGTGGTTAGTGGCTACATCATTGGATGACACAGGTGTGTAACATTTTCTTCATTGTAGAAACTTTAATTGAACAACTGTGTTTTACAAATACCTGCATCTATTGTGCGTGGTATGAATTAAGGGTCAAGATAAAATTGTTTTCCCAATATGAACGTATAGTTGTGTTGTTCATTCTTGACCTTTGAATTTCCACTAAATTTTTAGAAACAGCTTATTCATATTCACGGTAGGGTATTGACTGAGGTTGCACTGAATCCATATATCAATTGGGGGAGAATCAACATCCTTAAAACTCGTACTCTTCCAGTCTATGAACGTGATTTTTCCTTTTGTTTATATAGGTGTTCTCCGGTTTCTCTCAATAATAATGTTTTATAGTTGTCTTGGTAAAGGTCTTACACACCTCTCATTAGATTGACATTTTAGTTGTTTTTATAAATGGCATAATTTTAAAATTCCATTTTCTAATTTTTTGTTTCTAATATATAGAAATAAAATCCATCGTGTATATTGACTTTTTATCAGTGATGAAAATCACTTGATGAAATTACTTATTAATCTGAGTATTTTCTCTGTAAATTATTATTGAAATTTGTATACAACCCATTACATGTCTGTGCATAATGACAGCTTTATATCTTGCCTTTGAATCTTTATTTTTTTTCTTGCCTTAAACATTGACTAGAACCTCCAGGAGCCTATTGTTAAACAGTAGTTAGTGGTGATAATGGACATCCTTGTTTCTGATCTCAGGATAAAAACATTATTTCGCCCTTAACTATGTTGTGTGCCCTTTTTTGTAGATACCGTTTATCAGATTAAGCAAGTTCCTTTTTTATTTTTAGCTTGCTAATAATTTCTTTAAAAATATCATGGACTGGTGTTGGATATTATCAAATGCTTTTTCTGCATCTACTGAGATGATTACGTTTCATTATTCATTTTTTGTCAATGTAATAAATTACATTGATTGATTCTTAAATTCTAAATCGACTTTGTATTCTTGGAATAAAACAACTTGGTTGTGATGTATTTTCTGTTTTACGTATCGCTGGGTTCTGTCTGCCCATGTGTTGCTTAGGACTTTTGAACATATGTTTATCAGAGACGTTGGCTTGTTTTTTCCTTGTAATAACGCTGGTCGGGTTTTCTATCAAGGCTCCACTTATGCTTGTTTTACATAATGATCATAGAGGGGTTGCTTTAAGATTGTTGTTATTCCTTAAACGTTTGGAAAAGTTAACTGATGGTCATCTGGGCCTGCAATTTCCTTTGCAAGATAAGTTTTAAACTATGAATTCAATGTATTAAATAGATATAGGACTATTCAGATTTTTTTTTTGTCTTTGTACCAGTATTGCTAATTTGTGGTTTTTAAATTAATCTGTCCATTTTGTTTAAATTTTCTTCCTTCTACATTCTTTTTCTTTAATTTGCTGTTATTTTTTTAGATTCTCAAGGTGGATAGTTACATAATTGATTTTCAGTCTTTATCTTCTACTGGAAACCCTGGTGGCGTAGTGGTTAAGTGCTATGGCTGCTAACCCAAGGGTTGGCAGTTCGAATCCGCCAGGCGCTCCTTGGAAACTCTATGGGGCAGTTTTACTCTGTCCTACAGGGTCGCTGTGAGTTGGAATCGACTCGACGGTACTGAGTTTGGTTTTTTATTTGGTGTTATTTTCTACTGTGTACATTTAAAGCTATGTTTTCCTCTAAGTGCTGCTTTAGCTGTAATCTACAAGTTTAGATAATGACGTATTTTGCTATCTTGCAATTCAAAATATTTCCTGATTTCCATTTTGATTTCTCCTTCAACCCACAAGTTATTTACTAATTTACTTGCATTGTGTTTCCCCCGCCGTGTGCCTGTCTATATATTTTCTGCTAACTGATCTTCCAGTTCAATAACCTTTTCTTTTGCTGTTAAACGGATCTCTTTAGTTCTTAATATTTGTAAATGTATTTTTTCTGTGTTAGATGTTATATTTGATTCTTTCAATAATAATTTTCTGGTGAAATTCTTCTAGTCATACATTTTTCTTAAGCACATTAGTCATAGTCATAGTCATTTTAAATTCTGTGTCTGATAATTGAAATATCTGGATCACCTGTGAGTCTGTTTTCACTGTGTTTTTTCTCTGTATTTTCAATCACTTGGTCCTATCTCCTGGCATGATTCTTAATATTTTATTAAATGTTGGACATTATACATAAAAAATTCTAAGAGTCTTAAAGATGCTATCTTCTTCCAGAGAAGATTTGATTTTTTTTTTTTTTTCTGCCCAGCAATTATACTAAGGGCAGATTGCTTTGATTCAACTGGGAATTGAGATAGTGGGCTGGTTAATTTCTGGTTTTGCCTTCAGTGGTCTCAGCTGAAAGTCTGATATATAGTCAGGGCTACTCCTTGTTGTTGTTGTTAGGTGCCATTGAGTCAGCTCTGACTGCTAGTGACCCTGTGTGCACAGAATGAAACACTGCCTGGTCCTGTGCCATCCTCACGATCACTTTACTTGAGCCCAGTGTTGCAATCACTATGTCAGTCCAACTCTTTGAGGGTCTTCCTCTTTTTTACTGACCCTCAACCAAGCATGTGGTCCTTCTGCAGGGACTGAGCCTTCCTGATAACATGCCCCATGTATGTGATACGAAGTCTTGCCGTCCTTGCTGCTAAGGAGCATTCTAGTTGTACTTCTTCCAAGACAGATTTGTTCGTTCTTCTGGCCGTCCGCGGTATATTCAATATTCTTGGCCAACACCAAATTCAACACCGTAACTCAAAGCCTTCCTCTCTGGTAGGGCTTATGGTTGCACTCCATAAGACTGACATTTTTCTTAGATTTGTAGCTGCTTAACAGCTATTTTCTGATTGATTCCTCAGCCTCTCATGAAGGTACAACTTTTAGATACCTGAAAAAGTCTTCATTTCACCTTCGGTTTTGGGGGATGTTTTCACTGAGTGTAGAATTCTGGGTTAACTTTATTTTCTTTTTTTAGGTACTTTAAGGAAGTTGCTTCGGTGTCGTCTAGGTTTCGTTGCTGAAACATCTGCTGTCATCCTTATCTTTTTCTACGTAACTGCTTTTTTCTCTCCAATTGCTTTTGAGATTTTCTCTCACACTGACTCAAATAATTAGATTATGATGTGCCTTCATGCATTTTTCTCCATATTTCTCTTGTGTGGGGCTCATTAAACATTTAAGATTTGTGGTTTTATAGTTTTTATCAAATTTGGAAAAATTTCAGCCATTATTTCTTCAAGTATTTTTTTCTCTACCCCCTTTGGCAATTCCAATTACTCATATAATTAGACGTCTTGAAGTTGTCCCCAGCTCACTAATGCTCCCTCAATTAAAAAAAAAAAAATTTTTTTTTGTCTCTGTGATTCATTTTGGTTATTTTTTACTGTTATACCTTTAGGTTCACTGTTCTTTTCTTCTGGTGTATCTGTTCTGCTGTTGTATCTAGTTTACTTTTCATCTCAGATGTAATTTTCATCTGTAGAAATTTGATTTGAGTCTTTTTTATGTCTTCTATGCCTTTACTTAACTTTTTGTATATATGGAGTATAGTTAAAATAGCTGTGTTGATGTTCTTGTTTGGTTTCTTCTTGCTTAATTTAAACAGCCCTAAGGTTCCCACTGAGCACTGCCTTTGCTGCATCCCATGAATTTTGGTAGATTGTGCTTTCATTTTCATCCATCTCCGAGGATTTCTAATGTCTCTTGTGATTTTTTTTTCTTTTACCCATTGGTTGTTTAATAGTGTGCTGTTTAATTTCCATATTTTTGTGAATTTTCCATTTTTCCTTTTATTAATGATTTCTGGTTTCATTTTATTCAGATGGAGATGAGGCTTTGCATGATTTCAATCTTTTTTAAATTTATTGAGCCTTGTTTTGTGACCTAACATATGATCTATCTTTAAGAATGATCCATGTGCATGGGAGAAGAACATGTATTCTGCTATTGTTGGGTAGAGTGTTCTATATATGTATGTTAGGTCTAATTGGTTCATAGAGTTGTTCAAGCCCTCTGTTTCCTTACTGATCTCCTACCTAGATGTTCTATCCACTATTGGAAATGGTGTATTGAAGTCTCCAACTACTAATACAGAACTATTTTTCCCTTCAATTCTGTCAATGTTTGCTTCATATATCTTGGGGGATGATTCGTTTTCCTAATAACAGTTATTTGCTCTTAGTGGTAGAAACAGAAATATTCATTGGCAACAGCATAAACTGTAGGTAGTTTAACATGGCTGCCCAAGGGCTAATACAGTGTTGCTAGTTGGGTTCTGTGGGTACAGACACTAAGACAGAGTTTGGGGTGCAAGATATTTATTAGCAATCAGCACCTATGAAAGGAAGGGGGAGGAAGCAGGATTAGAAAGAGAGAAAATCTGAACTCAGATACAGACTTGACAATAACTCAGGACACCTGGAAGGGAACTCTGGAGTAAATATTATCAGAATTGTCTTGTGTTGGATTGTAATGGCCAGGCATTTATACCACTGCCTTGTTTAGTCACCAGATGTGGGAAGCCCCATGAAGGATGTGACTTCATTCAAGGTACTTCTTGGTAGCTCAGGCAGACCCTGAAAGAGCTGATAGCTGGTGGTTGTCTGCTGTCTGCACTCCCCACAGCTGGCAGCAAGTCCTTCTTTGAAGTGGGATCTGGGTGGCAAATCTCTGAGTTCTGGGACACGGGGTGACAGTGGAGCACAGGACCTGTCTCAAAGAGAGGGTCAGGTGAAACTTTTGAGGAAAATCCATGCAGGTTGAGTACAACAATAAGGGTATGAAGATCTAGGGCAAGGGATTTCTCTCTTTCTTATAAACATAGAGTGGACAAAAAATAGTTTCATTATTATAACTCTTTCTTAAAAATGGTTCTTATTATCCAATATCACTTTTATTGTGTAACTGTGGTGTGCAAATGGGCCAGAATTACTTGTAAGAAGGGATTGGGGAATCCATAAAAGATGAGAGGGAGAGAGAGGGGAAGAGATACGGAGACAGAGGCTGAATAAACTAAGTAAGTGATACTATAGGTTTATGATATATTATTGAAGGTGGCTTCAACACCAAACCTATATAAAGAAAGCAGTGCCCATTTCTTGGTCCATGGCCCACGGCCACGGTTCTTTGTTGCTTTGATGATGATGACACACCTCCCGTCGTTCAAGAGAGAATAGCCTTTGATAGGACTGTGTTTGACTATGTGCGTAATCTGGTACCTTGCACTGCAGGGGGAGATGAGGAAATCTTTAGTTCCTCCGTGAAATCACTACTTTCCTCCTCCTTCCCCACACTCCCGCTGACTGAAGAATTCCAATCACAGCTGGCAGAATATTCTCCAAAGACAATGATAACAATAACATTTATCGAACCTTCTATGTGCAAGATACAGTGCTAGGAACAAAACTCAAAATCAAATTCTGTTTCCAACTCATAGTGACCCCAAGTGACAGAGTAGAACTGCCCCATAGGGTTTCCTAGGCTATGATCTTTATGGGAGCAGTTCACCAGGTCTTTTCTCCCATGGAGTGGCCAACTGGGTTCCAACTGCCAACCATTTGATTAGTAGCCAAACACTTAACCATTGTACACCAGGACTTGTTTGACACATAGTAAGCACCCTACAATTATTTGTTGAATAAATGAATAAAGTACATGCTCAGAGTGCTGAGCTGTACATTGGCCCTAGACTAGGAGTATAAGGTCTGTACATTTAACAGAGGCCGAGACTGAGGCCTATGGAAGAAGGCAGTGATCTTAGCTAAAAACTACATGATGACAGGTGCACTTTTTTCCTGTGTCTTATAAACTATCACTGCCCCTACTGCCAATTCCACTGCATTGTTGTGTGGTTGGGTGGAATCAGGTAGCGAATTGGGACCCTTACTCTATGGGATCCAGGGATAAGAGTAGATATTGGTCCTGCCTTTGGGGAGTGTATGGTCTATAGGGGTTAATGGAATAAGAGCATGTGTGTATGCGTGCACACACACACGTGCACACACACACACACACAAAAAAAAACCAAACACGTTGCTCTTGAGTCAACTCCAACTCATAGTGATCATATAGGACGGAGTGGAACTGCCCCATAGAGTTTCCAAGGAGTGGCTGCTGGATTTGAACTGCCAACCTTCTGGTCAGCAGCTGAGCTCTTAACCACCAGGGCTCCAAAATAAACACAGGGCATGGGAAATACCCACCTGGACAAACTCATCAAAGCAGTGAGGGCAGAATCTGCATCAATATGCCCAAATCTGCTCGTTCCAAACTCCGCCTGACTCTTGAGTTACAGTGCTGGCACTTAGAACCGTCCTTTTTTTTTGGTACATCTTGCATTAGTAGTATGTACTACACACAATGTTGCAGCCTGTAATTTGCTGGTGTTATCATTCTCAGATGTTCATTCACAGACATTCAATTTTATGATTTACTGTTTGAAACACTGCCATATCGATTTAGTTTTCTGAACTAACTCAGGAGCCTCAGTTGCTTGAAAACATGGACCCAAACTCTGATCACTTTGCTAACGTCCACAGGCAGATTTGGGAAGCACTGAGATGTTATTGCAAAATACATGAAGAAAAAAAGAAAAGGACCATAAAACAACTGTCACTAATTTTCTGACTAGAAATGGCATCCCCATTCCTGGGGATAGTCCAGATGGTCCAGAACCTTCCACAAAACGCCAATATCATCGACTCTCCTTCACCGCCTGAGTAAATTTTATGATTTGTGTATTTTTTATATTATATATGTGTATATGTATTTTTTATATGTATTAAAATATATCTGTAAGTTTATATATAATGTTTTCGACCCTCAAAGACAAAGATTGGATTTATAAGGACACTGATAATAAAAGGCAATAATAATGAAAATTGAAAAAAAAAAAGAGGTAGAGTGTTCGACTTATGTCAGAACCGACTTACGACAGAGTGGTCAGAACGGTCCCTGTCGTAAGTAGGGGACAACCTGTACTTTTCTCTGCAGAAATGATGTTCTTGCCTTATTTATCTTTTCAATGATTGGGGAGTAGACTAGGGGGAACTCTAATGAGGTCCAGGGAGCCTCCGAGGGGGACAGGACAGGACAGGGCAGTGGACGTGGGATGTAGGAGGACAGGGCAGTGCATGCGGGGTGCAGGAGGACAGGACAGTGGACATGGGTACAGGAGGACAGGACAGGGGACGTGGGTACAGGAGGACAGGACAGTGGACATGGGTACAGGAGGACAGGACAGTGGACGTGGGTACAGGAGGACAGGACAGTGGACGTGGGGTGCAGGAGGATAGGACAGTGGACATGGGTACAGGAGGACAGGACAGTGGATGTGGGGTGCAGGAGGACAGGACAGTGGACATGGGGTACAGGAGGACAGGACAGGGGACGTGGGTACAGGAGGACAGGACAGTGGACATGGGTACAGGAGGACAGGACAGTGGACGTGGGTACAGGAGGACAGGACAGTGGACGTGGGGTGCAGGAGGACAGGACAGTGGACGTGGGGTGCAGGAGGATAGGACAGTGGACATGGGGTACAGGCGGACAGGACAGTGGACGTGGGTACAGGAGGACAGGACAGTGGACGTGGGGTGCAGGAGGATAGGACAGTGGACATGGGGTACAGGTGGACAGGACAGTGGACGTGGGTACAGGAGGACAGGACAGTGGACGTGGGGTGCAGGAGGATAGGACAGTGGACATGGGGTACAGGCGGACAGGACAGTGGACGTGGGTACAGGAGGACAGGACAGTGGACGTGGAGTGCGTGAGGACAGCGCACTGGAGGTGTAGTACAGGAGGACAGAGGGCCAAGATGGCAGCTAGTCTCCCCAGGACAGACTCAGGAGAGGGGAGGAATGGGATAGCGTGGGCTTTTCTGGGAAAACAAAACAGAACAAAACAGGAAGGATTCTAGGAAGCCACCCCCTGCTTACTGGCCCACAGTTTCCCCTGAGAAAGGAGAAGTACTCAGAACCTCCAAAAGGCAGGCTTCTGCACAGGCTGACTGCTAAGAGGCCTGCTTCTGGCTCCTGGCGCCTGGAGCCCTGCGAATTCAAGACACACAAGGCCCTCCAAGCCTTTCCTGCTGGAGGTGTTATCTTCAACCCACAGGCTGAGCAGCACCGTGCAGAGGGGAGCCCAGCCTTCCTGCCCCACGGCTCCTGCCACCCTGGGAGAACAGAGGGTGTCTGTGGTGGTGGCACCAGCGTCGGCCAGGTCTTCTGCTTTCCAAGCCTGGTTTTATCTACCACACTGTGCTGCCTCTTGGAGCCTTTTGGAGAGAGTCGTGCTGTTGAAATGAGCATTAGCCTAAACTTGGAGGCTGGGCTTTGGACCTGAATGACTTTCCACGCTGCTTGTAGCCACCATCATCCCTCATTTGTCTCGACATGGTCTCCCTGGCTGCCAAGGAGCTTGCACGCCTCTCACTTGATTCTGCGCTTCCAGGGAGGCCTTGTCCCACAACTTGAATGTTCTTTTTCTTCTCACGTTATTTTCCTCCTGGAGTTGCCTATTTGGTTGTTTATTTGTTTTAATTATCTCTTAATATACACATCTTGGCTAATCAGTTAAACTCTTTTATTTTTCTTTTGATTTTGGTGAAAATACAACAAAACATACACCTCTACAACAGTTTCTACTTGTGCAATTCACTGACATCGGTTGCCTTCTTCAAGATGTGTCACCTTTCTTGGCCTTTTCCTAAGCACTTCTGCCTCCCTGACACACTCACTGCCCCCAAGCTCCCATCTAGCCTTTCAAGTTGCTGATATGAGTTTGATCATTATAGATACTTCCTTAGAAGAGTATAATGCTTAAGGCAGACATTCTTTTCTGATTAGGATAAACTATTGTTTGGTTCAAAGACGACTTCAGAGGATAGTTTCTGTTCAAGGTTAAAGACTTCCTAAAGGTAAAGAATTCAGGTGTGGGGAGTCAGTCTGGGTTCCATGAGAACTTGGAATTCTGCTTTGAATTTTCCCTCTTTTGATCAGGATTCTTCTATAGAATCTTTGATCAAAATGCTCAGTAATAGTTGCTGGGCACCATCCAATTCCGGTCTCGTGGCAAAAGAGGCAGCTGTTCACAGAGGCAATGAGCCACACATTCCTTATCCTCCTGGAGTTATTTAAATGAAAGCACACGTACTTGGAAGATGCAGGGGGTAATTTTCTCTTACACTAACGTGTGTGGTATATAATATTTGCCATATGTATAGCCTCCTCCTTCATTCATTGATTCGTTCACTCCTTGGTCCATCTTTTCATATGCGGCGAGAACTGTGAGAGCTGGGACCTGATGGTACTGCCTGTTTTTCTGGGTCTTGGGAGTTTCCACCTTTTACAGACTTTTCATGACTAGTCCTTGCTGAGATAAGAACAGAAATTGAGAGTAAGCATTTATAAAGTTTTACAGCAATTTGACAGAGTAATTTTACATCCATTGTCTCTTAACAAAAAAAAAAAAAAAGGAGGGGATTGTATCATGTGTCCGTTTTTAATTTAATTTTTTTGTAAATTCATTTGTATTGTATTTTACAAAGCAATCTGTGATGGAGTGAAAGTAAACGAAAACTGGTGCTTCATCAGAGATGGCTTGAGAAGCACTGTTCTAGATGTTGATGCTGTTGTTGGTGCCATTCAGTCAGCCCTGACTCATAGCGACACCCTGTACAATGGAACGCAATACTGCCCAGTCCTGTGCCATCCTCACAATCGTTGCTATGCTTGAGCCCATTGTCGTAGCCACTGTGTCAGTCCATCTTGTTGAGGGTCTTCCTCTTTTTTGCAGACACTCTGCTTTACCAAGCATGATGTCCTTCTCCAGGGACTGGTCCCGCCTGATAACATGTCCAAAATATGTGAGACATAGTGTTGCCATCCTTGCTTCTAAGGAGCATTCTAGTTGTATTTCTTCCAAGACAGATTTGTTCATTCTTTTGGCAGTCCGTGGTATATTCGATATTCTTCTCCAACACCACAGTTCAAAGGCATCAATTCTGCTTCGGTCTAGATAAAAAAAAGTGAAGTGGAATGTCCATGGTGGGTGCTGGGAATCTCTGTTTTTAACAACTCCCCCCTCCCCCGCCCGATGGTTCTTAGATGCAGAGACGTTTAAGGCTTCTGAAATTAGGCTAGAAGTGTGGGCCTCATTTTCCTTTTTTTCAAACTGCTGTGTCCAGAGCCAAGGACAGCTGTGCTCACTTGAAAGACTTGTCCCGGGGGAAGGCTCGGGGGGGGGTGCCTGCACGGACCTGACGTCCACACGGGCCTGAACAGGAGTCCCACACAGTTCTGCTGCTTCTTGAAACCTTTGTGAATCCTCCAAGAGATGAGGGTTTTCAAGGTTTTCTCTGATCCTTCACACAGTGAGTAAGACTTTTCAATCCTCATCTCTTGGAGCAGAGAGGCAATCTTTTAAAAAATAAATAAATAAATAAATAAAAAAGAAGGAGGAAAAAACAAATCTCTAGACCCAAAGAAACTCTATTTTTTCTTGTCCTTGCTCAAAGCTTTTATAGAACATCTTGAGCTTTCAAAGGCAGTGCGTGCATTGATTTTTGTCCCTGACCCCAGGGGTTCATTGCTGCTGTGTTTTGGGCTAAGGCACCTATAGAAATCCCGGTGGCCTCCGCTTGGGAAGTCTTGGTGATAGGATGGTATTGGAAGCAGTTTCCTTATATAAACCAACACAGATGTCCTTTGTAATTTGTCATCTTCTCTCTGTGTGAGGCTTTCTTTCCTATGTGGCTTGAAACTTTTACATCAGTCTTCAGGCCAGAATTTCTGCCAGGAAATGGGGGCATTTACCTCTGGTTCTGCCCTAGCTTCCAGTGGAGCTGAAGACGTGACCCGTAGCCCACCACCGCAATACCCGCTCAGAGAACAAGTTCGTCTCTTCCTACAAAATCTCGGCCCACTAGTTGGTTGGCTTCCGCTCTTTGCCCAGCTTCCTCTTGGGTTCTGGGATTCTCGCGCCTGATGGCTCTCTTCCCTGCCTTTGTGATCAGTGTTTGCTTCAGCCACGTCACCCCTTAGAACTGTCCCCACATTGGGTAGAGGCCCGCTGACTTCTCTGAGTGATGATTAGGGCCAGCGGCCCTTGCAGCTGGGTTAGATTCTGTCTGTGGCGCCATTGCTGGCTCTCAGAAGAATGTTCAGTGGGCACCTGTGAGTTCTGTCAGGGATTGCTTTCCACCCCCTACTCTTCAGAGACGACTCAGGACTTAGGTAAAACTTGATTTTTATGCACCCGACCACACCCATTCCCCTGCAGCCCTCTCCCCTAGATAACTGTCCTCCCCACCTTCACCCCTAATTCGGGGTGTGGGGAGGGGGGAGAACAGAAACTAGCCACTTTAATCCTTGTAGCCATTAACGCTCCGATTTTTTTCATTAGAAGGCCAGGCATCTGCTTGCATTTCCCTTCCCAATCATTTTATGTCAGGAACCCAGGACCATTTCTACATTTTTTACAGTCATCAAACAAAGAATTTTTTTTTTTTTGCACTGGCTAATTCTTTTCAGAGGTAGACTGCTGGGCCATTCGGCCTGGTCTGTCTTAGTCTGTAAGCTCAGCTGAAACCTGTCCTTCATGGGTGATGCTGCTGGTATCTGAATATTAGTGGCATAACTTCTAGCATCACAGCAACACGCAAGCCCCCACAGTACGACAAACTGACAGACACATGTGGATAATAACAACAAACAGACAGATTTAAGCCTTTAGTGACCAGTGAGGAAACACCAAGCTTTTTTCAGGGACCTTGTGCTACTCTCTCGATCCATTGATCCACTCACCAAGCAGCCATTGAGCGCCATCCCTGCACCAGGCATTGTACTGGGGATGACGGAGTAGAGGTCTGCAGACGGAGACCATCAAGTAAGCAGGCAACTGCAATACAGTGTAGCAGGTGCAGTGGCTGAGGCAAACCCAGCACGCTATTGAGCACTGAGTGGGACACCCTGCCACGTTGGTGATTCAGAAGAGCCTTCCTGGAAGAGGTGACGACTGAGCTAAATCTTGAAAGAAGAGTAGGAATGAGCCTGGTGCGCCAGGGGAGGAGGGAGAGGCCGGGGGAGGAGTGCCTTCTAAGCGGAGGTGACAGGGTGTGAAGAGACACAGAAGCCTGAGAGATGTGGGGTGCTTGAGGAAGTGTGCAAACATTGCGTGCAGTTTCTGGGGGGGGGCAGTAGTTAGAGACTAAGTATGGCGTTGCCTAGAGCATGGAGGTTGAGGAGAAGGGGTGCAACTACCTGAAGTGGGGGGTGTACGCGTGTGTGTGTGTGTTGGTGTATACAATAAAGGGAAGCTCCTGAAATGCAAACAACTCGACTCTGGCCAGAATGCTCCTTAGAGGCAAGGGCGGCAAGACTACATCTCACATCCTTCAGACGTATTATGAAGAGAGATCAGTCCTTGGAGAAGGACGTCTTGCTTGGTGAAGCAGAGGGTCAACCAAAAAGACGAAGATCCACAAGATGGACTGACACAGTGGCTGCAACAATGGGCTCAAGCAAAACAATAATTGTGACGACGGCACAGGACCAGGCAGTGTTTCGTTCTGTTTTACATAGGGTTGCTACGAGTCAGGACCGACTCGACGGCACCTAACAACAACGACTCACTCTCTTCCTTCCTTTCTGACCACCTGTTCTCTAACTCCTTCTTGGGCTCCCTTTGACCCTTCTTGTCTCCCGTGTGCAGCCAGCTACCAAATCACAGCTCTTGGACCCCTGTTCTCTATAGAAATGGATGTTTTAGACAGCTGCCCTTTCTCAAAGCTTCACATTTTTAATCTCCGTACCTGTTGTAGCCTCTGTGTCAATCTGTCTCTTTGAGGGTTTTCCTTTTGCTTGGTGACCCTCTACTTCACCAAGCATGATGTGCTTCTCCAGGGACTGGTCCCTCCTGATAACATGTGCAAAGTATGTGAGATGAAGTCTTGCTACCCTTGCTTCTAATGAGCATTTTGGCTGTACTTCTTCCAAGACAGACTTGTTCCTTCTTCTGGCAGTCCATGGCATATTCAATATTCTTCCCCACCATCATAATTCAAAGGCATTTGCTACCTAGGAGAGACCAAATTTCCTAGCCCTGTCTTTCCTCCAGTGCTCCAGGCTGCATGACCATGCTCTTGAACATGTCCACTATCTCCTAGTCTGTTGTTAGTGACTGTGGAGTCCACCCCTGATTCATAGTGACTCCATGCATAGTGGGATGAAATGTAGTCCAGTCTTGTGCCATCTTCATAATGGGTTATGGATTGGACCATTGTGATGCATAAGGCTTTTTTGTTGTTGTTGTTGAAAATATACACAACAGAACATACACCAGTTCAACAGTTTCTAAGTGTACAATTCAATGACATTGATTACATTCTTCATGTTGTGCAACCATTCTCACCCTCCTTTTCTGAATTGTTCCTCCCCCATTAATATAAACTCACTGTCTTCTAAGATTCCTGTCTAATCTTTCAAGTTGCTCTTGTCAATTTCATCTCATATAGCTTGTTCTTAAAAGAGCATAATGCTCAAGACAAACATTTTTTACTAGTTAAGCTAAACTTTGGTTTTAAGAAGACTTCAGGGGATATTTTTGGTTAAAGGCTTAAAGATTATCTCAGGGCAATAGCTTCAGGGGTTCGTCCAGCTTCCATGGCTCCGGAAAGTCTGGATTGCATGAGAATTTTCAGTTCTGTTCTGCATTTTCCACCTTTTGATCAGGATTCTTCTACAGAACATAAGGTTTTCATTGGTTGATTTTTGGAAGTAGATCACTAGAATTTTCTTCCTAGTCTGCCTTAATCTGGAAGTTCTGCTGAAACTTGTTCAGCATCATAGAAACAAACAAGCCTTCAGTGACAGGGGGTGGTGGCTCTGCATGAGGTGTGTTGGCTAGTAACCGAACCTAGGTGTCCTGTGTGGAAAGTGAGAATCCTACTGCTGAACCATCACCCCCCTTCATCACCGAGTCTAGGCTGACCATATATCCTGGTTTCCCTGGGGTGGTCCCAGGTGTCTGTTTTGTTGTGGGTAATTATTAACAGTGTCCCCTTCACTTTCAAAAATGTCCCAGATGACATATTTTATGGTCACTTTTTTTTTTTCTACATATATGATTCACTAAGTCTAAAACCAAAGTCTTTTTTCCTCTACCCCTTCCCACTCCAACAGCTTCTTCTGATTTCTTTCTTTCTGTTGGTTGGTGCTGTGAAGGTCAATTTGACCATGCCTTCCTGCGTGGAATGTTTCTCCAGCTCATCACCCTGTGTTCTTTGTGACTCTTGTCCATATTTAACTTGCCCTTTCCACTCACACTGCTATCACTGTTTTCCAGATACTTGCAGCCTCAGCCTCTCTCACCCCTGCTCCAATTTGTTCTCAGTCTATCTATTTCAAGCACAGCTTTTACTGACTTACTCAAGGTTTAAAATCCTCTGTGGTCTCCCAATATCTATAGTACTTACACTTTAGCTGAATGTTCAGATTTCCCATGTATGGTCCTAACTTTACCTTTTTGATATATTTTTCATTACTTCTGTTATTCTGCTCCAGTCAGATCATTACACGCACTGATACATGAAAACGCTGTGCATACTCTGAATTTTGTATCTTAGTTTATGCTCAGCTCTCCTTTATTCAAGGCTCTCCTTCTACTTCTCTTTCCAAATCTTACTCAGCCTTCTGGAAAACCAGTTATCAATGAGTTGGTTCCAACTCATGGCGACCTCACATGTTTCCGAGTAGAACTGCTCCATAGGGTTTTCAATGGCCAAGATCTTTCGGGATAGATCACCAGGCCTTCCTTCTGAGGTGCCTCTGGGTGAGTTTGAACTGCCAACCTTTCGGTTAGTAAAGCGTGTGTTACTGTTTGTACCACCCAAGGATTCGTTCTAGACCCAGATTGATTCCAACTTCTCCACCGAGCTGACTCCAAACCCTCAAGTCCTGAGGGGTTGGTTGGTCTGCCTGTAGCTTTCTCTCCCTTTCTGAGTCTGAATTCCTTGCTATTCAGTGCCTGGCAGAGTGTAGCTGCCCATACGCATACTGGTCGAGCACATGGAATATTGCTTGACTTGAGGTCTTGGAAAAAAGAAATTTCTCTTGTCAAATTCTTATTTAACCAAAGGTAGGATGCTTGTACCTGATCTCACAACAGTCAGCACTATCACCTCAAAGTGGTGTTACCAAAGGATTTCCAGACTTCAGCTAGGTCCTCACTCTGACTGTCACCTACCAGCTGTTTGGCCTTGGGCAAACTACCTAACTTTTCTGTGACTCAGCTTCCTTTTTTGTAAAATGGAGCTAATATAATGCCTACCTCACGGGATGGTTGTGAGGATTAAACAAGATAAAAGAGAGTTAAGTCCTTAAGATAGCACCTGGTGTGTAGAAAGTTCTCAATACACAATTGCTGTCATTTGGTGAACCTTTTTTCCAAACAAGAGACAGTTCCTTGGCTTTCTATTGTATCTTCTCAAAGTAGGTAGGTTTAAAGACAGTAGCAAGAGCTGAGCTTGTAGACACTTATTTGGGGGTAACCGTAATAAATTCCCTTCATGACACACCACAAAATTAGCAACATCGAATGGAATTAAAACAGCAAGCCTGCACGTTACCTGCTGTGCCTAACTCAGATGGTCTTTAAAATAACCCAGGTGACATGCTC
This sequence comes from Loxodonta africana, assembly GCF_030014295.1. Taxonomy (NCBI): domain Eukaryota; kingdom Metazoa; phylum Chordata; class Mammalia; order Proboscidea; family Elephantidae; genus Loxodonta; species Loxodonta africana. The sequence continues at coordinate 63,727,341 of NC_087366.1, read as the reverse complement.
TTACTCTCATCAGCACTGTCTGCCTTTCCTTTTGGTGACCCTGTGCTATGAATTGGAGCCCTGGTGGCAAGTGGTTAGGTGTTCGGCTGCTAACAAAAAGGTTGCCAGTTTAAGTCCACCAGCTGCTCCTTGGAAACCCTACGGGGTAGTTCTACTCTGTCCTATAGAGTCGCTACGAGCTGGAATTGACTCGTGGCAATGGATTTGGGTTTTTTGGGGGGGGGGGCCTACTGTGGATTTCTCTCCCCCTCTCCCCACTTATCCAAATCCTACCCGTCCTGTGAGAACAATTGAGGTCCATCTCCAAGCGAGTGCCTTAGAGCTTGCCCCTTAACAGCTGTCTCCTACAGTGAGGAATTACATTTTGTCTTTATGCCATGGAACTCACAGATCTTACCTTTGTGCTAAGTACATAGCAAGTGCTTAAGAAATATTTATTAACTTACTGTTGTTGATCATAACTATCAGGTTATCTATGACTAGTTTATTAGAGAAAATAATTGTTTAGTTCACATTCAAAAGAGCACTCGCCCTAGGTCAAATCTACCCTTTAGGGGCTTCTTCTGATTTTTCTATTGGGGTGTAAGTCCCCTGAGTTCTGGACCAGTAGGGGAGGGGGAGGACAGTGAGCGTATGTCCAGATTTCTCGCTAATTCAGCGTCACAACTAAAGGTGGTTTTGTTATTGAATGTTATGAAATAGGTCGAGTTTAGAGTCACTTTAAGTAACCTGTACGTTGAAGCTTCAATATTTTATGTGGGTCACCTGGATTATCAGTGAATATGAGAAATGAACCAAATATGTTTTAAGCAAAGACTCTTGTTGGATTTTACTTCTTTAATGTCTTCAGGCTTAATTCATTCAGGGCCTGAAGGGCATGGTATGAGTTCCTCTGATGGAGAAGATTGCTTAGAATGGGAACTTTCCTTTCCCTTCTCCTTCCCCTCATAACCAGCGTTGACTTCCACTATCTCACTCCCTCCTGGGCCCCCCCTCAGCCCCCAGGAAAGCGTGGGAGAGCGGCACATGGTCCTGGAGTCTACACTGATTTTCATCTTCAAGATCTGTCTTTCTAGTGTGATTTCTCTTGTGGTGCAGTGGTTAAGAGCTTGGCTGCTAACCGAAGCTTGGCAGTTCAAATCCACCAGCTTCTCCTTGAAAACCCCATGGGGCAGTTCAACTCTGTCACATAGGGTTGCTATGAGTCGGAATCGACTCTACGGCAGCAGTTTTTCTTTTGGGGGGTACTCTCAGGCAGCCCCCGTGGTATCCATGAGCCCCAGCCTCACAAAGGGTAGTTGATCTTGATGCTTTGCATACCCATCAACCCGTGATAGAATATGAAAGATGCGATTTCCTGGAGTTTCTCTCTGAGGTGAGCCAGGAAAACCTAAGCCAGGGCAAGAACCCAGTCCAGAGCTGCCAAAGGGACTTAAAGGTCAAAGGAGGACCGCTCCCTCACCCTAACTCACACTAGACCAGTCCTTCCACTAGTTGTGTCCAAATCATGGTCACCCCATGTGTGTCAGAGGAGAATGTGTTCCACAGGGTTTTCAGTGGCTGATTTTTTCAGAAGTAGATCACTGGAACTTTCTTCCAAGGTGCCTCTGGGTGGACTCAAATCGGCAAACTCAGTTAGCAGCCGAGCGAGTTAAACTTTCGCACCACCCAAAGATACCCTAACTCACACTATCTCCTGGAAATCCCCCCTCAAGCAGCCTGACTCCCCGGCCAGGGGCACCAGCTGCTCTTCAAGGGGAGGCTTCCAGGTGAACAAGACTCTTTAAAAACACCGGGGCTGACGGTGTGATAACCACTCAAAAGCCAGCGGAGCTGCTGCAAAATATGATAAAAATCACTTGAAAAGTTCATTGATTTTGCAGCAAAACTGCAAGTACTTCACTTTGTAATAATTGTTCCCTCACACTTGGGAGTCTTGCACTTGAGCTAGTGGGCGCCCAGGTCAGAGCGGCATTCAGCAAACAGGCCTCACAAGACAATGGCACCCTGCTGAGGAGATACTTTAATCATGAGCTAATTTATAAGCCAAAGCTAAACAAAGTCAGGTTTTGTCTAAGATTATTAGAAGATATTAATTCTATGCTTAAATTATTTCTCTCATTCCTCTCCCTGAGCTCATAACTAGAAAAAAAAAAAAAAAAAAAAAAAAGAACATCAATCCAGTCTCGCCCCCCAATTCTTATCTTCCTAATTAAATTTTGTGACTTGGCGTACATGGTTGGGTGGATTACATTTTTCCCTTTCTTCTTTTCTCTCTGAGGACAATGTGCTTGTTATACAAATTCTTATTGCTTCTTGGTAGGCGCTTGCAGCACCTAGATAAAAGGCCGTTAGCCCTCTCTCCCTCCTTTTCTCTGGGTTGGTGGGAATAATGAAGAACTTTTGTGCAGACTTAGTTCCTCTCGGATCCCCACCCAGCCGGTCTCAGGGGTGCTCAGTACGTGCGGTGGCCAGCACTGCACAGATTTACCTGGTGGTTTCCACTTTCCTTGGGTGAATATCATTAGCATTTTCAATATGCCCCACAGATTGCTGGTGAGGATAGCACCTTAGTAGCATTCTGGAATGGAAGGAAAACCAATTTGGAAAGAAGAATCCGACAAAGGTAATCCACATATAACATCAGTGAGCTGGCTGTCCTTGTGGTCATTTCTCCTCGTTAGCTAGTTAGCTATTCTCATCCACTCAAATGTCTGGGCCTCATACAGTGTCTTGACTCATTTCTACTCTTTGATGGTAAGGGAGGTGATTTATGAATGGGTTCACTTATTCAATAAATAGTCATTAAATACCTACTGTGTGTGGGTGGTATGGCTTAGATTTGCACTAAGCAATCACTTTGTGCCACTAAAAATATTACCAAGAGCTCGGTCATATCCGATATGACCACCATCTACTTTGGCAGAGTTGGGGCCATGTACATTTTGTCAATTATTTAAATGACACGTGGGAACCTGAGTTAACTGGCATGTGAGTGATGATTCAATGTGTCTCATAAGCTGGTGCCCCTGGAGCTTCCACGCCATCTAGCCTCCTGATCTGACTCTGACTCCAGCATGGACTGGGTTTGAGGGGAGCAGAAAGGAGGACAAGGGAGAAAGCGCTGGTGATGGGGAGGAGGGACTGTGGTGATCGCAACCAGGAAATTCATATGGGGACAGAGAGAAACAAACCCAGTTTAGAGGAAATTCAAAGTGGACAGGACAGAACTTGGCGACTGAATTTGTAGACTGAGGGAAACACTGTACAAATGTTTTTAAAATAAAAAACAGTGTGTGGATTACTTGTTTGGGCAAGTGGGTGGATGGCGATGTTAGCCACCAAAGTAGCACACGAAAGAAGCCCATACATATGGGATCTGAGGTACCTGTGGACTATCTGAATTTCCAAGTCAGATTAGACTGAATGGGACTGTAGCTTAGGAGCTTTATCCAAGGTAGAAAAAATAAAATTTGGGTATCATTCACGACAGAAGAAGAGGGCAGTCTTGGAATTAGAAAGACCACTTAGAGAGCTTGCGGAGTAAGTGGAGGGTGGGTGGATTCAGGACAGAACCTTGAGAAAAGCCAGTTTGTAAGGAGCAAGGCAGGGAATAAAAACGGTAACGGGGATTACAAGGAAGGCAATAAGGAAGATTACCCAAATCTAAGAAGCGAATTTGAATCTTTGCCTCATTGTGTCTTTTAAGATTTTATTTACCACTAATTTAATTTATTCTTTTATCTTTACCACAAAATATGTCAGACATTCAAAAATGTAGGGACCAGACTAGCATAGCAAACACCCATGGACCCCCTACTGCTTCAGCACCCATAGGCCCCTGTGCAACCTTCCTGATAACCCTCCCCACTCTCTTCTCAGGGGTGACCTGAATTAGAACCCACAGTTCTGATGTTTTGTCTTTATGCTTTTACAACACCTCAGGGTATCATCATCTAAAGGGAAACTCCCTTTTCCATTACCACTGGGAAACAATCCTTACATTCTAGACAGCAGCATCTACAAATTGCCTTTTGGAGAAAGTACAGATGTGCTTCTATGTATCAAACACCACTCACATCTGGGTTGATGCCTCTCAGCTCCAAATCCACCCTTCTTTTTGGCATTGGAGCTGGTGCACTATTAGCCTTGCCAGTAGAGGGTGCTGTAGGGCACTGCAGGAGGTGGAGCCTCTCCCGGCTTCTGTGTGCTCCTTCCTTTTCGCTCCCACCCTGTGGACCACCCAGTGGTGCTCACCCTCCAGCAAGTTTCCCTGGCACCCCAGTGGGTGGCTTCCCAGGGAGTCTTGCTGGTGCCCCCACTCCATCCCAGAAGACAGTTTCCTGCCTTCCAGCTCTAGCAAGCAGCAACCTAGTGGACTTTTCCACCATCCAGTGGGCATGGCCACACCCCCCCCACTGAGGCCTGGTCCGCTCTCAGCCCTGGGGTGCTCTGACTCTGTCCTGGACATTGGGGCTGCTCCCTATATCTGCAATTCCTTTATTCCTCAGAGCTCTCCTTATCCCTTGGAAGTTAATCCCCTATCATCAGTTAATAATTCTTTATATTAAACTTTCCTTGTTCAAACTACTGTATAGTTTCTGTCTTCTGATTACTGGTGTTGAGTGCCATCAAGTCGATTCTGACTCATAGCGACTCCATGTGACAGAGTAGAACTGCCCCACAGAGTTTTCTTGGCTATAGTCTTTGTGGGAGCAGATGGCCAGGTCCTTCTCCTTCGGGGCAGCTGGTGGGTTTGAACCATCAACCTCTTGGTTAGTAGATGAGCACTTAACTGTTGCGCCACCAGGGTTCCTGACCCTGACTAATAAAATAATAGAAAAAAACACTGCATTTGTGGTCACAGAATCTGACTCTGTAATTTTACTTAATGGTAAGGCATCAGAAAAGTCATTTCACCTTTTTGAACCTTCAATTCCTTGTCCGTAGGAATGCTTCTCCGCTTCTTATGCAGGGACAGTCCAAGAGTTAAATACGATAATGGACGTGGCTTGGTAAAGGATAGAGTTTTCCACGCAAGTACAAGTAGATACAGGATACAAATTAAGTCCAAGTCCAAGTAGGTAAAACTAAAGGTTTGGGGGAAAGTAAAAAAAGATCTAAGAAGAAAACTCTTAGGGAACGACAGCCTGAGAGACATGTACGACCTCGGGCCGCCCCAGCCTGAGAGACATGTACGACCTCAGGCCGCCCCAGCCTCCTCTCTCTGCTCCTTCTGCTCAGTGGAGTGAAAAAATGCAAAAATATGAGAAAAGGAGGTTGGAAAAACACACCTAGTTCTTCCCTTTGATGACCTCGTAAGTCCAGACAAAATACTGGGCTCCTGGTGGCTGAGTGGCTTAGGGGGCTTGGGGCAGAGGAAACCTAAGAGTTGAGGATGAACCAACTACAGGGGTTTTGACTAATTTAAAATTCAGGGTAAACTGATAAAAATTGTATTAAGGATCAGAGAGAAAGATAATAAACTGTACCTTAGAAGTTTTGATTTTTTTTTTTTTTTTTTTTGCTTTGAAAGAATTGTGTATTTTTTTGGTGGTATTGTATTTATGTTGTGTTATCAAATTGTATTGTTTTATTAAAAGAGGAGACACAGGTGCCTTGTTGCTCGGAATGTGTCTTTGTGGTGTGACACCTGGTGGCTGAATACCTAAATTGCAGGTTTAGTTTTTTGGGTAAAAGGATTAAAATGTACCTTGAGAAGGGCTACGGGCTATAGTTATGGTAACCACAGAGCTGAGATTTTTCTGACAAAGTTCTTTTTTTTTTTTCTTTTGAGGTTTTACTCTTTTCAATTAGCACAGTTTGTTAAAGTCACAACAAAATGTAATTTTATTTGGTACCAGTTAAGGATAAACCTGATTCTGATTCATAGTGACCCTACAGGACAGAGTAGAACGGCCCCATAGGGTTTCCAAGGAGTGGCTGGTGGATTTGGACTGTTGACCTTTGGGTTAGCAGCTCTTAACCTCTGTGCCACTGGGCTCCTGTTAAGGATAGTCATATAAACAAAATTTTTACATGTTCTGACTTTTTTGTTCATAAAGTATTGTCTTTGTTAAGTGGCAGAAGGACTCTGACTTGGAGGTCTGGCTTTAGTCCCAGCTTTACCATCATCTAGTTGGACAGCCTTCTGTGGTCTCTTTCCCTCCTTGGTTCTTAATTTACTTCTCAGTAAAATAAGAGAGGCTGACTTATTCAATAACTTTCTAACTTTTTTGACTGTGACCCACAGTGGAAATTACTTTAAATCATACTGCATCATTTCCCGCTCCTTGCAAACACACACCCACACACACAACTGAAATAAGTTAGCATAAGCAATGTTCTTGATTCTATTCCATTCCAATCCATACTATTCTATTCACAACAACAATGAAAAGAATCGCCAGGTTTAAAATTTAAGTGCTAAATTCTATCACTTACTAATGGAAAAAGGGCCTGGTGATCTACTTCTGAGAATTAGCCAAAGAAAACCCTTTGGATCACAGAATAGTGTCTGAAATTTTGACTACTTACTTCGGATGCGTCATCAGGAGGGACCGATTACTTGAGAAGGACATCACGTTTGGTAAAGTGGAGGGTAAACGAGGGAAACCCTCAGTGAGGTGGATTGACGCAACGGTCACAACAATAGTCTCAAGCAGACCAATGGTCATGAAGATGATTCAAGACCGGGCAACATAGGGTCGCCATGAATTGGAGCCAACTCAGCAGCAGTTAACGACAATGGACCGAAGTCCAAAAATCACTAAACGAAATGATCTCTCACATACAGTCTGTGTGTCCATGAGACGATTTGCTACTTGGTGATCTCCTTCTTACAATGAGTCCTTGCACGGGTCCCACCTGCTCCAGCCCACCAAGCATCCGCCATCATCAAATCCACAGCCGATGAGAGCCAGCCTGAATACACAGCAGGCACCTCGTTCCTACCAGGAGATGGGCTTGGAGTTTGTTTTGTGCTTATAGCTTGGTGTGTAGTGTGTCTCCCTGACAGCATGCCTTCTTGTTGGGCTTCTGCCTCAGCCTCCGTTGGGTCCGGAGGCCCAAGTCCGGTCTGGTTGTGGAGGCTGGGCTCTGTCTCCTGTGTAGAAGCCCTTGGCTGTGGCCCTGCTTCAGTCTAGATAAATCCCCCAGGGAGCATAATGATGTCACCTGTTTGGCGCTGGATGCTTTTGGGTCTGATGTCTGTCCTCGGAACATCTTAGCTCACCAGCTTTCTTCGGGCAGGCATTTGGGTTCTGACTGCTGGGCTCCCTCGCTAGGCCCTCTGTTCTGGCTTACTCCCTCTCCCACCTGCCAAACGGAGTTCCTGGTGAGCCTCGTGGTCTAGTGGTGAAGGCTGGGAGGGCTAACATATGGATTTGTGCTTTTTTACGTACAGATGGACAGTGGGCAATGGGTAATTTAACTTTCTTTGCCTATTAAACATTTCTATGAAGCAGTTGCTATTCTGAAAACAATCACTTAAATATAGCTCTGTGATGGTATAGCTACGAATCATGCAGTAATTCTGATTTCGAAATAACCTCTGCAACCTCTAACATAGCAACTCGCCTCCCCGTCTCAACCTCCCTGTCTTTCCACAATGTCTCTATTTCGTAAGAAGAGAGTTGTTATATAGTTTCTTAAAGTGGCTTTGAATCTCTTTTAATTCCAAGGAAGTTCGTCAGTGTACTTTTTGGACCTCATCTCTAGCTCTTTTAAGGATAGGAACTGTTTCAAAATATCCCAAGGGGAATTTGGTCCAGGATTCAGGGAGAATGTCTGACACATGCAGGTTGTGGAATATTTTCTTTAAAATAACAGTAATATTTTCCTGTCTCTTTGGCTTTCTTCATTCTCCTTTGCTCCAGATGGGATGGGACCACTAGGCGTATCTTAGATGTCTGCTCACAGAAAAATGTAGAACAAAATTCAAACTCATGAAAAAAGACTAGACTTACTGGTCTGACAAGGAATACCTGAGACTATCGTCCCTGGACACCCTGCTAACTTAGCACCGAAGCCACTCCCGAAGTCCAGCTTCAGCCAAAGATTAGACAGGCCTATAAAACAAACAGTAACACATGTGAGGGACGAGCTGCTTAGTTCAGTCAAGTATACGAGACCAAATGGGCAGCTCCTGCCCAAAAGCAAGATGAGAAGGCAGGAAAGGACAGGAAAAACGGACAAATGGACACGAGAGACCTGGGGTAGAAAGGGGGAGGATGTTGTCACGTTATGGGGATTGCAAACTTTGTCACAAAACAATATGTATATGAATCTGTGAATGAGAAGCTAACTTAAGCTATAAAGCACAATAAAAAAAAAGAAAAAAAAAAAACCAGTAAGAAGTAAGCCCCCAAAAACAATAATAATTAAAAACAAAAAAAAAAAAGGAGGGGGGAGGGAAAGAGTTAAATGACTTGCCAAAGTCTGATCCAGCCCAAAGTTTCTTTGATACAATTGCTCTGTCCTTCCCAGCTGTCTGTTTTTGATCCAAGGCTATGCCTGCTGGAGCCCTGAGCCTGGAGTGAGAAACTCCCAGCTCTACGCCACCCTCAGCAGCCCAGGACCTTGCGCCAGCTGGCTGACCTGTGGTCTCTGGGGATTCCAAAGCACAAATGGCTCGGCTCCCCTGATTTGCTTTGACTGTTTGGCTTCCAGGAAAGATCCAGCAGCACGTGACACTGATGAACCCCTTCCAGGGACCTTCTGCCTCCATTAGTTAACTCATTAGGGGCTTCGCAGGCATCCTTTCTCACCCAGCAGAGGTACTGCCTGCCTTTCACCTCGTCCTTTTTGCACATCACTGGTTATGCATGGCCGGCTGGACAACTCAGCTCTGCACCCACCTACCTTGTCTGAGTTTGGCCTATTTCCTGATTCCCTACATTCGGTTATGTTAAATAGGAGCCCATGTAATCTCTCTTTGAGTACAAAGTGAACAATAAAGTGGTGTACTCTAGATATATTAACAAAAAATGATTTGGGACTAGAATGATTTTCATTTAATATCTGTGTGTCTACTGCAAGTACCAGTTGAATCAAGATCTTCTTCGCTGGGTTCATATACATTTAATACAGTAGATTCTTTACAATTTTTTTTTATTGTGTGAAGTATTGTTGTTGTTAGCTGCCATCATGTCGGCCCCCAACTCGTGGTGACCCCATGCACAACAGAATGAAACACGGCCTGGCCCTGCGCCATCTCCATGATCGGTTGCAGATTGGACTGTTGTCATCCATAGTATTTTCATTGGCTCATTTTTGAAAGTAGGTGTCTAGGCCTTTCTTCCTAGCCTGTCCTAGTCTGGAAGCTCCACTGAAACCTGTTCAGCATTACAGCAACATGCAAACGACCGTGACAGGCGGATGACAGCTGCACGTGGCACGCATCGGCCGGGACTCAAACCTGGGTCTCCTCGTGGAAGGTGAAAATTCTACAACTGAGCCACCAGCATCCCAATACTTCATATTACCATCCCTTTACTATGACTTTCCTGGGTGACTCTAGGTGTGTCCCTTACAGGCTGTTTATAGGTAGCTTTTAAAAACCTTCATCAGTGGGTCGCCATCCTTTAATAGGTTAACCCCAGATGTTCACCTTCATTATTAATATAATTTTTATTAAAGGTGTATAGTTAATTGACTTAATACAAAATATAGAACCAGGGAACCTGGAGTCCAATCTCTATTACCCAGGACCAGCTCTTGCCTACGGTCTGTCACTGCCCTCTCTGGACCTCATTTTTCTTATCTATAAAATGTGAAAGTTGGGCTAAGGGACTCTTTCAGGCCCCTCCTACTCTGACAGCCAATAATTCCAGGACTCAATCCCCACCTCCACCTGTACCACCATCCCTACCCCACCGCTCTACTGAAGTCACACTGTAGGCCGTCCTGTCTCTTAAAAAAATGAAAAATATTGTGGTAAAATACATGTATAACAAAACACTCTCAGTAATTCAGTAATTTTTACATGTATAACTCAGTAACATTGATTGTGTTCATCGTGTTCGCAACTATTACCACTCTCCTTTTCCAAATTACTCTACGGTAATGGAAACTCAGGGTCCCCTAAGCAATGAATCCCTTCCCTCTTCTATTAGAAAAAGAAATATCTGGCTTTTCATGATGACCAGGGGCTTGCAGTCAAGCTTGGGATAATGAACACCCAGGACTGGGAGAGAAGATAGGGATGGATTTCTAATTTTACTTTATTTGGGATGCCATATAAAATAAGCAACAAAGATCTGATCATTTAAAAGTTAAGGTTTTAGATGGATCAAATATTTATTGTAAAATTATTTATTGACACTATTCCAGTATCCGGGGGATCTAAGAAGAGTGAAAGTTGGCCTCTTCCGTGAAAACACACAGTCTGATGGCAAGACCTGGCATGCATGCTCAAAGGAATAAGAGTGAACGCCGGGCCACAAAGTGGACAGAGTACTTTAGATGTGGCAGGGACGAAGCTAATCAGTCCTGGTACTGTCAAGAGCCCATACCCAGGAGATGGAATCTGAGGTGGCACCAGAGAAATGACCAAGAAAAGTCGGGTGCGGGGGAGGGGAGCTGATAATATCTATTCTGCTCCTGGTTGCACACGTTCAATGCTTCTTCATATGGAGAAATCAAAGGAAGCTGAAATCACAGCTAGCCTTTTGAGATGGCCTTAGAATCTGTTCTTGGTAAGACCTAGTGTCACCGTTATGAATATTCACCACCAGCAACACTGTTTATCTGGTTCATAGTCTTAGGTTCCTTCTTCCTGAGATTTTGGGGTAGAGATAAGAAAGCAAGGAGGGGGCTGCTGAAGGGGCTCTCGTTTTCTCTGATAGCAGGTTCACTGATCGTGTGAGAAGATGAGCAGTCAGCCATGAAAAGAAATGACCACATGTCCAGTCCATAGACTAGAGGAAACCAGTCAGCAAATTTAATAAAAAAGCAGCATCAGGGGCCTTAAGGGAATGAGTCAAAGCCTATCTCTTTTAGAGTTTATTATTATTATTTTTCGTGGGTGGAGGGTATGAAACCCCATACAGGCAGCAGAGCTGATTGCCTCTAAGCAGAGGTCTTTTCTTTCAGAGTCAGCTCGCAAAGGGGTAGGAGAAGGAAGTTAAGACTGTGGGGCTTAATGAAGGAATATGTGGGAGGAATCAATACAAATTATCTCAGCTGAATGGGAATTTCAGTGACCAAGCAATGTTTAAACAAAACGACAGGCCAGTTTTCATCTCTGATAGAAATGTCGTCCAATAGTTCCCCTTCTGGGAATAATGCCACAAGCATTTACAGAAAATTGTCTTTATACCTCAATTCCCAAATGAAGGGGAAAAGTTCCAGGCACCTGAATTCTCCAGTGAACACAAAAAATACTCAGATTAAATGATCCGGAACAATGTATCAGCAAATTATGTTCTTCTAAGCAATACATCAACATGTACAAACGTTCAGTCCATAAATGGAACCCAAGAGGAGCGACCGATCTGGATGGGGTTAATCAGGGAAGATTTGCTAAAGGAGATCAGTTTTACATGTGCGTCTTTCAGGCAAATGAAGACCTAGATTGGGGTTGAGGACAGGGAGATGGTTCCAGGAGGTGGGATTTTCTCCTTCTGTGGTGGCTTCGGGCCACAGAGGTCCCAGCTGACTATCCTCCCATCTCCATCCGCCTGAGTTCTCTGCATCCACAGCCTGCAGGTCACAGGAAGGGAGAGCTTACTCCATGCTACCTTCTCTGGAGCCCGACTTACCGTGACGTGATGAACAAAGCCTCTTGGTGCCTTCTACAGCATTTGTTCCCTAAGGTTTATATTTCATCCTCAGCATTATCATATCAAGGCCACCAGTATGCATACATTTTCATTAAATTGCTTTCAGTTTTGAATAGTTACTATGCCCTTGTAATGCCATGACATGTGAACAATTATGAAAAAAGAGAACACTCCATTTGCTCTTTCTAGTTCTCAAACTAGATTACCTTGCTCTCCTAACAGGTGAAAGTCCTTTTGCCCAACAAATCAGACATGGACAAACTGGTTGGATTTCAGAGTACTTTGAAAGCCTTTCCCCTCTGTTACCTTTTCCACTCGTTTGTGTTTGAGGTCTAATGTTAACTCTTGATCACAGGACTAAACAAGAGGAGCTGTATCCAAAGTGGCAGATGATGGCAGATAATCCAAAAGACATTTTTATTTGGCTTTGGAATATACATATATACTTACCTTTGAATATGGGAATGTTTGACATTCCAAAAACTTATTTCAAACCGTATTAGGAAGCCAAACTGGGAAGACTTCGTGTCACTGGAACTAAGAGGCTAGGCCTGATTTCTAGCCCTGCCAACCCCAGTTAATTCCACCTTGCAGCTCACTTCAAGCTGTGGAAAGTGTGAACGACTCCCAGCCTCATTCATATTTTATCCTCTGCCAAACCTTTGCTGAAGGAGGGAAGGAGTTAAATACACCAGTTTTTCAGTAGGTTTCCTGAAGTAAACAAAGCTGAGCTATCAATAGAACTGTTGTTAACAGTAACACAAATGTTAGAATTAATTCATAAAGAGCATACATCTGAGCTCCTCCCGAAGCAACTTTCCAAACATAGTAGGAGTTAATCCAGTTCAATACATTGAGCTTATGCACTATTCTGGCTGTTTCAGTGGCCGAAAGACTAAAATACAAGCAAAGAAGCACAGATAGTACACATCTATAAGGCCTGAAATGATCTAGCCCGTGCCTACCTCTTCAGTTCATCTGCTCCTCTCTGCCCCTGGTACACGATGTGCTGGCCATATCCATCTTGTTTTGTTTTCTTCAACAGGCCAGTTTTCCTGGATTTAGGGCCTTTGTGCCCTTGGTTCCAGTTGCCTCTGCCTGGAGTTCCCCCATCACTCCTTACATGGCGGCACCTTCTCTTCCTCAAGGCTCAGCTTAAATATTGCCTCCTCTGAGAGGTCTTTCTTAGGCTCCCTTCCCAAAGTACAACCCCTTTTGTGATTTTCTGAATTAGCACCTCTCTCCTTTTTTTTGGGTTGGTTTGCCCCTTTTAGCCTTTGTCCTTTATAGAATGTGGGTGCCATGTGGGCAGGGACTGTCTTGCTCCACGTTATGTCTCTGGCTCCAGCATACAGCCTGCCTCATAGGCAGAATACGAATTTCTCGGTGAACCAGTCAAAGCTGAATAAGCCTTGATGTGAAAGTGCTCATGGTTTAGTGCTGATTGGTAGCAAACTGAAAACAGTGATTACTGTCAGTGATTTCAAAAGTTAATGTCAACTTAAAACATTTTAAAATAGCATGACTTATCTAAAAAAAAATTACAGAAAGTTTTAAGTTTTAAGTCTTGTTGCATGAATATTCCCACCCCAACATTGTCTCTTGTCTCCTCACTATCAAGTTATTTGGAAGCAAATTCCAGAAACCACAACAGGAGCAACAGTAAGGTGAGGCAACAAGGCGCCGGGAGCAACACTGAGGAAGGTCTTCGCGCTCCGCTGCGGACCCTGAACTTGCGTGACCTGAGTGGGGGCCTTCTTTAATGTTCTTCCCCAAGGGCCTGGCTTGCCTGACTCTATTCCCTGTTTCTCCTCATCTCGTTTCATCAGTAAATATTTCAGTATGTATCTCCATAAGCCAAAAACTCCTTAATTAAAAAACCCACATAACTATATTATCATTGTCATGCTTAAAAATAGCAGTAATTCCTTAATATCATTAAATATCCAGTTTATGTTCAAATTTCCCTGATTTCATCATAATATTCTTTCAGGTTGGTGTTTTTGAAGGAGAATCCAAGCAAGGTCTTTGAGCATTGCACTTCGTTGATATGGCTCAAAGTCTCTTTCAACCCGTTGGCTCCCCCAACCTTTTTTGTTGTTGTTGTTGCTTGCTATATTTGCTTTGGGTTTTCCTTGCAGCTTGCAGCTTATGGTTTGGAAGAAAGTGATTTGTTCTATAAACAAGTGATTGGTTTTTCTGGATGCATCCGTGTGATATCATCGAACATGTTCTTTTACCTCTAGGAGATCTTGAAAGCTGGTAATTAGATCTAGTGGATTGACCAAACTCAATGTTTCCACAAGAGGACTTCAGGTATGCTATCCTGCACATCCACCCAGAGGGGTGTAACATCTGGTTGTCTTTCTTTTTGTGATGTTAGTGACTATTAAAGATAATTGTCTTGATTCATTATTTGTTAGGGTTGCAAAATGGTGCTTGATTCTTTCCTTTGTACTAATTTTCAGAATAATGAGTTGATTTTATTTTATCCTCCAAAAATGTGTGTGTGTGTGTGTGTGTGAGAGAGAGAGAAAGATAGAAGCTGAGAGAGAGAGACAGAGACAAAGAGACAGAGATTAGAAACTTGTAGATTTATATTTGATGTGTTTCAATAAAGTTGTCCCCAAATTTTGCAGTGGGGGCCCCTATAAGCTGGATTCTGAGTCCTTTAGATAAGACCCTAGTAGTCTTTGGTAGTCTTCTTCCTGCCCGGTATGACAAGGTGTTCTAGGCTCATCTTGTGTATTTCCAGCCCCAGATCTAGAATCAACCATTTCACCAAGAAGCCCTTGTTCCTTTCAGTAGAAAACAATATTTAAGGACCACAGTCTGGGTATAGAAGATTTAAATCCAAAATCTCAAGTGTCTGCTTCTATTAATAATGTACATATTTGTTAAAGGGATATAGTTAGCAGTCTTTGATAGTCCAAGGCATGGAGCCAGTACAACGGAAGCCAGCTAGGGTAGAGGCTCGTAGAAGAGGGAATGAGGAGAAAGAAGACATCTATTCCAATTCTTCCCCTCTACCTCCTCTGACTTCCTCAATTTGTCATTCTCTTACCCAAAATCTCTGCACTTCATTCGAAGCCAAATGCTCCCTTCCTAAACAGGCATTTCTTACAGCCTGTCAGGTGTAGTTGGAGTAGGAATGGAGGTGACTGTAGGGGATTCACTAAAGGGCCACTGAAAGGAAAATTTCATTTTTCCCTTTTAAGGACAAAGCATCCTTCTTTATTTCTATTTCTCTGCCTCAATTTCTTGATTATGAACATTATTTTGTTTGTTTGATACCAAAGAAGGAATTAAAAACATTGGTTCCAAGTACAAGATATTAGAAGTTTGTGGAGATGGTGAGAGGTGGCACTGGGTCTTCCTGGGGTTTTTCCAGGGGACAGCAGTTGGGAGTCAGAGCAATTCCTCCCCATTTACACCTGGAGCTGGAGAGAGGGTTTGTGATGGAGACAGTGGTCCATGGGCTGTCACATCCCTCTGCTGCACCAGGGCAGCTTCAGATTCGCTGTGGCGTTGTTACCCCTGGGGTCAGGAGCAGCGTTTCAGATGGGGGAAAACAGCCACCTCTTCAAGCTGCCTGGGATTATTTTTGTTGTTATTTTTTCAGGGAAAAGCCATAATAGTGTTTGTGAAAGTAGAGTGGTTGCTTCCTTTATTGCTACCTGATATTTCTTAGATGATATTTTTTTCCAGTATGCTTTTTCACAACACTTGCTGTTCAGGGGGAGACACAATTGAAATCAATTGCTAATTAAATTTGTGTCTAAATTAATAAATCACAACTATTCAGATAATATGTGTCTGAATAATATCTATTATGGTGAATATAATTGTTAGATTCAGCATTTAATGAACCTTATTGTTAGGTAAAATTCTTATGACGATTGGGACTAATAGAATATATTAACCTTTATTCTTCCCAGCTTGACATTTCACTGGGCCACGTTAGCATGGTTAACACGTTAGCTTCATCATCAAGTAGCCATTGTGACGACTCTGCTAGCCTTTGGATGGAGCTGGTGAGGTTTTGGGAAATTAGCAATGTTTGAAGTTTGTTAGTGGGTGTCCTCATCTACAATCACCATTTAGGGCATTTGCTTCTGCATGTGCATGTCTTCATGAGATGGAAACTGGATTAATTTCCAGAGCTGGAAAGCTAATCAAATGTCAACAACCTGCTTGGAGCATTCACCTAGAGGGTACTCTGGGTTTTGGGTCCCAGGATGGGCACTGAATTGGGTTGTCTATAGAAGAAACGAACACAGCTCCTTTCCTTGGGGAACATACAGTCTAATGGATAAAATAAAAGAGCTTTATAAAAAGTATAAAAGACACCCATTCCAAAGACATCCAAGTATATTTAATGAGGAGTAGTTATGTGGAACTATATCAGGGACCTACATCAAAGAACTATAAAGTTCTTTGATTTCTTAGCAAATAAGTCAGAATTTATAAATCTACTTGAATGAAATCCCTTTCAAAATATCAGCATGGCGATCTGGACCTGTAAAGAACTCTGCTTTGGGAAATATCTTCAGGGTTTGGCATCTCCATTTTAAATGCCTAGAGTGGAACATCGGCCCTGTCTTTGTAGCTAGGAGAATGACCCTTGTCTATAGAATAAAGAAATACTAGGGAATGTTACCTCTGCGGGTGAATACTGGTCTCTCTTGCCCACCTGTGACACCCATCAATTTGGCTATGGCAACAGCCAGTGCCAACCAGGCTTTCCGTGGTGTTCAGAGTCAAGTCAGGAGCTGAATTCACTGTTCTCTCCTTAATTACCCACACAGACCGGCACTTTGAGCAAAATCTTCCCTCGCTGAATAGTGGCCATAAAACTGACCCAAATAAACTGTAGGAGGTGTGACGTCACTGAAACTCAGCCTAGTCCCTGGTTTCTCTTTCTCGCCTCTGTCAGCGTGGCATTGGGTGGGGAGCGTGGGGGGGGCAGGAGTACGTATTCCAGAACACTGACTGTGCGGCACTGGCTGTCTGCTGAAGTCACAGCAAGCTGGCACCCATCTCAGCTGACACATATTGAGTTCCTGTTGTTTTGTTAAAAGTGGTAAATCTCTCGTAAGGGACATGTGATTAGATTGTTACTTTTGTTTCAGCAAATACCTAAGAAAACTGAACCCATGTGATCTATATGGGAAAGAATAGAACAAATACTAAAAAAAAAAAAACCCACCAAACCCTTTGCCATAGAGTTGATTCCAATTCATAGCGACCTTATAGGACAGAGTAGAACTGCCCCATAGGGTTCCCAAGGAGTGGCTGGTGGATTCGAACTGCTGACCATTTGGTTAGCAGTCAAGCTCTTTAACTATTATACCACCAGGACCCCCAAGACAAATACTAACCAAAAAAAAAAAAGCCAAACCTGGTGCAGTTGAGTCAATTCCGACTCATAGCCCCCACAAATAGTCTTGAGAAATGGTACGTAAGTCCACATGTACTTTATATATACCATGTATGACTTTCAAACTTCTGATCCATTTTACCTTTTTGGACTGCAGCCTACAGAAACTAGGTCTTCCACAACTGATCAGGATTAACTCAAGGAGGTTTTCACAAAGAAGGTAGGAGAGTTTTGAAGAATTAGACCGAATTTAGCAGAAAGGAGGGGGAAGGGCATTTCAGAGAGCAGGCATAGAACTGGATTTGCCTGGATTGAGGGTGAGGGAGTAATTGACTGCTAGTCTGTGCTGAGGTTCAGGGGCAGCTGCCATCCAGCCCTAGTGAAGAACCCAGCACTCTGTTATGGATTGAGTTGTGTACCCCCCCGCCCCAAAGATACATTGAAGTCCTAATTCCTGGTACCTGTGAACATGATCTTATTTGTAAATAAGGTCTTTGAATATATTATCAGTTAACACGAGGTCATATACTGAGTAAGATGGGTCCTAATCCCATTTGAGTGATTTCTTATAAAAGAGGAGAACAGACATAGAAAGTTAGACAACCATGAGACAATGGAGTCAGATGCAAGCCAAGGGACCCCAAAATTGCCAGGAGTCACCAGGAGCTAGGAGAGAGGCGTGCAACTGTTTCTCTCTCAGAGCCCTTAGAAGGAATCAACATGGCCGATAGCCTGATTTGGGCGTAGTTTCTAGAGCTGTGAGACAAGAAGTGTCTGTTCCTTAAAACCATGGACTTTGCTATATTTCGTTACAGCAGCCCGAGCAAACTAAGATGTCCTCTTTAGAAGAAGTTAGAAGATGCCCCAGATGCTTCTCCAAGCTGGTCTTCCAGGCTGTTCTCTCCACTCCCTCTCTTACCCCCATTCTCCTTCCCAGCAATCTGTCCCCAAGCCTCTGACTGACTTTAGACCAACTGTTACTGGGCTCGGCATAGATGGGGCAATTGACCCCATGGACCTGTCTGTGGATGCACGGTGGATGTCAGCCACTAGCTGGGCTCTGCCTCCAACCCAGTCCCCAAACAGAGCTGAGCTTGGAGACAGCCAGCAGAAGGAAGCTGAAGCTCGCCCGGAACAGGTGCTCTAATCCTTTCTGAAGGTGATTTCTGTGAGTGGACCTGGGAATACTTCATGTAGTTGATTATGCGAGTGGAAGAGGGACAGGGAAATATCTATTTTTGAAAATAGTCCTTACGGTTTCAAGATGATGCTCTCCCAGCGGCCTTTTCAAAACCATCAAAAACGGCATATGGAAGGTGGTAAAATGAGGTGTAATTTATCAAGCAGGCTGAAGTGGACATTTCTAGGACATGGTCAGTATTTCTGTCTGCGTGTAAATATACTTAGTTTTTGAAATCATTGAACAACATCATTACTTTCCTGGTGATTCTGTCCTTTTGGTAACCTGAGCAGAGCGCATATGTATTTCTGTCTGCAAATTACTTTGGAAAATGCATATTATTTACTTGTTCTGAAGAGGCTCTTAGGCTCTGTTGTCTAAATAGGAAATTTGGATCTAATAAAATGAGACTATCATGGATTCCCAGACAAATAATAACAAAGGCTAATACCTTTAAAAAATGTTTAACTTAAAAAACATAGTCATTTTGGTTACATAATCAGGACAGAGTTCAATATAAACCTGTACAACTCTTTCTTTCTTCCACTATCTTCTCCCTCTTAACAGAGTTAGTGCAAATCCCTGGACACAAGAGAAAGTTTCTTCCTGAGCTCTGAGAAATAGCTGAGGCCTCAAAGCCTCGTCACTGGGCCCCCCTGAAAGCTGTGAGGAGGAGAGATTGGATTTATTCCAGCATTGATTCTGGAAACCTTTGTACTGGTGGAGGGTGTGATTCGGCGGAGAGGCATCTTCCTGCCATTTTGTCAGGAGACAGCTGGGTACCTGAGGGAAGCACAAGTACATGTCACTTTGGACAAGCTTCTTACCTCTGCACTGTAGGGGCCAGTATGTCAAATATGGTCACCGATCCACCTTGGAGATCGAGAATCTCGACTTTCCTTTGCTCATTTCCCTTTTCAAGGGATACTTACCAAGGGGGAGTGTCTTAGTTATCTAGTGCTGCTATAACAGAAATACCACAAGTGGATGGCTTTAACAAACAGAAATTTATTCTCTCATGGTTTAGGAGGCTAGAAGTCTGAATTCAGGGTACCGGCTCTGAGGGAAGGCTTTCTCTCCTTGTTGTCTTGGGGGAAGGTTCTTGTCTTCCTTCAACATTTTTGGGCCCAGCTTTCCTTGGAGATCTCCATCTATGTTGGCATCAATCTTCCCCCAGGTCTAGGAGGTTCTCTTGCACAGGAACCCGGGGTCCAAAGGACATGCTCCGCTACTGGCTCTTTCTTGGTGGTAATCAGGTCCCTCTCACTCTGCTTGCTTCTCTCTCCTTTATCTCTTGTAAGATAAAAGGTGATGGAGGCCATCTCCCAGGGAAACTCCCCTTACATGGAATCAGGGCTGTGACCTGAGGAAGAATGTTGCATTCTACCCTAATCCTACCTTGTTAACATAACAAAAAACCTAATCCTCTTTAACATGACTTAATCCTGGCTCATTAACATGACAGACAGCTCATCCCAAATGAAACTGTAACCGCAGGCATAACCCCTTGATGTTGAATCAATTGCTATTCACAGTGACCCTATAGGACAGAGTAGGACTGCCCTGTAAGGTTTCCAAGGAGCAGCTGGTAGATTCGAACTGCTAACCTTTTGGTTAGCACCTGAGCTCTTAACCACTGCGCCACCAGGGCTCCAGCCACAGGCATAGGGTCTAGGATTCACAACATATCACAAAGTGGAGGATAATCACTCAATACTGGGAATCATGGCCTAGCCAGGTTGATGTATATTTTTGGGGGGACACAATTTGACCTATGACAGGGGATGTCTTAGTTTCCTAGTGCTGTTGTAACAGAAATACCCCAAATGTGTGGCTTTAAAGAAAAGAAATTTTTATTCCGACAGTTCTGGAGGGAAAAAGACCAAACCAGAGTCTTGGCCACGTCAATTCCTTCCTTGTCGCTGACCGCAGACATTCCTTGGTTCCTTGGCGAGCCTCACACGCCGTCTGTCTTACCTTGTGTATGTGTGCTCGCGTGTTTGCGTGTCTGTCTGTCTCTGTGTCTAATCTGCTCTTTTTCTTTTTTTTCCAGTTCCCATTGAGTCAATTCTGACTCAAGGTGACCCCATGTGTTGCGGAGCAGAGCTGTGCTCCACGGCTGTGTCCTTTTTGAAGCAGATTGCCAGGCCTTTCTTCTAAGGCACTACTGGGTAGGATTTGAACCACCAGCCTTTCGTTTAGTAACTGAGTACTTAACCATTTGCACCACCCAGGGAGCCCCTAATTTGCTCTTTTTTAACTTGGGTCTAATTAATGGAAAGAAAGCCCTGTTTCCAACAGGATTATATCCACCAGTTAGAATTTCAAAACATATCTTTTGGGGACAAAATTTAATCCATTAACAAGGATGCTGTTCCCCTGTCATGGAATTATGTTTTCTTCCTTTAAAATCCTAGAGCGTTTAAATTCCCATAGCTTGATTATATACCATGCTCAGCTGTTCTCTTCTCCAAGCCTCAGTTTTGTCATCTGTAAAATAAGAAGACGTAGCCTTTCTTTTTCCAAGAAATACCATGTGACATTTCAATGGGTAAGATATGTAGCAGTAGAACTGCTTTGCAGGAACAAGGAAGGAGGCCCAGCAAGGCCCTGGGGGTCCAGCTCCAGCCAGTCCCTTGAAGCCCTAGGCCTAGGTGATCAATAAGTCTTTCCGGCTCTAGGGATTGGACCTCCTGGGCATTTTATGGGCAGGTAGCCATCTCTGGCCTCTGCCGTTGGCTGTGATATAGAAAAGAAAAAAAGGGTGGTGCTTGTGGCTTTTACCTGTCTACTAGTCGGTTCTCTTCAGAAGGAAAGATTTAATATACTGGCATCTCCTAAGTCAGTCTCAGGAGTACTGGGTGGTGCAAATGGTAACACACTTGGCTGTTAACTGAAAGGTTGGAGGTTCGAATCCACCCAGGGACCTCGAAAGAAAGGCTTTGAATAAACTTCAGAAAAACCAGCCATTGAAAATCCTGTGGGACACCGTTCTGCTCTGACACACATGGGGTCATCATGAGCAGGATCAACTCATCAGCAACTGGCTTTTTAAACCAATCTCTTGCAACTGCACCTTTGGGAGAAGGCTTCTCCCCATGGCATATTCCCAGTAGATTTGGGGTGCCCTGGGATAGACCCAGATTTTTTCCTGAGGAGGGTCAGCAGCAGTGCCTTAAATTTGGGGGGCACAGTGACTGGTGCTGGGCGTGTAGCTGGTCTGCTTGAGAGGGTGTCCAGAGCCAAGATAGGCCCTCAGGAAATACTTAGCAAAGGGACAGACCTCGCCATCTGGAAATTTCTGTGGTTGTAAATCTCAGGCATCCATGCTGAAGAACTGGAAAGATTGGTATTACTATGAGCCCTGGTGATGCAATGATTAAGAGTTCAGCTGTTAACCAAAAGGTCAGCAGTTCAAATCCACCAGTCACTTCTTGGGAACCCTATGGAGCAGTTCTACTCTGTCCTATAGGGTTGCTATGAGCTGGAATCGACTTAATGGCAAGGGGGTTGATTTTTTGATTTTATGAGGCTCTTAGCAGGGGCTCTTCATCTACCTCCCAGCCTCTCCCAATGCCTCCATCCAGTCACATGACACCCTGCCTGCTTTCTTCTGGAGCCCTGAACTTCCTAAATGATAATGGATGAAAGACCAACTCTGTCCCACACAGGTAATCTTTGCCGTCTTAATATTTGTTAAGCTTTTTGATTTACTGAGGCGCTAACATCACAAAACTGCACATTAGATCTGCTTCATGAAACACTCTGAGTGAATGGCTTAACTCATTACTTCACCATCTTTGAACCAATGTAGCTGAAGAATTGTACCTCCCCGTTATAAATCTTCCAATTTGTTTCTGACTCAGGTTATGGGGAAGGTGCTCTGCCATTTTACACGTGGCCATAGAAACCTGACATATACTCTCACCACAGTGAGCAAACCCAGCACACATCTGTCTGGGAGCCTGAGGAACGCGCTTTGTGGACAGCACTTCCCTCTGACATTTGATTGTCACTAGTTCCCCACTTTCCTGTCCCCTGTCCCCCCATGTGTTCTTTGGCCACCTGCCTCTTTCACCTCACCAAGTGCAACTAACTGGAAGGAGAATTTCACCACAATGGATATACAGAGGATTGTTGCTCTAGAAGAGGGAATTTGGAGGCTGTGACTTATGACTTATTTAAATTAGGTCGAGAAGAGCCCAGGTTGTGCCTTTCCTCCATCCAGTTCGGTCCTCTACTCCTCCTCAGGAGAAGAAATTTCCAAAGAGGGACTTGATTAGCCTGGGCATTTTTAGCGAATCCACAGGAGGTGTGGTGAGACCTGGCCCCTGAGGTAAGGTGGGAGAATGTGTTGAGATGGGCCGTGGTGCTGAGACTGGCCCAGAGGACATTCTCCAGCAGCCTGATGTGTTGATGGCAATGTTTTTTTTTTCTTTTAAATGTATGATCAGTTTTTAAAATGTTTCAAGACTATTTGAAAAGAATTCTTGGTTTTATGTTAAAAAAAAAAATCAACCCGTTGCCACTGAGTCAATTCAGACCCTATAGGACAGAGTAGAACTGCCCCATAGAGTTTCCAAGGAGCGCCTGGTAGATTTGAACTGCTGACCTTTTGGTCAGCAGCTGTAGCACTTAACCACTACGCCAACCAGGGTATCCAGTTTTATGTTACAAGGTTCTAAATATATTAAATCAGGGTTGCAGTTATGTTCTTCAAATTTGTTATATGATTATTTTTTATCTACTTCATCTATTTAGATTTTTTCAAAGACAAGTTAAAATCTTCCACTATTACTGTGGTTTTCTCAGTGTTTCCTTGTTTCTAATAAATTGTACTTTATTAATTTCTCTGCTTTCTTGGATGTGTACATGTTTATGATGGTTGTATCTCCTTTGTGGATTGTACCTTTCATCACTATAAAATATTTATCTTTCTTTAATTTACAGTTGCAGATATATATTTTATGATTTTTTTATTTAAAATATTTTATTAAAAAAAGAGAAGTATAAAAATAGTATAATAAAACCTAGACACATACCACCCAAAATGAAAAAAAAGTTAACGTTTTTTCAGATTTGCTTCAGATTTGTTTTTATTGAAATAAAATCTTATAGATGAAGTTAAAATCCCCTGTATTTCCATCTCTAGTCCAGTTTCCATCTAACCATCCTTAGAGGGAATAATCATCATGAATTTGGTGTGTACTCAGTCTAGACTTTTTGTACACTTATTGCATGTATTCATTAATAATACATAGTAATGTTTTCTGCATTAAAAAAATGACTTAAAAGACCTCATAGCACACATAAATTTCCAAAACCTTTTTTAAACCTAATGCCTGTTTTATTTTGAGATCTATCCATGTTAATTCCCATGGGTCAGTTTGTTGTACTATGGTGGCTTGCATGTTGCCGTGATGCTGGAAAATATGCCACGGGTAATTCAAATACCAGTACGTCACCTATGGTGGACAGGTTTCAGTGGGGCTTCCAGACTAAGACGGACTAGGAAGAAGAATCTGGTGATCTACTGCTGAAAAGAATTAGCCAGTGAAAACCTTACGAATAGCAGCAAATATGGTCTGATATAGTTCTGGAAGATGAGCCCCCCAGGTTGGAAGGCATTCAGAGGATGACTGGGGAAGAGCTGCCTCCTCAAAGTACAGTTGACCTTAATGATGTGGCTGGAGTAAAGCTTTCGGGACCTTCATTTGCTGATGTGCCATTACTCAAAATGAGAAGAAACAGCTGCAAACATCCATTAATAATTGGAACCTGGAATGTACGAAATATGAATCCAGGAAAATTAGAAATTATCAAAAATGAAATAGAAGGCATAAACATCAATATCCTAGGCATTAGTGAGCTGAGATGGACTGGTATTGGCCATTTTGAATCAGACATTCGCATATGGTCTGCTCTACCAGGAATGACAACTTGAAGAGGAATGGAATTGCATTCATCATCAAAAAGAACATTCCAAGATCTATCCTGAAGTGCAACACTGTCAGTGATAGGATAATATCCATACGCCTACAAGGAAGACCAGTTAGTATGACTGTTATTCAAATTTATGCACCAACCACTAAAGCCGAAGGTGAAGAAATTGAAGATTTTTGTCAACTTTTGCAGTCTGAAATTGATCAAACATGCAATCAGAATGCATTGATAATTACTGGTGATTCGAATGTGAAAGTTGGAAACAAAGAAGAAGGATCTGTAGTTGGAAAATATGGCCTTGGTGATAGAAATGATGCCAGAGATCACATGATAGAATTTTGCAAGACCAACAGCTTCTTCATTGCAAATACCTTTTTTCGACAACACGAATGGCAGCTATACATGTGGACCTCACCAGATGGAATACACAGGAATCAAATTGACTACATCTATGGAAAGAGACAATGGAAAAACTCAATATCATCAGTCAGAACGAGACTAGGAGCCAACTGCGAAACAGACCATCAGTTGCTCATATGCAAGTTCAAGTTGAAGCTGAAGAAAATTAGAACAAACCCACAAGAGCCAAAGTATGACCTTCAGTATATCCTGCCTGACTTTAGAGACCACCTCAAGAATAGATTTGACACGTGGAACACTAATGACCGAAGGCCAGACAAGTTGTGGAATGACATCAAGGACATCATATATAAAGAAAGGAAAAGGTCATTAAAAAGACAGGAAAGAAAGGAAAGATCAAAATGGATGTCCAAAGAGACTCTGCAACTTGCTCTTGAACGTAGAATAGCTAAAGCAAATGGAAGAAACTATGAAGTGAAAGAGCTGAACAGAATATTCCAAAGGCCAGTTCGAGAAGACAAAGTATTATAACGACAAGTGCAAAGACCAGAAGTTAGAAAACCAAAAAGGAAGAACATGCTCAGCATTTCTCAAACTGGAAAAACTGAAGAAAAAATTCAAGCCTCACATTGCAATATTGAAGGATTTTATGTGTAAAAAAAAAAAGGAGCCCTGGTGGCACAGTGGTTAAGAACTTGGCTGCTAACCAAAAGGTAGGCAGTTCAAATCTACCAGGGGCTTCAAATCTACCAGTGGCTCCTTGGAAACCCTGTGGGGCAGTTCTACTCTGACTTATAGGGTCATCATGAGTCGGAATCAACTTGATAGCAACGGCTTTGGCTTTTTGGTTTGGTTTACTGGCAAAACATTGAATGACCCAAGAAGCATCAAAAAAAAATGGAAGGAATACAGAGTCACTGTACCAAAAAGAATTGGTTGATGTTTAACCATTTTAGGAGGTAATATATGATCAAGTACTAATGGTATTGAAGGAAGAAGCCCAAGCAACACTGAAGGCATTGGTGAAAAACAAGGCTCCAGAAATTGACAGAATACCAACTGAGATGTTTCAACAAATGGATGCAATGCTGGAAGTGCTCACTTGTCTATGTTGCGAAGCTTGGAAGACAGCTACCTGGCCAACTGACTGGAAGAGATACATATTTGTGCCTACTCCAAAGAAAGCTGATCCAACAGAATGCAGAAATTATCGAATATCGTTAATATCACAAGTAAGTAAAATTTTGCTGAAGGTAATTCAAAACCGGTTGCAGCAGTACATTGACGGGGAACTGCCAGAAATTCAAGCCGGATTTAGAAGATGACATGGAACGAGGGATTCCATTGGTGATGTCAGATGGATCCTGGCTGAAAGCAGAGATTACCAGAAAGATGTTTACCTGTGTTTTATTGACTATGCAAAGGCCTTAGACTGTGTGGATCATAACAAATTATGGATAACATTGTGAAGAATGCTAATTTCAGAACACTTACTTGTGCTCATGGGAACCTGTACATAGATCAAGAGGCAGTCCTTCAAACAGAACAAGGGGATACTACGTGGTTTAAGATCAGGAAAGGTGTGTGTTAGGGCTGTATCCTTTCACCATACTCATTGAATCTGTACGCTGAGCAAGTAATCCGAGAAGCTTGACTATATGGAGCAGAAGGTGGCATCAAGTTTGGAGGAAGATTTATTAACAACCTGCATTATACAGATGACACAACCTTGCTTACTGAGAGTGAAGAGGACTTGGAGCACTTACTGATGAAGACCAAAGACTATAGCCTTCAGTATTACACCTCAACATAAAGAAAACAAAAATCCTTACAAGCGGACCAATAAGCAACATCATGATAAATGGAGAAAATACTGAAGCTGTCAAGGATTTCATTTTACTTGGATCCACAATCAACACCCATAGAAGCAGCAGTCAAGAAATCAAACGATGTATTGCACTGGGCAATTCTACTGCAAAAGACTGCTTTAGAGTGTTAAAAAGCATAGATGTCACTTTGAGGACTAAGGTGCACCTGATCCACGCCACGGTGTTTTCAATCAGCTCTTAGGCATGGGAAAGCAGGACAATGAATAGGAAGACCGAAGAAGAATTGATGCCTTTGAATTGTGGTGTTGCCAAAGAATATTGAATATACCATGGACTGTTGAAAGAACAGGCAAATCTGTCTTGAAAGAGGTACAGCCAGAACGCTTCTTTGAAGCGAGGATGGTGAAACTTCGTCTCACATATGTTGGACATGTTATCAAGAGGGACCAGTCCCTGGAGAAGGACATCATGCTTGGTAAAGTAGAGGGTCAACAAAAAAAGAGGACAACCCTCAATGAGATGGATTGACACAGTGGCTGCAATATTGTGCCCAAACTTGGCAAAAATTGTGAGGATGGAGCAGGACTGGGCAGTGGTTCATTTTGTTCTGGATAGTGTTGCTGTGAGTCTGAACAGACTCAGCCACACCTAACAACAACAACGTCACATGCACTTGACTACTAATTGAAAGGTTGGCAGTTCTAACCCACCCAGCAGCACTGTGGAAGAAAGGCCTGACAACCTGCTTCCATGATGTTTACAGCTAAGATATCCTAACATGGGGTTGCCATGAGTCAGAATTGACACCAATGAGCTTTTTTTTTTTGATATCATATGTCTAGCAATCTTGAGACATTTCTTATTAGCCCTAAAAGTTTATCTGCGAATAGTGATAATTTTATTTTATTCTTGTCTTTGGCTAAAATTTAGTGTGGGGTAAAAACTCTTATAAATGAGGAATAGAGGGGAATTTCCTTGATCTGATCAAGAGCTTATACCAAAAATTACAGAACATAACACATTTAATGGTAAAAATTTATGGTAAAATTATAGATGTTTCTCCATTAAAGTCAGGAAATAAGGTATCCCTGCTCTCCTACTGTCAGTATTGTTTAACAAGTAGCTTTTTGGTAGTTATGTTTTGTCATGTTAAGGAAATTCTTTTCTATTTCTAGCTAGTTAAGAGTCTTTCATGAATGATGGTTAATGTCGTTAAATGCACATTCTATATATGTTGAGAAAATCATACGTATTTTTCTCCTTTACACTGTTAGTGTGGGCTATTACTTTACAAGGGTCTGATGTTAAACTATCATTGCATTTCTAGGATACATCCTTCTTGGACACTACACATTTTTTATACAGTGTTGGATTCAACTTGCTAAATATTTATGATTTTTCTTCTATGCTAAATTTGTGAGATATATCTATTTTTTATTTTTTGCATATCAAAGCTATACTAGTGTCATATTATACAATGAATGGGAGACTCTTTTATTCTATTTTTTTACAAAAAACTTCTGTCTGTGAAGATTTGGTAAAACCAGCTGGTCTTGGTTTCTTTTTTTTTGGAGAGGTAGGAGGCAGGAGTGGGAAAACCTACCAATTCAATTTTTTAAAATGGGTATTGGTTTCTTTTCCATTTCATCTTGAAATATTTTTGATAATTTATATTTGTCTATATTTGACATTTTATATTATTCTAGAAAATTATTTTATGTATTATATACATGTTGTTCAAGTAATTCTCTCATAATTTTAGTTAAGTTCCCCTTTTCATTCTTAGTATTTTGTTTTTCTGCTTTCCCATTTTTCTTGTTTACTCTTGCTACTTTGCTGAATAAATGTGTAACTCATTTGTTTTCAATCTTGTTTACTTGTGATAAATGAATTTAAGGCTATGTATTTTCCTCTAAGTCATTAATATGTTAATTGCATCTTTCAAGTTTTGATAAGTGGAACTTCTCTAGTTATAGATCCTTTGTAATTTCCTCTTTAACTCAGGATTTTTGTGGGTGTTTGATTTTTAGAAACCCTGGTGGCATAGTGGTTAAGTGCTATGGCTGCTAACCAAAGGGTCGGGAGTTTGAATCCACCAGGCGCTCCTTGGAAACTCTATGGCAAAGTTCTACTCTGTCCTATAGGGTCACTATGAGTCAGAATTGACTCGACGGCACTGGGTTCTGGGTTAAATGTTTAAAAAAAATTTATTTATTGTTCAATTCTTATTAATTGCACTATCATCAGAGAACATGGTTTGTAAGACATTATTTCTTTGAAACTTGTATCTAAAATGCAGCCATTCTCGTAAATGTTTTAAATAAGATTGAAAAGAAAATCTGAATGGAAACAAAGTTCTCGGTAATATAAGGAGATATTTATATTGAAGCCTCAGTCGATGTGGCAATGTAAAATAGACCCTACGTACAAAAGTGAAGTGTCATTCTCAAATGCAAACTTTTAAAGTAAGTGGACCAGGACCAGTTTCACGAATCTTGCCTCCTTTGCTCAGGAATCATGACTATTATGCCTAATTGATGTATTGTTCCTTTTTTGATAATGAACTTTGCTATTTCCTGTTAGGACCTATTAAGGTTTTTCATCTAAAATTGTTTTAACTTAAGACAATAATACTAAAAAAAAAATTTTGGGTGTGGATCTTTTAAGCAGCATAATAAATAGCTGGATTTTATTGTTATTGTTGCTAATGTTTTTAATAGAACCCGATGGCCTCTGCCTTTTAAAAAGTAGATACTTAATCCATTTAAATTTGTTACGGTTGCATACAAATTATGGGTTATATCTACCATCTTGTTTTAGTTATTTTTATTAGTAAGTTATCTTTGCTTATCAATCATTTTTTCTCCTTTTTTATTTTCTTCTCTCTTCCTGATTCTCCTGTTAATTTGTTGAAGTTTTAACATTTTATTTTGGCTTTACTCTTCTCTTTGCCTTTGTAGTGGTTTATCCCACTTTTTGGCCCATGGAACTGCTTATTTGTTTCGGTGTGTAACTCTGTCTTTTTAAACTTAATTAAAAATTTATTGTTTCTATGCCTAGAGTAGAGAAAAACATTTTAAATGTAAAATTGCAATCCTATCTTTTTATTTTCAATATTTTGTCTTTGTGTCATTTTAAGTAAATCTCTTATAAAGAGCTTATATTTAGCTTCAGTTTCTAATGTTTTCAAACTAACTTGAAAATCTTTGTTTTTTAAGAAGAGAATTTAACCCATTTGGGATAAGTGTTATGTTTGGTATTGCTCCTTTTATTGTTTCTGTTCTGGTTATTATGTGCTTTGATTTTCTTTTTATTAACTTTTGCTTCAATGGTACCTCTTCGTTGTTGTTCCTCTTCACCCCTTCACAAAATAATTTGAAGTTTTAGCATCTTTAGTTGTATTCTACTAGCGTCATCTTTACCTTTTTAATAAACATTGTAAGACGTCTTTTTCTTTATCAATTTCATGAATTAAAATTCTTCTCTTAGGTAAAAATTAAATTCAACCATGCATTTACTTCTTCCTTTCCTACTCTTCTTTGAATCTCATAAAATCTCAATTCTCATTTTCAGATTTATACTTGTTCTTCTTTAACATCATGTCTTCTTTTGAAACCATATTTTTTTCATAGCCATATCATCAACACTTGTTTTCAATAATTATACATACTTCTGGCTTCACTGATAACAATTAATTCTTGTGCGTTATGCCTTCTTCTTTCAAGAGGTCTCCGTTTGAATTGATGTTTCATGTGTCTAAATTTTTTTCACCAGTAATTTTTCATTAGGAGACATAATGGTGGAATTTCTGAATAATAGCATGTCAACAATTCCCTTCTTCCATGCCCACACAGAAATAATTGCTGCAATAGGTGGGAATTTTTTGGCAAATCTTTGATATCAGAATTATATATAAAACATCTTTCAACTATCTTTTCTTTTTTAGGCTTACTTATGAGAATTCAATGATTGAGTTATTTTTTTGATTGTTGCTAATTTTGTCTATCTGGAAACCTAATCTACACAGTATATATTTCTTAATCCTTCATGTTTCATACTTTTGGCAAGACATGTTTATATCTTTTTTCTTTATTCCTTCTAACACTTGGTAAACCTCTTCAATGTGAAGGATTAGGTCTTTGTTCAGCAGAGAGAACTTTTCTCCTATTAGTTCTTTGATTATTAGTTCTCCTTCACCCACTACTTTGCTTTCTTCTGGCATCTTTTTGTGTTGATCAATTGGATCTATCTTTCATGACTGCCAACCATTTCTTCTTCCTGCACGTGTCTGTCAGTTTGTTGTACTCTGGGGGCTTGTGTGTTGCTGTGTTGTTGAAAGCTATGCCACCAATATTCAGAGACCAACAGGGTCATCCATGGTAAAAAGTTTTCAGCAGAGCTTCCAGACTGAGACAGACTACATAAAATGAGCTGGTGGTCTATTTCTGAAAATCATTAGCCACTGAAAACCTTATGAATAGCAGCAAAACATGGTCTGATACAGTGACAAAAGATGAACTCCCAGGTTGGAAGGCACTCAAAAGATGACTAGGGAAGAGCTGCCTCCTTAAAGTCGACCTTAATGATGTGGATGGAGTCAAGCTTTCAGGACCTCCATTTGCTGATGTGGCACCACTCAAAATGACAAGAAACAGCTGCAAACATCCATTAGTAATCAGAACATGGAATGTATGAAGTATGAATCTAGGAAAATTGGAAATTGTCAAAAATGAAATGGAAAGCATAAACACTGATATCTTAGGCATTAGTGAGCTGAAATGGACTGGCATTGGCCATTTTGAATGGGACAATCATATGGTCTTCTATGCTGGGAATGACCACTTAAAGAGGAATGGCGTTGCATTAATCATCAAAAAAGAACATTTCAAGATCTACCCTGAAGTACAATGCTGTCAATGATAGGATAATATCCACATGCCTACAAGGAAGACCAGTTAATATGACTATTATTCAAATTTATACACCACCCACTAAGGCCAAAGATGAAGAAATTGAAGATTTTTACCAGCTTCTGCAGTCTAAAATTGATCAAACCTGCAATCAGGATGCATTGATAATTACTGGTGATTGGAATGTGAAAGTTGGAAACAAAGAAGAAGGATCGGTAGTTGGAAAATAAGGCCTTAGTGATAGAAATGGTGCTGGAGATCACATCATAGAATTTTGCAAGACCAAATGACCTCTTTATTGCAAATACCTTCTCTCACCAACATAAATGGCAACTATACACATAGACCTCACCAGATAGATGAAAGATACAGGAATCAAATTGAACACATTTGTGGAAAAAGGTGATGAAAAGCTCAATATCATCAGTCAGAACAAGGCCAGGGCTGACTGTGGAAAGATCATCAATTGCTCATATGCAAGTTCAAGTTGAAACTGAAGAAAATTAGAACAAGTCTACAAGAGCCAAAGTATGACCTTGAGTATATCCCACCTGATTTAGAGACCATCTCACGAATAGATTTGATGCGTTGAACAATGATGATCAAAGACCAGACAAGTTGTGGAATGACATCAAGGACATCGTCCATGAAGAAAGCAAGATGTCATTAGAAAGACAAGAAAGAAAGAAAAGACCAAAGTGGGTGTCAGAAGACACTCTGAATCTTGCTCTTGAACACTGAGTAGCTAAAGCAAAAGGAAGAGAAGATGAAGTAAAAGAACTGAACATAAGATTTCAAAGGGCAGCGTGAGAAGACAAAGTAAAGTATCATAATGACATGTGCAAAGAGCTGGAGTTAGAAAACCAAAAGGGATGAATAGGCTTGGCATTTCTCAAGCCCACGGGAAAAATATTAAATGACGCAGGAAGCATCAAAAGAAGGTGGAAGGAATACACAGAGTCATTATACCAAAAAGAATTGGTTGACGTTTAACCATTTTAAGACGTAGCATATGATCGGGAACCAACGGTACTGAAGGAAGAAGTCCAAGCTACAATGAAGGCACTGGTGAAAAACAAGGCTCCAGGAATTGGTGCAATATCAATTGAGATGTTTCAAGAAATGGATGTAGTGCTGAAAGCACTCACTCGTCTATGCCAAGAAACTTGGAAGACAGCTACCTGGCCAACTGACTGGAAGAAATCCATATTTATGCCTATTCCCAAGAAAGGTGATCCAACTGAATGTGGAAATTTTCGAACAATATCATTACTATCACACACAAGCAAAATTTTGCTGAAGATCATTCAAAAGTGGCTGCAGCGGTATATCGACAGAGAACTGCCAGAAATTCAGTATGGATTCAGAAGTGGGTGTGGAACCAGGGATATCACTGCTGATGTCAGATGGATCCTGGCTGAAAACAGAAAATACCAGAAAGATGTTTACCTGTGTTTTATTGCCTATGCAAAGGTATTTAACTGTGTGGATCATAACAAACTATGGATAATATTGTGAATAATAGGAATTCCAGAACACTTAATTGTGCTCATGAGGGACTTGTACACAGATCAAGAGGCAGTCGTTCAGACAGAACAAGAG
Source organism: Loxodonta africana (assembly GCF_030014295.1). Lineage (NCBI taxonomy): Eukaryota > Metazoa > Chordata > Mammalia > Proboscidea > Elephantidae > Loxodonta > Loxodonta africana. Next base: position 63,694,354 of record NC_087366.1, on the reverse strand, counting down.
GATACTGCATGGTTTAAAGTCAGGAAAGATGTGCATCAGGATTGTATCCTTTCACCATACGTATTCAATCTGTATGCTGAGCAAATAATCCAAGAAGCTGGACTGTAAGAAGAAGAACAGGCCACCAGGATTGGAGGAAGACTCATTAACAATCTGCATTATGCAGATGACACAACCTTGCTTGCTGAAAGTGAAGAGGACTTGAAACACTTACTGATGAAAATCAAAGACCACAGCCTTCAGTATGGATTACACCACAACATAAAGAAAACAAAAGTTCTTACAACTGGACCAATAACAACATCATGATGAAAGAAGAAAAGATTGAAGTTGTCAAGGATTTCATTTCACTTGGCTCCCACAACCGACGACCATGGAAGCAGCAGTCAAGAAAATCAAAAGACACATTTCATTGGGCAAATCTACTACGAAAGACCTCTTTAAAGTGTTGAAAAGCAAAGATGTCACCTTGAAGACCCAAAAGCCAAAAACCAAACCCACTACCATCGAGTCGATTCCAACTCAAAGCAACCCTGTAGGACAGAGTAGAATTGCCCCTTAGAGTTTCCAAGGAGCATCTGGTGGATTCGAACTGCTGACCTCTTGGTTAACAGCTGTAGCACTTAACCACTACACCCCTAGGGTTTCCTGCCTGACTCAAGCCATGGTATTTTCAGTCTCATCATATGCATGTGAAAGCTGGACAATGAATAAGGAAGACTGAAGAAGAATTGATGCCTTTGAATTGTGGCATTGGCAAAGAATATTCAGTATACCATTGGCTGCCAAAGAACCAACAAATCTGTCTTGGCAGAAGTACAACCAGAATGCTCCTTAGAAGCAAGGATGGCGAGACTACATCTTACATATTTTGGGCATGTTATCAGGAGGGATCAGTCCCTGGAGAAGGACATCATGCTTGGAAAAATAGATGGTCAGGGAAAAAGAGGAAGACCCACAGTGAGATGGATTGATACAGTGGCTACAACAATGGGCTGAAGCGTAGCAACAATTGTCAGGATGGTACAGGACCAGGCAGTGTTTCGTTCAGTTGTGCATGAGGTCGCTATGAGTCGGTACCAACTCGATGGCACCTAACAACAACAGCTACATGGTAATTTATATTTAACTTTTTGAGAAACTGCAAAACTGTTTTGCACAGTGGCTGCACCATTTTACATTCCCACCAGCTTACATGAGGGTTTTGATTTCTCCATATCTTCACCAACACTTGTTATTGTCCATTTTTCTGATAATAGCCATCCTAAGGGGTATGAGGAGCCCTGGTGGCACACTGGTTAAGAGCTCAGCTGCTAACCAAAAGGTTGGCAGTTTGAATCTACCAGTCGCTATTTGGAAACCCTATGGGGCAGTTCTACTCCGTCCTATAGGGTTGCTATGAGTCAGAATTGACTCCAAAGAACAGGTTTGGTAATTTTGTTTTGGTTTTTTTTGGTAGACACTCAGTGTGATATTCGAGTCTAGGGCAGCAAATGCCAACTCTGCAAGGAGGTGGAGATGAGGCTAAAGAAGGCTTCACACAAGACTGGATGTCTGAGCTAAGTCTTGAGCAAGGATGGAAAAGTTTGTCGGCCAGAAAAAGCAGGAAACCGTGCTGGGAGAAAGAATGATGAGAAAGGCATTTGCCTTTAATGAAAACAGAGCATAGGTACACTAGACCCTCTCAGTTTCACCCTAGTCCTTACGTTACTCTAGGAGTTTTATGCATTCTGAACTTTCCACGCTGCCTCTGGGATGCCGTCTTCCCCATGATGTCACTGCCAACTTGATAGTCTGAACACAAACTAGTCCACTCCACTCCCTGCTCCCAAAAAACACACAACACAAAGTGATGGCATGAGTCCTTACAGCAAAGACAATCTTTTCTTAATCTTTGAAAAAGCAGGTACAGTACATATGCACACATGACAAATATTTTCTTTATGTATTTACTATTTGTAGGAAGTCTACCCCTAATCCAGCGTTTATTAAAACAGGACAGGATTTAATAAATTGGTTCAAGTTTATCAAATATGTACAGATCTTTACATAAATTAATTCTCTTGTTAAATATTTGTGAAATTTATTAAGACTTTGGAGGAACTTAAATAATACCTAAGCTGCCCAGCTTAATTTGGCTTAATTTTTTTTACCTAAGGGACTGATGAGGCTGTGGAACGCAGACACGGGGCTCCAAACCGTCAGGTTTGAGGAGGCCAGTGGGCAGATGCCACTTCTGGGGCCTGACAGGTAAGCAGAGAAAGCTGAGGTCTGGGTACTTTTTGATGAGCCCTGCTCAGTAAGCAGGGAAGATTCTCATGGTGCTGTTTGGGGCAGTGGGACCTAGAGGGATGAATGACTTGCCTACTGGGTGACATGCGATGATGTCCTAACAGGCATGACCAGGGCAGAGCAGGAGCCCATAGACTCCGTTTCTTCTGCTTGGTAATTCAGTAATGTATTGAGCCCCTGTGGACTGAGAAAACATACATGACCAAGACATGGGCCCAGCCCTCAAAGAGTAGAAAGACAGACCTATGTACAAAACTTTAGAGTTCTAAGTTCAAATCCTATTTTCACCATGTGTAGCTCACTGACTTTGAGTACCCATTTATTTAGATTTTCATTTCCCAAAGCGGAAAATAGGCTAAGTCTGTCTAGTAGAGTTGTTAGAAACAGTAAGGTAAGGTATATGAGAACATCTGGTAGTTCCTGCCTTCCCGTTATATGCAGTCAGTAAGTCAGTGCTGACATTTCTACCAACGTGTATCTTTTGACCCCGTTTACTTTACTTCACCACCATCTTCTCTCCTTGGAATAACTATGGCAGCCTTCTCAGTGGTCTTCCTGAATATATTCTTGTCTTCTTCCAACCTGTCCTCAAGACAGCAGCCTCGATGAGGCTTTTAAAGTCTAAGAATGATCATGCCTTTGCCTAGCCTACAATTTTCAACTCCTCCCATTTCTCTTAGGGAAAAAGCCAACAAGACACTGCCTGATATGGCCTCCCCATCATGGGGCACAGTGGTTGAGAACGTGGGGTTGGCATTCAGGCTGTCTGGGTTTAAATCCTGCCTGTGCCACATTGAGCTATGGGGTTGAGGGCGAGAAATGTATCCTTTCTGGGCTTCTCCCTAAAGCTTGTTGCCGTGGTGTCTGCTCTGACTCACGGTGGCCCCGTGTGTTAAGAGATCTGTGTTTCACAGGGTTTTCAAGGCCGGGTTTTTTGGAAATAGATTGCCAGGCCTTTCTCTGGAGGCATCTCTGGGTAGATTCAAACTTTCAACCTTTTGGTTAGCGGCCCAGCACTTTAACATTTGCACCACCCAGGGATTTCCTCTGGGCCCAGTTTCCTCATTTTAAAAATAGAGATGACAAGGGTATCTGAGGCTATTATGAGTATCATTGAGATGAGACAAATAAAGCACCTAAAATACTGTCAGTGACATGGTAAAAACTTGATGTTACTATTACCTTTCTTACCTCACCATATTTTTTCACACACTGCTCCAAATACATGTTCTACCTGTTCCTTCTGTTACCTTTCTCTCTCTCATTTTGGCCTTTGAAGATCTAGTACCCGCTCCTTTGGTTGACTACATTCTATTAATCTGAAAGTCTCAAGAGTCATGCACCCCAGGAGGACTTTCCTGATTCCCATTCCAGACCACTTTCTCTCTCTGTTATACGTGCTCATAACCTGTTGCCACCGAGCCAACTCTTACTTGTAGTGACCCTATAGGACACAGTAGAACTACCACATAGAGTTTCCAAGGAGTGGTTGGTGGATTTGAACTGCTGACCTTTTGGTTAGCAGCATACCTCTTAACCACAGTGCCACCAGGGCTCATATGTGCCCATACCAAAAGTAAATAAAACCAAACCCGTTGCCGTGGAGTCAATTCTGAGTCATGGTGACCCTATAGGACAGAGTGGAACTGCACCATAAGGTTTCCAAAGAGTGGCGGTGCCACCAGGGCTCCTATGTGCCCATAGCATCTTGTATTTTTCCCCATAGCATTCATCACACCTAGAATCACCTAAATGATGTCTGTCTTCTCTGCAAGATCCAAGCTCCGTGGAACAGAGACGCCCTCACCTTGTTCACCATCCTCGGCTCACACGTACTGCCTCTCAGGTAGCTGGCTCTTAATGACCGGGATTGTGATCAAACTGAGCCTACCCAAAAGCTGAACTACCTACAACCTGTAATGGGGTACAAAGTGCAGCAACAGGGCTGCTTACACAGCATTATGGGAGCGTAGAGATCTGTCTTCTAGGGGTTCAGGGGAGCAGAGCGGAGTGTCCTCCTGAGCGATGCTGACAGACGGGCTCCAACAGGCGTCTCAAAGGTGAGGGTCGGGGTTTATCTGGTGGTGGCGGAGTCGGGGTGGCTGTTGCAGTGTCTGCTTTTCACTTCCAGCAGGTTCTGGCACCCTTTTGGGTTCAAGCGTGACTTTCCCAAGAAGACACAGTAGACTGACTCCACTCTGGGGAAACGGAGCTGGAAATGTGCATATTGCTTTAAGCACCTGGACGTGATGGTTGGAGTCCAAGCTTTAAGAATATTTCATTTCCTGAAAAGTTGTATATTAAAAAAAAAAAAAAAAAAATCTGGAATAGAAAATCCTATTTGTCCCAAATTGAGATATAATTTTTTCAAAGATTCCCATGTTCATTTGGAATGTTCTGAGCTTGGCTGGAGCTTCTGACACTTCAGACTTCATTTGGTACACCTTTGCTCTCTCCTGTAAAGTCTAGAAAAGTGTGACACCTCAGGGTGCCTTGTGATGATTCCTACGATTGCCTCTAAATTAAATCTTAAGTAAAAAGCAGATGGTGGTGTATTTTCTCCTTTTCCTCCTCAACATGATCACACCTGGTGTGATGCAGAAGTGTTGAGGGGATCCTCAAATTTATGCTTGTAGGAGCCTGAGCTCTCACCAGGGAGCTAGGACATACACATTCAAGAGGGAAAATCTCAAGAAGTCCAAGGGCAGAATCATAAAACATGAAATATGCCTCTTCCTCCGGTGGGACGTGGCAGAAGGGATGAACAGACCTGAGTGCAATCACTCAAAGAAGGCTGCCCGGAAGGAGGTGAATTTTGAGCATCATTCTAATGAAAGACTCTGGCTTCCTTCTGGGAGAATGGAGGGTCTTCTAAGTATGGAGAGAGTTCAGGGAGAGACCAGTGCACTGTGTGGGAGGTTAAAGGTGGGAAGACCAGCAGGGGGAAGTATCAAGTTGGGTGGTTGGTTACCTGGTTGAGGTCAGAGTGTTTAGCAGCCATCTTCCTTAGCAAGCTGGGTATGTAGATGACATCAGGTCTAAACGTGGAGAAGGCTTATTTTCCCCCAGGTCCCATTGTTGAATAGACACTAACTGAGCATCTACTTGACTCGACACTATGTGAGAGACTGTGCAAAGATCCCAAGGCTCCTCCCTCCCTCTAAGGCGCGCTGAGTTGAGTGGGGGAGACACACGGATACTTTACAATACTCTGTGCAACAGGTGAGGACAGAGGTATGCACAGGCAGCCCAGAAGAAGAGGAACTCAGAAACAAATTCAGAAGAGGTATGTAGTCATCATGGCCATAAAAAGACATATCAGGCCAAAAGACCAGGTGTACTCAATGGCTCAGAATTGTGAACAAGCCTAGTATATTCAATGGGAAAAGCAAGCTCAGGGTGGCTGGAGCTTGTGGGACAAAATAGGACTTGTGTGGACATGAGGGGGGAGAAGTAGTTTAGAGCCAGATTGAGACACTTAGTGTCTGCTCTGCAGGCAGAGGGGCTGGTAGGGTGACCTCCACTAGGAATCAGCAAGCTTGGATTTACTTCCACAATAAGCGCTCTGGAGGTACTGCAGAGTGGGGAGTAGAACTGGATAGAACCAGGACAGGAGCTGCAGTTAATAAGAAGAGTTTTGTGACAATCCTGGCAACTAAGTGACAATGGGCTTGGAACGGGCTGGGGCAGTGGGGATGGAGAAGGGGTTATTTCTGAAGACTTGCTAGGCATTGTTTCCACTTTTCCCCCCAAAGAAGCTCATCCATTCCAGTTTCCATTAATGTCCTACTGAATGCAAATTCAGGTCCCTTTCCTTCAGCCTTCACCCTTCACCCTTCCTTGCCCTGCAGAAGTTGAAAGTGGCTTATATGGCAACAAATACAATGAATCCCACTCAGAGGTAAAGCTTCTGGATGTGGGCTCTTAGCGGTGCTAGCTCAAGAGGCCACCATTGTGTCTGGAGCACGTTTGACTCACTAAGAGAGCCTCTAGGAGGCTGATCTTTCTTGCTTCTCTCTTGTCTGTTTCGAGGTGAAGCAGGCCTTTGTGTCCTCTTCCTGGATGGACTCCATTCACTCACAGGCTCACGATCCACCTCCAGCCCCTCTCAGAAGGTCTGTTCTCTCTGTGGCCAATTCCCGGGCACTCTGGTCCTTGGAGGAGGGGAGATGAACTGGCCTTTGGCTGCCTGGACAAGGCCACCCCTTTGCCTCTTGGGCTCAGAGGGATGGTTCAAGATGGCAGGACCATGAGTGCTGGAGAAGTGCACTGAGGGGAATTAGCTGCTCTGAAAGACACCTGAAAGAGGCTTGTTTCAAGAAGGATGTTAGAGGGTGGCGGCAGGTGGGCTTTGCCTTTCAGGCTGAGGGAGAGGAGGGCCTCTGAGGGTGTGGGGCCTCAGAAGACTCATATTACATAAAGCTTTAGGGCAGCTTGTCCGGTACCTTACCTTCTGTTCCTCGACCTCACAGACTTTTTTACATGGATTTGTTAATCAGTAGTGGAGGCGGAGATCCAGAAAATACTGTCCCAAAACTCAGTGTGATGTGATGGCAAAGAAGCTGGTTTGGTCTTGTTCTGGGTGGAGCCAGAGGAAGGACCTCAGGTTTCCCTCTTCACCCACCCTACGCCCATCTCCCTGCTCAGCTGTGATTAGACACTCAAGGCTGCTGTTAAAATGCCCCTTCCATCTGGAATGAGGGCTTCGGTTATCTGGCAGGGAGACTGATTAATCTATCAGCCGTCGGTGCCTCAGGTTCTGGTAGGTCAGCTTCTGCCCAGTTGACCCCGACTCATGGCGACCCTATGTGTTTCAGAGTAGAACTGTGCTCCACGGGGTTTTCAATGGTTGTGATCTTTTGGAAGATCACCAGGCCTTTCTTCCAAGGTGCTTCTGGGTAGATTCCAACTGTCAACCGCAAGGCTTTCAATGAGTAGCCAGTAGCTGAGCACTTAACCGTTTATGCCCCCTTAGACTGGCAGAAGGAGCCCTGGGGCACAGTGGTTAAGCACTTGGCTGCTAACCAAAAGGATGGCTGTTCAGACTGACTCTGCAGGAAAAAAGACCTGTGATCTGATCCTATAAAGGCTACAGCCTAGGAAACTCTAGGGGCCAGTTCTCTGTCACACAGGGTCGCTTTGCATCTGAATTGGCTTGATAGCACACAACAACAGACTGGCTGAAATCCGGGTCCTGAGGGAAGGCTGTAGTGGGTCACCAGAGTCAGGGAAGGAGCACTAGTGATGAAGTGGTTAAGCACTTGGCTGCTGTCTGAAAGGTCAGTGGTTCGAACCCACCGGCTGCTCCGCGGGAGAAAATGTGGCAGCCTGCTTCTGTAAAGATTACAGCCTTGGAAACCTTATAGGGCAGTTCTACTCTGTCCTGTAGGGTCACTGTGAGTCAGAATAGACTCGACAGTAACAGGTTTTAGAATTGGGGCAGGGGTTACTTGGGAGGAGGGTGGCTCCAGGTGAGAATCAGAGCTGACAGAACAGGTGAGCACTGTGTGTGTGGAGGAGGTGTGTCAGGAGAACAAACAGACCCCAAAGTAAAACTTTACCTTCTGAGTTTTGCTGAGACCCGGCCGTGGTGACTGAAAGCCTGGATTCCTAGTGGCCCTGTCTCGTTGGAGCCATTGGCTGTTTTCTCTTGCACAATGGCTGCCTGTTTGGGGTTGTGACCCAGGAGTCGCTGTGGTTATCAACGGGGAGAGCTCAAACCGACACGTGAAAAGCAGCTTTGTTTAGCGTCCTTGACATAACTAACCATATATTAACAAGGAGTCCTGAGGAATTGTGGCTCCCTGTTTGTTCAGAATCATAATGGCGGGCTTTGTGTGGACAGATTTCTAGTACTGCTTACCCTATATTTAAGTCAGAGTGGGACTTTGTGAGGCGGATTTGCTGCCTATTCTTCCCTTTCTACAAAGGCGATAAGTGCTTTCGCTCACCTTCTGTGACTTTAAGCCACTGAACAGCACTTGTGGTGTTTGAATGTCATATAAGAAGCATTGTCACCAACGGAGAAATGTCCTTTTCCATGTTTCTGAGTGCTCACGTGCTTACTATGCTCGTGTGTGTGAGCTCTCTCTCTCCCTTTATAATCTGTGAACGATTCCTGAAAATGTTTGCCCCCCACTTTTTAAAAAGCGTGTATGTCATTGGAATGGTGTGTGGGGACTGCTGTTCTCCCAGGAAACCATTTTGTGGCCAGTCCTTCGGCAGACCCCCAGGTAGGTCTCAGCTAGGCTTGTGATGGTTGGGTAGGGTGCTGCCCTGAGGTGGTCGACATGATTCAAAAGTCCCATTTACAGGAGTCAAGCAGTGGGGCTGGTAGTAGTGATGGTGGTGATGGTGTCTGTGGTGAAGCTGGGGTCTCAAAATGCGTGGGGAGACAGGAGCTGCAGCCATAGTCTGGTCCCACAGGAACATTTCACTCTGTTTTCCATAAAGGATTGTATGTAAGTAGCTTCATACATGGAGTTAGTGGCAGATTGCTCTTAGACACATAAATATTAAGTTACATGAGGCTTATATCTTTGGATTCTCCGTTATATACGGTCAAGAATGGGATGGATGTGAAAGAAAAAGGATCAATATCTCTAACTTTCTACTTTGGCCAAGTTGTGCAAAAGAGTTTTGGTTCAAAATGATATCTTAGTTCAGATGGTGCCTGGTCAATAATAGGCTCTAATATACCCATTGCCATTGAGTCGATTCTGACTCATAGTGACCCTATAGGACAGAGTAGAACTGTCCCACAGGGTTCCCAAGGCTATAAGTCTTCACCAAAGCAGGCTGCCACATCCTTCTCCTGCAGAGCTGCTGGTGGGTTCGAACCCCCGATGTTTCAGTTAGTAGCTGAGCGCTTTCACCACTGTACCACCAGGGCTCCTGGGCTCTGATATAGCTCCCGCCAAAGACCTGCTGAAACATGTGTGAATATTAAAAATACAGACTGGAAAATGATGAAACGTCAAAGCTATACTGATCACAAAAAAACAAAGGATAGATAAAAACGGGCCCATTCTTGACTGCACAAACAGAAATAACTTGAAAACCTGTGGAAAGACACTTCACACACAATCCCTTTCCCGTGTCTCTGGGGCTCAAATAGGTGTAAGTGCTAATCCAAGATTTAGGCGCTGGAGTTGCTGATGCCATGCGCCTCCCGTTCCTCTTCCTCCTCCTCGCTCTCCGTCATCTTTCTTCAACTCCTTCAAGTCAGAGCTGCCCAGAGATAACTGGACAGAATGAGGAACTGTGCAGGCACATTGTACACTAAGGAACCCAGGAGTGAAATGCAGAGAGATGCAGAGAGAGGAAAACCTGAGAGGTATGCTCTAGAAACCATTGCCTTTCGTGTGTATCAGAGCATCGGAGAACCAGACAGTGGATATATGGAGCAGTGGTCCTCAAAGCGTGGCCCTGAACCAACACAGCATCAGAAGTCCAGTGGTTAGGGTCAGCAGTCTGTTTTAAAACACCTTCCAGGTGCTTCTGATGATGGATACATTAAAAGAAATATAAGTGATATATTAGCAAACACTATCCACCAGCACATATGAAAATATATCATGGCCAAGAATTTTCATTTCAGTTTTCCAGGGTTTTTCTATATATAGGAAATCTCTTAATATAATTAATTATGACAATAGTTTAGAAAAGGAAAAAAAAATTATGACCTTAACCTATGCCAAAAAAGGCTTTTGATAAAATTAAACAGTTCTTCCTAAAAATAGAAATGTTTTCTTTACATGCTAAAGATTACTTATTACACATGAACAACCAGCGTCATAAGGCATAGCGAACACTGGAGGAAGGCTCACTAAACACCCAGTGCTTGTTCCCACCTTTATCCTGTACTGGTTCTCTCCAGCTCCAGGTGCCGTCAAATTGACTTGGACTCATGGTGACCCTATGTGTGTAAAGCAGAACTGCATTCCACAGGGTTTTCAAGGCTGTGAGCTTTTAGAAACAAATCGTCAGGCCTTTTTCAAAAAGAGCCCCCTGGGTGGGTTTGACTTATCAATTTTTTGGTTAGTGTCGAGCTCTTAACTGTTAGCACCACCCAGGCACTTCAATTGTCCTAGCTGAAGCATAAAACAAGATAAACAGCTAGAGGAACAAATTTGACAAAATTATAATTATTTGAAGACTATGATCACATATCTAAAAATACAAAAAATCAAAATCATTTTATAAAGCATTATAAGATTTCAGAGGGTACCTGTATGTAAAACAAATGCAAATCATTGCTTTAGTATCTAACAAAATCTATTAGAAAATAGAAAAAAAAAATTGTATTAATAGCAACAAAATCTATAAAATACCTAGGAATAAACTTATTGAAAGAAAACTATAAAATATCACCAAAAGACATAAAAGTAAATCAGAGTGAATGGATGAGAAGAATCAATATTTAGAGATATCAATAATCTATAGTTTTAATTCAATTTTGATCAAAATTTCCAAGGAATTATGTTTGGAATTTAGCAAAATGATTCTCAAGTTATCTCAATGATTAAGTGCAAAATAATAGGCTGAAATAATATATTTGTGGGGAAAAGAGTAAGACTGGGTTTGCTCTACAACAATAAAATGGATTATAAGGGTTGAGTAATTACAGTGTAGGGTGACATGTTAAGTCTTTTCTTTGGGAAAAAAAGACTACCTACTTGTTTTAATTTCCTAGCCCTACTGTACTGTAATAGAAATATCACAAGTGGGTGACTTTAAAGAACAGAAATTTATTTTCTCACATTTCTGCAGCTAAAAGTCCAGATCAGGGTCCTGCTCATGTCAATTCTCACCTTGTCAGTAGCGCTGTGCCTCTGTGTCCAATCTGCTCCTTTTTGAACTCAGAAGTGATGAGATATAGAACCCACGCTACTTGGGTATGATCTTATTACTATAACAAAAATCCCCCTCTATTTCCAAACAGGATTACTTCCAGAGGTGCAGGAGTTAGGATTCCATCACATATTTTGGGAGGATACAGTTTAGTCCATAACAATAATAAATGGTGTTTTAGAAATTGTATTGTCATTTAGAGAAAAAAATTAGATTCTCCTAACTCATTCCATAAAGCAAATTTCCAGATAGATTGATGATTTAAAAGTAAAACACATTTGTAAATATTAGAAGCACACATAGATGGATATTGGGGTGATATTTGGTATGAGGAAAGTATTTCTTTACATTCAAAAGGCATGAACAATTCATTCATTCATTGTTCTGGTACATGTTTGGCACTTGGTAGGCTTATAAAAGAAAAAAATGGTATATTTTATTAACTTAAAAATTATGCTTGTAAAACTACCATAAACTTACTCATCTGAAATATCCATGGCTGCTAGTAATGGGAAACCTGATTTACAGTATTTTAAAATGGATAAAGATTTATTTACCTCATGAAACAAGAAATTTGGAGATTGGTAGTCCAGACTGACAGTTGGTGAGAAAATCCAGGCTGTCTCCATCCTTTCACTTCCTGTACTTTGAGTGTATTTCTTGCCCTCATACAAGTCATCTCATGGTTCCGTGATGATCATTGTACCACATTCATTTTCCAGGCAAAAAGAAGGCAAAATGACAAAATACCTAAGAGGGATGCCAACAAAGCCTATCTCTTATTCAAAAAAGCAAACAACAAAATTTTTCCCAGAAACTTCACCTAACAACTTTCATTAATATTTTATTGGCCATAATTGGTTATATGACCACATCTAGCTGCAAGGGAGTCTGGAAAGTGAGCTTCCCAGCCTGTATTGTAAAGAAGGGCTGGGATTAGGCAGCTTTTGGATTTCTAACCACAACAAGCAAAATTGAAAGACAAATAAATTAGGGAAAAATTTGTACTATACAAAGCAAAGGTTAATATCCTTAATAAATAAAGAGCTTCTCTGAGGACTAAGGTGCTCCTCATACAAACTGTGGTACTTTCAGTCTCCTCGTATGCATGCAAAAGTTGGACAATGAGTAAGGAAGACTGAAGAAAAATCAATGCCTTCAAATTATAGTGTGGGCTAAGAATATTGAAAATACCATGGACTGCCAGAAGGACGAACAAATCTATCTTGGAAGAAGTACAGCCAGAATGCTCCTTAGAAGCAAGGATGGTGAGACTTCATCTCATGTACTTTGAACATGTTATCGGGGGGATCATTCCCTGGAGAAGAGCATCATGCCTGATAAAGTAGAGGGTCAGCGAATGAAAGGGAGACCCCGAACAGGATGGATTGATACAGTGGTTGCAATGATGAGCTCAAGCATAGCAATGATTGTGAAGATGGCACGGGACTGGGCAGTGTTTCGTTCTGCTGTATGCAGGGTTATGCTGTGAGTAGGAACTGACTCGACGGCACCTAACGACAACAACAACAGAAGTCGTTGAAAACAAATCCAGTAAAAAATGATATAAATAGGCGTTAACAGGCGTTAGTAAAAGAAAATTAAAAATGTCTAATTAACGCATTAAATGTTTAGCCTCTCTAGTAATTGGATAAATGCAAGCTAAAACAAGATACCACTTTTTATTTATCACTTTGCAAAGATTATAGGGAAAGATATCAGCACAAGGAAGTTTATCACCCTATGTAGTGACAATTAAAGGGCTCTAAATGTCCAAATGGGAGGGTTGGTTAAGTAAATTATGGTTCAGCTGTAGAACAGACGACGAAGTAGTTGTTAAAAGTACATTAATAAAAGAATGATAGCATGGAAAGTGCTCATAATATACTGTTAATATTCTTAATATTTCTAGGTTGTTAAATATTCTGAACAATCCGATTATAAAATAATACAGGCCATAAGATCAGATTAAAAATCAGCAGAAAAAAGATGAAGCATGTTCTGTGGTTGTCTCTGAGTGACAGAATGAGGGATGCTTCTTTATTTTCTTCTGTTCTATTTATTTACATTTTCTAAATATTCTATGATAAATTTGAAGTACTTTCGTAATAAGAAAAAAAAACTGCCAATGAATTTATTATAATAAAAGTACGGGCTGAAGCAGGCACAGAAATGGGAACCAGAGAAGCGTCGGGGGTTGGAGGCTGACGGAAAAGCTGGCCCCTGTCTCTCCTGGCGACGAGCAGCCCGCTCCTACGCCGTTTGTGCTTTCCTCTCCGCACGTGCTCTATCCGCCGCCCCCCGAGAAGAGGTTTAGGGGTCCTGGTGGTGCTGCGGTTAAGCACTCAGCTGCTAACGGAAAAGTCGGCGGTTGGAAAGCACCAGCCAGCCCCTCCGAGGAGGAGGACACGGTGTCGGCTTCTGTGAGGATTCCACTCTGTCCTGCAGGGCTGCGCTGAGTAGAAGTCGACTCAACAGCCACAGGCTTCGGGAGAGGTTTATCTTTTATTTTGTGCTCTGTGTCTTTTCTCACCAGCGTCATTTGCTGTACAGTCCGTCCTGACTCGTGGCAGCCCCGGGAGTGTCAGGGTAGAACTGTGTTCCATGGTTTTCGGGGGCTGATTTTCGGATGTGGGTCACGAGGCTTTTCTTCTGAGGCACCTCTGGATAGACTTGAACCTCCAACCTTTTAGTTATCTGCCAAGTGCTTAACCATTTGCACCATCTAGAGACACACCTTTTCTTGCCTCACACTTTTTTCTTTTCTGCTGCTCAACCAAGGAACCCTGGTGGCACAGTGGCTAAAGTACTCCGCTGCTAACCAAAAGGTTGGTGGTTTGAACCTTCCAGCTTCTCTTCGGGAAAAAGATGTGGCGATTTGCTTCTGTAAAGATTACAGCCTTGGAAACCCTATGGGGCAGTTCTGTTCTGTCCTGTAGGGTCACTATGAGTGGGAATTGACTCGACGGCAGTGGGTTTGGCTTTTTCGGTTTGCTTCCCAATCTCTTCCCCATCTTACTGTTGCAGCTTCATAAACTTGGGTCACCATGATCCTTAACTCTGCCCTGACCCCAGAGTCCCACACACCAGTGTGACCTACACGATTCTTGCCATGTTTCCTCAGTTCGTGTTCTTGAGACTGGTAATCTGGTCAGCCTAGCCAGTCTTTTCACACTAAGCTGTGGTACAGAGAGTTGAGAGCTCGTGAGTCTTTTGTCCTTGGTCAGGTCCCTTCAGTGGTTTAAGCAGGGGTGACATGTGGTACAGACTGGGGTGATAAGCCATTCCCCTTCTGCAGGGACTCCGGGTGAGCAGCCCCCGTCACTGTGACTGAGGTAGTACACTTCCCTCCTGACTGCTCTCACGCTCACCCTCTTTCTCACACTATGTTCCAAAAAAGGTGTTCTGCCTGTGATGGTTAAGAATGTGTGTCATCTAGGCTAGGCCATGATTCTCATTGTTTATATGTGATCACCTCCATGAGGGGATCTGTTGTGAGCGGCCAGTCAGTTGAAAGGAAGTTTCCTTGGGCATGTGGCCTGCATCCTAATATAAGTGAATGTTCTGGCTTTTGCCTGCACTGGATCCCGCAGCTGACTCCTATTCATCAGACCTCTGGTTCTTGGTACTTGAGCTAGCAGCTTTCCTGCCGATCTTGGGATTCGTCGATCTTCATAGCCTGTGAGCAAGAGCCCTGCTCTCTGACCTGTTGATCTTGGGTTCAACAGCCCCTGTGGCTACATGAATCAGGAGAAGCCTCTATCGTGATCCACTGACTAGGGACACTCCAGCCTTTAAAATTTTGTGACCCGTTCACTTGATATAAATCTCTGTATATATTTATATGCTCAATGATTTTGCTTCTCTAGAGAATCCAGCCTAGGACACTGACTGTCAACACCTAATTAGCACACACACAAACCAAAATGCCCTCACGTTGTTTCTGTATCTAGAGACTGGGACATTTCAAAATCTGCTTGCCACAATTAAAACAACAATCGGATACGATTTTCCCTCAGGAGACTGATGAAACAAACAAATAAACAAAAATTGGTAACATCCAGTGCTAGCGAGAATATATGGAAACTGATATTCTTGCACTATACTGTTGTAAGTGTGAGCTGATAAAACCTTTTGGGAAAATAATCTGAAAGTATCTGTTAAAATTATAAACACATGTATTTTTGATTCTAGTCACCCCATTTTTATAATACATTCCATAGAATAAATGGATCAATATATAAGAATACGTACAAAGATATTTATACATTATTATTTGGGATAGCAAAAATCTGCTAACAATATGAGTGTTCATCAAAAGGGGATTTACATGGACTATTTTTTTTTTTTTTTATTGTGAACATAGGGGCCTCTGGGTGGTGCAAAGGTTTAAACACTGAGCTGCTAACTGAAAGATTGGCAGTTCAAACCCACCCAGAAGCACCTCGGAAGTAAGGCCTTGTGATCTGCTTTCGAAAGGTCATGGCCTTGAAAACCCTGTGTAGCAGTTCTACGCTGTACAAATGGGGTCACCAAGAGTTGGAATCCACTTGATGGCAACTAACAACAATAACAAATTATAAACTTATTAAATAGAATGAGTTGTAAGTGTACTTACACTGTATATAGAAAGGTGTCTAAATAATATTACTATGTGAAAAAGTAGAGTATTATGATGACATGTGCAAAGGCCTGGAGAAAGAAAACCAAAACAGAAGAACACGCTCAACATTTCTCAAGCTGAAAGAACTGAAATAAAAATACTGAAGGATTCTATGAGGAAAATATTAAATGATCCAGAAAGCATCAAAAGAAGATGGAAGGAATACGCGGAGTATTGGTCGATGTTCAACCATTTCAAGAGGTAACATATGATCAGGAACCAACGATACTGAAGGAAGAGTCCAAGCTGCACTCAAGGCGCTGGAGAAAAACAAGGCTCTGGGAATTCACAGAATATTAATTGAGATGTTTCAACAAATGGATGCAGCACTGGAAGTGCTCACTCGCCTATGCCAAGAAACTTGGAAGACAGCTACCTGGCCAACTGACTGGGAAAGACCCATATTTATGCCTATTCTCAAGAAAGATGATCCAATCGGATGTGGAAGTTTATCGAACAATATCATTAATATAACATGCAAGCGAAATTTTGCTGAAGATCATTCAAAAGCAACTGTAGCAGTATATCAACAGGGAACTCATGGTTGATGTCAGATGGATCCTGGCTAAAACCAGAGAATATCAGAAAGATGTTTACCTATTTCCTATTGACTATGAAAAGGCATTCAACTCTGTGGATCATAATAAATTATGGATAATACTGCAAAGAATGGGAATTCTGGAACACTTTTTGTGTTCATGAGGAATCTGTACATGGATCAAGAGGCAGTTGTTAAAATAGAACAAGGGGATACTACATGGTTTAAAGTCAGGAAAGATGTGTGTCAGAGTTGTATCCTTTCACCATACCTATTCAATCTGTATGCAGAGCAAAAAATAATCCAAGAAGCTGGACTATATGAAGAATGGGGCATCAGGATCGGAAGAAGACTTGTTAACAACCTGTGTTATGCAGATGACACAACCTTGCTCGCTGAAAGTGAAGAGGACTTGAAGCACTTACTAATGAAGATCAATGACCACAGCCTCCAGTATGGATTACACCTCAACATGAAGAAAGCAAAAATCCTCACAACTGGACCAATGAGCAACGTCATGATAAACAGAGAAAAGACTGAAGTTGTCAAAGATTTCATTTTACTTGGATCCACAATCAACAGCCATGAAAGCAGCAGTCAAGAAAATTTAAAGACGCACTGCATTGGGCAAATCTGCTGCAGAGGACCTCTTCAAAGTGTTGAAAAGCAAAGATGTCACCTTGAGGACTAAGGTGCGCCTGACCCAAACCATGGTATTTTCAGTCACCTCATATGCATGTGAAAGCTGGACAATAAATGAGGAAGATAGAAGAATTGATGCCATTGCATTGTGGTGTTGGAGGAGAATATTGAATATACCATGGACTGCCAGAAGAACGAACAAATCTGCCTTGGAAGAAGTACAGCCAGAATGCTCCTTAGAAGAAAGAATGGTGAGACTGCATCTTAAATACTTTGGACAGGGATCAGTCCCTGGAGAAGGACATCATGCTTGACAAAATGGAGGGTCAGAGAAAGAGAGGAAGACCCTCAACAAGATGGATTGACATAGTGGCTGCAACAATGGGTTCAAGCACAGCAACAACTGTCGGGATGGTGCAGGACTGGGCAGTGGTTCGTTCTGTTGTGCATAGGGTCACCATGACTTGGCACCGACTTGACAGCGCCTAACGCCAATGTTACCGCAAATCGCGGATTCGAGCCACCTGCCGCAAAGCCAATACTGAGACAGGAGGAGGTAAGCAGCAAGAGGGCTTTATTGAACACCAGTATCCAAGAGACAGGGGGGTTAAATTTCTCCCAAATTCTGTCTAACTCTAAAGGGCTAATGGTAGGGTTATATAGGGGGAAGGTCAGGGCTACCTAATGTTTTTAAGCATAGCCCACAGATGGTCAGATGAGTATACATCACAAAACAACTACAAGAAACTCTATTAGACTAATGATATGCATGCCAGACATCTGGACTCTAATTTTCAGGTTTGTAATGGGCAAAAAAAAAAAACTTATAGAAAAATCTCTCGGCTAGTGGAGCTGGCCTGCCAAGTTTACTCTGACTGAGATAAGGAGCAAGAAAGAAAGTTGTAGATCAAAAGCACCAGGCAGCCTTCCTAGCTGCTGCCTTGCAGGCTGAAGGCCATCCTCCAAGAGAACAAAGAAGAGAGAGACCAAGGCCACAGGAGCTGAGAGAGCTCCGCATGCCTTTGGAGGAGACCAGCGCAGCTGGTGCTATAAAAAATGCTTAGCGATTACTTAAAAATATGGCATTAGTTATGTCAAGCTCTCAATCACCAGTTTTGAATAGGAGAAAACATGTTGTAAGGTATTAGCGTCACAGGACATTTTCAATTTTGAGATGCCAGTAGGTCTAATTGGGGCAGAATTTCAGAACTAAAATTAAATGCTGTATAATCAAATTAAACTTACTTGAATTACTTCTACCGTCATGATAACATTTGACTTCTGTTAAAGTTTACCAGTTGCAAAACAAAGCTCAGTCATGCTTGTTAAGAGTGGAACAGGCTGCTAAGCCGTATCTTGAACAGAACCTGCAGCATTTTCCAAAGACTAGAGATTAATCACAGTTTATACAGCTATACTAAAACAAACTAGAAAATATATTCCCTCTATTTTAATATTAAAACACTAAAGAAAATGTATTTTCTGTACTTCAACAACAATGTGAAAAAAGCAAGTTGCATACATATATCTGGAATGACATCAATTAAAAAAATTAACTTACTGTATGTGTGTGTGTATGTGTATATATGTTCTTTTGTTTTTATGCAAACATGGAAAAACATAAAGGGAGGTAGATCTGTTTGGTTTTATTTCAGATACCAGAAACAACTCTATCTTAGCCAAGTAGTTAACTATGTTTTGTTTTGTTTTTTAAATATTTCATTGAGTTTTTGATGAAAGTTTACACAGCAAGTTAGATTCCCATTAGACAATTTCTGCACAAATTGTTCACTGACATTAGTTACATTTATTACAATGTGTCAACATTCTCTTTAATTGTGTTCTGTTTGTTCCATTTCCAGTACCTTATTTTTACTTAATAACCTGTGCCTTCTACGTTTGTTTGCCAGCTGCGATCTCGAAAACACCTCGTAGGGGGAGGACGAGATTGGCAAACAAACATAGAAGGCACACATTATTCATGTAAAAATATGGTAGTCTAGTTTCACTGCCCCCTATCTTCCCACCTTCACTGGAGTAATTGTTGACCTTTTGGTCTCATACAGATGGTTTTTAAGTAGAGCACAGACTTTATGGGTAATATTCTTTATTTTGTGTGCCACTTTGCTATTTCATTAAAAGGTAATCTCATGGGGATAGGCTTGGTTCTAGGTTTAAAGAGTGTCTTAGGGCGATAGTCTCAGGGAGTCCTCTGTTCTCTACTGTTCCAGTTTGTCTGGCTTATAAAATATATATATATATATATATATATTTGTTGTTGTTGTTAGGCGTCTTCGAGTTGTTTCTGATTCATAGTGGCCTATGTACTACAGAAGGAAACACTGTTCTGTCCTGCACCATCCCAACGGTTGTTGTTATGTTCAAGCCCATCATTGCAGCCACGGTGTTGATCCATCTTGTTGAGGGTCTTCCTCTTTTTCCCTGACCCTCTACTTTACCAAGCATGATGTCCTTCTCCAGGGACTGGTGATCCTTCCTGATAACATGTCCAAAGTATGTGAGATGAAGTCTCACCACCCTTGCTTCCAAGGAGCACTCTGGTCTTACCTCTTCCAAGACAAATTTGTTCTTTTGGCAGTTCATGGTATATTCAATATTCTTCTCCAACACCGCAATTCAAAGGCATCGATTCTTCTTTGGCCTTCCTTATTCATCATCCAGCTTTCGCAAGCATTATGAGGCTACTGAAAACACCATGGCTTGGGTCAGGTGCACCTTAGTCTTCAAGGTGACAGCTTTGCTTTTCAACACTTTAAAAAGGTCTTTTGTAGCAGATTTGCTCAATGCCAATGTGTTGTTTGATTTCTCGACTGCTGCTTCCATGGGTGTTGATTGTGGAGCCAAGTAAAATGAAATCCTTGACAACTTTAATCTTTTCTCCCTTTATCATAATGTTGGTTCTTGGTCCAGTTGTGAGGATTTTTGTTTTCTTTATGGTGAGGTGTAATCCATACTAAAGGCTGTGGTCATTGACCTTCATTAGTAAGTGCTTCAAGTCCTCTTCACTTTCAGCAAGCAAGGCTGTGTCATCTGTATATGGCAGGTTGTTAATGAGTCTTCCTCCAATCCTGGTGCCCCATTCTTCTTCATATAGTCCAGCCTCTTGGATTATTTGCTCAGCATACAGATTGAATAGGTATGGTGAAAGGGTACAACCCTGACACACATCTTTCCCAACTTTAAACCACGCAGTATCCCCTTGTTCTGTTTGAACGACTGCTCCTTGATCTATGTATAGGTTCCTCATGAGCACAATTAAGTGTTCCAGAATGTCCCACTCTTTGCAGTGTTATCCATAATTTATTATGATCCACACAGTTGAATGCCTTAGCATAGTCAATGAAACACAGGTAAACATCTTTCTGATATTCTCTGCTTTCAGCCAGCATCCATCTGACATCAACAGTGATATCCTCAGATCCACACCCTCTTCTGAATCCAGCTTGAACGTCTGGCAGTTCCCCGTTGCTGCTGCAGCCGTTTTTGAATGATCTTCAGCAAAATTTTACTTGCCTGTGATCTTAATGATACTGTTCCGTATTTTCCACATTCAGTTGGATCACCTTTCTTGGGAATAGGCATAAGGCATAAATATGGATCTCTTCCAGTCAGTTGGCCAGGTAGCTGTCTTCCACATTTCCTGGCATAGATGAGTGAGCACTTCCAGTGCTGCATCCATTTGTTGAAACATCTCAATTGGTATTCTGTCAATTCCTGGAGCCTTTTTTTTTTTTTTGCCAATGCCTTCAGTGCAGCTTGGATTCTTCCTTCGTTACCATCAGTTCCTAATCATATGTTACCTCCTGAGATGGTTGAATGTTGACCAGTTCTCTTTGGTACAGTGACTCTGTGTACTTCTTCCATCTGCTTTTGATGCTTCCTGTGTCATTTAATATTTTCCCCGTAGAATCCTTCAGTATTGCAACTCGAGGCTTGAATTTTTTCCTCAGTTCTTTCAGCTTGAGAAATGCTGAGTGCATTCTTCCCTTATGGTTTTCTAACTCCAGATCTTTGCACATGTCCTTATAATACTTTCCTTGTTTCTTGAGCCACCCTTTGAAATCTTCTGTTCAGGTCTTTTACTTCATTTCTTCATTTTGCTTTAGCTGCTCGACGTTAAAGAGTAAGTTTCAGAGTCTTTTTTGACATTCATTTTCATCTTTTCTTTCTTTCCTGTGTTTTTAATGATATCATACTTTCTTCATGTATGATGTCCTTGATGTCATTCTACAACTTGTCTGGTCTTCGGTCAGTAGTGTTCAACAAGTCAAATCTATTCTAGAGGTAGTGTCTAAATTCAGGTGGGGTATACTCAAGGTCATACTTTGGTTCTTGGGGGCTTCTAATTTTCTTCAGTTTCAGCTTGAACTTCCATGTGAGCAATTGAAGGTCTGTTCTGCGGTTGGCCCCGTAGCCTTTTCTGACTAATGACATTGAGCTTTTCTATTGTCTCTTTCCACAGGTGTAGTTGATTTGATCCCCGTGTGTTCCATCTAGAGAGGTCCACATGTATAGTTGCTGTTTATGTTGGTGAAAAAAAGGTATTTGGAATGAAGAAGTGGCTGGTCTTGCAAAATTCAGTCATGTGATCTCCGGCATCATTTGTGTCACCAAGGCCAGCTACCGATCCTTCTTCTTTGTTTCCAACTTTCACATTCCTATCACCAGTAAGTATCAGTGCATCCTGATTGCATGTTCGATCAATTTCAGACTGCAGAAGTTGGTAAAAATCTTCAATTTCTTCATCTGTGGCCTTAGTGGTTGGTGGGTAAATTTGAATAATAGTTGTATTAACTGGTTTTCCTTGTAGGCATATGGATATTGTCTTATCACTGACAACACTGTATTTCAGGATAGATCTTGAAATGTTCTTTTTGATGATGAATGCAATGCCACTCCTCTTCAAGTTGTCATTTCTGGTATAGAAGACCATATGATTGTCCAATTCAAAATGACCAATACCAGGCCATTTCAACTCACTAATGCCTAGGATATTGATGCTTATGTGTTCCATTTCATTTTTGATGATTTCCAATTTTCCTGAATTCACAATTTGTACATTCCAGGTTCTGATTATTTATGGATGTTTGTAGCTGTTTCTTCTCACCACATCAACAAATTAAGGTCTCAAAATCTTGACTCCATCCACATCATTAAGGTCAACTCTACTTTGAGGAGGCAGCTCTTCCCCAGTCATGTTTTGGAAGCCTTCCAACCTGAGGGCTCATCTTCTGGCGCTACATCAGACAGTATTCAGCTGCTATTCATAAAGTTTTCACTGGCCAACTTTTTTCAGCAGTAGATTGCCAGGTCCTTCTTCCGAGTCTATCTTAGTCTGGAAGCTCCACGGAAACTTGTCCACCACGCGTAATACTGCTGGTATTTGAAATACTGGTGGCATAGCTTCCAGCATCACAGCAACATTCAAACCCCCACCATATGTGTATAAGAATTTGAGCTCTGCTGCTCATTTTTCTCCCATTTTACCTGGGACTATCTATTGTGATTCCAGCCAGAATGGTCTGTGGTTGTATCGGGCACAATCTAGTTCTTCTGGTCTCAGGGTAGGTGAAGTTGTGGCTGGTATAGACTTGATTCTTTTCTGAGAGTTTTGTTGCCTTCTTACTGTTTTGCTCTTAGTAAGTAGAGACTCATAGTTGTGTCTTAGATGGCTGCTCACCAGCAGATCATGATTTTTGTGAACTGTGTCATGCCAGGAAACCCTGGTGGCATAGTGGTTAAGTGCTACGGCTGCTAACCAAAGGGTCGGCAGTTTGAATCCGCCAGGCGCTCCTCGGAAACTCTATAGGGCAGTTCTACTCTATCCTATAGGGTTGCTATGAGTCAGAATCGACTTGACGGCACTGGGTTTGTTTTGTTTTTGTTTTTGTTTTTTTGTGTCATGCCAGTTGACTGAGTTGTCCCATGAGACTATGACCCTGAGCCTTCTAACTCAGAAAACCAATCTCGGAAGATGTTTGGTTATGTCTGTGGACTATCCACATATTTGTATTTACATGTACCTATTTTTTTTTATAGACACTTCTCTGTTCTCCCCTGTGTATACAACTATATCTACCTGTATACCAATGTGCCTGTACCCATATGTATGTGCTCAAACACTCATTTTTACTTTAGTTGTGCTATGCTCACTGCATCCACGTTCAGTGTCACTTTTTCCATCACCTAAATAAATAAGTAAGTAAAACAAGTCTCTACCTTCTAAAGCGTACTTCTCCCCTTCCCTGTAACCACCAATGAACATTGGTCTCTCTTTATATATCTATTTCTGTCTTACAAAAGCGGGATCATACAACATTTGTCCTTATATGCTTGACTTATTTCACTTAGCATTATGTCCTCCAGGTCCATCTATGTTATAATATATTTCACAGACTCATCATTGTTCTTTATGGTTGCGTAGTATTCCGTTGTATGTATGTACCACAATTTGCTTATCCAGTCATCTTTTAATGAGCACTTTGGTTGTTTCCATTTATTTGCTATTGTGCATCAGTGAACATAGGTGTGCATATGTCTGTTCATGTCATTATTTTTAGGTCTCTAGGGTATATACCTAGGAGCAGAATTGCTAGACCACATGCTAGTTCTACTTCTAGTTTGCTGAGAAAGTGCTGTACTGTTTTCCATAGTGGTTTTATAACTTTACAGTCCCACCAGCAATGATCTCCCCACATCCTCCCCAACATTTATTGTTATCTGCTTTTTTGTTGTTGTTGTTGTTTTGTTTTTATCAGTGCCATTTTAGCAGGGGTAAGATAGTATCTCATTGTAGTTTTGATTTGCATCTCTCCAATAGCTAGTGACCTCAACATAAAGAAAACAAAAAACCCTCACAACTGGACAAATAAGCAACATCATGATTAATGGAGAAAAGATCGAAGTTGTTGAAGATTTCATTTTACTTGTGTCCACAATCACTGCCCACAGAAGCAGCAGTCAAGAAATCAAGCGATGCATTGCATTGGGAAAGTCTGCTGCAAAACACCTCTTTAGAGTGTTAAAAAGTAAAAATCCACTTTAAGGACTAAGGTGCGCCTGAACCGAGCCGTGGTGTTTTCAGTTGCCTCATATGAATCCAAAATCTGGACGATGAATAAGGAAGACTGAGGAAGATTCGACACCTTTGAATTACGGTGGTAGTGAGGAGTATTGAATATACCACGGACTGTAAGAAGAACAAACAAATCCGACTTGGGAAAAATACAGCCAGAATGCTCCTTAGAAGCAAGAATGGCGAGACTTTGCCTCACAAACTTCAGACAAGATATCAGGAGGGACAAGTCCCTGGAGAAGGACATCATGCTTGTTAAAGCAGAGGATCAGTAAAAAAGAGGAAGACCCTCAATGAGATGGATTGACACAGTGGCTGCAACAATGGGCTCAAGCATAACGATTGTGGGGATGGCACAGGACCATGCAGTGTTTCGTTCTGTTTACATGGGGTCAGTTGCTATGAGTCAGAAGTGACTTGATGGCACCCACAACAGCAGTGACTGATGATTGTTAACATCTTTTCATACGTTTGTTGGCTGCTTGAATGTCCTCTTTGGCAAAGGTTCTGTTCATGCCCTTTGCTCATTTTGTGATTGGGCTTTTTGTTGTTGAGTTGTTGCAGTTTTCTATAGATTATAGAGATTAGACCTTTATCAGATAAGTCCTTTCTGAAGATTTTTTCCCAGTCTGTAGGTTGTCTATTTACTCTTTTAATAAATTCTTTTGATAAGCATAAGTTTTTAATTTTTATGAGGTCCCATCTATTTTGCTGTCTTCTATTCTTGCATTTGTTATGATCGTTATCCTCTTTTCACAGAAGCTTAGGTCCCATAGTTTTCTTTCTATGTTTTCTTCCAGGAACTTTATGGTTTTAGGTTTGACGTTTAGGTCTTCGATTCATTTTGAGTTAGCTTTTTTTGTTTGGCACGGGGTATGGATCCTGTTTCATTTTTCTGCAGGTGGATATCCAGTTTTGCCAGCAGCATTTATTGAATTTATTTATTAAAAAATTTATTTATTTATTTATTGAAAAGACTGTTTCTGCCTCACTGAATGGACTTTGACCCCTCGTTGAAGATCAGTTGTCCATATACGGCTAGCTTTAATTCTGAGTTCTCAATTCTATTCCACTAGTCTGTGTGTCTATCGTTGAACCAATACCAGGCTGTTTTGATTACAGTGACTGTACAGTATGTTTTGATATTTGGGAGTGTGAGACCTCCTGCTTTTGCTCTTTTTCCTGAATATTGCTTTGGTTTTTTGGGGGTTTCTTTCCTTTCCATCTGAAGTTGGTCATTTGTTTTTCCTTTGCAGGAAAGAATGTTGCTGGGGTTTATATTGAGATTGCATTGTGGGTGTAGATCACTTTGGTAGAATTGATATTTTTGCTGTTTTAAGTCTTTCAATTTATGAGCATGGAATGTGATTATGTTTTCTTAAATAGTTTTGTATTTCTTTGCGTTTATAATTACTTTTTTTTTTTTGCATTGTCTAAAATTTATCCTTAAATTTTTCTAACTTATCGAGCATGGTATCAAATTTATGGAACCACCTTTTTATTATGGATTCCTCCCATGTGGTGCTCTGTGTCCTGTGTTCCATCCAGACTGATTTCTTGCTAAGCCTGTGGCACAGTTGTTATGCTAGGCTTTACTTCTGACCTGGAACGAATGTTTCCTGAATTCCAAGTCTTTCTGGTGTTATTCCTTTGTTTTGCTGGAGCAGGTCTTCAAGTATTTTTCTAATGCAAGGTGTGGAGTCTTTGCATGTCTCAAAACGGCACACTTAATTGACAACTCTATTGAATCAAATTTTCTTCAATTTTGAAAAGTATTATCTTCTATCATTCAGTGTTGCTCTTGGGAAGTGTGATGCTAGTTCTATTCTCATTTCTTTGCAGGCGACCTGTCCCCCCCGCCCCCCCAGAAGCTTCTAGAATTTTCTCTTAACCGTTAAAGATGCAAAATTTCACATTTATAGTTCCTTTTCATTTATTGTGTCAATCACAATAGGCACATTTATCAAAAGGCTTGTGTTCTTTGTTGCTAGGAAATTTCTTGTATTATCTATTTTCTCTGAGACTCATATCAACTAGATGTTGAAGCTGTTGGATTGACTTGTATTTCTTCTCTTTTCTCTGATGCTTTTTATCTCTTTCTTTTTAAGCTACTTTTTGCTGATTCCTTGGTTTTATCTTTCAAACTTGTTTTGAATTTCATCAATCATACAGTTAATTTCCCAGTGTTCTTTCTTATACTCCCTTTTGACTTTTTATTTTATTTTTTAAAGTAATACACCATCCTTGTTTTATGGATCTTCTCAAATATACTGAATATATTAATATATAGAGGTTTTTTTTTTTTTTTTTTTGTAGTTCTCCACTCACCACAGAATTACATGTTTTCCCCATGGGTACTTTTTGGCTATCTTGAACTTCTCTGTCTTTCTTCAAGTGTTTGGTAATCCTTAGTTACCTATTCATATCTAGAATGAGGTAGTGGAAATCCTGGTTGGGATCTCTAGGAGCCCTGCTGGAGCAATGGTTATGTGCTCAGCTGCTAACCCAAAGATCAGCTGTTCAAACCCCGCCCCTCCCCGCAAGCACTCTGTGGCAGAAAAGACCTGGGATATGCTCCCATAAAGGTTCCCATTGCTGTTGAGTCAATTTCGACTCATAGTGACCCTATAGGACAAAGTAGAACAGCCCCGTAGGTTTTCCAAGGAGTGGCTGGTGAATTCGAATTGTTGACCTTTTGGGCAGCCTAAAAAATCATATGAGGCAGTTCTAGCCTGTCCTGTAGGGTCACTATGAATTGGAATCAAGTCAGCACACAAAAACGATATTACCTGGCAGGGTTCCTTTTAAGGTGTGGAATTTGGAGAGCTGCCTTAATTTTGGGGACCCCCTAAATGTCAAACATCCCTCACCAGCTGCCCGAGTTTCCCCAATTCATTCAGTTTCTTCAGCAGTAAATTCTTAACCTGGGATAAAAACTAGGTTGGTAAGGAGGAAACAGGGATTGATACTCGCTATATAAAATTTCAATTAATTCCTCTTTTCCTGTCCTCTGTCTTATTCCTTCTCCATTCCAGCTGTCAGGCCAGTTCCTTCCTGGGCCCCAGGCTCCTATGCTAAGTTCCAGCTTCCTCCACCTGGCTTTGCCAGTCATCAGTCCAAAATGTGCTTTATCCGGAGAGGGAGAAACCCACTTCTCCACTGATGGAATGCTCTCCTGCTGTGTTCACTGCTGGCGATTTATAATACTTTATCATTTGCTTTCATTGAAAGTAATATTGTAGCCTATTTTTAATTTCTGAAAAATACAGGAGGGAGGAGAAAAGAAATCCTTTCCTGTCTCATACTGTTTCCCACCATAGCTGTGCCTGCCATTCTTCAGCCAAAGTGGTTAAGTGCGGTGAACACACCTGAGTTTAACAGGGAAGCAAAACTGAGCACCTGGCATAAAGCCTCTTATTTAGGAAAGGGGCGGGGGGTGCCCCTTCCCACTGTACTTTGCCGAAAATGGTGCACAGCCTCCACCTGCTCTGGGGTCTTCACATCATTCCTAACCCACTGAAACTGAGTTATAGCTAGACTACCGAGATCTCCATAAGCCAGCCCTCTCAGGTACCCAAGGTCTGGGTTCCTGAACCCTTTAATCGAAAGGTCAGTGTTCACCTGCCACTGTCCTTGCATGTGGGGTTGTGGGCTTCCCTCCCCCCTTCTCCGTCGCCATGCATTGTCCACTTCTGCTTTCCCCACACGTCTCCTGAGATCCTGCTGTCTGTTCTGCCATTGCGCCTCACCCCACCCTGCTCAGGGCCATGTTTACCACGTCTTTCAGGAGGTGTTAGACTACACTGGGACTGGTGCAGGTGACCCACAAAAAAGAGTCAGAAAAAAAAAAGTGCCCATTTATATTCAGCCCAATCCAGAGGAGAGAGAGCTCTGAACGATAATGTCTAGTAATAATTATAAGTCATTAATATAGTAATTAATGATTAGTTAGCAAGTAACTGGCTTGGTGCCTGGCATATAGTCAAGGGTTGCTATTATTTTCAGGAGCTCTGGTGGCACAATGGTTAAAATGCTAGGCTGCTAACCAAAAGGTTGGTGGTTCGAATCCACCAGCTTCTCCGAGGGAGAAAGATGTGGCAGTCGCTTCCATAAAGATTACAGCCTTGGAAACACTATGGGGCAGTTCTACTCTGTCCTATATGGTTGTTATCAGTCGGAATCAACTCGTGGGCAATGGGCTTGGTTTTTGAGCTTAGCTATTACTTTCAGGCAGCATTTCGCCTGGAGAGGAAAGTGGCAAATCATCGCATCCTTTTGCTCTTACTTTATGTTTATAAAGCAACTCTCTGATGTGTAATTTGCTCCTTTGAGGCCATCATTCCAAGACAGTGTTCTGAATGGCCACGGCGAATTACTGTGTGAGATGTATCTGCCGTGGTAAATTGATAAATCAATGACCATATTAGCATTCTGGTTGGTAAATTAGGCTCCTGCTAATTTGGATGCATGAGTGAGTCCCCCATGTCTGACCCATGCCAGGCAAACAGGTTCTACAATGTTTTTGTTGATGTTAATTGCCATTGAGTTGGTTCTGACTCATGGCAACCCTCGTGTATAACTGAACAAAGCATTGCCTGGTTCTGCCCCGTCTTCATGATCGGTAGTATGCTTGAGTCCATTGTTGCAGCTAATGTGTGTTTTGAGTACCTTTCAGCGTGATGGGCTCCTCTTCCAACACTGTGTGGGACAATATTCTGTTGTGAGCCATAGGATTTTCATTGGCTAATTTTCAGAAGTAGATTGCCAGGCCTTTCTTCCTAGTCTGTCTTAGTCTAGAAGCTCCGCCAAAGCCTGTCCACCCTGGGTGGCCTTACCGGTATTTGAAATACCATTGGTATAGCTTCTAGCATCACAGCAACATGCAAGCCACCACAGTGTGACAAACTGACAGATAGGTCCCCAAATTTGAGGACCTGAGTGGCAACTAACACCTGCCAAGTGCTGCCCACCCACAAGGGCCACCTGAGCAGGCAGCCAGCCTCCTTCTGGCACTCCTACCTGAAAAAGGATACTGAGCTGACCACGAAGTGGGCTGCTTTAAACAGGGAGGACCTGGAAGCAGACCAGTCTGAGCCTCTTGTTGTCGACCAGGTAAGAGAGAAGCTGGCCTGAACTAAGATGGTAGCAACGGATACGGAGAAAGAACACAGGTGAAGAAACGGAGGAAGATTTGATAGAGTTTAGAACCACAACTTTGTAAAGCTGCACAATTAGAGATCATCTAGGTCAACCCTGTTGTTTTCACCTGTGAGTCATGAGACCTGGCTGCTGTCCTCTGGTTCTGTATCCAGTACTCGTGGGCCCATCCGCCCTCAGGGCCCTCGTGGACCCGCTGCTGTGAGCTCCCTGAATGCTTCCATTATAGCCTTGAGTGTTTTGATAAAACACATTGCACAATGGGTGTCTCAAGTACACCCAGGCATGGCTGAGCTATAGATACTTACGCTGGGTGTATTAATCAAGTTTAATAGACCTCAGCGTTTGAAACAATGCCTTTAAATTTTTTTCCTCAGAAACTGCACAGAAGTGTGGTATTGTATGGCAAATAAAAGTGTGGTTACAATGCCTGTAAATCAGAGCTTTAAACTATGTTTCAATTATCCCTCTATTATCCAGCTGGTATTTAAGCATGTTTATTATTCCAATCAGCAGCGAATGTGCTGCTGTTGTGTAAACAACTGTCAATTGCTGAAACAATGATTAGGAGGCACCATTCCTTTCAGGTGTACTTAGGAGTACTTACACCCCAGCCACTTGTATTTAAATATCATGTAAACACAATGCTTGAGTGACTACTTTCCCTCCTGTTCCCAATGCCTCATGCCAATTCTATTACATTAAGAGGGAAATCTATTAAATTTTTCATTTATACACATCCGCACGCTGTTTTTTACCCATTGTATCATCATGGCTTGGATTAATATAATAGATATGCTGAGAGATACAGGGTGCATTGAAAAAGCCTGTGCAAAATAAAAGCCAATTTCTCTGCATTATTTGGGGGCGTTGGAAAGCTTTTGTGAAAACAATGCAAAGAAAATTATTTTCTGAATAAAAAGCATGACACGGAGAGAGGAAAAATTTGGCCCCCAGAAAGAGCAATCTTGGACATTTATTAGCTCCGTTACCAATTCAGCACATAAAGAAGTGGAGAGCCGGGAAACAGGATGTTTGTAGAGTGGCTTTGCGTCGCTTCTGAAGGTTCTCTGCTATCACTGGGAGGGGCTGTGGGATGGTGTGTGTGTGTGTTTTATCGGGGGCTGTGGGGGTGGTTGCTGGGTACCAAACCCAAACCAAACCCACTGCCGTTGAGTCGATTCTGACTCATAGCGACCCTATAGGACAGAGTAGAACTGCGCCATAGAGTTTCCAAGGAGCGCCTGGCAGATTTGAACTGCCGACCTTCTGGTTAGTACCCATAGACCTTAACCACTACGCCACCAGGGTTGCGGGGTAGAGCTTGGAAAATCTATTAGGCTGTGCTACCAATGAGTTTTTCTTCTTTCTTTAAGCCTCAGTTTCTACTTATAAACAAGAAACACACATTTGCAAGTGCAACCAAAACCAAACCCATTGCAGTCAAGTTGATTCTGGTTATGCACAACAGAACGAAACACAGAAAATAGAAGGAAAATGATGGATGCTCCCAGGGATTGAGCATCATTTGAGGGATCTTTTTTGGGGGTCAGTGAATTGTTGTTGACTCACCCCAGCTGCTAACCTCCAGACAGTATCTGCTGTGCTCAGGAAATTTCTGGCAAAAGGGAGTGGGTGCTAGAGAGAGGAGGGTAATGATAACATTTTGATTTGGGATTGAAAATGCAAACTCAGCAAACTCATGGACAGAGGTTTGACTACTTAGCAAAATCTGCCCCCCCCCAAAAAAACCCTTGGTGCCGTCAAGTCGATTCCGACTCAATGTTACCCTAAAGGACAGGGTGGAACTGCCCCATAGGGTTTCCAAGGAGTGCCTGGTAGATTCGAACTGCCAACCTTTTGCTTAGTAGCCATAGCTCTTAACCACTACGCCACCTGGGTTTCCAAAAACCTGCCAAGCGGGTTGTAAAAAAGCTGTGACTTCATACTGGAGGCAATGTGAATAATACCCAAAATACTGCCTTTTTAATCAGTTAAAAATACCATGGATTCCTAGTTCCTCAGTATTGTATGACATACAGGGTAACAATATAAGTTATCACTCAGCTCAGGACATTTTTAGGGTGAGGGACACCTAACTGTGCCAGGACATCAGGTGTAAACCAGCACTGTGCTGGGCAAACCTGTGCTTACGGTCAGCCTAGTATGTCATGGCTGAGGAGCACATCTAGCTGAGACTGAAGGCAAAGATGGAGAGTCAGCAAAGAATGACTCACATGCCTGACTCTTCTTTTGAGGTTGGTCATTGTTTTATCTTAAAAGAAAAATAAAAAAAAAAAAGAAATTATTTGTTTTTACAAATATTATTTGTTTTTACAAATATTATAGTGTAAAGAGTTCCCACAACTTGTAAATGAATTGTTTCAACCCTAATCCGAATGATTTATTTTTTCTTATAAACTTGGGGCATACAACTTTGGATCAGACTGACTTAAAAAAAAAAGTCTTTGTGTCAAGGCACTATCTCATAACATTTTCTGCCCAAAAAGAAATTTTTTTTTTTTTGGGCGATCTTTTTATTTTTCTTATTTACTTATTATTTTTTGGTTGATATTTTGTTTTTTAAGAATTACAACCCACAAAGCAAGTATGCTCAAGTATTTTCAGAAAACACAAATAAGTGGAAATCGTTGTTACATATTGAATTACATAGCAAATTGTTACTCACTTTTCCAAATAATTATTCCATAATGAAAAGGTTTACCAGACTCCTAGCCAGCAACCTATTTTTCTATGTGATTTAATTTATTCAAGTCTTGCCTAGATGATATTTGTTGCACAAATGTAAAGTCTTTACACTTGACACAACCTTAATTTCTTAGCAGGGATCAATCAGTTAAATAATAATACCTGGAGTCCATATGTATGGTATAAACCAATAAATACTAATTCTTCAGCATAGGAGGGTGCCCAGTACCTTGTTGCATGAATTTTATAATTTTCTCCCCTGCAACAGGCATGACCCAGACATTATAAGCTTTAATTCTAGTGCAGGAAAATCATTTTAACCTTTTAGAAACCAATTTATATTCTGATGTCGCATAAGCCCTACAGCCAGGTTTAGCACCTTTACTATGTCCATAAAACCCACTGCCATCAAGTCGATTCCGACTCATAGTGACCCTAGAGGACAGAGTAGAGCTGCCCCATAGAGTTTCCAAGGAGCACCTGGCGGATTTGAACTGCCGACCTTTTGGTTAGCAGCCGTAGCCCTTAACCACTACACCACCAGGGTTTCCCTAGTATGTCCATAAAAAAAAAATTGTTTATTTAATTAACACACACGTTCTGAGATAATTTTTTTATTGGTGAAAGAGAAATGCTAATAAGTGTGCAGGCTTACACGTTTATCAAACAGCAGAATATCGGATCTCTCTCTGGTCTCGGCAGGTTGACGCTCAGGACCCGTCTCCAGTATCTTGGATTGCTGCTTTCTCAACAATGTCTTGAGTTCCCAATGACAACATGTGCTAATTCATTTACCAGCTCCCAATGGTGGGCTAATTGCTGAGGTGGCAACTAACAGCGTTATTATGCCTCTTGGTGTAACGCACAGTGGCCAAGGTATCGCACCCTTGAGTTATGCTCTCTCGTTGCCTAAGCCTGTACGCTACCTGCACCTGTCTGTAAACACATTTTCCTCCATTATGTACTTGTGGTAGTTCCTAGTGCCAATCACCAGATCCTGAATACCTACAACAAGCCCTTTAGACTCTCCAACTACCTGACTT
This sequence comes from Loxodonta africana, assembly GCF_030014295.1. Taxonomy (NCBI): domain Eukaryota; kingdom Metazoa; phylum Chordata; class Mammalia; order Proboscidea; family Elephantidae; genus Loxodonta; species Loxodonta africana. The sequence goes on along the minus strand of NC_087366.1, from coordinate 63,661,361 downwards.
GTTTTGTCCAAAGTTTACTAATATTGAAGGGCTAACAGGCACACTTTTATCTTCGGCATTTCAGCTCACTGGATGGAAGTAAGTGCTGGGTAGTTTGTTTTTGTTGCTGATGGAACACTAATGGGGTTTCTGCTGAGGGATATTCTACATGCCCCGCTCGATGTAGGAGCCCTGGTGGCACAGTGGTTAGGCGCTTGGCTACTAACTGAAAGATTGGTGGCTTGAACTCACCAGCTGCTCCTCTAGAGAAAAACCTGGCAGTCTGATTCCATAAAGATTACAGCCTTGGAAACCCTATGGGGCAGTGCTACGCTGCTCTATAGGGTTGCTATGGCTCAGATTTGACTAATAGCAATGAGTTCAGTTTTTGGATTGACTTCATGTCGTGAAACTCCAGGAAGGGTTCCTGGTCAGTTCATAGACTTTATTTAGGCCAGTTGTATGACTAGCTCCTTGATTCTGTAATTACTGAACAACACAAATTGTGGTGGCCAATTATTCTATATCTCTTTCTTCAAAGGAGTACCGTGGCTCTGTGAGTCTTGTTTGGCCCTACTCATCCTTCACGGTCTCCAGTTTCAGTCCTGTGCTCTCTGGGAAATTAATTCTGACAACTCAGACCCCATGCACGTCCCTCTGAATCCACAGGGGCCAGAGTTTGTAATACCCAGTTCTTGTACTTGGCGAGGTGGTTCAAAGCTCAGGCTGCTAACCAAAAGGTCAGCGGTTTGAATCCACCAGCATCTCCTTGGAAATCGTACGGGGCAATTCTACTCCATCCTATAGGGTTGTTATGAGTCGGAATCAACTCAATGGCAACAGGTTTGGTTTTGGTTTTAGGTACTTGACCATACTCCACCATTATTTGATAGTGTTTCCAGGCTTCCCTTACCTACCAAAAATAGACATTTTTTGACTGGGTTGGGGCACCTTCTCTGTTCAGTGCAGGACTGAGCTCGTAAGGAATTAATAATTTAGCAATGAGTCGGAATCAACTCCGTGGCAACTAATAACGACATTTAGCGATGGGAGTCCTTGGGTGGTATCAGTAGGTAAACCCTTGGCTACTAACCAAAAAGGTGGTGGCTCAAACCCACCTGAAGCTACCCTGGGAGAAGAGCCTGGCCATCTGCTTCTGAAAGGTCACAGTCATGAAAACCCTGTGGAGTTTCTACTCTGAAACGCATGGGGTTCCAATGATTTGGAACTGACTCGATGGTAACTGGTTTTTGTTTTTCAATTTAGCAATAGTCCCTGGGTGGTGCCAATGGTTCAAGTCCACGCAGAGGCACCTCGTAAGAAAGGCCTGGTGATCTACTTCCAAAGAATCAGCTGTCGAAAACCCTGTGGAGCCCAGTTCTACTCTGACACACCTGGGTTCCTGTGAGTGGGGCTGACTCTATGGCAACGTAATTGATCAATAGTGATTGAGTTCTTACCGTGTGAAAGGCTAGATGCGCAGGATTGGGGGAAGGTGCAGTGAAGGGTGTATTTCCTACCATCAGGGGGGCTTCCAAGACAGGATAAATCCGAAGGAGAGGCTAGTAACGAAGCCAGATTTTAAAGTAAGATAGCTACGCCTCAAAGGAATAATATACTCATGGAAAATGGAACTGTGAGATGGTATCATTTAAGACAAATCTTGAGTTATTAGATTAAGTATATCCTCTAGGAACTGAAAAATTTGGGGGAAAGTCTTCTTAAGAAATATGAATGGCTAACTAGCTTGGCAAGAGACCAAGGTGGAGGAGCTGTTATCCTGAAAGGCTGTGGGAGTCTGGGCCAAAGCTGTGTGGTTTTGGGTGTGGCTCTCAGAGAGCAGGACCAGGTTGGGACGATTGTACCCCCAAGCACTGCTCTGGCATGCTAAGAATTGGAATAGGCAGTATGAGGAGCAGCAGTCTGGCCAGACATTGGTATTTTCTAAAAGGGTAGACATGGGGGGATTATTGTGATGGGGAGGCTACTATGGGGAAGAGCAGTCAGCTTGCTATTGACTGCCTCACGTGAGGAATCACTTTAGGGTTCCCCAGAAACAAGTGGGGAAGACTTTGCATAGAGACCAGATTCCTTCACCATTCTGCTGTGCTCTTTAGCAGCTCTCCATCCCTCTCCGAAGAAAGGCCAAAGTCCTTACGATAGCCCATACCCGTTGCTGTCTATTCGATTCCCATTCATGGAAGCCCCGTCTATTACAGAGTAGAACTGAACTTCATAGGATTGTCTTGGCTGTAATCTTTATGGAAGTGAATTACCAGGTCTTTCTTTCATGGAACTGCTGGGCGTGTTCAAACCATCAACCTTGCATTTGGTAGTCTAGCTCAAAGCTTCCGTGCCTACAATGACCTCTTACCCATTGCTGTCGAGTTGATGTAAGGCCCATATAATCTAGGCCCCGTTACCCCTATGACTTCATCTACTCTCTCTTTTCTAGGGATAGGGATCTCCTTGTTGGATGCCATTGGGTGGATTTTCCACTTATAGCAACCCCATGTGACAGAGTAGACCTGTCTCACAGGGTTTTCTTAGCTGTAATCCTTATGTGCCCCCACGTGTCTGTCAGTTTGTCATATTGTGGTGGCTTGCATGTTGCTGTGATGCTGGAAGATATAACACCGGTATTCAAATGCCATCAGGGTCACCCATGGCTGACAGTTTTCAGCTGAGCTTCTAGACTAAGACAGACTAGGAAGAAGGACCTGGCAGTCTACTTCTGAAAAGAATTAGCCAGTGAAAACCTTATGAATAGCACCAGAACATTGTCTGATAAAGTGCCGGAAGATGAGACCCCAGGTTGGAAGGCACTGAAAAGACAACTGGGGAAGAGCTGCCTCCTCAAAGTAGAGTCGACCTTAATGCCTGAGAGAGCATTAAGGGAATTAAGCTTTCGGAACCTTCACTTGCTGATGTGGCACAACTCAAAATGAGAAGAAACAGCTGCAAACATCCATTAAAAATCAGAACCTGGAATGTACTAAGTATGACTCTAAGAAAATTAGAAATCATCAAAAATGAAATGGAATGCAAAAACATTGGTATCTAGGCATTAAAAAAAATTAGTGAGCTGAAATTACCGGTGTTGGCCATTTTGAATCGAACAATCGTATAGTCTACTATGCTGGGAATGACAGCTCGAAGAGGAATGGTGTTGCCTGCATCATGAAAAAGAACATTTCAAGATCTATCCTAAAGCGCAACGCTTCAGTGATAGGACAATATCCATACACCTACAAGGAAGACCAGTAATACAACTATTATTCAAATTTATGCACCAACCACTAAGGCCACAGATGAAGAAACTGAAGATTTCTACCATCTTCTGCAGTCTGAAATTGATCAAATATGCAGTCAGGATGCATTGATAATTACTGGTGATTGGAATGCGAAAGTTGGAAACAAAGAAGAAGGATTGGTAGCTGGAAAATATGGCCTTGGTGATAGAAATGATGCCAGAGATTGCATGATAGAATTTGGCAAGACGAACAGATCCTTCATTGCAAATACCTTTTTTCAACAACATGAATGGCAGCTATACACGTGGACCTCACCAGATGGAATACACAGGAATCAAATTGACTACATCTATGGAAAAAGACAATGGAAAAACTCAATATCATCAGTCAGAACAAGACTAGAAGCCAACTGCAGAACAGACCATCAGTTGCTCATATGCAAGTTCAAGTTGAAGCTGAAGAAAATTAGAACAAACCCACAAGAGCCAAAGTATGACCTTGAGTATATTCCACCTGATTTAGAGACCACCTCAAGAGTAGATTTGACGTATTGAAGACCAATGACTGAAGCCCAGACCAGTTGTGGAATTACATCAAAAACATCATACTTGAAGAAAGCAAGAGGTTATTAAAAAGACAGGAAAGAAAGAAAACACTAAAATGAATGTCAGAAGAGACTCTGAACCTTGCTCTTGAACATAAAGTCGCTAAAATAAACAGAATAAATGATGAAGTAAAAGAGCTGAACAGAAGATTTCAAAGGGCAGCTCAAGAAGGCAAAGTAAAGCATATAATCACATGCGCAAAGAGCTGGAGATAGAAAGCCAAAAGAGAAGAATACACTCGGCATTTCTCAAGCTGAAAGAACTGAAGTGAAAATTCAAGCCTCAAGTTGCAACAGTGAAGGATTCTATGGGAAAAGTATTAAAAGAAGATGAAAAGAATACACAGACTCATTGTACCGAAAAGAACTGGTTGATGTTCAAACACTTCGAAAGGTAGCATATGATCAGAAACTGATGGTAGAGGTCCAAGCCGCACTGAAGGCGTTGGCGAAACACAGCGCTCCAGAAACTGACAGGATATCAATTGAGATGTTTCAACAAACAGTTGCAGTGCTGGAAGTGCTTGCCCGTCTATGCCAAGAAATTTGGGAGACAGCTACCTGGCCAATAGACTGGAAGAGATCCATGTTTATGCTTATTCTCAAGAAAGGTGATCCAACTGAACGCGGAAATTATCGAACAATATCTCTAATATCATAAAAAATTTTTTTTTTCATAGGCAAGCAAAATTTTGCTGAAGATCATTGAAAAGTGACTGCAGCAGTGTATCGACAGGGAACTGCCAGAAATTCAGGCCGGATTCAGAAGAGGATGTGGAACCAGGGGCATCCGTTTGATGTTAGATGGATCCTGGCTGAAAGCAGAGAATACCAGAAGGGTATTTACCTGTGTTTTATTGACTATGCTAAAGCATTCAACTGTGTGGATCATAACAAATTATGGATAACATTGAGAAGAATGGGAATTCCAGAACAGTTAATTGTGCTCATGAGGAACCTGTACATAGATCAAGAGGCAGTTGTTCAGACAGAACAAGGGGATACTGATTGGTTTAAAGTCAGGAAAGGTGTGTGTCGGGGTTGTATCCTTTCACCATATCTATTCAATCTGTATGCTGAGCAAATAATCCGAGAAGCTGGACTATATGAAGAAGAACGGGGCATCAGGTTTGGAGGAAGACTCATTAACAACCTGCCATATGCAGATGACACAACCTTGCTTGCTGAAAGTGAAGAGGACTTGAAGAACTTACTGATGAAGATCAATGACCACAGCCTTCCGTATGGATTACATCTCCATATAAACAAAACAAAAATCCTCACAACTGGACTGATAAACAACATCATGATAAATGCAGAAAAGATTGAAGTTGTCAAGGATTTCATTTTACTTGGCTCCACAATCAACACCCATGGAAGCAGCAGTCAAGAAATCAAACGACGCATTGCATTGGGCAAATCTGCTGCAAAGGACCTCTTTAAAGTGCTGAATAGCAAAGACGTTACCTTGAAGACTAAGGTGCTCCTGATCCAAGCCATGTATTTTCGGTGGCCTCATATGCATGCAAAAACTGGACAATGAATCAGGAAGACTGAAGAAGAGTTGACACCTTTGAATTGTGGTGTTGGAGAAGAATACTGAATATACCACGGACTGCCAAAAGGACAAACAAGTCTGTCTTGGAGGAAGTGCAGACAGAATGCTCCTTAGAAGCAAGGATGGCGAGACTGCATCTTACATACTTTGGACATGTTGTCAGGAGGGATCAGTCCCTGGAGAAGGACATCATGCTTGGTAAAGTACAGGGTCAGTGGAAAAGAGGAAGAACCTCTACAAGATGGATTGACACAGTGGCTGCAATGATGGACTCAGGCAAAACAACAATTGTGAACTTGGTGCAGGGCCGTGCAGTGTTTCATTTTGTGGTACATAGTGTGGCTGTGAGTCAGAACGGACTCAATGGCACCTAACAACAACAACAATCTTTATGAGAGCAGATTGCCTGGTCTTTCTCTCATGAAGCTGCTGGGTGGGTTCGAACTACCAACCTTTTGGTAAGCAGCTGAGCACTTAACTGTTGTGCCACCAGTACTCCTTAGAGGCCTCCTTACTTTTCCTTAAATAAGCTAGACACGCCCCTGCCTCAAGGCCTTTGTGCTAGCCGTTCTCCATGCCTGGAATTCCTCCTGGCTCACTCTCACCTTCATTTGTTTAAATATCACCTTCTCAAGGCAGTCTCCCTTCACTCCTGAACCCCCGACACCCCTGATTCCCTTTCCTCACTCTCTCTTTTTTTCACGCACTAGTCAGTTTCTAACAGCCTGCATCATTTACTTGTTTACTGTTTATTTTTTGTCTCAGCACTCAGAGAGTGTCAGCCCACGAAGGCATGGAGTTTTGCTCTCTCGTTGAGAACAAATGTACCCTTGTACCTACAATAGCCCCCACTATGTGCCCAGTAGATCTTTATTGAATGAGTGAATGGGAAGAGGGGCTTGATTAGCAACAAAAACGAGTTGCCGTCGAGTTGACTCTGACTCATGGCGACTCCATTTGTGTCATAGTAGAACTGTGCTCCATAGGGTTTTCAATGCCTGATTTCTAGAAAGTAGATCACCAGGCCTCTCTTCTGAGGTGCCTCTGGGTAGACTTAAGCTTCCAGCCTTTCAGTGAGCAGCCGAGCACATCAACCATTTGCACCACCCAGGGACCCTGATTCATCTGCACTCTTACCTGGTTATGCTTGGGGACATTCATGCTACAATTGTAATGAGGCTCTGTCTTCATTTCTGATTGAATTTTAAAGAGTATGTCTTAAGGCATCATTTAAAAATGTCTCTATTCAATAGTCTCTCTGGAAGTAATCCATGGTCTGCAAACCAACGTTTAAATGCCCAGAGGAAGGACTTGGCAGGAAACTTGACCGTGAACATCTTTATAAAGCGAGAAATCCTTTGGTAATGAGAGCAATCACTGCTACCACACATGAAGCCAAATAAGTCAACCTTCAGGGAAAAAAATTCTTTCCCCTGTTTAGGGTCTTTTACAAACCGAGTCAACTCAGCTCATTCTCAGTGGCTATAACTCCAGTTGCTCAGCTCCCTAGCCTGCTACTTAAGAAGCTGTTAATGGCCAGTTTATTAGCCCATTAGCAACTGCTTTACTCCATTAGTAGACATGAAGTGGTGCGAGCTGCTGGGAGTTCCAGCAGGATGAGGTGGACTTTGGGGTATGATTCGTGGTTTATGGCTTCAGCAAATCATCTACGAGGTGAAGGCAGATTTCCTTAAGTGGAGTTTGCTTGTAATGAGGCACACCTGTGTACTTCATTTCCCATGGGGTGGAATTTTTATGGCAATCATTTGAAAAGGAGTAGTTTTGTGCTTGTGAATTACAGAAACTCAGCTACTGAAGATCTGATCATTAGCCACCTCTCTCTCATCCCCACCCCTCTCCCTCTGCCAGCTGCTTCCAGGAACATCACGAATTAATTCACAACCCTGGTGATCAGAAGAGATATGCCTGAACTTGGAAGGGTTGCATGTGTGTGGACTGCAAAGAGTTAGGTGGCCTTGATTCTTTGATCCATTTTGTACCTGCCGTAGGCAGAATAATGCCGCTCCCCCCCGCCCCGCAAGATGTTCACATTCTAATCCCCGGAATCTGTGTATATGTTACTTTACATGATGAAAGGAAATTTGCAGATATGATTACATTAAGAACCTTGAGATGGGGAAATTATTCTGGATTATCTGGGTGGGCCCAATGTAATCACAAAAAACAACAACAACAACAAAAACCCATTGTCGTTGAGTCAATTCTGACTCATAGAGACCCTATAGGACAGAGTAGAACTGCCCCTTAGGGTTTCCAAGAAGTGGTTGGTGGATTCAAACTGCGACCTTTTGGTTAGCAGCTGAGCTCTTAACCACTGTGCCACCAGGACTCTAAAATACAAACACAAGGGTCCTGAAATATGGAAGAGGCAGGCAGAAGGGGAGGTCTGAGTGATGGGATGTGGTAAGAACTCTCTACTGTTGCTAGCTTTGAAGATAGAGGAGGAGACTCTCAGTCAAGGAATGTGGGTGGCATCTAGAAGCTGGAAAGGGCAAGGAGACAGATTCTCTGGAAAGGAACAGAGCTCTGCTGACACCTTGATGGTGATGACACCCCGTGAGACCCATTTTGGACATCTGAAAACATTGTTTTGAGCCACCAAGTTTCTGGCAATTTATTACAGCAGCAGTAGGTAGGAACCTAATATAGTACCCAAGGTTGTCAATAGACTTTGTGGCAGGGCAGTTGAAGAAGCAAAAAAGGTATCCCCTCCCTTAAGAAAGTATTGAAGTGGCAGAAAATAAGAATAAAACACAGGTTTTCTACAACTTTTTTTTTGCGGGGAGGGGAGGATTACAAACTTCAGTCTTTTCCCCAATTTAGTTTCAGCCTAAGTTTGTTGCTTTAGCGGGAGATAAAAAACAGAAACAAGCAAACAAAAAACAAACTTTCAACCACAGAGTTCCTGGCATCCACAACAATTTACAACAGAAATAGCCTGAAACAGGCAGATACATGGTGAAAAGCAACTATCAAAAGTACAGCAACAGCAACAGCTGTACAAAGTGCCTGGAGATGTGAAGCAATGACAATGCTGTACTGATGAGTGGTTTTATCAGCATAAACAAACAAACAAATAAAAACAACCAAACCTGTTGCTGTCAAGTCAGTTCCAACTCGTAGTGACCCTATAGGACAGAGTAGAACTGCCCCATAAGGTTTCCAAGGAGCACCTGGTGGATTCAACCAAGGGTTCTTAACCATTACACCACCAGGGTTTCCCTTTATCAACATGCTCAAGCCCAAGCCCATTGCCGTCGAGTTGATTCCGATTCATAGCAACCCTATAGGACACAGTAGAACTGCCCCATAGATTTTCCAAGGAGTATCTGGTGGATTTGAATTCCGAACTTTTGGCTGGCAGCTGTAGCTCTTAACTATTACACACTAGGGTTACCTATATCAGCATAACATGCGCCATTCCAGTCATCTTAATAGCAGTCAACGAAATAGGTGGTGTGATGGCCCTGTTCCTGCATCCGGCACTGGAATGCTCACAGTGGTAACATAGAGCCTGTGCTACGTCTTCCATGTTGCTTGTGACTTGTTGATAGTTCTCACTCAGCACATCCATTTGTTCAGTCCCGTGTTGATCCAATCATCTTCTCATTTCCTGTTGTTCTTCTGTATCTTTACCATTCTCAGAATGCCTTCAGCATTTATTTTGGTCTTAGAGCCCTGGCGATGCAATGGCTAAGCCCTCGGCTGCTACCTCAAAGGTTCGCAGTTCAAATCCACCTAGTGTCTCCGTGGAAGAAAGATCTGCTGATCTACTTCCATAAAGATTACAGCCTAGAAAACCCTATGGGGCAATTCTATTCTGTCACATGAGGTCATTATGAGTTGTAATCAAGTCAACAGCACCCAACGACAGAGCTATTTTGGTAAATCCTAAGGTATTTCATATAGAGTTTCTTTCATAACTTCTCAGCATTCTCATACCTGATTCATCAATTTAAAATCAAATTTTTAAGCTTTGCTTAATAAGTAAATGCTGAGGGAGGTGTGTATTCTTTATTTATTTTATTGTACTTTAGTTTGTTCTGTTTGTTTACAGAACAAACTAGTTTCTCATTAAACAGTTAGTACACGTAATGTTTCATGACATTGGTTAACAACCCCACAACATGTCAACACTCTCCCTTCTCAACCTTGGGTTCCCTATTACCAGTTTTCCTGTCCCCTCCTGCCTTCTAGTCCTTGGAGAGGCGTGTATTCTTATAAATAATCTTTGGGATTGTACTAAGTTCAAAATTATTGACAATTTTACACATATAAAAATTTTATACATATAAAAATTCTAAGCTTAATTTTGTAAAACCTTCAGAAAAGCATATATTGTCATGGTAGTGAGTTGAATGGTGTCCCCATAAAGATATGTCCATGACCTTGTCCCTTGTGAATGTGACCTTATTTGAAAAGAGGGTCTTTACAGATGACATTAAGTTGAAGGTTCTTGAGATGAGATCATCCTGGATTATCTGGGTGGGTCGTAAATCCAGTGACAAGTGTCTTTATGAGAGACAGAAGAGAACGAGATGCAGAGACAGAGAAGAAGACAACGTGAAGATGGAGACAGTTTGGAGTTACCCAGTCACAAGTCAAAGAATTCCTGGAGCCACCAGAAGCTGAAGAGGCCAGGAAGGATTCTCCTCTGAGCCCTTGGAAGGGCTGTGACCCTGCTGACACCTTAATATCAGACTTCTGGTCTCCAGAGCTGTGAGAAAATAAATGTCTGTTGTTTTAAGCTACCCAGATTGTGATGGGTTTTTACAGCAGCCATGGGAGAGTAATGTAGTCATAAAAGAGTCCGTACTTACATGTTACCTGTTAATGTCAACATTTATAAATCAACAACCATAGTTTTTATGAAGTCATTGAATCACTGGATCACAATCATTGACTGGAATGATTACATGGAAACCTTGCCTAGCTGACCCTTTCGAAATTATCCGTAAGCACTTTCGGTATATAAATGTCTAATATTGGTAAAGAAGCCCTGGGTAGGGCAAACAGCATGCTTGGCTGCTACTGAAAAGTTAGAGGTGCCCAGAGGCACCTTGGAAGAAAGGTCTGGTAATCTACTTCTGAGAAATCAGCCATTGAAAACCCTATGGAGAACACTGAGTTTCAGTGTATGGTAATGAAAAATTGTATTGATGAAGGGTATGGTTGCACAGGCCATTATTGTAATTGCTGTCAATAAGTCGTACACCTGTGAAAAGTTGAATTGGCAAAAGTTGTGTAGTAGATGTATTTACAAAAAGAGAGAGGGAGAGCATCTGTTGAGGCTGCTTATGTATAACCATATACCTCATGGGTTTTAATTTCTTGGATCAGAGATTTAGGGACATGGTTTCATCAGATATCCCAGCTAATTGGCCTAATAACATGTTTAGTGCTTCTGTTCTACCTCCTAGTTCCATGCATAGTGCCTGGGTCTTAAAAGCTTGCAAGTGGCCATCTAAGCCACAACAATTTGTCTCTATTCATCTGGAACAACAGAGGAAGAAGGAGAGTCAGGAATAGGAGGAGGAAATGGAATGTGTGGCTAATTGCCTCCACGAACAACTGCCTCCTTTGCCGTGAGGCCAGAAGAATTGGATGGTGCTCTGCTACCATTACTGAAGATTTTTATCAAAAATTCTATAGAATAATCACGATCAAAGAGAGAAATTGCAGGGCAGAAATTCAAATTCCCATGAAATCCAGGCTTTCTGGAGTCATGGAGGCTGGAAGAACTCCAAAAACTATTGCCCTGAGATATCTTTAAATCTTAAACCAAAAATATCCCCTGAAGTCTTCCCCAAACCAAACACTAGTTTAGCTTAGTTAGTAAAGAATATCTGTCTTGAGCATTGTGCTCTTTTAAGAACTGTCTATGTGGGATCAAGTTGACAGCAGTTACTCAAAAGAATAGATAGGAACCTTAGGGGGCAGTGAGTTTAAGTTACTGAGGGAGGAACAATTCGGAAAAGGAAGGTGAGAATGGTTGTACGATTTGACAAATGTAATCAACGTCAGTGAATCGTAGATGTAGAAGTTATTGAACTGGCGTATGTTCTGCCATGTATCCTCCACAGCAACGAAAAGTAAAATAAAATAAATTATAAAAAAGAAAACCTCGTAGAATGCAGTTTTACTCTTACACACGTGGGTTGGCACGAGTTGGAGTCGACTCAACAGCACCTGGTTTCAGTATTGGTGAAGGTCATCGTGTATAAAGGTCATAGTGTATTTCTGTATATGTGCACCCATGTGGGAGCACTGGCGGCACGGTGGTTAAGAGCTCGGCTGCTCACCAAAAGGTCAGCGATTCGAATCCACCAGGCATTCCTTTGAAACCCTATGGGGCAGTTCTACTCTGTCCCATAGGGTTGCTATGAGTCAGAATCAACTCAGTGGCAACTGGTTTGGTTTTGTTTTTTTGGTACCCCTGTGAGGCCATGGAACAGGGGTGAAGTCATTTAGGCAAGGGTGAGGTCTAGGTAAGACCTACATGGCTCTATCCCAGGGGGAGAAGAGAGGAATGAGTGTCCCAGGCCATCCATTCACTTTGCAAGAAAATTTAATTACTGAGACCCTGGAAGCATTTTCTTTTAATTTTATAAACAACTAAGTTCTCAGCAGATACAGGAAGGGAGACCTCAGAGCAGGCAAATGGGAAAAATAATATATAAAGTGCGTTCACAAAATATGACTGTTTTTCTACCCCAGAACTTAACAGAAATCCTTTGACTGTTGTTCTGCAGTCAACAGGACTCATCTAATTGGTGACCATGGTAACAAAATCAGGTCACAGGGAGGTTCATGCTGAGATCAAGCCTATGCAGATCTCCTAGTTCAAACAGAAAAAAAGACAGGAACCTGTTGGTGAGAGGAGCAACGTTGGGCTGAAGATGGGTTCTCCTCCGCAGAGTTTCTAACACTGAGAAAATGATCCTTGAGCCATATACTTGCAGAAGAGGAAGAGGTTTTTCAGATTCACTGGGGGGAGAAAGATAATTCAGAAATGAGACCGGAATGAATGCAGAGATGTTGCTTCATAGATCTGTGTAATTTACTCCCCGGGGTTCGTAGAGTGTCTGACTTATATTTTAGACATAATTAAGTAATCAGCAGTGTACATTGTAAAATGAACGTTTAGGCTGCTCGAGGTGAAATTTTCGCAGCCATAGCAGCTGCGGGTGCTAGCGACCACCCCTCCCCACAGCCAGATCCTCTCCCGTACATACAGGCAGTTATTTAAAATCTGTGAACGGACGGATTGCCAGTCACCACTTTTCAGCAGATCTAAAGAGCAAGCACATGGTGACCCCCGGATACTGGCGTTGCTGCGCTTCTTGATGGTGGTGGTTCTCTGTTCTGGTGCAGTTGCCGGGGTGAGAATAATAAAGTGAATGACAGTTTTAATAGTACCTTTTTTTTTTTTTTATATTTAGGTACAATCTTGGTTGACTCCCCCAAAAAGGACCTGTGAACAAAGAAACTTTCTCTGTGATACAGATGAGAAAACTGAGACTGTAAGAAGTCACAGTGCTGTTCAAGGTTGTACATCTGCTTTTTAATACGAACGTGTGTGAAAGAATCAATCCAAAGGTAGGCACTGGGTAATGAGGGTTATTATCATTGTTGCAGTTGTTACCATTCTGCCTCTAAATAAGTCTTATGCTATTCTCCCAGTCCCTTCGGCTCTTGCACTGCAATCTTGTCTTTCTCACTCTTAATGGCGCTCCCTCAGGAGGCCCTTGAAAGGACCTATGGAAAATAAAAAAAAAAAGGGGGCTGTAAATCTTTAGGGAAACAGACTGCCACATCTTTCTCCTGAGGGATGACTGGTGGGTTAGAACCACCAACCTTTCTGTTAGCAGGCAAATGCTTTAAGGGCTCCTTTTCTCTTTCCTTTCCCTTCTTCCTTTTCTTATTTCCTTTTCCCATCTTTGTCCCTTCCTTTTTTTTATAACTTGACCCATATTCACTTTTTTCCTCCACCAAATCCAAGAAAAGATAAGGCAAGAGAGAGAGGACAGGTGGGTGGTAAGCAATGATTTAATTTAGAAAGGTGGTCAGCTTGCTCAAAGGAAGCAGAGACACAGGTTTAATTTTGGCCATGGACTTATGGGGGGGGAGATTTTCAAGGAGGTCAGTGGACACTCTGTCTCTTAAAATAAATTCACGTTTTTTTAATTACCAAAGAAATAGTTGCTGGTTATAAAAAAAAAAATTCAAACAATACAGGTACATATCAAGAAAAAATGAAAGTCCTACCTCTTCATTCCTGCTCCCAAGAGGTAACCACTGTAAGCCGTTGATGTGTATAGTCCTAGATTTGTTTCTGTGCTTAATGAATTGTGTATGGCATACACAATATAGAGTATGCATATGTATTTAAAAAGTAAATTATATCCACTCTATGCATTCAGTCTGCAGTGTACTTTTTTCACATAATAATACAGCTTTCCATTTAATACATGTAAATCTATCCCATCATCTTTTAACACTGAATAATATTCCATTCCCATAGACGTACCAGGATCTAATCAGCCAAGCCCAAGCACGTTCCAGATTTCCTGTTCCAATGAACATCTTACGTACATATTTTGCAGACCTGTGCAAGTGTTTGTAAAAAGAATCTTTAGATCTAGCATTGCTAGGTCAAAAAATTGTTCCTGTTGGGTCCTGGTGAGTTGATTGTGACTCATAACAACTCCACGTGACAGAGTAGAACTGCCCCATAGGGTTTTCTTGACTGTAGTCTTTACAGAAGCAGATAGCCAGGTCTTTCTCTCCCAGAGCTGCTGGGTGGGTTCAAACCTCCAAACTTTTGGTTAGCAGCTGAGCTCTTAACCATTATGCCATCAGGACAAACAGCACACACATTACATGTATTTTTTTTTTTTTTTTTAAGAGGTATTCTTCGTTTGGCTCCTGCAAACCTTCCGGTTCCAGTCTGTACCCTATTCTCCTTGCCCTCAGTAATTACTTTCCTCTGGCCTGCCTTACCAAAAATACCAAACCCATTGCCATCAAGTTGATTCCGGCTCATCGTGACCCTCTAGGACACAGTAGAACTGCCCCACAGGATGTTCTATTTTTTTTTTTTAAATCTTTTATAGGGTCACTCTGAGTCCAAACTGACTCGATGGCAACAGATTTGGGTGTTTTTATTTGGTTATAATCTTTACAGAAGCATACCACCACATCTTTCTTCCGTGGAGCTGCTGGTAGGTTTGAACCACTGACCTTTAGGTTAGCAGTCGAGTGCTTAAACATTGCACCACCAGGGCTCCTTGGTCTGCCTTAGACTATGAGTTTGTTGCGTTCCGTCCACCATGGAGACTGCACCCTCCATTCTCCAATGGAGCGCTCTTCTTTGCCTGCTTCTTCAATAGCAGCTCAGTTGTCACTTCCTTGGAGAGGGCTGCTCTGATCTCTCCAACCCCGTCAAGCCCCCGTTACATTCTCCCCAGGCACTGTGCACTCTCCAACCCCATCAAGCCCCCCTTACATTCTCCCCAGGCTGTGTGCACTCTCCAACCCCGTCAAGGCCCCGTTACATTCTCCCCAGGCCGTGTGCACTCTCCAACCCCGTCAAGCCCCCGTTACATTCTCCCCAGGCACTGTGCACTCTCCAACCCCATCAAGCCCCCCTTACATTCTCCCCAGGCCGTGTGCACTCTCCAACCCCGTCAAGGCCCCGTTACATTCTCCCCAGGCCGTGTGCACTCTCCAACCCCATCAAGCCCCCATTACATTCTCCCCAGGCCGTGTGCACTCTCCAACCCCGTCAAGGCCCCATTACATTCTCCCCAGGCCGTGTGCACTCTCCAACCCCGTGAAGCCCCCGTTACATTCTCCCCAGGCTGTGTGCACTCTCCAACCCCGTCAAGGCCCCGTTACATTCTCCCCAGGCCGTGTGCACTCTCCTTTCATTGCACTAAAACAAACAAAACTAGTAGCTGTGGAGCTGATTCTGACTCAAGGTGACCCCATGTGTCAGAGTAGAGCTGCCCCACAGGGGTCTCAAGGCTGTGACATTTTGGAAGCAGATCACCAGGGTGAGTTTGCCCCACTGGCCTTTCGGTTAGTAGCCGAGCCTGTAACTGTTTGCGCCACCCAGGGCCTCCTCATTGGGCTACCACGGTGGTAATTTCACAGGCACTTCTGTTATTCACTGATTCACGCCTGTCTCTCCTAGAGGCCCATGCGGTATTGCTGTGTGCCATCGAGGCGACTAGAGGGCCATGCGGTATTGCTGTGTGCCATCGAGGCGACTAGAGGCCCATGCGGTATTGCTGTGTGCCATCGAGGCGACTAGAGGGCCATGCGGTATTGCTGTGTGCCATCGAGGCGACTAGAGGGCCATGCGGTATTGCTGTGTGCCATCGAGGCGACTAGAGGGCCATGCGGTATTGCTGTGTGCCATCGAGGCGACTAGAGGGCCATGTGGTATTGCTGTGTGCCATCGACGCGGCCCCGACTCAGAGCTGCTCATCACGAGTGTAGATGACTGAATAGAACTGCTCCGTAGGGTTTTCTAGGCTGTAATCTGGACGGCAGCAGACCAGCAGGTCTTTCTCCTGTAGAGCCACTGGGTGGGTTTGAACTGCTGATCTTTCGGTTAGCAGCCGAGCACTTAACCATTGTGCCACCAGGGGACCATAAGGTCCAGGAAGGTGCACACTGTGCCTGATATTGCTTCTGACGTGTTCCCAGTGCCTAGCACAGCGTCTGGTCCAGAGTTGAAATGCCATCTGTATACAACTTGAATGAATTAATCAACACTTTGCTTTAATTACATTCTTACCAACATTTTGGTAAGAATGTATTTTCTAGGGGATTTCTGAAAGGCCAATGGATACTCAGCACCCCAAGTTTTTCCATCATCACGCTAGTGAAGTAGAGCAACTGTGGTTTCCTTGCTGTTTGTGGTTGTCGGTCAGGCAGGTAGATGTTCTGAGCCCTGGCACAAAGCCCATCTGTACCTGGGGAAGCAGGCTCAGGTAAGGCACAAAAGTCAGGTTGAAAGGCTTGAAGACAGCATGACACCAACCTCCTCATCATACAAACGATGCCACTGAGGCGAGGGAAGATGAAAGCACCACAGGTAGTGGTGGGAGCAGAACGAGGACTCAGGGGTCTCAATTCTGAGCTGCTGCTCTTTCTGCCCTTTTCCTCAGACATCAGCATCAAAAGTCTCAGGGCAGGCATGATTTGCAGAACGGGAATGTTCTGGAATGCTGCTCAGTTCCTGTGGAGCACTGTCCACCCTCTGCAATGGAGTGTGAGCTCCCTTGGTGCTGTGCTGCCTACTCGGAGCATTTCACACCCGTCCACTGGTTGTGGGCTCACCGTGTGTCTGTCAGTGTGTCGCATGCTGTGCTATCTACTCGGAGCATTTCACACCCACCCACTGGTTGTGGGCTCACCGTGTGTCTGTCAGTGTGTCGCACCGTGGTAGCTGGATGTTGCTGTGATGCTGGAAGCTCTGCCGCTGGCATTTCCAATACCAGCAGTGTTACCCATGGGCCACAGGTTTCAGCGGAGAGTCCAGACTAAGGCAGACTAGGAAGAAAGGCCTGGGGATCTACTTCTGAAATTAGCCAATGAAAACCCTATGGATCACAGAATATTGTCCAAGACTTGACTTTCTTACTTTGGACATGTCACCGGCAGAGGCTGATCTTGCTTAGAAGGACGTCATATTTGGTAAAGCGGAGGGCCAGCAAAGATGAGGGAGGTCCTCACTGAGATGGGCTGACACAGTAGCCACAATAATGGCCTCAAACCTACCAAAAATGGTGAAGATTGTACAGGACCACCAGGCACTGTTTCGTTCTGTTGTACGTGGGTTTCCATGAGTCAGAGCCAACTTGATGGCAGCTAACAACAACAACAACAACAACAGCAGCAGCAGCAACAACAGAAGAGCAACAACTACAACACAACAATAGCAACAACAACAGCAACAGCTCAACAACAGCAACAACACAACAGCAATAACGCAACAACGGCAGCAACAACACAACAATGGCAACAATGGCAACAACAGCATCAACTAACAACACAAGAGCAACAACAGCAACAACACAATAGCAGCAACAACCTCAATGACAACAACAACACAACAGCAACAATGGCGTGACACTTGTGTGCCTGAAGCGTGGGTTCTAGTTCCATTGTGGCCACAAGTCCCACAGGGTAACGGAAAGACAAGGTTTCGGAAGCAGCGCTCTCACGTACGGGCTCTGGGCACCTGGACAAGGCATATCCCTCCCATAGTCTTGGTTTTCCCTTCGGTGGTGAGGGTAAGCACATCCGCTCTGTGCACCCCAGGCTATTGAACGGAACAGATGAGCATGACTCAAAGGGATTTAAACACTGCAAACTGTAAAGTGTCAGCAGGAGCAGTACCCAGCCCCTCTGAGAAGTAGTTGTCTCTGCTCTGTGCAGTGGTCGTCCCTGAGAAACAGTTATCTCTGCTCTGCAGTGGCTGTCTCTGAGAAGTGTTATCTCTGCTCTGTGCAGTGGTTGTCTTTGAGAAGCAGTTATCTCTGCTTTGTGTAGTGGTCGTCTCTGAGTAGTGTTATCTCTGATCTGTGCAGTTGTCTCTGAGAAGTGTTATCTCTGCTTTGTGTAGTGGTAGTTTCTGAGAAGTGTTATCTCTGCTCTGTGCAGTGGTCGTCTCTAAAGAAGTAGTTATCTCTGCTCTGTGCAGTGGTCGTCTCTGAGAAATAGTTATCTCTGCTCTGTGCAGTGGTCGTCTCTGAGAAGTGTTATCTCTGATCTGTGCAGTGGTCGTCTCTGAAGAAGTAGTTGTCTCTGCTCTGTGCAGTGGTCGTCTCTGAGAAGTGTTATCTCTGATCTGTGCAGTTGTCTCTGAGAAGTGTTATCTCTGCTTTGTGTAGTGGTAGTTTCTGAGAAGTGTTATCTCTGCTCTGTGCAGTGGTCGTCTCTAAAGAAGTAGTTATCTCTGCTCTGTGCAGTGGTCGTCTCTGAGAAATAGTTATCTCTGCTCTGTGCAGTGGTCGTCTCTGAGAAGTGTTATCTCTGATCTGTGCAGTGGTCGTCTCTGAAGAAGTAGTTGTCTCTGCTCTGTGCAGTGGTCATCTCTGAGAAGTGTTATCTCTGCTTTGTGCAGTGGTCATCTCTGAGAAGTGTTATCTCTGTTCTGTGCAGTGGTCGTCTCTGAGAAGTGGTATCTCTGCTCTGTGCAGTGGTCGTCCCTGAGAAGTAGTTATCTCTGCTCTGTGCAATGGTCGTCTCTGATAAGCAGTTATCTCTGCTCTGCAGTGGTCGTCCCTGAGAAACAGTTGTCTCTGCTCTATGCAGTGGCCGTCTCTGAGAAGTGTTATCTCTGCTCTGTGCAGTGGCCGTCTCTGAGAAGTGTTATCTCTGATCTCTGCAGTGATCGTCTCTAATAAAGTAGTTGTCTCTGCTTTGTGCAGTGGTCATCTCTGAGAAGTGTTATCTCTGCTTTGTGCAGTGGTCATCTCTGAGAAGTGTTATCTCTGCTTTGTGCAGTGGTCATCTCTGAGAAGTGTTATCTCTGTTCTGTGCAGTGGTCTTCTCTGAGAAGTAGTATCTCTGCTCTGTGCAATGGTCATCTCTGAGAAGTGTTATCTCTGCTCTGTAGAGTGTTCGCCCCTGAGAAACAGTGATCTCTGCTCTGTGCAGTGGTTGTCTCTGAGTAGTAGTTATCTCTGCTCTGTGCAGTGGTCATCTCTGAGTAGTGTTATCTCTGATCTGTGCAGTGGTTGTCTCTGAGAAGCGTTATCTCTGCTCTGTGTATTTGTTGTCTCTGAGAAGTGTTATCTCTGCTTTGTGTAGTGGTAGTCTCTGAGAAGGGTTATCTCTGCTCTGTGCAGTGTTCATCTCTGAGAAGTGTTATCTCTGCTCTGTGCAATGGTTGTCTCTGAGAAGTGTTATCGCTGCTCTGCAGAGTGTTCATTTCTGAGAAACAGTGATCTCTGCTCTGTGCAGTGGTCATCTCCGAGAAGTAGTTATCTCTGCTTTGTGCAGTGGTCATCTCTGGGCAAAGCAAATTAAAGAGACGTAGTTCCAGACCTCTGAAAGGTGTACGAAGGCAGAGTTCCAGAATATTCTCAAAATTGGGGACCTGGTGTTACTCCTCTTTACAGAAATTCTCCCCCTTCCCCTTCCCCAGGGATTAGCACAGGTATCTCTTTTTAAAGAACAGGTTGAAGTGAGCAATGGATGTAAATAAATTAAACCATCCAATGGGTCAGCAAGGTCCTAGAAAACTTTAGGATATCATATAATTGTGGAAGGACTGATAATGAAAATTAAAGAAACACTTTTAATTCTAGAGGAGGCACAAACAGTTAAATGCCCAAATAGTAACTGAAAGGTTAGTGGTTTGAACTCACCCAGAGGCGCCTTGGGTAAAAGGTCTGGCAATCTGCTCCTGAAAGGTCATAGCCCCGAAAACACTATGGAGCAGTTCCACTCTGCAGCACATGGGGCCACCAGGAGTTGGAATCAACTCTACGGCAACTGGTTTGGTTTGGTTTTAAAGAAATGCAATTTTTATTACTTTTAAGAACACAGTGATTGGCTAACAAAGCATTTCCCAGTGGAATTTGGCTTACAAATAGTACCTTGCTTCAGTTTGATCCATTTCTCTCACATTCATCAGATCACTCTCAAGTCATCCTGTGAGGTGGATTATAGCCCCATTTGAGAGGTGAGAAAATGGAGGCTCAGTGAGTGGAGGTGATTTAGGTTCACACAGTTGGTGGGAGGGAAACCCCAGTGGCATAGTGGTTAACTGCTACAGCTGCTAATCAAAGGGTCGGCAGTTCGAATCTGCCAGGCGCTCCTTGGAAACTCTATGGGGCAGTTCTACTCTGTCCTACAGGGTCGCCATGAGTCGGAATCGACTCGACGGCACCAGGTTGGGTTGGTTTGGTTTTGGTAGTTGGTGGGGGAACCAGGACCGGAGGCTGGTTTATGGATGGCTGCATCAGGACTGTTTCTAACGTATCAAATTTCCTTCTTTCTAATAGGTTTCATTCTGTGAGTATGCACACTGTCAGCTTCCTTGTCCCAGCCTCCCGCCTTCACGGTTGCCTGGCAAAATCCCAGCCCTGTTTAAATTCAACTCTCTACCCGCCCCCCCCCACCTCCCAAGGTTCACCCAGGCAGCTGAGCCTAGCTGGAGGGAAACACCCACATGCCACCCAGCCTTCCTTTAGGTTCCTGATGGAGCAGCTCCCCAGAGCTCCCCAACACTCCCACTACGCTCACCTCGTCGTTCAGCCTCTGTTCTCCTGGCTCTTGTGGACTTGTTCTAATCTTCTTCAGTATCAACTTGAACTTGCATATGAGTAATTGATGGTCTGATGTGCGGTTGGCCCCTGGCTTTCTTCTGACTGATAATTTTGAGCTTTTCCATCATCTCTTTCCACAGATGTAGTCTGTTTCATTCCTGTGTGTTCCATCTGGAGAGGTCCATATGTATAGTCGCCATTTATGTTATTGAAAAAAGGTATTTGCAATAAAGAAGTTGTTGGTCTTGCAAAATTCAATCATGAGATCTCTGACATCGTTTCTGTCACCAAGGCCGTATTTTCCAACTACCGATCCTTCTTCTTTGTTTCCAATTTTCACATTCCAATCACCAGTAAGTATCAGTGCATCTTGATTGCATGTTTGATAAATTTCTAACTGCAGAAGCTGATAAAAATTTTTCAGTTTCTTCATCTCTGGCCTTAGTGGTTGGTGCATAAATTTGAATAATAGTCGTATTAACTGGTCTTCCTTGTAGGCGTATGGATATTGTCCTATCACTGACAGGCTTGTACTTCAGGATAGATCTTGAACTGTTCTTTTTGATGATGTATGCAACACCATTCCTCTTCAAGTTGTCATTCTGGTATAGTTGACCATATGATTGTCTGATTTGGAATGGCCAATACCAGTCCATTTTAGCTCACTAATGCCTAGGATATCGATGTTTATGCCTTCTATTTCATTTTTGATGATTTCCAATTTTCTTAGATTCATACTTCATACATTCCAGGTTCCGATTAGTAATATAAAAAAATTTTTTTTTGATTATTAATAGATGTTTGCAACTGTTTCTTCTCATTTTGAGTCATGCCACATCAGCAAATGAAGGTCCTGAAAGCTTTACTCCATCCGTGTCATTAAGGTCGACTCTACTTTGAGGAGGCAGCTCTTCCCCAGTCGTCTTTTGAGTGCCTTCCAATCTGGGGGGCTCATCTTTTGGCACTATATCAGACAATGTTCCGCTGCTATTCGTAAGGTTTTCACTGGCTAATTCTTTTCAGAAGTAGACTGCCGGGTCCTTCTTCCTAGTCTGTCTTAGTCTGAAAGCTCAGCTGAAACCTGTCAGCCGTTGGTGACCCTGGTTGTATTTGAATACAGGTGGCATAGCTTCCAGCATCACATAAGCCCCCACAGTACTACAAACTGACGGATACACGGGGGAAAAAGGCTAAGTAACTAAAAAAGAGGGCACACAGATGGTAGCCTAGGAAAGAACTAGTGAGTGGTAATTGTGAGAACCTCAAAGTGAGGGTTGTTAGCTCTACCTTCCCAAGGTAATTGATTCTCCTTGCCAAGCGCAGCTCAGGCTACTTTACAGTAATAAAACCAAACCAAACCCATTGCCACTGAGTTGATTCCGACTCATAGTGACCCTATAGGACAGAGTAGAACTGCCTCATAGAGTTTCCAAGGAGCGCCTGGTGGATTCGAACTGCTGACCCCTTGGTTAGCAGCCATAGCACTTAACCACTACGCCACCAGTAGTAGCCATACTAAAATTCATGGCAACCCCATGTGTGTCAGAGTAGAACTGTGCTCTACAGGGTTTCAATGGCTGATTTTTTTTCAGAAGTAGATTGTTAGGCCTTTTTTCTCCCCTTGGATTCCTGGTGATGGAGTGGATAAGAGCTTGGTTGCTAGCCAAAAGGTCTGTAGTTTGAATCCATCAACTGCTCCTTGGGAGCCCTATGTCTTATAGGGTCACTATTAGTCGGAATCAATTTGACAGCAATGGGTGTGGTTTGGTTTAGTGACCCCTTATCAAGAATGTGCTAGGCGTTGCATGCTTCATACAGTGTCTCTTTTATCTTCTTGGGATGGCCCTACGGATAGTTGGTATCAGCCCCATTTTATGGCTGATACCATAAAATGACTGGGGCTTAGGGTTGTAAGGCTCACAGTAAGTGGCAGAGGTGGGGTTTGTACTCTGGTCCTTGAGACTCCTAAGCCATGCTTTTACCCACTGGACCCACAGATCTCAGCGAGTTAAGTATGGGACTCTGGGGGCCTTAGGACAAGCCCAGGAGAAAGTCTCCAGTGTTGTTTCTGCAGCCACGGTCCTTCTCTCAAAGGGAGGTTACTGGATCTACTATCAGAGAACCACTTGGCTGGGGCTGGACCTGGCTGTTCCTTTGGGGGAAGTGGGAAGCATGGCTGGTGAGTGTGACCCTGTCAGACAGGAGTAAGGGCGCTGGAGCTGGCAGGCCGGGGGCAGCATGGGGACACTGCTCCCTGGGCCGTGGTGAGGCGCAGAGAGGGAAGCGGGCAGTTCTATTTTTTCCCAGGTCTGGCAGGGCGCCTGAGCTTTGCTGGCACTCACGTGGCTTGCGAGTTCCAGATCACGGTGGAGCTATGTTGGGTGTCTCCGACTGCCATCAGCCCTATGGGTAGAGAAGCTGGTTCTCCTGTCTCTCCTCAGTCTTACTCTGATAGAATAAGGACTATCCTGCAGCCTTTTCTTGCCTCCTGGGACTTCCTGTTTCTGTCTTAGGCTCTTTGGGACTCACCACCAACCCTCTGTGGATCAGCTTCTGGTCTTGACTTTGGACCAGCCTCAGGGACTGGACACAGGTAGCTTTCTCTGCCTGGAGCACTTGTCTCGTTGCCCAACCCCACTCACGCCCCCTCCTCTCTTCTTCCCATGGCTAACACCTAAGCAGCTGGCAGCTCTCAGTTCTCCCCCCAGTAAAACGTTTTTGGAGTCTCCTGATTAGCTATTGGTAAAAGAGAAATTAAAGAACTTCAGCTGCTAACTGAAAGGTTGGCAGTTTGAACCCACCCAGTGACTCCGCAAGAAAAAGCAATCTGCTCCAGTAAAGATACGCAGCCAAGAAAGCCTTATGGGGCAGTTCTACTCTGTCACATGGGGTCCCTGTGAGTTGAAAATCAACTTGATGGTACCTAACAACAACTGACTAGCTGAGGTTCCCAGGTTTTCACTCTCAAAATACCACGAGCTACTTCTGTGTGGCACTTACCGTCATGTGAAATTACACTTTCTGTGCTTATATTTGATTCATCTCTGCCTCCCCTACTAGGCCCTGAAACTCATCAAAATAATAATGATCATTGTAATGATACTACTGCTGACGACAATAAAATATAATAACACGCTCACTGAGCCTGCATTCCAGGCACGATGCTAAGTTTTCGCAGATCACCTTGTTTAATTCTGTCAACAACCCTGTGAGTTGTGTGTTGCTTTTGTTCCCATTTCACAGATGGGGAACCTGGGCGTAAGCAGCTTGCTTGGGTTCGGCCAGCTGCTCGGATGGAGTTGCTGAGCCCTGAATGCAGGCATGCTGACTGACTGTAGGGCTTGCTTTAGTCACCATGGGGGCCGGGACCACGTGTGTCTCAGCGCCCTGTTGGTCCTGGCATAAGGCTCACGGTGGGAATATAGGAGATGTTTTGTAAACTGAACTGATTGCTTGGTTTCTGGTGCGTCAGCTCTTCTCTGAGTTTCCTGTGGACACAAAAGCTAGATTTTGTTTAGGGTCAAGAGGTCCCGTTCCCTCTGTGACGATGCCCTTTTTTTCCTTGGAGCTTTAGGGGCTGATACTCCACTGAAGTCCTGAGCATCCAAGACAACCCCTGCGAGAATTTTCCTCCACCTTCTTTTTTTTCGAGAGTCATTTTCTTCTCCTGTACCACCCCGAATATCCTCTTGATGCTACTCCCCTGCCCTAGGGTGGCATCACTGTGCTTGCGTATTTTATTTTCAGTGTTTTGCTACCT
Organism: Loxodonta africana; assembly: GCF_030014295.1. Lineage (NCBI taxonomy): Eukaryota > Metazoa > Chordata > Mammalia > Proboscidea > Elephantidae > Loxodonta > Loxodonta africana. The sequence goes on along the minus strand of NC_087366.1, from coordinate 63,636,892 downwards.
TTTCTCTCCTTCTTCACCTACCTCCTCGAGAACTGCGGGCGGACTCCTGGAGAAACCTTTTGGGCAGCTCTGGCAGATCAGGGTTGTCTTGCACGTTTTCGGCTCCTGACTCAAGATCCTGTTCCTACAAGTGCCTTTCCAGCTTCCAAGTCTACCCCCAAGTACATGGATCAGCCTTCAAACCCAACGGGCCCATTAAAGCAGCTCCACAGAGCCAGTGGGGCAGAGTAGCCACCCATGTGGCCACCTCATGGCATCTCTTGCTCTGTCACATGGGGTCCCTGTGACAAACAAGGCAAACAAGGGTCTCAGGGTTGGTAAGGGCTTCTTCCTAGAGCCCCTCGCTGGGGTGCGTAATGGTCCTTCCCTCAAGGGCTTTATGGCCAGAAGCAGACTTTGATGATGAGGTTGAGACATGAGCACTGGCCAGTTGGGAAGGAGAGAGAAATTAAAGCCACATTTTCCCAGAGCTGTTTGCTTACATCCCGTTTGGAGCTTCAGTCCTGCCTGATCTACTGAAGGGCTATTTGGGCTCCCCTGAGCTACAGCTGCTAACCAAATGGTCGGCAGTTCGAGTCCACCAGGCACTCCTTGGAAACCCGATGGGGCGGTTCTACTCTGTCCTATAGGGTTGCTATGAGTCGGAATCAACTCGACAGCAATGGGTTTGGTGCTTCTGGTCTGCCTCCTACACTGTGGGCCGGAAGGGCAGGGCTCACGCCTTGTCTCACCTCACTCCACCCAGCACCACCTTGGGCACATTGTGGGCACCACAGAACACGAACACGAACACGGCAAGGACTTGTAGGTCGGTCTTGTGTATTTAGACAGGGCATTTGTTGTTGTTGCTGGCTGCTGTCTAGTCAGTCCTATTCCTGGCAACCTCAAGCACAATGCAACAAAACATTGTCCAGTCATGTGCCATCCCCAGGACTGACTGCGAATTGGACGGTGTTCTGTGGTGATTCACAGGGTTTTCATTGGCTGAATTCCAGAAGCAGACCACCAGGCCCTTCTTCCTAGTCCCTTTTAGTCTGAGAATTTGCCAGTAAGTTTTCTTTCATATTTATTTTTCTAAGGCAGTTTTGTGGAGGAGTGAAGGTGAAATTGTGGGAAGACACTGACGAGCTGAGGTGACGATAGAGCTCAGGGCACAACCATTAGTTGGACGAGACATTGCCATGGGAGTGCAGAGACTGCAGGGGATTTCAGAAAGGGTTTCCTTCTCTCGTGTTCCATCTCGTTCTCTTCCTTCCTCCCTCCCTCTGTCCTTACCTTCGGATCTCTTCTGCTACTTGGTCCCAATGACCTATCCCTAGACTGACACCTGTAATGTCATTGGCTCCTGAATCACCTTTCCTGTTTGGAATGGAGACTGACAGAAGAAAGGGGAAAACAGAAAAGGAAAGGAGACTCTAGTTTGTTGAGCAACTACTACATGTCAGGCGCCATACCTGGCACTTGTGCTGTCTTATTCCATTCTTGCGACAGTCTGGTAGGTTTGGTTACCCCCGTTTTAGTGATGAGGAACCTGGGGCTCTGGTAAGGGTGGTAAGTTGCCCAAGATCCTTGGGCCAGTAAGTGGAACTGAGCTACAAGACCAGGTCTGTCTGACTATGGAGCTCGGCTCAGGTCTAGCTAGAAAACTGCAATTCCCCAGGACAGGTAGACAAGCAAGGAAGTGGAAGCCTCTAGGTAGCCTTTTAGGCTGTTGGTGGAAAGAACTTGCTTAAAGTCAGCTTAAACTCTTTGCTTCTCTCCTCCGGCTTGGAGGTGAGGTGTGTGTCTGTCTCTGGCTTGGAGGTGAGGTGTGTGTCTGTCTCTGGCTTGGAAGTGAGGTGTGTGTTGAGTTGCACCTGTGCTGGTGCCTTTTCCTGAGTGTTAGAAAGAGCCACAGAGCAATTCCAGGCTGGACACAGGTATGGCCTTGGGTCTGACTAACCAAGTCTCCCTAGGTTCTGTCAGCCCCCACCAGAGAACCCAAAAGAGGCAGTTACACTCGAGAACTTACTCTCTCCCCACCCTTGTCCTCACTGAAGTACTCTTTTTTGGCATTGGGGAGTCAACAGGTGTGAACAAGTATACAGAGACCTGGCATGCCAGGGCTGGCACTGCTTATGGCCTTCACTCACAAGAGATGGCAATTGCCACCTTCTGCAGGCTGCCCATCAAAACACATTGTTGCCTGGCATCTACGTGGGTTCCAACCAACTTGTGAGTGGGCACCGTGCCATCCCAGCAGATGGGCAGAAGGGGTGGGAGCAGCCAAAGCAGCCCCATCCCGGAGGTGCATAAAGTGGAGGTGCTGAGGGTTGATTTCCAATGGAGGATGTGTGAGGATGACCCTGTCTGTCTTCAATTTATAGAACAGGAGTTAAAGGGGTGTAGCCTATCATTTAGCCTGTGCCCAGCTGGCTGAGCTTTGGTTTTGGGGGAAAAAAATGACTTAAAACCTATTAGAATACTGTGGCTTTCTTTGATTTTAATGGCCTTAAAAGAAAGTTGGGGAATCGGGGAACAACACTGAAGTTAGTGGGGGTAAAGAAGGACAAGAGAGGATTCTAAAGAGATTTTCGCCTATTATGACCCAACCACCAACCCCTTCACCACAGCCCAGCTATCTCAATGGTAAGCTTATAAAATCCCCACTACCACCCAGCCATTTGGGTTAGGGTCAGAGCTGGAGGGTCCTTTCCTTCAGTGGCAGGTGGCATAGTCAAGGAGTTGCCCAGGAGGTGGGAGCAGACTCTCTGCAGATCTTCAGAGGGAGATACGGTGCTACCACTTGGCCAAGGAATTTGGTCATGGATTTTAGGACTCAAGGGAGTGAATGTCAGCATGTTCAAACTTGTCAAAGGCTTGGCTTGCAGAATCTGTGGGGAAGGCCTTCAAGGGCAAGCTAAGCAAAGCCTCCAAGGCAGGGAGTATGTCCCAGGGACAGTGGACGATAGGCCGTTTTGGGATAGCAGAGGCAAGTGGAAGGGAGTGACAAAGTGCAGCCTCAAGGTGAGTTGAGCTGTGTGTTATGGAGGACCTGAATATCAGGCCGGAAGCTTGGGCTTCCCTTCACAGGCAGCAGAAACCAGCTGAGGCTTTTGAGAAGCGGAGTGCTTGGGTCAGAGCTTTCTCTAAGAAATCAAGGACAGGTGGAAACATGCAGGAAAAGCCAGAGCCAGGAGGGCAGAGCTAGCGGCCGCCATGATGGTTGATGCCCAAACCAAGGGTGGTGGCAATGGGAATGGAAAGAAAAGGAGGATGGGAAAACCTTTGCTAGGACATGTTGATGATGGGATGAACACTCAGAGGGAGAAGGAGGAATGGAAGAAGGCTTCTGAGGAACTGAGAGAATAGTGGGGCCATTAAAGGGAAAACGGAAGCCAGGAGGAGGCACTGGCTTGATAGCCAAAAACTGAACCCATCGCTGTGAAGTCAGTTCTGACTTACGGCGGCCCCAAGTGGGCGAGGAGAACTGCTGCGTAAGGTTTTCAAGCCTACACCTTTGGGAAGCAGGTGCCCAGCTCTTTCTTCTGAGATGCCCCTGGGTGGGTTTGAAGCACCAATCTTTTGCTTAGAGGTGAACTGTGCAACCTTTGGCATCATCTAGGGAATGGCTTGACAGAAAGGTCTTTCATCTGGGTCATTTTAATCCATATGGTACATATTGTTTTGTACTATTCTGTACATATTTCCCTTCCATCAGGAACACAGATAACTAAGAATTGACATTCTATAGCAGTTTATTATTCTCACAGGGAAACTAAGGCCCCTGATAAATGAGAATCCATAGACCTTTCTCCCAGGCCTCAGCTTCAGCTGCCCCTTTGTATTTCTGCCCAAGGTACTCTTCACTTTTGTATAAGGTTGTTTTTGAGTATCCTGGCTTGAAAGCCAGCTTCTTATTTTCTTGGAACGTTCTCTCCACGTCCACAGGCTGCTATCATTCCTTGGTTATCATGTTGAATAATTTACAGTCTCTGCCAGTCTGAAATTACATGTGGGGTTGCTCTGTTTGTGGCCTACCCAGCAATTAGCCACACACCATTTTATCTCTGCAATTACACTGCAAAAGGGGAGAAAACGGGCCAGTCATTGTCCTGGAGAAGCTGAGGAATAGCGAAGTCTCAAGGCTGTGTATCTAAAGGGGATGGTTCTGGAACAGGCAGACTCCACTCCTTCCTTATGGCTCCCATCCCCTTCTTAGACCTGTTTATTTAGAATCACAGAATCTTTAAGATTGTATCTTCCCGGAAGGGTGAGTAGGTTTCATTTCTTATGTTAACTTTGAAGGACTGGCAGTGGCTGCCTGTAGAATTGCCCTGGCGGTGGGGGTGGGGGGGGATCCGAGGCTATGATGGGACTCGGTAGGAGAGAGTGGTGTGATCAATTAGTGATGTCTGTCATGGGCAGAGAATTAGAAAGCAGCGAAGAGGGCCGTGTATCTGACATCTCTTCTTCAGTTCAAACCTGACTCTTGAAAGATGCAAAAACTAAGGCCTAGACAAATGTACAGAGATTAGAAATAAATTGTGGTTATCAGGGGTAGAAACTAAAAAGAAAATGTTGCCATTGAGTTGATTCTGACTCACAGTGACCCTATAGGACAGAGCAGAACTGCCGCCATGGTGTTTCCAAGGTGTGGCCCATCAGGGGCAGAAGGAACAAGGAAATGGGGATCACTGTGTAGGAAGCGTCAAGTTTTTGTTTATGGGATGGAGAATTTGGCAATGGATATTGGTGATGTTTGCACAACATGATTAATGTCACTTATTTTATCGAATGGTACACGTGAACAAAGTCAAATTGGCAAATGTTGTGTTCTCTATATATTTACAATAAAAAAAATCATTTAGGAGATAAGAGAAAAAAAAAACAAAAAAAACAACTAAGGCCTGGAAACATTGTGGCTTCTTAAAGATGATAAGACCCAAAGAAACCAAATCTGTTGCCTCCAAGTTGAATCTGACTCATAGCGACCCCACAGGACAGAGTAGAACTGCACTACGGGGTTTCCAAGGAGCACACGGTGGTTTCGAACTGCCAACCTTTTGGTTAGCAGCCAAATGCTTAACCACTGTGCCACCAAGGCTCCAAAGATAGTAATAGTTAGTGCAAATGTTTAATGTGTGCCAGGGAGTGTTCGGCAGTTCGAATTCACCAGCCACTCCTTGGAAACCCTATGGGGTAGTTCTACTTTGTCCTATAGGGTCCCTATGAGTGGGAATCAACTCAATGGCAGCGGGTTTGGTTTTGCTTTTTTAGAGAGTGTTCTAGGAGTCCCTGGGTGGCGCAAAGGGTCAAGTGCTCAACTACTGGCCGGAAGGTTGGCAGTTGGAACCTACCCAGAGGCGCTTTGGGAGACAGGCCTGGGGATCAGCTCCTGAAAGGTCACAGCCTTGAGAACCCTGCGGAGCAGTTCTACTCGGCACACATGGGGTCGTCATGAGTCAGAGTGCACTCGACGACAACTAGCAACGAGAGGGTATTCTGAACACTTTATATGTACTGACTCATTCAATCCTCACAACAGCCTAGGAGTTCACCCTCATTTACAAATGAGAAAATACAACGAACAGTGAGGTGAAATGACTTGCCTAAAGCCACGGAGCACAAATGAGTATAAGAGAGTTAAATATAGAGTATTTAGGATGCGTCAGGCATTCTGCTAGGAGCTGAGGAGCCAAAAATAAATAGGTGAAATGGAGTTACTGCCCTCACAGAGGTCAACCACAGAACAGAAAAAGTCCTCCTCAAGTCCTACATCATTCACAAAGTCTTTGCCTGCTAGAGCCTACCCTGATTTCAGGGTGCTCTGCATTCCTGGGCTGCATAGCACCCTCATCTTCACTCTCAGCCACCCCTACCCCCATCACAGCTAATTCTATTATTAGGTTCACCCTGAGCACGCACCATGTCCACTTTGGGTAGAGTTCTAAGCAGTATCCTCCTGACTCTGAAAAGCTGGGCAAAAGGCTTGACATCATGGGTATTTGTACATTTTGCTTTGAGAAAGCTGATCAGCTTAGGTCAGCAGGCTCCATCTGGAGGTTCATTTTATAAATTCCTCTTGAGACACTAGTCTCATGGCTGTGTTATCGATTGATTTATTTATACCTCATCCCTTGTCAAAGAGAATCTAAATTGGCCATGCACAACAAGTTTAAAGGAATATAAATGTACAATAAGGTTAAAGGGATACAGTAAAAATAGAAAACTTGATAGAAAAGAGAAGCAGCAGCAAATATTGCCAATCATATGGGCTGACAGAGTTGTGATGCAGCAACAGGTTTTGTGTTGAGCTTCCTAGCAGCCAGAGCAAGATGGAAAACTGAGTAACGCACTTTTCGTTACTGGAAAGGGGAAAGCATAACAACTCCTCAGGAGAGCCCCAAACTCACCAGTCAAGACAGGTGCACTTATCACACTTGGCTGTGTTCCCGGGAAGCCCGTCTGTCATTTCCTCTGTAGGTCGTCACTCAGAGAGGAATTTTGCAGACTACCTGTTCTCCTACCCTTACCCCAGAGTCCCTGGGTAGTGCAAACAGTGAGCTTGCTCGACTGCTAACTGGAAGGTGGGAAGTTCGAGTCTAAAAACAGAGGCACCTCAGAAGAAAGGCCTGGTGACCTATTTCCCAGAAATCGGCCATTGGAAACTACGGAGCTCAGCTCTTCTCTGTAACACACAGGGCGCGCTGACTCAGAGCTGACTCAGTGGTGGCCCTTACCCATGTAAGTCATCTCCTTTACTCTGCGATATCCATCAGGATGCTCGAGGCTGAAAACTACAGAAACTGCATCAAATTTGCTTTAAAAAATAAGGCAGTTTTTCTCTTCATAAAACAGGTAATCCACAGGGTTCCTGATTTATGGTTCAGGACTGTCCTCAAGGATTCACGTTCTTCCATCTTTTGCCCAGTCACTCTCAGAGCTGGCTTCCTCCTTGGCCTGGTCACAAGAGAACTGTAGCAGCTCCAGGCGGCCAAACGCGACACTGACCAGGGAAGGAGGCGAGACATATCTCCTCCTGGTTCTCTTTCAGGGCTGAGAGACCCCTGTTGTTTCAGTGGCTGAAATTGGGTCACATGCCCATTCCTGAGCCAATCCCTGGAAATGGGCATGACTTAGACCATTCCAGCAGCCCAGGAGCTCGCTGTCGTGTGAGGTCAGGGGAGGTAGGAGCCAAGCTGAGGCTCTGTTAGGACTGAAGGGGCGGATGGACGCTGAGGACCCATACTGCTCACTTCACTTTTCCAATGCTATGAACATTTTTTTTTCCAATCTGTGTGCTTAGGCGGCATCTGCTAGAGGCATATGCAAGAGGAAGACAAAGAATGTGGCAGATAGTTCAGAACGTTCCCATCAAGTTCAGAGTCTATAAAAATGATACAGGGTGTTTCCACCCTTCAAGTCTGTTGATACAATGCACAGCTGAGCGAATGAACTGAAGGGGGGGATGCCTTTAAAGGGAAAAAGCCTAAAAAGACCAACTCACGTTTTGGGGGCTATGGTGCTGCGCTGGCCTTGGTAGATCCGCTATTGTAAGCGCTGGAGTGGAGAAGGAGATAGTCTCCCTTCTGTTATGAGACCTGCACATTCAGGACTGGGCTGGGGGTGGGGACAGGCAATAAGCAAGCAAATGCACAAGAAAACAAATAAGTGAACTGAACAACCTCGAATAGTGGTAATGAGCGTAAGCTGCTTGAGGGCAGATCTTTATCTGGTTTGTTTTGCGCCATCTCTAACCAATCAGTTGCTGTCCAGTTGACTGCAGTTCGTGGTGACCTCACGTGTGTTAAGAGTAGAACTGTGTTCCATAGGGTTTTCAATGGCTGATGTTTCACAAGTACATCACCTGACCTTTCTTCTGAGGTGCCTTGGGGTAAACTGGAACCTCCAACCTTTTGGTTAGCAGTGGAGCACATTAACCATTTGCCCTACTCAGGGATTCCTTGTAAGACCTCTGGCACTCAGGACAATGTGTGGGGCACAGTAGACCTTCAGTAAATATTGAGTACATGAATGAATAAAAATTCCATGAAAAGGATAAAATACGAAAATCGGGGCAGTTTCGTCCTTTACCTTGATAAAAGATGCACAGCCTGGTGGGAGGTCTATAAACCTTGGGGCTGGGATGGTGGAGAGCTGATCGGAAGTATAAGGGACTGTTGAGTTTGCAAGGTGGCGTCTGCTTTCCCCATTGACATTTATCACCCTTGCCCCATTCTTCCTGCCTCCTGTTGCCTCACCCCGATGAGGCTGGTTTCTGTAATGGGAAGGGGATCGATCTGAGACTTCCGACTCTAGCTAGAGCCTTCGTCTTTGTGTACTAGCTGGGTGCTTTGGGCAGATTCTCTAAGCCTCAGTTTCCTTGCTTGCAAATAAAGTTGAGATATCACCCACAGCACAAGTGTGTTATGGACATTCCAGGAGACACAAGACGTGACAGTGCCTGGTGCACAAGAGTGACACCCTTGAAAAAGAAGCTTTTGCTTTTTCAGCCTTCAGGAGCCTGAGCTGAGTCCCCAAGCAGTCAGTTTCCTCTGAATGCTTCAGAAACCATCACAGCCCAGGAGTAGTTACACAGAATTCTAGCTAAGGGAATGTGTTGTTGTTAGGTACCGTTGATTCTGTTCCCACTCATAGCAACCCTACATACAACAGAACAAAACACTGCCCAGTCCTGGACCATCCTCACAATTGTTATGCTTCAGCCCATTGTTGCAACCACTGTGTCCATCCATCTCCTTGAGGGACTTCCTTTTTTTTGCTGACCCTCTACTTTAGCAAGGATGATATCCTTCTCTAGGGACTGATCCTTCCTGGTAACATGTCCAAAGTATGCAAGGCATAGTCTCACCATTCTTGCTTCTAAGGAGCATTCTGGCTGTACTTCTTCCAAGACAGATTTGTTTATTCTTCTGGACGCCCATGGTATATTCAGTATTCTTTGCCAACACCACAGTTCAAAGGTTTCAATTCTTTGGCCTTGCTTATTCACTGTCCAGCTTTAGCACGCACATGAGGCAATTGAAAACACCATGGCTTGAATTAGGTGCACCTTGGTCTTCAAGGTAACATCTTTGCTTTTCAACACTTTAAAGAGGTCTTTTGCAGCAGATCTGCCCACAGGAATGCGGGCCTGTGAATTTGTGTGTCAACTGGTCTCTGTGTTTGGGGAAATTGGATGTTTACTCCTGGGGGCCTTCCACAGCTTCTTGCTTAAGGGTATTCTGGCTATCCTTGATGATCAGCGTAAGGGGCCCCACCTGCTTTATGTGAGTGCATCCGTGAACTTGATAACTCTGTTTTCCTCTTTGTTAGAAGAGATAGATATAAAGAAAAATAAAATTGGGGTCTTCCATATGAGAGCTGCTGGGTGTTCTCTGATTTGGGGTGTATCCACCTGGGGCAGAGGAGCCCAGGGAGGTGGAAAGGATGGTCATAACAAGTGAACTATAACTTCCAGGGGCTTTTCCCTGCAGCATGCCTGGTCGTTACCGGAGAAATTCAGCTCCCCTCCAGGTTCTTAGCAGGAATGAATTAGTTCCTTCAGGAAATTTCCCACATTCAGTGGGCAAATAAATGTCTGTGTGGTATGATACCTGAGTAGGAAGGAAATGTTGTCTCCTTGACACCCTTTCAGAATAAGTTCTTGGACTGGCATCTTCTGCAACTCTTGGATGTTTTGAGATTTCTAATAATGACTCTTCTTTACCAGGAGCCCTGGTGCACAGTGGTTAGGTGCTTGGTTGGTCTTTCAAACCTACCAGAGACTACGGGAGAAAGATGTGGCAGTCTGCTTCCATAAAGATTATAGCCTTGGGAATCCTGTGGGTCAGTTCTGCTATATCTTATAGGGTTCCTATGAATCAGAATTGACTCAATGGCAGCAGTTTTCTTTTCTTTTTTTTTTTGACATACTGTCCTGTTCTTTGTGGGAGAAATGTGCATTTTATTAGGTGACGCTCACGAAGAGCTGGGCTGAGCACTGCACTGGGTTGAGGAGGAGAGAGAAACACACCAAATGACTCAGCACTTGCTGAGTGAGTGTGTGACTGAGGGTGTGGCCGTGCACTGTGGACGGTGTATATTATAGTGAGGAACTGTCTTTCAAAAGGAAGAGTATAAAAAGTAAAAGTGAGAAAACATTTCACAGAAGCAGTGGGGCTTGAACTGGTCCCACAAGGAAGTATAGAGCTTAGATTGCTGTAAAATTGAGGGGAAGATGTTTCAGGAGCAGAGGGAAAGCTTCAGCAAAGGTGTTTGTGGGAATGAGTAAGCTTTGAGGAGGGACAGCAGCAAGATGGTAGTAACTGTTAGGTGTGAGTTTGTCTTATGTGTTGGGCACTGTTCTCAATCCTGCAGAGAGCTTTCGTTCTAGTGGGCAAGACATTGAACAAGACAGCAATGCATACACAACACACTTTGTTGTTGTTGTTGGTAGGTGCCATCGAGTCGGTTCCGACTCATAGTGACCCTATGCACAAAAGAATGAAACACTGCCTGGCCCTGCGCCATCCTTACAATTGTTGTTATGCTTGACCCCATTGTTGCAGCCACTGTGTCAATCCACCTCTTCGAGGGTCTTCCTCTTTTCCACTGACCCTATACTTTGTCAAGCATGATGTCCTTCTCCAGGAACTGATCCCTCCTGACAACATGTCCAAAGTATGTAAGATGCAGTCTCACTCTCCTTGCTTCTAAGGAGCATTCTGGTTGCACTTCTTCCAAGACAAATTTGTTAATTCTTTTAGCAGTCCATGGAATATTCAATATTCTTCGCCAACACCACAGTTCAAAGGCATCAATTCTTCTTCGGTCTTCCTTATTCATTGTCCAGCTTTCACATGCATATGATGTGATTGAAAATACCATGGCTTGGGTCAGGTGCACCTTAGTCTTCAAGGTGACATCTTTGCTTTTTAACACTTTGAAGAGGTCCTTTGCAGCCGATTTACCCAGTGCAACGCGTCGTTTGCTTTTTTGACTGCTGCTTCCATGGCTGTTGATTGTGGATCCAAGTAAAACGAAATCCTTGACAACTTCAATCTTTTCTCTGTTTATCGTGATGTTGCTCATTGGTCCAGTTGTGAGGATTTTTGTTTTCTTTATGTTGAGGTGTAATCCATACTGAAGGCTGTGGTCTTCGATCTTCATTAGTAAGTCCTTCAAGTTCTCTTCACTTTCAGCAAACAAGGTTGTGTCATCTGCATAACACAGGTTGTTAATGAGTCTTCTACCAATTCTGATACCCTGTTATCCTTCATATAGTCCAGCTTCTCAGATTATTTGCTTAGCATATAGACTGAATAGGTATGGTGAAAGGATACAACCCTGACGCACACCTTTCCTGACTTTAAACCAATCAGTATCCCCTCGTTCTGTCTGAACAACTGCCTCTTGATCTATGTAAAGGTTCCTCATGAGCACAATTAAGTGTTCTGGAATTCCCATTCTTCACAATGTTATCTATATTTTGTTATGATCCACCCAGTTGAATGCCTTTGCATAGTCAATAAAACACAGGTAAACATCCTTCTGGTATTCTCTGCTTTCAGCCGGGATCAATCTGACATCAGCGATGATATTCCTGGTTCCACGTCCTCTTCTGAAACCAGCCTGAATTTCTGGCAGTTCCCTGTTGATATACTGCTGCAGCCATTTTTGAATGATCTTCAGCAAAATTTTGCTCGCATGTCATATTAACGATATTGTTCTATAATTTCCACATTTGGTTGTATCACCTTTCTTGAGAATAGATATAAATATGGATCTCTTCCAGTCAGTTGGCTGGGAAGCTGTCTTCCATATTTCTTGGCATAGACGAGTGAGCAACACACTTACAGATTATAAGTCCACAAAGGAAATAAACGGGGGTTACGGTAGAGAGTACTAGGTTTGTAGTTTACAAATCCTGCTGTACACCTTTTCCAATTTTGTGCCACGCAGTATCTGCTTGTTCTGTTCGTATGACTGACTTTTGATCCATGCACAAGTACTGGATAAGCATATTTTTTAAATCTGTATGCTGAACAAATAGTTAGAGAAGGTGGACTATATGAAGAAGAACGCAGCATCAGGACCAGATGATACAACCTTGCTTGCTGAAAATGAAGATGACTTGAAGCACTGACTGGTGAAGGTCAAAGACCTGCCAGAGTAGATTTCGTTCTACCTAGATCCACAATCAATGTCCGTGGAAGCAGCAGTCAAGAAATCCAATGACGTACTGCACGGGGCAAATCTACTGCAAGGGACCTCTTTACAGTTTTAAAAAATGAAGGTGTTGCTTTAATGACTACAGTGTGTCCGACCCAAGCCATGTCTTTTCAGTCACCTAATAAGCATGCGTAAAGTCGGATCATTGAAAAAGGAAGACAGAAAAAGACACGATGAATTCAAACTGTGGTATTGTCAAAGAGTATTGAGCATACCATACTGCCAAAAGAATGAACGAATCAGTTTTAGGAGAAATACAGTTGGAATGTTCCTTAAAAGCAAGGATGGGGAGACTTCAGTGTGCTTCCTTTGGACATGTCTTTAGGAAAGACCAATCCCTAGAAAAGGACATCATGTTCGGTAAAGTAGTGGGCCAATAAAAACAAGGGAAACCCTCAGTGAGATGGTTTGACATAACAGCCTTAACAATGGACTCAACCGTGCCGGGGATCATGAAGATGGTGCAGGATGGCACAGCGTTTTGTTCTGTTATACACGAGGTCTCCGTGAGCTGGAGCCAACTTGATGGTAACTAACAACAGTTTAAGAAGTGTTCTCTGATATCCACTATTCTATCCACACCACAACCCTTTGATGGAGTCAGGCAGGATTGTTGTCACCAATTTACAGATGAGGGTGTTCTGCAAGTGGAAGTGACTAACCAAGGGTCACAGCCAGTGTTCTATGCCAATGGAGTGTTGGGTAACTGATGATACGCCATGTACGCCTGACTGGCCATCAAGGCTTCTCTGTCACATGGAATCTGCATGAGGGCAGGCCTCGTTCTCTTTTTTCCCTTCTTCAGGAGAACCCTCAGCCTTGGAATCCTCATCTCAGCCCTGACATCTGGTTTCCTGGCCACCAGAAGTCCGCAATCAGTGTTTCATCACATTGAACTCAGAGAAAACTTTCATTTCACAAATGCGTGGCAACAGTGTAAATGGATAAATTGGCCTGGTTTCCTCACAGAAAAATATCGTATTTTGAAATGACGGACACTCACCATCAATTAGAGGAATTAACATCCTTCTCAAGGAGCTCCGGTGGCACAGTGGTTAAGCGCTCAGCTGCTAACCGGAAGGTTGGCTGTTCAAACCTACCAGCTGCTCTGTGGGAGAGAGATGTGACAATCTGCTGTTGTAAAGATTACAGGCTTGGAAGCGGTATGGGCAGTTCTACTCGGTCCTATAGAGTCTCTATGAGTTGGAATTGACTCAGGGGCAATGGGTAACGTCCCTCTCAGTGGTTGGTGCTATTGCTGCAGCTCATTTGCCGGACCCGAAGCACAGCAGTTTCCTTTTCACAAGCTATTCCAGTTGGAAAGCAAAAGGGATTTGGGGAGTCTTCTTCCCGTGGAGCCCTGCTCCAGATTGGACTCTCGGCTCTGACTATGGTGTTCCCATAGAGTGGAATGGGAAACAGATGTGCTCCGAGGACCAGCGGCAGTTGTGCCACTTGGAGCAAGTGAGAGCAAAATAGTAAAGCGTGAATCGAGTGCTATTGTTGTACAATGTCCCCAACCACTCTTGTGAAGGAAGTCAGGAGCGGGGAGACTGGCATCATAAATGTTCCCATCACAAGCCATCAGATCTGCCTGTCTCCTGGCCCCCAGCCTGCTTTCCTGGGACAAAATAATCAGGGGTAAAATGATGGGGAGGTCTGAATCTCAGTTTATCCAGTAAGACAACGTGTTGAATCCTAATGGATTTTTCAAGTCAATAATGCCTTTAGATAGTCCTTTGAGGAAGCTTACAATTTTTTTTCGTATAGTGAATAATATGATTTTTGTTGTCGCTGTAGTCAATTCCGATTCATGGCGACCCTGTGTGTACACAGTAGAACTGTTCTGGAAGCTCACAATTTAATAACAGCCAAAATCTATTTGAAGCACTGGGGATACAAAACGGAAAGAAGCTCAGGCACACATTCCAGGAGCTGTGTGTCTAGTGGGAGAGACAGCTGGGCAGAAAACTAACAGCTTATGTCAAAATGCACAAGTACTATGCTGGGGACATAGGCCAGCACCATGCAAACAGACGGCCTAAGTTTAACTGCCAGACCTGGCGAAGACTTCACCGAAGAGGTTACATTTGGACAGGTCCTGAAGGCTGAGCAGATGTGTACCAGGGGGAGCAGGGAATCACCAAGTTTATGAGTTCGAAGAGAGCTCAAAGCCAGAAAGTTGGTGAGAATGGGCAAGGCACCATAGAGAGATGGAGAAAGAGAGAGAAAATGTGGCCAAAGTTGGCGATGAGAAATTTTTACCCTAAGGTCCCCAAGTCGTCTGTGCCTGCTTACCATAATGGGTGATACCAGCTCTGTGCTTCTTTGTTCTCACCAGGTGGGTGGGGGACGCTACTTCCTACAAGACCAATGTGCCCAAGTGATCAAAGAAGAGGGGCTGGAACGTGGAATGGTGTCTTAGTCTGGGTTCTCTGGAGAGACAGAACCAGTGAGATAGTATGTATATATGCACACACACACACACATATATTATATACACATATATTTGTTATTGTTAGGTGCCGTCGAGTCGGTTCTAACTCATAGCGACCCTATGCACAAAAGAATGAAATACTGCCTGGCCCTGCGCCATCCTTACTATTGTTGTTATGCTTCAGCTCATTGCTGTAGCCACCGTGTCAGTCCACCTCTTTGAGGGTCTTCCTCTTTTCCACTGACCCTATACTTTGTCAAGCATGATGTCCTTCTCCAGGGTCTGATCCCTCCTGACAACATGTCCAAAGTATGTAAGATGCAGTCTCACTCTCCTTGCTTCTAAGGAGCATTCTGGTTGCACTTCTTCCAAGACAAATTTGTTCATTCTTTTGGCAGTCCATGGAATATTCAATATTCTTCACCAAAACCACAATTCAAAGGCATCAACTCTTCTTCCGTCTTCCTTATTCATTGTCCAGCTTTCACATGCATAGGATGTGGTTGAAAATGCCATGGCTTGGGTCAGGTGCACCTTAGTCTTCAAGGTGACATCTTTGCTTTTCAACACTTTGAAGAGGTCTTTGCCCCGTATTTGCCCAAAGCAATGTGTCGTTTGATTTCTTGACTGCTGCTTCCATGGATGTTGATTGTGGACCCAAGTAAAATGAAATCCTTGACAACTTCAATCTTTTCTCCATTTATCATAGTGTTGCTTATTGGTCCAGTTGTGAGGATTTTTGTTTTCTTTCTTTATGCTGAAGGCTGTGGTCTCTGATCTTCATTAGTAAGTGCTTCAAGTCCTCTTCACTTTCAGCAAGCAAGGTTGTGTTATCTGCGTAACGCATGTTGTTAATGAGTCTTCCTCCAGTCCTGATGCCCCATTCATCTTCATATAGCAGCTTCTTGTATTATTTGTTCAGCATACATTAAATAGGTGTGGTGAAAGAATACAACCCTGACGCACACCTTTCCTGACTTTAAACCAATTGGTAGCCCCTTGTTCTGTCTGAACAGCTGCCTCTTGATCTATGTAAAGGTTCCTCATGAGCATAACTAAGTGTTCTGGAATTCCCATTCTTGCAGTGTTTTCCATAGTTTGTTATGATCCACACAGTTAAATGCCTTTGTATAGTCAATAAAACACAGGTAAACATCCTTCTGGTATTCTCTGCTTTCAGCCAGGATCCATCTGACATCAGCAATGATATCCCTGGTTCCATGTCCTCTTCTGAAATCACCCTGAATTTCTGGCAGTTCCGTGTTGATATACAGCTGCAGCTGTTTTTGAATGATCTCCAGCAAAATCTTGCTTGTGTGTGATATTAATGATATTGTTCTATAATTTCCACATTTAGTTGGATCACCTTTCTTGCGAAAAGGCATAAATATGGATCTCTTCCAGTCAGTTGGCCAGGAAGCTGTCTTCCATGTTTCTTGGCATAGATGAGCACCTCCAGCGCTGCATCCATTTGTTGAAACATCTCAATTGACATTCCATCAATTCCTGGAGCCTTGTTTTCTGCCAATGACTGCAGTGCAGCTTGGACTTCTTCCTTCAGCACCATTGGTTCCTGATCATATGCCACCTCTTGAAATGGTTGAGCATTGGCTAATTCTTTCTGGTATAATGACTCTGTGTATTCCCTACATCTTCTTTCAAAGCCTCCTGCGTCATTTAATATTTTCCCCATAGAATCTTTCACTATTGCAACTCAAGGCTTGAATTTTTTCCTCAGTTCTTTCAGCTTGAGAAACTCTGAGTGTGTTCTTCCCCTTTGTGTGTGTGTGTATACACATGCACACACACACACACATGTGGAGAGAGACAGGAGAGAGAGAAAGAGATATAGAGAGAGACTTACTCCAGGAATTGGTTCATGGGATTGTGGGGGCTGGTAAGTCCAAAGTCTGTAGGCCAGGTGGCAAACTGGAGTCTCCTGCCAGCTTGCATCCCACGATCCATAAGTCAGGTAACAGAAAGAGTTTAGAGTGGAGAAAGAGAAAGTTCTGACAAAATGTCTATTTATAGTCTGAAGGCAGAATACACCCTAAGGAAACTCCCTGTTGAACTAATTGATTGATTGCATTACATTAGATTACATTATGGAAAGTGATCACATTGTGTTATTACATATGAAACAGCAGCTAAGTTAGCCTAGCCAAGTGGACACATAAAATTAACTGTAACAAACAAGGACGGCAAATAGTTCTCTCCTCACCTGGATTGGTGGCAGCTGTCTGGAGCATGGTGCTAAGAAAAGTTCAGAAGTTGAGTCCAGGCTCAGCAGAAAATATGTTGACTTAACCAGCAATGGCTCCCAAGGCTTGTGGAGGAGATGGTGACCCATGTGGTCTTTGTCCTTCCTGTGTGAGGCACCATGAGTCATGGAGAACAAAGGATAGTAAAGAATGTGGTTTTCAGTCTTAAGGGGCCCATGATGTATTTGGAGCAATGGCACAAGCATTCATGAAATAGGTAAGAAGCTGCAGTATATTAACAGTATGTGTTAACATATAGATTTTATAATAATGTATAATACACCACAATAGCTATGATTTTGGTTGTTACTTACTAGGCAATATATGATTATGGTGGAGCCCTGGTGGCACAGTGGTTAAGAGTTTGGCTGCTAACCAAATTGTCGACAGTTCAAATCCACCAGCCACTCCTTGGAAACTCTATGGGGTAGTTCTATAAGGTTGCTATGGGCCCGAGCTGACTTGATGGCAATGGGTTAAGGGAGTAAAAAAAAAAAAAGGGAGTAGGAAGATCTAAATTGACTTTTTGAGGCTACATGGGAGGGAAAACTCACAGATGGCTCCAAGATTTACAGTTTGAGGTGAGATTTGGATACAGAGGGAATGTTTAGGTTGGAATGATGGCTGATAATTCAGGTTAGCAGGGCCCTAGGAGGTTAAAGCCCAACCTCCTACCTTTAGCCATCATCCATGTCAAACTTAAGGCATCTAGAATACACAGAATCTTCCCAGTTCACAAAGAGCAGCAAAGGACACCATTCTTTTCTCTTCCGTGGAAAATCATTCCAGTCGGGAAACACTTTCCCAGTAGTTAAGTCAACTTGTCCCTGATTCCATCTAATTCAGCTAGAACTTTTGAGATTATTATGTCTGTGATACTGCAGGACTCACAATCTTCTTTCCTCTCCTGTTCCCATTACCTCTTGCTCTTTGCAGACCTGGGACATGTGCTTAGCTCAGGGATGGCCATGATAGTACACTCCAAAGAACACATTTTATGAAGGATCTCAATTAGCTTCTCAACTTTCAGGCAGCACTGAAGTGACTGATAAAGAGCCAAGTAATCCACCTCAACTCCTTGTTGTCTGGTAGGCACTGGTTTGTCATCTGCAATGTGTTCAAACATGAAAGAGACCAACACATTGGAAGAGAAGGAGGAGGTGGAGAAAGAAAGGAAAAGAAGAAGGGAGGAAAGTGAGGAATAGGGGGAAGGAAAAGGAGTAAGAGAGAAATGGAAAGAAATGGAATAAAAACACACATCACACAGGTTATATAGAAGGATGGAAGGACTGGAGTGAGAAAGAGGAACTGAGGGGAGTGAAGTAAAGGGGTTCTTAGTAAGACTCATTCCTTCAACTGCAGGTGGGGAGAGAGGAGGGGAGGGCAGTGACCAGACCAAGACGGCAGTGTGTGGTCAGGGATGCAGGAGGGATATTCCAGGAGACATTTAAGCCTGGATAAAAAACCACCCGTTACTGTCAAGTGGATTCAGTGACCCTATAGGAGTCCTATAGAGTTTGAACTGGCCCCATAGAGTTTCCAAGGAGAACCTGGTGGATTCAAAATGCTGATCTTTTGGTTAGCAGCCATAGCTCTTAACCACTACACCACCAGGGCTTCCTAAGCTAGGATAGCAGCGCCTGATGATGTTAGCTCTCAGGTTTCAGGGGTGACTTTCTATAAAACCTTGTTTTATTTATTTATTTATTTTGGAATTTCAGGATTACAAAGGCCAAGCAAAAATAAAACTCTAGAGTCTACCAAGTTCCTCTCTGGTGCTTTTGTTTGAGGTCTGAAGGCCAGTCATCCTCTGTGGCCCCTGTGTGTTCCCCTTGTCTGGCTTTCTCTGGTGAAGCTGTAATCAGAGTGTGCCTTACTTACAGAATTTTCCACAACAGCTCTGTCCTGGGTTCTGTATAGACTCTGCTTGCCTCTCAGATAGTGTGTACTCCGGCCCTTTTTTCTTCTCAGCTGCAGCCACCCGACCTGCCACTTCTGTCTGTTTCTCTCTCAGAAAGCTTATTTGGCCTCATTCCATTCCTTTCCACAGTGTGCCTTCTCCATATGGATGAGATTCTCTGTTGGGGCCCCTGTCTCTCACTACTTCTTGGCCAAGTCTGTGTCTAACTGACTTGGTAAGGCTCTTACAAGGACACTATGCAGAGAGCGATGGAGCAGAGTCAGAGAACATCTCGGAGCTCACCAGCATCACACCAGCTTATCTAGGCCTGTGTGGGCTCCTGGAAAAGGGTCTGCTCCCCAGGGCTCCCTCGCCCTGCCCTCTCCGCAAGCTCAGCACAGCATCGTGGTGGCCATGGTTGCTCCCACTCATCTTTCTCCCTCTGTCATTAGCACCAAGCTCTGCATGCTCAGTCTCCTCCTCTGGTGTGTCCACCTCGATGCTTTCTGAGGCTCCTTCCTTGGATCCCCACAGCCTGGTTGAGGCCTGGCCCTTCTGGTCTTTAGGGACATCGTAAATGTCTCCCCTCTTGTCTGTTCACAGTGCTGTAACTCCTTGTTACTGGGCCTGAGTGCCGATGGCGCTAGTGAGGAGATGCTGTCCCCATTCTCATGCCAACCAGATATTAGGGTGAGTGTCCTTTCTGGAATGAATGCACGAGTAAATAAGCAATAGATGAAGACATGCACTATTTTTTGAGTGGTAATTCACTTATTTGAGAAAAGTTTGCTGATGGCTCTGACAGTGTCAGGCACTGGGCTGCCATCTAAGAGTACAGTGAGGAGGGAAGCGGATGTTGCTTCTGCCCTCTTGGAATGTTCTGTCCAGTGTCAGGAAGCTGATCTCAGAGAAGCCTGTTCTCACTTGGAGAAGGTAAGAGAGTGAAGGCAGGAATGTTCAACGTCGGCAGAAGCTGAGGATGGAGACATCACTGATGCCGCTCTGCTGGACTCGTGTGCATCCCATGCCATGGCAAAGTCTGCTAGAGAATGGATCCACAGAAGAGGGTGACCAATGACATCCCTACCTGAAAACGGCCTCACTGCATACAGATCAGATGTTCATATAGTACATGGGGCTGTAGTTATGGATTGAATCATGTTGCCCAAAAGTGAGTGTTGTGAATCCTAACCCCTATACCTGTGGACATAATCCCATTTGGGAATGGGTTTTCTTGTTATGTTAATGAGGCAGGGTTAGTGGAGCATGTCTCTTAAATCAACCTCTTTTGAGATATAAAAGCAGATTCAGCAAGCAGAGATGGGGGAAGATAGATGGGCCACCACGTGAAGATAACCAAAGAGCCAAGGAGCAGAAGATGAAAAGCAACAAGGACCTTCCCCCAGAGAGGACAGAGAGAGAAAGCCTTCCCCTAGAGCCGGTGCCCTGAATTTCGAACTTCTAGCCTCCTAAACTATGAGAAAATAAATTTGTTTGTTAAAGTCACCCACTTGTAGTATTTCTCTTACAGCAGCACTAGATAACTAAGATGCAGCACCCAACATACGCTATTACGTTTTATAAATTCTGTATAAGTAATGAATCCTTTTGCAACATAAAGATCTATCCTCACTTCTTTTAGTTTATAAACTTGGAATTTTATACCAGGATTTTGAGAGTGTACCCAGCTAAAGCCACACTATTTTAATAAATAAAAACATAATAACCAGGTATATTTTACACCGAGAGTCTAACTTTTAAGTCCTATGGGTTTATGCCCACATGGATGATTCCTTCTTTATTTTTAAGACATTTAGATATGGCTACCTAAAATCTTCTGCCGTGGGCTGTACCAAGTGCTAGCGAGGGTGTGGAGCAATAAAAACTCTTATACAATGTGGGGAGAGTCTAAAATACTGTAACTATTTTGGAAAACCATTCAACATTATCTAGCAAACTTGAAGGCATTTTATTCTCATAACCAAAAAGTTTACTCATAGCTGTGTACTCTAGCATATGTGCACTGAGACACGCATGTGAGACTTCAGAGCAACATTGTTGATACAGTAAGTGCAAAACATTAGGATTAGCCCGAATATCCGCCAGAAGGAAAGTGGATACAAAATACTCTGGTGTATTCATATGGTAGAAAGGTATGTAGCAGTCAAAGTGCATGAACTACAGCTATTTTCAGTATGGTTGAATCTCACAGATAGAATGTTTATCAAGAAACAGAAAAGAAAGTTGTAAGAGAAGACATAAAGTTTATGCAATTTATAGAACGGTAAAAAAAAAATGTGAACCCAAAAATGTATTTTGTGGTAATACATGTGTATGATACGTGTGTGCATGGCAAAAGTCCAAGGCAGAATAAGGGGATGGTTAATACAAAACACAGAAAGTGGGTGAGGAGCAGGATCGTGATGTGATGGGGAGGGGCACACGGTAATTACAGGTATCACCTGCCCATTGCCCTCGAGTCCATTCTGACTCACAGCAACCCTAAAGGACAGAGTAGAACTGCCCCATAGGGTTTCCAAAGGGCAGCTGGTGGATTCAAACCACTGAACTTTTGGTTAGCAGCCGAGCTCTCGACCACCGCGTCATATGACTTAACCTGGTGGTAGGGTTATGGAGACCATCTTATTATAATTCTTTTTACTGCACACATATTTATAGAAATGCCCAAATCAAACCCGATGCTGTGGGACTGATTCAGACTCGTAGCCGCCCCATGTGTTGTAGAGCAGAACAGTGATCCATAGGGTTTTCAAGGCTGTGACCTTTTGGAAGCAGATTGCCCGTACTTTCTTTTAAGTTGCTTCTGGGTGGGTTCAAACTGCCAACCTTTTGTTTAGTAGCGTAGCTCTTGATCATTTGCGCCACCCAGGACTCCACATGTTATGTATATGTATATAAACTAATGTATGGATATATATTATGTACATGAAAAAAAAAAAAGAACATTGAGTTATTCCAACTCACGATGACTCCATGTGTCACAGAGTAGAACTGCTCCGTAGGGTTTTCTTGGCAGTAATCTTTACAGAAGCAGATCTCTAGGCCTTTCTTTCATGGCCCTCCTGGGTGGGTTCAAAATGCCACCTTTAGATTAGTAGCTGAGTGCAAACTTATGGGACCTTACGTACATAAATACATATATACTTTATTACATGTAATGATGTATCACATAATTTTTAAAATATAGTGGTGGGAATTGGAAGTTAAAGCTAAGTAGAAACAAAATATCTTCAGAGCAAACTAATGAAATCTTTTTTGCGGGAAAAAAAGCTCCCATGAACTGTAAGATCCCCCAAGTCCTCATCTGTCTTTCTTGTTCTGTGTAACACCTGGTCCAGCCCCTACCACAAAGTGGTTAATCCTTGTTTCTGAAGGCTCTATTTTCCGAAGTAGGACCCTCCCCTGCCCCAGAGCCACTGGGTCTGAGGAGATAGAAGGAACCTTCCACAGAGTTTCTGCCCAACCCTCTTTCCTTTATCTTTTTGCGGGCCAGGGTGGGGCAAACTCCCCCCTTCCCAACCCTCTGAAGTTGACTGGGCCCTGGCCTCCCCCGGGGGCAGCTTTCAGTCTCGGGGGAGTAAGGCAGGGACAATTGAAGAGGTTTCCCCAGCAGCGAGTGACCTGGCCCAAAGAGTGTTTCAGGCAGTGAAGGACTGGAGAGGGAAAGCTTCTTGAGGAGCAAGGATTTAAACTGACTTGTAAACAATTGGTAAATTTAGATAAGCAGAGGGTCGAAGGGCCAAATCCTTTTAATATTGTTTGGGAATTCCTGGGTAGTGCAGATGGTTACGTACTTGGCTACTAAATGAAAAGTTGGAGGTTTGAGCCCACCCAGAGGTGCCTTGGAAGAAAGGCCTGGTGATCTACCTCTGAAAAGCCAGCCCCTGAAAACCCCACGGAGCACCGTTCCGCTCCGACGCGGAGCACCGTTCCGCTCCGACGCGGGGCACCGTTCCGCTCCGACGCGGGGCACGGTTCCCCTCCGACGCGGGGCACGGTTCTGCTCCGACGCCGGGCACGGTTCTCCTCCGACGCGGAGCACGGTTCTCCTCCGACGCGGGGCACGGTTCCGCTCCGACGCCGAGCACGGTTCTCCTCCGACACGGGGCACAGTTCTGCTCTGACACAGGTGACTCTCCACGAGTCAGAGTCGACTCTTTGTTGGTCTTGGCAACAGCAACGGAAGTATCAGCATGGACAAGACACTCTGCAAACCTTTGTTTTCTTTTCTGAATAAAGGAGGACCTGTATTACCACCCCTGGGGGCTTGTTTTCGTTGTGGTCCAACAAACACTGAAATACTCCAGTGATTACCAGCCTCACAGAACCAGGAACCACCTCCAGGTTTACTCCTACTTAAGCTTCCTGGAAGTTCAGACCAGAACAGAGAGGGCAGTGGGGAGAAGGACAGGGTGGGCTGTGGGGGAGAGGTACATAATGGGAGTGTGGTCCTTGAAGGTCAAGGTTGTCTTTCCATTGGAATGCTCACGGTTGTATGATAACGTCGTCATTTATAAACAGGTCTCATCCATTTGAGGACTTGTGGCACCAAGTGTTGTCCAGCTGATGCACTGGGATCTGCTGGTGTAGATGCTGTGTATGCTAGGAGGTGAAATACACAGGTAATACTGTCCCAAACCCAAAGGAAGAAACACTATGCGTACTTTTGTTTCGTATGAAATTCACTCAAAGGAGACCTTTCCTCAAGCAGGTAAACACATTATCCTCCTAAAGGCTTTTTTCTTGTTGCCAACAAGTAGGCTATTCACTTTGGAGAGGTTCTTCTTTTTGAAGAAAACCAGCTAAAGGACATTAATTGAGATCATTTCAATATGCTAATACACCATTTCCGTTCCCCAGTGCATCTGGAGACCACAGACTGAAGCCCGTCTCCCCCACTCTGTATGCACTAGACCTCCACACTAGAGGCTTATCACAAGCAATTATCTTACCCAAATAAAAAATGAAAATGGAAAAGTTAAATAAATAACAGGACATCTTGATGGAATCGCAGTAATGCTCGTCTTGGTTAACATTAGCC
Organism: Loxodonta africana; assembly: GCF_030014295.1. NCBI lineage: Eukaryota > Metazoa > Chordata > Mammalia > Proboscidea > Elephantidae > Loxodonta > Loxodonta africana. The sequence goes on along the minus strand of NC_087366.1, from coordinate 63,613,016 downwards.
CTGACTTTTGGACAGCTAGATTTGTTAATGCACTTGTCCTTTGTTTAGTCTTCTATCTCTGTAAATCTCATCACTTTCCAAAATGATGGATGGCAGCCAGCTCTGCTCTCCCCTAAAGATACACTCTCCAGGAAAGTGGGAGATGCAAAATGGATGCTGTAGTTCTGACCTAAGAACTGTTAGAGTGGAGAAAGCCCTTGGCATGGAATGCGCCTAAAATTATTACAGTTTTCTCCACAACAGCACCTTTTCTACTGGGTTCAGAATTCTGCTGTTTCTGGTTTTCCTGTGGGGTAGGGGAGCTCTGTGTACCTGCTCCAGTCAGGGCTCAAAGAACTTGAATTGGAAGCTGTAACTTGGCATAACCATCAAATAACCCTAAACCTAAGGAGCTTAACAGCAAAAGTTTTTATTTCTTCTTCATGCAAAGTCCACTGTAGGTGCTGCCAGCTGACAATTATCCTCTAGATCTCCAACTGGCATCCCATCCCAATGAGTAGGTCTACCATCGCCATAGCCAGGAAAGAGAAGGCTGGAGAGTCAAGGACTAGATGTTTTGCAACAAAGTGGCATATGTCGTTTTCATTCACATTTCAATTGCCAGAGCTGGTCACATGGTCAGCCCACCTGAGAGTGTGGGAAAGCGCTACTGGAAATAAAAGAGCACTTCTTGTTGATGAGGGTTAGTGAAGCTGAACTCCTCAGCAACTTTTGTCCACAACAGTTGTTTCTATCCACTGTAAGTTTTGGTAAAGTAACCCAGGTGTCAGCCATCTGGACGTCCTTGTGTCCTATGGACTTCTGATGTCACTCCTCTTTATAATATGTAGTTTCAAACCTACTGAAAGTCTCAATCTCCTTATGGAACTCAAAATTCCCATAAAAACCTCTGAAGATTCGTGGTAGCGTTTTTGTTGTTAGGTGAGGTTGAGTCGATTGCAACTCATAGTGACCCTTTTACAACAGAACGAAACACTGCTGGGTCCTGTACCATCCTCAGAATCGTTGCTATGTTTGAGTCCGTTGTTGCAGCCACTGTGTCAATCCATCTCACTGAGGGTCTTCCTCTTTTTCACTGACCCTCTATTTTACCAAGCATGATGTCCTTCTCCAGGGGCTTGTCCCTCCTGATAACATGTCCAAAATGTATGAAACCAAGTCTTGCCATCCTTGCTTCTAAGGAGCATTCTAGCTGTATATCTTCCAAGACTCGGTAGGGAAAGGGGCTTATATTTTTCTTAATTACTTCTAGCTCAGATTCTGCATTCAGTCAGTTTTGATCTCGCCTTTGAGCTTGCCCTCGTTGATGCAAACATGCAATGCAGCCTTCTTTTCTAGTAATTCCTTCCTTTTCCAAAACCCCTCCCTCCCTCCTACTTCCTAGCACCACAAACCCACTGAAGGTTTGAGGCAAGGGGAGAGGTTACAGCATGGCTACTTGTAACAACTTAAAATGAAATCTTGTGTTGCTAGTTGCCCTCCAGTCATGGGAATGCCATGTGTGTCAAAGTAGAACAGTGCTCCATAGGATTTCCAAGGCAAAATGCTGTAAAAGTGCAAAACCTTGTATTCTGCTAGGAGTAAAAACAGAGTTTTATTGAGGAAAAGCAGCTCAAGTTGGCAGCACAAAGCACAAGTGCAATATGCTCCCAGTCTCCAATGGTGTGAGGGGTTTCTATAGAGGAAATTCAGCATGTTCAGCATGACCACAAACATTTAGAAATAACTTGTTTTTCAGCTATTTTCTACATACCAGCTAATTTACAGAATTAACCTGTATCTCTTAAGAACAGGGTGCGGGGGCAATCTGTGCAAGTACTTTTTCTTAGAACAGCTGTAGTTCTGCCTCACCCTGCCCCACCCTCCTCCAAGTCAGTGTGGATTAACCTATTGCTGTAAATTTGGCTTAAATGCCTCTTATTTTTCAGGTCTGCTAGCACATTCTCCTCTTTTGATCAAGACTGCACTAAAGGGCATTGATCACATCACCCACAATGGAGTCACCTTTCTTCTGCCAGGGCTTTTATCTGCTTTTTCATAAGGGTCTGTCTCTTCACCTTGCCTTGCTAATAGGGCTGGTCTTTAGGGTGAGTTGGTTTAGCTGTTATGGAGGTAGCAGTCAAGGTGATACTTGAGGAACAATTCAGGCTGATCCCAAACAGTAAGGGTCAATGCACATTGCTTTAGAGGGAAGGCAGGGAAGAGGCAAAAGTTAGCTGTTACAGAGCATAAGTTTTTTCAAGATACATAATTCTTTGCATAAGAAGAGGGGCTTTATCCTATATACAAGCATTAAAAAAGCATTTCATTAGTCCAATAACCAACAATATAATGATCAAAAGAATTAGTTCAGTTTGTAATAATGAGCATAACCAAGAACCATAGCTGTTGGGTAGCCAACTGAAGATATCAAAAAAGGGAGAGTCAAACAGAAGAGGTATCGAGTGCAGCTAAGTAACCCTCTGGCAGATTTTTCTGATATCTTGTTCTACTTCTGAGGCATTCACCCAGGTGCAGCAAAAGATGTTAGCAATGGCACAGACCCCTCCTTGCTGAGCTAAAATATAATCAAGAACTATTCTGTTATCCAGTATAACCTTAACCAGGGAGTTTAAAGATTTCTGCTGAGCTGCCATTCCATCTGCAATATCAGCAGAAATTTGGGCCACAGTAGCAGATAGATTGCAAAGAGAGTTTTTGAGCTGAAGGATTTCATATCAGGGTAAAAAAGCTCAGATATGCACCTATCCTAAGCTAGGTTTTTTGGCTATAGGGTTTTGGTATTTCATTTGGTCTGCCCAATTCAAAGGATCTGCATTTCTTTTATACTAGTAAGAAGTTTCAAACTATCAGTGCATATTTTCATTATAGGAACAGATTTCTATAAAAAAAAAATAGGTACTCCTAAATGTCCTAAAGTGCATTGGCCTGTTATATTCCAACCATCTAGACAAGGCAGTGCCCAAGTGCAAGGTCTGTCTTTGGGGTTAGGATCTGTTATTATGGGATAGTTTATTCCCCCATGTAAAAATATATACCCATAAAACCATAGGGAGTGCAAATCACACCTTTTTCATTGTGTGGAAAGGGAATGCTTTGGTTTACTTGTATGAACCATTCTTCCATTATGGAGTTATTGCAAATTGGTAGTCCTCCTAAGCCTAACTGTTCTGGACCCCACAGGTTGACACAGAAGATTCTCCCAAATCTACTCTTGTAATTTGTTATATTAGCTGTGTGAATGTCAGTCCCAAACCTAGGGAGTTTTAGACAAGAAACTTAAAAATCATTTGAACAGTTGGGATCAGGAGGGTCCCAAGCAGCTTCAGGACACTTCTTTGTTCTAATTAAGGTTAGATTAAGACATGGTACCTGAGGTTGAGCCAATAGCCCAGGGGGATGCCATAATTTAATACGTATAGGCCATGTTGAGGTGATGTTGGGGTTAACAGTAGCATTGGGTCCATGACCATAGTCTAATACAGGAGATGCCAATGGATTTGAGATTTAAAGTCCAGATTGTGGGGAGGGATGAAAGATCCAATATTCAGTTTGCTTACTGTCATTGGCAACAGATTGGGCTAACCTGACAAATGCATTTTCTTTCCAAGTACTGGAAGGAATTGTTAAGAATAAGAGAAGAAGGCTTAAAGGTACCTTCATTTTGAATACAATTACCAAGGAATAATATCACGACCATGAAGCAGAGATGATAATAACATAAGAAGAGCTACAATTATAAGGCAAAGTCCAAAAATTTTGGCCACATGCATGATATCTTGTTCCATGATCTTGGGACTAGTTGTCTACCTCAGATGTCACGTGCTTCTGGCCAGAGAGTTGGCAAGCCCACAGGGGGGTCTTGGCCTTTTTTAGTTGTGATAAATGGATCCAGGTTTTAACACCCTATAATTTAGCAGCACAAGAATTATTAAGGAGAACTAAATATGGTCCTTTCAGTTAGGCTCTAGGGAGTCTTTTAACTGCTGTTTCTTCCAGTTTACGTAACCCCCAGAGCAATATTAGGCAGACTTTGAGGTACTGGTCTCTGGTCCTCAAAGGCTTCTTTAACCTGTGAAAAATATTCTTTAGAGTACTGGATTAAGGTTTGGCAATATCTTAATAATTCAGGTTGAACAATATCGGAGTCAACACAAGCAACAAAAGGGAGGGACATGGGTCTTCCTGTAACCACTTTGTAAGGGGTAAGCTTATGGGGCCCAAAGAGGGTAGGTCTTAAATTTAAAAGGGCATATGGAAGAATTTGATCCAGGAAGAACTTAGGGCTTCACAAAGCTTGGCCAATTGAGCTTTTATTATATCACTGGCCCTTTCAACTAGGCCAGAAGGCTGAGGGTGATAGGAACAATGCAATTTCTGAAAGATGGAGGAGATTTGACAAATTTCTTGAATAGCTTGGCCAGTAAAGTGGGTCCTCCTATCATTTCAAGGAATCTTTGGTGCTTCCCAGGTAGGAATGATTTTTTTCAAGGAGTTCCTTGGCTACAAAGGCCACAGTTGCATGGCAGCAGGAGAAAGCCTCTACCCGATGAGAAAATCTACAGACCATCACCAACACGTACTTATAACCATTAGAGGGAGCTGAATGAAATGTAGCTGCTGTTCAAGCTTGGGCCCAGGGAACAAATGTAATTGTCCAAGTAGGACTTTAAGATGTTTTCTGGGATTGTAGCAGTGGTAAATGGGACAATGGGAGGTAACATATTCAGTGGCTACAGAAAAATTCCCCCATCAATACTCTTTTGGGGTCTCTATTTTTTTTTTTTTAAATCATTTTTTCACATCATATGTGAGAACCTTCATGTAGGGTCCTCAACATAGGAACATGCAAAAGTTTGGGTAGGGTAGGCTTCTGATTAGGTCCTGTCCATATTTTAGTGGCAGGGTCCTGAAAAAAACCTACCTCTTTCCATATTTCAGCCTCTCTTGGTTGGGTCAATTGCTGCTTCAAATGCTTTTCTAAAAGTTAGAGCCATCAATAAACAAGTCTAAGGGGTCCTTTTCTTTGTTTTTCATTAGGGCAATAGTAATTCTGGAAGCAGGTTGTTTGGCTGCTCTGTCAGCAAGAGTGTTCCCTTTAATTTCTTCAGTTTGAGGTACTCCCTTTGCCTGGTGAACTTGGATCTTTATTACAGCAATTTCAGAGGGGAGTAGTAAAGCGTTTAAAAGGTCTGCCCTTATAATTCCATTTTTTTATGACAGTTCCAGAAGAAGTTAAAAATCACCCTTGTTTCCATAACATGCCAAAATCATGTACAACCCCTAAAACGGTACCTATTGTTAGTGTTAGTGTAAGTATTAACAGACATTGCTGACACAAGCTTGCAAGCTATAGTAAAAAGAATTCCACTTGCTGGGCAGAAGTGTCCTCAGGGAGAGTTTCACTCTCAAGGAATTCATTAGAAGTTGTGATGGCATATCTGGCCTGGTAATGAGAGCTGGTGGAATTTGGTTTTAAGTAAGAGCCTTCCACAAACCAAGCTAAATCAGGGTTAGTTAAAGGGATCTCTCCGAAATCTTTTCGAGGGGTCAAAAGCTGTTCAGTTAAACAAGGCAGTTATGAATAGGGTAATTATCATTGTCAGTCTCAGGGAGAAGCATGGCTGGATTTAAACAAATCACAGAACATAGTCTAACATTAAAAAAAAAACCCAAGTCTAACATTAGATGCAGCCAAAAGAACTGAGAGGACTGGAGAAAGTTGTTGAATCAAAGCAGAATTAAGTATGGAGGATACAGCACAAGGCACATAAACATCTAAAAAAAAAAAAAAAATCCTGGCACTATATCTGCAGTGCTTTCTACTAATTTGGCTATAGCCACTGCAGCCCGGACACAGGAAGGGTGTCCTTTAGCTATAGCATCAGACTGCAGGCTATAATGGCCACAGATCTTTGATATCCTCCATGTTTCTTGGTCAACACACCTAAAGTGTCTCCAGACACTTCATGTACAAAAAGAAAAAAAATCTAAGTGATAGCTGGGAAAGCCTAGAGCAGATGTTTTCATTAAAGTCCGTTTTAATTCCTCTATGGCCTCCTGGTCTTCTTGTGCAGTTTGGAATGAATCTGGTTCAGAGGCCTTTAAATATTTAAAAAAGGGCTGGGCCAACAAAGAAGAATTAGGAATCTGAGTTCCACAATAGCCACAAAGGTCTAAAAATCCTCGGAGTTTTTTCTTTGTTTTAGGGGTTGGGAAAGCAAAAAATAGCTTCTTTATGTTTAGGGTCAATGGAAATGCCTTCTGCAGAGACTAAATGACCTAAATATTTGACGAAAGGGAGCTCTGGCTGATAACTAAAAGGCCAGCAGTTCAAATCCACCAGCCACTCCTTGGAAACCCTATAGGGTAGTTCTGCTCTGTCCTATAGGGTCTCTATGAGTTGGAATCATCTCAACAGCAACGAATTTTGGGGCTATGTAAATTTTCTTTGGAAACCTTATTTACACCAGCAGCTAGATATTTTAATAAAATTACATTATCTTTGAGGCAGACTTGCTAGGTCTTTAAGCAAATCAACAAATCATCAACATACTGCAACAAAGAAGATTTGTTGTCAAATTGTAAAGGCTACAAACCTGCATGCAAAATTTGAGAAAGGGAAATAAGTAGGAGATTCGGTAAACCCTTTGGACATGGTAGTCCAGGTAAATTGCTGGCTTTCCCAGGTAAAGGCAAACAAATACTGGCTTCCAGAGTGCAAGGGAATACTAAAAAACAAAACAAAACAAAAAAACTGTGAAGTTCAACAACAGTGAAATGCACGGTGCTATAGATTGACTTATGTCCCCCAAAACATGTGTCAGCTTGGTTAGACCATGATCCCAAGTATTGTGTGATTGTCCACAATTTTGTCATCTGATGTGATTTTCCTATGTGTTGTAAATCCTATCTCTATGATGTTAATGAGGTGGGATTATTGGCAGTTATGTTAATGAGACAGGATACAATCTAAGCCAATCTCTTTTGAGATATAAAACGAAGAAGTGAGCAGGGAGACATGGGGATCTCATACCACCAAGAAACAAGAGCTAGGAGAAGAGCACATCTTTTGGACCTGGGGTCTCTGAGCTGAGAAACTCCTCAAAGACTGATGACAAGGACCTTCCTGTAGAGCCAACAGAGGCAGAAAGCCTCCCCTGGAGCTGGCACCCTGAATTCAGACTTCTAACCTCCCAGACTGTGAGAGAATAAATTTTTCTTTGTTAAAGCCATCCACTTGTTGTATTTCTGTTATTGCAGCCCCAGGTGACTACGACATGTGGCATCTGGAGGCACATTAAAAACCAAAAAAATCAAACCAGTTGCCATCGGGTTGATTTTGACTCATAAGGAGCCTATAGGACAGTTAGAACTGCTCCATAGGGTTTCCGAGGAGTGGCTGATGGAAGCAAACTGCCGACTTTTCAGTTAACAGCTGAACTCTTAACTGCTTTTCCACCAGCGTGGGTTCGGGACTACTGGAATCCTAGGAATAATGATGTGGCTAATGACGTGCAAGTCCTGGAAAAATCTCCAGCCCCTATTGTTTGGTTTTTTAACGAGGAGAATGGGGTATTACGTAGACTGCTGCAGGGGTCAATCACACTTTTAGTAAGGAATTCCTGTATGCTGGGAGTTAATCTTTCCTTAGCTTGTCATTTAAGGGGATATTGAGGAATCTCTGGCAAGGGTTTAGATGCATCTATTTGAATCTTGACTGGTTCTGCTGAGAAAACTTAGCTTGTGTTAGTAGATGTGGTGACCCATAAAGTTTCAGGAATTAGTAAAACAATATCAGGAGAAGAGGGCTGGCTTGAGTTGAGTCATCATTATGCATAACCAGCACCTACAGACAGTAAGGGACTTCTTCCTTTTGAATCTCCTCTAATTCAAGACTTATGTCGGTAAATTTTGGGCCACCAGGCAAACTCAAAATTATTTCTCCTTTTTTGGTAAATTGTAGATGATAATTCCATTTAGATAAAAGATCTTGGCTCAATATATTAACAAGGGTATCAGGACTAAGCAGAAAGGGTGTAAGTCTTCAATAAGACCAAGAGATATTGGGGCAGATTGTATCAGTGTCTGTAAATGATTAGTAACCCCCACTACCTGAGAGATTTTTGTGCTCCGGGGCACAGGCTTTTGCAAAAAAAAGAAAAGTGGTATTAATAGCAGATAGGGGGCTCCAGCGTAAATTTAAAAAAATTGGCAAGTTTCTCCATTAATATTTATAACAGTTTCTGCTTGTGGGTTAGGTGCCACCATAGGAAAAGCCCATTTTGTTCCCAAAGCCATTTCATTCCCAACATCTTGTCAGGGAGTTTTTATTTTAGTTTTTTAAATTTAAGACATTCATTTTTCCAATGACCAGGTTTCTTACAATAGTGGCAGATGCCAGGTTTGGGGGCCATTAGAAGGTTTGGCATTTTTATTTTGATGTGGGGGCTGTAATTGCTGCAACTGGAGAGCCAGGAATTTGTTAACCTTTTTGTCCCTTTCAGCCTCAAGACGCTGGGAAAGTTTATAAGCCAGATTAATTGATTCCACAATGGGAGTTGTTTTCCAGTCTAATCAATGCCATTTAACTAAGGCTGAAATTTCAGGTTTGAACCCAGATAAGAAAACAGCATTAAAAGCTCCAGTTTTACCTGGGGCACGCAGGGTTAAACCAGGATGTTAAGAAAATTTTTGGAGCAACTTGGTTTGATCATTATAAACACTCTCATCCTTATTCTGTTTACAATCAATTATTGGAGGAAAGGCTTTAGGAATAGCCTCAAGTAGCTGTTTACTCATTGTCGGAGCGTTCTCAAGCAGCTGAGTGGCTGTCCCATCTATGTTTAAAGCCAGACTGTTTTTAGGGTCTTTCCATTCCATCTCCTTTAATTACAGTTGAGCTTTCCAAGACCCTGTTATTATATGGACCAATTGAAATAAATCTGGGAGCCCTGGAATGTAGAATAGCTAAAGTGAAGGGAAGAAATGATGAAGTAAAAGAGCCGAACAGAAGATTTCAAAGGATGGCCCACGAATACAAAGTATTATAATGACATGTGCAAAGACCTGGAGATGGAGAACCAAAGGGGAAGAACACGTTCTGCATTTCTTAAGCTGAAAGAACTGAAGAAAAAACTGAAACCTCGAGTTGCAATAGTGAAGGATTCTATGGGGAAAATATTAAACAATGCAGGAAGCATCAAAAGAAGATGGAAGTAAGACACAGAGTCATTATACCCAAAAGAATTAGTTGACGTTCAACCGTTCAGGAGCTAGTATATGATCAGGAACCAATGGTACTGAAGAAAGAAGTTCAAGCTACACTGAAGGCATTGGTGAAACACAAGGCTCCGGGAATTGATGGAATATCAGTTGAGATGTTTCAACAAACAGATGCAGCACTGGAAGTGCTCACTTATCTATGCCAAAAAATATGGAAGACAGCTACCTGACCAACTGACTGGAAGAGATCTATATATGCCTGTTCCAAGAAAGGGGATTCCACCAAATGTGGAAATTATTGAACAGTATCATTAATATATCACACACAAATAAAATTTTGCTGAAGATCATTCAAAAGTGGCTGCAGCAGTACATCAACAGGGAACTACCAGAAATTCAAACCAGATTCAGAAGAGTACCTGGGACCAGAAAATATCTTTGCTGATGTCAGATGGATCCTGGCTGAAAGCAGAGAATACCAGAAAGATGTTTACCTGTGTTTTATTGATTATGCAAAGGCGTTGGGCTGTGTGGATCATAACAAATTATGGATAACTTTGCAAAGAATGGGAATTCCAGAACACTTAATTGTGCTCATGAGGAATCTGTACATGGAGCAAGAGGCAGTCATTTGAACAGAACAAGGAGATACTGCATGGTTTAAAGCCAGGCAAGGTGTGTGTCAGGGTTGCATCCTTTCACCATACCTATTCAATTTGTATGCTGAGCAAGTAATCTGAGAAGCTGGACTATCTGAAGAATGGGTCATCAGGATTGGAGGAACATGCATTAACAACCTGTGTTATGTAGATGACACAGCCTTTCTTGCTGAAAGTGAAGACAACTTGAAGCACTTACTGATGAAGATTAAAGCCCACGGCCTTCAGTATGGATTACATATCAACATAAAGAAAGCAAAAATCCTCACAACTGGACAAATGAGCAACATCATGATAAATGGAGAAAAGATTGAAGTTGTCAAGGATTTCATTTTACTTGGATCCCCAATCAACAGTCATGGAAGCAGCAGCCAAGAAATCAAAAGACACATTGCATTTGGCAAATCTGTTGCAAAAGACCTTTTAAAACTGTTGAAAAGCAAAAATATCACCTTGAAGACTAAGGTGTGCCTGACCCAAACCGTGGTGCTTTTAATCACCTCCTATTCATGTGAAAGCTGGACGATGAATAAAGAAGACCAAAGAAGAATTTATGCCTTTGAATTGTGGTGTTAGAGCAGAATATTGAATATACCACAGACTGCCAGAAGAACAAACAAATCTGTCTTGGAAGAAGTACAACCAGAATGCTCCTTAGAAGCAAGGATGGCAAGACTGTGTCTCACATACTTTGGACATGTCAGGAGCGATCAGTTCCTGGAGGAGGACATCATGCTTGGTAAAGGGTCAGGGAAAAAGAGGAAGACCCTCAATGAGATGGATTGACACAGTGGCTGCAACAATGGGCTTAAGCATAACAACAATTGTGAGGATGGCGCAGGACCAGGCAGTGTCTTGTTCTGTTGTACATGGAGTCACTATGAGTTGGAACCAACTAGATGGCAACAACAACAACAATGAACAACAGATTGGTAAGCCTCAACAAGAATTTTAAACTCCTTAGCAAACTTATAAGCATCATCATGCAATTTTGGAAAAACTTTGCAATGCTACGTACTTCTTATCAGGTCCAGGGGACGAAAGTAACATGGGTAGTGTCTTCAGCATCTGCAGGACAGAGTTTGAAGGTCATTTCAGGCAGAGGTTTCTTAGTGGATTTTTCAGGGAAGAAAAGACGTTCAAAGTGTTATTGGAGAAATTAGAAGACAAGGAAGACTATAATGGAGAGAGAGCCAGCACAGAAGCAGAAGGGGTAGGGACTGAATTTTGACATTGCAAGTCCTTACTCTGTTTAGTTGATTTAGAAACAGTATCCAGCAAGGATACAATCTTACTGTCTTGATGTCTCTTAGTGACCTCTAGATATCAGTCAAAATAGGCATTCCAGTGTGGTTGCTTAACCCAGGAATCATCATTTTCTAATTTATTGCACAGAAAAACCAATTTCAAAAGTTCAAAGGAACCTCAAACTGGCCACTGATTTTCCAAACCATCCTTGGTAAGGTTATTCCAACCAGACAAGAATTTGCATGTTAAGGGAACAAAATGCTTATTTATGCAGTGGATGGGAGTCCCAGAATGGGGCTCCATGCTGCCCTGAGATTTGGCATTCTCCATTCTCCCAAAGATAGTGAAAAACTTGCTCACAAGCACAAAACAAATCTTGCAGTGAAACTCAAAGAGGTTCCAGTACAAGAGAGTGGAGCTCTGATTCCAGAGAGGTTGTTTACCTTTGGATGACTCCCGAGAATTCACGGAAGCAGAGTCCAAAATGGCTCAGTTGGTACCAGGGCTTGAGTCCTCAATGCCTTGAGGGTCATAGGAAAGACCCCTCTTCTGACACCAAAAACATGAAAGAATAAAATTTAGCACCCTTCTGGGAGTAAAAACAAAGCATTATTGAGGAATAACAACTCAAGTCGGCAGCACAAAGTGAAAGTGGACGTGCTCCGATGCTCCGATGGCGTGAGGAGTTTTCATACAGGAGATTCAGCATGGTCAGCATGACCACAAACATTTAGAAATAACTTGTTTTTCAGCTATTTTCTACATACCAGCTAATTTACATACTTCTTGGAGCCAGCCCATATCTTTTAAGAACAGGGGGCAATTTACACAAGCCTTCTTTCTGAGAGCATCTGCAGTTCTGCCTCCCCCCGATGCCATCCTCCAAGTCAGTGTGGATTAACCCATTTACTGTGAGCTCAACTTGAGTGCCTCTTATTTTTCAGGTCCGCTAGCACAGTGCATTATTAGGCATCTCCATTCTTAAAAGTTTCTCTGTCACACTTGCCACCTAGGATGCCTCAATAGTCAAGTTTTCTCCCCACCTACATGTTGCTTGTTACTGCCTCCCCACTTCTTCCCTTTCCCCCTTGACTTCCTTACATCTCCTTGCTAAAAACAAAAATTCTACTAAATTTTTGATTGACCTCATAAGCTTTATTTGCAATTCATGAATTGAGGGACATTTGGCCTGGAAGTGACAAGAGTTTCAAAGAGCTGTTCAAAGTCAGAGGGTTCTGTAGGCACGGGCACACAGTAACAAGGAAGCTATACTGAGAAAATTTGGGATTGGCTGGTGGACGTTTTCTTGCCTTATTTGGGATTAAGGGGAAGTTTTGGACTAGGTTAAACTGAGTGGGCATTTTCTAATCAGTTGGCTTAAGTTTCTGTTTCTGGGAGAGTCAATTGATTAACTTTGTTTTCAGCTCCTCGGAAGGTTAGGCATTTACAGGATATAGAAACTAGCTGAATTTTAGTTTGCTGACCTGGAGTTTAGCGTAAGTGACTCCATCTTGGACCTAGCATAGTTAAGTTAACATCCTGAATTGTCTCCACTCTCAAAACCTTTTGCTCTGGTTCCCAGATCCTCAACCCACCCCCCTAAAAAATTCTTCATTTCCTTCATATTCAGTTAGTCCTTCCTTTGTTTTGGCCTCCCCTTCTAGAACATACTCTGGGGTCCATCTTTTTGTGTTCAAATGACCCATTACACATTTCATAACAACACAATAACTTTTCTCCCTTTCATAATTTTTGCTGCTGATTTTTGAAATAACCTCTCCCCTCACTCCCAACTCACACAGTACCACCTTTGCAGGATAACTTTGCCAAGTATGACCTGGGGACAGGGTAAAAAAAAAAAAAAAAAAAAAATTAGAAATAACCTACCCAACCCAGGCTCCCATGTCTTTAGTGTTAATAGCATAATAGCAGGAAGTGCTATTATATCTATGGTTGTCACTCGCCAGGCCATCTGATCATGGAAGAAAGCTCTCAGCATAAAATGAGGGAAGTTAATTTCTTTTAAGGTCAGTTTACACCGAAAGTCTCTCTAAAATACTGTAAAGGGCTCGTACAAAGAAGAAGATTATTATTTTTTTGTTTGGGAAGTTGCAGGTTTTCTTTTTTTGTAAATTTTATTGTGGTAAGAGGAGCCCTGGTGGTGCAGCGGTTAAATGTCTGGCTGCTAATTGAAATGTCAGTGATTCGAACCCACCAGCTGCTCGGTGGGAGAAAAGATTACAGCCTTGGAAACTGTATGGGGCAGTTCTACACTGTCCTATATGGTCGCTGTGAGTCTCAATCAACTCGACGACACACAACAGCAACATTGTGGTAAGATTATGTATGTATATACACACGTGCACACACACATATATATCATAAAATTTGCCATTTTAACTATTTTTCGTTTATAATTCAACAGTTACATGCACTCCTCACTTATCGGCTATCCTGTTACATGATGTTTTGCATTTATGGCAGTAGTAAAAACCTACTATCTGACTATTTTGTGCATTAACGATGTACATCTGGCAGTAATGAATGCCAAGATGTGAGGTGAGAGTATCACTGGCTGTGATGGTTAAGGTTATGTGTCAACTTGGCTGGGCTGTGAGTCTCAGTTTGGCAGTTAGGTAATGATGTAGTCATCTTCCATTTTGTGATCCGATGCGGTCATGCTCCCTTTTCACATAATGCTCATTTTCATGTAATGATCTGGCCTTTTGAACCTAACTATGTTTTTTATGTTAATAAGTGAGGAGTGGGCGTAATTACATTCACTATGTTGTGTAATCATCACCACTATCTATTTCCAAAACTTTTTCATCACCCTATACAAAAACTCAGTATCCATTGAGCAATAATTCCCCACTCCTCCCACTCCTCCTAGCTGCTGGTAACCTCTAATTTACTTTTCTCTCTGGGCATTTGCCTATTCTAGATATTTCATGTAAGTGGCATCATACAATATTTGTCCTGTTTGACTCATTTCACTTGGCATAATGTTTGCAAGGTTCATCCGTGTGGTAGCACATATTAGTACTTTATACCTATTTATAGCTGAATAATAAATATTCCATTGTATGGCTATACCTCATTTTATTTATTTATTTATCTATCTAAAACCCTAGTGGCGTAGTGGTTAAGTGCTATGGCTGCTAACTGAAAGGTTAGCAGTTCAAATCTGCCAGGCGCTCCTTGGAAACTCTATGGGGCAGTTCTACTCTGTCCTATAGGGTCGCTATGAGTCGGAATTGGCTTGACGGCAGTGGGTTTGGTTTTTCTGGTTTATTTATTTATTTGTTTCCACCACTCAACTATTGTGAATAATGCTGTAAAGAACATTGATGTACATGTATCTGAGTTTCTGCTTTCAATTCTTTTGGGTGTATACCTAGGAGTGGAATTGCTGCATCACATGGGAATTCTGTTTTTAACTTTTTTGAGGAACCACCAAACTGTTTTTCCACAATGGCTGCATAATTTTACATTCTTACCAGCAATGAATGAAGTTTTCAATTTCTTAACATCCTCACCAAGACTTGTTATTTTCTATTTTTTTGATAATTGCTTTCCTCACTGGGTTTTTGTTAGTAGGTGTGAAGTGGTATCTTATTGTGGCTTTGATTTGTTTTCCCTTAATGACTAATAAAAATGAGCATCTTTTTATGTTTTTAGTGACCATTTGTGCATCTTCTTTGGAGAAAAGTCTATTCACATCCTTTACCCATTTTAAAATTGTGTTGTCCTTTTTGGTTAAGTTGTAGGAGTTCTTCATAGATTCTGGATATTAAACCCCTTATCAGATACACAATTTGCAGGTATTTTCTCCATTCTGTAGGTTGTCTTTTCACTTTCTCTATCATGCCCCTTGATACACAAATGTTGTAAGTTTTTTGTGGTCCAATTTATCTTTTTTTTTCTTTCATTACTTGTGCTTTTGGTGTTATATCTAAGGATCCATTGCCAAAAACAAGACCCCAAAACTTTCCTCCTATATTTTCTTCTAAGATTTTTATGATTTTAGTTCTTAAATTCAGGTTGGTGTTCCATTTTGTGTTAATTTTCTTATATGTATTGTGTATTAGGGTCCAACTTCATTCTTTTGCACATGGAGACCCATTTTTCCTAACACCGTTTGTTGAAGAGACTGTTCTTTCCCCATTGATTGAATGAACTTGTCATCCTTGTTGAAAACCAACTAGCCATAGATGTATGGATTTATTTCTGGACTCTCAATTCTATTTTATTATCTATATGTCTATCTTTACGTCAGTACCACATTGTTTGATTACTATAGCTTTGTAACACCTTTTGAATCAGTAAATGTGACTCCTTCTACTTTGATCTTTTTTGTTTGGACTATTTGAGGCCCCTTGCAATTTCATATAGATTTGAGGATCAACTTTTTCACTTCTACAAAAAAAGCAAAGAAGGAATTTTGATAGAGATTGCATTGAATAATAGATTACTTTGCATAGTATTAACGTCTTAGCAATGTTAAGCCTTCCAGTCCATAAACAATGGATGTCTTTCCATTTATTTAGGTTTCCTTTTGTTTCTTTCAGGAACGTTTTGTACCTTTCATCATACAAATCTTTCACCTCCCTGATTTAATTTTCCCCTAGGTTATCTTATTCTTTTAGGTGCTATTATAAACGGAAATATTTTCTTAATTTTCTTTTCAGATTGTTCATTGTCAATGTATAGAAACACAATTGACTTTTGTGTGTTCATTGTGTACCCTGCAAATTTGCTGAATTTGTTTATTAGCTTTAATTATTTTCTTGTGGATTTTTGGGATTTCCTGTGCATAGGGTCATATTGTCTGCAAATAGAGATAGTTTTACTTCTTGTTTTCTGGTTTGGGTGCCTTTTATCAAAGAAGAGATATTTTTAAATGTTGTTACTTGAAAGTGTCATTGAAGAGTCAAAACAAAGTCTTCGTGCTTTCCCTCCTCCCTGGCAGGAAGGCACTTGGCAGTAGATAGGGCTAGCAAGTGCAACATGCAGTAAACTCTGAGGAAATGCTGTCGAAGATACTCATCTGTGTACAATGGGCACACCAGTTTGATACACTTTGGAACTCTGTGAAACTCTGGGGAGTGCTTGAATATTTAATCGCTGCTATGTCTTTTTAACGTTTACCAACATTTGGTTGGTTACTAATTGTGAATGGCCATATATTTCTCCTTTTTTTTTTTTTTTATCATTTAACAAGTTCTAGTGCTGTGCTTGGAGCCCTGGTGACATAGTGGCTAAGAGTTCAGCTGCTAACCAAAAGGTTGGCAGTTCAAATCCACCAGCTGCTCCTTGGAAACTCTGAGGCAGTTCTAGTCTGCCCTATAGGGTCACTATGGGTCTGAATTGACTCAACAGCAAAAGGTTTCTTTTAGTGCTGTGCTGGATACTCTAAAGTGTGGTTAATCTTAAGTGTATTTAGAAATCCAAAGAAATACTATTTTGGATTTTACATAAACATGTTCCACTCTAACTCTATCCGAGTAAAATCAACAGTTTCATTCTACTCTGTCACAAAATCCTACCAACTTGTTTCTCTTGAAATTTTGTCCTCCTCTAACCCCTTCCCTGGCTCCCTTTCCTTCATCCCATTATTGAGGAATGGTTAGGAAGGTTGGTTATGGGGCTTCCCCTCTGCTGTGGCCACAATAAGATTTTAAACTCTGTTTTTCCAGTCTTCACCTCAGAAAAAAATCTCCTTCAAAATTCAAAGCCATCACCTGACATATGAATTCCTGGTAGTTTGAGACGTTATTCAAAACGCTGTCAGAAAAGAACTGATATTTGACACCTTGTAGTTGAAACATCCAACAGATAAGTCAGTTTAATGGATGTTTTCATTTTAAGGGTAGATATTTTGTCTTTAGCAAGGTTTAAGTGGGACTTTAAAAAGAGAAGGAGAATAGATATGGTTTTCATTTTCCCATTCTTCTTTACCCTGGAAGTCGAGTAGGGATGAAACAAAGTAGAGAAAAATGTATAGAATAGGGACTACCCACACTTATTTTTCATTTTTTAACCTCTTATGAAATGTAGAAAGAAATTAAGTGAAAACAATAATAAATTGTCTATTATGTAACAAGAACAGTGTTAGGTAATCTGTACTAAAATTTGAGGTGCTGAGGAGATATTAAGATCTGTGCAGAGGGAGCAGGCTTGCCTAGGCTGCTGGAGAGAACAGAACTGTATCAGTGGATGGAACATACAAGAAGGCAAATATTAAGAATATAAAAAAAATTTTAAGCACTGAGCGTTGTCTGACAATTGATGGGCTACCCTGGAGGAAGGTGACTGGCTGACAAATCATGCCAGACATCTTCACAATCTTAAAACATTTATCAGTTTTCTATACTTTTGTAATCAGAAAAAATAATATTGTTTTAAAGGGCATTAGTTAAGTTTCATTACCCACATGGAGTCACGCTAGAGTGTATGCTGTGGGAAGGTCTCAAGCATCAAAGGTCTTTGCCCTCTAGAAACTGTCCGGCCAGGAGGGTAACCCTGAGTCGGAAGATGCCATTCATTATTGCTCTTAAACATCCATTTAAAATTCACGAGGGATATAGGGAGAGTCAATAGAGACGGTTCTGGTTTAGTCCTGGTAAGGTGGGGGGTGAATGAGAGTTGTTTCCTCTCTAAGAATTGGGACCCTGGGCTAAATCAGCCCTGGAAGCCCAATTCTTAGAAAGGAAACAACTCTCATTCACAATGTGAAGAACTTCTTTCTTTTTTTATTTAATAGTTGGTTAGCTTGATACATTTCAGACATGTTGTGTGTGGCCTCCATTTTTTCTCCTGACCTGAACATGCAAGTGCTAGGAAAAAGCTTGCATAAGACAGACCTCACCTTCCGGTTACTTCTTCTCCTTAATATTGTTGTTGAGGATCTTTCTTTAGAAGTGACTGCTCATAGGACAGAGGTCAAAGGCAGAGGAGATCTCACCTACTCCTCCCACGGAGTCAACTGGACTTATTCTGGTCAAAATGCTCCATGAATCCTAAGACATAAGACCAAACTCAACAAATTATTTTCTCTGGGCATTTGGTTTGTCACGAGACATCCATCTTTATTTTGTGGTGTAAACATGAAAAGTCCATCACCAGTCTGTCATTTTTTCATACTGTGGTGGCTTGCATGTTACTATGATGCTGGAAGTTATGACACTGGAATTTCAAATATCAGCAGGTTCACCCATGGTGGACAGGTTTCAGCAGAGCTTCCAGGTTAAGACAGTCTAGAAAGAAAGCCCTGATAATGTACTTCTAAAAACTAGCCAGTGGGAATCTTACGGATCACAACTTTGACTTGCTTGCTTTGGACATATCATCAGGAGCGAACATTGCTGGAGGATATCATGCTTGGTAAAGGGTCAAAGTGGGCACGGGAGACCCTCTGTGAGATGGATTGGCATGACAGACACAACAATGGGCTCGAGCCTACTGTCGATTGTGAGGATGATGCATAACCAGGCGACATTTTGTTCTGTTGTGCGTTAAGATCGCCATGATGGCAGTTAACAACAACAATATAAAAGTGTGCTGTTCGTGGTCCCTAATTCATCTAACTATTGCTGATAGAGGAGAGCTTTTTAGAAGGATGAACACACACACACAAACATGCACAATATGAAGAACTTCTTTCCTTTTCCTCCTTAACTTCGGGAGGCTTTAGGGAGGTTTTGCATACACCTGTTTGCATCAGCCATAAAAGGGCCTCCAAAGAGAGTCACTGTGGCACATCTTTGCAGATAACAGGAGTTGGCAGACGTTTTTTAATTAAAGAAATTCAGGTTATGAAAAAGATGTCACAGGTAGAGAGAGTGGGAACTTGCCAGCTGAAAACCCCTGCTCACATATACTCAGCCCCAGCTTGCTGCATCTGCCTCTTGATTCTACTAAATGCCATTGTCCGGAGCAGAAGGGAGGGAGAGCAGATGTAGGTATCTGGATGCTGCCAGCTCTTGGTTATCTACCATTTGGGGTTCAGAGCCAAAACTCAAATGATCTATATCCACAGACAACACAAAACAATACTGTAGCCAAGTGTTTTGACACCCTGCTTTGACAAATGACCCACTGGCACTCTTTAGGACTTTGAGTCTTCACCTGACCCTCCTTCTCTTCCTATTGGACCATTTATAGCAAGGAAAATACTGTACAAGGGGCAGGGAAGTAAATATCTTTAAGTCCTGCTCTTTCATGTGGCTTTCTCTGACTGCATTAGCCAGCAAAACCATCAAATTTGAGCCTTCAGAGGGAAGTTTGAGCCTTCTCATTCTCTCCTTCACGTTGTTGTTGGAAGAACAGAAGATCACAGAGGGGAATTGACTTGCTCAAGGTCTCCCAGTGAAATCAGGGACAGAGGTTGGTCTACAGCTGGGCCTCCCAACTCATGGCCACCTCACTACCCAACAAAGAGCCATTCCTTCTGAAGCTCCTAAAGCTTTTTTAGGTCATGCAAATTAACTTTGATTGAATACTATTCTTCAGTAGCCCTCCTGTGTTACTATCTTTTTATACATCCAACAAAATATAAGTGTGACTGCAAGGGTCACAAAATTTAAATGCTTATGCAATCCAAAACTGTGAATGAACCAGGTGAAATACAATAGGGGACGGTTGGAACTGCAGCATACTAGACCGTATAAGCCCCACCTAAAGGCAAATAATCTGAGAAGCTGGTCTATATGAAGAACAGGGCATCAGAATTGGAGGAAGACTCATTAACAGCCTGCAATATGGTCATGACACAACCTTGCTTGTTGAAAGCTAAGAAGATGTGAAGCACTCACTGATGAAGATTACAGCCTTCAGTATGTATTGCACCTCAACATAAAGAAAGCAAAGATCCTCACAACTGGACCTATAAGCAACATCATGATAAATGGAGAAAAGATTGAAGTTGTCAAGGATTTCATTTTACTTGGATCCATAATCAACGCCCACGGAAGCAGCAGTCATGAAATCAAATGCCACATTGCACTGGGCAAATTTTCTGCAAAAGACCCTTTAAAGAGTTAAAAAGCAAATATGTCACTTTGAGGACTAAGGTGTGCCTGACTCAAGCCATGGTATTTTCAATCGCATCATGTGCATATGAAAGGTGGACAGTGAATAAGGAAGACTGAAGAAGGATTGATGCCTTTGAATTATTGTGTTGTTGAAGAATATTGAATATACTGTGGACTGCCAGAAGAATGAAAAAATCTGTCTTGAAAGAAGTACAAGCAGAATGCTCCTCAGAAGCAAGGATGATGAGACTTGGTCTAATGTACTTTGGATGTGTTGTCAGAAGGGATCAGCCCCTGGAGAAGGACATCATGCTCGGTGAAGCAGAAGGTCAGTGAAAAAGAGTAGAACTGCCCCATAGGGTTTCCAAGAGCAGCTGGTGGATTTGAATTGCCAAGCTTTTGTTAGCAGCTGTAGCTTGCCCTAGCTCTCAACTACTGTGCCACCAGGGCTCCATAACAACAACAAAGGCATTTAAATAATACAAAAATTTCAACGTTGTGCTAGCCAAAAAAAAATATGTAGGACACAGTAGATTCTCGTGTTGCCAGACTGTAACCCCCTGCCCTAGAGCCTAGAACTTCAGTATTAACTAAGCATATAGGTCAATGCTCCAGTGACCACCAATAGAAGAATAATGTAAGATTCCCCCATACATGTTTTTAATTTTTCTAGTTGTTGTTGTTGTGTGTCATCCAGTCGATTCTGACTCATAGCGACCCTATAGGACAGAGTAGAACTGCCCCACAGAGTTTCCAAGGAGTGGCTGATGGATTCGAACTGCCAGCCTTTTGGTTAGCAGCCTGAGCTCTCTTAACCGCTTCGCTACCAGGGCTCCATTTTTTTCTAGTAGCTACATATATACATATATCTGTCTTGGAAGAAGTGCAGGCAAAATGCTCCTCAGAAGCAAGGATGGTGAAACTTCATCTCATGTACTTCAGACATGTCATCAGGAGGGACCAGTCCCTGGAGAAGGACATACTCTTGGTACAGCAGAGGGTCGGTCCCTGGAGAAGGACATACGCTTGGTACAGCAGAGGGTCGGTCCCTGGAGAAGGACATACGCTTGGTACAGCAGAGGGTCGGTCCCTGGAGAAGGACATACGCTTGGTACAGCAGAGGGTCGGTCCCTGGAGAAGGACATACGCTTGGTACAGCAGAGGGTCGGTCCCTGGAGAAGGACATACGCTTGGTACAGCAGAGGGTCGGTCCCTGGAGAAGGACATACGCTTGGTACAGCAGAGGGTCGGTCCCTGGAGAAGGACATACGCTTGGTACAGCAGAGGGTCGGTCCCTGGAGAAGGACATAGGCTTGGTACAGCAGAGGGTCGGTCCCTGGAGAAGGACATAGGCTTGGTACAGCAGAGGGTCGGTCCCTGGAGAAGGACATAGGCTTGGTACAGCAGAGGGTCGGTCCCTGGAGAAGGACATAGGCTTGGTACAGCAGAGGGTCGGTCCCTGGAGAAGGACATAGGCTTGGTACAGGAGAGGGTCAGTCCCTGGAGAAGGACATAGGCTTGGTACAGCAGAGGGTCAGTCCCTGGAGAAGGACATAGGCTTGGTACAGCAGAGGGTCAGTCCCTGGAGAAGGACATATGCTTGGTAAAGCAGAGGGTCAGTGGGAAAGAGGAAGACCCTCAACAAGATGGATTGACACAGTGGCTGCAACAATGGGCTCAAGCATAATAAAGATTGTGAGGATGGCGCAGGACCGGGCAGTGTTTTTTTCTCTCATACATGGGGCTGCTTGAGTTGTAGCCAACTCAACTGCAACTTACAACAACTAACAACGAAGTAGCTGTATTAAAAGTAAAAATAAACAGGTTACATTAATTTTAATAACCTATTTTATTTGGAAACCCTGGTAGCGTAGTGGTTAAGTGCTATGGCTGCTAACCAAAAGGTTGGCAGTTCGAATCTGCCAGGCGCTCCTTGGAAACTCTATGGGGCAGTTCTACTCTGTCCTATAGGGTAGCTAGGAGTCGGAATCGACTCGATGGCGCGGGGTTTGTTTTTTTTTTAAATTTATTTTATTTAATCCAATATACCCAAGATATTAACATTTCAACATGTAATCAATACAAAAATTACTAATGGGACCTTTTACATACTTAGTCTTTTTTCGTATTAAGACTTTGAAATCAGTATATATTTTATGACGAGCCTGCGGTTTGTCTTTACCCTACTTTCAAGCTACTTACACTGTTTTGTGGATGCTGGCACAAGACATGAGACTCCTGGGCCAGAGACAAAGAACTTTCTTACTCATGCAACAACAAACAATGTGAACATCAGCATTTTTGCATCAACACCCTGGTCCCCTGTAAGAGGCAGAATTCTAAGATGGCCCCAAACTTCTCAGTCCCCAGTATACACACACCTTCTCCTAGTTATTCGGCCAAACACTTACTGCTGTGAAGAGCTTTTTGCAGTTATAATTAAGATCTCAAATAAGTTGACCTCAAGATAGGGAGATTCTCAGGGTGGGCCTGACCTAGTCACAATGCCCTTTTTTATTTGAGTGTAGAGGTCAGGAGAAGCACTGGTGGAGCAGTAGTTGATTGCTTGGCTGCTAACCCACAGGTCAGTAGTTCAAACCTACAAGTGGCTCCGAAGGAGAAAGAGATGGCAGTCTGCTTCTGTAAAGATTACAACCTTGGAAACCCTGTAGGGCTGTTCTACCCTGCCCTATAAGTTTGCTGTGAGCCAGAGTTGAATCAACGGCAATGGGTTTGATTTTGGTAGAGGTCAGAGTGATTAAAAACATGAGAGGAATTCTATAAGTGAGAAATACTCCATTACTGGCTTTGAAGATGGTAGGGACCATGTGGCAAAGAATGCAGGCGGCCTCTAGGAAATGAGAGTGGTTCCTCCTGATAACCAGCAAGTAAAATGGGGACCTCAGTCCTACAACCACAAAGAATTAAATTCTGCAAACATTGAGAATGAGCTGGGAAGCAGATTTTTCCCAGAACCTCCAGATGTGAATTCAGCCTGATGATACATTAATTTTAGACTTTGAGACTCTGAGCAAAGAGCCCTACCTAGACTCATGTCCTACAGAACTGCGAGCAAATCAGTGGGTGTTATTTATGCCACTAAATGTGTGAAAAGGAGCCCTGGTGGCACAATGGTTAAGTGCTCAACTGCTAACCACAGGGTCAGTGGTTCAAACCCACCAGCCGCTCCATGGGAGAAAGACCTGGCAATCTGCTCCCATAAAAATTACAGCCCAGGAAACCCTACAGGGCAGTTCTACTCTGTCCTATAGGTCACTATGAGTCAGAATCAACTTGATGGCACAAAACAACAACGAATTTGTGAAGGAGCCTGGATAGTGCAAATAAATTGTGATCAGGTGCTAACCTAAAGATTGGAGGTTCAAACCCACCCATCGAGGTGCCATGGAAGATCTGCTTCCATAAGGATTACAGCCAAGAAAACCCTATGGAACAGTTCTACTCTAAGACATGGGTTGCCATGATTTGGGGGCCAGCTTGATGACAGCTAAACAACAACATCAGCAAGCTTGTGATAATTTGTTAGACAGCAATAGAAAAGTACTGCATCCTTCAAGTCCCATGAGGGTGATGCAAAGAGCCCTGATGGTTGTTGCACATGCAATGAGTTACTGCTGCAGCTGAGGAACACTAAGCTTGGGGAACTCACCCTTTTACAGCAAGTAGTAAGCAAGCCTGCTCTTTGTCCTGGAGGGAGAACTATCGCATCCTTCCAGGTGGCTCTGTGTAAACACAGCTCTGAGAAAAGTTCTGGGTAAAAAGTGTTTAGACCTTGCGTTCTTGGCATACCCAGCAAAACGTGTGGGAACATGAGATCCATGGAGGAGTGTCTCTCAGCATTTTACACTCACAGTACAGCTTAATTTGGAGTTGCCACATTTTAATACTCAGCAGCCACATGCAGCTTCTGGCTACCAACTACCACATTAGACAGATCTAGGGAAAACAAACAAAAAACATTGCCTTCAAGTCAATTCCAACTCATAGTTACCTTACAGGGCAGAGTAGAACTGTCCACTGGGTTTCCAAGGAGCGACTGGTGGATTCAAACTGCCAACCTTTTGGTTAGCAGCCAAGCTCTTAACCACTGTGCCACCAGGGCTCAGACAGATATAGAAAGCGCCAAATGAATATTTGCTGACATGCTGAGTGGAAAATTGAGAGCTGAGCTCTGTGACCTTTTATCAATTATGATCGATGCTTTTCCTTGAAATTTTAAAGCTGTTAACAAAAGAAAGGCTAGCTAATTTGTTAGTCTGGCCAGTGCCTAGGTGAATTTAATTACCTTGGTCAAGGTCTGGTCAACAGACTCAAATGTGTCTGTCCACTCAGGAGGACTATCCTTTAGAGCCGAGTGTCTCAAATTTTTCATTCTTGTCTGTTAGAGAAACTTTTTAGGTACTTTTCTCTTAATTGCCCCCTTTCCACACCATGAAATGTAATACCACGGATGTGTTGTTGTTAGGTTCCTTTGAGTTGGTTCCGAATCATAGTGACCCTGTGTACAACAGCAGAACAAAACACTGACCCTGGTGCTGCACCATCCTCACAATCACTGTTATCCTTGAGTCCATTGTTGCAGCCACAGTGTCAATCCATCTCATTGAGGGCCTTCCTTTTTTTCACTGACCATCTACCAAGCATGATGTCCTTCTCCAGTAATTGATTTCTCCTGAGAACATGTCCAAAGTATGTAAGACGTAGTTTCACCATCCTTGTTTCTAAGGAGCATTCTGGTTGTACTTTTTCCAAGATGGATTGGTTCATTCTTTGGCAGTCCATGGTGTATTCAATATTCTTTGACAACACTACAATTAAAAGGTGACAGTTTTTCTTCTGTCTTCCTTATTCATTGTCCAGCTTTCACATACATATGAAGCGATTGAAAATACCATGGCTTGGGTCAGGCACATCTTAGTCTTCAAGACGAAATCTTTGCTTTTCAATACTTTAAAGAGATCTTTTGCAGCAGATTTGCCCAATGCAATGTGTCTTTTGATGTCTTGACTGCTGCTTACATGGGTGTTAATTGTGGATCCAAATAAAACAAAATCCTTGACAACTTCAATCTTTTCTCCATTTATCATAATGTTGCTTATTGCTCCAGTTGTCAGGATTTTTGTTTTCTTTATGTTGAGGTCTAATCCATTCTGAAAGCTATGGTCTTTGATCTTCATAAGTGCTTCAAGTCCTCTTCACTTTCAGCAAGAGAGATTGTGTCATCTGCATAACGCAGGTTGTTAATGAGTCTTCCACCAATCCTGATGACCCATTCTTCTTCATATAGTTCAGCTTCTGGAATTATTTGCTCAGCATCCAGATTGAATAGGTATGATGAAATGATACAACCCTGGTGGACACCTTTCCTGACTGCAGTATGCCCTTGTTCTGTCCAAACAATTGACTCTTGATCTATGTACAGGTTCCTCATGAGCACAATTAAGTGTTCTGGAATTCCCATTCTTCACGATGTTATTCATAATTAGTTATGATCCACACAGGTGAATGCCTTAGCATAGTCAATAAAACACAGGTATATATATTTCTGCTATTCTGTGATTTCAGCCAAGATCCCTCTGACATTGGCAATGATATCCCTGGTTCCACATCCTCATCTGAATCTGGCTTGAATTTCTGGCAGTTGTCCTTTGATATACTGCTGCAGCTGCTTTCGAATGATCTTCAGCAAAATTTTACTTGTGTGTGATAATAATGATATTGTTTGATAATTTCTGCCTTCAGTTGGATTACCTTTTTTGGGAATAGGCATAGATATGGATCTCTTCCAGTCAGTTGGCCAGGTAGCTGTCTTCCATATTTCTTGGCATAAACAAGTGAGCACTTCCAGCACTGCATCTGTTTGTTGAAACATCTCCGTTGATCTTCCGTCAATTCCTGGAGCCTCGTTTTTTGCCAATGCCTTCAGTGCAGCTTGGACTTCTTCCTTCAGTGCCATCAGCTCCTGATCATTTGTTACCTCCCAAAATGGTTGAACATTGACCAACTCTTTTTGGTATAATGACTCTGTATTCATTCCATCTTTTTTTTTTGATGCTTACGGCGTCTTTTAATATTTTCCCCATAGAATCCTTCACTATTGCAGCTCTAGGCTTGAAGTTTTTCTCCAATTCTTTCAGCTTGAGAAATGTAGAGCATATTCATCTCTTTTGGTTTTCTATCTTCAGGTCTTGGCATATGTCATTATAATACTTTGTCTTCTCGAGCCACCCTTTGAAATCTTCTGTTCGGTTCTTTTACTTCATCATTTCTTCCTTTTGGTTTAGCTACTCAATGTTTAAAAGCAAGTTTCAGAGTCTCTTCTGACATCCATTTTGGTCTTTTCTTGTCTTTTTAATGACCTCTTGCTTTCTTCATGTTTGATGGCCTTGATGTCATCCCACAACTTGTCTGGTTTTTGGTCATTAGTGTTCAAGGCATCAAATCTATTCTTGAGATGGTCTCTAAATTCAGGTGGGATATACTCAAGGTCATGCTTTGGCTCTCGTGGACTTGCTCTAATTTTCTTCAGTTTCAACTTGTACTTGCTTAAGACCAATTGATGGTCTGTTCCAGAGTCAGCCCCTGGCCTTGTTCTGACTGATGATACTGCGCTTTTCCATTGTCTCTTTCCACAGCTGTAGTCGATGTCGATTTAATTCCTGTGTATTCCATCTGGCGAGGTTCATGTGTACAGTCACCGCTTCTGTTGGTGAAAAAAGGTATTGGCAATGAAGAAGTGGTTGGTCTTGCAAAATTCTGTCACGGGATCTCCACCATCATTTCTCTCGCTAAGACCATATTTTCCAACTACCAAGCCTTCTTTTTTGTTTTCAACTTTCGCATTCCAATCACCAGGATGCAATTATCAATGCATCCTGACTGCATGTTCAATGAATTTCAGACTGCAGAAGCTGATAAAAATCTTCAGTTTCTTCATCTTTGGCCTTAGTGGTTGGTGCGTAAATCTGAATAATAGTCGTATTAACTGGTCTTCCTTGTAGGCATATGGATATTATCCTACCACTGACAGCATTGTACTTCAGCATAGATCTTGATATGTTCTTTTTGACTATAAATGTAACACCATTCCTTTTCAAGTTGTCCTTCGCGGCATAGTAGCCCATATGATTGTCTGATTCAAAATGACAAATACCAGTCCATTTCAGCTCACTAATGCCTAGGATATCGATGTGTATGCGTTCTATTTCATTCTCGACAGTTGCCAATTTTCCTAGATTTATCCTTCACACATTCCAAGTTCCGATTATTAACGGATGTTTGAAGTTGTTTCTTCTCATTATGAGTCGAGCCACATTGGGAAATGAAGGTCCCAAAAGCTTGACTCCATCCACATCATTAAGGTTGACTTTACTTTGAGGAGGCAGGTCCTCCCCAGTCATCTTTTGAGTGCCTTCCAACCTGAGGGGCTCATCTTCCAGCACAATATCAGACAATGTTCCGCTGCTATTCATAAGGTTTTCACTGGCTAATTCTTTTCAGAAGTAGACTGCCAGGTCCTTCTTCCTAGCCTGTCTTAGTCTGGAAGGTCAGCTGAAGCCTGCCTGCCATGAGTGACATTGCTGGTATCTGAATACCGGTGGCATAGCTTCCAGCATCTCAGAAACACGCAAGCACCCACAGTACGACAAACTGACAGACACATGGGGGTATAGTTCAGTGGCAGGGCATGTGCTGCTCATGAGTGAAGTCCCTGGTTCATTCCCTGGCACCTCTAGTTCACCAGAATATACTATGTATCTATTTATGCACAGTGTCCTTTTGGAAAAGTACAAACCAGTATAATATCTAAATTTTTTGCCACTGTCACCAAAAACCAAAATTTGCTCCCTTGGGAATGATATCCCCCCCTCCACTGAGATTGCATGTTATAGGGAACTCCTCAGAGGCAAACAGATAAACTAGGTTGCCAATGTATTTCATTTAAGGTTGGAAAGTCACTGTGTCATTTTTACAGGGCTGCTCTCTGATGTACCACGTGCTCAAAGCAGGGGATGCTGGGCAGGTTAGGATACAGAGAGCTGGGGTTCCCTTGGCATTGTTGCCCTGAGTCCATGTTATTGCACAAAGTGTGACCCTGTTCTCTCTTTTCTAGAATCAGTGCCTTCCTCTTGAGGTAGCTCTGGATAACACCAAACCATTCTTGTTCTTAGGGTTCCCCCTACCCATTAGTCCACATGCCACAGGCTTGGTGAACAGCTCCTTCTTTCCCAAGCATCTTCAAGAGCAGACGCCCTGACATAGCTTTCAGACAGTGATTTTGTTCTTTGAGATAGTGGGTGGGAGACTTTCTAACCTGGATTTGTCTGGTCCAGGAAGAATGTAATAAGCCAAACTTTTCAGGCCAAAGCATTTTTAACTTCTTGGAAGTCAATTGTTACGGGGACAAACATCATGGAATCTAGGTTACATGTTTCATATCATTGGGGGTGAGGCTCTTTGGGAGCCAGGTTCTTTTGTTTTATACTTCCAAGCTATTTCTGATTTCACCTCTGACTCTGAGCATCCATCCACAAAGTACTCGCCATTAGTTAAATGAGGACCTGGGCTTGGTCATGTCCATGATGTGGATGAAATCTAACGCTAGCAAAGACCCTATGCTTTGTCCGGGGATGTATTAGGCACTTCACTAAGAAGTATGTTTTTTTAAAATCTCAGTGTTTTTTTTTTTTTCAATTAATTTCTCTAACCCGTTTGTATGAAGGGCAAGGTGTTTGATCTGTATAATCCTAATTCTTTGGTATATGTTGACGCTTGCTTTTCAACTAGTATATGATCAAGCTTTGTTAGTGCTTCACATGTGCTTGACAAGGATACATTCTACAGAATTTCCTAAAAAATTCTTGGTACGTCCTGAGATAGTTTGTTAATTACATTGTTCAAATGTTCTACATATTTACTGATTTTCCTGTCAGCTTGATTTACTAATTTGTAAGAACGACATTACCATTTCTCACCATGATGATGGATTTGCCCATTTTCCCACAAAAGTCTATTAAACTTTTATTTTATTTTCTTCAGAGTTATGTTGTTACGTGCATAGAATTTCATGATTATTTTTTCTCATGAATTGTTCATTTTGTTATTATAAATTACTCCTCTTTGTCCCTAGTAATTCTTAAATTCTTAAAGTCTATTTCATCTGATACTGACGTGGCTGCACCAGCTTTTAATTAATTAGTGCACTGAAATCTGTGAGAGCTGGAACTTGATGGGACCGCCTTCTTTTTCCAGGTCTCTCAAGTTTCCTGCTTTAGACACTGTATAGTCTTACCACTTTTCTATCACTCCTTTTAGTGGGAAATGTTTGAGTTTTCCTTCTCTGGTAGGTTTCTGCCTTACGCAAGGTTCCAGAGTCTGCAGGTTTTGCCATATTTACCTAGTTTATCTTTTCCATCTTTTTACTTTTAATATTTCTGTATTTTTATATTTTAACTACATCCTTTATACAGAGCACATAGCTGATTTTTAGAAATTCAATCAGAAAATCTGTTTTTTACCTGAAAACTTTAATTCAGTCACATTATTGGAATTACTGATAAATTTAGATTTATTTCTATGAAAGACTTTTTTAAATTCTTTTCTCTCCATTCCTAGTTTATTTTTAGTTGATTAAACCTTTATTATTCTCTTTTTTACTGATTTTAAGGTTGTTTGTTCTATTTCTATTCCTTAGAGGTAATCCTTAACATTACAACATACATACTTCGAAAGTGTTATCCAGTGTTGCGTTGTATACTTCCATAGAGCACCAATCACATTGTTTTCTCTGTTGTTAAATGCTGCGGGGAGCTTAAACCATTTTAATTCTGACCATTCCCATCTCCAATGTTGTCCAATATTTTAACTACTCTTCATTTTTGTACCCCAAATTAGTAGTTATTTTTATCACTATTGTTTCATACTGTCTAATAGATATTTATCTATACATTAATTTGCTTAACATTTTTTCCATTGCATTTTACTTTTTCATTCTAGATTAAATTTTCTCCTTCTTGAGGTATATCCTTTAGTAGTTCTTGCATTGAAGGTCTGCTAGTAATGAATTCTCAGTTTATTTGCCTGGAAAAGTCTTTAACTTAACTATATGGAAGATATATTCTATTGTATGTATAAGGTATAACAAAGGAAATAACATTTTTAGTCATTATTTTGTCTTTATTCTTGAATGATAGGTTAACTGGGTATAGAATTCCAGGTTCACAGGATTTTTTTTTTTCTCCTCAGCACTTTGCATATTTTTGTATCTGTTATCAATGTATTGCTTCTAAGCTCCAAATCCATCTTCTTTGCCATACTTTGAGATTTAAAAAAAAAAAAAAAACTCAAACAAAACCCATGGTTATGGAGTTGATTGCAACTCATAATGACCCTATAGGACACAGTAGAACTGCTCCATAGAGTTTCCAAGGAGCAGCTGGTGTATTCGAACTGCTGACCTTTTGGTTAGCTCCTGAGCTCTTAACCACTGCTCCACAGGGCTCCATCCTTTGAAATACTAGAACTAAAATCTGTACAGATTTTTTTTTAAAATCTGTAGATTACATTTCTCCTTTGCCAGATGGCTTGGTATTAGGCTCTGCCAGTAGAGGGCGCCGGAGGGATACTGCAAGGCTGGAAGAGGAAGAATGAAAAAGAGACCTTTTTCCTTCTGCTGCTTTTTTTTTTTGCTCAGCAATGAGCAGATAAGAATGTAGGAATCCTCATTCATCAGTGGCCCCTCCAGCCAGTTTCTTTGTTCCCACTTTGGAAGGTGTTTCTTAGCTCTCAGAACTCAACATGGCCGGCTTCCTTTTCGCCACAGTGTCAGGTAGCGTGTGCTGATGGCAGCAAGGCCCTCTCCTCAGAGGTCTGAATTTCAGCTTTGCAAGGTCCCCTCTTCTGAGTTTTTAGGCTTTTTTCTTGTTCACTTTGCTCTCAACCCTAAGAATAGTAGTTTCTTTATGTAGTTACTACCTCTCTACACCTCGGATTTTGCTTTACCCATTTTAGTAGTTAATCATCTTTAACTGGCTAATAATTCGTTATATTAAATTTTCCCTTTTCAAGTTACTGGTGTGGTTTCAGTCTCCTGACTGGCCCCTGATCGATAAAATGTTATATCATTTTCTGTTTTATTTTGCTGCTGGTCAAAAAATCTGATGTCAGCAAAAGGTTTGAATAGACGCTCCACAAAAGAATATATAGAACTGGCCAATAAGTCCATTAGTAGAGTGAACCATATTATTAGCCATCAGAGAAATGCAAATTAAAGCCACAATGAGCCGCCACTACCTGCCACTGGAGTGACTAAAAGTAAAAGACTAATGACAGGAAGTGTTGGCAAGAATGTCTAGCAACTGGGACGCTTATATTTTTGTTGATGGGAATATAAAATTGTATAACCACTTTGAGAAAGGTCTGACATTTTCTTGTAAAATTAAATATACACCTGCCCTATGACCCAGCAGGCCCACTCTTAGGTATTTACCCAAAATAAACCAAAACATAGGTTCACAAAAATACTTGTTCAGGAATGTTCACAGGAGCTTTATTCACAATAGCCCTGAAATGGAAAGAAACTGTGGAGTATTCATACAACGGAAAACTAAACAACAACAAAAAACCAAACCTGTTGCCATTGAGTCAATTCTGACTCCTAGTGACCCTATAGGACAGAGTAGAACTGCCCCATAGGGTCCCCAAGGCTGTAATCTCTATGGAATCAGACTACCACATCTTTCTCCCACTGAGTGGCTGGTGGGTTCAAACCACAAACCTTTCAGTTAGCAGCCGAGGGCTTAACCACTGTGCCATCATGTTAAGTATACCATAAACCAAACCCAACCCAACCCACTGCTGTTAATTCTTTGAATTGATTTTGACTCATAGCGAACCTAGAGGACGGAGCAGAACCATCCCACAGGGTTTCCAAGGCTGTAATCTTTATGGAAGCTGACTGCCACGTCTTTATCCTTGGGAGCAGCTGATGGGGTCAAACTGCCGACCTTTTGGTTAGCAGCCAAGTGCTTAACTCCTGCACCACCAGGCTCCTTAGTTAACTTGTAGTGGAAGGAAATCAGAATAGTGGTTGACTCTGAGGGGATGGCTGTGAGGACTAACTGGGAAACAGCGGGAGAGAACTACCTGGGGGGATGGCCATGTTTTATATTTGATTGGAGTTTGGGTTATACTGCAGTGTACACTTATAATATGTGCATTTTGTGTGTGTGTAAATTTGGCATCAACAGAAAGAAATCTGTAAACAAATAATGGACTTTAATGATATCGTTGCTGAAGTATTTAGGGGCAAGTGCACTAATGTCTATAATTGAGTTTGAAATGCACCTCCTCCCAAAAAAAACCCTGAAACAAAATAATAACAACAAAAAAATGAGGGACTGATGGATGAAGCGAGAGCTGGATGGATAGATATATGATAAAGCAAATATAGCAAAATGAGTAAAATGTTAATAATAGAATCTAAATAAGGGGTATATGGGTGTCCATTGTAAAGTTCTGTTAACTTCATGTTTGAAAATTTTCTAATAAAATGTTGGAAAAAAAGGGCTGCTGTCTGTCTAATAATCCTTACTTTTTAGGTAATTTGTGTTTTCTAAATGACTGTCTTTAACATATTCTTTGTTTTTTGAGTTTTGCACTTCATGTGATGTGTTTAGGCATGGGTTGATTTTTTTGCACTCATACTTGTGAGCTTACATCTTTTTTCAAATCTTGATACTTCTCAGCCCTTATCTTTTGAATATTGTCTTTCCTCTTTCCTTCTGGAATTCTCATTAGATCTGTTCTGGAAGTTTTCATTTTATCATCCGTATAGCTTAATCTCTCATATTTTTCATTTCTTTGTCTCTCTGTGCTATAATTTGGGTGCCCTCACCTTCTACGTTAGGATCTCCTTCCTCAGATCTATTTTTCAGTTTCAGCTATATTTAGTCTGCTGGTTAACCTAAGACTGTGTTTTTCATTTCTAGAAATTATAATTTTTTCCAATATAATTGTCACTGTATTGTGTCTTGTCTCTTTGATTCTTTTAAAACTGCATTTAATAATCTTAAACACATACCTATATATGTATTGTATACATATATAAAAAAGTATATATGTATTTGCTTTATTATCATAGTTTATTTTAAGTGGATGTTATCAGAGGTTAAAATCCTTGTGTGTGTTGTAATTTTGGATTGTGACTCATGGCAACTGGACATTTATCTGAGGAAATCTTCCAGCTATGGGACTCTTCCCAGAGAAATTTTTTCATTTGCTTCTTCTAGGCATAGGGCCATTATAGTCCCTGGCCACTTTTTATATTAATTTTCTAGATTATGCAGCTAGAGTAAATTAAACCCAAAACCCACATGAAGGCCAGCCTGTGCTTATGAATTACCAGAGGAGACAGCTAAACTTCTTGGTCATCTTCCTGGGTCTGGTAGTGGATTATGTTTATTCCGTCTTATGACTAAGGTTATAGCACCTGGAGACACCTGGCTTTTGGGGGATGGTGGGGGAGGGCTCCATTCCACTTGCCAGCATCATGTGAACCCAAAGCCTAATGTGGACAGTTAGACTGAAGCCCTTGCGTTAACACATCTGGCAAACCTTCTGTGGGCAGCTGTAGCATCAACTCAGGGTTTCCACCCCAGTGTTTAGTTCTCCTTTTGTTTTGGCCTCTGGAAATTTCCCTCACTTTCTTATATATTCATGTGTTGCTTTAAAAAGCAACAAATTTATAATTTATTCAGCATTTTCTAGGTGTTTCATATTGGGAGAGTCATCAAGGAATCTGAACTTTCACAATGCCAGAAATGAAAGCCGTGTTACGTATTTTGCATGGATTATTTTATTTGTTTCTCACAACAACCCCATACATTTATTATAATTATTCCAAGAAATTTAGCTATAGAGGCATTAAGCAGCTTTCCCATATCTTAAAACAAAATAAAACTAGTTGCCATTAAGTTGACTCCAGCTTAATGTGTGTCAGAGTTGAACTGTTCCAAAGGGTTTTCAATGGCTGATTTTTTGGGAGTAGAACTCCAGATCTTTCCTCCAACGGTGCCTCTGGGTGGACCTAAACTGGGTGGAAAAGTCCTTCGAGGTAGCAGACCAGTAAGTTAACTGTTTGCACCACCCAGGACTCCTCCCCAGGCCTAACAAGCTATTAAGTTGGCAGAGTTGGGATTCTAGAATGTCCAAATGGTTCCAGTGTCTAGGCTTCTGTCCTCTTGTATTGCAAGAGTAGAGAAACCCACCCTCTGGCCTGAGATTGTTACCCCGAGTCGTCAGTGGCAGTACCTCAGTACAGTAACAGAAACCCACCCTCTGGCCTGAGAGTGTTACTCGCCCCGAGTCGTCAGTGGCAGTACCTCAGTACAGTAACGGAAACCCACCCTCTGGCCTGAGAGTGTTACTCGCCCCGAGTGGTCAGAGGCAGTACCTCAGTACAGTAACAGAAACCCACCCTCTGGCCTGAGCGTGTTACTCGCCCCGAGTCATCAGTGGCAGTACCTCAGTACAGTAACGGAAACCCACCCTCTGGCCTGAGAGTGTTACTCGCCCCGAGTCGTCAGTGGCAGTACCTCAGTACGGTAACAGAAACCCACCCTCTGGCCTGAGAGTGTTACTCGCCCCGAGTCGTCAGTGGCAGTACCTCAGTACGGTAATGGAAACCCACCCTCTGGCCTGAGAGTGTTACTCGCCCCGAGTCGTCAGAGGCAGTACCTCAGTACAGTAACAGAAACCCACCCTCTGGCCTGAGAGTGTTACTCGCCCTGAGTGGTCAGTGGCAATACCTCAGTACAGTAACAGAAACCCACCCTCTGGCCTGAGAGTGTTACTCGCCCCGAGTCGTCAGAGGCAGTACCTCAGTACAGTAACGGAAACCCACCCTCTGGCCTGAGAGTGTTACTCGCCCTGAGTGGTCAGTGGCAATACCTCAGTACAGTAACAGAAACCCACCCTCTGGCCTGAGCGTGTTACTCGCCCTGAGTCGTCAGAGGCAGTACCTCAGTACAGTAACAGAAACCCACCCTCTGGCCTGAGAGTGTTACTCCCCCCGAGTCGTCAGTGGCAGTACCTCAGTACGGTAACAGAAACCCACCCTCTGGTCTGAGAGTGTTACTCGCCCCGAGTCGTCAGTGGCAGTACCTCAGTACGGTAACGGAAACCCACCCTCTGGCCTGAGAGTGTTACTCGCCCCGAGTCGTCAGAGGCAGTACCTCAGTACAGTAACTGAAACCCACCCTCTGGCCTGAGAGTGTTACTTGCCCCGAGTCGTCAGAGGCAGTACCTCAGTACAGTAACAGAAACCCACCCTCTGGCCTGAGAGTGTTACTTGCCCTGAGTCGTCAGAGGCAGTACCTCAGTACAGTAACAGAAACCCACCCTCTGGCCTGAGAGTGTTACTCGCCCCGAGTCGTCAGAGGCAGTACCTCAGTACAGTAACAGAAACCCACCCTCTGGCCTGAGAGTGTTACTCGCCCCGAGTCGTCAGTGGCAGTACCTCAGTACAGTAACAACTTCACTTTTGGTTATGCCTTTGCTACCTTCTTATTCAGCAAAAAGACCTGAAGAGTGTTCCTTGTATCATAAGAATCAGGTACTTCTTGGATTTCTCTCAGACCTTGTCATTCGGACCCTTGGCTGACTGGAAGAACAGTTGAAGTCTCATATGGGGACTGCGCAGCAAGGACACTCAGCCATAAGAACACAAAACCCCTTAGTCTCATGTGGATTTTTGACTGAGTTTTATTTATCCCACTTGCTCTTATTCACAAATCTGAGAGGGGATGGGCTTTCTGTTTGGCTTTGAGGGTGCCCTGTAGACAGCTAGGTGACCAACTGTCCTGCTTTGCCCAGGACTGAGGGATTCCTGAGACATGGGACTTTCAGTGCTAAAACCAGGATGCTAGTCACCCTACAGACTATTCTGGGAATTTTTAAATCACACCAGCCGCAGTCCTTTGCCTTCAGGGCTAAGTGAGAGGACAGAATATGCTCTGGTTTCCAGATTTCCCCAGAGATGAAAGGAATGAGGGTTTAATGGTGAGAAGAGGAGCAGAAGATTCATTTCAAGGACATATGGAATGCAGCAGAGCACCCCAGGTATTTCCCAGCTGTTCTAGTTATGCCCCAACAGAAGACAGTGCAGCTGATAAGGACAAAGAACAAGAGCAACGGGGGAGGGAACTAAGGTTATAAAGCAATTTCTCCCAGGCCAGGTATTTGGTCAGAATCGTTGTCTATGTCATCTCATTTAGTCCTGACGGTAACTCTATGAGGTAGACAGCGTCATGGCCATTTTAGAGGGGTGGGGGGTGGCTAAAATGCAGCATGATTAAGTCACTTACCCAGGACAGCAAGCTTGTAAATAGGATGCCTGGATTCAGATCCAGGTGAGCCTGACTCCAAAACTAGGCTCTTTCTGCTTGACCATGGTGCAGGATGGGGAGGACTGCTGTATGCAAGCACAGATGTGGGAATTGTGAGTCTAAAAGGAAAGATGAAAAAGAAGCAGGCCTGTAAACTGTCACAGGCCTTGCAAACGACACCTACTATTGGGAACTAGCAGACAGTGGCTGCTGTTCCAGACTGTGGTGTCATCAGGCCTAGGGATCTCGGGGAGCTTGCCAGAGGCATAGGGATTGTCTTAAACTCCGAGAACTTCTGGAACAGAAATACCCAAGTGGGTGGCTTTAAAGAGCAGAAATTAATTTTCTCATAGTTCTAGAGGATACAATTCCAAATCAGGGTCTCGGCCCTATTGATTCTTTCCTTGTTGGCACCTCCCCTGGTTCCTGGGATTGTAGACGCCCCTCACATGGTGCCTGTCTTTCCCTGTGTGTGTGTCTCTGCATCTAATTTGCTTTTTTAAATAACTTAGAAGTGATTAGATTTAGAACCCTCCCTGTCATGGATTGAATTGTGTTGCCAAAAATATCTGTCAACTTACCTAGGTCATGATTCCCAGTATTGTGTGATTGTCTACCATTTTGTTCCCTGATGTGATTTCTCTATGTGTTGTAAATCCTATCACTATCACTATGATGCTAATGCGATGGTTTAGTGACTGTTATATCGATGAGATCTATAAAATTAGATAGTGTCTTAAGCCAATCTCTTTTGAGGTATAAAAGAGAGAAGTAAGCAGAGAGACATGGGGACCTCATACCACCAAGAAGGTAATGCCAGGAGCAGAGCTCATCCTTTGGACCTGAGGTTCCTGTGCTGAGAAGCTCCTTGGCCAGAGGAAGATTAATAACAAGAACCTTCCTCCAGAGCTGACAGAGAGAGAAAGCCTCCTCCACAGCAGACGCCCTGAATTCTGACTTCTAGCCTACTAGCCCGTGAGAGAATAAATTTCTCTTTGTTAAAGCCATCCACTTATGGTATTTCTGTTACAGCAGCACTAGATGACTGAGACACCACTGCACTCGGGCATGATCTAATTAACACAGCAAGAAAACCCTCTTTCCAAATAGGATGACATCTACAGGTATAAACTATGACCCATTGCTGTCGAGTCCTTTCCGATTCATAGTAACCCTATAGGACAGAGTAGAACTGTCCCATAGGGTTTCCAAGGAGTGCCTGGTGGATTCGAACTGCTGACCTTTCTGGTTAGCATCTGTCGCTCTTAACCGCTGTGCCACCAGGGCTCCTCTATAGGTATAAGGAGTAGGATTCCAACACATAATTTTGGGGGACACAATTCAATACATAACAGGGCTAATCTGTGCTAGTACCCAATTCTCTCTTCCTTTTCTACTCGCCAGCAAACTTCTACCCAGGGGTTGGATGGAGTGGTCAGGGATGCTGGGCTTGAAGAAAGTGGTCTCCTTTCCCCTGACTGTGCTGTTCATAGGTTGTCATGCAGGCAGCCCCTGTCCTTTGGAGCTGGAGCCTTTGTTCCTTGCCTTGGGCTGCCTTACTGCTTGGTTTGAGGTCATGATCCTGGTTCATCCTGTTCCCACTTGTTCATCTTCGAAAAAAAAAAAAAAAAAAGGAACAGCCTTTCCATCGCCTGCCTGTTGCATTGTGAAATGCTGTATCAATATTAAGCATTATTAGGGTGTTCTTACCAAACAAACACATTCTAAGGACCCAGTCAGTGATCAAGGCTGCTTTTAAAGGCCTCTCCTAATATTTACCTACCCAGCTTCCTTCTATACTTTTAGCTGTGTTTTTCTGAAACAGCTGCAACCAGAGCAGAAGGCTCTTTTGTGTAAACTCATAAGTCACCTGTGCTTATTTTGTGTATTCAGGGCTGTTATGCTCTGCAGCAAGCCATTTTTTTTTTTTTTTAAATAGGAGTGGGTATTTAATATAATAGAGTATTACATGTTCAGCATATAAATTACTAGGTCTTAGAAGCAAAAAATGAGTAATTCTGCCCTGAGGTAATAGAACAGCTACTGTGGAGTCACTAAAGTCAATTAAATAGATCATTTGTGGTCAGGGCAGGACAGTGGAATTACTACCTGAATAGCATCCAGTAGTCGTTCCCAAACTTAATTGTTCAACAAACAGGTATTGAGAACCCGAGGTGAGCTCAAGACGTTATCTAAGTGTTGGGCAGGGCCACAAAGAAATAGAAACAACCTCAAGGAGACCAAAGAATTTTCTATGTGGAATTCTTTCTATGGGAAATTAATTGACATCACTGTGCTTCTTCATCAGTAAATGTGAGGGGAATGGGCTCTTTTAGAAAGCAAGTGGACGTATAACCAGAAACCCAGGGGGTCGGTAACCTGCAGTTTTGTTCAGGAGGACGTGGAGTGAGGACAAGGATGTAACATTGATCAGACCTGGAAACCCGGCCTTGAGAAGGCCAGTTATAAAACAATTCACATTTGGAGTCAGGGGACTAAGTCCAACTCTGACTCTTGCTAGCTGAATGATTTTGGGCAATTTAGTTAACCTCATTGGATGGCATTTTTTTTTTTTTCATTGGGTCCCAGTTTTCTCATCTGTCGAAAGGAATAGTTACAGAATAATCTCATTAAATGAGGTACCAGAGGTGAAATGCCTGGCTCATAGCTACAGATAGATAGCTGCCGTCGGGTCGGCTCTGACTCTGGTGACCTCACGTACAACAGAACAACACGTTGCCCAGTCCTGTGTCACACTCAGGATCACAGCATGTTTGAGTTCACGGTTGTGGTTACTGTGCCAGTTCATCTCGTCCAAGGCCTCTCTCACCCTTATTGCCCTTTACTTCACCAAACGTGAAGTCCTCCTCTAGCCATTGATCCCATCTGATGGCGTGTCCTAAGCCAGCAGCTCGGACAATGTTCTGTTGTGTTCCATAGATTTTCACTGGCTGATTTTGGGAGTAGATTGCTAGGCTTTCTTCCTAGTCTGTCTTTGCCTGGAAGCTCCACTGAAACCTGTCTGCCATGGGTGACACTGCTGGTATGTACAGTACTGGTAGCATAGCTCCTAGCATCACAGCATCACACAAGCCATCACAGTAGGACAAACTGGTAGATGAGTGGTGGTGGTGGCACATAGTAGGCCTTCGAAACAAGGGCCATGGTGCTTATAATCCAGGCCCAGCATAAAAGGAGTGGGAGCCACTGTCAGCGTGGATCACCCACCACTCTCAGTCAACAGAACTCTGAGGGTCTACTTCCTCTTTTGTTACTGACCTGTGTCCCAGTTGAATACGAGACCTTATTTTCTTATGATCCCCATCCAGTTTTGTGGGAGAGTCGTGAAGATTGTAGATTCTCTGCCAAAGATAGAAGTCCATTTGCTACCAGCTCTTTCCCTGGAAAACACCCCCTATTTGCCAGTGGGAGACTTTTAATTTGCCTCTGTAATTGAAATGGGCCCTCTAGGTCACGGGATCAGCATGCTCTGGCCTGTGAGTCATCCCGAGCAGTTGTCCAGGTTTTATCAAGTGGATCAAGAATGTATTGACCCAGGTTCAATGGAGTGGAGGGGAGAGAAATTACTAATGAATCTGAGCAATCCAGCCCTACCTCCGACCTGTACTGCTTCAAGGGGCACACCACCCTTCAACCCCGACCCCACCCACACTTCTTTGTCTCTGCAGTTTAGCCAGAAAGGGTGGAGCAAACCGGATTTCTTTTATTAAAGCACCAATGAGTGAAAAGATACTCTAGAGTAACTCTTCATGCCAGAAACCAAAATTAAAATGATGTTGTACTCAGATAATTAATACTAAAAGGCTTGACAACAGAACATGCTAAATAAATTAGTCTTTAAATGCTTATGTTTCTTCCAATTACAGGTTTTTGGTCTAATAATTGCTTCACCAAATAGACAAATGACCTCAACACCCTGCTTACTTTGGCCCGTAAAGATGTGGCCTTTATTAACCAATGTTAAGTAGAAACACTTTTATGCCTGCCTCCATCTGTGGAGTGAAGGGCTGTTTCTGAATGACATTTAAAGGAATTTTTGAGAATGACTTTGATTCAACTCCATCGATTTTTTACAGGGTGTCTTCTCAGCGACAGGAGCAGAAGCAGTCACTGAAGAGCGGCACAGACAGAGATGTCAGATCCTGCACTCACGGATGGACATCTAGGTAGGAAGGCTTCGCGGGCTCTGGGTACAATAAAAGGCAGAAAGGCTCTGAGGAGCCAGAGGAAAACAGCATTCTAAAAACGCCTGGCAGACGGCTGGGCTGTGGTTAGCAGAGAGGAGGAGTGGGGTAGAGTTGCTTGGGTGGAGGAAGTGACGTGGACAGGGCAGGGTGGAAGGAAAGCAGGAACCTCAGAGGTGGCCACTCCAAGGCCTCTTGGAATGTTAAGATTCTCTGTGGCCTTTAGCTTGTTTCTAACCAGCTCATAGTCACTGGCTAATGACCGCAGAAGCCAAAATTGAGACTTCATTCTGTCTGATTCCAAAATTGATGCTTTTAAGCATTGCACTGCAGGTTCTTAGCCTTGGGGCATAGCAGAACCAACTGGGGCACTTTGAGTCCAGGGTTCCACTCCAGATCATGACCAGAACCTTGGGGTTGGAGCCTGGGTATGGGTATACTGAAAAATCCCCAAACTTGCATGCACAGGAGGCCCCTGAAAGCCCTGTTAAAATGCAGATCCTGACTCTGTAGATCTGGGGCGGGCGGACACTGAGATTCTGCATTTCCTACAAGCTTCTAGGTGATGCTGAAGCTGCTGGTCCATAGAGCACTCTTAGAAGGATTTGTAAATCTCGTTAAAGATTGAAAATCATTGCACTGGCCTAAGGCATCTCTTGTTTGGTCTTCTAGAAAGGGATAAAGAGGCAGTGGTGTTTTAGCGGTAAAATCCTTGTCTTCCATGAGGGAGACTGGGTTGGATCCCCAGCAAATGTACTTCATGCGCAGGTTCCAGCCGTCGGTCAGTGGAGGCTCCTGTGTTGCTATGATGCTGTACAGGCTGAAGGGGAGCTTCCAGGCTAAGACTAAGGAGAAAGGCCTGGTTATCTACTTTTGAAAACCAGCTGATGAAAACTCTATGGATCACAATGGCCCAGTCCTTAACCAATCACAGGCATTGTTTATTCTGTTGTATATGGGGTCATCATGAGTTGGGGGCAGCTCACAGCGACAGTTATGGAAAGCAACCATCTTTAGGGAGATAGGCACAGAGGTGAGAGGCAGGCAGAAATCAGGATGGGCTGGGCCGCCAGTCCAAGCTAGTGATGAGCTTCAAGGCAGAAGGCCAGGCAGGGGGCACTGCCTGCTGCAGAGGGGTCCCGGGGCCAAGCTCTGGGAAGGCCATGCTGGAGCCGGGACTCCTATCCTGACACAAGCCATGAGTGAGCCCCTCAGAGGACCCCCTGACTAAGTAAATGTGTCCCCAGTGCAGGGTGAAAAGCCCAGGTTTATAATTTCCTTCTGAGCGGCTGTCCCTCCCTCCCTCAGTACAGACACACAGGACATTCTCAGGAAATAACGTGGGCCTTTGAAAGAAACCTGCATGAGGGAAGCACATACAGAATTTGATAGAAAGATGGGCCTCCTGATTGTCTTTGGTTCCAGGCTGGGGAAATATTATCATGTTCCAGTTATGTTTAAATGAAACACATTTTAAAGTTTTTTTTTTTTTTTTAATAATGGAAAAAGCAGGTAATCCAAAGAAGCAAATATAATTCCTTTAAAAATTTAAAAATAAATGAATTTAGGTTTTTATTTTTTTATTTTTAGTCAGGAAATAGTTTCATTGTTTGAGTTTAGATATAATTAAACCACTGATTTGGCCTCGTTAGAAAGTGAATGTTTATCACGGAAGCAGGGACTAAGACAGGGGTAGGATGGCTGGGAAAGGCAGACTTTATTCAAGTCCATGCTGGTAACTTCTTTATAAAAAGGTAAAAATTAGGATTAGCACAGGGCCTCCGTAAGAAGCAGAGCGGGTGTCTTCTGGTTTCCTAAGAGCCCCATCTCGGCAATATTGTGTTGCTTAGGAACTAACAAAAACACGTTTGTGTGTGTCTCTCTTCCTTTTTTTTAATGGTCCCTTTGTGCCCTGATATTTTTCCACATTGGCAGCTGTGAGGGAAAACAAGGTGATTGGGGTAGATGCAGCCTCCGCTCTCAAGTCTGGAGCAGAACAGATAAGAACTTGTATGTCAGAATATAAAGTTTACACAGCTCCAGTCAAAAGCCTTTGATGTCGCCTGCCCAATCTGGCCTCGCATCTTTGAAGTTCTCTTACACATGCTTGGGTTCCGTCAATAAGAAGCAGGCCTTTCTTTCCCCCGCTAGTTAAAACATCTGCCTCCTGGAAACGCCCCATGTTAAAGCAGGCCACAATAGGTCCAGGCTAATAGAGACCCAGGCTTGGCCGCGTTAGTGACAGAAATGCCTAAGAAATGGAAGCCATTTCCCTTATGGACTGTGGGGTGAGGCTGTTTCCATTGCAAGACTGCATTGGGAAAGGCTGAGCTGGGCTGGCTGTGATGACCAGAGTGACTGACCAGGCCGCCTTTCCAGGCGCTGTCTATGCAAGGCTGTATCCAGGCTGTAGCTCACATGTGGTCTGCACTCTTTATCTGGGACATTAGCTGTTTCTCAGTGAAACGGAGTGGGGAACAGGCTCATTGGTGGGTGGTCTCTCTCTTTGCAACGTCACTTAGACTGCTCAGCAAATAGCTTGTTTGTCAAATAATATTGCTTCTTCCTGGAACAAAACCCCGTTACTTACTGCTGAAACCTGTGGCTATCACAAACAATACCACAATGTGCTTCTGTTGCTACGTAGTGGTACCCTTTGAAGGGACTGAGGGCGAGGGCGGGAAGCCTTTGTTCCTGGAAATGAAAGGGCTAAACAATGGATTGTATGAAGGACTGTAGTTGCCAGGCTCCTTGCTGCAAGCCCTGGCTTGTAACAAAAGCCTTCATCTCAGAGAGTCCAGTTCTGAAAATGTTGGAGGTGGGTGCTCCTGGTGGACTTCCAAGGCATGGTGGCAGTGGGTAGGTGGGCAGACAAACAGACAGACTACAGACTGATGGCCAGCAGTCCCAGTTGGCCAGTGGCAACCTCGACTCTGTAGCCCTAGAGCTACTGTATCAGCTGTTAGGGGTGGAGGATAAAAATCAGAAGGAAAAAGGACATGAACCCACACTTCAGAATATCTTTGCCAAAATACTGAACTCAATACGCAAGTAGCAGGGACAGAGCAAGTGGTGAGTCTTGGAGAAGAAAACCATCGGGCAGATGGTTGTTCTGAGGTGGCACTAGCATCCCCCTTTATGCCTTTTTTCTCCCTTGATGGTACTCTTTCCACAATCTCTAAATTTGCTGTCCTTACATCCTTCAGTTCTCCTTCTTTCCCTTCCTTCCCTCAAACTCTAATATCAGGTTAGGGCCTGATCAGCTTACCCATTCTAAGCACGCATGGGTGGAAATGCTCATTGGTTACTTCTCCTAGGGGCATTTTCGTCTTAAGAGAAGACAAGCTTCAATCAAAGAAATAAATCTCTAATGATAAAACTTTAGTCATGGATGGGCCAGAATTTTATTGCCCTGTAGTTACACCATTGAAGGTCTACTAGTTTTGCTGAGGGAATATAAACAGCATTTTCCCTCAGTAATCTTGCAATCTAACAGGGAAGAAATTCTTACCTGAAGTGTTTGGGATAAGCCAGGGCATGGTTGTATTATAACACAAATAGTGGAAGGTGGGTGGTGGGAAGGGGCAGACAGTCCTTGTCACATCTCCATATCTGATGTGGTTCTGACCTAGGTTTTAAGGATTTGGTACCATGGAGGAAGCCTGAGATCTAGTAAATGGTACTTGGGTTGACTCACTGGCAGAGCCAGACTGTGTGAAGTTGGCTAGAAGAAGACCCTAATCCCCATGCCAGGGATGTGGGACAAGCCATTATGGGCTCCCGCCTACAAAGGAACATGATGACATCCATGTCTAGTGAGAACCACAGAGCCCAGACTGGGTTGGAGGGAGTAGGGTAAAGGGTGGAGGCAGGGAGACTAGGGAGGTACTGAAAGATGGTGAGATGTGATGGTGGGAAGCACAACTCTTGAGTCTGACTGCCTGGCTTAAATACCAGCCATGCTATCTAATCCACCACCTGTCTCATTTTGTGGTACTGTGCTGGCTTGCATGTTGCTATGATGCCGGGAGCTATATCAAGGATGTTTCAAATACCAAAAGGG
Source organism: Loxodonta africana (assembly GCF_030014295.1). Lineage (NCBI taxonomy): Eukaryota > Metazoa > Chordata > Mammalia > Proboscidea > Elephantidae > Loxodonta > Loxodonta africana. Next base: position 63,568,175 of record NC_087366.1, on the reverse strand, counting down.
TCACCTATGGTAGACAGGTCTCAGTGGAGCTTCCAGAATAAGACAGACTAGGAAGAAAGAGTTGGTGATCTACTTCTAAGAACTAGCCACTGAAACCCTACGGAGCACAGCAGAATATTGTCTGATATAGTGCTAGAAATTGAGCCCCCTAGGTTGGAAGGCACTCAAAATACATGGCAGCCTCAACAACGGAGTCAAGCACAGCAACAATCGTGAAGATGGAGCAAGACTAGGCAATATTTCATCCTGTTGTAAATGGGTTAGCCATAAGTTGGAGCTGACTGAACAGCAGCTGGTAATATATAATAGTTCACCATCTGTCTTATTAGCTCTCTAGTGGTGCTATAATAACACCACCACAAGTGGATGGCTTTAATAAACAGAAATTTATTCTCTCACAGTCTAAGAGGCCAGAAGTTTGAATTCAGGGTGCCAGTTTCAGGGGAAGTCTTTCTCTCCCTGTTGGTCCTAGGGGAGAGTCCTTGTCCTTAATCTTCCCCTGGTCTAGAAGCTTCTCAGCACAGGGACCCTGGGTCCAAAGGAAGTGCTCCACTCCCGGCATATCTTTCTTGGTGGCACAAGGTCCCTCTCCTCTCTGCTCAATTCTCTCTTTTATATCTCAAAAGAGATTGACTCAAAATTTAATCTAGCCCCGCCTCATAAACATAACTCTCTAATTCTGCCTCATTAACATTATAGAAGTTAGGATTTACAACACATAGGATAATCAGGTTAGATCACAAAATGGTGGATAACTGCACAATACTGGGAATTATGGCCTGGCCAAGTTGATATACACATATTTGGGGGACACAATTCAATCCATAACTCCATCTAACAGCTGTGTGGTGTTGGGTAGGTTATTCAACCTCTCTAAGTCCCAGAGCTCCCCTCAGTAAGGGGGATGAATAACAATATTCACCTCTCAGGGTTCTTACTATGATTAAATGAATTTTAAATGTAAAGCACCCAGACCTGTGCCTGGCACATAGCAAACCTCAGTGGGTATGAACGGTTATCCTGTGACCCAAGCATGAGGGCAGGAAGCCCCCGCTCCTCAGTGTCCATCCGGAGCAAAGCTGCAAGTGGGTCCTTGGATTGTGTATGGCGAGTTACGTGGGATCTGGCTGAAGAGTAGCAGGCCCCCAGGAACATAATGCGCCTATGCCCTTGTCGATTCTCATCAATTACCACCTTTACTCTCCTCCTTCCTCAGATAACTTGTCTAGGAATTTAACACCAAGCTCAGTAGGAAGGCGCTGATGTTTAGTTCTATCCCCACGTTCCCCCTCAGGGCAAAAGAAGAAGAAATGGGCTCAGCCTGCAGCTAGACACAAAGGATTTGTTGCAGAATGCCTTACTCAAGAGCAAAATGGGATTGTCTGGCCCTCCTTTCCCAAGATGGAAATGGATTCACAGCACCTCTGGGATGGTGTAGGTGAGGATTTGCTAAAGGGAGGGGGGAGGAGGCTGGGTGTCTCATTCATATTTGCCTGGGCTACATTTCCCAAGGTAAATTGTTGTCTGCACCCATGATAACAACATGGGCCTGGAACAGAGTTCCTGCACCGAAAGCCTTCGCTTTCTGCTCACAGTGCTGAAGCACCACTGTCTGGCAGCTCTTCCCGGGCGTGTGTATCTGTCCTGCTCTTTTTTATAAGACATACTGACAAGTGATTAGGTTTAGGATCTACCTTCTTCTAGTATGGCCTCATTAACATAACAAAAGAAAACCCTATTTCTAAACAGGATCATATTTATAGGCACAGGAGTCAAGGCTCCCGCATTTCTTTTTGGGGGACACAAATCGCCCAGTGCTGCCTGCATGAGTGATTTTAGGTGTGTGGCTAAATTCTGTGTTGCAATTCACTATCCATAAAATGTGTGAGACCCTAGGCACTTCAAGCTACCCTCTGGTCCCCAGTGTCTTTGGGGTCCTCCTGCCAAGCAAAAATGGAACCCAAGTAAAGATGACCTGGACCTACTATCTGCCAAGCACACCTGAGGCTGACCTAACTGCTATCCTTCCTCAGCCAGGAGCACCTTGTCAGTGCTGAACATGCCTTAATATACCACGAACCTTTTAAAAACTGATAGAAACATCTCAATCGTGAAATTGACCTCTTTATTTTAAAAGACAGCTTTACCTAATAATGGGGCCTCTACATTTTTAAAGTGGGAAGGTGTTTTGGGGGTTAAGAAGAAGTAAATGAACAGGGAAGTTAAGTAATCAGGCAGAGGACTCACAGCTGATAAACGATACCGGCTTTTGAACTGTAACAAACACATATAAACCAATTCTGTTGAGTTGTAATTTACATATCATATCATGTCCCCATTTTATGTGCACAGTTTGATGAGTTTGGACAAATATATACACCCTGGTTGTCGTTAGGTGACATAGAGTCAATTCCAACTCACGGCGACCCCAAGCGTGCAGAGGAGAACCGCCTCGGAGGGTCTTCAAGGCTGTGACCTTTCAGGAGCAGGTCACCGGGACTGTCTTCCGAGGCGTCTCTGGGTGGGATCGAGCTGCCAGCCTTTGTCAGGCAGTTGGTGGCAGTCGATGGCTGGGCCCCCACCCCGGGCCCAGCCATCCAGTGATCTGCTTCCTGTAGCTGTCAATTCTGCTGTTTCTAGAATTTCATTGAAAGGGAACTGTGTCTTTTCTTCTGTTTGGATCAGGCAGGTTATTCCTGAGACTCGCCCTCGTTCTTGTGTCAGGAGTTCACTTCTCTTCATTGCTGAGTTGTATTTAGTTGTGTAGATGCTGCACATTCGTTTATCCATTCTCCTCCGGAAGGACCTTTGGGTTGTTTCCAGTCTGGAAATATGATGAATGAAGCTGCCCCGAATATCCACGTACGGGCCGTTGGGTGCATATGTTCTCATTTCTCTTGGGTAAATATCCAGGACTGGAATTGCTGAGTGTACCTTCAATTTTATAAGAAACTGTTGACCTGTTTTTCAAGGTGCATGAGCCATTTTGCATTCCAACCAGCAATGTCTGAGGGTTCCAGGTGTGCGGTTTAGTTCTGAGCTAGGGTCCACCTGACCTCAGTACCTGTACCACGTATATTCTCAAATCTGAACGTATGTAAGACTCATCCAAGGGTCATCTGTACGTAAAAATACAGATTTCAGGACCCATCCCTCTGAGTATCTGATTCAGTAGGTCTGGGGTAAAACGCAGGAGCCCTGGTGGTGCAGTGGTTAAAGCTCTCGACTGCTAACCAAACCAGTGGCTTGGCTGGAGAACAATGTAGCCGTCTCCTTCCACAGAGATTTACAGCCTTGGAAACCCCATGGGGTGGTTCTACTCTGTCCTATAGAGTCACCATGAGATGGAATCAAGTCAACAGCAGTGACTTTGGGTTAGCGGGGGCAGAGCTTGGAAATGTGCATGTTTAGCAAGGACCCTACGTTTTCGCCCCTGGTAGTCCACAGGACCCTCCTTAAGAAGCTGCATGCGCTCCACCAGATTTTCCAGAGAAAATCCCCAAAGTAGGGACATCTGTTATGCTAACAGAGAGATGGCTGCAGTTAACAAGTGCCAACATCTGGCTGACCCAGCTGTGTCTACATCACCATTATCTATGGATACCCTTGGATGAAGAGATAAAGGACACCCAATGGGGGATGATTTCCAAATATTTATGAATGACTTTGGAATCTATGTTTACACTTATTTATTTATTTTTTCAATACTATAGAAATTCATGGCAAGCAGAACAGGGGGGCTGGATTTTGAGGGGAGGACTCAGGAGTGGCTGGGGAACTGCACCCTTTCCCTGGTTGCTTAACTCTCCTGGGACGCCAGTCACAGGCACAAAGGTTTTGCACATAAGGAGCTCCCAGGGCAAGTGTGGAAGTGCAGATGAGGGGCCCTGGCACCAGGAAACTGTATCTGTGAACATCCCAGTTACTGCGGACGGTGGCGGCAGTGGCCCACGCTTAGAGAAACACTGAAATAAGTTGTCATTTCTCGGTCTTTCCTCAGGGCAAGAGGAAAAGCCCAAGTGTTTGAGCTCCAAGGGGTTATAGACAAAACAAACAGAAACTGTGTTTTTTTTTTTTTTTTTTTAATTTGTAGTTTTCTTGGTATTAGGGTTTGGTGAGTAAGAAGCTGGACCTTAGAATCACACCTGAATCTGGCCTTCAGCTCCACCCACTGGCTGTGCAGCCTGGGACCTCCAAGTCAGAACCGACTTGACAGCAAGGGGTTTGGTTTTTGGGACCTGGGGCTAGTTCCAGAGTGCCCTGAGTCTCAGTCGCCTCATGTGTAAAATGGCCACTCTACTCACCCACCTTGATTTTCAACAACTGAGAAAATTAATGGAGATCTTGCCTTAAAAAAAAAAAATCCAAGTCTGTTGCCATGGAGTCAATTCCTACTCATGGCGACCCCATGTGTGCAGAGTAGAACGGCTTCTTAGCGTAGGCTGTGACCTTTTGATAGCAGATGGCCAGGCCTTTCTTCTGAGGCACTTCTGGGTGGGTTTGAACTGCCGACCTTTTGGTTAATAGTCAAGCACAAACCGCTCGTGCCAGCCAGGGACTGGCTGAAGTTAGCCTGCAGTGGATGTCAGGAGGTGCCAGTAGTTATCTGCTCCCCTGCCCCCTTGGTCTGTGGCTGCAGGTGGTGAAGCCTCCTCACACCGCCCTTCCCTCTCAGACCCTCGGCCTTCAGGTGGTGCGCAGGGGCCCGAGGTTTCTCCCCTCTGACAAGGAGGGTCCAGGTGGGGCACTTACTCCTCGCCGCACTGCTCCCAGGGGAATGAAGCGTCCCTCAGTCCTCGGCCCTGCCGCCCTGCCCATTTTCCCAGTGAACCACAGCTTATTGCTCCTTGTCATCTCTTATCTGATCACCACAGAACACAAAGGCAGCGCTGCCCAGCGAGGCCTGGTCACAAGTGACCTTCAGACACCCAGCCGGTGTGTGAAAGTGTGAGAACAGCCCAGGCCCAAGGAATCTGCTCGCCCAGCTGTCTCCCTGCCTGGGTGAGGTCTTGCCTTTCTCCCACCTCGGGGGGACTCCCAGGGCTGGGTGGAAGTGTCTCCTTTCCTGAGGGCTCCCAACCTGGGAGCCCTGTCTGCAGGTGGCGGGGAGCCACGTTTTTCAGGATCTCTGCCCAGATGCTTGACACAGCTCAACTTGGTGGCTGCCCAGGATGGTCTTCAGATAAGGAATAGGGCTGGGTCCCTCAGAAGTTCCCAGCTCAGGCAGAGACAAGGCACGCTGAACAGGGAACAAATGAGGGGTCCCACCATTGGTTTACACCTTCCTTTATCTGGTAACCCCACACCAACCCTCAGTCTGCTTCCATGACGGTCCCATGCGCCTTGTCTCTCCAGAGAACAATCTTTCTTTGGAATTCTTTGCTCCTGTTCTGAAGTGTGCCTCCCCTCCCCTCCCCTCTGCCATACGCAGTGACCTTGGCATGTCTGCCAACACTCAACATCGTGGGGCTTTATAAACCTCATATCTCAGAAGGGGCTGACATTACATTACAAGAGGCTCTGTAAACCTCCCCGGAATGACTGATGTCTTTTTTAAACAACAGACCAAGACTTCATTTAAATTAGTAACCTGGAGATTACAGGAGCTTTCTGAGCCCCTGGCTCGGCCACGCTGCGACGCTGGGAATATCAGTCACATGAAAGCTGTTAAGTTTGAGATGGAAATAAATCTGGGAGCCTGTAAAAGCTGTCAGCAGGTCAGGGAAGTTTATGAACTCTTGCTGTATCTAATCATAAATCATCAGAATAAGCTAAAACGGGGAAGAAAAATGTCCTCTTTTGTAATCTAATGCTGTCTGTTAGGGCAATAAAACTCAAACGAAATGCGTGCATTGCAATTTTTAGCTGATACTTTACATTATTAGCAAAGTGAAGGAAGAATCTTCAACTTAAAAGAGTGAGACGGATGAGGGAAGGCCGCCGTCCCTCGCAGGCGCCCTGCTCAGTTCTCTAGCTTCACGCTTGGTCCCTCCCTTTCCATCTCCTCGGGCCTCAAAACAGGGAAGTTGCTGACACGGCTCCCACGGACTTGGTTCTAAGTGGCAGGTAGTGAGAATGTCGGGGTGATGGCCTTGAGAGGGGTCACGTGGCCCATGTCTAAGCTCCCAGCAAGGGTTCCCACACTGCCCTTGTTGACCCAGTGGGCGTTCCCACACTTTCAGTCTGCAGAGGCGGGAGGTGGGTGCAGCCAGGCTCGAGTCTCCAGGCCACCCTTGTTCTCATTGGCCTGGGCACGTGCACTAGTTCCCTCAAGCCCTTTGGAGGTGACTCCCTTCCAAGCCTGGGTTCTGGCGCACTCCTCTATATCCTTGGAAACCTTTGGCAACAACTAACGTATCCCTCACCTGTCTCCCATTCCTGCAATATTTGATGTGAAGGATCACATTTTACCTTTACATTTTCCTGGACCTGCCTGGGGACTGACAAAGCCCAAAGCAGGCATGGAAGGTGCTTAAGGAATAGAGTTTTTTCATTTATATCAGCTATTATTGCGCCCCAGATCTGTGCTGGGTGCCAGAAACCCAAAGGCGAGTGAAGTCAATGCTCCACAAGAAGCTAGGGGTGAGGGGGAAGGAGGCAGCAGCCCTGAATCCCTGCTCCAGATATGAAGGGCAGCATCCACCTTTTTGGGCTTCTTGTTGGTCTTCCAAAAAACAGAAAGTATGAAAGGCAGGAAATGGAGCAGGAGCGAGAGGTGTAGATGTGATTGGAAAGATGCCCTCAAAAGGACAAAGGGTTTCCATAAGACAGTAGGTGGGAGCTGCTATCACCATGTCTGCAGATAGCTCTACGGGAGAAATGGGCCTAACCCAACACTTTGACCATTGTAGGCGGGGACAGACTGCTCAATAAGCAAGGTAAGCACGTGCTTAGGGCATCAACAACACAAGGGCGCCAGTGGTCCAAAGCAAAGACCCATAGATGCCAAGCAGACAGGACAGAAGGAAAAGGGGCACCGTGTGGAAGAGAACTGGCAGGGCACTAAGGGAAACAGATACCAGCTCCAGCTCATGAGAATGTGCCAGCCAGAAATAAAGTTCACGTGGGGTCACGAGGGCGCCCATGTGCAAGGCTGTTTAAGCTATGAGGCCCTACCACTTCAATGCCTTCATTGATATCTGTCTCCTATGGTCCCCTCCCCTGTAATTGAAACTCTTCATCTGGGTGAGTCTCTTGAGAGTGTACTATTTCTTTCCAATACACAAGAGATGGGATGGGCTAGCAACAATTCATCTAGTATGCGACTGAATCAAACATGAGTGGTTACTGGGCAAGGATAAACCAAAACCAAACCCAGTGCTGCTGAGTCGATTCCGACTTCTAGCGACCCCATAGGACAGAGTAGAACTGCCCCATAGGGTTTCCAAGGAGCGCCTGGTGGATTCGAACTGGCGACCTTTGGTTAGCAGCCATAGCACAGAGTACATTAATAGATAACAGGCCTCTGATCCATTTTGAGAGAACCACCTTGTACAACCATGTCCTAGCTTCAGCCAGGAGGGCCAGCAATGCTCTTTGCCGTGATACAAACACAAGGGTACGTTCTTGTGCATGTCCTGGTAAGCAACCAATGGGAACTCCAGTCCCAGACGACATGAAAAATTGAGGAAACTCAAATAAGTCAACCATTGCCATGAATCCAATCAAGTCACTTTTTCACTGTACAGCATTTGCAAGCACAGAGTTATGTCCTAAGTTTTGTAAACATAGTATTTATAAATTTAAATTGTTTGGCATACATGCAGATGCAATCTGGCATACATTTAATAGAATACTAATATAGGTAATAATTTAATATAATATTAACATAGCAAATGTCAAAAAAATACTGGAAATATTACTATTATCTAACACAAAAGGTTTTAACTTACGTATCAAGTGAACTTCATTTTCTACGGTCTGTTGTGCAGGACACAGTGCCTGATATCACCCTACATATGCTAATGGACAGGGCACATTAAGGGGATGCAAAATTCAACATTTATGGTGCAAAATAGGCTTCTGTTTTGCGACTGTGAGTTTGTTTGTAAGTCCGACTTCCAAGACAGCAACAGACGGTGTTTATTAACACATTACATTTACATTTTGTCAGAATATTTGTGTATCTCTGTATAAGGAAATTGAATAATTACTTGAAAAAAATAAAAGAATATTTAGATAGTAAAAATTATATAAATGTACTTTATTTTCCATTTCCCTTCAAACTGACTTTCTTTTAAGAAACTGATTCTTTTTTTTTGCTTCTAAATTTTATTTATTTTGTTGTTGCTGTTGTTGTTAAGAATATACACAGCAAAACATAAATCAATTCAACAGTTTCTACGTGTACAATTTAGACATGGATTACATTCTTTGACACCATTCTCACCCTCCTTTTCTGAGTTGTTCCTCATAAACTCACTGCCCCCTAAGCTTCCCACCTAATCCTTCCAGCTGCTGTTGTCAATTCAATCCCATATAGTTCCCATATAGTTCTTAAAAGAGCATAATGCTCAAGGCAGACTTTTTTTTTTTTTTTTTACTGGTTAAGCTAAACTATTGTTTGATCTTAAAATGACTTCAGAGGGTATTTTTGGTTTAAGTTTTAAAGATTATCTCAGGTCAGTTGTTTCTGGGATTCGTCCACCATCCATGGCTCCAGAAAGTCTAGGGTCCATGAAAATTTGAAATTCTGTCCTGCATTTTCCTCCCTTTCAATCAGGATTATTCTATGGAATCTTTGATCAAAATGTTCAGTAATGGTAGCTGAGCACCATCCAGTTCTTCTGGTCTCATGACAAAGGAGGCAGTTGTTTATGGAGGCAATTAGCCACCCATTCCATACCTTCCTCCTATTCCTGACTCACCTTCTCTCTCTGTTGCTCCAGGTGAATAGAGATCAATTGTTCTGCCTCAGAGGGCTGCTTGCAAGCTTTTAAGACCCTACAATCTCGGAGGTAGAACAGAAGCACTAAACATGTTATTTGGCCAAGTAACTGGGATGTTTCATGAAAACATGACCCTAAACCTCCAAACCAAGGAACTAAATCCCATGAGGTGTTTGATTGTACATAAGCAGCCTCGGCAGCTACTTTTTGTTGTTGTTGTAAGTATATCTATCACACAACTTTTGCCAATTCAACGTTTTATACAGGTACAACTTATTGACAGCAATTTCAATAATTGGTTGTGCAACCCAACCCTTAATCAGTGTGATTTTTCCATCACCATTAGCACCCCTGTTGTCCCTCCCTCCCACCCATGGTTACCTGTAATAAGCTTTGGTCTCTACGCATTTGCCTTTTCTTGTCTTTTTATATAAGTGAAGTCATACAATATTAGCCCTTTTGCGATTGGCTTATTTCACTCAGCACGATGTCTTCAAGCTCCATGCATACGGTAGCATGTATCAGGACTTCATTTCTCCTACTGGCCGAGTGTGTATGTATGTATGCACCACATTTTGTTTATCCACTCATCTGCTTGATGGGCGTTTAGGTTGTTTCCACCTTTTGGCTATTGTGAGTAGTGCTGCAATGAACACTGGTGTACAAGTCTCTGTTTAAAGTCTCTGCTCGCAAGTCTTTTGGGTATACACCTAGGAGTGGAACTGCCGGGTCACGCAGTACTTCTATTTTTAGTTTTTTGAGAACCACCACACTGTTTTCCACAAAGACCACAGCATTTCGTATTCCCAGCAGCAATGGATAAGGGTTCCAATTTCCCCACATCCTCACCTAAATTTGTTTATTTTCTGTGTTTTATTTTTTAGATCTTAACCGTCCTAAAAACCAAACCAAACCCATTGCCATCGAGTCGATTCCGACTCATAAGCATTCTAGTGGGAGTGAAATGGTGTCTCATCATGGTTTTGATTTGCCTCTCTGTGAAGGCTAATGACGCTGAGCATCTTTTCATGTGTCTGGTGGCCCTTTGAATGTCCTCTTTGGTGAATGTCTATTCACGTCCTTTGCCTGTTTTATGATTGAGTTGTCTTTTTGTTGTTAAGTTGTTGAAGTTTTATGTATATTTTGGTTGTTAGATTCTTGTTGGATATAAGGTTTCTGAAGATATTCCCCAGTCGGTAGCTTGTCTTTTTACTTTTTTGTGAAGTCTTTTGATGAACAAAAGTTTTTAATTTCTGTGAGACCCCATTTATTTATTTTGTCTTTTGCTGTTTGTGCTGTTGCTCTTCTGCTAGGAAATCTACTGTTAAAAGCCAGGCCTCACAGAGTTGCCTCTGTTTTTACTTCTAAGAATTTTATGTTTTACGTTTGCATGTTTAGGTTCTTACTCCATTTTGAATTTGTTGTGTACGATGTGAGGCATAGATTCTGTTTTATTTTTCTATATGTGGAACCCTAATTTTCCCAGCACCATTTATTGAAGAGACTCTTCTTTCCCCATTGAATGGACTGAGCACCCTGGTCAAAAATCAGCTGACCCTAGATGTGCGTGTTTATTTATAGAGTCTCAATTCTATTGGTCTATGTGTTTATTGTTTTTCCAGTACCAGGCTGTTTTGATTACTGTAGCTGTATAGTATGCTTTAAAATCAGGAAGTGTGAGTTCTCCTACTTTGTTCTTTTCTTTCAACATGGCTTTAACTACTCAAGACCTCTTGCCATTCCGTATAAAGTTGAGAATTGGTTTTTCTATTTATGTAATGAGGGCTGCTGTAATTTTTTATCGGGATTGTGTTGAATCTATAGATTGCTTTGGGTAGTATTGACATCTTAACAATATTAAGTCTCCCAGTCCATGATTATGGAACATCTTTCCACTTATTTAAGTCTTCTTTAGTCTCTTTTAGCAGTGTTTTATAGTTTTCATTGTAAGTCCTTCATGTCCCTGGTTAGATTTATTCCTAGGTATTTTATTCTCTTAGATGCTGTCATATATGCAATTGTTTCGCTTTCAGATTTCTCATTGCTTGTGTATAGAAACCCAACTGATTTTTATTCGTTGGCCTTGTACCCTACAACATTGTTAAATTCCTCTATTAGCTTTAGAAGTTTTCTTGTGGACTCATTGGGATTTTCTATATGGAGGATTGTATCATCTGTAAATAGAGTTGATTTTACTTCTTCTTTTCCAATCCAAATACATTTTATTCTTTTTCTTGTCTCATTGCTCTGGCTAGGACTTCTAAGACAATATTGAATAGAAGTGGTGAGTGTGGGCACCCTTGTCTTGTTCCTAATTTCAAGGGGAAAACTTTCTCCATTAAATGTAATGTAGGCTATTGGCTTTTCACATACTCCCTGAATCATTTTGAGGAATTTTCCTTTTATTTCAATCTTCTTTAGGGCTTTCATCAAGAAAGGTTTTGGATTTTATTGAATGCTTTTCTGTGTCCCTAGGGAAGATCATGTGGTTCTTTTCCTTTGTTCTATTGATGTGGTTTATTAAATTGGTTGATTTTTCTAATGTTGAGCCATCCATGCATTCCTGGAATACATCCCACTTGGCCATGGTGTATGACTGTTTTAATATGCTGTTGGGTTCCATTCGATAGTATTTTGTTGAGGATTTTTACATCTATGTCATAAAAGATATTGACCTGTCGTTTTCTTGTGGTTTTGTCTGGCTTGGGTATCAGGGTTATGTTTGCTTCATAGAATGAATCAGGGAGTATTCCTTCCTTCTCTATTTTTGCAAGAGTTTAAAAAGTGTTGTTGTCAGTTCTCTAAATGTTTGATAGAATTCCCCAGTGAAGCCATCTGGTACAGGACTTTTTTTGTTATTGAGAGGTTTTTGATCACTGATTCCATCTCTTCACTTGTTATGGGTCTGTTGAGATTTTCTATTTCCTCTTGAATCAGTTTGGGTTGGTTGTATGCTTCCAAGAACTTATCTATTTCATCTAGGTTATCAAGTTTGTTGCCACAGTTGTTCATAATATTCTGTTATATTCTTTTTATTTCTATCAGATCAGTTGTAATGTCTCCTTTTTCTTTTTTTTTGGCTATTTGCATCTTTTCTCTGTCAGTCTAGTTAAAGGTTTGTCAATTCTATTGATCTTTTTGAAGAACCAACTTCTGGTTTTACCAATTCTATTGTTTTTCTGTTTTCAATTTTATTTATTTCTTCTTTGAAATAAATAAGTTTTGCTATTTCCTTTCTTCTGGTAGGTTTGGGCTTATTTGCTCTTCTCTTTTTAGTTCCTGGAGTTGTTGAGTTAGGCTGTTGATTTGAGATCTTTCTTCTTTCTTCATGTAGGCATTTTATTGCTATAAGTTTCCCTCTGAGTACTGCCTTTGCTGCATCCTATAATTTTTATTATGTTGTGCTTTCATTTTCCTTTGACTATAGGAAATTTGTGATTTCTCATTTTATTTTTTCCTTGACCTATTGATAGTTGTATAGTGTGTTGTTTAATTTCTGTATGTTTGTGTATTTTCCAGGTTTTTTCTATTATTGATTTCTAGCTTAACTCCATTGTGTTTAGAGAAAATAATTTTTATGATTTCAATCTTTTTAAATTTAGCAAGACTTGCTTTGTGACCTAACATGTGGTCATCCCTGGAGAATGATCCATGTGCACTGGGGTAGAATGTACATTGTGCTGTTTTTGGGTGGGGTGTTCTATGTGTATCTATTAAGTCTGGTACTAGAAAATTCAGCGGTACACATGTGGCTCCCATTCCATGTCTGTTGGGCTGGGCTGCTCTAGGAGACCAATTTGAGGAACTTCTATAGTTTCTTATTTGATAATTTAGAATTGGCTTTTAATCAAGGTCCTCAGGGTACTTAGCGCTTGGTTATACCACCCTATTCTTCATAACAATAATAAAATACGTTAATTCATCCCTTCCTATACACAGCTTTTCTTAGTGTGGTGGCTTGCATGTTGCCAATGTTACTATGCAAATGTTGCTATGATGCTGGAAGCTATGCCACCCTTCAAATACCAACGGGGTCACTCTCAGTGGGCAGGTTTCAGTGGAACTTCCAGACTAAGACAGAGTAGGAAGAAAAGCCTGGAGATCTACTTTTGAAAATTTGAGAATTAGCTAATGAAAATCCTATGGATCGGAAGAAAATATTGCTCAATATAATGACAGGCAACATTTAGTTCTGTTATACACAATGTTGCCATGAGCCTGAGTCTACTCAAGGAAAACTAACAACAACAATACAATTTGTTAACATTTGCGTAGTGCTACCACCAGCTGAATTCTTCTCAAAGCGCTCCCTCTGTATAAATACCTATACTTTTAATCTTCAAAGCAACACACAGATCCTTAAAGCACAGACGCTCTGATGTGGGTCACGAAATGGGACGCGTTATTCCTGGGGGGTAGGACCAGCCAGGCAGAGCCAGGGGCAAGACTCAGGAAGCAGAGACAGAGCTGGCACAGGAAGTGAGTGGAGGCTGGGGAAGACATCAAATCGAAGCCCATTCTGGGTCTAGATTTAATAGAGACTAAGTCTTGGTCCCTGCCTTCTCCTCCTCTACTGGCCTCATTTACGTGGATAGTGGAGAGGACCAGACAGTGTTTCCTTCTGTTGTACCTGGGTCGCTATGAGTCAGAACCAAGTCGACAGCACCTTACAACAGCAACAACAGTGGAGAGGGACTCCTTTAATAACCTTTTAATGATCCATGGGACCAAGGCACAGAGCTGGGAGCACGGTGTGGGGACCGAGGCACCTAGGAAACAGGCTTTGGGGGGCTGTCACTCTTAGGGTCGGGCAAGCGCCTTCTTAGAATCTGTGTCCCTGAGCACCCTGCTCTCCCAGACAGGTCCCAGTTCTCTGCACTGGTTTTTCCTTTCCTTATCCCCTGCATTGTTCTAGGAGTGTGTTTCCTAATTAACAACAAAGTAATTGGAGCCCCTGGGTGGTGGAAAAGGTTAAAGCACTCAGCTGCTAACCGCAAGGTTGGAGGTTCAAGACCACCCAGAGAAGACTCAGAAGAAACACCTGGCGATCTGCTTTCAAAAATCGGCCACTGAAAACCCTGTGGAGCATGGCTTTACTCTGACAATGGCTTCGCCCCCTCAGGACGCCCTCTGCCCCGCCCAGTCGCCGTGACCGTCCACGCGGCCACCCTGTGGAGCACGGTTCTACTCTGACAGTGGCTTCGCCCCTTCAGGATGCCCCTCTGCCCAGCCCAGTCGCCGTGACCGTCCACACGGCCACCCTGTGGAGCACGGCTCTACTCTGACAATGGCTTCGCCCCCTCAGGACGCCCCTCTGCCCAGCCCAGTCGCCGTGACTGTCCACGCGGCCACCCTGGCTGACAGGGACACGGTGTCAAACACACCCTGGATGCTGAAAGTACTTTGCCCTCCATAACAGCTCTATCGTTGTTCTACTCAGTATGTATCTCAGTATTTGGCTTCACAAGGGCAAAATTTGTGTCTTCTGATCTTGGCTTAGTGCTGGATTTGAGAAATAGGTGCTAAATGATTGAAAGAAAAAGAACAGGAAAATCATGTGGCCAAATGAAAAGAAAATATGTAATTTAAGGACTGGAATTCCTCAAAGGTGAGGTGTTATGGTCAGCTGTCAGTTATTTACGCTAATGAAATTTTAGCTGAAATAATTTAAAAGATCAAACCAGGAGCAATGGGAAAGCCCACCTGCTGAGCAGCAGAATGCTCTCACCCAGGGGTCCCCTGCCCGACTCCTCATTCCATCAAACCATGTGAGGCCATTTCTTTCAGTGGCTGGTCTTACTAGGCTCTCCTGCCTTCTTCTCCTCCACTGGCCTCATTTACATGGCTAGTGGAGAGGACCGGGCAGTGTGTCGTTCTATTGTACATGGGTCTCTATGAGTCGGAACCGACTTGGCGGCACCTAACAACAACAGTGAAGACAGAGCCCTTTAATACCCTTTCGTGACCCATGGGGACCTGTAAGGCCCAGTTAATTTTTTGACTTTTCAGGCTTCTTGACTACTAGTGCCACACTGATACGACATGCTGTCGTCTGAAGGGGGCATGTATAAAAAGCAATTTGTTCTTGATTAAAGACTGGAAAATAACCACCTCCCTGGACTGTAGGAGGGAGCTCCTGCGTGATGCAAATGGATACGCGATCAGCTGCTAATCAAAAGGTTGATGACTGGAACCCACCCAGGGGCACAAATGCCCAGAGATCTGCTCCAAAGGTTGAAATCATGATAACACTGAGCAAAGTTCTTTGCCACACGTGGGGTCATGAGTTGGAATCAACTCGCTGGCAACTGGTTTGGTTTTGGTTTGGGGACTACAGGAGCAAAGAGCTTGTGGGGTTACCAAACCACCAGGCGGCAAAGCCACTCTCGCTCACAGTGACTGCCATCACCCATGGGATAGCCCCAAGACGTTATCTAAGGGTATCACCAAAGAGAGAGAGAAGAGTCTTCATCCCTCGGCCATGTTGCCCTGAGCACTTCTCTTCTCTCTTCATGACTTGTCTTAACTGGCTTTCCAGTTTACTTTGTGATATTTTCTTCATCCTTCTGATCAAGCAAGCCATCTCTTGTCAATTCCTATCATTTTCTTAATTCAGACAGCATTTTTGTCATTAATTTACCTCCTACAATCATCTGTCCATGTCCTTTGTTTGCGCCTTTCTACCTTTCTTTTCAGGCTTTAAAAACAAAATGAAACAAAAACAAGCAAAAATTCTTGGGGAGCTTGAAATTATGCCATGTCGTCCAGGGATCCCTATAAAATTTGGGAGCTCCCACTAGGCTAAGGCTCACAAAGTTTCAGGTATTATTGGGTTAAAAACCATATAATCACCATTTTGGTAGCTCAAGAATGGTTGAATGTTGAAAAGGCAAACAATTTGTTACATGCATACTTACCACAACAAAAAGAAGAGTTGAATATTGATGATTTCATTTGGTTCAATACAATAAGCACTTTGTTCAAGGCTGGCTACACTACGACAACCCAGGTAAACGGTTCATGTGCATCTGGCAGAAAGGAAGGGGGGCTGGCACCACAAAGTCCACAGAACTGCTGCCTGGTGTCCTGAACAAGGGATGGGACGGGGGCTGGCACCACAAAGTCCACAGAACTGCTGCCTGGTGTCCTGAACAAGGGATGGGAGGGGGGCTGGCACCACAAAGTCCACAGAACTGCTGCCTGGTGTCCTGAACAAGGGATGGGAGGGGGGCTGGCACCACAAAGTCCACAGAACTGCTGCCTGGTGTCCTGAACAAGGGATGGGAGGGGGGCTGGCACCACAAAGTCCACAGAACTGCTGCCTGGTGTCCTGAACAAGGGATGGAAGGGGGGCTGGCATCACAAATGAGGGGCTTTGAAAGCAGCTGAGGAGAGAGTGGGGGGACCGGCCAACTGTCCTGGGCCATTCAGGTCAGGAAGGGGACACCTGTGTGCCTGTCTGCCCCTTTCTCCTGCCTGCCCTCTGCAGAGGAAATGAAGCTGTAATGTCCTCTCGCCGTAACAATGAGGAGAAGTGGACAAGAGGCTGTTCCCTCACCTTTTCCTCTGCCCTGATGTCCTGTTGGGGACTGAAGAGCAAGTATTGGCTGTGTTTTGGAGGCCACAAGGGGAAGTCGCTGTCATTAACCCATCGTGGGTCATTCACTCTGGGGTACAATGGTTGGAGGTGGAAATTTTAGCAGGAAAGAAAAAAGAAGTTCTCTGACCCATGTGCTTGTGTCTGGGTCTGTGTGAGCCCATGTGTGCATTATTACTGTGTGTAATATAACGTGCCCTGGTGGCACAGTGTTTAAAGCACTCAGCTGCTAAACAAAAGGTTTGGCAGTTCTAACCCACTAGCCCACTAGCCACTCCATATGAAAAGATGTGGCAGTCTGCTTCCCTAAAGATTTATATCCTTGGAAACCCTGTGGGGGGAGTTCTACTCTGTCCTATAGGGTCATTGTGAGTTGGAATCGACTCGATGGCAATGGATGTGGCTTTTTTGGTATGGTGTATAATATAGTAAAACCTGTGAAAGCTGAAACCTGTGTAAGGTGAAAACCTGCCAGTGAAGGAAAACTCAAATATTTCCCACTAATAGTGATAAAAAAGTGGCCAGACTGCACCCTGTCAAAGGCGGAAAACTTGTGAGACCTAGAAAAACAAGGCTGCCGCGTGCAGTTGTGGCTCTCACAGCTTCACTGTAACAGGGTGGCGGCAGGGCTTCACCCCGAGAGTGAACAGAAACAGGAGGAAGACCATGCAGACTGGTGTTTGTGGGCGTCAGGACAGCCCAGAATGGAGTCCGATTTTACTTTAATAGAGAGGAAATTTTCTTTTCCTAGTTTAAGGTGGGAAATAAAGGGATGCTGCTCCGTAATGGCTGTTTCTTCTTCAATTTGATGTTTCCAACGTATCGTCCATCCTACGCCCGGTTTCCAGGGCCAAGGAGGGCTGAGTAAGACCAGCCACTGAAAGCAAAGGCTTCCCATGGTTTGATGGAATGAGGAGTCGGGCAGGGGACCCCGGGTGAGAGCATTCTGCTGCTCGGCAGGTGGGCTTTCCCATTGCTCCTGGTTTAATCTTTTAAATTATTTCAGCTAATCCTTCATTAGCGTAGATAACTGACGGCTGACCATAACACCTCACCTTTGAGGAATTCCAGTCCTTAAATTACATATTTTCTTTTCATTTGGCCACATGATTTTCCTGTTCTTTTTCTTTCAATCATTTAGCACCTATTTCTCAAATCCAGCACTAAGCCAAGATCAGAAGACACAAATTTTGCCCTTGTGAAGCCAAATACTGAGATACGTATTGAGTAGAACAACGATAGAGCTGTTAAGGGAGATGTACTTTCAGCATCCAGGGTGTGTTTGACACCGTGTCCCTGTCAGCCAGGGTGGCCGCGTGGACAGTCACGGCGACTGGGCTGGGCAGAGGGGCGTCCTGAAGGGGCGAAGCCAGTTTCGACATTGTTGTTGTTGTGAGGTGCCGTCCAGTCAGTTCTGACTCATGGCAACCCCGTGGACAACAGAAGGAAACACTGCCTGGCCCCGCACCATCCTCACAACTGTTGTGCTTGAGCCCATTGTCGCAGCCACTGTGTCAGTCCATTTTGTTGACATAGGTAGTTTAAAGCTCAGTCACTAATTCAGAGACAGACTGTGGGAGCCAGCAAGGATGGCACACCTGAACAAGGAAAAGAATGATATTAATGAAGTATTTTTTCCGTTTATATAAACCAGTTGCCGTTGAGTCCACTATGACTCATGGCGACCCTGTGTGTGTCAGAGTAGAGCCGCGTGGCGACCCCGTGTGTGTCAGAGTAGAGCCGCGTGGCGACCCCGTGTGTGTCAGAGTAGAACCGCGTGGTGAACCCGTGTGTGTCAGAGTAGAACCATGCTCCACAGCGTTCTCAGTGGCTGATTTTCGAAAGCAGATTGCCAGGCCTTTCTTCTGAGTCTTCTCTGGGTGGACTTGAACCTCCAGCCTTTTGGCTAGCCATTGAGTGCTTTAACCTTCTGCACCACCCAGGGACTCCAATTACTTTGTTGTTAATTAGGAAACACACTCCTAGAACAATGCAGGGGATAAGGAAAGGAAAAACCAATGCAGAGAACTGGCACCCGGCTGGGAGAGCAGGGCGCTCAGGGACACGGATTCTAAGAAGGTGCTTGCCCTTCTTAGGTGAGAGTGAGTGCTCCCCTAAATCTGTTTCCTAGGTGCCTCGATCCCCCCACCGTGGTCCCAGCTCTGTGGCTGGGGTTTTACTTTTCTCAGTCCCTGCATTGCTCTAGGAGTATGTTTCCTAATTTACAACAAGTAACTGGATCCTTCACCTAGAGCTGATTCAGGGCTCTCAGCACCCAGCAAATGCCAGGGAGACAGACTGCTCAGCCCACAGATAAAGCATTCGGAGTTGGAGCTGCCTGCTCACCAAGACTTAGCCCCGAGCTGATGCTGACCCCTGAGTCCTTCGTTGTGAGCCCCCTCTGATCTTCGGCTTCCCCTTCCCATCTCAGCACATGTCTTAAATCGCCCGGCCGTATGGAAGCACGTAAGTGAACTGTTGTACAAGGAATATCAGCCCAGTTCTGAAAATAAGTTAGGCTTTGTTTAAGAAGTCACCTTTCAGTCACAGGATTGTTTAAAAAAAAAAAAAAAACTGCATGAAGCGATAGCTTGTCCCAAGATGCATGAAAGGGAAAAAGTGCTCTTAAAAATGATCTCACCAGCCCCGGGAGAACAGCCATCTGAGAAAGACTGCCTCTGCGCTTCAGACCTGCAGACAGTGTTGGAATCTGTCCTCTGCACTCTCCAGAAATGGTGCGAGAAGGGGTTTAGGAAGCCACGCTCTACATTAGCACACATTTGGGAAATCACCAGCTAGTTTGAAGGGTGTGCAATCTCGTGTTAACTAAGAGAACTCTGTGCAGGCAGTCCATACAAAACTAGACCTGCTTTTACCTCACCTATTAACCAGGGCACGGAGCAAGCTACAGATGATACCTGAATTCTAACCCCAGCTCTGCTGCTGGTTATCTAGGTGACTTCCTCTCTTCAGGGCCTCAGGTTTCCTGGTTGTGAAATGAGTGGAGGAGCCCTGGTGGCACAATGGCTAAGTGCTTGGCTGCTGATGGAAAGGTTGGTGGTTCAATGCCCCCATCCGCTCTGTGGGATGAAGACCTGGCGATCTGCTTCCTTAAAGATTACACCTGAGAAAACCCTAAGGGGCAGTTCTACTCTGTCACATAGGGTCCCTAAGAGTTGGAATAGACTTGATGGCACCCAACAACAATAACAACAAAATAGTTGATTTGGACTAAACCATCATCAGTGTTGATCATCAGTGTTCCCATTAACTATCGACAATTACGGAAACTGGAAAATAAGGAAAAATCAGAACTCTCCTGGAAAAACTAACTTGGGACTTTGAATTCCAATCCTTCAACTATTTGGGGTCTAGTGGATTCTACAGGACTATAGGAGCAAAGTAACTTGTGGGCCACTGAAGCACCAGCCAGGAAATTCATGCTCACACTGACCCCCGTATCGCCAGTAGGATAGCCCCGAGATGTTATCTCAAAGTAAGGTTGAAGAGGAACAGGAAATTCTTTACCCCTTGACCAAGTTGCCCTGAGCACCTCCGTTCTTTCTTCATGAACCAGTTGTCATTGAGTCCACTCGACTCATAGCAACCCCATGTGTGTCAGAGTAGAGCTATGCTCCACAGGGTTTTCAGTGGCTGAATTTTTGGAAGTAGTTTGCCAGGCCTTTCTTCCAAGGCTCCTGTGGCTGGATTCAAACCTCCACCCTTTCAGTTAGCAGCTGAGGGCATTAACTGTTTGCTCCACCTGGGAACGTCCCCTCTTTGTAACTTGTCTTAATTGGCTTCTCAGTTTACTTCATGATATTTTCTTCATCCTTCTGCTGAATCCGGTGACTTTTAGATTTTTGTGATTCCTCAGATTTCACGTGAACAAAATGTATGGTGTTTCCTTGGCTCTGCTTGGTGTTAGGCCGCGGATACATAGCTGAGATATGGGGGTAGCGTGTTGTTCTACACATTTACGGTTGCTAAGTCACAAGTAGTTACACGTTTTATAAGCAGTTCTGTTCTATTTAGGGAGCTGGTGATCAATAAGGCAAATCATATTTTCATCAGATTCAAAAAGACTAATGCTGTGAAGACAGCCTGTTGAGGGGCCTCTGGTTCCTTGGCAGCTTCACCATTTCCTGCAGACTGTCCACATCCAAGCTCTCTTCTTATCTGGGTCTGGTCCCAGAAGAAACATATCCAGTCATTTGTAAAAGCAGAAAAAAAAAAAAAAAAGTGTCACTTCTGGTAGAACTCGGGGGGAAAAAATGGCAAGATTTTCTCTTCCCGTATTTCCAAAAGTTGGGGGAAAATGGAATGTTTGCCTGGAATTGTGTGCTGCTTTGGGTGCAACGAAGAGGGAGTTTCTTGAAGGCAAAAACCTGTCTTTTGTCTTATTATTGCCATCTTCAGTTACAGGGAAATCTCGTCTAGCTGGTGGTTTTGCATTATTACTTTTTCCCCCAAAATCTGTCGTTTGTACCAATCATGGAATCTCTTGACTCAAACACAGGACTGAAGGGCATGGTGAAGGAAATGGCTGTGACTCATGAAATGGACCAGAATGGCCTGCTTCTTCTCCCCCCATTGCCTCCTCCTCCAGCGAGGGCCAGGGAAGCCCTGACCTGACTGAGGAGATCGGGGTTACAGCTTTGGGGTGAAGAAAGCTCAGGCCTCATTTGTGTGGCCCAGGGCAGTTCACACACCACTGGAGCGTCCTGCAGGACCCCCTTCACTCCCGTTGCCTTTGTGAAAATCACCTTTTAAACAGGCATCGAGGAATAAGGATCATTATCATTTCGGTGACTTTATTCTGGGAAAAGGAGGTCCTGGGTGGTGCAAACAATTGCTGTGCTTGGCTGCTAACTGAAAGGTTGGAAGTTTGAGCCTACCCAGAGGTGCCTCGGAAGAAGGACCTGGCCATCTACGTCCACAAACATCGGCTGTTGAAAACCCCGTGGAGGAGCATGGTTTCACTCTGACGCATATGGAATTGCCATGAGTTGGAGCTGACTCCTTAGCAACTGAGATTTTTTGTTTTGTTTTATTCTGGGAAAGAAGTCCCTGGGTGGTGAAAATGTTAATACCCTCAGCCGCTAACCCAGAGGCTGGAGGTTCAAGTCCACCCGGAGGTGCCTCAGAAGAAAGGCCTGTTCATCTACGTCCACAAACATCAGCCCCTGAGGACCTTGTGGAGCACAGTTTTACCCTGACACACAGGGGATCGCCAGGAGTTCTATGGGGCACAGTTCTACCCTGACACACGCGGGATCGCCAGGAGTTCTATGGGGCACAGTCCTACCCTGACACACACGGGGTCACCAGGAGTTCTATGGAGCACAGTTCTACCCTGACACACGCGGGGTCACCAGGAGTTCTATGGGGCACAGTTCTACCCTGACACACACGGGGTCGCCAGGAGTTCTATGGGGCGCAGTTCTACCCTGACACACACGGGGTCACCAGGAGTTCTATGGAGCACAGTTCTACCCTGACACACGCGGGATCGCCAGGAGTTCTATGGGGCACAGTTCTACCCTGACACACGCGGGGATCACCAGGAGTTCTATGGGGCACAGTTCTACCCTGACACACGCGGGGTCACCAGGAGTTCTATGGGGCACAGGTCTACCCTGACACACACGGGGTCACCAGGAGTTCTATGGAGCACAGTTCTACCCTGACACACAGGGGATCGCCAGGAGTTCTATGGGGCACAGTTCTACCCTGACACACAGGGGATCGCCAGGAGTTCTATGGGGCACAGTTCTACCCTGACACACGCGGGATCGCCAGGAGTTCTATGGGGCACAGTTCTACCCTGACACACGCGGGGTCACCAGGAGTTCTATGGGGCACAGTTCTACCCTGACACACGCGGGGTCACCAGGAGTTCTATGGGGCACAGGTCTACCCTGACACACACGGGGTCACCAGGAGTTCTATGGAGCACAGTTCTACCCTGACACACGTGGGGTCACCAGGAGTTCTATGGGGCACAGTTCTACCCTGACACACAGGGGATCGCCAGGAGTTCTATGGGGCACAGTTCTACCCTGACACATGTGGGGTCACCAGCAGTTCTATGGGGCACAGTTCTACCCTGACACACAGGGGATCGCCAGGAGTTCTATGGGGCACAGTTCTACCCTGACACACGCGGGATCACCAGGAGTTCTATGGGGCACAGTTCTACCCTGACACACGCGGGATCACCAGGAGTTCTATGGGGCACAGTTCTACCCTGACACACGCGGGATCACCAGGAGTTCTATGGGGCACAGTTCTACCCTGACACACGCGGGATCACCAGGAGTTCTATGGGGCACAGTTCTACCCTGACACACGCGGGATCACCAGGAGTTCTATGGGGCACAGTTCTACCCTGACACACGCGGGGTCACCAGGAGTTCTATGGGGCACAGTTCTACCCTGACACACACGGGGTCACCAGGAGTTCTATGGGGCACAGTCCTACCCTGACACACAGGGGATCGCCAGGAGTTCTATGGGGCACAGTTCTACCCTGACACACGCGGGATCACCAGGAGTTCTATGGGGCACAGTTCTACCCTGACACACGTGGGGTCACCAGGAGTTCTATGGGGCACAGTTCTACCCTGACACACACGGGGTCACCAGGAGTTCTATGGGGCACAGTCCTACCCTGACACACAGGGGATCGCCAGGAGTTCTATGGGGCACAGTTCTACCCTGACACACACGGGGTCACCAGGAGTTCTATGGGGCACAGTCCTACCCTGACACACAGGGGATCGCCAGGAGTTCTATGGGGCACAGTTCTACCCTGACACACACGGGGTCACCAGGAGTTCTATGGGGCACAGTCCTACCCTGACACACAGGGGATCACCAGGAGTTCTATGGGGCACAGTTCTACCCTGACACACGCGGGGTCACCAGGAGTTCTATGGGGCACAGTTCTACCCTGACACACACGGGGATCGCCAGGAGTTCTATGGGGCACAGTTCTACCCTGACACACGCGGGGTCACCAGGAGTTCTATGGGACACAGTTCTACCCTGACACATGTGGGGTCACCAGCAGTTCTATGGGGCACAGTTCTACCCTGACACACACGGGGATCGCCAGGAGTTCTATGGGGCACAGTTCTACCCTGACACACGCGGGATCGCCAGGAGTTCTATGGGGCACAGTTCTACCCTGACACACGCGGGATCACCAGGAGTTCTACGGGGCACAGTTCTACCCTGACACACGTGGGGTCACCAGGAGTTCTATGGGGCACAGTTCTACCCTGACACACAGGGGATCGCCAGGAGTTCTATGGGGCACAGTTCTACCCTGACACATGTGGGGTCACCAGCAGTTCTATGGGGCACAGTTCTACCCTGACACACAGGGGATCGCCAGGAGTTCTATGGGGCACAGTTCTACCCTGACACACGCGGGATCACCAGGAGTTCTATGGGGCACAGTTCTACCCTGACACACGCGGGATCACCAGGAGTTCTATGGGGCACAGTTCTACCCTGACACACGTGGGGTCACCAGCAGTTCTATGGGGCACAGTTCTACCCTGACACACGCGGGATCACCAGGAGTTCTATGGGGCACAGTTCTACCCTGACACACGCGGGATCACCAGGAGTTCTATGGGGCACAGTTCTACCCTGACACACGCGGGATCACCAGGAGTTCTATGGGGCACAGTTCTACCCTGACACACGCGGGATCACCAGGAGTTCTATGGGGCACAGTTCTACCCTGACACACGTGGGGTCACCAGGAGTTCTATGGGGCACAGTTCTACCCTGACACACACGGGGTCACCAGGAGTTCTATGGGGCACAGTCCTACCCTGACACACAGGGGATCGCCAGGAGTTCTATGGGGCACAGTTCTACCCTGACACACAGGGGATCACCAGGAGTTCTATGGGGCACAGTTCTACCCTGACACACACGGGGTCACCAGGAGTTCTATGGGGCACAGTTCTACCCTGACACACGTGGGGTCACCAGGAGTTCTATGGGGCACAGTTCTACCCTGACACACACGGGGTCACCAGGAGTTCTATGGGGCGCAGTTCTACCCTGACACACACGGGGTCACCAGGAGTTCTATGGGGCACAGTTCTACCCTGACACACGCACGGGATCACCAGGAGTTCTATGGAGCACAGTTCTACCCTGACACACGTGGGGTCACCAGGAGTTCTATGGGGCACAGTTCTACCCTGACACACACGGGGTCACCAGGAGTTCTATGGGGCACAGTTCTACCCTGACACACACGGGGTCACCAGGAGTTCTATGGGGCACAGTTCTACCCTGACACACGTGGGGTCACCAGGAGTTCTATGGGGCACAGTTCTACCCTGACACACACGGGGTCACCAGGAGTTCTATGGGGCACAGTTCTACCCTGACACACGCACGGGATCACCAGGAGTTCTATGGAGCACAGTCCTACCCTGACACACAGGGGATCGCCAGGAGTTCTATGGGGCACAGTTCTACCCTGACACACGTGGGGTCACCAGGAGTTCTATGGAGCACAGTTCTACCCTGACACACGTGGGGTCACCAGGAGTTCTATGGGGCACAGTTCTACCATGACACACAGGGGATCGCCAGGAGTTCTATGGGGCACAGTTCTACCCTGACACACGCACGGGATCACCAGGAGTTCTATGGGGCACAGTTCTACCCTGACACACACGGGGTCACCAGGAGTTCTATGGGGCACAGTCCTACCCTGACACACGCGGGGTCGCCAGGAGTTCTATGGGGCACAGTCCTACCCTGACACACGCGGGGTCGCCAGGAGTTCTATGGGGCACAGTTCTACCCTGACACACGCGGGATCGCCAGGAGTTCTATGGGGCACAGTTCTACCCTGACACACGCGGGATCGCCAGGAGTTCTATGGGGCACAGTTCTACCCTGACACACGCGGGATCGCCAGGAGTTCTATGGGGCACAGTTCTACCCTGACACACGCGGGATCGCCAGGAGTTCTATGGGGCACAGTTCTACCCTGACACACGCGGGATCGCCAGGAGTTCTATGGGGCACAGTCCTACCCTGACACACGCGGGGTCGCCAGGAGTTCTATGGGGCACAGTCCTACCCTGACACACGCGGGATCGCCAGGAGTTCTATGGGGCACAGTCCTACCCTGACACACTCGGGGTCGCCAGGAGTTCTATGGGGCACAGTCCTACCCTGACACACGCGGGATCATCAGGAGTTCTATGGGGCACAGTTCTACCCTGACACACGCGGGATCGCCAGGAGTTCTATGGGGCACAGTTCTACCCTGACACACGCGGGATCGCCAGGAGTTCTATGGGGCACAGTTCTACCCTGACACACGCGGGATCGCCAGGAGTCTATGGGGCACAGTTCTACCCTGACACACGAGGGATCACCAGGAGTTCTATGGGGCACAGTCCTACCCTGACACACGCGGGGTCGCCAGGAGTTCTATGGGGCACAGTTCTACCCTGACACACGCGGGATCACCAGGAGTTCTATGGGGCACAGTTCTACCCTGACACACGCACGGGATCACCAGGAGTTCTATGGGGCACAGTTCTACCCTGACACACACGGGGTCACCAGGAGTTCTATGGGGCACAGTCCTACCCTGACACACGCGGGGTCGCCAGGAGTTCTATGGGGCACAGTCCTACCCTGACACACGCGGGGTCGCCAGGAGTTCTATGGGGCACAGTTCTACCCTGACACACGCGGGATCGCCAGGAGTTCTATGGGGCACAGTTCTACCCTGACACACGCGGGATCGCCAGGAGTTCTATGGGGCACAGTTCTACCCTGACACACGCGGGATCGCCAGGAGTTCTATGGGGCACAGTTCTACCCTGACACACGCGGGATCGCCAGGAGTTCTATGGGGCACAGTTCTACCCTGACACACGCGGGATCGCCAGGAGTTCTATGGGGCACAGTCCTACCCTGACACACGCGGGGTCGGCAGGAGTTCTATGGGGCACAGTCCTACCCTGACACACGCGGGATCGCCAGGAGTTCTATGGGGCACAGTCCTACCCTGACACACTCGGGGTCGCCAGGAGTTCTATGGGGCACAGTCCTACCCTGACACACGCGGGATCATCAGGAGTTCTATGGGGCACAGTTCTACCCTGACACACGCGGGATCACCAGGAGTTCTATGGGGCACAGTTCTACCCTGACACACGCGGGATCACCAGGAGTTCTATGGGGCACAGTCCTACCCTGACACACGCGGGATCACCAGGAGTTCTATGGGGCACAGTTCTACCCTGACACACGCGGGATCGCCAGGAGTTCTATGGGGCACAGTTCTACCCTGACACACGCGGGATCGCCAGGAGTTCTATGGGGCACAGTTCTACCCTGACACACGCGGGATCGCCAGGAGTTCTATGGGGCACAGTTCTACCCTGACACACGCGGGATCGCCAGGAGTCTATGGGGCACAGTTCTACCCTGACACACGAGGGATCGCCAGGAGTTCTATGGGGCACAGTCCTACCCTGACACACGCGGGGTCGCCAGGAGTTCTATGGGGCACAGTTCTACCCTGACACACGCGGGATCACCAGGAGTTCTATGGGGCACAGTTCTACCCTGACACACGCGGAGTCACCAGGAGTTCTATGGGGCACAGTTCTACCCTGACACACGCGGGATCGCCAGGAGTTCTATGGGGCACAGTCCTACCCTGACACACGCGGGGTCACCAGGAGTTCTATGGGGCACAGTTCTACCCTGACACACGCGGGATCACCAGGAGTTCTATGGGGCACAGTCCTACCCTGACACACGCGGGATCACCAGGAGTTCTATGGGCACAGTCCTACCCTGACACACGCGGGATCACCAGGAGTTCTATGGGGCACAGTTCTACCCTGACACACGCGGGATCACCAGGAGTTCTATGGGGCACAGTCCTACCCTGACACACACGGGGTCGCCAGGAGTTCTATGGGGCACAGTTCTACCCTGACACACACGGGGTCGCCAGGAGTTCTATGGGGCACAGTTCTACCCTGACACACGTGGGGTCACCATGAGTCCGAATCAACGTGACAGCACCTGGTTTTTATTCTGGAAAAAGAAGTTATTTTTCTTTTCTGGCCTATGGAGGTGGGAGGAGCCAGGGAGAAAATGAACTTGAATTCCTTCTCCTATCCATTTCCCTGGAACCCCTGAGTCTCCCTTCCTCCCCTCCTTCTCTCCTACGGAGTCCAAAGTGCAAGAGGGGCGTCTCTTCTGTGAGATGGCATAGTGAGAGCTTTCCCTTATTCATCCCTATTTTGACTTCATTGGGAGCCGCCCCTAAATCCCCACCATGCCCCCTTCTACCCACTAGCAGGTACCAGAATTTTTAATGGAATTTCCCACACTTTAAAACGAAAGCAGCTGGAGTTGTATCTTTGGGGTAAGACTCTTTTCCCTGACAAGGTGGTCTCAAATGTAATACTGGCACATACTAAAAAAAAAACCAAACCCAGTGCCGTGGAGTCGATTCTGACTGATAGCGACCCTGTGGGACAGAGTAGAACTGCCCCATAGAGTTTCCAAGGAGCGCCTGGCGGATTTGAACTGCCAACCCTTTGGTTAGCAGCTGTAGCACTTAACCACTACACCACCAGGGTTTCCACTCAATAATATTTGTTAAGCAAATGAACGCGTGAGTAATGGCAGGAGTTTTTTGGGCCCGACAGTTGCTCGTTCTGTGAGAAGTCTGGAAAGATTTGTGGCCACCAAGGCTGGATATGAGGGTGAGGCAGTGTGTCTTGCCTGCGAAGCACTCGGATGAAGCAGTCCATTACAAGATGGAAGGAAATTATGAGGCAAGAACAAAAAAGCCAGCCAAGACTGATGAGTCCTGGTTTCTGGCCCCCTGGCACTGGGCCAGACTCAGGGTTTTCAGGTGTCATGCCATTGAGTCAATTCCGACTCATAGCAACCCTACAGGGCAGAGTAGAACTGCCCCATAGGGTTTCCAAGAAGTAGCTGGTGGATTCAAACTGCTGACCTTCTGGTTAGCAGCCGAGCTCTTAACCGCTGCATTACCAGGGCTCATGCCCTTCTGCAGAGACTCAGCGCTAGCACAGGCGGTCTGAGCAGCAGCTGCACCTAGGGAGAGATGCGATGCCTGGCCGTGGACAGAAGAGAAGAACAGGGAGTGATATGAAGAGGTGGCACCAGGGGGCAGCTAGGCTGCTGATATTTAATTTAATTTCTTCTATTTTACTTTATTATTTTTAGTCTTTTGTTTATCCTTCCTAGTTCTAAGCTGGCCTTGGAGTTATACCAAGCATCCATGTAGTCTACCTTCTAGTTGTTGTCTTTCCATTTTGGTAGAGAAAAATGCCCCATTTAGGGAGAAGAGTTTCTTGTGTGGCTTTGATCTACACTGGATATGGCTTTAGTCTACCCTGGGGATGGCTTTGGTGTACACTGGGTGTGGCTTTGGCCTACACTGGGGAAGGCTTTGGTCTACACTGGGTGTAGCTTTGGTCTACGCTGGGTATGGCTTTGGTCTACACTGGGGGTGGCTTTGGTCTACACTGGGGGTGGCTTTGGTCTACACTGGGGGTGGCTTTGGTCTACACTGGGGAAGGCTTTGGTCTACACTGGGTGTAGCTTTGGTCTACGCTGGGTATGGCTTTGGTCTACACTGGGGGTGGCTTTGGTCTACACTGGGGGTGGCTTTGGTCTACACTGGGGGTGGCTTTGGTCTACACTGGGGGTGGCTTTGGTCTACACTGGGGGTGGCTTTGGTCTACACTGGGTATGGCTTTGGTCTACACTGGGGGTGGCTTTGGTCTACACTGGGGGTGGCTTTGGTCTACACTGGGGGTGGCTTTGGTCTACACTGGGGGTGGCTTTGGTCTACGCTGGGTATGGCTTTGGTCTACACTGGGGGTGGCTTTGGTCTACACTGGGGGTGGCTTTGGTCTACACTGGGGGTGGCTTTGGTCTACACTGGGGGTGGCTTTGGTCTACACTGGGGGTGGCTTTGGTCTACACTGGGGGTGGCTTTGGTCTACACTGGGGGTGGCTTTGGTCTACACTGGGGGTGGCTTTGGTCTACACTGGGGGTGGCTTTGGTCTACGCTGGGTATGGCTTTGGTCTACACTGGGGGTGGCTTTGGTCTACACTGGGTATGGCTTTGGTCTACACTGGGGGTGGCTTTGGTCTACACTGGGAAAGGCTGTTATTATCAGTGGGCTTTGCTTTTGTTTCTTTTTCATTAAGAAAATCAAGGTAAAACTTTTTTTTTAATTACTTTAGAAAACTTGGGAAATACAGAAAAGAGAAAACAAGAAAAATTAAGATCCCATGTACTCCGCTGATTTAGATAATAACTGGTTGGGTATCCTTCCCTCTATTTTTCCATTTTGTTTTTTATACCCTTCTTCTCTGACTGTTTCTAGTTATGTACACACCAAACAGGATTTTATTTTACAAATCAAGTTACAACTTACTTTTCTAACTTGACAATATACACGATTTAAGCAATGTTCCCATCTTATCATATGGTCTTATGAAGCATGTTTTTTTTTTTTTAGTGGTGGCACAGTATTCTACAGAGTAGCTTTACCATCATTTATTTAGTAACCCCCTCCTTTTGGACATTAAAGTTGTTTCTGATTTTCTCCTGTTTTAGATAGCCTGCTTCCTCTCAGCTGGTGTCTCTCAGCTCTGGCACCTACTCTGGGCTCCTACCTGGTTCTTTGTGATTGAGTCCCTGCCCTGTGCCTTGTTTCTGGGAACTGTCCCTTCTTGGTTTCCTGCTCAAGGCCGCCATTCCTTCCAGGGACTGGAGTCCTTCCTCTGTAATCCAGTTGCTCCCTGTCACCTGCTGCCTGACCTACCGTACAGGCCGCTGGGTCTCTAACTTTTGCCTTTGAACTGACTCTCTGGGCGCAGCCATCTGCCTGGTTCCACTTCTATCAGCTTGCCAAATCTTTGGGTCCTGGTTTTTCCTGTGTGGGCCTGATTCCAAGCCGCGGAGGCCCGAGCATAAGAGGGACGAAGGTGGGGCAGGACCTTGGGGAATGTGAGAGTGTGTGCAAGTATGTGAGTGGTGGGTGTGCGTGTGGCAGGATCTGGGTGGAAATGGTGGCTCACCATGGTGGGAACAGGAAGCAAGCACAGTCTAATCAACTTGCAGTTCCCCAACTCGTATCCTGGCCTTGGAAGGCCTGTTTGCTTGGTCTGGAACATTCTTCCCCTCCTTCTCATCCTTCAGGTCTCAGCTTAGATCAGAGATGCCCAAACATTTTGTGTTCACAGTGCCCTTAAAAATACTCACTAAAAACGGTTGTTGTGAAGTTGATTCTGACTCACAGTGACCCCACGTGTGTCAGAGTAGAACTATGCTCCATAGGGCTTTCAATGTCTGACTTTTCAGAAGTAGGTCATCAGGCCTTTCTTCGGAGATGCCTCTGGGTGGACTCGAACCTCCCACCTTTCAGTTAGCAGCAGAATGTGTTAACCATTTACACCATCCCCTTAGTGGCTCAGTAATTTTTTTGTGGAGCATCTAGGCCAGAAGGAATCCTAACCATTTTGCTGATTCAGTAGCTAGGTCCTAACTACTAATGTCCTAGTAATTTGGTAGCTGTTTGAAAAGTCAGTCATATAAATTGAAGCAAAGTAGTATTTTAAACTCCTTCTTAAATAACCGCAATTGCTTATTGTGGGATGTACAACCCTGTTGACTGTTGTCAGATTTGACAACACCACCCTCACTCCCTGTTCCATGTTGATTTTCATGAGGCATTTTTTTTTTTTATCACAGTGACCACTGAAAATTCAACTTTACAGATACAACACCATTGAGAGGAATGTCCTGCGATCTACATTGAAACGTACACCGACTGCCTCACCCCAGCTGTTGGCACTGTGTCTGATGGAGACCAAGTGACCCTCAACCACTTAAGAGATCCCCTGGAGGCTGCGAGCTCCTGCGGCTGGGGGCTCTTTGGGTTCGTTGCCAGCATCGTCTGCTTACTCGTCAGTTCCCTATGCTTTAATTGTGAACTGCACCAGGGCAGGGACTGTTTTGGTCCTCTGAAGCAGTGCTTGGCATGTGGGAGGTGCCCAATGGGTCAACGCCCGTGGAATGGAGAAGCCGCCATCAGATGCCTCACGCCTGGTTTCTTCTATAAGGCGAGGCTGGAGGACTCGGGACCAGAAGAGCCGGAGAGCAGGCCTGGGAGAGCCAGGACAGCACTGCCAGCTAAGAGGCTCTGTTGGTCGTTGAGGGGGGTAATCAAGGTCAGAACGAGGGCATATGGAGCGGATGCCACACCAGGTGCTGAGAAGGGTGCGGCTGGTTACAAAATGAGTTGAGGGCATGCAGACCACGATAAGAAAAGGCAAGGAGAGGATGAAAAGAAGATTGCACTAGAGGCCAAGACAGATAATAGAATGCTTCACTTTCTGAGGCGTGTGTGTGCAGGGGGGACGAGGCAGTGCCCCCCCCCCAAGACAGAGCAAGGGCAACAGAATGACAGACACAGTTTCTGAAAATTAAATGGGCCTTTGCCTTGGTATGCTCACAAACGCAGAGCAGAGGACAGATCCCACAAAGACACAAAATTCCCAAGGGACAGGGAAGAATATTACGGAGGGCACGGAGGGCGGGTGGCAAAGAGAAGAAACATTTATTTTAATAGCGTGTCCTCTGACCTTCCAGGGCTGGCAAATAGGGTCCAAATGGGATATCAATTGAG
Organism: Loxodonta africana; assembly: GCF_030014295.1. Classification (NCBI taxonomy): domain Eukaryota; kingdom Metazoa; phylum Chordata; class Mammalia; order Proboscidea; family Elephantidae; genus Loxodonta; species Loxodonta africana. The sequence continues at coordinate 63,535,934 of NC_087366.1, read as the reverse complement.
GAAGCCAATCGCTTGTCACTGGCCCTGCTGGTCCCAAAGCTGCCAGTTGTTTGGTGGCCACAGCAGTCCACGGGGACACGTTTTGTCACATTCTGTTCCTGGGTCTGAAGCCAACTGCCCCAAACGTGCTTCCTTGCCAAGCTGGGGCAGTGCAAATGCCTGACTTCTGAAGTTGCTGTTAGTGTCTTCCTCAGCTGATTTCTATAAGGTATTGTTTTCCGGTAAAGGAGGAATAAGGGAAATACTTAAACAATAACTGCTCCGAGGGAGTGCGTACAGGGAAATCATTATCTCTCATTGTGCCAATAAGTTTCAAGGCAACAAGCCAAGCTGTTCTGACACTGCTGGAGCCTGGGCTACAGCTCTGAGGTCAGGCTCCGCACCGAGAAGGGGTTCGTGCGAGATGCCGCCTGGAGATGCCCAAACTGTCACGGGCTTGTGGGAGACCAGGCGTTCTTCTTACTGTGGGAATCATGGTTTAAAATCTTATTCCTCAAGGAGCAAAACAGAATTATCACAGTGATAATAAAAAATAAGAGCTGGTGTTACCGAGCGCTGATTCTGCGCCAGGCATTGTGATAAATGCTTTGTGCGTAACACAGTTTAGAACTCATTGCTGTTGTTAGCTGCTCTTGAGCAGGCCCGACTCTTGGGGACCCTGCGCACAGTGGAACGAAACTCTGCCTGGTCCTGCACCATCCCTATAATTGGTTGGTGACTGAACTGTTGTGATCCGTAGGATTTTCATTAGGTGATTTTCAGAAGTAAATTGCCAGGCCTTTCCTCCTAGTCTGTCTTAGTCGAACCAACCAAAAAACCAAATCCTTTGCTGTTGATTCAATTCCAACTCATAGCGACCCTACAGGACAGAGTAGAACTGCCCCATAGGGTTTCCAAGTCTTAGTCCGGAAGCTCTGCTGAAACCTGTCCACCACGGGTGACCCTGCTGGTATTTGAAATACCGGTAGCATAGCTCCCAGCATCATAACAACACGCAAGCCACTGCAGTACGACACACTGACAGAGCTACGAGAAGGGAAGTGTGGATTTTCACAATTTACAGGTGGCCATGTTCCAGCAAGGAGAAGGCAGGTTGGTTGGCTCGGCTTCTGTAAAAGCCCCGCGTTGCTTGCTCATGAGCCACCCTCCTGGCGATCCCATAAAGCGGCAGCTTCACAGTTGGGATGAGCCCTCCAGAGCTGCTCTAGGGAACCCAAACATCAGAAGGTGCCGAAGGGAAACAGCCCTTGGAAAGCAGAATTCCACAGTGGCGAAAGGACGGATGGTCCATTTGTGGATTACGTCAAAGGCCACCAGGGTATCGCTTCCTCATGGAAACACAAACCTGGTCAAGGGACAAACATGTTTAGACTTTTTAAATGAATTTTTTCCCAATTATAAACTTAATCCCTGCTCACTGTAGAAAACACAAAAATATATATTAAAAAAAAAAGAAAAATTTCATCCAGAATTTAACAAACATAAATAACCATAGTTAATAAATATTTTTGTGGCTTTTTCTAATCTTTTTTATATGCACATGTATACATGGACCATATGTTTATAGAAAAATCATACTATATATAATTTTGTGACTTGTATTTAAATTAATATTGAGCATTTCTAACTAAAATTCTTCATTGATAGAAAATGGTATTTTTAATGTAATTGAAAAATATTTATCCGTATGTGTATGGCTAACCCATAATTTTGTTTGACTGTTTTCCTATTGTTATGCATTTAGCTTATTTTCATTTTTTAGATGCATAAATATTTGTCAACATTTCTAATCATTTATTTAAAACGCCAGATTCATAGATGTGGAATACTGAAGCAAAGAATATCAATTTGTTAGTGTTATGGTAGAAAAATAAGAACACTGATAGAGGGCAAAAAAAATAAAGACAAGGAAGAAAAATTTAAGTTATCTTTAATTATATTCTCCAAAAAGGTCCATTCCTAACACATTTGCAGCCTGAGGTGGGAGCGCAAATAAAGGCCCATATACCATTTATCTAAATGTTTAAAAGTTATCCATCTAGCTAACAAACTGCTAAAGAAAATATGTCTTAGTCTCCCCTCTATGACAGCCTGGAAGTCCAGACTCAAATGCAGAGTTCTGGGATCCTTGAAGCTTCGTGCTGGAAGTGGTGGCAGGAGGAGAACTGGCCCCTGCCCACGCCGGCTCCTTCCCCATCCCACTCACCTGGAGCTTGTACCATGAGTGGCCTGTGTGGACGTTTGAATCCCATGTGCAAGCTCCGTCCACGTCCCTGCAAATACCATTCTCTTGGCCACCCCTTGGGCCTGGGGTGTGCATACCAGCAGCCTAATCCACCCCAGAAAGAGGCCTGTGCAACCCTGAAAATGGGCTAGAGGCTGTCTGAACAAGGAATTCCAGGAGCTCGGCGCTAACAAAAAGGTCAGCTGTTCCTACCCACGAGGTGCTCCTTGGAAACCCTGAGGGGCAGTTCTACTCTGTCCTATAGGGTCACTGTGAGTTGGAATTGACTTGGTGGTGATGGGTTTTGTTTGTGCATGTTGGTTTTTTTTTTTTTTGATAGGGGAGAAGAGCCCTGGTAGCATGGTGGTTAAGTGCTCAGCTGCTAACCGAAAGGTCAGCATTTTGAACCCACCAGCTGGTCCTCAGGAGAAAGATGTGGCAGCCTGCTTCCATAAAGATTTACATCCTTGGAAACTCCATGGGGCAGCTTGACTCTGACTTATAGAGCTACTATGAGTCAGAATCAACTTGACGGCAATGGGCTTGGATTTTGGTTTTGGGTTCTGGAGTGTGCACTAGAAGGGGATAGGCTGGAGCTCCAGGTGGGTGTATCCCTTTGGCTTTGCAGAGTCCTCACCTTGTGGAGAGGGATGAGCTGGAGAAGGGTCAGAGTGAAGCCTCTAAACTGTGGGGATCTAGGAAGAACCTAAGGCGGAACTGACTTGATGGCAATGGTTTTCTTTTTTTGGTTTAGGAAGGATCTGGGGAGCCCTGGTGGCCCAGTGGTTAAGTACTCGACTGCAAACCTCGAAAGGCAGGTGGTTCAAAACCACCAGCTCCTCCATGGGAGAAAGATGTGGCTGTCTGCTTCCATAAAGATTTACAGCCTTGGAAACCTTATGGGGCAGTTCTACTCTGCCCTACAGGGTTTACCATGAGTTGGAATAGGCTGGATGGCAACAGGTTTGCTTTTGGTTTGGTTTAGGAAGGACCAAGGGACAGTGATGGTTCAGTGGTAGAATTCTCACTTTCCATGCAGGAGACCCAGGTTTGATTCCCGGCCAATGAACTTCATGTGCAGCTACCACCCATCTGTCCGTGGAGGCCTGTGTTTTGCTGTGATGCTGAACAGGTTTCAGCCGAGCTTGCGCACTAAGACAGACTAGGATGAAAATCTGGTGATCTACTTCCGAAAAATCAGCCAATGAAAACCCTATGGATCACAACGGTCTGATCCACAGTGGATCATGTGATGGCATAGGACCGGGCAACCTTTCATTCCATGGTGCATGGGGTCAGCATGAGTCGGCGGCCTGCTTGACAGCAGCCAACAGCAACAACAACAGAAAAGACCCAGGTCTAAGGGTGGAATTGCTGTTGTTAGGTGCCATTGGCTCAGTTCCGGCTCCCAGCGACCCTACGAACAACAGAACGAAACCCCTCGGCCCTGCACCGTCCTCACCGTCATTGCTATGCTTGAGCCTATTGTTGAGCCACTGCGTCAATTCATCTCGTTGGACCTAAAAAAACCCAAAATAAAATTTGGGGGTATATCCTTCCAAAGTCTTTTCTATATACATGGCATACATACATACACACAACCACACGCCCCCTGCCGACATATGACATTATTCTGTACATGTGTTTTATAATTGTCTTTAAAAGCCGGATATATTGTGAACATACTCCCAGTTGAATAAATACACGTATGAACACTTTTATTAAGATTTTGTAAAATATCCTTGGGTAAGGCCAACATTTTCCTTGGCAGAGCCTGCTTCAAAGCCACACCCTTGCTAACACTGAGCATTCTAATTTTTGTTTAGTTACTAGTGCAATAAGCAAAAGCTGACACTTTATTGTTGAGTAACAGTGAGGTGGAACATGTTTCCACATATTCATTAACCATTTGGTTTTGTAGCCAATGAACTGTCTTCACTTCCTTTGCCTACTTATTTAAAGGAGGCACAGAAACATTTTTGAAGGTCTGAAGAAAGGATGAATGATGAGTGACTAATGATGGAAACTGATAAATGACGATGAAAAGCTGAGGTGTGCCCCATCCCACTGCTGGTCAAGGACTAGTGCTCTGCCTACAGGCACTGAAATAGGAAGAGTCCCCAAGGGGAAGCCAGAGGAACCAGGCATCTGTGCACAGACAGAGTGAGGAGGTATTTGGCGGAAGCAGCTAGCATCAGGGACACAAGAGCTGCCTCCGCAAAGGAAACAGACAGTGGCCTAGTTTCCTGACCCCTAACCATCTTAGGGTTTCCTATATAATGATGCAGCCTTTCTCCCTCAGGAAAATATACTTTAGCTTGTGACCTTGAGGTTTGCTCATATCGTGGAAGGTGATTATGGCCTGGAACATGCTTCCCAGGGCAGTAATTGTTTAAGTGTTTACCTCATCCTGCATTGCAGGAAAACGATACATGACATCTAGCTCATGTGAGCAATTCAAGTAGGAAACCGTCATTCTCTCAGGATTGATTTGATTCCATGGGACATATCTGTTTGTGCAAGGATTCAACAGGTCACGTCAGTTAGAGTCACCTGCCCTTGCCAGTAAGAGCAATATAGACCCTTTCCTGTTCTCAGGCCCACCTGCTGGGTCACAAATAACATCCAAATGTGTGAAGCATTTCCTATTTATGACAAACCCCTTCTTGGGTTGCCTATGGGACTGACCCCGTATGTGCTTGTGTAATGTCTTGTACTGCTTCTACGCATGCTCCCTTGACAGTGTTGCCAGGTCCTGGGGGACAGGTTTTCTAGCTCTTTGGTCTTTCCTTGCTGATGAGAATGACAGCCTTACTAGAAGAGACTTTACAAAATCCTACAAGAGGGTTCACACTTGTGATGAAGTGAGTGGTGGGGTCACAGGGGCTGCTGCTTCTCTCCCTTGTTTTCTGTCTGCAGAGACAGCACCACTTGTGTGATGCTCCTGGCCCCTCCCTGCCTCCTCCTCTTCTGCAGGAGAGAAAGAATGATTCATCTGCTCCATAGGTTTGAGAGGGCTGCCCGGAGTAGGCTGTCCATAGGCCCTTCCTCTTCGTTCTGGGGATCTGACTGCCCACACTGAACACATGTTCTGCTCTGCTCTTCCACGCCGTGGGCTACACAGAGCAGGCCCTACCTGTGCTTGTTGCAGGTGGGGTGGATGCAGGGTTTTTTTTTTTTTTTTCCCATACCATCTCTGCCTGGGTGACCTCATTCTGGGATTTGGTATTAGGAAGCCCACTTGCAGGTATCAACATTATCATTAATAAAGGTAAAACCACTTGCCATCAAGGCAATTCCAATTCATGGCAACCCCACGTGTGTCGGAATAGAACTGTGCTCCATAGAGTTTTTTGGAAGTAGATAACCAGGCCTTTCTTCCAGGCACCTCTGCGTGGACTCAAGCCATCAGCCTTTTGGTTAGCTGCTGAGTATGTTAACCGCGTGCACCAATCAAACAAAAAACCAAACCCACTGCTGTTGAGTCGATCCTGACTCATAGCAACCCTGTAGGACAGAGTAGAACTCCCCGTAGGGTTTCTAAGGCTGTAAATCTCTACAGAAGCAGACTGCCACATCTTTCTGCTCCTGAGCAGCTCGTGGGTTCAAACCACTGACCTTTTGCTTAGCAGCTGAGGGCTTTAACAACTGGGCCACCAGGACTCCTTTGCACCACCCATGGCTGCTAGCAAATGTAGCACTTTGGTTTTTCATTTGCCTTATTCCATAGCTTGTTTTTCAATTGGTTCAAAATATGTTGGCTGTTGGGGAGAGCCCCACAGTGACCAACACCATCCTGATTGCACAGCGATGCCTCAGGGAGTGTGTGTCACGTGAGAGAGAAGAGCCCAGGCTGGAAGCTGGAGGAAAACCAATGTTAAGGGTTAACAGAAAATAGGAGCCCTCAGAGGAAACAAAAAAGGGAGGAGAAAGCCAGCAGCAGTGCCCCACGTTCCTGAGGCCATGAGCATGGACTGTAGTGTCAAATGCTACAGCAAGTTCAGGCAAGAAACACTGGTGTCACTAAGAGGATGTGGGGGGAGGGAGTGTGGACTGCACAGGATGACACTGTCAGAGGGGAGGGCACCAAAATGACTACCTATAAAATTTTTGGCTGTGTTTCAGCAGAAATTTATTATTTTTTATAAAAATAGCCCTGTGTTTCGTTATAACAACAAACATTTTTTTTGTAAGCCCAGCTTACATCTATCGATATAACTACAAGGCTAAAACTATTCCAATTTACGTCTTGAATCTTCTAATGCACTCTGGCCAGAGCTGCCATTATTACCCAATTACAATGCTGCTTCGACTCACATGGCTTCATCTACATCAGCTACGAGGACATACTGTTGTTTTGATTGCTGTAGGTGTTTTCGGAGTTGCCGATTTTGTCAAATTTTCTGGTGTTTTAGCCACAATATTGTGGTAATTAGCATGGAGGGGGTGACACCATGAGATACTGCACCGGGTGACAGCAACACTAGTGTGGTGGTGAAGGTTGTGTGTCAGCTTGGCTGGGCCACGATTCTCAGTGATTAGGCAGTTGTATGATGTTGTGATCACTTCCATGATGAGATTTGATGTGATGTGATCACTTCCATGATGAGATTTGATGTGATGTGATCACCTCCATGATGGGATCTGCTGTGAGTAGCCAATCCGTTGACAGGGAGTTTCTCTGGGCATGTGGCCTGCTTAGAATATAAGTGGACATTCTGGCAAGGCTCATGGGTTTTTGCACATTCTGGATCCTATAGCTGTCTCCTGTTTGTCTGACCTCTCATTATTGGGACTTGAGCTAACAGCTTACCTATGGTCTTGCTTGCTGATCTTGGGATTTGTCGATCTTCGAAGCCTGTGAGCAAGAGTGCCGCTCTCTGATCTGCCAGTCTAGGGTTCGCCAGACCCATCTAGCTATGTGAATCAGGAGAAGCCTCTGTCCTGAGTCACAGACTTGGGACATTCCAGTTTCTGCAACTGAGCGAGCCATTTCCTTGATATAAATCTCTGTATATATATACTTACCTGCTTTACTGGTGTTGCTTCTCTAGAGAACCCAGCCTAAGACACCTAGTGTGCCACTGTCAAGAACAGCAGTAAAACATCCGAAGTCACCTCCATCTCTGTCACTCTGTATCTCCATGGAAGCCGTGTGACCTGTTTTTCTATGGAGGCAACCCAGTCTGTTCTGCATCACGTAGACCCTGTCATGCTTTATACACCCCTAAAGTCCCAGTGTTCTCCAGGTATGTGAAGACTCTAAAGATGAATCCATGCTTTTGGGGAATAAACTTGAAACTGAATAATTATCCAGCCAACTTGAGATGACTTGCCGAACTCACGCCTTAATGGAGTATTTCCTACTTTGTGTTTATTAGAATGCTTTTTATTCCATGGTGATAATCAGTGCTCTTGGGAAAAGAGAAGGGCTTTGCAGTGATGTAAAATTCAGAAGAATCAATCTAAACAAAGTTAAATCAGTTTACATCCTGCAGGACTTCTCAGAGCCTTCAGTGTACTCATGTGCCTTTTGCTTCTCATGGGGAAGGCTGTGGGAGTGGGATGGTATTTCACGGGACTGCTGTTCCATGACATACACTTGGGTGGAGCCACTCCCATGGGAGGGCTTATATTCCACATTTCTGTCTTAAAGTCTTTGATGTTTCTCAGAACCTACAGGGAAAGAGAAGAATTTATAGTTGTAGCTGGAATCTCACTAAAATGATGCAATGTCATCACTAGTAGGAAGTACGAAGTATGTGGGAGGGAAGGATGCCAACAGCATTCCTAGTATAGGCTCCTTCCTGTACTACAAACAAGAAACTTCAGTACCAGACAGGCTGGGATATGAGGCAGTAATCCCATGACCACTTTGTGCAGAGGTCAGACAGATGGACCTAACTACAGAAGATGCAGCAGAGACAGGATGAGAAAAATCCCTAGGTCAGTGGTTGCCAAAGTATCAGCATCATCTGGGAACTTGTTAGAAATGTACAGTCTTGGGCTCCACCTAGAAACTCTGGGGGTAGAGCCCAGCAATCTGTGTTTAACAAGCCCTCCAGATGACCCTAATGCAGGCTCACACTGGAGAAGTGTTGGCCTCCGGAATACTCAGAGCCTATGCACCAAGCAAATGCTTTTGTTTGGCAACCAGTACTCTGTAAAAATTTGCTTGATTACAACCAGTTTTAATACGGATTGTGTGAATGAAAGAACCTCAGAAATTTGCAAGACCACATGACATAGGGCTAAGAGCCAAGGGCCTGAGACAGAGGACCTGGGCTAAAACCTCAGTTCTGAGGGTCCATCAGTAATTCACTTCATATTCCTCATCAACAAAATGAAGGGGTTAACGATACAGGAGTCATCAAAAGAAGATGGAAGGAATACGCAGTCACTGTACCAAAAAGAATTAGTCCCTGTTTAACCATTTCAAGAGGTAACATATGATCAAGAGCCAATGGTGTTGAACGAAGAAGTACAAGCTTCATTGAATACACTGACAAAAAACAAGGCCCCAGGAATTGATGGAATATCAATTAAGATGTTCAACAAATGGATACAACACTGGAAGAGCTCACTCGTCTACGCTGAGAAGATTGGAAGACAGCTAACTACCTGGCCAACTGCCTGGAAGAAATCTATTTCTGTGCCCACTCCAAAGAAAGATGATCCAACAGAATGAGGATATTACCAAACAATATCATTAATATCACAAGTAAAATTTTGCTGAAGATAATTAAAAAATGATTGCAGCAGTACATTGACAGAGGACTTCCAGAAATTCAAGCTGGATTCAAAAGAGGACGTTATCACGGATTGAATTGTACCCCCCTCAAAAAAAAATTTGTGTCAACTTGACTAAGCCATGATTCCCAGTATTGTGTGGTTGTCCTCCATTTAGGATTAGGGTGGGATGCAACACCTTTACTCAGGTTACAGCCCTGAGCTAAGGGCAGTTTCCCTGGGGTGTGGCCTGCATCATCTTTTATCTTAAGAGATAAAAGAAGACAGGAGCGAGCAGAGAGAGAGGGACCTGACTACCACCAAGAAAGAAGCCCTGGGAGCAGAGCACATCCTTGTTCTTGATGTAACCTTTAGCTTCCCCTTTAGAGAGCAAAAAGAAAAGGTTTGTACATTTTGATGCCGTTTTTTCAAGCAGAGCCATCTGTGATGAGGAAACCAGCAGACTTCTCCCCAGGGATGGTGATGGTCATCACCTGTGTGTCTTTTGGGTTTGCACTGACTTCTCAGGTCTCCAGCACTTATACAGTTTCCCTCACAGCCCCCCCTTCACCTCACTGATGCACCTGAGGGGCCCTGGGAGGGAGCCAACTGGGCCTTACTCATGGAAGGTGAGGATTCTACCACCCAGCCACCGCTGCCCCTCTCTGGGCTTGCTGTTGTCGTTAGGTGCCATCGAGTCGGTTCTGACTCATAGCAACCCTATGAGCCCACAAAATAATTGGCAGGGACCAGTGTGGCAGTAAAAACGTATCTGTCGGGCCTGTCTTAGTATAAAGATTCTCTAATGGTGAACTTAAAGGCATCTACTTGCAAGAGCTTCAGGAAAAAAAATAATAAGCTTGCTGCCTGGAGGCCACAGTGCCTCGGCGTCTCTCGGCTGGAGTCTCATAGTCTGGACAAAGTAGGGCAAAGGGTGGTAGGCCTGGTGCAGGTGGGGGGCACCCATCCAATTGCCAGGGTGGGATTGTTATCACCACAGTAGGGCCACCCTTAAGGCCAGCGAGGCTGGTTCCCTGCTCCAGTCAGCTACGGTCATAATCCTTTGCATTTCACTGGATGACAACAGGCATTTTCAGAGGGAATGAATGCCCAAGACGGCAGGGAATGGACTCTTACTGGGGCTGAGGGAAGAGACGCTTGTTCCATTTCATGTGAAAGACCAGTGGGATTCTGTTGAGGTCTCATTCCTTCTGGGCCTGCGTCTATCCCCAGCCAAGTTTACTAAGTCACAGCCATTGACCGGCTAGGGCATGTGTTGCCCACAGCCCACTGTAGTGGTTGAAGATCTTGCTCCCAGAGAGGTGAAACAGCTCCCCTGAAGTCACGTAGCAAATCACTGCTAGCTCTTGGGGTAATATGGCATCCTCCTGATCTCATAGCAATTTTTCTAGGAAGTGCACTGGTGTGTGCATATCCAGGGCAGGATAGGTTCCCCCAGGGTCAAAGGAGGACAGCCTTTGAGAGCCTTGTCCACTAGCATGGCTTTACAGAGGGTGGGCTGGTGGTGGGGGGGTGGTCTGAGGAATGGATGCACTGCGAGGGCACATTCACAACACACCCTTAATTCTACAGCCATGCCTCTGACAGCAATACCTGTCTCCTCCGCAACACACATTACTATTTTGGCCTAAGCTAGAACTCTAAAGGTCTCTTTTGGGGGATGGGGGCAGTAATTAATGTCTCCCTCTACCATATTAGCGGATGGTTGTGTCTTATTCCAGCCCGCCTGTCCTAACTCAGCGATGCTGCATCATTCCTAATTCATGCTCTTGGAGAGCAGAAATCACTTCTTAATCAGCCCCTTGTCTCCTTCATCTCTCGTCCCTGTACCTTGCTCTCAGCAGGTGTTTTCTTTGGAATGGTGGCCAGGACAGAGGGCTGCTCGGCTTTGAGGATGTGGTCCACACTGTCCCAGGGAGTCACACTGCAGAACCAGAGCTGAGGTGAGGCTGGGCCATCCAACCAGGGGAATAGGGGCTCACAGGCTTTCTGATTGCAACCCACAGGAGGGAATGCATTTGACTTACATTGTTACGTGTGTGTGCGTGTGTGTGTGTGTGTGTGTGTGTGTGAGAGAGAGAGAAGAGTTTCATGAAGCAATGCCTTTCCTATGTCTACGTATGATTCACTTTCATAGCTTCAATTGTATTTCATTAAAACGACTGCTGGTCATGACTTGGTAAACTGATTGTACGTTGGGCTGATGGATCACCACGCACAATCTGAGAACCACTGCGTCCCAAGAACCCGCCTTCAGCTCCTCTGAAACAGCCTGGGGGAGTGGGAGGCTGAGTGTGGTGAGCGGGAGGCTGGCGATGGGGAGGGAGCTGGAGCTTCAGAGAGCCCAGCCTGCCCATTTGGAAGGACTCTGAAGCCAGAAGCACATGGAAGGAACAGTACAGGGATTCTTGCATTGGCCAATGTCCTTGCTCTGTGGATAAACAGAAGACACCAGCCTCCACTGCCGGCAATCTGCTACCTTTCAAGAGCTTTCCAACTCAGCCGGAGAGAGGGAGGAAGGAAGGCTTGATTAGAAGACACCCCCTCTGCCCAAAACGCCTCCAAGGCTTGCAAGCCAGATGTAGCCAAGGCTTTCTTCAGCCATCAGGGTTCCTGTTAAGAGTAAGCTTCTTGCAGAAGGGCCAGGAGGGAGGACACACAGCTGGGGCATGCAGTCCCCAGGCTGCTCTCCCTAGCTGGTGCCTCCCTCCTCTCCGCGTGTTGCACAGAACGTACCATCTGGGGGCCTTGCAGCAGGCAGTGGCTGGGGCTTTGGGAGCCGACTGAGCTGCTGCTAAGACAGAATGTGTCCCTGCGAGAATGTAGGCCGCATCCAGGGGAGGCATCCAGCCTGCCTCCCTTTGAGGTTGGCTCTGCCAGTCTCCATGGGGACTTGGAGAGAGAGCATTTCTCTGCAAGGTGTGGCTGGGGGAAGAGGGGGAGGGCAAGTGATTTCTAAAAGAAAAGATTAGTTAGTTGGCCAACTTTAGTTCCATGTCCAATGTGGGCAGAGTCCCGGTGGGCCAGGCACTAAATTGAATCCTTTTGTGTTGGTGTCTTCTCCACTTCCTGGCCACACAAGGCTGGCATTTGGGAGAGGACGGGATTGGGGAAGCAGTATAAGCAAATCGCAAGGCCTGCGCCCGGCTTCCAAGGAGCTTACAATCCAGTAAGAAAAAAGATACTAGAAACATAGAGCTATCATCGCAGAGTGCAGGGGAGAACTGAGCAAAGCCTCAGGAGCTGAGGCAGGATCTTGGTGCTGCAGCCGCTCAGGGAAGTGGAGGACAGGGGTGCAGACAGCCAGGTGCAGCTCAGGGAAGTGGAGGACGAGGGGTGCAGACAGCCAGGTGCAGCTCAGGGGAGCCGGTGGGAGGGGGGAGGGAGGAGGGAGGCCCGCCTGGGGTCAGGCGGCAGTGGAACGGCTGGGTTGGGGTGGAGGGGAGGGATGAGCAGGCCAGCCTGCTGGGCACTGCGGACGGTGGTCAGGGAGTGAAGTGGCGGAGGAGCAGATACGCTGGGGACCCTTAGTGCCCGGCTAGTGAAATGTGCTGAACGAACAGACAAGCCCGCTGCTGCCAAGTCAGCTCCCCCGCGGCTGCGTTACAGAGTGGGACGGCCCGTGGGGTTCTCTTGGCTGGAGTCTTTGTGGAAGTGGATTACCAGGCCTTTCTGCTGTGGTGCCTCTGGTAGGTTCGAACCACCAGCCTTTTCATTAGGAATTGAGTGCAAACCTTCTGCACCACCTTAAACCCATTGCCATTGGGTTGATTCTGACTCATAGCAACCCTATAGGACAGAGCAGAACTGCCTCCAAGAGCTTCTAACGCTGGAATCTTTATGGACGCAGACTGCCACGTCTTCCTCCCTTGGAGCAGCTGGTGGGTTTGAATGGCCAGCCTTTTGGTTAGCAGCCCATCACTTTAACCACTGGGCCATCCAGACTCCTTATAGGTGAGTTACAAACAAACACAAAATAACACCCATTGCCATCGAGTCTATTCCGACTCACAGCGACCCTATAGGACAGAGTAGAACTGTCCCATAGAGTTTCCAAGGAGTGCCTAGTGGATTTGAACTGCCGACCTTTTGGTTAGTGGCCGTAGCTCTTAACCACTACACCACCAGGGTGGAAGCATAAATATTAAGGCTTATATAATGCATGAAAGGCATTTTTAATTTTTAAGGGGAATGTTAGTAAGAGAAAGCATGTGTCTTGCCAGAGTTGAATGCATGTCTCTACTACTCTTTTAAGGATCCCTGGTGGCACAATGGTTAAGTGCTCAGCTGTTAACTGAAAGGTTGGTGGTTTGAACCCACCAAGGCTCTGCAGGAAAAAGACCTGGTGATCTGCTTTCATTAAGATTACAGCCTAGAAAACCAAGTAGAGCAGTTCCATTCTGTCTCCTGGGGTCTCTGTGTCAGAATTAACTTGGTGCACCTAACAACAACAACCGCCCCTTTACCCTAAGGCATTGGGTGATACCTGTTCTGTTCTCCCTTCTAAGAGGCCTGTTGAGTGGCCAATGGTCAGTACTGATCGCTTGCTTCACCAGAACAAAGGCACTCCACCACCCCAAAGCCTAGGATGGAGGGAAAGAGGTGCCTCAAAGAGTGAAGTTTCCGTTATGGCTCCAGCGCTGTGTCTCCAACAAGGGGACTTGCCAGAGGGGTCTTCTCAGGATGAAAAGGGGCTGGAAATTAGAGAATTGCTGTCTACAACTGTGTTTCTTTGTGGGATTGGTTCTTCCTCGTGATTTATTTTTTCGCTTTGACATATTTCATTCATTCATCTCACAATTCATTCATGGCATTTCATCAACATGCCTCTATGAAAAACTGGGCCAACTTAATTTTTTTCCTTTAGCACTTCAAAAAAAAGCCCCTTCTATTCTGTCCCATTGGCTTATTTCCGCTGCCAAAATGTGCTTCTTTATTTGAAACGGATTTTAAACACAGTAAGTTGGAGGATAGAAAAAACGGAAGCTCTATCATGACCCAGTGTAACTTATATTTAGTTAGCAGAATGAATAACATCAAAACAGTGTGGCTGAGCGTACCCCTCGCTCCTTTGAGAGCCCTGGATGAGATCATGGGCACACAGTCACTTTGAGGAACATGGAGTACTCAGAGAGGGATTTTCAGGGAGCAAAATGGGAAGAGCCCAGGCCCAGGGGTCAGACACCCAGGTCCAAATCCGGACTTGGTTATTTATTGGCTGTGTGACCTTTAACAAGTCATTTATCCCTATAAGTTGGCGGTTACGCCTATAGAGGACTGTTTAGGATACAGCAGACCCAGTAAATCGGAACCAAGATTATTATGCAAAAGCAAGGCATTATCGTAATCATTATAATGATTATTTTTTATTATTTTCAGTCTTGGAATGAGTCATGTGGCCTTTTTGCAACCTTCTTAATGATATTTCATTTGGGTTAATATAAAAATGAGATTGTGTTCCCATACTACTGATATTAGGGGGCAGTGAGGCCAAAGAGCACAAACTATCAAGAGGCAGTTCTTCAAGGTTAGGCCCTGACAGGAGAAAAGGACTGAAGTGGCTAAAACTTAATTTTTCTATAATTGAAAACCCTTAGGTGAGTTCATTTCATGTCGCAAAATTCTTAACAGTTCCTGTATACCAGGTGCTAGGAAGGTAAAGAATAAACCTCAAGAGGTACCTGACCAGAGGAGATGTGTGATCACAGGGCAACGGAGGGGGTTTACAATGATAAGGACACGCACGTGGCTCACGAGGAACAGAAAGCAATGGCATATGAACCCACAATAGGATGCCCTTGGCCACTAGTAACAGAAATTTTGACTAAAAATGGCTTTAAAACTAAAGAGATGTATTATCATCTTCCATACAAAGAAGTCCTAATACAGAAGATTAGTCCTGACGTAAATTAGCCACATTTGGTTAATTTAGTGGCTCAGCGAAGACCCAGGCTCTGCCCGTCTTCTCATTCTAGCATTGTTGGTGTATTGTCTATGTTCCCTCACGATCATGAAATGGTTTCAGTAGCTCCAGCATGGTGTATCAACAGACTAATATCCAGGGACAGACACAGGGCTGTTTCTTCCATGTTTCTCTCTCTCTTTTTTTTAATATTTTATTGTGTTCTAGGTGAAAGTTCACACAGTAAATTAGGTTCCCATTTAACAATTTTTTTTACAAATTGTTCCATGACATTGGTTACATTTTTCACAATGTGTCAACCTTCTCATTATTTCTAGTCTGTTTGTTCTGTTTCCATTAATCTAGCTTACCTGTCCCTCCTTAACTTCTCATCTTTGTTTTAGGGTAAATGTTGACCATTTGGTCTCATATAGTTGATTATTTAAGGGAACACAGTTCTCATTGGTAATATTGTTTATTTCATAAGCCATACTATTATTTGGATGAAAAGTGACCACTGGGAGTGGCTTCAGTTTCATGTTCAAGGGTATCTTGGGGTGGTCGTCTTGAGGGTTCCTCTAGTCTCTATTGGCTTTTTTTTAAGGAATTTGAGATTTGTTCTACATTTTTCTCCTTTTCTATCCAGAGCCTTCTATTGTGCCCCTGGTTAGAACAGTCAGTAGTGGTAGCTGGGCACCATCTAGTTCTCCTGGTCTCAGGCTCATATGGGCTGTTAGTACTGTGGACCAGCTTCTTTTTTGAGTCTTTGGTTTCCTTCATTTTCTTTTGTTCTACATGAGTACAGACCAATAGTTCTATTTAGATGGCCGCTCACGAGCTTTTAAGGCCCCAGTTACTACTTGCCAAACTAGGATGTAGAATATTATCTCTATGAACTATGTTATGCCAATTGGCTGAATTGTCCCATGAGACTGTGGCTCCAAGCCTTCGAACCCAGTAGACCAATTCTGCAAGGTGTTTGGTTATGTCTAGGAAGTACCCACAACTGTGCCCCCATGTGGTTTACTATACATATGAATATATATGCAGTGCACATAAACACGTATACATGTATGCCTACAGATACACCTATGCATGCGCACCCACATACCCACATGTGCCTTCCTACACACACGTATGCATACATGTCTACCTATATAACCACACACATGTTTTTTGATTGCCATTATTGTTGTAAAGTTGTTACAGCATTTACTAAAATTGTCCCTTATTCTCATGTACTTCTTAGTGTCTTCATTTACCTTGGACAAGTCGCATAGACTTCACCCATATTGGGTATTGCCTTTCCTATCATCAAAAATAACAAATGTCTATTTTTAAGAGTAAAGAAATGTTTCCTAGAAGTACCTACTTCTCCACAGCTGACTTTATGTAACATTTCTTAACCAAGTTACCTGGCCACCTGTGAAAAATCATAGCAAAGAAAAGGGCAACATAAAAAATGGCATTTGGATCTATTCTCAAGTCATAGGAGGAAGGAGGAGACCTTGAAATGAACTCAGAGCTTTGCCAGCATTAAAGAAAGGTAAAAGTTGGCCTTTGAATAAGCAGAGAGGGGCTGTAATTGCATCTAACTTAGCCTTGTGATCAGAGAGTAAAGGTCAAGGAAGTCTTTCTGGAGGAGGTAATACCTGAGCTGAGTCTAAAGGCTACTCAAAGTGTGGCCTGTGGACCAGTGGCAGCAGCATCACCTGGGCTTAATAGAAACACAGAATATCACATCTGTCCCAGACCGCTGAATCAGAATCTGCCTTTTTTCAAGATGTCCAGGTGAACTGTATGCACATTGAGGTTGAAGAAGTATACAAAGGAAGAATAGGTAAAAGGTTTGAAAACTGGAATGGGAGTAGGAAAGGGAAGGAGAAACAGCATGAACAAAGATAGTAAAGGGAATAGCAATTCAGGACACATGGTTAACTGCAATGAGTTCAGGGTTGTGGAGTTTAGATACAGGTTTCAGTGTTTTAAAATTTTCAGAAAAATGTAATCTATCCAAT
Source organism: Loxodonta africana (assembly GCF_030014295.1). Taxonomy (NCBI): domain Eukaryota; kingdom Metazoa; phylum Chordata; class Mammalia; order Proboscidea; family Elephantidae; genus Loxodonta; species Loxodonta africana. The sequence continues at coordinate 63,519,040 of NC_087366.1, read as the reverse complement.
GTTACCAACACAAGTATGTCCCTGAAGTATTTGGAAGGGCTAACACTTACTGAATGCTGAGTATATTCCAGAACCTAGCCTACATGCTTTGTAAGTTGTTCCATTTATCGTTGACTGGCTTACCAAGCTACTTCAAAACTTAGTAATCTAGAACAACAACATATATTTTATCATAGACCACAATTTTATGGGTCAGAAATTTTGACAGAGCTCTGCTGGGTGATTCTTCTGCTTCATATTGCGTCACCCGGGGTCACTCAATAGTATTCAGGTGGTGGTTGGGCTGATGTTCAAGGTCCAGGATGGCTTGACTTACATGCCTGGTGCCTCAGTGGAGTGGCTGCAAGGGAAGGCTGAGTTCAGCTGTGCCCCTTTGCCTCCCCTGTGGTCTCAGGACCTCTTCATGTGTCTTCTCCAACATGGTAGTCAACCTTCTTGGTTCAGGACCCCAAAAGACCAAGGTGAAAGCTGCCAGTACTCTTAGAGATTAGTCCCAGAACTGGCACATTGCGTGTTTGCTCTACTGTATTAGCTAAAGCAACAAAAGGTCAGCCCAGAATCAAGTGGAGAGAGGAATGGGATCCCATCGCAATGGGAGGAATATCAAAGAATCTTTATATCAGCCATGCTTAATCCACCATATAGATACAGATTCACTTAATCCCCCAATAACCCTGAGGTAGTTGTTATTTTTTTATGGGTAAATAAACTGAGGTACAGTGTAACTTGCCCAAGGTCAATGCCTAGTAAAGAAGAGAGTCCAGACTGGACCCAGCCAGTCTGCCTCTAGCAACCACACTTAGCCGCGACACCATCTCTGCTTCTCACAAGGAACGCCACATTTACCAAGAACTAATTAGAGAGTATGTTTCTATAGCTTCAAATCACCAGGAAAGTTACAGCTCCTTTTCCCTGAAGATCCATTCCATGGGCCTCCTGTTGGCAAACTCATCCGTGACACACGTGCTGAATAGCCCACTTACAGTTTTAATACCCTGGTTTGGGCCCCACATTTTTAAAGAGCTTTTGATCTCTGCTTTCTGTGTCCAGTAACCCAAGCCTGGGTGTGGAGAATCCAGCCGCAGATTAAATGCATTTCAAATAATGAGAAGACAAACCCCTGCCTTCGAGGCCCCCCTCCTCTCCTGGATTGTTGACGGATTATTTACTGTGTTTGCCTTGACTTGAGCTATTTAATTTTTCCGAAACAGATGCAGCTGATTGATTAACGACATTCTGCACTACAAGTCAGAAATGTCAGCAAGACTCTGAGAAGCCAGTGTCATTCTTGACCAGAACAATAGATATGGCTGAGAAACAGGGCCCTGTGCCAAGTACTCTTGAGGAGTGGAGGCTATGTACCACTTTTCTGCTAAGGGACAGATATGTGTAAGGGCAAGGAAGCAGGGCTGGGGGCTGGGGATGGCTAGGCAGGTGCTAATAATAGGACAAGTCACATGGCGGTAAGTCACCTTGAAAAAGGCTTAGTTGTAGAGGTGAATTAAAGTGCTTGGAATTAAGGATATTTCTTCAAGTATCTCCTGATGTGTAAAAATAGACCGAAGGAAACACGTATGTGATGAAGAGAGAATTGAGGAGTTAGGCTGACCTCTGTTCGGAGGACTTCTGTGAATTGCTGGAGGATGGTTAGGAGCAGGGATAGCCACACCATCTGAGGGGCCCAGAGCAAAATAAAAACGCAGGCCCTTGTTCAAAAATTAAGAATTTAAAGATGGAGACAGCAGAGCAGCAAGTGAGGGGTGGGACCCTTCTGACCCTGTAGGACTGCACAGGCCACACCCCCATGAAGCTAGCTATGGTTAGGAGAACCTGGGGCCAGCTTTCTTCTAACGGGTGGGCCAGAAATGAGAGACTCTGACAATAACTCACAGAACTGACACCAGATTAACCTGTGGTAGGGCCAGTGTATGTAGGGCCTCCTGCCTGTCCTAGGAGGCCGGTGGTACAGTGGTTAAAGCACTCGGCTGCTAAGAGAAAGGTCGGTGGTTTGAACCCTCCAGCTGCTCTGTGGAAGGAAGATGTGGTGATCTGTTTCTGTGAAGATTACAGCCTTGGAAGCCTATGGGGCAGTTCTACTCTGTCCTATGGGTCGTTATGAGTTGGAATCATCTGGTCAGCCATGAGTTTAAGCTCCTTGTATGCTCCTGAAAGCTTCCTCCTTCCTCAGTTACCCCATGCTGCCTGGTTCCTCTACCTTCTCCAGCTCCTCCCCTCACAAACTTGCCCTCAGTCCAGGGTCTAATTAGGAGTGGCTCCAGACACCGAGATGTGACTGACTGACGATATTTGGAGTCTGCTCCTTGCGTTTGTATTTTCATAGATGTGTGGTGGTTCAGTGGTAAATTCTCCCTCCCCACGCTGTCAGTCAAGGCTTGTGTGCTGCCAGGATGCAAAACAGGTTTCAGGGAGCTTCCAGATGAAGATGGACTAGGAAGAAAGGCCTGGTGACCTGCTCCCCAAAATCAGCCAGTGAAGCCCAGTGGAGCTCAACGGTCTGGTCTGCAGCTGCTTGTGGAGACGGTACAGGACGGGGCAGCGTGTCGTCCTTGCTCATGAGGCTGCCACCGGCTGGAGGCTGACTGGACCCAGCAACAAGGACATTAACACGAGGCTTCTGGCAGATCAGTGATGGGATCTCAGCCATTATCTGGCTCGTGGGAAAAGCAATGTTTTTAAGCTGGGAGGTGTGCCCAGAGCCCTGAGGTCACTCTGTTACAGATGTCCACTTATTTACCAGGTGTGGAGGCTCGTGATTCTCTGCTCTTGGAGGCATTTATGCCCAAGGTTGCAAGTTCCAATCTCTTCTTCTGTGAATGGAACTGGAAGGGTCCTTCTCCCAAGCCTGTGCTCAAACAATGCTTAAAGCAATGCCCAGAGGGACTGTCTACAGACTGAGTTCCATTTTTGTTTCTCGTTTGTAACCTCAGGCTCCCACTCTACCCTGTCTCCTCTTGCTGCCCGCTCAGCTACTTCAGAGTCTCAGCTCTGCTCCGGTTTCTTTCACAACTTCCCAGGCACAAGAATCTCCTGCTCCCCTGCACACATGTCTAGTGGACATCGTTTCCCCCACCCTCTAGTGAGAGCTCGACCCGCTGGGGGTGTCAGCTGCCAGAAGCGATGAGGATGGAAAGTAACCTCTGGACACCCGAAAGCAGGCTTTACTCTCTTTCTTTTGGACCTGCTGTGGATTGCTTGGCCTTCCCCAAGCTTAATGTTAAAGGCAACGCCTTCTAAACCCACAAACCACTAGGGCCTCCATCATTTCTCACACCGACTTGGCTTCTCAGAAGCAGTTGTGGCCCACAAAGTCACAGCACAAGCCCAGGAGAAAATAGCCTCAGTTGCACAGGACCAGATAGAAGCTTGGCCGCAGAGGGGAGGTTAATAATAGAGCCTGTCCTCTAGGCAGTCCAGGAAAGCCTTTGGAATTTTCTATCTTAAAATATACTTGGATGGACCCATTCAGAGGCTTTTTATTCTCTAGACCACTTCTCTGTGGCAACCCGGCTGTGGAAGGGAGGTAACCACAGTTCTGGTTTTGAAGCCTCAGGGGCTATGCTGTTTTAGGGTTCAATACCAAAACATATTGAGCAAATAAAAACCCCTGACTCACCAGGAATCTTCACTTCGTTTTCACACACATCAATCAGTCTGTCAACAGCGTTGATTGAGGGTCTGTTTGGTGAAGAACTATGTACCAGGCACTGTGGGGGGATTTGCAGAACCATATATTAATAGTTTAACTCATTCATCCGCTCATCTAAGCCACTTAATGCAAGTTAGAGAATGGAGTCAGTTCAGAGGTACTGCTGAGCATTGTTACCCACAAAGCCCTGCCCTAGAGGGATGCTGCAAACACAAAGATGCCAGCTGTGGAATCGATTCCAACTCATGGCGACCCAATGAGCTTTAGAGTGAAACCGCTCTGTAGGGTTTGTATAGCTGTGGCCTTTCGGAAGCAGATTGCTAGGCTCGTCTTCCACGGTGCCTCTGGGTGGGTTTGAGGCACCAACCTTTTGATTAGTAGCTGAACATGTAACCGTTGCCCACCCAGGGACTCCAAGATAGTAATGTGTAAAATGCTATCTTCATGAGCATTTTACGGTTTAGTGGGGGTGGGGCAAAGACAAGTACATAAGCAGGTGGCTGTTGTCACCTGCAATCAAGTCAATTCTGATTCTTGGCGACCCCACATGTGCAGAGTAGAACTGCTCCATAGAGTTTCCAAGGCTGTGAATTTCAGAAGTAGATCATCAGGCCGGTCTTGCGAAGTGCCTGTAGGTGTGTTCGACCGCCAATCTTTCAGCCAGAAGTCAAGCGCTTCACCGTATGTGCTACCCAGGTTAAACCAGGCAAAATATCACAAACACAAGAGAAGCTGACCAAAGAAAAGAGAGCTGATACACCGAGTCCGGAGAGTTACGAAATGCGGTTCTTTATATATAGGGTGGCTGTGAGTTGGAACCAACTCGATGGCTGTGGCTTTGGATTTTTGTTTTTTATTAGGAACTCATTATTAGACACATCAGTCATTCAATAAGTATATTTTGAAAATCGCTGTATGCGGTGGGCTTGGTTATGGGCCTTGGAGGACTGGGGAGAATCCAACGAGCAGAGACAACGGCAAAGTCAAGCCATGGCATACGGCCGTTACTACTAGCGACAAGTCTGGTGAGCTTATGAAAGGGCAGCGAGTTGTTCTGTTTACTCACCCCCACGTCCTCCCCTCCCTCCATCCAAGGTGTCGTGCTTGGCAGTGAGGGCAGGACCAGAGGTGAGCAAGTGCCTTGGCATAAGCACTAAGCTGTTGCTGGTTGCCGTTGGGTTGCCTCTGACTCACAGTGGCCCTACGGACAACGGAACAGAATGTTGCTCGGTCTTGTGCCATCTTCACGATCAGTGGCATGTTTGCGTCCATTCTTGTGGCTGTCGTGCAGTGCCTTCCAGCCTAGGGAGCTCATCTTCAGCACTACGTAGGGCAGTATCCTGTTGTGACCCACACGGTTTTCACTGGCTGATTTTTGGAAGCCTATCACCAGGCCTTTCTTCCTAAACTGTCTTAGTCTGAAACCTGCCCACCACGGGTGACCGTGCTGGCACTTGAAGTAAGAGATGGCATAGCTGCCAGCATCATAGCAACATGCAAGCCACCACAGCACAGCAAACAGATAAGTGATGGGAACAGTGAGTAGAAATCAGAAAATATTTGCATGCTAAGAAGCTGTGTTGCTGGAGGGGCCATCAGAACGAGGTGTGACAGTACACTGAAGACCCCACAATGGTGGAGGAAGGTGCAAGGGGGCTAACCAAAGCCACAGGCCGGGGGCCGGGGGCCCGACAAGCAGATGGGTGCCTGGACAAGACATTCGCAATGCAGGCACCGGTGTCTGTGACGAAATCTCAGGCGGGCACTCAGACCCGGCGCTAACCTTAAGGGCCGGCACAGGGTATGTCATATATATTAAGCACCAGCTGTGTACTCAGCATTGCACCAGGTATATAAGAGAAAACTAGAATAAATACAAGGGAAACAAGTAGAGGACAGTATGATAGCAATTGCCAGTTATTCGCATAAAGCATGACATACTATGGAAAGATTAATCACAGCCAGAACTCACCTCACGGATATTGAAGGGGCTCCTGGTTGCTATGGGCAGTCACGGCAAGCTTGGTGGAGGGTGAGCTTTGAATCTGACTTTCAGGAGTGGACAGTCAGGGGCTGTCAGGCAGGAGAGCAGAGGTCTGGCCAGCGGGCCTCTGCATCAGCCTGTAGTGTTGCTGGCACACCAGTCATCGGCTGCCCCCGATAACTGGGAAACTGAGCAGGTCTGAGGAGGCTCCTGGGCCAGTGAGTGGTATGCTGGAGACAGCTTGCCCTGGTTCACACTGGCCCACACTGGTTCACACTGGCTCACACTGGCTTACACTGGCCCACACTGGTTCACACTGGCCCATACTGGCTCACACCAGCTCACACTGGCTCACTTCAGCTCACACTGGCTCACACTAGCTCACACTGACTCACACCAGCTCACACCACCTTGGGAGTGCCATTCTATGCATTTCTTCCTAACACACTTTCACATGACATGTGAAATCATGATGGGAACATTTATACGGCAGAAATCAGCAAATGCTACAAATATCAGGGCTTTTTTTTTTCTTTCTTTCTGGAGAGCTGGTTTATCAACACACCCTGCCCCTAGTCCATTTCTCCTGTCAGGGAATGATAGAAATCACCACTTCCAGGATGAGAATTCTCAACCTGGATCTGGCAAAGATTTTATTTTTATTTGAAATAATTCAATAAACAGTCAACAGTTCATTTAAACAAATGTGCATCTTTGAGTACCTGCCACGTGCCAGGTACAGTGCTTGCACCAGGGTTAGAAAGACAAGTGAACACGGCCGCTGCCGACAAGAAGCTGATGTTGCAGTGAGGGGAAATGGACACACAGATCGATGTCAATGTGAACTGGCAAAGGCTTAGGTGGAGAAATCCATAGGATGTTAGAGGGCAGTGGTGGTTCGGTGGTAGAAGTCACCTTCCCCAGGAGACCTGGATTCAGTTCCCGGCCAGGGTACTTCATGTGCATCCACCACCCGTCTGCCTCTAAAGCTGAACAGGTTTTAGCAGAGCTTTAAGACCAAGATGGACTAGGAAGAAAGGCCTGACAATCTTCTTTCAAAAATCAGCCAGTGAAAACCCTGTGGATCGCAACAGTCTGATCCCAACAATTCACGAGGATGGCACAGGACCAAGCAATTTTCTTTCCATTGTGCATGGGGTCGCCACGGGTTGGGGGCCGCCTCAACAGCAGCTAACACAAACAGGAGCACCAACGGGGAGCACGGGGGCGAGTGGAGAGCCAGTGCAGGTTTCCCTGAGAAAGCAGCACTTGCCCAGGTTCCTGGCAGATTCCCGGGCAGCGAAAAACTAGCACACAAGCAAAGAGGTATGGACAGCGTCTTGCCCTGAGTCATCAGTATGGCTGGGCGTTACAGGAGAGGCAGAGGACAGGGGCAGGTGGTTGGGGTCTCCTGACAGTTGACAGCTTCTGAACATTGGCCTGGAGGTGAAGGGAGCCATGGAGCAGAGGGCGGGGAAGCTACTGGGAACCAGAATAAGGCCACTCAAGCAGAATGGCATCTGGTCTCTGGCCCCTTCCAGCGGGTCTTAGCCTGCTTCTCTGAGGCCCTCTCAAAGCTTCTCACCAGAGTTTCTGAGGCTTTCTCAGGGGTTGGGGCTTCCTACTTCTTGCAGGAGTGGGGCAGTGTCCCCGAGCTCTCAGATTCATGGTGACTGCTCTTTGCGGGTCCCTGTTACACCTCCTTGCTCTGCTCCTTTGTCACTGGCAGACCTCCCAACTGTGACTGTCTTCTTTCTCTCTCCTTATGTAAACGTAGTCCATGGGAGCAGCAGCCCAGAAATCAAATGACATATTATATTGGGCAAATCTGCTGCAAAAGGCCTCTTTAAAGTGTTAAAAAAAAAAAAAAAAAAGACTTCACTTTGAGGATTAAGGTGCACCTGACCCAAGCCATGGTATTTTCAGTTGTCTTATATGCATGCGAAAAAGGTGGATAATGAATAAGGAAGACTGAAGAAGAATTGATGCCTTTGAATTGTGGTGTTGGCGAAGAATACTGAATATACCATGAACTGCCAGAAGAACAAACAAACCTGTCTTGGGAGAAGTACAGCAAGGATGCTCCTTAGAAGCAAGGATGGTGAGTCTATGTCCCTCATACTTTGGACATGTTGTCAGGAGGGATCAGTCCCTGGAGAAGGACATCATTCTTGGTAATGTAGAGGGCCAGGAAAAAGAAGAAGACCCTCAATGAGATGGATTGACACAGTGGCTGAAACAACGGGCTTGAGTGTTAACGATTGTGAGGATGACACAGGACCACGCAGTGTTTTGTTCTGTTGTACGTGGGGTCACTGTGAGTCGGAACCGGCTCGACGGCACCTAACCACAATGACAATGTAAGCATGTCACCTCTATAACAAAGTTATTTTTTTCAATACACAAGTAATACATTAATTCATTTTCAATGTAACAAAACAAGACAAATGAAAAGTCTCCCTATGTGGCCCATTTCATCTAAGAAGTAACTAATGTCTGTAATATGCCGTGTATCTTACTGTGTATTTATGGGTGTGTGTCCTTACGAAAAAGCCCTGGTGGTGCAGCGGTTAAGAGCTCAGCTGCCAACCAAAAGGCTGGCAGTTCAAGTCCACCAGCCGATCCTTGGAAACCCTATGGGGCAGTTCTACTTTATCCTACAGGGTTGCTATGAGTCGGAAAGGACTCTATGGCACGTAACAACAACAACCAGCCATAACTTTTACAACATCTCAAAAAATGAAATATGTAGGTGTATCTAAAGTGCAGAATCTGTATGCTGAAAACCATGAAATGCTGATGAAAGAAATTAGAGAACCTAAATAAATGGATAAATAAATTCAAGCTGGATTCAGAAGAGGACGTGGAACCAGGAATATCATTGCTGATGCCAGATGGATCCTGGCCGAAAGCAGGGAATACCAGAAAGACATTTACCTGTGTTTTATTGACTATGCAAAGGCATTTCACTGTGTGGGTTGTAACAAATTATGGATAACATTGCGAAGAATGGGAATTCCAGAGCAGTTAATTGTGCTTATGAGGAGCCTGTATATAGATCAAGGGGTAGTCATTCAAACAGAACAGAATAAGGGGATACTGCGTGGTTTAAAGTCAGGAAAGGTGTGCATCAAGGTTGTATCCTTTCACCATACCTATTAGGAGCCAAGCTCTTAACCACTACACCACCAGGGCTCCACATAGCTTATTAGTATATAAAAATATAATCGACTGTTATGTGTTGAACTTGTTCCTGCAATCTTGCTAACTCAGTTCTAGGAGGTTTTGTTTTTTTGTACATTCCTTAGAATTTTCTGTATACATGATCATGTCGTCTGTGCATAGAAACAATTTTTTTTTTTTCCGTTTAAAATAGATATGCCTTTTATTTCTTTTTCTTGCGTTATTACTCTGGGTAAGCCTTTCAGTATGATGTTGAATGAGAGTATTGAAAATAGATAACCTAGCCTTATTTTCAGTCTTAGGGGGAGGCGCTAGGGGGAAATATTATATCATTAAGTAGATGTTAGCTGAAGGATTTTTGCAGATGGTCTTCAGGCTGAGAAAGGCCCCTTCTATTCTTAGTCTGTGGGTATTTATCATGCGCGTGTGTTATATTTTGTCAAATATTTCTCTGCCTCTATCTGTAAGATCGTATCATTTTTCTTTAAAACAAAACAAAACAAAACAAAACATTGCCGTTGAGTCCAGAGTAGAACTGCTCCACAGGGTTTCCAAGGAGCAGCTGGTGGAGGTTTTTCTTTAGATACTTAATATGGTGAATTATAGTGATTGATTTTTGAATATTGAACCAGGCTTGTATTCCCAGGACAAACCCCACTTAGTTTTGGTGAATTATTCCTTTTATATGTTGCTGTATTCCATTTGCTAATATTTTACTGAGGATTTTTTCATCTATGTTTATGAGAGAAATTGGTCTGTAGTTCTCTTTTTTGTAATGCCCTTTTTGCATTTTTAGTGTTGATATAATGTTGACCTCAAAATGAATTGCTAAGTGTTCTTCTATTTTCTGGAAAAGAGCATGTAGAATTGGTGTTATTTCTTCTTTAAATGTTTGGTAGGCTATCCAGTGAAACTCCCCTAAACCTGGAGATTTTTTAACTACGGTTTCAATTTCTGTAGTAGTTACAGGAATACTCAAGCTATCTATTTCATCTTGCATGAGTTTTAGTAGTTTGTGATTTCTGGGGGATTTGTTCATTTAATCTAAGTTGTCAAATATCGTGTGCAAACTTGTTTGTAATATTGTAAAAAATTATTCTTTCAATATCTGTGGGGTTTGCAGTGCTATCCCCTCTTTCTTTCCTGTTATTGGTAATTTATCTTCTCTCTCTCTCTCTCTCTTTTTTTTTGTCAGCCTTGCTATAGATTTATCACTTTTATTGATTTTTTCTAAGAAGCAGCTTTTAGTTTCCTTGATTTTTGTCCATGTGTTTCTGTTTTCAATTTCATTGATTTCTTCCCTTATCTTTACTGTTGTCTTTCTTCAGCTTGATTTGTGTTTATTTTGCTTTTATTTTTCTAGTGTCTTCAGGTAGAAGCTTAAATTATGGACTTAATACCTCTCTCTGTTCCTTACTTAGGCATCTCGGTACTTTAAACTTCCCCCCGAGCACTCTTAAGCTGCGTCCCACAGGTTTTGATGTGTTACATTTTCCTTTTTGTGCCATTCCATCAAGACTTCCTCTTTGACCCATGGATTATTCTTAAGTGTGTTTGTAGATTTCCCAGTTAATTTTCTATTATTGATTTCTCATATAACTCCATTATCGTAAGAAAATATACTTCTCATGATTTCGATACTTTTTAAAATTGTAAAGGTTTAGTTTACAACCCAGGATATGGTCTATTTTGGTGAATGATCCATGTCCACTTGAAAAGAATGTGTATTCTGCTGGTTTTGGTTACTAATTAGACCCACCTGGTTGACAGTATTGGTCAGTCCTTCCGTATCTTTGCTGATTTTCTGTCTACAGCTTTATCTGTTACTGAGAGAGGAGGGCCGAAATCTGAAAATATAATTATGGACTTGTCCGTTTTTTCTTTCAGTTCTGTCAATTTTGCTTCATGTATTTTGAAGCTTGGTTGTTAGGTGTGTAAGCCTTTAGGATTGTTATCTATTCTTGGTGAACTGATCTTATAGTAATGCGTAATGTCCCTCTTTACCTTGGGAAATTTTCTTTGCCTTGAAGTCTACTTTGTCTGATATTAATAGAGCCACTCGTGGTAGGCAAACTCTAAGATAGTCTCCAGTGGTTCTTCTGTCCTGGTATTCACACCCTTGTATAATTCTCTTCTCTTGAGAGTGGCTGAACCTAGGTACCTAATCAATAGATTACAGTAAAGGTGATGGGTTGTGACATCCATGATTAAGTTACAGAAGACAGTGATTTCTGTCTTACTAGCCCACTCTCTCTTCCTTGCTGGCTTTGATGAAGCCAGTTGCCATGTTCGAGAGGCCTCCACGGCAAAGAAGTGAGGGTGGCCTCCAGTCAGTAGTCAGCAAGGAACTGAGGCCTCAGTCCAGCTATCCTCAAGTGTCCGAATCCTGCCACCAAACCTATACGTGAGCTTGGAAAGGGATTTTTTCCAGTCATGTCTTCATGTAAGACCTCATTGTGAGCTCACACTTCTAGAGCAACCTTGTGTAAAACCCAAAACAAGGGATAAGGCTAGGCCATACCAGAATTCCTGACTCCCAGAAATAGTGATATGATAGATGTGTGTTGTTTTAAGCCACTGAGATCTGGGATAATTTATTATGCAGCAATAGATAATTAAGAAAACACTCCAGTGTTTTTGTTTGATTTATGTTTGCCTGGCATATATTTTTTTCAATTTTACTTTTAACATGTTTGTATCGTTACATGTAAAGTGAAATTCTTGTAGACAGGATATAGTTGGATCACCTTTTAAAATCCATCCTGATGATCTCTGTCTTTTAATTGGTTAATTTTATTTATTCCCTCTGGCTTGTGTTCCTATTTCCCTTTTCCTGCCTTCTTTTAAGTTATTTGAACATTTTTTGGTATTTTCATTTTAACTCTTCTGTTGTGATTTTGACCGTAATTATTTGAACATATTTTTTAATGGTTGTTCTAGAGACAACAAAAAACATACTTAGACTCAATATTTTACCACTTCAGTTAGGAAGTAGAAGCCTTACCGTCATGTAGAGCCCTTTGCCCTCTCCCCTTTACACTACGGTTGTCTTACATAAAACGTCTACGCGCACTGAAAACTCCCTCAGACACTTACCGTTTTTGCTTTCAACTGTCGTCATGGTTTAAAGAACTCAAGAGGAGAAGACTAGTCCATTGCATTTGTCCTTTCTGTTACCCTTGTGTCATTCCTGACGTTTCAAGCCTGCCTTCATATTGTTTTTCTACGTCTAAAGAACTTCCTTTGGCAATTCTTTCAGGGCGCGTCTGCTGGCTGTGATGGTTTTTACTTTTCATTAGTGAATATTTTTATTCTATTTTCATTCCCGATGGATATTTTTGCTGGAAAGAGCCTACTAGGTTGACGGTTCTTTTATTCCAGCGCTTTAAAAACCTGCCTCTTCCTTCTCGCCTTCATGGTTTCCAGACGAGAAATCCAAAGTCATTTGACTTGCTTTTCCCTGTATGTAAGATGTCATTTTCCTCTAGTCAGTTTCAAGCTTTCTTTCTTTTTTTTGGGGGGGGGGGGGATTCTTTAATTTTTCAGCGTTTTGACTATGATTTCTCTAGGTATGGATTTCTTTGAGATTATCCTGTTGAGAATTTACTAAGCTTCTTGAAAATGTAGGTTTCTATCTTTTGTCAAACTTGGGATGTTCCCAACTATTATTTCAATTATTTTTTCAGCACTGCCTTCTTTTCCTCTAAGACTCTGACGACACAGATACTATTAACATGTCATTTTAATAATTATGGTTTTATAATATGTTTTAATGACTAATAGGCCAAGGACCCCTTTACTCAAAATTATCCTGACTATTCTTGGTATCTTCCTTGTGAATTTTATAGTCAACTAGTCAAGTTACATAAACAAAGCTCTGGGATTTGACTAGAATTGCATTGAATTTATAGATTAATTTGGGGAGAATTGCCAAGTATACAATTTGAGTCTTTTCATCCATGGACGTAGTATATGTTTTCACTATTCAAGTTCCCTATTCTGTCCTCCAGGAAAGCTTTAGAGTTTTTTTCCATGCAGGTTTTACATACTTCTTATGAAGTATATTTATAGATATTTTATGGCTTTTGTTGATTTTTAAATGCTATCATTTCTATCTTATTATGTTATTTTATTTTGTGCTTGGTTATTGTAGATATATGAGAATGTTGTATTTATTTTTTGTATTTAACTTGTTTCTAGGGATTTACTGAACTCACTTATTAGTTTTACCAGTTAACTCTTAGATGTTTTAGGTACATGATCATATTTTTCATATATAATAACTCTTTTTGTTTCCTTTCCTTCCCTTTATCTCTCTTTGTTTTTCTTCCCCCATCGTTCCCTCCTTCCCTCTCTCCTTATTTTATTTTGTTGAGTATGAACACCAGTATAATGTTAAATATGGTGGGGATGATAAAAGATCTTTGTCTTATTATGACTTTATTGTAAATTCTTGTTTTACCATTAAGTATGATGTTTGCTAGATGCATCAAAGAGATAAAATTTGTATAGTTAAGGAAGGTATTCTGTATTTAGGTTTGCTAAGGTTTTTTTTTTTTTTTAGATCACAAATGGATACTGAATTTTATCAAATAATTGTTCAGTATCTATTCAGATTATTGTGATTTTAAAATCTATTATTTATTTTCTAATGTTGAATTATCCTTGCTTTCCTAGAATAAACTCTACTACGAAATGATGGATTTTTTTTAATACATAATAGGATTCAATTTGTTAGTTTGTTTAGAAGTTTTGCATCTATATTTATAAATAAAATTGGCTTATAATTCTTCTCTGGAATTTATATCAGAGTTTTGTTAACTTTCTAAAATGAGGCTATTTTTCTTTGCTCATTGTTGTAGTTTTCCATTAGATTTTCACTAATTCTTTTCAGAAGTAGACTGCTGGGTCCTTCCTCCTAGTCTGTCTTAGTCTGGAAGCTCAGCTGAAACTTGTCCTCCACGGGTGACGCGCTTGTATCTGAATATCAGTGGCATAGCTTTCAGCATCGCAGCCACACACAAGCCCTACATCATGATAAATGGAGAAAAGATTGAAGTTGTCAAAGATTTCATTTTCCTTGGATCCACAATCAACACCTATGGAAGCAGCAGTCAAAAAATCAAAAGACTCACTGCATTGGGCAAATCTGCTGCAAAGGACCTCTTTAAAGTGTTGAAAAGCAAAGATGTCACCTTGAAGACTAAGGTGCGCCTGACCCAAGCCATAGTGTTTTCAATCACATCATATGCATGCCAAGAAGCTCACTCCTCACCCGTATCATTGTCTATCTTATAGTCCAGTCCAATCCCTGTCTGGAGAGTTGGCTTGGGGAATGGTTCCAGCCTCGGGCCAACAAAGGGTCCGGGGGCCGTAATCATCAGGGTCCCTCCAGTCTCAGTCAGACCACTAAGCCTGGTCTTTTTACGAGAATTTGAGATTGGCATCCCACTGTTCTCCTGCTCCATCAGGGATTCTCTTTTGTGTTCCCTGTCACAGAGGGGCTTTTAAATGAAGACGATTTTAGAATAAACACAACAAAATGCCCCCTTTACATGGAAAATAAACAGTTACCATCTAGTCCATGCCAACTCATGGCAACTCCATGTGTGTGTCTAAGTAGAACTGTGCTCCACTGGGTTTTCAGTGACAAAGTTTTCCAGAAGTTTATTGCCAGGACTTTCTTCCAAGGCATCTCTGGATAGATATAACCTCCACCAGTTAACAGCTGAGTGTGTTAACCATTTGTACCACATAAAAACCAGCGGCTATAGTCAATTCTGTCTATGGCAGCCCCATGTGTTGCAGAGTAGAGCTGTGATCCATAAGATTTTCAAGAATATGACCTTTTGGAAACAGATCACCAGGCCCTTCATCTGAGATGCCTCTGGGTGGGTTTGAACCAATAACTTTTCACGTATTTGTTCTTAGGTGCTGCCTAGTTGGTTCTAATTCATAGCAACCCCACGCACAACAGAATGAAACACTGCCCTGTCCTGCGCCATCCTCACAATTGTTGTTACGCTCGAGCCTCTTGTTGCAGCCACTGTGTCAATTCATCTCTTTGAGGGTCTTCCTCTTTTTTGCTGACCCTCTATTTTGCCAAGCATGATGTCCTTCTCCAGGAACTGGTCCCTCCTGATAACATGTCCAAAGTATGTGAGACATAGTCTTGCCATCGTTGCTTCTAAGGAGCATTCTGGTTGTACTTCTTTTCAGACGGTCTTGTTTGTTCTTTTGGCAGCCCATGGTATATTCAGTATCCTTCTCCAACACCCCAGTTCAAAGGTGTCAATTCTTCTTCTTTATTTATTGTCTAGCTTTCTCATGCATTTCAGTTAGTAGCAATGGCTTAACTGTTTGTGCCTTCCCCATCTCTTTACATAAACTCGTTGCCAACATGTTGATTCTGACTCATAGCTACCCATTTGGACACAGTAGAACTGTCCCACAGGGTTTCCAATGAGCAGCTGGTGAATTTGATCTGCTGACCTTTTGGTGGAAACTTTATCGTAATGAATAAAAAAACCCAAACCCATTGCTATTGAATTGATTTGGACACATAACAGCCTGTAGGACAGAGCAAAACTGCCTCTTGGGGATCCCAAGGCTGTAGTCTTCATGGAAGCAGACTGCCACATCTTTCTTCCACAGAGTGGGTGGTGGGTTCAAACTGCTGATCTTTTGGTTAGCAGCTGAGTGCTTAACCACTGTGCCACCAGGGCTCCTTCATCATAGTGAACAGAGGGTAAAATCAGTCATTCATCTTTTCTTCCCTAGGTGGTGTGGAGTTTGGGAGGTGGAGTGGGGAGTGGGAAGGGTGGGCTATGGAGCCTCAGGGCAGTCACCTGGGCATACTCATAGCTGCAGCTCCATGGGGTTTTCCCAGGTGTCCGACCACCAGCATCCGTCGCCCAGCAGATCTGACCAACCATCTCCACTGATCATTTCTTTTCCTTCACATCCCAGCTGTGAGGCCACTTCAGGCCCCTTGGCCCCTTTCTTTATCCTGGGCCACTCTCAGCAATAAGGGAAAAATCATCCCTGCAACTTGCTGTGGTGCTTGCGAACTCTGTGAGGCTCCCTTGCGTCTCTGGAATTTTCTACAGCCATGCCTGTTCTACACACTAGCCTCATGTTGGGTGCAGGGATCTCTGGGAACTGCCTCTCTCCAAGCTCTGCCCTGAAGGGCACATGGAGCCCCATAGTCCTCATCTCCACTTTCTCCAAGGCCGGGCACAGGGCCTCAGGGCCCACTCTCCTGGTTGCCTCAACAGTGAGAATTTAGTATTGTCCATGTTGAAAGACTTGCAAGGAGCCGTGGTTGATAGTAGTTAAGTGCTCGGATGCTAACCAAATGGTTGACAGTTCAAACCCACCAGATTACAGCTTTGGAAACCCTAGGGGCAGTTCTACTCTATCCTATAGGGTTACTGTAGACTCAACGGTAATGGGGTTTTCAAGAAAGACTCGGTTTGAAACCAGTCTTCCAAATCTGATGTTTAGGACTAGATACAAGTTTTGGAATTTAAGTGCCAAGGAGAACAATTTTTGCTTTGTTTTGCTGTAATAACCCCATTCCCAGTGCCATGAGTGTCAAGGGGTATGCTGGGGTGGACAGAGGGTGAAAACAAAAATCCTCACAACTGGACCAATAAGCAACATCATGATAAATGGAGAAAAGATTGAAGTTGTCAAGGATTTCATTTTACTTGGATCCACAATCAACAGCCATGGAAGCAGCAGTCAAGACATCAAAAGATGTATTGCATTGGGCAAACCTGCTGCAGAAGGCCTCTTTAAAGCATTGAAAAGCAAAGATGTCACCTTGAGGACTACGGTGCGCCTGACCCAAGCTGTGGTGTTTTCAGTCGCACCATATGCATTTAAAAGCTGGACAATGATAAGGAAGACCGAAGAAGAACTGACGCTTTTGAATTGTGGTGTTGGAGAAGGATGTTGAATATGCCACGGACTGCCAAAGTAACGAAACAAATCTGTCTTGGAAAGGACAACCAGAATGCTCCTTGGAAGTAAGGATGGCAAGACTGCATCTTACATACTTTGGAGTTGTTGTCAGGAGGGATGAGTCCCTGGAGAAGGACACCATGCTTGGCACAGTACAGGGTCAGTGGAAAAGAAGACCCTCGAGATGGATTAACACGGTGACTACAACAAGGGCCTCAGGCATAACAACGATTGTGAGGGTGGTGCAGGACCGGGCAGTGTTTTGTTCTGTTGCGTATAGGGTGGCAATGAGTCGGAACTGACTCCACGGCACCTAACAACAACAACGACAGAGGGTGACTGGCTACGCAAAAGCCACTACAGGAAAAAAGGCGAAAAATTCATTGGTAAATATTTCATAAAATTAGTCTGACACACAGGGGGAAGAAAAGCAATTACCTTTCAGGGCTGTGGTGAGAATGAAATGCGACAGTGTATAGAAAGGTACCTGGCCCAAAAGAAGCCCTCAGGATTAACCTACTGTTCCCATCATTAGCTGTTGCCCCTGGGGCCGTAGCCCTTCCCTCTGCCTCCCTCTGCCCTGGGTAGGGTCTGTTCCTGGCCTGGACCGTGTGTTAATTGTGGCCATAACGTGCTAAGAGCAGAGGGAGGGGCAGGGCGATGTGGGCTCATGGCAATAGTTCCGTTTTCTTTAAGGCTTCTGTGCAAAGCCTCTTATACAATTTGTTAGCCCACCCAACCCTGCAAATCAGAAATTGGGTTTATATTTGATCAGTTTGGCTGGACCACTGAAGCTTCATGTGTCAACAGCCACACTGACTTATCGTCGTAAACCTCTCAGATGCCTGGCCGGCTGCTCCACGCAGCCACCTCCCACAGTCTTGAACTGGAAAGAAATCAGGCCATACTTCTGGGTGTCGTTTGTGGCTCTGAGGTCGGCATGGTCAATGCAGCCATTCTCTGGGAATATGGCGCCAGCAGCTTGAAAGAGAAACAAACGCAGCAGCATTTGCAGCTGAGGTTTTGAAAAATCACTTGGTTCCTCATCGTTTGCTTTTAGCTTGTACCGTGTACCTGTTAACACGTAAAATTCTGAATATTTTTAAGCAACCCTAAATTTCATGATTCGTGCGAAACACTAAAAAATGCAGCACCCTGGAGGTGTCAATACCTTGATTATTTTCATAGGTCTATTTGGTTGTGAAAGAGTCCCTGTACGGTGCATACAGTTACCGCACTCAGCTGTTAACTGAAAGGTTGTAGGTTTGAGTCTACCGAGAGGTGCCTCAGAGGAAAGGCCTGGTGACCTACTTCTGAAAAATCAGCCATTGAAAACCCCATGGAGCCCAGTTCTGCTCTGACACTCATGGGGTCGCCATGGGTTGGAATCAACTTGACAGCAATGGGTTTGGTTTTAGTGTTTGGTTGTAAGAAGCCAGGTACTATGCTAGTTTAGTAACAAAAGACACTATATTGTCTAATTAACAACAACAACAAAAAAGAATTAACAAAGCAAGGGCAATTTGGAATTTTCTGCTGGGGGGGAAGTTGGCGGTTAGATTTTGGAAGAGAAGATGGAAAAAGTGATCTAGAGGTGATCTAGAGGTAAGGGGTGTGACCTGTGGAAAATGGTAGAAAGCCAGAGCCTGGGGAAACACAGCCAGAGAGAAACGCCCTCTTCAGAAGAGCGGCCAGTGAAGTTTTTATAAAGCACCCCTCGGAGATAGTGTGGATTCGGTTCAGAACACTGCAATAAAGCGAATATCACAATAAAGAGACTCACGTGAATTTTTTGGTTTCCCGGCGTATATAAAAGCTATGTTTACACTATTCTGTAGTCTATTAAGTGTGCAGTGGGATTATGTCTAAACAACAATGTACATACCTTAACTAATTAATTAATTGCTGAAAAATGCTAACCATCATCTGAGCCTTCAGCGGGTCATAATCTTTTTGCTGGTGGAGAGTCTGGCCTTAATGTGGATGGCTGCTGACTGACCAGGATAGTGGCTGCTGAAGGCTGGGTGGCCGTGGTAATTTCTTAAAATAAGACAGCAATGAAGTCTGCCACATCAATTGACTCTTCCTTTCACAAAACTTCTCTGTAGCATGTGATGCTGTTTGATAGCATTTTACCCACAGCAGAACTTCTTTCAAAATTGAAGTCAATCCTCTCAAAACCTGCTGCTGCTTTAGCAACTAAGTTTATGTCATATTCCAAATCCTTTGTTGTCATTTCAACAATGTTCACAGCATCTTCACCAAGGGTAGATTCCATCTCAGGAAACCACTTTCTTTGCTTGTCCGTAACAAGCAACTCCTCATCCATTCAAGTTTCATCATGAGATGGCAGCAATTCAGTCACATCTCCAGGCTCCACTTCTAATTCTAGTTCTCTTGCTGTTTCCACCACATCTGCAGTTACCTCCTGCCCTGAAGTCATGAACCCCTCACAGTCATCCATGATGGTTGGAATCAGCTTCTAGGAAACTCTTGTTAATGTTGCTGTTTTGACCTCCCCCCATGAGTCACAAATGTTCTTAATGGCATCTAGAATGGTGAATCTTTTCCAGAAGGTTTTCAATTTACTTTGCCCAGATCCATCAGAGGAATCACTATCTATGGCAGCTATAGCCTTACAAAATGTATTTCTTAAATAATAAGACGCGAAAGTTGAAATTACTCCTTGATCCACGGGCGGCAGAGTGGGTGTTGTGTCAGCAGGCATGAAAACAACATTGATCTCCTGTACCTCTCCATTAGAGCTCTTGGGCGAGCAGGTGCATTGCCAATGAGCAGTAATATTTTGAAAGGAATCTTTTTTCTGAGCTATAGATTTCAACAGTGGGCTTAAAATATTCAGTAAACCATGTTGTAAACAAATGTGCTGTCGTCCAGGCTTTGTTGTTCCATTTATAGGCCACAGGCAGAGTACATGTAGTATGAGGGCCCTAGGATTTTCTGAACGGTAAATGAACACTGGCTTCAACTTGAAGTCACCAGCTGTATTAGCCCCTAACAAGAGAGTCAGCCTGTCCTCTGAAGCTTTGAAGCCAGGCTCTGACTTCGTCTGGCTATGAAAGTCCCAGATAACATCTTCCAATAGAAGGCCGTTTTGTCTCTACGAAAAACCCGTTGTCCAGTGTAGCCCCCTCCGTCGGTGACCTCAGCTGGGCCTTCTGGGTAACCTGGGTGGCTTCTACATCAGTGCTTGCCGCTTCTCTTTGCAGTTTTATGTTATGGAGACGGCTTCTTTCCTTAAACCTCATGACCAACCTCTGCTAGATTCAGACTTTTCTTCTGCAGCTTCCTCACCTCTCTCAGCCTTCAGTGAATTGAAGAGAGTTAGGGCCTGGCTCTGGATTAGGCTTTGGCTTAAGGGAATGTTGTGGCTGGTTTGATCTTCTATCCAGACCACTGAGACTTTCTCCATATCAGCAATAAGGCTGTTTCGCTTTCTTATCATTCGTGTGTTCACTGGAGTAGCGCTTTTAATTTCCTTCAAGATCTTTTCCTTTGCATTCACAACTTGGCTGTTTGGCACAAGAGGCCCAGCTTTCAGCCTATCTCAGATCCAACGTGCCTTCATCACTAAGCTTAATCATTTCTAACTTTTGATTGAAAGTGAGAGAAGTGCGACTCTTCCTTTCACTTGAACACTTATGGGCCACTGCAGGGTTATTAATTGGCCTAATTTCAATATTGTTGTGTCTCAGGGAACAGGGAGGCCAGAGGAGAGCGAGAGAGAAGTGGGAACAGCCCGTCAATGGAGCAGTGAGAACACACACAGCATTTATCGAGTTCGCTATCTTACATGGGTGCTGCTCACGGCGTACCAGAACAATTACAATAGCCACATCCAAGATCACAGATCGCCATAACAGACATAACAATGGAAAAGTTCGAAATATTGCGAGAATTACCACAGTGTGGCACAGAGACATGAAGTGAGCACGTGCTGTTGGAAAAAGGGCACCGATAGACTTGCTCGATGCAGGCTTCCCACAAACCTTCAATTTGTGAAAAAACGCAGTGTCTGTGAAGCACAATAAATTGAAGCGCCATAAAATGAGGCATGCCTGTATATGGTCTGGGCCTCATCTGGGCCTCGGGTCCCAAGTCAACTCTTGCATCCCCGACAAAAATATTCCACAGTTTCTCCACTCTCCTCTGCCATCCCGGCCCCTCTTGCTCAGCAGGTAATGTGCTTTCTAGCTCAGCGAGGAAATCAAGGCTCTTGAGAGCAAGCACCACAGCTCTGTCCTCGCCCGTAAGCATTCCTGTTCGCACCCACCCTCTCACCTTTTCCCATCATCATTCTACAAGCTCAAGGCTCTCCCGCCTCTCTGCTCTTGTCCCCGTGTCTTCTATCGTCCCTGGACCAGGATCTGGCTCCACTGGTGAGTTCTTCTCCCTTCTGCTATTTCCAGCGTCTCCTTCTTTATTGGTTCATTCTCTAGAGCCTGTGTGTTCAAATCTTCTAAAACCAGCTGCTGTGGAGTTGACATCGACCCATGGCGACACCATGTGTGTCAGGGTAGAACTGTGCGGAGTTGACTTCGACCCATGGCGACCCCATGTGAGTCAGGGCAGAACTGTGCGGAGTTGACATCGACCCATGGCGACCCCATGTGTGTCAGGGCAGAACTGTGCGGAGCTGACATCGACCCATGGCGACCCCATGTGTGTCAGGGCAGAACTGTGCGGAGCTGACATCGACCCATGGCGACCCCATGTGTGTCAGGGCAGAACTGTGCGGAGTTGACATCGACCCATGGCGACCCCATGTGAGTCAGGGTAGAACTGTGCGGAGTTGACATGGACCCATGGCAATGCCATGTGTGTCAGGGTAGAAGTGTGCGGAGTTGACATCGACCCATGGCGACCCATGTCAGGGCAGAACTGGGCTCCACAGGGTTTTCAATGGTTGATTTTTCAGAAGTAGATCACCAGGCCTTTTTCTGAGGCACCTCTGGGTGGACTCAAACCAACAACCTTCCAGCTACCGACAGAGTGTGTTCACTGTTTGCACCACCCAAGGACTGCTCAACTCTCTTACTTTTTAACAACAAAGGTTTCCAACAATGCCCTTCTGATAGCTAATGTCTGATCACCTTCATACCTTTGAGTACCTAAGCAGACTTAGGGAGGAATCAGACAGCCGTAGAACAGTCAGCAATGGTATAGGGGAAAAGCTTTTAACACTGTTGGCAGAGCTGTGAGCCACCCCCTGCCCCCACCATTTTTCCTAGTACACCAGCCCGGGGACAGTCCAAGAATTCTCCTCTAAGTTGACACCATCTGCTGGCCTCTCCCCTCTCAGCATTTGCACTTCAGTCCCCATGCTGGCCCCTGTGCCAAGAGCCTCCCCTTTGCCAGCTAAATTGAATTGAAACCTGAAGCGGGGGCGTTGGAGGGTGGGGGGAGTCTGTCCCTTAAGCCAACTTGGACTAGTGTCTCCGGCCTCCCGTGTCCATCAGTTCACCGTTCCCTTCCCACCCCTTCCCTTTTTGTTTGGTTTGACCTTGGTCACTGATGACAAGCCTTCTTTTCCTGCCAAACCAATCAATAAGCTAAACAGACGGAAGATGAGTATTTAGAATATGGGAAGCCAAATTCAAACATAGATAGGTTATCAGTCTAGCCCAGAGCAGACTTCTGAGCAAATATTTCATTAACAAATTTTTCATGGCAACTTGCATGTTAAAAAAAAAAAAAAGGATGGAGAGAGAAAGAGAAAACAGCTGGGGGGGAGTCAGAGAGGGGGCAGCCAAGAGAGAGGCTGGCTGACCCTGAAGCTTCCTCGCCCTAGGAGAGGGTGCTCTCAGGAGGGAGTGAAGGGCCGGGAGCGGGGACAAGGGTGGAAGGGCAGAGAGAAGCCCCCCAAGAAGGGGAGCCCCGCCTCCTTATGGCCTTTCAACTGCAAACCTACCTCTCTGCAGGGCTGGGCCTTGTAATTCGTCTTTGGTCATCTCTGTGGGGCTGGAAGTGCTTCAGCGTCCACTTCCTCCCCTGGCTCCTGCCTGTACTGTTCCTGCCTTCTCACAGTCCATGCCTGTCCACAACAGCCCTGAAAGTGAGGTACTGGGGTTCTCATTCATGGATGAGAAGTCTGAGGTTCAGAGAGGTTAAGTAGCTTGTTCAAGTTTGCGCAGCTGGGAAACTGTAGAGGCAGAATTGGATACTAGGCCGGTCTGATCCCAAACATGAGGAATTTTCTGCTCTTTCTCTTTGCCTCCGTAACGACGTTAAGAATACTTTAAGGGAGAAGTTAGCAGCACATGGAATTTAATCAAGTTCAGCTCTTGTAAGCAAGTGCCGAGGGAAGGGAGGAGTGAATAGACCCCTCAACTTTCCGTTCCTCGTGTGCCAGGCCCCTCCCCACCCGAGTAGTCCCCACGCCACCTCCTGGGCCTCCCTTCCCACCCTCCTCTGCAGCCACATGCCGTCACTCAGGCCTTGGCTCAGGTTCACCCAGAGGGAAGCTCCCCAGTTTCCCCTGTGACGTTTGTGCTTATTACCCTCTACTCTTCCTTCAGGACACTTATCTCAATGCTCATCTAATATCTTGGCATGTAATTTATTACAGCACTGAAATAATAACACCAGCTGCTTTCGCGTCGGCTCTGACTCATGGTGACCCCCTGTGTGTCAGAGTAGAACTGTGCTCTGTACGGTTTCCAAAGGCTGCTTTTCTAGAAGGAGATCACCAGGCCTTTCTTCTGAGGTGCCTCTGGGTGGACTTGAACCACCAATCTTTCAATTAGCAGCCAATCTCATTAACTGTGTGTACCTAGGGACTCCTAATAATAACGAACCCCTATTTAGGGGTTCTCACAAGTTTGGCACTGCCTTCAATATTGTCATATGGTAATTTACTTCATCCTCTCAGTGACCCTGTGCGGCAGCTACTGTTAGCATTCCCATTTTACAGACAGAGTGACTGAGGTGCCCAGGGGAGCCCTCATGCTGCACAGCTAGTGAGTGAGTGGTAGAGCGGGGTATGAACCTAGGCAGTCTTTGTTTCAGAGTCCATGTCCTTAATCATGATGTTTGGCAGATTGCAAAATGCGGCCAGAAATCCCTCCCTCCTTGGTATGTACACTCTTCAGGGGTGGGTCTGTTTCCCTACTTCTTGCTTCTGGAATGGTCTCTTCATTAGATTTGATAATAGAATGCAACAAAGTGATGTTCCATGATCCCTGAGGGTAGCAATTCCATTTTCTCCCTCTTGGGATGCTGCTCTGAGACTCCGTGTGAGGAGGCTGGTCTGGCCTCTGGCTGTGTGGGAGGCCACCTGTAGGAGAACCCTGGCACCTCGGTCAACAGTTTGCCCCACACGCCAGACCCATGAGCGGGGACCTCTTGGACCTTCTAGACCCACCAGCTGATACAAGTACGTAATTGGACCAGGCAAAATCAGCCGGCGAATCAATCAGCCAGCGAATCAATCAGCCAGCCCACAGAATCCTGAGGAAGAATAAATCCTCGCTCTTCTGCTGCTTGTTATGCAGAAAAGAGCTGGCTCAGCACCGACCGTTTTGTTCACAGTGTGTCCTGTCACCTTCCGGGATGTCTGGTAAATAGTAGCTTGACAGTAAAAACATGTTGACTGAGTGAATATAATGAGATTGAACCAAGAAGATCTCTTGGAAGATGCCAGCTAAGAAGTTACTTTAGGGGACCTTAGGGTGCATTATTGTTTTCCTTAGGTTGAGGTGCAATCCATACAGAAGGCTGTGGTCTTTGATCTTAATTACTAAGTGCTTCAAATCCTCTTCACTTTCAGCAAGCAAGGTTGTGTCATCTCCGTAACGCAGGTTGTTAATGACTCTCCCTCCAATCCTGACACCCCGTTCTTCCTCATATAGTCCAGCTTCTTGGATTATTTGCTCAGCATACACATTGAATAGGTATGGTGAAAGAACACAACCCTGATGCACACCTTTCCTGGCTTTAAACCAATCAGTATCCCCTTGTTCTGTATGAACAACTGCCTCTTGATCTATGTAAAGGTTCCTCATGAGCACAATTAAGCATTCTGGAATTCCCATTCTTCGCAGTGTTATCCGTAGTTTGTCATGATCCACACAGTCGAATGCCTTTGCATAGTCAATAAACACAGGTAAACATCTTTCTGGTATTCTCTGCTTTCAGCCAGGATCCATCTGACATCGGCAATGATATCCCTGGTTCCACGTCCTCTTCTGAAACCGGCCTGAATTTCTGGCAGTTCCCTGTTGATATACTGCTGCAGCCATTTTTGAATCATCTTCAGCAAAATTTTGCTTGTGTGCAATATTAATGATATTGTTCTATAATTTCCACATTCGGTTGGATCACCTTTCTTGGGAATAGGGATAAATATGGATCTCTTCCAGTCAGTTGGCCAGGAAGCTGTCTTCCACATTTCTTGGCATAGACGAGTGAGCACCTCCAGTGCTACATCTGTTTGTTGAAACATCTCAATTGATATTCCATCAATTCCTGGAGCCTTGTTTTTTGCCAATGCCTTCAGAGCAGCTTGGACTTCTTCCTTCAGTACCATCAGTTCCTGATCATATGCCACCTCTTGAAATGGTTGAACATCGACGAATTCTTCTTGATATAATGATTCTGTGTATTCCTTCCATCTTCTTTTGATGCTTCCTGCATCGTTTAATATTTTCCCCATGGAATCCTTCACTATTGCAACTCGGGGCTTGCATTTTTTCCTCACTTCTTTCAGCTTGAGAAATGCTGAGCGTGTTCTTCCGTCTTGGTTTTCCATCTCCATCTCCAGCTCTTTGCACATGTCATTATAATATTTTACTTTGCCTTCTTGAGCTGCCCTTTGAAATCTTCTGTTCAGTTCTTTTACTTCATCATTTCCTCCTTTTGCTTTAGCTCTTTGACATTCATGAGCAAGTTTCAGAGTCTCCTCTGACATCCATCTTGGCCTTTTCTTTCATTCCTGTCTTTTCAGTGACCTCTTGCTTTCTTCATGTATGATGTCCTTGATGTCACTTCACAACTTGTCTGGTCTTCAGTCACTAGTGTTCCATGCATCAAATGTATTCTTGAGATGGTCTCTAAATTCAGGGGGGATATACTCAAGGTCATATTTTGGCTCTCATGGACTTGCTCTGATTTTCTTCAGTTTCAGCTTGAACTTGCATATGAGTAATTGATGGTCTGTTCCACAGTCAGCCCCTGGCCTTGAGCAACATCATGATAAATGGAGAAAAGATTGAAGTTGTGAAGGATCTCATTTTACTTGGATCCACAATCAATAGCCATGGAAGCAGCAGTCAAGAAATCAAAAGACGCGTTGCATTGGGTAAATCTGCTGCAAAGGACCTCTTTAAAGTTTTGGAAAGCAAAGATATCACCTTGAAGACTAAGGTGTGCCTGACCCAAGCCATGGTATTTTCAATCACATCATATGCATGTGAATAAAGAAGACCAAAGAAGAGTTGACGCCTTTGAATTGTGGCATTGGTGAAGAATATTGAATATACCATGGACCGCCAAAAGAACGAACAAATCTGTCTTGGAAGAAGTGCGGCCAGAATGCTCCTTAGAGGCAAGGGTGGCGAGACTGCGTCTTATATACTTTGAACATGTTGTCAGGAGGGATCAGTCCCTGGAGAAGGACATCATGCTTGGCAGAGTACAGGGTCAGTGGAAAAGAGGAAGATCCTCAACGAGGTGGACTGACACAGTGGCTGCAACAATGAGCTCAAGCATAACAACGATTTTAAGGATGGCTCGGGACCGGGTAGTGTTTCGTACTGTTGTGCATAGGGTTGCTATGAGTCAGAACTGACTCGACAGCACCTAACAACAACAACAACAAGGGTGCATTATGGGATTCCTCCCATGTGACACATTCTGGAATCTAGAACAGATGATAATTTAAAAATGCTGGCACTCTTAAGTTTTTTTCAGGTTCTTATTGACCTAATTTCAGAATACGCTGTAAAGTCATTTGTTGACATGTTTACTTTCTTCCCTGGGTATCCTCTCTCTCTCTCTGTTTTTAGACTCTTCAACCATTGTCTTTATATAATTTTATTTCTGTTTGCATGATCATTGATCACTGTCTATCTCCCCCCCAAGATTGTGAGTTCTGAGGGAGGGCAATCTGCCCGATTTTACTCATGGTTATAATTCTGGTTCTGGGTCATACCTGGGGTCCAATATGTGCTCGTTCAATATGAGTTAAAAATATGGATCTACTTATTTTAGTTTGCAGCTTCTGTAGGCTCCTGGAAACTCTGTGGGGGCAGTTCTACTCTGTCCTACAGAGTTGCTATGAGTCGGAATTTACTCGATGGCAACGGGTTGGTTTTAAACTCTAATCTGTAATGCTGAATTTTCCTTTACAAATTCGGAATCATGGAATGTTATAGGTGGTAGGGACTATGGATCCCTCTTTTACAAGAAAACGAGGTTTGGAGGGTAGCAGACTGTCCCACTGTCACTCAGCTAGTTTGCAGCAGCCAGGACTTCAGGTCAGGTCTTCACCGTCCACTGATTTTACATTTTCCCAAAGTGGGTAGACTCTGAAGTCCCCATTGTACAGATGGGCAAACTGAGGCAGAACTAGGGCCAGACCACGGATTACCTGTCTCAGACAAAGGCTGTCTTCACCGGTCCAAACAGACTGTAGGGTTAAGCGTCTGACAGCTCCAAGTATCTGTTCCCTTTCGCGTTGCTCTCGAATATATTTCCATCGCTGTCAGACCACCCCCCTTGTTCCCATTTAACCTCAGAAAGTTAAACCCATTTTTGATCATCATGTGAAAATCTGAAGCAAAGCGCTTCCTTCAAGGCAGATGTTTGGAAATGCTGAGCTGCGGGCGCTCAACTTGTCAAGTAACTTTTCAGATGATGAAAACAGGGGAAATGTAGGTCAGAAAGCAATAAATTTTGTATTCACATCCGATATGTCCTTCTGGCGAAGGAGCCGACTTTGCATCTCCACCTTTTATGAAAATGAAACAGAAATCCAAATCCAACCAACCCAAAGCATTACAGCTTTAAGTACTGGAAGTATTTATTATTTCTATTCAAGTAATCCCAACGCATAATCTCAAGAACATCCACGCTCCAGGAATGTCTCAAAACTCCGGGGGTCTGACGTGATTCCTCCATCCAGATGTTTGTAGGACAGACTCTGAATGGCATGAGGGGAATTAAAGGTTTATTTTTAATATTTGAAAAAGTCATATTCTAATAACAGGGAGCCTTAAAATGTGTCACCAGCCTTTGCTGCCTCTCTGATCTTCTTTATTATTTCCTTAAGTAACGGCTCCACTCTTTCAAAATAGCAGCTTGTAGGGTTCTAAACATAGACTTTTAGATAGTTGGGGTGCTTTCACTCTAACATTGAAATACGGGCCAACCTCAAGAGACAGTTATCACCCATCGAGTACACTCCAACCAAGCCTTACAAAAAAATCAGTTTTTCATGAGGCAAAATCTCCAGCAAACTGCCCCAGGTCTCCCAGCCTTGCAGAGCACCTGACTCAGCTTTCAAGGCTACAGGATGGTTCCAAGTGTCCTTTACACCCAGATGGAAATGCACCAGAAAGGGTTTCCTGTTACTCTGCCCAACCCTCTGCATCCAGACATTCAACAATGAGCCATAGGGGAGCCATGGCCCTCTCTCTTATTATTTGAAGACCTCCCTCATCCACTATCTCCTCACCTGTAGAGTTTTTTTTTTTTTTTTGTAGAGAGGGATATTCTAAGACGTGCTAGATTTTGCGAGTTGTCCGAGTTTTCCTGCTGGTGAAGGCACAGCCCACGTTCTAGTGCAGAGAGAAGTATAAAATCAGGTCACCTCATGGCTACAATGTATCTGTGACAGGAACTGAGAGGTCTCAGATCATATACACTCTCTGATGGGATCCCTTACTTTACAAGGACCTACTGTGAAATACTCTTTAATATTTGTTACACTAGAAATAAAAATATCCTGAATTGTTCTATGGAAATCAAAGTTTTGATGTATAAAATATTACAGCTGGGCTAAAGTCTAAGATCTGAGCTCCCAATAGGACCAGTGTGTGTGGTTTTAGGAGCTCCCAGGCTCTGTGCTGTCCTTTTAGGGACACCCAGAAGTCCTTCCTGGCCTCTAAACCTTTCAGTTTACTCATTCTAGAAATGGATTCATTAAAAATCAGGCTTTTACTGTAGGATTTGGGGACTTCTAGCATGCCAGAGGAGCCCTGGTGGCATAGTAGTTAAGAGCACAGCAGCTAACCAAAAGGTCGGTGGTTCAAATCCACAAGTTGCTCCTTGGAAACTCTGTAGGGCAATTCTACTCTGTCTTAGGAGGTAACTATGAGTCGGAATCATATTGTCCCTGGATAGTACAAACATTGAATGCACTTGGCTGATAACCGAAAGGTTGTAGGTTCCAGTCCATCCAGAGGTGCCTTGGAAGAAAGACCTGGAAATCTACTTCCAGAAAAAGCAACCACTGAAAACCCTACGGAGCACAGTTCTGCTCTGACACACACGGGCCGCTTGAGAGCAACTGGTTACTGATTGACATCCAGATACTTTTCTTTGTGTAACAGTCACATGATGCTGACTTCCTGCCAGGTCGTCTTCTAACGCTTTATGAGTGTTAGCTCACTTAACCCTCCAGGCACCATCTGACTTAGATACTAATGTCATCCTCACCGTGGGGATGGGGAACAGAGGCACAGAGAGGCCAAGTAACACAGCTGAAGTCGCAGAGCCAAATAGGAGACAAGAAGTCCAGCTCCAGGGCCAGCTCACTCTACACTTGGCCAAGCTCTGGCTTCCTGGCCTATTGTTCCTCTAGGCGAATAACTTTGAGAGCCTTCCCTCTTAGGGAAAGGTTGGGGACATTGAAAAGGGGTTGTATATTATAACTCACGATTTTACTGGGTGGTAATCAGTGATATAGGGAGGAAAGGATGCCTAAAAGAGGGTGAAAAGGACAAAAGAGGGAACGTGAATAAGGAAAACAATGTTTGTGTCTTAAGTATACCAGCTCCTGAGGGGAAATTGTCCCAGTGGACACCTTTGGACCCACAGATGGGCCCTTTAATCATGAAGTTCAATCTTGTTTTTTTTGTTTCAATCCCTGATTTCATAGATGAGGAAAACAGAGGCCAGGAGAACAGAAGTTACTGAGGTCAAGGGAAAGACAGGTACTGGGGCCTCCGAACCAGTTAGTGGCACAGCCAGGACTCGGGCTCCATGTCCGCAGTCCTGGTTCAGGGTCCTCTCCTTTGGAGCACCCTTCTGGACTCCGAATCACGCAGGGGTGGAGGAAGAGTCCAGCAAGGAGAAGCCTCTTTCTTTCTATGGCTGTCCTTGTACTATCTGGGCGCTATGTGGTTAGACAATGACACGCAGGGCGAGAATAATCTTCCACTGTTTTACGAGGACTATTTCCTGACGAAAAGACCCCTGGGTGGTGAAAACAGTTTGTGCTCTTTTACTAACCTAAAGGATGGTGGCTCCAACCCACCCACCACACCTTGGAGAAAGGGCTGGCAATCCGCTTCCGTTAAGTTTGCTGTGGTTAGTTGCCATTGAATCAGTTCCGACTCACCACGACCCTGTGTGTGCGGAGCAGGACTGTTCCACAGGGTCTTCAAGGCCGTGACCTTTCGGAAGCAGATCCCGGGACTGTCTTCCAAGATGTATCTGGGAGGCCATGAAAACATTCTGGAGCAGCTCTACTGTGTAACACATGAATCGGAATTGGCTCGACGGCAACGTATTTGTGTCTTTATGTGTCCTGGGCAGAGAACAGCCCCTTCTACTCTGCTCCGTGTGACTTTGGGAGCAGGCACAGCAGCCGGGGCCACAGCGCATTACCCCCATCCCATTTCATAAAGATGTCTTGCGACCATCCGGGCTGAAGTGAGGGAGGAAACAAAGAACCGAAGAGCATGGCTGGAAATGAAAAGTATTCAAATATAAATTAATATAAACCCAGGGTCATCTTGCATACAGTTCTGGAAATAAGTGAATCCACGATGTGGATGAACAAGTGAAAAAAAAAGCAATCAAAAGTGAGAAAGAAGCACATATGCGAGGAATTAAGCACCAGGTAGAGAGGCGGCAGGGAGATTACCGAACAAAGTCCAGGGAGCTTAAGGAAAGATAAGAAAGGCAAAGGTAGCGAATGAGAGAGAGATTGGGCTGGAGGTCAGGATAAATAATGGGAAAGCGTTCAGGTGCGTAAGGAACACAGGTCACGGAAGGAGACAGTTGGATTGCTAAAATGTGGGAAGGGTAATTTATTGAAGAATAAAAGAGGTAGATGTTGCTAAAAAAAAAAAAAATAGAATTTTGCCTTGGAATTGTCAGTACACCGGGGGACAAGTGTTAGAAATTGGTATAAATTTCTTAAGAGAAACAAACAAAAAAAAAAACTGAATAGCAGGATGAGGCCATCAGGAGAGATTCAGAAATGAAGACTGGAAAACTGAAAAATATCATGCGAGAAAGCAGTTCAAGGCCAAACACACAGCACACACACACAACTAATAAATAACGGAACTTAAGAAACGAGGGAGAAAAAGTTTAGGGAAAGAAAGGCTTCATGGGTGAAGGACTGGCACTGCCTCTGAGCTGCTTTGATAGTACTCAATCCTCCCTGCCTTTTGGCAACCCTGCGTGGTGCAGTGGCTAAGCCCTCGGTTGCTAGCTGAAAGGTTGCCCTTCGCTTTCACCCACAGGTGCCTCTAAAAAAAGTCCTGACAACGTACTTCAGAAAAATCAGCCACCGAAAACCCTCTGGAGTGCAGCTCTCCCCGTGAGTCGGGGTTGACTTGATGGCCACTGTTTATTTTTTCTACTCTGTTTTCCTCCCTGTTCCTTCCTATTTTCCATCCGCAAATATTTATTGAAAACCTAGGAGATGCTCAGCATCATGCTATATTTTGGGGGATGCATAACTGAATAAAATATTGCCCACGTTCTCTGCCTCAGTGAGTCTGCATTTCGGTGGAATGGACGTGATCTATTCGTACACACTCGGAGTCTGAGTGCCCCGATACACTCGTTTTCTTGGGGCTTTATACCTCTTTTCTGCTACCTCTCCCTGTTAACTTTAACTGCCAAGTCAGGGACCCCTGTAGAGACTATTTCCTTGGCTTATCATTTTAATGACCAAGTTAGGGACCCCGTAGGGACCATTTCCTTGGCTTAACATTCAACTTTCAAGTCAGGGACCTCTGTAGGGACCATCTTATTGATGAATGTCACCAGCCCCTGTGTCTTCCTCCTCCTGAGTGCAAGCTCTCCCTCTACCCCTTACAAAGTCAGTTCCCACTCACAGTGACGCCATATACAACAGAATGAAACACTCACAATCATTGTTATGCTTGAGCCCATTGTCACAGCCACTGTGTCAATCCATCATGTTGAGGGTCTCCCTTTTTTTCGCTGACCCTCTACTTTACCAAATGTGATGTCTTTCTCCAGGGACTGGTCCTTCCTGATAACATGTCCGAAGTTCATGGGCTCGAACAGGTGTCAGTGGTGGGATTATTTGGAGGGAAGTATTCTGTTCCTGTTAGCTGCCATCTGGTCAACCCTCGACTCACGGTGACCCCATGCACAACAGAGTGAAACGCTGCCTGGTCCTATGCCACCCCACGATCTGTTGTGGATCAGACTGTTGTGATCCACAGGGTTTTTACTGGCTGATTTTCAGGAGGTAGATCAGCAGACCCTTCTTCCTAGATCGTCTTAGCTTGGAAGCTCTGCTGAAGCCTGTTCAGTGTCACAGCAGCACAGACTGGTGATGGCTGTGCATGAGGTCCACTGGCTAGGAACCAAGCCAGTCTCCAACATGGAAGGCGGGGAGTCTAGGAGTCCCTTACGTGGGACAATGCCTGCAGAGGCTGGAGGGACCTGGTCACTGATGAGATGGGGTGCTGACTTTGCCACTGATCTGAGGGCTGGGGTAAGGGGGGAAACGCTTGGCTCAGAGGGAAAGAGGTGTGGGGGCAGAGTGGACAAACAGGACCAGCACCCCTCTACAGAGTGAAAGGAGCCCCATGGGAGCTGAAGAGAGCTCAGCTGCAGAGGGATGAGTAAGAGCGGCTTGTGAGAAGGGCAGTAAACCTTCAAGAGCTTGGCTGGAGGGAAAGCCTGTTGTCATTTGGTGTCATCTAGTTGATTCTGACTCATGGCAGCCCCATGTGTTACACAGTAGAACTGCCCAGTAGGGTTTTCTTGGCTGTAATCTTTACGGAAGCGGGTCTTTCTCCAGAGGAGCTGCTGGGCGGGTTCGAACCACCAACCTTTCGGTTAGCAGCTGAGTGCTCAACAGTTGCACCACCAGGGTTCCTTGAGGAGAGAGTAGAGGCAGATGATTTGATTAGCCAATCCAGGGTGGGGAGAGACAAGCTAATGAGGCCAGGGACAGGAAATACAGCGGTAAATCAGGTCCTCACAGTCACAGGCAGTAGATGGGATGGGGGAAATCTGAGGGCAGAGGAAGGCAAAGTTTTAATGTTTTTGGCACCATGTTCTAGAGCAATAAAGGAAATCAAAGGCTGTCCTGGATGCATAAATAGAGGGCCATAGTGTCCACTTGTAAAAGGGAATGATAAGCAGGGTTTGGCCAAGGAACTAGGGGAAATGCCTGCAAAGACTTCTCCATTCCCCATCTCATCTCTTCTCATTGCTTTTGTTCCTTGATTTAACCTTAACTATGGAGCCCTGGTGGCACAGTGGTTAAGAGCTCGGCTGTTAACCAAAAATGTCGGCAGTTTGAATCCACCAGCCGCTCCTTGGAAACCCTATGGGGCAGCTCCACTCTGTCCTATAGGGTGGCCATGAACTGGAATCAACTTGATGGCAATGGGTTTTGTTTTGGTGGCTCTCTAAGGAGTCCCTGGGTGACAAAGATGGCTAAGTGTCCAGCTAATAACTGAAAGGTTGCTGGTTCCAATCTACCCAGAGGTGCCTTGGAAGAAAGGCCTGTTCATCTACTTCTGAAAGGTCAGCCCTGGAAAACCCTGTGGAGCACATTTTTCTCCACACACTTGGGGTCGCCATGAGTCCTAATCGACTCCGCAGCAGCTGGTTTGGGTTTTGGGTTTGCGGTTCTCTGCGTTGTCTCCAGGTCTACATTTAAGAGGAGAAGCGTGTACTGGCGGTAGTTGCTCATTCAGCTGGTGTTCTTCTAGAGAGGTGGGACTGGGGCGAGCGGGATGGAGGTAGGGAAGCTCCGTTTGGATCCTCCTCCAATCTTTCTGACTCTGATATGTTCTACCAGGGCCACACCTCATCCCCCACGGTGCCAGGGAATGCCTTCTTTAGAACCCTTCCCAATAATATAAAATATAGATTCAAGGAATCAGTTATTGGTTTCTTCTTTTCTGACTAAGACTGCCAGTTACCAATTAATATTTTCTCAGAAAGTAATTAGTTAGCATCGGGTACAACGATGCCATTAGTGACCAAAGGGGAAGTTGCCAGAATCTTTAAATTCGAATGCAGTTTTCCATCGGCATCCACAGAGGGTTGGTTCCAGGACCCCCCTAAGATACCAAAATTGGAGGATGCTCCAGTCCCTTCTATACAACGGCAAAGTATTTGCATGTAACCTACGCACATTCTCCTGTATGCGTTAAACATCTCTAGATTACTTACAATATACCTAATACCACGTAAATGCCGTGCAAATAGCTGTTGTAGAGTACTGTATTGTTTAGGAAACAATGACAAGGCTCAGGCAGACAATGCCTGAACACCTAGTGCTGGGGAGACTGAGGACTGGGAAGCGGGGAGGCTACAGCAGCCATGCTTGCACTTGGCTTCATTCGCTGGCATTCAGTGGAGCCCTCGGTGCCCCAAACGCAAGTTTGGCTTTTTGAAACTTTTCTTTTTTTCCAAATATTTTCGATCTGCAGTTGGTTCAATTCGCAGATGCGGAACCTGCAGATACAGAGGGCCATCTATAAACACTGGTGACTTAATTCACTTAAGAAGTCCTCTTCTATTCCAGGGTCTTTAACTGCTCAATGCCATAAATGTTTGAGTTTTCAATTTGGGGCAATGAAGCTTTCTTCTCATTTATTTTCCCCCAAATAATTACATATAAATAGGCCAGAGAAGCCTGAGTGCCTGTAAGTGTGGATCCTTCGTAACAGGCATTTATCATCAATAAACACCTTTGGATCAATCAGGTTTTAAAAAAAGGAAATGAGAGGGAAAAGGGCAGTTGTTTATCTCACCTCAGCCAAGCTATCACCTCCATCCATTGTTTACACCTGATAACACATCCACCAATTAACCATTTAACTTATTTCTTTAAGGTCACGTTGCAAAGGATTTAACTCAAGTTGGGGCATCAGGGGACATTTCACGTGGGAAATCCACTTTACACCCACAGCAGGATGTGTGTCTTGGCTGGGAGAACGAGTTATCTCAGGTGTGGCGGCCACCATGTGCTCCCTGAGAGATCAGAAGTCGCTGGTTTGATATTAGCTCTGGGCAGATCAGCTACAGCTACCCTTTCCTCTCCGAGGTGAGTTTATTTTGAAATGGTGGAACGTTTGAGGGACACATTTAGAGAACTTGTTAGTTGGAGAGCCAGGGAAGAAGAGAAGGGACTGAAATGTAAACATAAACCAATATCCCCAGAGAATGTGAAAAATGTCAAGTTCCATGTCAGAAGCCTTAGGGGACTTTAGCACGGTTTGGACTCAGCCCCCTCACACACACATACACCCCACTCTGAGGCCTCAGGGCACATGTCTGGAATGTGGAAAAAGGCAGTGGTGTGCTTCACCCTAAAGTAAAGCCCCAGGATTTCCATTTAGAAAAACGTGGTAAAAACTAAAATCAGTCATTACTTACTGGCTCAATTTAATTTACCGTACATTACAGACTACCGGCTCTCACCTTCCACGTGGGAGACCCAGGTTTGATTCTGGCCGGTGCATTCCAAATGCACACACCACCCATCTGTCAGTGGGGCCTTGTGTGTTGTTAGGATGCTCAACAGGGTTCCAGTGGAGCTTCCAGGCTAATGCAGCCAAGGAAAAAAGCCTGGAGACCCACTTCTGAAAACTAGCCTATGAAAGCTGTACAGATCACAAAGATCCAATTCTGTTGTACATGGGGTTGCTTGCTGCAAGCTGGGACCAACTTGATGGCAGCGAACAACTGTGGGCAAAGCTAACTGGCACGCATTGTGGAGGATATAGAGATAAATAAAGGCACAGTTCTTCTCTGTGGCTCATTTTAAGGAGCTTAGGAAGACAGATGCTGTATAAATAACTCAAATATACAGAAGGCTGTAAGGGTGACTATAACAGGCGAATCAGGGATATGCCTGCCTTACAGTTTCCGGCCCCGGAGGTTTATTGGCATCTGAGCCACTTCAGTACGTTCTGGCATCGCGGAGGATACTGGTGCAACTGCCTAAAGAACAAGGAAGTTGGTCTGCGCCACATTTGAGTGCTGAGAGCCATTCGAATGAGGGGATGCTTCCCGGGGGGGTGATTGTGTGAAACTTTTGTGTCTTTTGGCTCCTGTACAGCGAGATAAGGCTTGCAAATGTGTTTACTATTTCCTTTTTGTTATTGGGAAGGTACGGTTACCGGCATTTGGAAATATTCAAGTAAATGAGTTATTTTTTTGGGTGAAAACAGTTTGTGATGCACTTCCTGGGCCTTGGGACCGATACGTGCCACATGTGTGGTGTGCTTCATGGAACAAGGTATCGATACGGCCTGCTCTGAATCAAACTGATAACTACTATGCACAGCAAGTGCCATGTTTACTTAGTATTTTGCGTGTGTTTTTTGAAAGCTGAGTGAGATATTTTACGGCTAAAGTATAATCAAGAAGTGTGGCATGCCACAGGGCTGATATGTCCTGTGTGTGATGTGCTTCATGGATCACGGGACTAATATGTCCTACACATGTGATGTGCTTCATGGAACATGGGACTGATAAGTCCTGTGTGTGATATGCTTCATGGAACATAGGACTGATATGACCTGCGTGTGTGATGTGCTTCATGGAACATGGGACTGATATGTCCTACACATGTGATGTGCTGCATGGAACATGGGACTGATATGTCCTACACGTGTGCTGTGCTTCATGGAACATGGGACTAATGTGTCCTACACATGTGATGTGCTGCATGGAACATGGGACTGATATATCCTACACGTGTGCTATGCTTCATGGAACATGGAACTGATAGTTCTACACGTGTGATGTACTTCATGGAACATGGGATTGATATGTCCCACTTGCAATTGGCACCCCATTTTTTAAAAAATAATAAAGACTACCAACAAACAATGATTCTGCATCCATTCCATTAGTGAAAAATCATGGCATCACCAAAATTTTTTTTTAAAAATTCACCCATGAAAGGATCGATGTGGTTTGTTTGGCTCTTTGTTACTCCTCATTCAACGCACACGGCATTATAACAGAGCTGTGCCTAAAACTTAGGAGTTGCTGTGCAGGAAATGTGACAACATTCCTCCCAAGGTACATAGCAGAGTAACGAAATAACCTGACCAGCTTTCCTTGAGGGCTGCTGAAATTCACTTGCATTGATTACTGTCAAGTGGCATATTGACCCGACATGAAGATCGGCACAGCCTGAGTCCTGCAGCACAACTTCAGGGGCCGTTTTGTCTGTAGAGGCTAGCCCAGAGCACTAATGCTCCCTGGGTGACACAAATGGTTTGTGTCAACTACTAACCACCCAGAGGCACTGCAGAAGAAAGGCCTGGCAATCTGCTCCTGAAGATTACAGCCAAGAAAACCCTGTGGAGCACAGTTCTACTTTGTAACGTATGGGGTGCCATGAATCGGAATTGACTTGATGGCAAGGGATTTGGTTTTTGCCAGAGCACTGAGACTCTGTTTTATATTTTGAACCTTGAGAACAGGAGTCTTCCCAGCTTTCCTCAGTTATCTATTTCAGCCTGGAACAATTTTCCAGTTAAGGAAATTCTGTGAGTACAGTTGAAGTCTTTCAGGTTACTGGTAAGTTTCATCTCTGTTTCCAGACCCGAGACTGTAGGCTGCCTTCTTCTTCCCACCCTAACAAATGTGAAATCCTTTCCCAGCCATTCAACCTTTTTGAAATTACAAGTAAGTTGATAACTACAGGACCGACTCAATTACTGGTGCGTGAGCTGGGCGAGCCTGAGACGTGTCCTATCGTGGAAGCCAGGGGCTGGTGTGACGCGGCCCGGCTTGCAGGTGGAGGGAAGCGAAAAGCAATGGACTCAGCTGTAGGCTGGGGCAATCTTCCCTGAGAGTCAGCAGGGGCAACAGCCTGGGCGAGTCTTCTTGTAGTACCTCCAGTGGCCCTCATCAGAGGGTAAGCTGACCCAACAAAGAGGCACTGACCTCACCTTTTGAATAACTAGCAACACGCCATGATAACTAACCCTGCGGGGACTTCTTTACAGGGATGTATGGTGAAGGTCAGCCCAAATCAGGAAGAAGTCTGACGTGGAGGAGGAGTTTAAGAAATATGCTTTTATTACTTTTGAGTACAGATGTTAACTTAAGCACACTAACCAGGTCCCAGTTAGTATGGAAGGGACCTCCTTTAGTGCAAAAACAAGAGGGATTTATAACAAACATCGCATCAGTGATTTTATGTAAATGATGCTTGTAAGGACGTGGGGAGATTATGTGAAAATATCTTACCCTCTTAGACGTGGTAGATATCCCCTTGAAGTGTTTGAACTTGCAATTTGTACCAGAAGGTGAAGTGTGGATTTGCTTAAATTAAGGTAAAATTTTGCCTAGTCAGAGTTTGAAGGATCACAAATTCTAGATTCGTGGAGATTGAATGAATGAGATATCACAATCATCATATTAAGATTCTGACAGGCTGTATTCAGAAACCTCCGATAATATAGACCGACTGAATTCATGTGAACGCGCCTTAAGCTGGCCTGACATTTTAAAGACAGCATTTACCAAATTCGTGAAACCATTTCCTTCCAGCCGATTCCTAAACATGACGACCCCACGTGTGCAGAGTAGACGGGCTCCGTTGGGTTTTCAAGGCTGTGACACATTAAAGGCAAATCGCCAGGTGCCCCTGGATAGATTCAAACCACCAACCTTTGAGCTAGTAGTTGAGCGATTAACCATCTGAGCCATCTAGGGACCCAGATCCATTACTGTATAAAGTTAACTGCAGGGACAGCCAAGTGTTTTCAAGATTTTCCCAGAATTCTTTTTCATTCTCTTCCCCCCTCAACCTGAGAAATGGCTCCACTGTTTGATTTTGGTATTTCTGAACTTGCTCCCCCTTTTCCAGGCACACAAGCTGAACATTGGAGAGACATCTTTTGCTATTTCCCCTCCCTTCGTCCTCCTCACCTACCTACACAACCCCCGCTTATTCCTTTGAAGTTCATTTTACCAATCTCTTTCCCTCTCCTATCTTGGAGCCTTCATACCTACTACCTGGGCTGTCCGAGCACGAGTTTTTAGATGGCACAAACAGCTACTAACCTAAATGTTGGTGGTTTGAGTCCACCCAGAGGTGCCTTGGAAGAAACGCAACCTGCTTCTGAAAAATCATCCATCAAAAACCTTATGGAACACAATTCTACTCTGATATACACGGAGTCACTAGGAGTCAAAATTGACAGCAACTGGCTTGTGTTTTTGTGTCATGTTTTCTGCTTCTGCTCCCCCGACCGTTTCTACTCACTACCGATTAATTACCTTGTCTGTAGCATGACCCTGATCATATCTTCCCAGCTTGTAAATGTTCAGGGGCTCCAGACTACCCACCAAACAGCATAAAGCCCTCCACCTGGGGCTCTAATTTTCTGGTCTTATCTGTCTCCTTCTTCCTTTAAGTACCTTCAGCTCCAACCAAACTGATCGGCCTCCCGGTCACACTGTGCCCTTTTTGTCACAGCCGTCTCGCCAGGGAGCCACCTCTGTTTTGCCCAGACTCTTCCTCTAAACCCAGCTCCCTTTCCTTCCTTCATTTAGTCATTTTCAATCGTGCTCCTTCAGCAAATGCCCTGTGAGTACCCACCAGTCACTGGGCCCTAATTTCCCCAGCTGGAAGCAGCCTACATCCTCACAGTATTTCAGTGCTTTATACCTGTCTGAAGAGATTTATCGCCTACTGCAAGTGAGGTCTTGGCTCAGCCGACTGCACTGACTAACCCCGTGTTCTCTCCCTGTATACAGTTCCCTCCGTGTGGGTTATTGTGAGGGTTACATGTGATAATGCAGGTAAAACGCTGAGCATGGTTCAGTGCCCTTGGTTTAACTGTTATTAGTCATTGTTATTACACCCTGTGTGGGACAGTTCTACTCTGTCCTGTAGGGTCTGTATGAGTTAGAGTCGACTTGACGGCAATGGGTTTCATACCCTGTTTGAAGGAGCCCTGGTGGCAGAGTAACCAACGCTCAGTTGTTCACCAAAAGGTCAGCAGTTCTAACCCACCAGCCATTCCAAGGAAGAAAGATGTGGC
The DNA here is from genome assembly GCF_030014295.1 of Loxodonta africana. Classification (NCBI taxonomy): domain Eukaryota; kingdom Metazoa; phylum Chordata; class Mammalia; order Proboscidea; family Elephantidae; genus Loxodonta; species Loxodonta africana. Next base: position 63,478,746 of record NC_087366.1, on the reverse strand, counting down.
AGTCTGCTGTGGTGAAGACTACCTGTTGTCGCTGACTCGATTCTGACTCAGAGCGACCCTACAGGACAGAGTAGAACTGCCCCAGAGGGTTTCCAAGGCTGTCATCTTTACAAAAGCAGACCGCCACATCTTTCTCCCATAGAGCAGCTGGTGGATTTTAACAGCCAGTCTTTGGGTTAGCAGCTGAGCGCTTAACCACTGTGCCACCAGACTAAAGCTCCACTTCCCCGAGGGGGATGGGGAAGTCCAGCCAGCCATCTCCCCTTCCCATAAGCCTACTGCCCCAAACCAAGGCCGCCAGTAATCCCCAGGGCCCAAGGGCATTGCCACCTCTGTGCTGAGATGCCCTAGGTACTGGGATCAGAGGTGGATGAGAGACTCGCCCTCTGAATTGCCTGGCAAATGAGCCATGATGTGCCAGCCTGTGGCAGGGACTTCCATTGTCATGCCCGTCTCTAGACGCCCCAGGTCAGGAGCCCAACCCTGTCTGAACCCACACCCAGGTCCCTGCTAGGAGTGGGGGACAGCAGCTGTAGCTGGGTGGTGTAGGGAGGAGGGGACATGACCGAGAACACATCCTGGGGAGGCAGGGAGGCAGTGGCGGAGGCAGGAGGCAGACCGTGTGAGCCAGGACTCCAGACCTGGCATATTCTCCATTGCCCCAGCAATTTCACTTACAAAACCCACGTCCGAGATGATGTTAGCCTGGGTACAGCAGAGCGTTAAACTCCAAGGCCTGGGGTCCTTGCTGGCACGAGACCCTGTGTGGCTACAACGGCCCCACATCTATGCAGCTGGCCCTGGTCAGAGTTTTTATTTTTATTGTTTTTTTAAAGGTCAGCATATACATGGAACAGCATAGCTGCCTCCACCCAGCTGTCTACACTGGGGCTTTTCTGAGGCAGCTTCTAGCACTAACTGATTTACTCTATCAGCTTCCAAATATTAAATTATTAAAAAATAAGTCCGAGTGGACCAGCTCTGTCTCTCTGTTGTTTTCTCTTTCTGGTTCCAACTCACTCAATGGCAGCGTAGAAGAAAGGCCTGGTGATCTCCTTCCATAAAGATCACAGCCGAGAAAACCCCGTGGAGCTAGTTGTACTGTGTAACACATACGGTCGCCAGGAGTCAGAACCAACCGGGCAGCAACGGTTTGGGTTTGGTTTTGGTGGAAAGGAGAGCAATGATTAATACCTTTCCTACGGTGCTCAAAAAAGACATTCGAATGAATGAATTTCATTCTTTTTTTTTAGTTAAAAAAGGTCATAGGCTCACTATAAATTGGAATCCACTTGACTCCAAGGGTTTTTTTTTTTTTATTGAGAACTTTACTTGGCAATGTTTTTGTTTTGTTGTTTTGTTGCCAAATTCATGGTTACATTTTATATACGAAAGGACTGTTTTGTTTACTTTAGTAATTTATACTGGGTACCAAGCATTTTGTCTAAATTAATGAGGTTTCAGATAGGAAAAATCATGAACTTCATAGAACATACATCAGAGATTATCTTGTTCTTGTATATTTTGTGAATATAGAATGCATTATTTAGGTCTTGAGAAAAGGAGGCCCCTAAACCATAAAACCAAAAGCAGAAAAAGTAAAGGGACATTGTAATAAATACAGCTGCCAAAGCAAACGTTTTTCTATGTCAAAATTAACAAAAAATTAAAAATATAACAAAAGTGTCTGAAATGTAAAGGGTTAAGATGCTTACTACATAAAGCGTTCAAATAAACCAATGCGGAAAAAAATTGGTAGATAAATGGACAGCAGGCATGAGTAGTCAATACACACCCACAGAAAGGAATACAAATTGCCAGTAAGATGTTCAATCTCACTATTAATCAAAGAAATTAAAAGTAAAACAACAACAGATATAATTTTTCTCGAAGTTGGCAAAGATGAAAAAGAATGATAAAACCTAGGGCTGGTCCATTTTAGGGGAAACAGAAGTACTCATATATGTGGGAGGATGGAAACCCTGGTGGCGCAGTGGTTAAGTGCAACAGCTGCTAACCAGGAGGTCAGCAGTTCAAATCCACCAGGCACTCCTTGAAAACTTTATGGGGCAGGTCTACTCTGTCCTACAGGGTCTCCAGGAGTCGGCAATCTACTCTACGGCAGTGGGTTTGGTTTTTTGGTTTTGGTGGGAGGATATTTTGATACAGCCTTTTTATCAAAATGTAAAAGACACAGAGTTTTGACCCTAAATTTCTACTTCTAGTTTTGACTTCAAAGAAGCACTTATGTACGTGAACAATGGTACATCTAGAAGGTTTTGTTGCATTATTGTTTTTAACAGTGAAAATCTTGAAATATCCAAAAACCCACCAACAGAAGAAAAGTTGAGTATATTTATGGTATATTATTCTATAAGGGTCCCTGGTGGCACAATGGTTAAGCACTTGGCTGCTAACTGAAACGTTGACAGTTGGAACCGACACAGCGGCTCCGTAGGAGAAAGACCGGTGATCTGCTTCCATACTGCTAAGAAAACCCTGTGCGGCAGCTCTACCCTGTCACACGGCATTGGTCTGAGTTGAAAATCGACTCGACGGCATGGCACCTAACAGCGACAACGACATTCCACACTATGGGATATCAGTGTAGCCAATACAAAGACTAAGGAAGACCTGTACACCCCCACATGGAAAGACTCCCAATACTGTTGAAAAAAAAAAAAAGTTGAAGGAAAATATCTATAATACGAACCTGTTTATGTAAAAGTTCCTGTAAATACCATTATATATATTTATTAGTTAATATATATTGGACATTATGCCTAACAATGTAAAATACATGATAACACTATATTTTTTAAATAGCACATATTTGTGGGTCATACAAGGATTGTTAGGCATGACCCTGCTCCTCACTGGGCTGGAGGGTAACTGCACACTACGCCTGTTCTCAGAGAGCTTACTGGCTAAGAGAAGAGATGAAGCTGGCTGTACATCAAGAATAAATAATATAGGACAGAATATTGTCGGGTGTTCATTTCAATGAAGTGTTTCCAGGCTCACAAAAAACCTGAGAAGTAAGTGTTTTATCCCCATTTTTCAGACAACCAAACTGAGGTACTAAGCAAGGACAGATTGCCCAACAAGCAAGGTATGCACGGGCTTCCTTGTGTTTGCTTACTAATCTGTAGTGCACAATCTCCCCTGGGTTTCACCACATCACAGGCTTCACTGTATGAAGCTTGGCAGCAGTATCAGGAGGACTCTACTCCCTCCCATTTCCTCTGTGCTGTAACCTCACAGAGACTGTTTTATCCTCTTGCATCTCGATATTTACAGCAGCAACGTCTTGTGAGAAGCCCTGGGTTCCAGGCCTCCTCTATCTCTTCCTGCTTGTGGGACCTGGGCAAACTCACCGGTGAAAGGGTGACCAACAAACCTGCTTTGTTTGCCCGTCTCACAGATGAAGTGACCGGTGAGCCCTTTGAACCCGGTAAAACAGTAAAGATGACCGGTTTCCCCTTCACAAGCCTGGGATCTGGACGCTTCTCTTCCCGCTTCGATTGAGGCATCATCACCCAGAACCAGGAAACAAGGACGTTTCTCTAAGAGCCAGCTCACGTGCCTCTCTCTGCAGCATATGGAGACCTTTCTTTGGAGAGCTCGGCTGGCCAGGTGAACAGCTGCTGCTGGGTGCCCCTGTGAATAAGCTGCAGTAACTCTGATAGCGTGGCCTTAAGGAGACAGCTTCACTACTCGGCTGCGAGAGCAGGCTTGTTTGGGCTTTTCCCTAGCTTACGCTGCCCCTGGGTTTATTTCTCCTGCTTTTGTGTATTTGGTGATCATGTAAGTTGACATTCACTTAGAAAAATGCACTTTGGGAGCTCCAGATATTATAACTTGACAAAATATTTGTTGGCTAGCAGAAAGCACTGAAAAGCAATTTTTTATAAAATATACTTCTATTGGAGCCCTGGTAGTGCAGTGGTTAAGAGCTCAGGCTGCTAACCAAAAGGTCGGCAGTTCGAATCCACCAGCTGACCCTTGGAAACCCTATGTGGCAGCTCTACTCTGTCCTATCGGGTGGCTATGGGTCAGAATTGACTCGAAGGCAAAGGGTTTGGTTTGGTTTTCTTTTTTGCATTTAGGTGAGTAAACCTTAAAACATTAATATGTATCAAATGCCTTGAAATATGTCCATTTTTTGTCCCAAGAATTTCTTTCTTAGGGGTTTATCCCTCAGATAATATTGGATAACTGTGTAAATCTGCATTTTTAAGCATGTTGATTATAATACTATTTAAACTTGTAAAAATGAGAAATTATCTAAATGCCTAATAGTAAGGGATTAATTAAATAAATGCTCACACCCATATAATAAAATATATATAGTTATTAAAATATGGCAGGTGTGTGTCCATACACATACACACACACACACATACACACAGGCAAACATACGGAGAGGCACTCTGTTGTTAAATATGGGTTATAAGAGGTAATATGTAATAAAATTGCATTTTCTTTTAAAAATCTGTATCTTCATTTCTATACGAAGTCTGGAAGATTATATAATAAAATGTGAATACTAGTTATCTTTGGGTGATGATATACGATATAAATACAAACACACACATACATATCTTAACTTCTCCAAAATGACCATATATTATTATCGCACTAAGAAAAAAAAATTATTTTTTCTTTAAAAAATAGAATTATGAGGTTCTGTTTAGTTTTCTTCATAAAGATCAAATGCCTGAACACAAAGGAATCGCCAGCTACTGTACGTATGAAGAACTCTGGCGAGGGCAAATAAGCAATAAAAACCTGAGGTCTACTAGGAATCACTGTCTTGGAAATGAATCTGCAGAATTTTCGGAACTTTACGTCACTTTTCAGCCAGTTCCCTAGCCTTACATCCCTCTTCTGTCTGTGGCTGTGTTCTCTCCCGTTTTCATCCTTAGACACGTGGACTTGCACACATATCTGCTCCAGCTTCATCCCACTGCACTGTACATGCTTAGTTGTCTGTCTCCTCCACAGAACATGAGCACCTTGTGCGTAGTGTGTCAACAGCAGACATGGAAAAGAATGGGTTCCATAAATGCTGGCCGAATGAATGCTCAGTTACAGGGGGAAGCATGCCAAATATCATAAGCGAGGTACATTTGCTAGGGGTTTATACAGGCAGAGAGGTCAGTGTGAAGATTACAGGACGGGCTATGGAGAAGATGCTATTGAGATGAAATTTGAAGGACTTACTTAGGCAAAGATGCAGAGAGAGAGGTCAACCATTCCAGGTAGAGGGAACAGTCTCGTGTCCAACTGTCCTGGTTTGCTGAAGACTGAGGTATTTGCTGGGACATGGGGCTTTCAGTGCTAAAACCAGGGCAGTCCTGGGCAAACCAGGATAGTTGGTCACCCCATTGCTGGAACAGGGCAATCAAAGGCAGGAGGATGGAAAAGCAAGTTCAGAAATCATGCCATCCAGTTTGGACAGAGTATAGCTTAAGAATAGGGAAATTGTGGACAGTAAGTCTAGCATGTTAGGTTGGGAATTTATTAAAGAGGGACTTGAATACCAGGTGAAGCTTGTTCTTAATAGTGTGGAAGAAGTAAGACCAAATGATTAATATTCTCAGCTAACCAGAAGTTTGGAAGTTTGAGTCCACCCAGAGGCATCTTGGAAGAAAGGCCTGGTGACCTACTTTCAAACAATCAGCCATTGAGTACCCTACGGGGCACAGTTCTACTCTGACAGACATGGGGTCAGCATGGGTCAGAACTGACTTAACGGCAGTTTTTTTTTTTTTTTACTAAACTGTTTTTACCAACTAAAAACCCAAACCAAAGCAATTGCTGTTATGGATTCAATTGTGTTCCACAGACATATGTGTTGTAAATCCTAACCTCTGTGCCTGGGAATGAGTTGTCTTTGTTATGTTAATTACACAGGATTAGCATGGGGTGTGTCTTGAGTCATTCTCTTACAAAATATGAAAAGAGCAGATTAGGACAAGCAAGCAAGCAGAGATGGGGGAAGAAAGACACCAAACCACATGGAGATCTCCAAGGAACCAGAAAACAGAAGCTTAAGAGACAAGAACTTTCCCCAGAGCTGACAGAAAGAGAAAACCTTCCCCTAGAACCAGTGCCCTGAATTCAGATTTCTAGCCTCCTAATCTGTGAGACAATAAATTTCTGTTTGTTAAAATCACCCACTTGAGACGTTCTGTTATAGTAGCACTAGATAACTAAGACAGAATTTGGTACCAAGGAAATGCGGTTGCTGCTCTAACAAAGACCTACAATGTGGAAATGGTTTTGGAATCGGTTAATGGTTAGTGGCTGGAGGAAGTTTTAAAGTGTCTGATAGTAAAAGCTGAGATTGCCCTGAAGAGACCCTGGTAGAATTATGAACGTCAAAGGCAGTTCTGGTGAGAGCTCAGAAGGAAGTGAGGAGAGCTGTAGAGATAGTCTCTGTTATCTCAGAGAATACATATGGCGCCAGCAACAGAACGCTGCTAGAAATGTGGGTGTTAAATGTGCTTCTGGGGAGGCTTTAAAAGGATGGATGTGTGATTGGACAATGGAAGAAGGGCAATGCTTTTTATGCAGTGGCAAAGAACTTCCAACGTTTGGTGGAAGGTAGGACTTATAAGTGATGAACTTGGGTATCTGGCTGATAAGATTTCTAAGCAAGATCTTAAAGGGGCTGCATAATTTCTCCTTGCCTCTTATAGTAAAATGTGAGAGGAAAGAGATGGACTTAAAAATGAACTGTGCAAAATGAAAACAAAGCTTAAAGATTTGGAAAATTCTGTTGTACAAACTAAGGACATGTGTCCTAGAATTTTCACCAAGGATGTGGCTACACAATCTTTTGTGAAAGAGATTAAGTCTGTGACTGATGGATCTACCCAACTGCAACAGCAGAAAACCAATCAGCTTAGACTGAAGGGGACAGAGAAAGAATAAAAGGAAAGAACGCCATCTGCCTCTTGGAATTCTACAAGCAGGAAACGAGTTGAAGGAGCTACATCTGTTGTCCTTCAAGAAAAGAAAAGGACCATCCCTGGAGCAGCATTTAGATCAGCAGAACTGTTGGAAGGAGCATGGGAAGCAGGACGTTCTCTGTTTCAAATGGGGGGGTCATGATCTTCTGGGTCTCAAAGGGTGGAGCCATGGTCTCCTAGGTTTCAAAGAGACAAATCTTCACCAACTTGGGTTCAGAGTGTAGGGCTGCCGTTGAGGTGTGCCAGGCGGATGGGGTTGCCACCCAAAGCAGAGAGGCAGGGCTGTCATGCCTAAGGGGCAGGAAAATGGGGCCTGATGGGGTTGAGGGTATGGGTTGCCACTCAGATGAACTAGAAGGGTGGGGATGCTCAAAGTCAAGGGAGCAGTGTTGCTGTTCCACTGGACCTGGAAGGTGGAGCTGAAGCCCAGGGCTGAAGGGCCTCTACCCAGAATCTAGAAAGTATAGCTAATAGTCTGGAGGGCAGGACCATTGCCTAGATGGTCTCAGAGAAGAGAGGTTTATTTTCATGCCTTGAGAGTTTTCTCAAGAAATTTTTCTGCTGGGTTTTGAACTTGCTGGATGCCTCTTATCCCTTCTATTTCTCCAGTTTCCTCCATTTGTAATGGAATTATCTACCTTGTGCCTGTTTCACCATTGTTCTTTAGCAACAGACAACTTACATTCCAGATTTCACAGGTTCACAGATAAAGAGGAATTTGACCCAGGATGGAATACACCTAAAATCTTACCCATTGTCACGGGCTGAATTGTGGCCTCCAAAAATATGTGTTAACTTGATGAGGCCATGATTCCTAGTATTGTGTGGTTGTCCTCCATTTTATGATTGATGTAATTTTCCTATGTGTTGTAAATCTTAATCTCTGTCTGTGGTTAATGAAGCAAGATTAGATTATGTTAAAGAGGATTAGGGTGGGATGTAACACCCTTACTCAGGTCACTTTCCTGATCTAATATAAAAGGAGTTTCCCTGGGGTGTGGCCTTCATAACCTTTTATCTTACAAGAGATAAAAGAAAAGGGAAGTGAGCAGAGCGTTGGGGATCTCATACCACTAAGAATGCAGCACCAGGAGCAGAGCGTGTCCTTTGGATCCGAGGTTCCTGCATGGAGAAGCTCCTAGACCAGAGGAAGATTGATGACAAGGATCTTCCTCCAGAGCGACAGAGAGAGAAAGGCTTGCCCTGGAGCTGACACCTGGAATTTGGACTTCTGGGCTGCCAGACTGTGAGAGTGTCAACTTCCGTGTGTTGAAGCCATCCGCTTGTGGTAGCTCTCTTATAGCAGCACTAGGTGACTAAGAGATCCATATTTGGCTTCCAGGAGTCAGAAGATGAGATTTTGAACTTGGAGTAGATTTAAAATTTTTGGGATGGTGTGTTGGAGTGAATGTGTTTTGCATGCGGCAAGAACATGAATTTGTGGGGGGCTAAAGGGTGGAATGCTGTGGATTGAATTGTGCCCCCAGAAACAAGTGTTGTAAATTCTAACCTCTATGTCTGTTGTGGAAACCCTGGTGGCATAGAGATTAGGTGCTACGTCTGCTAAACAAAAGGTAGGCAGCTCCAATCTACCAGGCCCTCCTTGGAAACTCTATGGGCACTTCTTCTCTGTCCTATGGGGTCATTATGAGATGGCCATGGGTGGGTATGCCTGTGATTATAGTTCCATTTAGGAATGGGTTGTCTTTGTTATGTTAATGGGACAGGGTTTGTGTAGGAGTGTCTTGAGTCGTTCTCTTACATGATATAAAAACAGCAGACTAGGACAAGCAAGCAGGCGGAGATGGGGGACGAGAAATGCCAAGCCACACGGAGATCTCCACGGAACCAGGAAACGGCAGCTGAAGAGGCAAGGGCCTTTCCCAGAGCGGACAGAGAGAGAGCCTTCCCTTAGAGCCAGCGCCCTGAATTTGGACTTCTAGCCTTCCAAACCGTGAGAAAATAAACTTCCGTTTGTTAAAGCCACCCGCTTGTGGTCTTTCTGTAGCCGCACCGCCAGGTGACTAAGGTGGCCGCCGTCGCGGTGAGGAAACCGCGGGAGTCTGCGGCTGTGACCTTTTGGAGGCAGGTCACTGGGACTTTGTTCACCAGGCCTTTCTTGTGAAGCGCTTCTGGGTGGGCTTGCACCGCCCACTTCTTGGGTGATAGCCACGCACGGACCGTTTGTGTCACCGAGGTGCCCTTCAGTAAGATCAAAGGCGCTTCAAAGCCTGTGGCTCGACTTCCCTACCACGTATTAAAACACAAACACACACTCTCATTTTCTCTCTCATCTCTCTCCACTCTCTCCCTCCAAAGGCATCCTGCACTTTCCGTTTTTATCCCTTGACGTGGTTTCTTCCCGATGGAGCACAGCGGGGGCTTTGAAATAAAACAATCAAACCCAGGAGAGAGTGGCTCCCTTGTTAAAGACACAGAGCTGTCGGTCCGCTGCCAGCCCCCAGAGCTGTCCCCATGGGCGGAACAGACTGCTGGCTGTCCCTCTTCACACCCAGCCCCTCGTTGACCAGTGACGTGTGTGAGAGACGGCCGGCTGGGGCTCAAAACATGGTCGGTGACATCCGGCGAGCACAGCAAAGGGGGGGAGCTCCTAGGGAGTGGGTCTGGTGACCCTGGCCTCGTTAGGGCCGTGCTGCTTCACAGGGCATCACAGGCTGTGCCTGGAACTTCCCAGGAGGAGCTTGGGGAGTTACAGCATCGGGGTCCACACGGAAGGCCGTTGCCATCCGCATCCTGGTGTCCCTGTCTGTGTGCTATAAAAACTGACAAAAAGGGCCTAGCTGCTGAGTTTCAGACTGAATGTTTAATGCAATTAATGCATACTTCATGGCACGATGACTGCCAGTGCTTCGCTCTGCCATCCCACCGTGGCTGAGTTATTCACACAGCCATTTGGAGCCCAGTCACAGAGGAAGTCGACAAACGAGTCCGCCTGCAACATGCCTGGTCTGTTCCCGTGCTGACCAGCCAGGGGTGGATTATCCAGTAGGCCAGGCAAGCATGGTGCTTACCTTGCTAACCAGATCATCTATAAAACCTATAGTGAACAATTTCACATTTTTTCACCACATCAAAGAGTCTACTTCTGGTATGGCTGGCATCTATCTTGCTCCCAACCCCACAGCACCCTCCTACAGAATCAAAGCCTCTTTTCAAATTTACAGTCCCTGACAGGGGTGGATGACCCAGTAAGCAAGGTAAGCACGGGATTACCTGTGCTTACTTACTAATCTGTAGGGAACAATTTCATCAAAGATGTGGTGAAACCAATGTGAAATTATTCACTACAGATTATCTGGTAAGCAGGGTAAGCACCATGCTAACCTTGCCTATTAGAGCCCTGGTGGTGCAGTGGTTAAGAGCTCAGCGCTAACCAAAAGGCTGCCAGTTTGAATCCACCAGCTGCTCCTTGGAAACCCTATAGGGCACTTCTACTCTGTCCTGTAGGGTCACTATAAATTGGAATTGACTCGACAGCAACAGGTTTTTTTTTTTTAATTGGATAGTCCACCCCAGCTACCAGGGCCTCGCACATCACAAAGTCCCAAGCAGTGTCTCAAACTCACCCCACGCTGTTGGGAGAAGAAACTACCAGGCAAAATCCCTGTCCCACTTCCTTCCCTCTTCTCCCCTCCCTAGCCCTAAGAAAAGTACAAAAAACGGTGGCTTTATGCAAATAGCGTCATGCCCAGAAATGCATCTCAGTGATTTTCTCATTACAACGTCCCTAAAAACGAAGAGTGAGCTGTCCCCCATCGGTGACTCCATTCATGCATTGATCAGTTCTGACAAGCCTTCTGCACAGCAGCGCTGCCCCGAGGATGGTCTGACGTGAATCAGGGGCTCCTCCGCTCACCTGCTCCTCACCGTGATGGGTTTGGCAGGTGTTCAGGGCCCTGTGCAACGGATCTCTGGACCCGGAGAGCCAGCCTGGGAATTGGGAGGCAGCGTGCAGTGTGAGAGGGACATGGACTTACTCACTTCTCCTGCCAACTTCTCATTTACTAGGCGCAGATCCAGCCCTCTGAGCCTCAGTTGCAACCTCTGATTAAGCGTCAAGAAGCTTCAGGAGTGGTCCTCTTCCTGCGGCTGCTGCGCTCCCGAAGAGCTGCAGATGATGGCATTTCTCCAGGCTCGCGGGACCCTGTTCCAGCGAGGCTCATCCCTATCCAGGACTTCCCGGGGGCTCTTTCCTCAGCCTCAGAGCTTCTTCTGCCTCCCTTCCTGCCCCAGGCTCTTTGCTGAATATTTGATGAAAGAAAAAGGAACAAGTTTAGAAAGTGCACACCAAGGGTGAAAAGCATGCTAAAACAAACCCTTTCTGAATGTGTGAATACTTGTCCTTAATGTCTCTATTTTGTCACTATGGATTCTTAGTGCCAGGTTTTCCTAAACAGAAGCCTGTCTATGATCAAGGCCCTCTTAAGTCTAAACAGCTGGCTGCCTTAATTTATAATGAATCTACAAAGCTCTATTCGGAAAGTTTAACTTGAGGAGAAACTGATTCTTTAAAGAACGAGCTCATTTAGCAAGCTCTTCTTTCACAGGGCATTTGCTTTCTAAGTTCTGTGTCCTGGGAGGTTGGGATTTCTTGTTAGCTCTGCCGTCACGTCAGCCCTGACTCATGGTGACCCCATGCACTATGGAAGGAAACAGTGCCAAGTCCTGTGCTATCCCTGTGACTGTGGATCTGACTGCTGTGATCCATACGGTTTTCACTGGCTGATTTTCAGCACTAGATCGACAGGGCTTTCTTCCTAGTCCATCTTAGTCTAGGAACTTTGCTGAAACCTGTTCAGCATCATAGCAACATGCAAGCCTCCACTGACAGACAGGTGGTGGCTTCACATGAGGCTTGTTAGCTGGGACTCGAACCGAGTCTCCTACATGGAAGGTGAAACTTCTCCCACTGAACCACCAATGTCCCCAGCAGAACACAACAGGATAGTGGAAGGACTCTGGGCTTGAGTCTGACACTAGGACACAAAAAATACCAGAACCAAACCCATTGCTGTCGAGTCAATTCTGACTCACAGCGACCGTACAGGACAGAGTAGAACTGCCCCACAGGGTTTCTAAGGAGTGCCTGGCGGATTCGAACTGCTGAGCTTTTGGTTAGCAGCCACAAAACTTAACCACTGTGCCACCAGGGTTTCCAGGACACAAAAGAGGATGCTATTTAATACTCCTGGCCACAGGTAAGGAGAGTGAAGGCTCCTTGTAAGCACTGACAGGTGCTAGTGCCTGAGGCACACAGTGTTTATGTCTTTACACTATGAAGTCCTATAGGCCTGAGTTGGGATGCCAGCTCCACCTCTGACCAGCTTGGGGCTTTGAGTTACTTGCCTTCTCTAAGCCTTCATTTCCTAACCGTAAGATGGGTATAAAAATATCACCTGCCTGTAATGCTACCATGAGGGTTGAGGGTTACAAAAGTTAACACACAAAAGCCACTGAGCACAGTACCTGAACCTGGAAGGCATTAGGTAACTACCAGTTTAGACAGGGAAGAGCTGTGGGTTGGTCAGTTTGTATCTTCTTGCCCTCTCTATGAGGATGGCAGAGCACGTTGCTGTGTTAGGTGCTGTGGCTGGCTCCAGCCCACAGTGACCACGTGTACAAAAGATCGAAACGCTGCCCAGCCCTGCACCATCCTTACAGCCGTTGTGTCAATCCATCTCACTGTGCGTCTTCCTCCTTTTTTCTGACCGGCTATTTTACTAAGCATGATGTCTTTCTCTGGGGACGGGGCCCTCTTGATAACAGGTCCAAAGTGCATGAGATGAAGTCTTGCTATTCTGGCTTCTAGGCAGCACCGTGGTTGCGCTTCTTCTAAGACATATTTGTTTGTTCTTCTGGCAGTCCATGGTATAGGCAATATTCGTTGTCAACACCATAATTCAAATCCATCGGTTCTTCAGTCTTCCTTATTCATTGTCCGGCTTTCGAATGCATAGGATGCGATTGAAAATACCATGGCTTGGGCCAAAAACCAAAAAACTCTACACCACCAGTGTTTCCATGGCTTGGGTCAGGCGCACCTTAGTCCTCAAAGTGAACATCTTTGCTTTTTAACGCTTTAAAGAGGTTTTCTTTTGCAGTAGATTTGTCCAACGCAATACATCATCTGGTTTCTTGACTGCTACTTCCATGGGCATTGATTGTAGATCCAAGTAAAATGAAATTCTTGACAACTTCAGTATTTTCTCTGTTTATCATGACGTTGCTTATTGCTCTATTTACGAGGATTTTTGTTTCCTGTACGGAAATCCTGGTAGCGTAGTGGTTAAGAGCTATAGCTGCTAACCAAAAGGTTGGCAGTTCGAATCAAACAGTTGCTCCTTGGAAACCCTATGGGGTAGTTCTACTCCATTCTATGAGTTGGACTCGAATGGACAGCAATAGGTTTGGTTGTTTTGCTTTTAACGTTAAGGTGTCCATACTGAAGGCTGTAGTCTTTGATTTTTAACAGTAAGTGCTCCAAGTTCTCTTCACATTCAGCAAGCAAGATTGGGCATATCACAGGTTGTTAATGAGCCTTCCTTCCATCTTGATGCCTCATTATTCTTCATATAGTCAAGCTTCTCAGATTATTTGCTGAGCATACAGATTGAATAAGTATGGTGAAAGGATACAACCCCGACACGCACCGTTCCTGATTTTAAACCACGCAGCAACCCCTTGTTCTGTTCAAACAACTGCCTTTTTGTCTATGTACAGGTTCTAAATGAGCATAATTAACTGCTCTGGAATTCCCATTCTGCCCAATGTTATCCATAATTTGCTATGATCCACACAGTCGAATGCCTTTGCATAATCAATAAAACACAGGTAAACATCCTTCTGGTATTCTCTGCTTTCAGCCAGGATCCATCTGACATCAGCAATGTTATCCCTGGTTCCACGGCCTCTTCCGAAACCGGCCTGAATTTCTGGCAGCTCTCTGTTGATACACTGCTGCAGCCATTTTTGAATGATCTTCAGCAAAATTTTGCTTGCATGCGATATTAATGATATTGTTCTATAATTTCCACATTCGGTTGGATCACCTTTCTTGGGACTAAGCATAAATATTGATCTTTTCTAGTTGGTTGGCCAGGTAGCTGTCTTCCAAATTTCCTGGCATAGGCAAGTGAGCACGTCCAGTGCTGCATTCATTTGTTGAAATATCTCAGCTGGTATTCTGTTTTTCACCAATGCCTTCAGTGCAGCTTGGATTTATTCCTTCAGTACCATGGGTTCCTGATCATATGTTACCTCCTGATGTGGTTGAACATAGACCAATTCTTTTTAGTGTAGTGGCTCTGTATATTCCTTCCATCTTTTTTTTTAATAATTTTTTATTATGCTTTAAGTGAAAGTTTACAAATCAAGTCAGTCTCTCACACAAAAACCCATGTACGCCTTGCTACACACTCCCAATTACTCTCCCCCTAATGAGACAGCCCGCTCTCTCCTTCCACTCTCTCTTTTTGTGTCCATTTTGCCAACTTCTAACCCCTTCCACCCTCTCATCTCCCCTCCAGACAGGAGATGCCAACATAGTCTCAAGTGTCCACCTGACCCAAAAAGCTCACTCCTCACCAGCATCCCTCTCCAACCCATTGTCCAGTTCAATCCACGTCTGAAGAGTTGGCTTCGGGAATGGTTCCTGTCCTGGGCCAACAGAAGGTCTGGGGGCCATGACCACCGGGATCCTTCTAGTCTCAGTCAGACCATTAAGTCTGATCTTATGAGAATTTGGCGTCTGCATCCCACTGCTCTCCTGCTCCCTCAGGGGTTCTCTGTTGTGTTCCCTGTCACGGCAGTCATCGGTTGTAGCCCGGCACTGTCTAGTTCTTCTGGTCTCAGGATCATGTAGTCTCTGGTTCATGTGGCCCTTTCTTTCTCTTGGACACGTAATTGCCTTGTGTCCTTGGCATTCTTCATTCTCCTTTGATCCAGGTGGCTTGAGACCAATTAATGTATCTTAGATGGCTGCTTGCTAGTGTTTAACACCCCAGACGCCACTCTTCAAAGTGGGATGCAGAATGTTTTCTTAATAGATTTTATTATGCCAATTGACTTAGATGTCCCATGAAACCGTGGTCCCCAGACCCCTGCCCCTGCTACGCTGGCCCTTGAAACATTCAGTTTACTCAGGGAACTTCTTTGCTTTTGGTTTAGTCCAATTGTATTGTGTGCTATCTTTCCCTTCACCTAAAGTAGTTCTTATCTACTATCTAATTTGTGAACGCTCCTCTCCCACCCTCCCTCCCTCCCCCCTCGTGTAACCACAAAAGAATGTTTCCTTCTCAGTTTAAACTATTTCTCAAGTTCTTGTAATAGTGATCTTATACGGTATTTGTCCTTTTGCCTCTGACTAATTTCACTCAGCATAATGCCTTCCAGGTTCCTCCATGTTATGAAATGTTTTACAGATTCCTTACTGTTCTTTATGGATACGTAGTATTCCATTGCGTGAATATACCATGATTTATTTATCCATTCATCCATTGATGGGCACCTTGGTTGCTTCCATCTTTTTGCTATTGTAAACAGTGCTGCAATAAACATGGGTGTGCATATATCTGTTCGTGTAAAGGCTCTTATTTCTCTAGGGTATATTCTGAGGAGTGGGATTTCTGGGTTGTACGGTAGTTCTATTTCTAGCTTTTTAAGGAAGTGCCAAATCGATTTCCAAAGTGGTTGTACCATTTGACGTTCCCACCAGCAGTGTAGAAGTGTTCCAATCTCTCCACAGCCTTTCCAACATTTATTATTTTGTGTTTTTTGGATTAATGCCGGCCTTGTTGGAGTGAGATGAAATCTCATTGTAGTTTTGATCTGCATTTCTCTAATGGCTAATGATCGTGAACATTTCCTCATATATCTGTTAGCTACCTGGATGTCTTCTTTAGTGAAGTGTCTATTCATATCTTCTGCTCATTTTTTAATTGGGTTATTTGTCTTTTTGCAGTATCGTGTAGATTTTAGAGATCAGGTGCTGATCAGAAATGTCACAGCTAAAAACTTTTTCCCAGTCTGTAGGTGGTCTTTTTACTCTTTTGGTGAAATCTTTGGATGAGCATAGGTGTTTGATTTTTACAAGCTTCCAGTTATCTAGTTTTTCTACTACATTCTTTATAACATTTTGTGTACCGTTTATGCCATGTATTGGGGCTCCTAACATTATCCCTAATTTTTCTTCCATGATCTTTATCATTTTAGATTTTATATTTAGGTCTTTGATCGATTTTCAGTTAGTTTTTGTGCATGGAGCGAGGTATGGGTCTTGTTTCATTTTTTTGCAGATGGATATCCAGTTATGCCAGCACCATTTGTTAAAAAGACTGTCTTTCCCCCATTTAACTGTTTTGGGGCCTTTGTCAAATATCAACTGCTCATACATGGATGGATTTATGTCTGGATTCTCAATTCTGTTCCATTGGCCCATGTATCTGTTATTGTACCAGTACCAGGCTGTTTTGACTACGGTGGCTGTATAATAGGTTCTAAAATCAGGTAAAGTAAGGCCTCCCACTTTGTTCTTCTTTTTCAGTAATGCCTTATTTATCCGGGGCCTCTTTCCCTTCCAGATGAAGTTGGTGATTTGTTTCTCCATCTCATTAAAGAATGTCGTTGGGATTTGGATCGGAATTGCATTAAATGTATAGATCACTTTTGGTAGAATAGACATTTTTATAATGTTAAGTCTTCCTATCCACGAGCAAGGTATGTTTTTCCACTTATGTAAGACTCCTGTTTTCTTGCAGAGGTGTACTGTAGTTTTCTTTGTGTAAGTCTTTTACATCTCTGGTAAGATTTATTCCTAAGTGTTTTATCTTCTTGGGGGCTACTGTAGATGGCATTGATTTGGTGATTTCCTCTTCGATGTTCTTTTTGTTGGTGTAGAGGAATCCAATCCAACTGATTTGTGTATGTTTATCTTGTATCCTAATAGTCTGCTGAACACTTCTATTAGTTTCAGTAGTTTTCTGGAGGCTTCCTTAGGTTTTCTGTGTGTAAGATCATGTCATCTGCAAGTAGAGATACTTTTACTTCTTCCTTGCCAATCTGGATGCCCTTTATTTATCTAGCCTAATTGCTCTGGCTAGGACTTCCAGCACAATGTTGAATAAGAGTGGTGATAAAGGGCATCCTTGTCTGGTTCCCAATCTCAGTGGGAACGTTTTCAGGCTCTCTCCATTTAGGGTGATGTTGGCTGTAGGCTTTGTATAAATGCCCTTTATTATGTTGAGGAATTTTCCTTCCATTCCTATTTTGCTGAGTTTTTATCATGAATGGGTGTTGAACTTTGTCAAATGCCTTTTCTGCATCAATTGATAAAATCATGCGATTCTTCTCTTTTGTTTTATTTATGTGGTGGATTACATTAATTGTTTTTCTAATGTTGAACCATCCCTGCATACCTGGTATGAATCCCACTTGGTCATAGTGAGTTATTTTTTTGATATGTTGTTGAATTCTATTGGCTAGAATTTTGTTGAGGATTTTTACATCTAAGTTCTTGAGGGATATAGGTCTGTAATTTTCTTTTCTTGTGGTGTCTTTACCTCGTTTTGGTATCAGGGATATGGTGGCTTCATAGAATGAGTTTGGTAGTATTCTGTCCTTTTATCTGCTCTGAAATACCTTTAGTAGTAGTGATGTTAACTCTTCTCTGAAAGTTTGGCAGAACTTTGCAGTGAAGCCGTCCGGACCAGGGCTTTTTTTTTGTTGGGAGTTTTTTGATCACCTTTTCAATCTCTCCTTTTGTTATGGGTCTATTTAGTTGTTCTACCTCTGTTTGTGTTAGTTTAGGTAGGTAGTGTGTTTCTAGGAATTCATCTATCTTCTAGGTTTTCAAATTTTGGGGGGTATAGTTTTTCATAGTAATCTGATATGATTCTTTTAATTGCAGTTGGGTCTTTTGTAATATCGCCGCTCTCATTTCTCATTCAGGTTATTTGCTTCCTCTCCTGTTTTTCTTTTGTCAGTTTGGCCAGTGGTTTATCAATTTTGTTAATTTTTTCAAAAAACCACCTTTTGGTCTTGTTAATTCTTTCCGTTGTTTTTCTGTTTTCTATTTCATTTAGCTCTGCTCTAATTTTTATTATTTGTTTTCTCCTGGTGCCTGTGGGTTTCTTTTGTTGGTCTCTTTCTATTCAAGTTGTAGGGATAATTCTTTGATTTTGGCCCTTTTTTCTTTTTGGATGTGTGCATTTATTAATATAAATTGGCCTCTGAGTACCACTTTTGCTGTGTCCCAAAGGTTCTGATAGGAAGTGTTTTCATTCTCATTGGCTTCTTTGAATTTCTTTATTTCATCCTTAATGTCTTCTATAATCCAGTCTTTTTTGAGCAGGGTAATGTTCAGATTTCAAGTGTTTGATTTCTTTTCCCTGCTTTTCCTGTTGATTTCCACTTTTTTGGCTTTATGGTCAGAGAAGATGCTTTGTAATATTTCAATGTTTTGGATTCTGCTAAGGCTTGCTTTATGACCTAATACGTGGTCTGTTCTAGAGAATGTTCCATGTGCACTGGAAAAGAAAGTATAATTGGTTGCTGTTGGGTGGAGTGTTCTGTACATGTCTGTGAGGTCAAGGTGGTTGATTGTGGCATTTGGATCTTTCGTGTCTTTATTGAGCTTCTTTCTGGATGTCCTGTCCTTCACCAAAAGTGGTGTGTTGAAGTCTCCTACTATTATTGTGGAGCTGTCTATCTCACTTTTCAGTGCTGATAGAGTTAGTTTTATGTATCTTGAAGCCCTATCATTGGGTGCATAAATTTTTAATATGGTTATATCTTCTTGGTGTATTGTCCCTTTAATCATTATATAGTGTCTTTCCTTATCCTTTCTGATGGGTTTAACTTTAAAGTCTATTTTGTCAGAAATTAATATTGCCACTCCTGCTCTTTTTTGATTGTTGTTTCCTTGATATATTTTTTTCATCCTTTGAATTTTAGTTTGTTTGTATCTCTAAGTCTAAGGTGTGTCTCTTGTAGGCAGCATATAGACGGATCTTGTTTTTTAATCCATTCTGCCACTCTCTGTCTCTTTATTGGTGCCTTTAGTCCATTTATTTCAGGGTAATTATGGATAGGTATGAATTTAGTGCTATCATTTTGATGTCTTTTTGTGTGTGTTGACAGTTTCTTTTTTCCACTTGATTTTATGTGCTGAGTAGATTCTCTTTATGTATTGTCCTTTCCTCATATTTGTTGTTGTTGATTTTGTATCTGCTGAGTCTGTATTTTTCCCTTGTATTTTATTTTGATGAGTAGGATAATTTGTCTCCTTTGTGGTTACCTTATTATTTACCCCTATTTTTCTAAATTTAAAACTAACTTTTATTTCTTTGTGTCACCGTATCTTCCTCTCCATATGAAAGGTGTATGATTACATTTCTTAGTCCCTCTTTATTATTTTAATGTTGTCTTTTTTTATATAATAACATCGCTGTTACCCTGTTTGGGGCTTTTTTTTTTATAATCTTGCTTTGTTTTTTTGGATTTCCCTGTCTGGGTTGACTTCTGGTTGCTCTGCCCAGTGTTCTAGTCTTGGGTTGATACCTGATATTATTGATTTTCTAACCCAAGAACTCCCTTCAGTATTTCTTGTAGTTTTGGTTTGTTTTTACGAATTTCCTCAATTTGTGTTTATCTGGAAATGTCTTAATTTCACCTTCATATTTAAGACACAGTTTTGCTGGATATATGATTCTGGGCAGGCAATTTTTTTCCTTCAATTTTTTAAATATGTCATCCCATTGTCTTCCTGCCTGCATGGGTTCTGCTGAGTAGTCCGAGCTTATTCTTATTGGCTCTCCTTTGTAGGTGACTTTTCGTTCATCCCTTGCTGCTCTTATAGTTGCCTCTTTATCTTTGGTCTTGGCAAGCTTGATTATATGTCTTGGTGACTTTCTTTTAATACCTACTTTATGTGGAGTTCAATGAATATCTTGGATAGATATCTTCTCATCTTTCATGATATCAGGGAAGTTTTCTGCCAACAAATCTTCAACAATTTCCTCTGTATTTTCTGTTATCTCTTCCTGTTCTGCTACTCCAATCACTCGTAGGTTATTTCTTTTGATAGAGTCCCACATGATTCTTAAGGTTTTTTCATTTTTTTAATTCTTTTATCTGATTTTTCTTCAAATATATTAGTGCCAAGTGATTTATCTTCGAGTTCAGAAATTCTAGCTTCTACTTGCTCAATTCTGTTCCTCTGACTTTCTATTGAGTTGTCTAATTGTGTGATTTTATTGTTAATGTTCTGAATTTCTGATTGCTGTCTATGGATTTTTCCAGCTTATTAAACTTTTCTTTATGTTCCTGAATAATCTTTCTAATTTCTTCAGTTGCTTTATCTGTGTGTTCCTTGGCTTGTTCTGCATATTGCCTCATTTCCTTCCTGATGTCTTGAAGGTTCTGTATATTAAACTTTTGTATTCTGCCTCTGGTAATGCACTTTCATCTAAAAGATCCCTGGATTCTTTGTTTTCAGAGCTTGTTGAGGTGATCATGGTCTGTTTCTTTATGTGACTTGATACTGACTGTTTTCTCCAAGCCATCTATAAGTTATTGTATTAATTTATGCTTGCTTGCTGTGTCATAGCTGTTTGCTTTGTTTTATTTTGGTATACCCCTGTGGGTTGCTTGAGTGAGCTAGCTTGACTATTTTCGCCTTTGGAGCTCTGGTGTCCTGTCCCCAGCTGACTAGATCTGTTATCAGGTATATCAGTCTAGGAGTCCATTCACTTTTCTTGTATGAATTCAGCTCAGGTTTCCAGGCAGCTGATATCAAGTGTGTGGTATAGGCTCTGTCCTACAGTCTTAGAGGGGCAGGGGTGATTGGTGTATATACTGGTATCTGGTTGCAGCAGGGGGTCATGCTTTGAACAAGGCACAGATTGAGAACTGACCCCCAAGTGTCTCTGAGGAAAACGTGTCTCTGTTCCCTAGAGCGTGCTGGTGGGTGGGTTCTGCAGAGGGACCATGGGCACCCAAAGTTTTTGGTTGTAAGGACTGGGAGATACCAGTTATCTTTGGACCCCTGTTGCAGATGGCTGGGTGACCTGAGTGGAGCTACCAGTCCTTAGGTCCCTGATGTGGGTAGGTGAGGACCTTGTTTAATAGGCAAAGCAATATCAAACATCAAACACCCACCCCTCCACCGCACAGCTGAAATGGTTGGAGTCTGCCACAAGGGCCTACTCTCCCGAAACAGGCTCACACAGGTCCATGCGGAAGGGAAAGGTGCTCAAGGTCTACAGACGGTTTATGCCTGAACAGGAGCCACTTCTGTTCTGAGCTCCCCCAGGTAATGGAGCTAGGAAATTATCTTTTCACCCAACTGTAAATTTTTTTGTCCTTCCCCAAGGCCAGGAGGATGGCTCTAGGTGCTCACCAGGGTCTATCTCAGGCCCAGGGATTCAGCCACTGAAGCTGGCTTAGGGGTGGGGGTGGGGCACAGTAAAAATATGCAAGTACTTAGCCTTTGCTGAGAGCGCCCTTCTCCTC
This sequence comes from Loxodonta africana, assembly GCF_030014295.1. Lineage (NCBI taxonomy): Eukaryota > Metazoa > Chordata > Mammalia > Proboscidea > Elephantidae > Loxodonta > Loxodonta africana. Next base: position 63,457,237 of record NC_087366.1, on the reverse strand, counting down.
AGGCGAGTGGGCTGTGTGGCTGGCTGCTTCTCCCTGAGGAAACTGCCGCCCAATGCTAGGACCAGCCCGCTGCCGCCGCCGCTCCAGGAATGGTGCTTGAGGGCTCCCTGTGATTCAGGTCCAGTAACTCCTCTCCACTTCTGAATGGTCTCTTCCTCTCCCTGCCTCTCAGTTCATTGTCTAATCTTGACTTTGATACTCAGGGCTCCCAGCTTGTCACAAATATACTCGTTTCACTTATTTTTTCAGGTCTTTGTTATAAAGAGGGCTCACTGGAAGTGTGTCTACTCCGCCATCTTGGCTCTGCCTCCTTCCTTCCATCTTCTTTTGATACTTCCTGCATCTTTTAAAGTTTTCCCTGTAGAATCCTTCAGTATTACAACTCGTGGCTTGAATCTTTTCTTCAGTTGTTTCAGCTTGAGAAATGCTGAGGGTGTTCTTCAATTTGGTTTTTTATCTCCATGTCTTTGCACATGTCATCACAATACTTTACTTTGTCTTCCTGAGACACCCTTTGGAATCTTCTGTTGAGCTCATTTGCTTCAACATTTTTTTCTTTTTGTTTTAGCTACTCAATGTTCAAGAGCAAGTTTCAGAGTCTCTTCTGACATCCATTTAGGTTTTTTCTTTCTCTCCTGTCTTTTTTTATTTTTTCCTGTCTTTTCAATGACCTTTTGCTTTCTTCATGTATGATATCCTTGATGTCATTCTACAACTCGTCTGGTCTTCAGTCATTAGTGTTCAGTGTGTCAAATCTACTCTTGACATGATCTCTAAATTCAGGTGGGATACACTCAAGGTCATACTTTGGCTCTCGTTGACTTGTTCGAATCTTCTTCAGATTCATCTTGATCTTACATAGGAGCAGTTGATGATCTGATCCACAGCTGGGCCCTGGCCTTGCTGTGACTGATGATATTGAGCTTTTCTATTGTCTCCTTCCAAGGATATAGTTGATTTGATTCCTATGTTTTCCATCTGGTAAGGTCCATATGTGTAGTCACCGTTTATGTTGCAGAAAAAAGGTATTTGCAATGAAGACGTTGTTGGTCTTGCAAAATTCTATCATGCGATCTTCAGCATCATTTCTATCCCCAAAGTCATATTTTCCAACTACCGATCCTTCTTCTTCCTTCCCAACTTCTGCATATCAATCACCAGTCATTACCATTGCATTCTGATTGCATGTTCAATCAATTTCAGACTGCAGAAGTTGATAAAAATCTTCAATTTCTTCACCTTTGGCTTTAGTGGTTGGTGCATAAATTTAAATAACAGTCGTATTAACTGGTCTTCCTTGTAGGCATATGGATATTATCCTATCACTGACAGAGTTGTACTTCAGGATAGATCTTGAAATGTTCTTTTTGACAATGAATGCAACACCATTCTTCTTCATGTTCTTGTTCCCAGCATAGTAAACTATAAGATCGTCTGATTCAAAATGACCAGTACCAGTCCATTTCAGCTCACTAGCACCTGGGATATCAATGTTTATGTGTTCCATTTCATTTTGGACAATTTTCAATTTTCCTGGATTCATACATCATACAATCCAGGTTCCGAGTATTAATGGATGTTTGCAGTTGTTTCTTCTTATTTTGAGTAGTGGCACATCAGCAAATGAAGGTCTTTAAAGCTTGACTCCATCCATGTCATTAAGTTTGACTCTACTTTTAGGTGGCAGTTCTTCCCCAGTCGTATTTTGATTGCCTTCCAACCTGAGGGGCTCATCTTCTAGCACTATATCAGACAATGTTCTTCTGCTATTCATAAGGTTTTCACTGGCTAATTCTTTTCAGAAGTAGACTCTTGGGTCCTTCTATGTTGTCTGTCTTAGTCTGGAAGTTCAGCTGAAACCTGTTGTTCTCCATGGGTAACCCTGCTGGTATTTGAATACTGGTGGAGTAGCTTCCAGCATCACAGCAACACAGCAACACTGCATCTCACAAGCCCCCAGAGTATGACACACTGACAGTTGCAAGATGGTGGTAGGGCATAAGAAGGTATTATTCTCAGGAACCCAAAGAGGTGTAAGGTCTTGTCCAGTCACATGATGAGTGAAGGAGGAATAAAGGCCAGTGGGATCTAAGAGCTCAAGTATTTCAGCACTTTATCTCCCTCCTCTGACACTGTGAAACGCTTCATAAAATCAAAGTCCTCAATTGCTTCCCCTGGGATCAGTTATCCATTCTGAACTGACCAGGACTAGATAGGGAAGGACCCAGCCTCAAAATTCCCTAGACGGCAGGCCACTGAGGTTTAGGCTACTCTTTTTCCATTTTCCAACGTGGAACGGAGTGTCATAGCTGCCAATTACTGCGGGCTTCCTTTTGCCCACAGGTGGGCTCACGCTTTACCCCCATTAGATCCTCTGCAGAAGATCTCAGTTTTACAAAGGAGGAAAGACTGAAAGACACAGAGTGATTTGCTGAAGGGGAACAGCTATCAAGTTGTTATATCACGATTTAAATCGATTTTAGTTAGCTTTACTCCAAAGGACTTTAAATCACTTCCCTACGTGATGCTTAAAAGTTAAAGTTTCAAGTTTCCTCATGGAGAAATTACCAAACCTGACTTTTGTCACAATTGCCTAAGGAGCTTATAAAATGATGCAGATTCCTAGGCATCACCAGGGGAGATTCTGATTCAGTAGTTCTAAGGGGGCCAAGAATCTGAGTTTTTAAAAACCCTCAGGTGGGTCTTGCAAGCAGCCAGGCGTGGGAATTCTGCTTTAGGACATATGCCCAGTTGCCTTCTAGGGGTGTCTGACCTTGCAGATGAGTTAATTCACTACTTCCTTGTCCTATTAGACCATTTTTATTTTTGGCACCTTCTTCGCCTTCAGGCCTAGAGTTTCAGTCCCTACATCAAGCATTTTCAGAGTGCTTACTGTGAGCAGAACTGCAGAGGATACACTGGGGTTTAGACCAATAACTTCTGGCCCCTGGACCACTGATGTTCACAACCCAGGGGCTGGTGTGTATGAAAGCTTCGGAAGCATGTTTCTTTGCCAAGGTGCTCAGTTATTTTACATGTACTCTTGTGGTGTCTGTTGTCCCAGAAATCAAGGAGCAGCTTCCATTTGCCTGTGTCTTACATCACCCCATATAAATTAATAATATAAACAATGATTGACAGCATGGGTTTGAACAAATATGAAAATGCTGTCTTCAAAAGAAATGAAGACTCATTAGTCAGGGATTTCTGGAGCCCTCATGACGCAGTGGTTAAGAGCTCTGCTCCTAACCAAAATGTCAGCAGTTGGAATCCACCAACCGCTCCTTGGAAACTCTGTGGGGCAGTTCTACTCTGTCGTAACTGACTTGATGGCAATGGGTCTTGTTTGGTTTTGGGGTGGTTAGGGACCCCTGGTCTGCCCCACTGCATTTCCACCCAGAGTTCTTTTCTACCTCACAAAATACAACATCCCAGCATTCTTGCTAATTACATCTCCTCTTCTCTCCCAAGTACACCAGTGAATTTGGATAGAGGAAGGAAAAGAGGCTGAGAAGCAGAATGGCACCTGTAGTGATTGTCAACCCTCCCTGCAACTCAGCACTACATGGGAAGTTCCTGTGTTCAAGTCCACCCATGAGCCAACTAAACCAGAGCTCTCGGGATAGGGTCTTGGCAAAGGTAATTTTTTTTTTTTTTTTAAGATTCCCCAGATAATTCTAATGTGTAGCTAGCCACGAAGCTCTGGTATAGGAGAAGAAAACTGGGCTAGGAATTGGGAGGAGACCTGGGGTGAGCCCGTGAATGTGTGTCAGCGGCTCTCCCTGGCTGAGCTCTCTTCTGTAGCTGTCAAATGAAGGTGCTAGACTAGATCTCCCACGGACTAGAAGCTCTCTTTCTTTCAGCTGTCACATTCCACATTTTAATGGCCTGCGGTCAGCTCAGATAAAGGGGAGAGAGGGATGGAACAGCAGCAGACATCTTGTTCCTTTAACGGGGCCAAGTGATGTAGGGAGGACGACAGCAAGAGGAAAGAACCAGAACTGGATGCTAATTGGAAAAGATAAGGGACGTGGCGAGTTGTCAGCTTCACTCACAGGGATCTGGTTGGTTAGTGCTAGGACAGCACCGTGTGGATCACAGGGAGGGTCCTGGGCATGCCAGCGTCTGTCTTTTTGCCTAGCTATCTGTAGCACGCTGCTCCATGGCAGAGGGCCTCTGTTTGTTTTCTTAAGATGATTAAGTCTTTCTAAGTCCCCCTCAGCAGAGCTTATGATTGAAAGTGACAATTGGAGGCTACCCTATTTAAAAGCTGCCACTTTGTTTTAGCAGAAGGATCAGCTCAAGTTGGGGGACACTCTATTGATGCATTAAAAATCATGATCACAGAGAGATGAACAGGTGTACAAGGGGGCGGGGGAGGTGCACAGAAAGGAAGTCTGGCTACAGAAGAATCTACTGGCTTCATTTTTAGTTCCATTATAAGGGTAGCTTGACACAGATCAGACACGTTGCACCTGTGCAAAGGGCAGAGTAAAATGGAAGGTTGGGCAGTGAGGAGGTGACTTTGGGCCGACACAGGGCACTTAAGAGCCAATGGAACTGGGGAGTGTACGGCCATATGTCTTAGGCTGGGTTCTCTAGAGAAGCAAAACCAGTGAAACGTGTGTGTGTGTGTGTGTGTGTGTGTATAGAGAGAGAGATAGAGATTTACCTCAAGGAAATGGCTCATGTGGTTGTAGATGTTGACAAGTTCCAAGTCTGTGGGTCAGGTGTCAGGCTGGAAGCTTCTCTGACTCACATAGCTGCAGGAGCCGATGAACGCAGGATCAGCAGGTAAGCTGCTAACTCAAGTCCCAAGACCCAGAAGGCGCATGATGACAAGTCAAATGCAGGATCCAGGGCAAGAGCCTTGCTGGAACATCCATTTATATACCGAAGGCAGGCCACACCCCTAGGGAAACTCCCTTTCAACTGATTGGCTGCTCATAGAAGATCTCATCATGGAGTTGATTATATCATCACATAAACTATATCATAACTGCCAGACCACTGAGAATCATGCCCAAGCCAAGCTTAACCATCATATCATCTGTCCATCCTGAATTAGGGCTCCACTCTAGACGCAACTGTGAAGCTGAGTGCCCTTGGTGCCTTCCCACCTCTTCTTCCCACATGAGGACCCCTGTCCTCTCCTACCACACATCCAGTTCCCTTCTTTCTTCTTCATTCCTCAGACAAAACTTGCTGTCAGTCATTTGTAGAACACATACTGTATGACAGACACCATCCTGAGCACTGGGGACACAAAGACAAATGAGCGGTACTCTCTCAAGGACTCTACAATCTAGGAGACAGAACAGTAACCAACAAGTGGAGCAGAGTGTGGGTGATGTGAAGAGGGGGAAACTTGATGCATCGCATTCACAGAGCACTTGCCAGCTGGGAGAGCAAAGAGGGATGGTGAAAACTGAGTTTTCTCATTAGTCAGGAGAAGAAAGTTGTTCCTGCTAATGAGAACACCCTCTACAAAAGTATGGAGACATGGGCTTGTATGTCCCATCCAGGGAACTGCATGTGTTTCAGTGTACCCTGGAAAACATGTTCCTGTGGAAGAGAAGTGGAAAGGAAGCTACAGAGGAAGGGAAGAGCCAGATCACAAAGAATGTTGTCATGGATTGAATTGTGTCCCCCAGAAATATCTGTCAAATTGGGTAGGCCATGATTCCCAGTTTTGTGTGATTGTCCACCATTTTGTCATCTGATGTGAGTTACCTACTTGTTGTAAATCCTACCTCTATGCTGTTAATGAGGTGGGATTATCGGTAATTATGTTAATGAGACAGAACTCAATCTATGAGATTAGGTTGTGTCTTAAATTAATCTCTTTTGAGATATAAAAGAGAGAAGCAAGCAGAGAGACATGGGGACCTCATACCACAAAGAACCAAGTAAGAATAGTGTGTCATTTGGACCCAAGGTCCCTGCACTGAGGAGCTCCTCAGCTTCATGACAAGGACCACCCCCCACAGCTGACAGAGAGAGAAAGCCTTCTCCTGGAGCTGACACTGTGAATTTGGACTTCTGGCCTCCTAGACTGTGAGAGAATAAATTTCTTTTTGTTAAAGCCACACACTTGTGTTATGTCTGTTACAGCAGTAGTAGATAACTAAGACGGACATCATAGGCTCAGTTGAGTTAGAACTTTATCTGAAAGCTCAAGAAGCTATTGAAAGGCTTTAGAAAAGAGTATGACATCAGACAGGTATTTTACAAAGATTGTTCCAGGAGCAATAAGCAGGATAGATTAGAAAGGAAAAAGAAAAAATGTTTATTTCATACTGAAGTGTAGAGGGCTGTTCTAATGGAGCTATAGGTTTAAAAGAGATATGTTTCTCCAGGGCATTCTTAAACCACATATTATATGCAGACAGTTACTCTTTGTACTGACAATCTTTTCTGAGTACAAAGCTTCTCGGTCTGGTGACAGGGTAGACACTCTGGCTTCAGCACTTAGGTATATGATGATTACAAAGATGCCTGTTCTTGACTGGGGAGCACACCTACCTCACGCTCTGGACTCACACCTGTCAGGGACACGTTCTCACTCTGTAGAGTCAAACTCTCATCACTACCAGCTTCTCACATCCACTGCAGTATATCTAGTCTGAGCATTCATAGTCTGTCTTGTTCTCAGCTGGCTGACAAATTCCCCTTCTCTTTTCTCCTCAGTCCTGATTAGATTCATCAGTAGTGAAAATCTAGGTGATTCCTTGGAGAAGCAATGGAATCCAGTGTTGTTTAGAATATCTGACTATGTGTTCCCTGGAAACAACCTACTTTAGCTGCTGCTAAGTCTCAAGCCTCATCCTATAGTCCAGTGGCAGATGGAAAGTTGAAGCCAAATTTCCAGTTGGGAATAAGAGCATAGGCTATCTCGCTGGACTGCTGACTCAAGGCTGAGTCCAGCATCTGAATCCCAGCAGCTGTCTACCCTGCTCCAAGCTCCAAATCAGAATCACACAGAAAGGTCAGTCTTGATGGCTTCAGAACAATGGACAATGGAACCTTGAAGGCTCTCCCACACGTAACTCCGTTTCTGCCCGTGGTCTGTCTGTCCTGTTACAGTTTCTGCAAAGGTTCTTTTCTTTTCCTGCTGGTGCTGTGTTCTCAGCAAATCTCTCTAGGTTACGGTAGAAGATAACATGTTTTCTCTTCATCAGCTGCTCCACAGCCTGGTTGTTTAACTGACCCAGACTAATAGCCAAGGAACCCGGAGCACCAATGTCAGCTGGGGGAGCAAAGAGAACGCCTTAAACTGGTCTGAACTCACTGGACACCAACTCCCCTTTTCAATCTGAAAGACTTCACAGGAAATTGAGCGTCTATAGGATCTGGATAAAAGTCAAGTCTCATCACCAGTTGTTTCTTAGGGAGTTATTATTATTATTTTGCTTTTTTTTTTTATAAGAGTTTGTGAACTTACATGATGAAAAGACTATTTTCGTGAAAAATATCTTACATAAACACATTCTCCCCCAAATTGTCATTTCAGTCTTCATGCAGTTGCTTCTGTGTGCCTACGACCTTCTCAAAAGTCCTCATGACTGTACTGGGCCCATGTTCAAACCTTTTCCTTCGAAGTCCAGCATCGAGGGACTCATGGTAGAAATATATTCTTATCCCCAATCTAGGGTGATACTTCTAATTTAGAGTCCAGGTAGTTACTGCATGCCAGTCCAGAGTTCTAGGCAGCAGTTCTCAAAAATTTTAATTTTATCAAGGCTTTGCATTTCTGACAAGTTCCCAGGAAGTTATACATAAGGATCACCTCAGGATCTTGTTTAACTGTAGATTCTGGTTCAGTGTATCTAGGTTGGAAGTGTGAATTCTCAGCAGGGAGCTTGTCAGAAATGCAAATTCTCAGCAGGAGTTTGAACCAGACCGAATCAGTTCAAAGCCCTGTAGGGAAGTGACATGGTCAGATTTGCTTTTAAATTGATTTCTTTGGTGGCTCTATAGAGAACAGGTTTGAGAGGGACAAGATTAGAGGGAGAGAGATCAGCTGCAAGATTGGTTCAGTTGTTCATGGGAAAGGAGATATGGACTCAGGCTAGGGCTCTGTTAGTAAAGGAGGCTAGGGCTCTGTTAGTAAAGGAGGCTAGGGCTCTGTTAGTAAAGGAGGCTAGGGCAGATCTTGAGAACATTTTTAGAAGCCACAAATGGCAGGACTTCAAGTTTGATGGCATATGGGTGAGAGGATGTGGATGGTGTCTTAGGCTGGGTTCTCTAGAGAAGTAAAACTAGTGAAGTGTATATAAAAAACAACAACAACAAAAAAAAAACAACAAAAAACATTGGCGTTGTGTCAATTCCAACACACAGCAACCCTATAGGACAAAGTAGAACTACCCCACAGGATTTCCAAGGAGTGGCTGGTGGATTTGAGCTGCTGACCTTTTTGTTAACAGTTAAATACTTAAACCACTTTGCCACCAGGGCTCTGAAGTGTATATATACATATATATACACATAGAGAAAGAGAGAGAGAGAAAGAGAGGTTTATCTCAAGAAAATGGCTCATGTGGTTGTAGAAGCTGGCAAGTACCAAGTCCATGAGTCAGGCTGGAGGCTTCTCCTGACTCACATAGCTGCAGGGGCTGATGAGCCCAAGATCGGCAGGTCAGATGGTAGGCTGCTGGCTCACAGGCTGCAGAAACTGAGAACCCCCAAGATTGGTAGGTAAGATGTTAGCTCAAGTCCCAAGAACTGGAGGTCAGATGATGATAACCTGGATGCAGGATCCAGAGTGAGACCTTTGCTAGAACATCCATTTATAACTGGAGGCAGGCCACACCCCCAAGGAAACGCCCTTTCAACTGATTGGCTACTCATAGCAGATCTCTTCATGGAGTTGATTGCATCATTACATAACTGCCAAATTACATCACTACATAACTGCCAAACAACATCATAACTGCCAGACCACTGAGAATCTTTACCCAGCTAAGTTGACACACAACCTTAACAATCACAGATTGATTTTCAGGTTTCCAGTCTGGTGACAGGGTGGATGGAAGTGCCAACAACTGAGATTGGAAAAGGTAAAAGAAATGCTGTTTGGGGATAAGGCGGTAAGTTTAGTTTTGGATGTGTTGAATGTTGTTGTTGGTTGTGGTGGTGTATGCCATTGAGTCAATTCTGACTCATTTCAACCTCTTGTGACAGAATAGAACTGCCCCATAGGGTTTCCTAGGCTGTAATCTTTCCAGGAGCAGATCACCAGGATTTTCTCTTATGGACTGGTTGGTAGGTTCGAATCACTGATCTTTCAGCCAGGTAAAAACATCTAGCCCACAGTCGATTATACAAACATGACACTCAGGGGAAAGTTTTGGTCTAGAAATACTGATTTAAGGGTTACAGATTTATATGTAAGTATTGACACACTCAGAGAGAGTGGACAAGGCTAGAAGATCAGAAAGTCTAGAACACAATTCTGTAAAACCTGTATTTCACAGACTGGTAGAGGGAGAGCCTAGAAAGGAGAGCTATGAGGCAAGCTGGAAGAGTGTGAAGTCACAGAAACTAGGGCAATGTATAATTTTAGGAAGTGTGGCATTTTCAATATGCCAGTTCCATAAAGAGGTCCCGTATGGTAAGGATTTGAATTTGACAATTAAAATTTCCCAACGACTTTAGCAAGAGACGTTTCAGGAGAGTAATGGAGGCTGCAGCCCGAGTGAAATTAATTTGAACATGAAGGGGGATTCAGAAGTGGAGGCAAAGGGTGTAAACGCACCTTTCAAGAAGTGCATGGGAGAGAGGAAAGACATCAGTTGGTGGCAAAGCAAGCGTGGGATTGAAGGTCAGTTTTAGTTTGCTTGTTTTGTAGGATGGGGCATGCTGGGTACTCTCATAGACTGAAAGGGAGGCTTCTCAAGAATACAACCTTTAGGTTAATATTCAAGCTCAAACTGTTTGCACCCCTCAGGGACCTAGAAGTAAGGCTGTTGTTGTTGCTGTGTATCACCAAGTCAATTCTGACTCACAGTGACCCCATGTGACAGAGTAGACCTGCCCCATAGGGTTTTCTTGGCTGTAATCTTTATGGGAGCAAATCACCAGGTCTTGTCTTCCACGGAGCCATTAGTGAGTTCGAACCACCAGCCTTTCAGTTAGCATCAAGTGCTTAACTGTTGCACCTCCAGGGCTCCTAGAAATAAGGATAACCAAAACTGAACCAAACTCACTGCTGTCAAGTCAATTCTGACTCGTAGCAACCCTGTGGACAGAGAACTGCCCCATAGGGTTTCCAAGGAGCAAGTGGTGGATTTGAACTGCTGACCTTTTGGTTAGCAGCTGAGCTCTTACCCACTGCACCAGCCGGGCTCCACGAGTAAGGACAGGAGTGCTTAAAGACACCTGTGGGAGGGGCCTGGGGGTGGAAAGCTGAGGACCATCACTCCTGGTAGCTTCAAGTTTCCTGATGGATAAAGAATCTGGCTGGAACAGGTGCTGTGGAAGCTCAGGTTTTCTCCTTCCGCCACGTGTTCTGCAGTCAAAGCCTTTGACGCTAACACATGAAAGGCTCATTTGTGGTCACAGGGCAAGTTGCATCCATAGTCCTGACTGAGACCCACAGCTCCCTGAGAGCGAGCAAGACAGAGAGCTTGAGCCCACAGTTCCATGGAGTAAATCCAGCCCAGTCAGGGACCCCAAGGTACAGAGGGCATGAGTAGAGGGGCTGGAGCTGGAAGCTGGCTTCCCCTGCCCGCCGCCCCGCCAGCCATCCCACCAGCAGGAGTGAAGAAGGGTGCCCAGAAACCCTGGAACTCGCCCCACCACCGCCGAGCTACTGGAAATCAGAGGAGCAGGTGTACTCGGCCGTTTCCAGGTCAGTCCTCACCTGGGAGGGGCTTCTGGCAGGTGCAGCCCAGGTGCAGATGTTTGCAAACACAGCCAGGTCCCATCCTGGCCTGGAGGAGGGTGGCAACCTCTCTCTATTGTTAAGCTTGGCCCTTCTTGTAAGGCAATCTTTGCTGTCTGTTCCTGAGAGCAAGGAGGCTTTGATTCCAGGAGGGCAGTGTGCTTTCTGACTTTGATCTCTGAGGAATCAGGTCTTTGCACACTCCCAAGAGAACACCTCACGATTTAAAGGCTCTGAGCAGGCTGCCTCTTTAGCTCACCTGTGGCGATGCTCTTCCCCCAAGACTCATCCCTCCAGCAAAATGGCCCTCAGGCAGCCTGCCTGGGATGGTCAGTGAAAACACGCTGTCCGAGGAGGGTGGCTGAGCAGCAGCCCAAGTATGAGTGTGGCACTGTCCCCTCCCTCCAGCTGGGGGCTGAGGAGGGCACCCACTGTAGGGTGGGAGTGCCAGCAACAGCTGAGCCATGGAAGTCTCCCATGCCTGCGGGAACAGGACAGGGGACTCTTGGAAAGGCTTGCCTACACCCCGAGCCCCTGAGACTTCCATGCCCCTCTGGGGGTGCTGGGTGGATAATACCAGCTCCATTCTGCAGGTGACACAAACCCAAAGCAAGTGAGTTGAGCAATTTAGGGGCAGATCCAGCATTACAGCACACACATTTGGACTCCTTACCCTAAAAAAACCATGAGGTGCCTTTGAGTCAGCCCTGACTCATGGTGACCCCAGGTGCGTAAGAGTAGAACTGTGCTCCATAGGGTTTTCAGTGGCTGATTTCTCAGTAGATGGCCAGGTCTTTCTTCTGAGTTCCTCTAAGTGGACTCGAACTTCCAGCCTTTGGGTTAGCAGCCAAGAACATTAACCATTTACACTACCCAGGGACTCCCTCCTTACCCTACACCCACTAACTACTCCAGAGGCTCCGTAGGTCAGACTGGAATGCCCCCGAATAGGCTTCCAGGATGGGGCTAGTCAGGGCTAAGAGTGTGAATCCTACAAGACTTCAAATGTGGAGCAACAGGAACGCTGGCTGAGGAGTTAGAGGAGTGGGTTCTGGTCTTGGCTCCCCTGGACATCAAAGGCTGGAATCTTAAAGAAACCACCTCATCTTTCTCAACGGCTTCTGTACTAAAAGCCTGTCTGCCTGTACCATAGGCAAAATCAAACAAGGTGAGTTTGTTCAAATTTCCTTGAAATGGTTACGTGTTCCACACAAGCAAGAAGGCTTTTATCCTCACCACTCTTAGCTCTCTCTGGAATGTCATTTGAATTTGCCGGGGACTGCGTGATCAGGAGTCTTGCGTGTCCATCCTCACCACAGACGAGAGGCAGAATTTCCCCTCTTTAGTGTCTACCTCTCACGCTTTCTGGAAGGGCATTGCTCTCCATTATCCTGCGTTTGTCCTGAGGATTACTGAGGCGGGACAGACCAACAATCCCCTAAGTGTTGTGAGAAACCCTACCTCAGGGTTCCCAGGCCAGTGCTCCTACCGCAGTATGCAGTCTTCTCCTGGAAAATGTGTTCCTCTCCTCCTCCCCTGCCCCCTAATCGCCCTCAACAGGTCCTCCTGTGCTGAGAACAGCACTGCACGTCTAAACCTGGCAGTTTAGCTCAGCTCAGAAGGGCCCAGTAAGCTGGTTAATAAACAAAAGTGATTTTCCATAATCAGGGCTGGTCACACGTGGGAGCCATAACTGTCTGGGTTCCACCTGCTACTTGCTAATCCTCCTCATCCCCTTTGCCCTACCCTCTCGGGACCTTGGCCTTGCCCTCCCCAGCTCTCCGTTCTCCACCTGTTGCTGTGATTTCTTTGGTAGTGGGCATGGGCAGGGCCTTCCAGAAACCAAACACTGGCAGGGGACGAGCCAATCGCCCTCTCTGCCCACCTGGGAAAGCGGGCTGTGCTTGGGCAAGCCCTCACTAACTGGAATTACCTGGGGTACCTTTCCCAGCACCACTTTACAGCCACAGAGAAGAAGCCCTCTTCCCAGAACAACCGAAACCAAGAAAACACTCGGTTGCTAAGACCAACTGAGTTTCAGCCCTGATGTGTGCAGGGTCACTGTATCTTTGACTTTCCACTCATCGCCCTCGCGTTTCCCTCCAAGCCGCCCAATCTGCTTGCTATTCCCTGAAAACAACTTACTTATATCTGTTTCATGCCTCTGCAGATCCTGGTCCCATGCCTCAGATATACTCAGATATTTATAAATCTTTTTCACTTAGCATTTCAAAAGGCTTTTATGCTTATGATCTTATCCAATTGGATCATATCATGATCCTCACAGCAATCTGGGGAGTTTTTGTTATCGCTATTATTTATTATTCCCTGTAACGTTGGAGGGACCGAGGTCCAGAGAGACTCAATGGCTCATTCAAAGTCACACCAGTCGTTTCAGGTAGAGCTGGGATCAGGACAAGGACTTCCTGACTCCCCTCTTGGTGCTTCTTCACTGCTCCACAGAGGGCCCCTTTCATCACTGAAAACCCTGTCTAGGGATCTTCCTAGGGGCCTGCCCCAAACTCCTTCCCTGTGGGCATTTCTGCCTGCCTAGCACATTCATTCCTGTTGGGTTATATTAAAAAAAAAGGGGGGGGGGCATTGCCATTGAATCAATTCTGACTCATAATGGCCCCATATGTGTCAGAGTTGAGCCATGCTCCATAATGGTTTCCAATGGCTGATAATTTGAAAGTAGGTCACTAGGCCTTTCTTCCAAGGCACCTCTCTGTGGATTGGAACCTCCAGCATTTGGGTTAACAGCCAAGTGTGTTAACCATTTGCACCACCTGGGGGCTTCTCTTGGGCTATAGAATCCAAATTTTCCCTTTGAGGGACGTCATCTCATGTGATTTTGGTGGGACTGACTTTATCCCTTGGCTCTGTGGGTGAAAAATGATCAAAATTGGCAAAAGAAATCCAACCCCAGGCCATAGCGATTGGTTCAAATAAGAACACACCCAAAGCCAGACAGTGAGATGCAATCCCTGGTCTTTTGCTGGAGCTATCTGGGAACAGACACCTTCCTTCTGCTGAGATTTCTAAATCTGTAGAAGGTAAGCATGGAGTTTCTGGGAAGCCACTTGGAAACAGCTGCCTGTGGATGAAGCTGACAAAGGTGAAGAAAGAAAAGCAAAAAGAGAGTGCATGAGAGCCAAGTCCTGAAGACATTGCTCAAGTCGCTGGGTCTCCCTGTGCCTGAAGCCAATTTCTGCTGCCAGAAGTTGTTTGAGTTGCGTTTTGACACCTGCGTCAAAACACAGAGCCTTGGCTTATTTACTCTCTTTTGGAAATCCTCCAAGGAGCCCTGGTGGGACACTGGTTAAAGCGTTTGACTGCTAAACAAAAGGTCCGAGGTTTGAAACCACTAGTGCGCTCTGCGAGAGAAAGATGTGAAAGTCTGTCTTCTTAAAGATTTATAGCCTTAGAAACCCTATGGGGTCACTATGAGTCAGAAGACTCTACGGCAGTAGGTTTTTGGTTTGGGAAGTTCTTTATTTGTTGCTTCTACATCCCCTTCTATGGTCCACTTGCCTGCTGCCCTGGATTAAAATGCTGTTAGCACTACGTGCTAGAGGCTTTCCCCGAGGTTATTAAGAAGACTTTGAGGACAGGAACTGTGTTAATTCTGCCTTCTCTTTCTCTTGTTCATGCAGCGGAAAGAGCACAGGCTTTGGAATCAGAGTACTTGGTATGAGTCCTGTCTCTATCACAGGCTGAATAGTTTTGGATAGAGAACTTAATTTTCTTGAGACTTATTTTTTAAATCTGTAAAACAAGACTTAAAATGAAACAAAAACCCACCTTTCAGATTTATTATGAGTATTGAATGAGGTAATGTATATAAAAGTCTTTTCATACCCTAAAATGCCCTTCTAATGGAAGAAATTATGGTATTTTTACACAAATAACGCACACCTTCACTGTGTGTTTATGCTTTGAAAGGTGTCTGGCATATCGTAACTACCATCAAAGTGTTATGTTCAATGCTAAAGTAAAAAAAATAAAGAGAGAATGTCTGTCTTGAGTGTTATACTCCTTTAAGATGCATCTATGTGGAATCAAATTGACAACAGCAACTCCAAAGATTAGATAGGAATCTTAGGGGGCAGTGAGTTTAGTTAATGAGGGAAGGACAACTCAGAAGAGAGAGCGAGAAAGTTTGCACAACTCAGAGAATGTAATCAACGTCACTGAATTGTACACTTAGAAACTGTTGAATTGACATATATTTTGCTGTGTATATTCTCAACAACAACAACAACAAAAATAAATTATAAGTAAGTATTAAAATAAGTGGCGAACTCAGCTTTTGGCTGTTTCCAGCCACTGTTTGAATTCTTCACTTCTGAATGGTGGAAGAGGGGTTAATGGCAAGTTGAAAACAGAACGTTTGGATGCTCCAGTGAGGTTTTTTGCAAACTTGTTACAGGAGTTCCTTATTGGGTTGAGCATCCATTCACCAGATAAGAAAAGGTGTAGCCTCTAGGGGAGGTCAGAAGACATAAAGCATCTCTTCCATTTTCAATGAGACCACACCCAAGGGTGGCTCCAACACCTTCCAGTGTAGGAGCAGGTGTGGGAGGAAACAAAACCAAGAGGTAGCTCTGTCTTAGGCCACAAATGCTTGCTTCAACTTCCCAGTTTCAGCCATTTACCAGCCGTTCCTGTAGTAAAGAAAGAGCAAACATGAAGCAAGATGGTGCAGGATCTTGCCCTACGGAAGACATTCATGCAGTTTGATGGCCTTCTTTGGAGGCCACACAAATGTTTGCATGCACATCTGGGAGTGCGTGATGCCAGTAGCTCCCTGTTGGTTCCAGCTGAGGAAGGTCCCCTGAGCGGGAAGCAAAGGTCACTGCTGTTCAAAGTCAAGCCCCTGGCAGACTTGCCGTTTCCAGATTCCTGGCTACTCACCCATCGACCAGTGAGCTTCACTGGGGGAATTTGAAAATGCCCCAAGGAAATGTTTGTTAAGTCATTTCGTGTGAATCAGGAGAAATGAATGACTAAACTTGGCATTGTGGTCATGAACTTTCTTTTTTTTCCTACTAATTTTTGAGCAGTTATGTGTGCTAGATCCCATGAGTAAGTAAACTGCATTATATCATACAATTCTCAGTTAATCTCTCTGAAGATCCATTCTATTATTTCTCTGGTTTTTGTTGTTGGTGGTGGTGCCAGCTGCAGTTGACAGCCCCCGACTGACTCATGGAAATGCCATGCAAAGTGGAACAAAACTCTGTCTGGCTCTGTACCATCACTGGCTGATTTTCTGAAGTAGGTTGCCAGGCCTTTCTTCCTAGTTCATCTTAGTCTGGAAGCTGCACTGAAATCTGTTCGGCATCATGGCAACATACAAGCTTCCACTGACAGAAGGGTGGTGGCCGTGCATGAAGTGTTTTGGTCTGGAGTGGAACCCTGGTCTCCCACATGGAAGCTGAGAATTCCACCATGAATCACCACTACCCTACTGCCCTGTTATGAAAATAAGACCAAACTAGTTGCCATTGAGTCTGTCCCGATTCAGAGGGACCCCACAGGACAGAGTAGAACTTCCCCATAGGGTTTCCAAGGCTGCTATCTTTCCTGAAGCTGACTGCCACATCTTTCTCCTGTGGAGCAGCTGGTGGATTTGAGCCTCCAGTCTTCTGGTTAGCAGCCAAGCACTTAAGCACTCTGCCACCAGGGCTCCTCCTCCCTGTTATAAGGAGCTTTAAATAACTCACAGAAGGTCTCATTGCTAGTAAGTGATGAAAGTGGGTCTTAAACCCAAGTTTATTTTACTCTAGGGCCTGAGATCTTCTTGGCTACCACTCCTACTGCAAGAATCCAGGATGCCAATGGATCCTTCTTATCAATTGGCACTTTGTTGAATTATGCGCAACACATATTTATCTATATCTGTATATACCCACAGCTCACTTATCAACATGGTTAGGTTCCAAAGACCAGGATGTTATGCAAAAATTGGCATGATGTGAAAATGGAGGATGATCACATCAGCTCTCAAAATGGAAGATGACGTCATCATTACATAACTGCCAAATTACATCATTACATAACTGCCAAACCACCGAGAATTTTGGCTCAGCCAAGTTGACACATAACCTTAACCATGACAGCCAGCATTACTCTTGCCTCACAGCTCAAAGTTCATTACTGCCATACGAACATTATTAATGCACAAAACGGTTGGATAGTAGGCTTTTTTACTGTTGTCGTAAATATGAAATGTCAGATAATGAGACAGTCGGTAAGTAAGGAGTAGGTGTATATATACAGCTGTGCGCCATGTAACGTCTGTTCGGGCAATGTCTGACTGCATGTATGTCCGTGGTTCCATAAAGTTATAATAAGTTCAGAAAGCTGAGGACCGTCACTCCTGCTGGCTTTGAGTTTCCTGATGGGTAAAGCATCTGGCTGGAACCAGGTGCTGTGGAGGCTCAGGTTTGCCAAGTGTACAGGCATACATCATTTTATTGTGCTTCACTTTATTGCACTTCATGGATATTGGGTTTTTTACAAATTGAAGGTTTGTGGCAACCCTGCGTTGAGCAAGCCTGTCAGCACCATTTTTCCAAAAGCATGTGCTCACTTGGTGTCTCTGTGTCACATTTTGGTAATTCTCACAGTAGTTCAAACTTTTTCATTATTAGATCTGTTATGGTGATCTCTGATTAGTGATCTTCGATGTTACTATTGAAATTGTTTTGGGGTGCCACGAATCGTGCCCACATAAAGACAGTGAACTTAATCAATGGACGTTGCTTGCGTTCTGACTGCTCCACTGACCAGCCATTCCCATGTCTCTCTCCTCTGCTCAGGCCTCCCTATTCCCTGAGACACGACAATATTGACATAAGAGCAATTAATAACCCTATGATGTCCTCTAAGTGTTCAAGTAAAAAGAAGACTAGCATGTCTCTGCCTTTAAATCAAAACCTAGAAATGATTAAGCTTGGTGAGGAAGACATGTGGAAAACCAAGATAGGCTGAAAGCGAGGCCTCTTACGCCAGACAGCCAAGTTGTGAATGCAAAGGAAAAGATCTTGAAGGAAATTAAAAGCGCTACTCCAGTGAACACACGAATGATAAGAAAGCGAAGCAGCCTTATTGCTGATATGGAGAAAGTCTCAGTGGTCTGGATAGAAGATCAAACCAGCCACAACATTCCCTTAAGCCAAAGCCTAATCCAGAGCCAGGCCCTAACTCTCTTCAATTCACTGAAGGCTGAGAGAGGTGAGGAAGCTGCAGAAGAAAAGTCTGAATCTAGCAGAGGTTGGTCATGAGGTTTAAGGAAAGAAGCTGTCTCCATAACATAGAAGTGCACCGTGAGGTGGCAAGCGCTGCTGTAGAAGCCGCCCAGGTTACCCAGAAGGTCCAGCTGAGGTCGCTGACGGAGGGGGCTACACTGGACAAGGGGTTTTCAGTGTAGACGAAACAGCCCTCTATTGGAAGCAGATGTCATCTGGAAGAGACATACACACATGCCCACACTCACACCCCCCCATACACATATGCATGAAACCATAAGCTAATCAAAGTCAGAGGTGGAATACTATTTTTATCTACATTTCTAGCAGTGACAACCACAGGGGGAAAAAAAAACCCACGCAATGTTAGGTGGGCTAATGAGTAAGTGGCCAAGGAGATATAAAGAAATGTACCAGAGGGCGTTTACAATCTAGCAGGTGCTAGAAAGCATAAATATCAGAAAAAGTAAAAGTTACAAAGGCCTGGCTAGGCCCATCAAGCCCATTAACTGTTTACGCCACTCAGCAACTGAAAAACGGAGGACAGACTCAATAACTGTTATTCTCAGAGGTCAGAGAAAGATGTCTCTGGGCTGGTCCCACCAGCATATCCGCTTGATGGCCACCCCTTCTGATTTTGTGAGTTCTGACTGCCCGCATCACTCCTTCTCCTCCTCTGGCTCCAGTCTCTGTCCTGAGGAACGCAGTGACTCCTGCTTTCAGGGCGTGTACTCTGGGCCCTTTGGGGGAAGATGCTAAGTCAACACTGGCTTATGATGATTGATGGCCGCTCCTGGATCACCCTCGCCCGAGTGCAGCCCTGAGCTTCCTCAATTTCCATTTAATTAGCTTCCCCCTTTCTTCTGTGTCTCCCAGGGAAATCCCGCTCTTGTTGCTTCTAAGAAGTGTTTTGCCAGTTCCCACCCTTTTGGAAGCTGCCCTATGAATGTGGAGGCCAGGGTCTTAGAGGAAGTAGTTCTTTCTCCGCCTCAGTCTGACACCCCTGCTCCCTCCAACTTCCTCATCCCAAGCTCGATTCAAGGTCACCTCTAGTTGTCTTGGTTTAGCTTTCCTGGGACAGGCTTCTGTATCACTTCTTTCACTCACAGACCTCAATGAACTTCTTTCTCACTCCCCACCCGCCTGGACTATCTCTGACTCTCTGATCTTTCAGCACCCATAACTGAGAAACAACATGGGAGAGGTTTCTAATATGCTTGTGGGGTCAACCAAGTCTCTTTTCTCTCTCCCAGATAAGGAACAAGTAGGAGGAAATAACTTAGTTGTCTGTGTCTCCAAACTTTCTGGAAAATGGGCAAGCTGCCAAACCTGAAGGTGAAGGTTACCTCACTGTGATGTTGCCCTTTTCCTAAGACAACTGTCCCAACCGTTTCTTGTTGTTATTGCTGTGTGACACTGAGTCGACCCCGACTCATAGTGACTCTCTAGGACAGAGTAAAACTGCCCCACAGGGTTTCCAAGGAGCAACGGGTGGGTTTGCACTGCCAGACTTCTGGTTAGCGGGCTGAGCTCCTAACTGCTGCATCACCAGGTCTCCTGTTCCTTAAACTCCCCCAGATTTGCTATCTAGCTCTCCGTCCTTCTCTCTCTTTCTTTCTTGAAGGCAAGTATCTTTTATATGAAATTCCTCTGCTACAGTACTCAGCCCCAAGCTCAGCTGTGAAGCAGCTATAGTTTTCCTGGCAGTCCCCTCCTCATTCTGAACTGCTCAGTCGCCCATCCAGTGATCCGGGCATCTGAACACGGTCTTCATGTGCTCTGTGGTGAGATCCCCAGCCTCCTAATCAAACTCTTTGCGATCGAGTCAACACCAACTCTCGGCAACCCCATGCACGTCGGAGTACAACTATGCTCCATAGAGTTTTCAGTGGCTGATTTGGGGGAAGTAGATCACCAGTCCTTTCTTCAAAGTTGCCTCTAGGTGGACTCAAACCGCGAAACTTTCAGTTAGCAGCCAAACACATCAACTGCTTATAACACTCCGAGACTCCAGAGGTTTTCAAATTCCCGTGTGTATCAGAATTGCTTGGGAGTTGTTGAAAAGCAAGTTCAGGGCCCCATCCCACGGATTCTGCTGCCACAGGTCTGCAGCAGGACCCAGGAATCTGCATTTTAAATGACCTCCCAGGTCATTTTGCTACAGATGGTCTGGAGGACGCCTTCTGGAAAACGCTGGGTGACCTGGTCTCCAGAGTCCAACTTCCCTGAATTGCTGTGCAGAAGCCCCCCCTGCAACCGAGAGGATGGAGCCCTCCAGGGGGCAAGACCTGACTGTTAGCTCTACAGGAAAGGGCGGTAGAGTTTCCACTTGGATTTTCTTTTCAAGGGGAAAGTCAAGGTCAAGGACAAACCTTGTATCTGGTCAGAGTAGGAGGCTGCCAGCAGGCGTGAAATCCTTGGTGCTGATAGGCAGCCCTCCCCAGAAATTTTTATGGATTAAGACTTGAGTTTTGAAGGCTTCCAGAATTGTATTCAAATCCAAATTATCCTGGAATGCTTTATCAGCAGACTGTAACTGAACAGCTCTGATAGAAGCCGAAAGGTGGGGGCTGTTGAGAAGAACAGCAGCAATACTTACTCTGTGGAGGGGTAGTGGCAGAATTCTCTCCTTCCCTGTGGGAGACCCTGGTTTGATACCCAACTAGTGCACCTCACGTGCAGCCACCACCGTCTGTCAGCAGAGGCTTGCATGTTGCTATGGTGCTGAACAGATTTCAGCAGAGGTTCCAGACTAAATAAGACTAGAAAGAAAAGCCTGGCAATCTACTTCTGAAAATCTACAAATGAAAACTCTGTGGATCACATTGGTTCGATCTGCAGCTGATCATGGGGATGGCGCAGGACCAGGCAGCGTTTTGTCCCATTGTGCATGGGGGGTCGCCAAAAGCCGGGGGCCAAGTCGGCGACAGCTAGCAACAACGACAGCACCCTTTGTTAACTGTGCAGGACTCTGGGGAGACACACGACCCCCACCGTAAAGTGTCCAGGGTGAGTAAGGCAAGAGACTGTGGACCAAAGAGTTCAGGCAGCCCAGGTCCTAGGGGAGTGCTGAGTCTGGAGGTAGACAGTACCAAGTTTGCAAATTGGGGCCTTTTACACTCCACCCCGGCTGCGTGGTCCAGGGCCAGGAGAGCAGTCTCGAGAAGCGTGGTTACTGTTAAAACTTTCCTGAATGGTCCCCACTTTTCTGCTCCAGCTCTCCACAATTTCAATCACCCATCCTGCAAGAAATTCTCCCGGGCCATATCCTCTCCCCTGGTACCTCCCACCCACCGCCAGGCCTCACCACACACACATGCGCACACACACGCACACACACACACGCACATGCATACACACACACAAATTCACATGTGCACACACACGTATACACACATGCACACATATTCATATGTGCACACGCACACGTAGACCCACATGTACACACACACATACACACGTACACATACACACAGGCACTGCCTGGCTCTCATGTCCTGCACTTTCTGTTTTTAGATGAGTCCCTTTGCACTGGTTTGAATGTGTCTGTGTGTTGCTTTGAAAGGCCTTCGGATGGTCACCGTGTGTTTATCTTGTCTCCCTAACCAGGCAGCAAGATCCCTGAGGGCTTCTATTTCTTCTCTTTTGTTTCTTCCCACGGTGCTCAGTACAATACTCAGGAAAGATTTTTTTTACGTGTTTGTGTCTGCTGACCAAATGGTGCTCTGTTCTGTCTTGTAGGCCCTTGTCCTGGTGGCAGGCTTTCCAGGAGGGAGGGAAAGAACCAGAAGCTTCGTGTCCTTCTGACTCCCTCCAAAACGCACCATCTCATTAATCAGCCTCCTGGGCCCAGCTGGGAAACCCTGGTGGCATAGTGGTTAAGAGCTATGGCTGCTAACCAAAAGGTCAGCAGTTCGAATCCACCAGGCCCTCCTTGGGAACCCTGTGGGGGTAGTTCTACTCTGTCCTACAGGGCTGCTGTGGGTTGGAATCGACTCAGTGGCAGTGGGTATGGGTTGGTAGGGCCCAGAGCTGCTGGCCAGGGGGGCTTTCTCTGTAAGATGGCCACCCAGTTCATTGAACCATCAAAATCAAAGAAGCCTCCCCCTTGGTCTCCTAGACTTGGGATTAGGGTGGGCTGAGCTGTCAAACACAGCCACCTGCTTCTCCTTTGAAGGGGGTACTGTGTGCCGTGGTGGTTTAGACTGGCCTTAGAAGGTAGGCAGCTGTGAATTCCAGTGTTGCCCCTGCCTATTGCCAGCATCTTACTGTTTACAGATTTCTTAATCTCCTTGAGCCTCAGTTTTCTCAGCCGGAAAATGGGGATAAAAATCAAGGATCTCTTTCATGGAAACCCTGGTGGTGTAATGGTTAGGAGCTACGGCTGCTAACCAAAAGGTTGGCAGTTGGAATCCACCAGGCACCCCCTGGAAACTCTGTGGCGCAGTTCTACTCTGTCCTATAGGGTCGCTATGAGTTGGAATTGACTTGACGGCAACAGGGTTGGTTTTTGGTATCCCTCTCACAGGCTTGGAAACCCTGGTGGCGTAGTGGTTAAGTGCTATGGCTGCTAACCAAAAGGTCGGCAGTTTAAATCCGCCAGGTGCTCCTCGGAAACTCTATGGCGCAGTTCTACTCTGTCCTATAGGGTCGCCATGAGTTGGAATCCACTTGATGGCAGTGGGTTTGGGTTTCTCATAGGTTTGTTGGGGGATTAAACAAATGACGCAGTTGAAGTGCTTTTCACAGTGACTAGCAGAGTGGGCGCTGTGAAATGTCAGCTGGTGAAAGAACTCTAGAAAGGCTTTCTGTTTTTGTGGAAGTCCATGGCACCCCGGCTGCTGTCTTCTTTATTATCCTGCTAATGCACGGTCGCTGTGAGTTGGAATCGACTTGATGACAATGGGTTTTAGTGGGTAAAGGCTTCTGGGTCTCTGGGTCACGCAAATGGTTTGCACTTGCCTACTAAACTGAAGGAGGCCCTGGGTGGCTCCAAACGTTAAGCACTAATCTACTAGCCTTAAGGTTGGCAGTTCAAACCCTCCCAGAGGCACCTCAAAAGAGAGGCCTGGCGATCTGCTCCCGAAAGGTCACAGCCTTGAAAACCCTATGGAGCAGTTCTACTCTGTAACACATGGGGTTGCTAGGAGTCAGAATTGACTTGATGGCAGCTAACAACGGCAACAACTCTAACCTAAAGTTACTGATTCGAACCCACCGAGCAGCACCATGGAGGAAAGACTTGGCAATCTGCTTCTGTAAAGACTACAGTCGAGAAAATCCTATGGAGCTGTTCTACTCTGTAACACATGGGCTTGCTATGAGTTGGGATTGACTCAGCAGTAACCGTCGTTTAGTTTTATAACACCCCTTGACTGCTTTATTTTTCCTCCATCTGTTGAGGGGCAGGAAGGCATCGTCGTCAGAAAAGCACAAGAGAGGGTCCCTTGTCCCTCCCTGTCCTCCTGCCCTGAGATGCTCTTTCCCTACTGGTAGAAACCCCAGCCTGCAAGCTCCATAAACAGGCTTTCTCCCCTTCCCTCCCTCTGGTCAGTTAGTCCAGGAGAGGCCCTCTTGGCTCAGGGCCACCCCAGGAGACACCCTGTCCTCTGCTGCGCTCCACCGAGCCAAGCTGGAACTGGTGGACTCCAGTTTTATTGAAAATCCCCAACCAGGACGGTACAAGGAGATTCTCTTTTTAATGTAGACCTCCAGGAGCAAATACGTGAGTGGATGTGCCACCCCTGATCTTCGTGTTTTTCCTTCCTGTCTGAACCAAATTCCTCTTGCCAGGCCTCAGGTCCCAGTAAAGAGGCTTCTTTGAGATTGTTCATGACGCATTCGTGCAAAGGGACTCCTTAGTGGCTTGGTGAGTGACCTTAAAACAGACTTTTTAAATATTTCAAGCAAGGTTTTCTATTAGATTCCATCTTTTAAAACTTCTGCAGCTGTCAGTGTAGCCAGTTTTTCAAGTAGGCAGTACCTCTTAGTTGAAATCATCGCAGCCTCTCCAGGAGGTGTCTCGGCCTCTGAAGTACTTTCTAAACAGTGCGGTGGACTCCGGAGCCCAACTTAAATTACTCCGTGCTGCTGATGAAAAAGATACAGGGAACAAAATGGCCTTGTGGAAAGGGCATTTGGCTAATGGCACTGTTAATCTGCAAGGTAGCTGGGTACTGAAAACACACGGGAAGGAATTTTACACGGCCATTCCATCAGAGGTGTTTGAGGAAATAAGCTTATCGGGCTGAGGCCTTTATCAGAAAGAATCTTACAAAGGCAGGAGGCACTGACCTTCGGGCTGGAGAGCTTTCGTGAAGGGGCAGGAAAGCTCAAGGGCAAGCTGCACAGAGGGGACTTGGCATCTGGAGAGAACTAGCTTTCACTTTTCCCTGAGGTTCTAATTCCTGGGCTAATCCTGGTACAAGCAAAGCCCTGCCCTAGGGGCTTAGCAAGGACATCAGGATATGCCGGCAAGGACGAATAAGAATCAAATCCAAATTCTGCAGTCCAGAATTCAAGGCTGGATGAGGTCAGCCGCCTCCCAACTGGTCTCCAGCTCTCTCCCCTCTTGCCTTCCCTCAGTCCACTCTGGTCAGCCAGAGAGGGCTTTCCAAGCTTCCCATCCTGCTACACCTTCCTCACACCCACCCGTCTTGACCCCCAGGCTTCTTTCTGACTAACTCTTTCATCCTTCAGATATCAGTTTGTCATTGTTTTTAGGTGCTGTCGAGTTGGTTCTGACTCACAGTGACCTCCATGTACAACAGAACGAAACAGTGCCCAGCCTTGCACCATCCTCACAATCGTTATGCTTAAGCCCATTGTTGTAGCCACTGTGTCGATCCATCTCACTGAGGGTCTTCCGTTTTTTTGCTGACCCTCTAATTTACCAAGCGTGATGTCCTTCTCCAGGGACTGGTTCCTCCTGACACCATGTCCAAAGTATGTGAGACAAAGCCTTGCCATCCTCACCTCTAAGGAGCATTTTGTTTAGACATCACCTTTGTGGAGAACCTTGACTGTCAGCTGTTCCCACTCCCATCCCATGCTGAGCTGGTGGCTCTTCCCTGGACAGCACTTCAATCTCTGGTTTGCTTGTCTGCCTCCCCAACTGGACTGTAAGTTCCTTGAAGGTAGGGACTGCATTTTGTATAAGGATTCATTCCCGGCACACACGCTCAACAGTCAGTGAGATAAAGGACAGGATTAGTACCGTTAGATGCCCTTGAGTCGGCTCCAACCCACGGCCACCTTATGTACAGCAGAACAGCAGAAGGACACATGGCCTGGTCCTGTGCCGTCTTCGTGATCATTGGCATGTTTGAGCCCATAGTTGCGGCTATTGGGTAGTGCCTTCCAACCTAGGGGGCTCCTCTTTCAGCACTATATATTCTGTTGTGATCCATAAAGTTTTCATTGGCTAATTTTTGGAAGCAGATCACCAAAACTTTCTTCCTAGTCTGTCTTAGTCTGGAAGCTCTGCTGAAACCTGTCCACCACGGGTGACCCTGCCGGTATGTGAAATACTGGTGGCATAGCTCCCAGCATAAGAGTGACACACAAGCCACCACAGTACAGCAAACCGACAGACGCATGTGGAAATGACAGTATAGCTACAATAAAGGCTCTCATTCAGAAAAGGGAAGAACAGGGGACAAGACCAAGAGGTGCTGGATCACAGAAGGGAAACCGTGAGGACCCTGCCCTGGCTGAGGAATGGACCCCTGGCCAGTCTGGCAGTCCTGGTCCTGCTGTTCAGGGAGCCACCTTTCCATTGCCCTTCAATCAGAAAAGGGCATTGAGAAGAATACCCTCTTTGGGGGCTTCGCAAACTCAGCAGTCCACTGTCTGCTGGTGAGAGTTTGGGGCTTGGGGACTATCTGCTGGGTTAAATAGTCAATGATACATTTCTTTTAAAAACTGGGTTGTCTTTGAGTCTGTTTGTGCCCAGTTAATTCCGTGGGCCAAAGATCTTGTCTAGACACAGTCCCTGAGCCTGAGAATTCCTGCCCTCCATCTGGCCCCTGGGTTCTGTCCATCACCTGGCCCTCAGTTCAATTGCCTCTGCCTTGAGGCAATTTGAAACAATAGCTTGGCAGGGAGATACCACCCAATATCTGATTTTTCCCACCCGGCATCTTCACAATAAGCCTGAGCGTCCCCTTTGTCTACTGGAGAACGCTTAGCAGGAGGAGCTGGGAGAAGCCTCGTCTTATCTCCGGCTGGATCCCCAGCCTCTTTGCCTCTGCTCCCGCTGACTTTATCTAAGAGCAGAGCATTCTGTTTTTTCAGCCCTGAAAGGGCTTCGAGTTATTGGACTCTTAGCCAACCGATTCAGATCTCAGAGCATAGACAGACAGACAGCAAGTGCCTCTCTTGCAAAGCTGTCTTTTTCTTCCTTGTTCTGTTTCAGATAAGTCACCTTTAGTCTAAGCTTATCTTATTCATGTATAACCTGACTGAAGGCTGCAAGAAATAAAGTAGATGCCAGTACTCTGAATTTCGCCAGCATTTCCCCAGTACTACAGCCCCTGTGAGCACACGGCTGGTGTCCTGAGGTTCAGTGGGCAGCAATTTGACTGAATATTTTACTGCCCTACAACCCTCCTCCATTCAGTCTAATTGTAGGGTCTGTTTCTACCAGCACCGCAGCCCTGGTACAAATCCTTTATTGCTTGTCTGATTTTGGCCATGTGGAGGAGGCTAGGTTCTCTGAACAATACCAGTTCTATTTTGTTTTGTTAGAAAGGAAGAAGAGGAAAGGAAACGGATGCTAGGGAGTAATCAGCAGTAGTCTGCACAGCTTTATTCAACATTCGTATGTTCAACGAGCATTTATTGAGCACCTACTGTGTTCCAGGTACTCGGGAGACAGGTTTCTGCTCCTAAGAGCCTCAGAAAGAAGTAGGGGATGCAGAGGTTGATACCCTGTGTGGGAATAACATAACAGCTGGAGTCCAGGCATGGTCCAAACTGGAAGGTCTCAGCAGAGGTCAGTCCTCTCCATCGCTGAGTGTGGGTTCTAGGAGACTGGGGTTCTTGCCTAATTTCCTCACCTCTGAGTTCTGATCACCAGGGTTCTTGCCTGATTTACTCATTGATGATACAACCTCTGCATCTCCCATGACAAAGTGCCAGCCACATACTGGGGACTCAGTAAATATTTGTTGAATGAATGACAATGGCACTTGAGGTGAATCTTGAAAGATGAGTAAGAAGGATCGCAGTGCGGAAGGCTGGTGGGACATGAGTGTGGCACGGTGGGCAATGGTGTCTTGGAGATGTCTTGGACATGAGAGATAGTAGCTATTCCTCCACAAAGGTGGCATTTAAATAACATTTGAAAATGGAGAGAGGTGAGCAGATGAAATACCTGAGAAGGAGTCATTGCAGGAGAGACAGAGGGGTGGAAGTCATCCTGTGGAGGGCCAGAAGACAGCTGGACACCAGGACTATGAAGACGTCAGTGCTGATCTGCCCATAAGTGCCCTGAAGAGGTTTCAGTAGCTGGAATTGGAAAGCGGCACCTCTCGTGGGAGCAGTGCGAAGCCCATTGCAAAAGGTTTTATCTCCCCTTTTCTGGAAGCTCTCAATGTGACCAGCATCCCAGTATGAGTACATAGGATTGGAAGGCCAGCTTTCAGCAGGTTGGTGCTCTCTCTTTAGGAGTGTCTTAGTTACCTGCTGTTGCCATAACAAAAATAACAAAAATAGCACAAGCAGGTGGTTGTAAAGAACTTAGGTGCTAGAATTTATTGTCTCACAGTTTTGAAGGCTAAAGTCCAAATCAGGGCATTGGCTCCAGGGCAGGGTCTTTCCTTGTCAGTAGGCCTGGGAGTTCCTTGGTATTTCTTGGTATTCCTTGGGACCTGCCTTACCCCTGTGTCTATTCTTTTTATTGGACACAACTGAGTGGTTAGGGTTAGGATCCACTCTATCTATTAATAAAACATTGCATTACATAACATAACATGACAACGATAACAACAACAACACTCTTATTTCCAACCAGTAGTTAGGATTTTCACTTTTTTTTGCAGGAGACACAATTCAGTCTGTAACAGGGATTTTGCTTTCATCCAGGATAAACTGTCAGCAGGTGGTTGACTATAGTTTTGTCATTCCTCCCTGTGGACGTTCCCCCCCGGGGACGTTCTTCCCCCGGGGACGTTCCCCCCCGGGGACGTTCCCCCCCGGGGACGTTCCCCCCCGGGGACGATCCCCCCCGGGGACGATCCCCCCCGGGGACGTTCCCCCCCGGGGACGTTCCCCCCCGGGGACGTTCCTCCCCCGGGGACGTTCCCCCCCGGGGACGTTCCTCCCCCGGGGACGTTCCTCCCCCGGGGACGTTCCCCCCCGGGGACGTTCCCCCCCGGGGACGTTCCTCCCCCGTGGACGTTCCCCCCCGGGGACGATCCCCCCCGGGGACGATCCCCCCCGGGGACGATCCCCCCCGGGGACGTTCCCCCCCGGGGACGATCCCCCCCGGGGACGTTCCCCCCCGGGGACGTTCCCCCCCGGGGACGATCCCCCCCGGGGACGATCCCCCCGGGGACGTTCCCCCCCGGGGACGATCCCCCCCGGGGACGTTCCCCCCCCGGGGACGTTCCCCCCCCGGGGACGTTCCCCCCCGGGGACGTTCCCCCCCCGGGGACGTTCCCCCCCCGGGGACGATCCCCCCCGGGGACGTTCCCCCCCCGGGGACGATCCCCCCCGGGGACGATCCCCCCCGGGGACGTATCGAAGAAAGACGTCAGCATTCTTTGCTACTCAACGGCAACTGCTTTTGAGGCATAAAAAGAACAATTTATTAAAACAGCCAAGGACACTGACCAGAGGATAAAGTGTAAAGTCCAAAAGAGTATATTTTAAATAAAGCATACGAAATCTTCATCTGGTGTCAATAGCTTTATTATAATTCTTATTTTAACCTTAGAGATGAGAAAATTTCAAATCATCCTGAACATTGGATATGGATTCCCCCAAAGGTTTAGGTCAAATTAAGATCTAAAATCCCTCCAACAAAGTCTTCAACTTTTCTACTACTACCCAGAATCGACGTCATCTTGCAGCAAGCGATAGTTTCTGACTGTTACGTGAGTCCAAGGAGTGGATTTGATTCTGTCTTCCCTTCATCTTACAGAGGAAGTAAGTTCTGCTCACATTTCTCTGTGGAGTCCTTTTCTCGAGGAAGAAGATGAAAGAGAGAAAAGCTTAAAAATGTCCAGTCTGTGGCTTATTTGAAGCTTTAAAAATATTTTTTCTTATTGAGTAAATTTCTTTTCCCATATTTTCACACCTTTCTGAGCAGAGTGGGATCTGATAATCATTAATGAATACAATTATTCTTCAATTAACTTTAAGTTATAATAAGGACTTGGAATGGACATTTCAATGTATTCTGGAAACTCTTCTAAAACTGTCTTTTCCAGAATAAGAATCATATATCCAATAGTTTCAGAACATAGTCTAAATAGAAATTTTAGTATGAAAGGTAAATATAATGCTGTATAACATATATATATACATACACACATATATACAAACTATGGAAACCCTGGTGGCATAGTGGTTAGGTGCTACGGCTGCTAACCAAAAGGTCGGCAGTTTGAATCCACCAGGTGCTCCTTGGAAACTCTACAGGGCAATTCTACTCTTTCCTATAGGGCCGCTATAAGTCGGAATCAACTTGACGGCAGTGGGTTGTTTGTTATACAAACTGTATGTATAGTTATAGTTATTTATAATTATGTATAGCTATCTAGGTATGTATATTGACTTCACCACCTCTAGTAGCAGACCTTCTTGCTCAGCAAGAGAAAGCAAAGAAATCATAACTTGATTCCTGGAGCCTGAGGTTAGGATCTAAAAGAACTGCCTGTGACAGACTCTTGGTTACCTCCCCAGAGTTCCCTGTGTGTTAAGGGGTGGTTAAACAAAATATACCCACTTATGGACATGGTTAGGCCCCAAAGACCAAGTCGTTATGAGAAAATTGGTGTTACGCAAAAATGGAGGATGACCGCATCACATTACAAAATGGAGGGCGACTACATCATTACATAACTGCCAAATTACATCATTATATAACTGCCAAATCACTGAGAATCATGGCCAGACCAAGTTGACACAAAACCTTTACCATGACAGCCAGTGTTACTCTTACCTCACACCTTGGCGTTCATTAATGCCAGTCAAATGTTGGTAATGCACAAAATAGTTAGATAGTAGATTTTTTACTATTGTCTTAAATTTGGAATGTTGGATAATGAGGCAGTAGACAAGTGAGGAGTAAAAAGTATATAATCTCTGGGTGGAGCAAAGGATTAGTGTGCTCAGTTGTTAACCATGAAGTCGAATGTTCGAGCCTACCCAGAGGTGATTTACAAGAAAGGTCTGGTGATCTACTTTAGAAAAATCAGCCACTGAAAATCCTATGGAGCACAGCTCTACTTTGACAGACATGGAATCACCATAAGTTATCTTCCACGGCCCATTTTAAGAAACTTAAAGGCTGTCATGTTCTGTATGAAGAATTCCTAAATCTGGCTGTATCTCATAATTATCTCGACAGTTATTAAAAATGCACATTACTGGCCTCAAACTAAGACCTACTAATCAGAACGCTGAGCACATGGCCTAAAATCTGTATTTCTAGCAAGTTCTCCAGACAGAGCTAATGCGGTGGGTCAGCGCCCATCAAGGGCCAGCTTTGTGGAACCTCTGCTCTTCATGAACATGTTTAAATCCTTCATTTTAAAACTAGTTTTTTAGTTAATGGTTAGACTGAAATTAAGTAGTTTGGGGGACAAAAGTTTGAGGTTAATGGGTGGCCTCAACCTCAAAGACAGGCACTATGGGTGCAGCAGGTTGCAATCCCAGAGTGAGAAATCCAACAAGGAGTACTAAGTCTCTCAGACCTAGCATGAGAGCCCCCAGTCCAAGGAGGGACACTCTCCCTCTCAGCCACGGGGTAGGGGCAGATCAGCATTCAAGATATTCTAGCTCCTTTAAGTTCTTAGAGCATCTGTCCTTCCCATCTCTCAGCCTACACCACCTCTGATGTTTTCTTGACTTTCTTACCCTTGCTTGAGTCTTGCCTGAGGGTAGGAACTGACTATAGCAAAGAAAGTTGCCTGTGGGGGTTGTTGTTGTTAGATGCTGTCGAGTCAGTTCTGACTCATAACGACCCTGTGTACAACAGAACGAAATGCTGCCCGGTCCTGTACCATCCTCACAATCATTGCTAGGCTTGATCCCATTGTTGTAGCCACTGTGTCAGTCTATCTCATTGAGGGTCTTCCTCTTTTTTGCTGACCTTCTACTTTACAAAGCATGATGTCCTTCTCCAGAGACTGATCCCTCCTGATAACATGTCAAAAGTATGTGAGACAAAGTCTCGTCATCCTCACTTCTAAGGAATATTCTTGCTGTACTTCTTCCAAGACAGACATGTTCATTCTTCTGTCAATCTATGGTACAGTCAATATTCTTCACCAACACCATAATTCAAAGACATCAGTTCTTCTTCAGTCTTCCTTACTCACTGTCCAGCTTTTGCACACATATGAAGTGACTGAAAATACCATGGCTTGGGTCAAGTGCCAACCTATAGGGGTGTATGTGTTAATTTATAGAGCCCCCAAGGTATCTGCCTTGATCAAAGCAGGACATTATAAAATTAAAAGCAAAAACTTGGGATGCCTCACATCCCTAGCTCTTTTTCTAATTTCTGTTTTACTTCTGGTGGTTTCCTCTATAGTTCTGATTAATAAGCTTATACTTCAGTTCTTGATTTCTCAATTTTTACTAGTAGTGGAGAAACCCACAACAACATGGACTGACACCATAGCCACAACTATGGACTCAAACATACCAACAGTCATGAAGACGGCTCAGGAGCGGGCAACGTTTCATTCTGTCATATACGAGGTCACCATGGGTCGGAGACAACTAACGACAACAGTAGTACTTAGGAAATCAACGTAATTTCACTTACCCTCTTCCACTCCAGTGTCCTTCTAATATTGTCATATTTTCTTGTTTATTTTTTCTATTGGTTTTGTTGACAAATCTTAGTAATCTGCTTAAATCTCTATTCCTCAATACATTAATTTTAGACAACATTTTCTAACTCTTTAGTAAACGAATTGAAGAACCTAGCACCTCATCACTTCCTTCTGCTTCTCCAGTTCCTCTCCAGACCTTTGTAGACATGTCAGTAATCTCACTCCTCTGACCTCGCCAAGGTTTACTGCATGTACACTCTGCTGTGTAACTGTATTTCAATCTTTGGGGCTTGTGCAAAGCTTGAGTCCAACAGGCAAGAAGCAAACAGCATTTACATCTTTTAGATTGATTTATATTTGGGCTGCTTTTCTTGTGTCCCTTTTCCCCCTGGAGTTTCTAACTACCTGCTATTTTTCTTGTTGACAGAAGAAATATGCTTTCTCCACCCTCTGCCGGGGGTTGTTTGCTTTTTAGGTTCCTCCGTATCTAAATAGTCTTTGTATTCTAGGATCATCCCCCAAAACGAGGGCTGGGTCGCTCCACCAGAGGCTGAAGGGGCCATACGTTCTTCTCCCAGGTGACATGGGCACTGACAGAGCTTAGGCTATATGTGTCTTAGCCTCCTGCTGCAGCTGTAACAGAAGTATCACAAGTGGGGGCTTTAAAGAACAGAACCTTATTTTCTCACAGTTCTGGAGCCTGAAAGTCCAAATCAGGGTTTCGACTGTGTTGACCCATTCCTTGTAATTAGTCCCAGGCATTCCTTAGTTCCTTGGCTTGTAGATGATTCTCACATGGCATCTTTCTTTCCCCCATGTGAGTGTGCGTGTGTGCATGTGTGCGTGCGTGTGTGTGTCTGTGTCTATGCTGCTCCTTGTATAACTTAGAAGTGATCAGGTTTAGGGTACACCCTACACTGATATGGCCTGCACTGACATAACAAAGAAAACCCTGTTTCCAAACAGGTTTACGTTCATGTATTGGAGGTTGGATTTCAACGCATATTTGGGTGGGGACACAATTCAGTCCCCAACAGTGTGGATGCACCTGGGTAGTTAATCTTGATGGAGTGATCAGAAGCACAGGGACAGTCTGGTCATGTGGCGGCTGGGAGGGCCCTGCAAAGCAGCAGTGCAACGATGACCGTCCAGAAGGAGCAAAGGCCAGGGATGCAGTGGGCTGTGCAGGAGTGATGGCACCCTGTGCCCCTGGCTGTGTCTTCCCTTGATTTGCCCTTTTTTCTGAGCTGGATCTTTCATCTTTTCTCTGAATGTTTCAATATCCTTCCAATAAACTGCTTTTCTTTTAAGTTGGCCAAAGTTGGTGTCTGTTGTTTACACTCAAGGATCTTGAATTATACAGACATCGGTAATGGCAGTGGGTTACAAGTAAAAAGCATGCATAGAGATGGAAGGAACCTGGGGTTGGTCATCTGTCCTAGTTAGCTCTGAAGACAGTAAGGGTCCTGCTCTTCAGAGACAGGACTCTGGCTTCATATGGCATACAGGGGTGAAATAATTGATTAAAACTGGGTTAAGTATCCATTGAACACAAAGATTTTGGGTAACTGAATTGCTACTTTGAGGACTGTGGAGGGTGGGGTAGCCCACT
The DNA here is from genome assembly GCF_030014295.1 of Loxodonta africana. Lineage (NCBI taxonomy): Eukaryota > Metazoa > Chordata > Mammalia > Proboscidea > Elephantidae > Loxodonta > Loxodonta africana. The sequence continues at coordinate 63,423,469 of NC_087366.1, read as the reverse complement.
TAAATGGTACTATAGAACTCCAAGAAGAATAATAACAAGTTTAAAACCCCAGAGCACATGGCTCAACTCATAGACTGAAACCAGGGACTTTCTTTTAATCCTTTCTTTTTTTTTTTTTTTTTTGTGACCATGCTAAAACATGTGTCAGGGTTGTATCCTTTCACCATACTTGTTAAATCTGTATGCTAAGCAAGTAATCCAAGAAGCTGGACTATATAAAGAACAGAGCAACAGTATTAGAGGAAGACTCATTAACAACCTGCATTATGCAGATGGCACAACCTTGCTTGCTGAAAGTGAAGAGGACTTGAAGCACTTACTGACAAAGATCAAAGACTACAGTCCCCAGTATGGATTACGCCTCAACATAAGGAAAACAAAAATCCTCACAAGTGGACCTATAAGCAACATCATGATAAATGGGGAGAAGATAGAAGTTGTCAAGGATTTCATTTTGCTTAGATCCACAATCAATACCCATGGAAGCAGCAGTCAAGAAATCAAAGGACACATTGCATTGGGCAAATCTGCTATAAAACACCTTTTTAGAGTGTTAAAAAACAAAGATGTCTCCTTGAATATTAAGATGCACTTGACCCAAGCTGAACTATGAATAAGGAAGACCAAAGAAGAATTGACACCTTTGAATTGTGGTGTTGGCGACGAATATTGAATATACATACCACGGACTGCCAAAATAATGAACAAATCTGTCTTGGAAGAAGTACAGCCAAAATGCTCCTTAGAAGCAAGAATGGTGAGACTACATCTCACATACTTTGGACATGTTATCAGGAGGAATCAGTCCCTGGAGAAGGACATCATGCTTGGTAAAATAGAGGGTCAGCAAAAAAGAGGAAGACCTTCAATGAGATGGATTGACACAGTGACTGCAACAATGGGCTCAAGCATAACAACAATTGTGAGGATGGCACAAGACCGGGCAGTGTTTCATTCTGTTGTACATAGGATCCTATGAGTTGGAACCAACTCAACGCCACCTAACGACAACAACAAAACTGCTTATTGCCTGAAACCTCAGAGGTAACTAAGAACATAGTGCAATACTCTGTGTTGTTGGATTGTAGAATCAGTTAAACATATAACCTTATTATGCTTCTGATGGGAAAATAGAACCTATAATAGATTCCAGAACAGATGTATATGGGAGGAATTTATGGACTTGGGTTACACAGAACACAGTTTTCTACTGACCTTTCCTCATTAGCCAAAGCAACCCCTCTCCCTTGTCTAATAAGGTCATTCTCCCCTTTCTTGAACTACTGTAATTCTCTTTCTCGAACCATCTTCCTTGCAAGAGAAAATCACTTCTTCTTAGCTCCTCATGGCCCCTCCCTCTCTGCATTGTCTTATCCACATTCGTAGTTAAAGTCAGATCCCAGCCTGTCTTTGGGCACCAATTACAAGCCAAACCAAGGAAGAGATAACTTATGTACTAAAAGGATTACAAGATTTTCCAATTTTATAATGCCAAATATTGGAAAATAAGTATAAGAAAGAATTCCAAGGGTCCTGGGTAGTGCAAACAGTTAGCATGCTCAGCTGCTAACTGAAAGGTTAAAGGTTCAAGTCCACCCAAAAGCACCTTGAAGGAAAGGTCTAGTGATCTACTTCTGAACAATCAGCCCCTGAAAACCTGTGGAGGACGGTTCTGCTCTGAAACACAAGGGGCTGCTGTGGGTTGGAACTGAGTCAATGGCAACTGGTTTTGTTTGGTTTGGTCCAGTAGGGTGGTAAAAGCGTAACTCCAAATCAGCCTGAATGTGACTGATATGGGATACTTTAGTAAATACTCTGAGTTCGATGTGACATTTCAGGCAGCTGAGACTGCATCTGTTTCCTTCACTATTTGACTAAAACTTGATTTCCACGGCACCCCATAGTGAATGTCATTTAAATTCCTTTGTATAATGTAGAGAAAGAAATTCAGATGCTTCCGCAGATAGAACTGTGGGAGTGTGTTTACCCTGTGTGTTCACCCTGTGTGTGCTGCCTGCCCATGTGACTCATAACCATTTCCACAGAGCTGGCCCCTTGAACCAGATCTGGAGAAGGTCACTGATGCGAGGTGCTTGCACTCCAGAAGTGCTTCAGAGGTTGTCCTGTGTATGCCGTAGATGCTGGTGGAGCTGCTGTGTTGGAACAGACTCTGATTTCAAAGGGGCAGAAAGACCACTGGGTGTCAGAGGCCAAGCAGCAACATCCAACCACTAGAGGCCGAAAAGCCATGGTATCATAAACAGGAATGGCCAGTGTGGTAACCAGGATGCCAGCTGCTGTTGATTCCATCTGATTCATGGCAGCCCCGTGTGTGCACAGTAGAACTGCTTCATAGGGTTTTCGAGGCTGTGGCCTTTCAGAAGCAGATCACCAGGCCTGTCTTCCAAGGTGCCTCTGGGTAGGTTAGAACAACCAACCTTTTGGCTAGTAGTTAAGCACTTAACCATTTGCGCCACCCAGGGACTCCTAAAACTAATGTTGTTGCTGTTGTGTGCCGTTGAGTCTATCCCAACTCCTAACAACCCTATAGGACATAATAGAATTGCCGCATAGGGCTTCCAAGGAGCAGTTGCTGAATTCAAACTGCCAACCTTTCGGTTAGCAGCCTGAGCTATTAACCACTTCACCAAGAGGGCCCCAAAACTAATATTAAAAAAAAAAAAAACCAGAGCCGTCGAGTCGATTCCGACTCATAGCAACCCTATAGGACAGAGCCCCTAATTTATCATAGAACTGGTGGTTTGGTGGTAGAATTTTCATTTTCCATCTGGTAGACCCAGGTTTGATCCCCAGCCAATGCCCTTCATGAGCAGACACCATTCATCTGTTTGTCCGTGGAGGTTGTGCATGTTTCTAGAATGCTGAATAGGTTTCAAAGGAGCTTCCAGGCTAAGACAGACTAGGAAGAAAGGCCTGGTGATCTATTTCTGGCAATAACCAATGGAAACCCTATGGATCACAGCAGTCTGATCCACAACTGGTCATGGGGATGGCTCAGGACCGGGCATTGTTTGCTTCCTTTGTGCATGGAGTCATCATAAGTTGGGGGCCAAATCCACCCAGTTAACAACAACACTAATTTATCATGGACATCTTAGGACCCAAATAGATGAGAAATCCACTAAGGTTCTACTTGCTAAGAATGATCGGAAAGAAAACTAAAACAAAAGAGAAAATAATTTCTCCCCCATCCAAAAAAAAAAAAAAAAAAGAACAAACAAAAATTTCTAGATGTCTTAGTCACCTAGTACTGCTCTAACAGAAATACCACAAGTGGATGGCTTTAACAAAGAGAAATTTATTCTCTCACAGTCTACCTAGAAGTCTGAATTCAGGGCATACGCTCCAGAGGAAGGCTTTCTCTCTCTGTCGGTTCTGGAGCAAGGTCCTTGTCGTCAATCTTCTCTTGGTCTAGGAGCTTCTCTGCACAGGAATCTCAGGTCCAAAGGATGGGCTCTGCTCCCGGCACTGCTTTCTTGGTGTTATGAGGTTCCCGTATCTCTCTGCTTGCTTCTGTCTTTTATAGATCAGAAGAGACTGGCTTAAGACACAATCTAATCCTGTAGATCTCATCAATATAGCTGTCACTAATCTATCTCATGAACATCGTAGTGACAGGATTTACAACACATAGGAAAATCACAACAGATGACAAAATGGTGGACAGTCACACAATGCTGGGAATCCTGGCCCAGCCAAATTGATATACGAATTTTTGGGGACACGATTCAATCCGTGACACCAGGTCTAGAGAGTAACGACTTGGAGTGACCCTTACGCCATTCCCAGACCTCAGGCCGTTCACAGGTTGGGGACCCTCTGGATGGGAGGAAGGGGGAATTCTGAGGCAATAACACAACACTGTCTAGCAAATCATCCCAGGGTCTTCTCCAAAAGGACCTGCTGTTTGCGAGAACGGCTGCACCCAGGTCTCTTAGACCAGAATCCCTAGAAGTAGGGCCTGAGGCGGAGCTTTATTGGGGAGTAAAGTCCCTGGGCAGTGGGGTGAGGTAAAAGGGAAGCGAGGCTAGGAACTGAATGCAGAGCGATGCTTTCCTGCCCTGGTCTCTGCCTCATGGCAAGAGAAGCTGCTCACAGATTCGCAACTCAACAGACGCACTCACTCAGCCACAAAAGGATCCTCCAGAAAGGCTGTGCCACAATCGTGCCTTGGAACAGGCTGTCAGAGGGAGGGGTGGTGAGAAAACTGACCCCCGTCTCGCATCTCCTTTGCTTAGCCCCGTGGAGAGTTGTACCACTTGGCTCCTTCTGCAGCTATTCAGGAAGTCAAGTCTTGTGGAGTAAGGCCTCATCAGAGTTTGAAAGTGGTAGGGTGAGCCTGGATTTGGGGAGCCCTAGTGGTGCAGTGGTTACATACTTGGCTGCTAATTGAGATGTTGGCGGTTTGAACTCTCCATTAACTCCATGGGAGAAAGATGTGGCAGTCTGCTTCCGTAAAGCTCACAGCCTTGGAAACCCTATGGGGAAATTTTAGTCCATCCTGTAGGGTCACTATGAGTTGGAATGGACTCAACAGCAGTGGGTTTGTTTTTTTGGCCCCAAGTAGTACAACTATGTAAGTACATGCATCGATGCTGCTTCCACAGTTGGGGCAAAATAAGGACCAAGGAGCCATGATATAGATGAGGCCAAGAGAATCTAAGAGACAAACATGAGGTGTGGTCAATACACAGGGGCGCAATATTCTGACATTTCAGGAGTTAACAGACAATGGCTCTGAGCCACACTAATGCTTGGGGATCCAAAATATCCCCCAGTCAGAATGGGACTCCTGGGGTCAGGTTAAAAAGTGGAGTTTTGCACTGGGTCCACCTCAAGGAAGGACATTAATTATTTACTGAGCTGCTGAATATACAGTTGAAACGTGTGTTGTGTTCTCAGAAACTTAGATTAGCTCCCTGACCTGCGGGGTAAGCCGTATTTCAGTAGGTACAATCACAGAGACTGGTACCACCGTGGATATGTTAAATGCTAGAGTGATTGTGATTTCTATCACATCTGCAGCTGGATTATTTAAGCTTAATTAGGTAGTGACTTCCAGTGCAGTTGGTGTTCTAGATGTGCACCTCCTTCCTAAAACCACTCAAGCCTCTGAAACCTGTTATAAAGCTATTAATTTGGCGTATATCCTTTTCTCTATCCCCCAAACCCATCAGAAGAGTTGGCCCTACCTGGCAGTGGTAATGGAACCTGTGACATCCTGCCTCAGGGGTACATTAACTGTGCTGTGGTGTAATCTGCTTGCATCTTCTCTGGCTCACCAACCTACAGTATCATATTAAAATTTTATTAAAAATTCACAGTATCATATTAAAAATATTATGCTGATAAGAGTCTGAGAGCAGGAAGTAGCAGGTACCACAGATGCCTTGTTAAGACACTAGTGTGCCAGAAGAGTGAGAAATAAATACCATGGAATTACAGAGAGCTACCATTTTTGTCTCCGACAATATTCTGTGATCCAAAGGGTTTTCACTGGGTAATTTTCAGAAGTAGGTCACTAAGCCTTTCTTCGTATCCTGTCTTAGTATGGAAGCTCTGCTGAAACCTGTCTACCATGGGTGACTCTGCTGGTTGGTATTTGAAATCATGGTGTCATAGCTTCCAGCATCATAGCAATATACAAACCACCACAAAGTGACAAATGGGTGTTGACCGGAGAAGTTGAGGGAAACCACCAATGAGATGGATTGACACAATGGCTGAAACAAGGACTCAAACATACCAATGATTATGAGGATGGTGCAGGATCGGGCACGCTTTGTTCTGTTATACACGGGGTCAATAGTGTTGGAACCAACTTGATGGCAACTAACAACAACAGCCATCTTAGAACATTGATGTTCAGGTTTCTGTTTGTGTTCCTGCCTTCACTTCTTCTGGGTACACATACCTAGGGTTGGGATTGCTGGACCATATGGTAGTTCTATGTTCAACTTTTTTATTGACTGTAGAACAAAACAACTGATTTGTTTGTTTATTAGCCCCCAAAAGACGATGATGTAGTAGCTTATAATTTTGCTGAGGCTTGAATTCAACTGGGAATCCAGTGAGACTGTGGATACTAGTAACTCACTTAGATGGTGTGTGAGCCTATCTTCTCATTCTCCACAGTGCAATGAGATTTTTCTGTTCTGTGCTCATTGCTTTGTATACATTTTATTTAAAAATATGGTAAAGAGTTTTTAGCAAAGTTGGGGCTTTTTAGCTCCCTGTCAACACTGTGGAACAAAAGAATTCAGTCTCCCCAAATAATTTTATTTCCAGTCTGCCTCAGGCACTTAGACTCTGGTCTATACTGCTTATTGGGGCAAGTTCATTGAAAAGGAAGTTTTTCATATAAAATAACATATGGAAAGAGTACCGTATTTTGGAATAAATAAAGATAAACTTACCAGTAAGGGACAATTGTACAGTGGAATTATCTCCCTGGTTGGGTACCTCACTGAGATTTGTATCAGTTAGTATTTGGTTCAGCTACATATTCCCCCAAATGTCGGTGCTTTGCACATAAGTCTAGTTCTCTGTTATGGAAAGGAAGATGGGAGGTAGAAGGTATAGGGATGCAATGGTGGTGCCATGCTGCAAGGACTCAGTCCCCTTATATCTTGCTGCTCCACCACCGTCATGGTCCAAGATGGCAATTTCAACTATCACATCAAATTCCAGCCAGTAGGAAAAGAGGAAATAAAGAAAGCTGCAAAGCATTTGCTCTAGCTGCCTTTTAAGGTTTCCTAGAAGCACACACACTTCTGCTTACATCTCACCGGCCTTCACTTGACTGTCCAATGTCAAGATAGGTGGGATTTGTGGTCTTAGATGGTGACATTCACTGTCCCAAGTGAAACCGGATATCTGTGATGACGGAAGAGGGCGAGAAAGGTTACTTAGATGGGGAACTGTTAACAGCAACGTCTCTCACTGGATTTATAATGTAGATGTGGCTGGAGCACCTGTGTCATTCTGTTCTGATATACAATTGGGGGAGGTCTGTGGTTACACACACACACACACAAACACACACACACGGAGCCCCAATGGTGCAGTTGTTAAGCACTTGGCTGCTAACCAAAAGGTCTGCAGTTCTAACGCACCAGCTGGCTGATCCTCGGGAGAAAGATGTGGTTGCCTGCTTTGGTAAAGATTCCAGCCTTGGAAACCCTATGGGACAGTTCTACTCTGTCCTGTAGGGTCACTACCAGTTGAAATCGACTTGAAAGAAACAAGTCTGGTTTGGTTTTTTGATTGTTACAGAAAAATGGAAAGAGCTGATTATTTTTGCCACAGTGGTTTTGTGTAGGGCTTTTTTATTTTGTTTCACAAATCGTGTTTAAAAAATTTTTTATGATGTATTTTTATTGTTTTGGGAATATACACAGCAGAACATACACCAATTCAATAAATTTTACATGTACAATTCATCAACATTGATTACATTCTTCAAGTTGTACAACTATTCTCATCCTTCTTTTCTGAGTTGTTCCTTTATCATTAACATAAACTCACTGCCCCTTAAGTTTCCCATCTAGCCTTTCGAGTTACTGTTGTCAATTTGATCTCATACAGATAGATCTTAAAAGAGCACAATGCTCAAGGCAGACATTCTTTACCACTTAAGTTAAACTATTGTTTGGTTTTAAGAAGACTTCAGGGGATAGTTTTGGTTTAAGGTTTAAAGATTATCTCAGGGCAATAGATTGAGGGATTGATCCAGCCTCCATAGCTCCAGAAAGACTGAATTCCATGAGAATTTGACATTCTCTTCTGCATTTCCCCCCTTTTGATCAGGGTACTTTTACAGAATTTTTGATCAAAATATTCAGTAATGGTAGGTAGCTGGGCACCATCCAGTTCTTCTGGTCTCATGACAAATGAGGCAGTTGTTCATGGAGGCAATGAGCCACATGTTTCAGTTCCTCCTCCTATTCCTGTCTTTCCTTTTTTTTTTCTGTTGCTTCAGGTGAATAGGGACCAATTGTTGTACCTTGGATGCCCACTTCCAAGCTTCTAAGATCCCAGGTACTACTTAACAAACTGGGAGGTAGAACAGAAGCACTAAACATATTATTAGGCCAATTAACTGGAATATCTCATAAAACCATGACCATAACCTTCCAAATCAAGGAACCATATCCCATGAGGTGTTTGGATGTACATAATCAGCCTCAGCTGTCACTGTTTTTTTGTTTGTTTGTTTGTTTTTATTGCAAATATATCTATCACACAACCTTTGCCAATTCAACTTTTTACACTTGTATACCTTACTGACAGCAATGGTATTAATCAGCTGTGCTATCCTACCTTTATCGTTGCTGTTGTTCTTAGGTGCCATCAAGTTGGTTCCAACTCCTAGTGACCCCATGTACAACAAAATGAAACACAGCCCAGTCCTGTGCCATAATCACAATTGTTGGTGTGTTTGAGCCCACTGTTGTAGCCACTGTGTCAATCCATCTGGCTGCGGGTCTTCCTCTCTTTCACTGACCCTCTACTTTACCAAGCATGATGTCCTTCTCCAGGCACTGGTCCTTCTTTGTAACACGTTTAAAGTACATGAGACAAAGTCTCACCGTCCTCGCTTCTAAGGAACATTCTGGTTGTACTTCTTCCAAGACAGATTTGTTTGTTATCTGGCACTCCATGGTATATTCAATATTCTTTGCCAACGTCATAATTCAAGCATCAATTCTTTTTCGGTCTTCCTTATTCATTACCAGATTTCTCGTGCTTATGAAGTAACTGGAAATACCATGGCTTGGGTCAGGTGAACCTTAGTCTTCAAGGTGACATCTTTGCTTTTTAATACTTTAAAGAAGTCTTCTGCAGCAGATTTGCCCAATGAAATACGTCGTTTGATTTCTTGACTGCTGCTTCTGTGGGCATTGATTGTGGATCCAATTAAAGAGAAATCCTTGACAATTTCAATATTTTCTCCATTTATCACAATGTTGCTTTTCAGTCCAGATGTGAAGATTGTTGTTTTCTTTAAGTTGAGGTGTAATCCATACTAAAGGCCGTAGTTTTTGATTTCCATCAGTGAGTGCTTCAAGTCCTCTTCACTTTCAGCAAGCAAGATTGTGTCACCTGCATATTGCAGGTTGTTAATGAATCTTCCTCCAATGTTGATGCTGCATTCTTCATACATTTCAGTTCTCTGATTATTTCTCAGCATACGGATTGAATAATTATGGTGAAAGGAGACAACCCTGACACACACTTTTTCTGATTTTAAACCATGCAGCATCCCCTTGTCCTTTTTGTATGACTGACTGCCTCTTGGTCTATGTGCAGGTTCCTCATGAGCACAATTAAGTGTTCTGGAATTTCCATTCTTGGAAATGTTATCCATAATTTGTTATGATCCACAGAGTCTAATGCCTTTACATAGTCAATAAAATACAGGTAAACATCTTTCTTGTATCCTCTGCTTTCATACAGGTCCATCTGACATCCCCAATGGTATCCCTCGTTACACACCCTATTGTGAATTCAGCTTGAATTTCTGGCAGTTTTTCGTCAATGTATTACCACAACCTTTTTTTTTTTTCTGATTCTTTTTTTTTAATTGTACTTGAAACGAAGGTTTACAGAACAAACTAGTTTCTCATTAAACATTTATGACATTGGTTAACAACTCCACAACATGTCAACACTCTCCCTTCTTGATCTTGGGTTCCCTATTACCAGCTTTCCTGTCCCCTGCCCCCCCGCCCCCCACCTTCTAGTCCTTGCCCCTGGGCTGGTGTGCCCATTTAGTCTTGTTTTGTTTTATCTTTGGCTGAAGGGCGAGTCTCAGGAGTGGCTTCGTTAATGAGCTAAAAGGGGGTCCGGGGCCATACTCTTGGGATTTCTCCAGTCTCTGTCAGGCTAGTAAGTCTAGTCTTTTTTTCTGAGTTAGAATTTTGTTCTACATTTATCTCCAGCTCTGTCAAGGACCCTCTGTTGTGATCCGTGTCAGAGCAGCCAGTGGTAGTAGCTGGGCACCATGTAATTGTACTGGACTCAGTCTGGTGGAGGTTGTGGTAGTTGTGGTCCATTAGTCATTTGATCTAATCTTTCCCTTGTATCTTTAGTTTTCTTCATTCTCCCTTGCTCTTGAAGGGTTGAAGCCAATGGAGTATCTTAGATGGCCACTCACAGGTTTTTAAGACCCCCAAATGCTACTCACCAAAGTAGAATGTAGAATGTTTTCTTTATAAACTATGTTATGCCATTTGAGCTAGATATTCCCTGAGACTATGGTCCCCACAGCCCTCAGCCCAGCAATTCGGTCCTTTGGGGAGTTTGGATGTGTCTGTGGAGCTTTCACGACCTTGCCTTGTACAAGTACTGCAACCATTTTTGCATTATCTTCCCAAAATTTTACTTGCATGTGACATTAATGATATTATTCAATAATTTCCACACTCTGTTGGCTCACCTTTCTGTAGAATGGGTACATATATGGATCTCTTCCAGTCAGTTGTCCAGGTAGCTGTCTTCAAAATTTCCTGACATAGACAAGTGAGTACTTTCAGCACTGCTTCTGTTTGTTGAAACATCTCAGTTGGTATTCTCTCAGTTCCTGGAGCTTTGTTTTTCACCAATGGCTTTAGGGCAGCTTGAACTTCTTCCTTCAGTACCATTAGTTCTTGATCATATGCTACCTCCTGAAATGGTTGAACTGTCGACCAGTCCTTTTTGGTACAGTCACTGTTTATCCCTTCCATCTTCTTTTGATACTTCCCTTAATCAATGCAATTTTCGATTACCATAAACTGATACTCAGTGCTCCATAAGCAATAACCCCTTCTTTTCCCTCCCTCCTACCTCTGGTAGCAACTAATAAATGTTGGTCTCTATATAGTTGCCTGCTCTTGTCTTCTTATATAAGTGAGGTCATACAATATTTGTCCTTTTGTGATTGACTTATTTTACTCAGTATAATATCTTTAAGCTCCATCCATATTGTAGCATGTATCAAGACTTCATTTCTCTTACTGGTGGAATAGTATTCTATTGCATTTATAGCTACCCATATTTCTTTCTTATCCATTCATTTGTTGATGGACATTTAGGTTGTTTCCGCCTTTTAGCTATCGTGATAGTGCTGCAATGAACATTGGTGTACAAGTCTCTGTTAAAGTCTCTGCTTTCAGTTATTTTTGGTATATGCCTAGGAATGAAATTGCTAGATCGTGTAGTATTTCTTGAGCCCTGGTGTCCCAGCGGTTAAAAGTATTCAGCTATTAACCAAAAAGTCAGCAGTTGGAACCCACCAGCCACTCAGTGGGAGAAAGATGTGGCAGTCTGCTTTCATAAACATACCTTCTTTCCAACATTTGTTATTTTCTGGTTTTGTGTGTTAGCTGTCCTAGTGGGAGTGAAATGGTGTCTCACTGTGGTTTAGATGTGCATCTCTCTGATGGCTAATGAGACTGAAATCTTTCTGTGTTTGGTAGCCATTTGAATGACATGGTGAAATGTCCTGGATTTAGTTAAGTTAGTGTATGAGTTTTTTTTTAAATACTACTTGATATATAGTGAGTGTTGAAACCCTGGTGGCATAGTACTTAAGTGCTAGGGTTGCTAACCAAAAGGTCAGCAGTTTGAATCCACCAGGCGCTCCTTGACAACTCCACAAGGCAGTTCTTCTGTCCTATAGGGTCACTACGATTAGGAATTGACTTGACAGTAACAAGTTTGGTTTGGTTTTTGGTATTCTTATTTTTATTATTTCCACCAAAATGTAATTTGTTATATTTTTTAAAATATTCTTTGTTGGCTGTGTAATTTGAAGAATGTAATCAATGTCACTGTAGTTTACGTGTCAAAATTATTGAATTGGTGTACGTTTTACTATGTATATTTTCAAAAGCAATAAAAAATTTTTTTCTTTGTGCTTTGGGATGATTTCTAGAAAGGAAATAAAATACTGGCTTAACAGCCATCTTCTTACCAGTAAATCACCCTTCCCTTTTAAGCTGTTTCTTCCTCAGTGTCTATTGGTCCTTGGTAGTCCGTTCCTGTTTGAAAGTGAGAGACTCAATTCATTAATACAGATGGCTCCCATGGGCTTCATCCACCATCTCTGGCCTCTACCCTTTCTGAGAATCGTGGCTACCAGCTTGGGAGGCGGTGCATGAGGCATGACCCATTGTGGGCTTCCCTGCAAGCTGTATTATGAACTGCAGAAGTCTAGGTTCGAATCACATCTCTCAGAAATTTGAATCCATTCTCTGAGTAGTGCCAAAACAAGGAGGGCCCTGTGCTCAGGCACCAAGTTCCACCCGGGAACTCTCGGCCTATCTCTGCAGATCGGCTTGATTTCTTTGGTGTTTCCTGTGTTCCACCATTCATCCTGGAGATAAAGGCTGCCAGTGCTGGTGGGGGTGGAGAGGCCAACAGAGCAGCCATTTAGGGGCTGCTGGCCTGTCAACTCTCGTCAGTGGGACTAAGAGCAGGCCCTGTGTCAGTGGGAGGGAGAGGAGGTGAATCTGAAGGTGTCCCTTTAGAGAAAGGGTGTGGGGGCAAGGAAGAGTCATTAGGGGTACAAACAGTTAATGAACTCAGCTGCTAACCAATAGGTTGAAGGTTTGAGTCCACTCAGAGTTGCCTCAGAAGAAAGGGCTGGTGATCTCCTTCAGAAAAACCAGCCACTGAAAACCCTGTGGAGCCCAGTTCGGACACACATGGGGTCACCACGAGTGGAAGAGTTAGAGGGGACTGCTCTGTGCTTTTTTTTTTTTTGGTGGGGGGTAAGGGAAGAAGCACAAAGGAGCCTCTCAGAGCCATCAGATGCAGAAAGTGGGGGTGGGAGGGGCAGCAGAGCTAGAGAGACTGTTCTGTCGTGGCCGGGCGGGAGGGAAAGGCCAAAGCTGGGGAGCTGAAGTCCTCACTGAGGTCCAAACAGGAGGCAAGGCTGAGAAAGGGAGGGCAGGCCACGAGGCTAGACAGAGGGACAAGCGGAAAGAAGTTGAAAGCATTGTGTGTGGGGGGCTAAGGAAGCGGCTGTAAATATAAAACTGTGAGAAGCCCATCTTTTATTTTTATGAGGAACTGCCTGTCTCTGATGTGGGAAGGAATTGGAGGCAGACCTGAGAGCTTCAAACAGCCAGTTGAGCGTCTTCTTATCGTCATATGTGGGCAAGACCATCTTTCTATCGCTCGGGAGCGATGCTGGACCACAGATGGTTCTTCCACATGTCAGCTGAGTGGGGAGATGGTTAAACGTCTAAAGTGGCCTTTATTAACAGACCCAGATGTACAGAATATTCTAACTTCACAGGTGGCTCAGGCCTTCCAGGTAAATGAGAAGCCAATAGAATAAGATAAGAACTAGGTCCCCAGAGAATTCTTGTTGACACAGTAGAGATCCTGTGTAAATTGTCTGAGACACACACAGAAGACTGTAAAAGCACAGACAGCCCTCCCTAAGAGGAAAACTCTGGCCAGGGTGTGTTTTTCCCGAATTGTTCAAAATCAGCCCAGATCTCAGTAATGCAATTGGATCAGAAAGATGAGTGCATCACCTGTTTTCATAATTGCTGGCATTTGTAAGAAAGAAAAATATAATAAACTCAGTCAAGACATTCGAGATTAAAAACCAGTCATTCCTTCCCCTGTGGGCCTTTATCCCTTTCCTCTTAAGGGTCAGTAGGATGCCAGCCAGGAGAGCCCATTTTCCCCAAACCCTCCTCTCAAATACTTGAATGTTCATAAACACACACGTAAATACTTACGTGAGGGGTGACTGGTCATTTTAGAGTCCCATTTCTTGTTTTACTTCAGTGTTTTCCAAAATATTCTGTGCAACAAAAGTTTCGTGAAATTCTTTGTAAATTATAAGGTTTAAGCATTTGGCAATTTGAATCCACCAGCTGCTCCATAGAAGCCATATGGGGCAGTTCTTGTCTGTCCTGCAGGGCCACTATGAGTCAGAATCATTCTGACAGCAATGGATGGGGTTTGAATTTTTTGGTAGTCTAATAAGTCTGGGGAATGCTGCATGCTGTATTTTCCTCTTGGAAATTTTTTAAGCTCATTAAAGACCTGAGATGTTCTACAGTAGAGAAGTCTCTTTAAGTTAGAGTTTTCCAAATGTGGACTCTTATTTTCTATGGAGTCCTTAGCATCCCGCATCTTGGCACTCTGGTGCTCATGCCCACAGACGGAGCGTCCACCTGACGGTGCCGAGGGCCACGGCCGGGCCTCTGGAGGCAGGATTCCTGGGACCCCTGCCTCCTTCTGAAAGAATCTTTTCTGATGCCCCCGAACACTGATTGCTCCAGAAAGTTCATCCTCATGAAAACTCAGGCCAGTGGCTGTTTACCATGAAATTCATCTACCCTTTACCGATACCCTTGCCTCTGGTGTTCTTGTGGAAGTGACGACTTCCTTCGAAACCCCCCAGGCTCCTGAGAATGAAGTGTCGCATTTTCTTAAGCAGCCTTCCTGCAAAATACTTTAACATAATTTTGGCTGATTTAAAGCTCTTGCTTCCTAGAACACAACGAAGAAAGCCAAAAGCACTTGGAAAATACTAACTCAAAGGACTGAAGGACAGCATGAACCAGAGGCTCCACCAGCCTGAGACCAGAAGAACTAGATGGTACCCAGCTACGATCAGCGACCACCTTAACAAGGATCACAGCAGATAGTCCTGGACAGAGCAGGAGAAAACTGTAGGACTGAATTCAAATTCACATAAAAAAAAAAAACTAAAAAACAGACTTACTGGTCTGACAGAGACTGGAGGAACCCTGAAACTATGGCCCCTCGATGCTCTGCTAAGCCAGAACTGAAGCCATCCCTGAAGCCCACTTTTCACACAAAGATTAGACAGGCCTATAAAACAAAAAATAACACACATGAGGAACATGCTTCTTAGTGCCATCAAATATGCGAGACCAAACAGGCAGCTCCTGTCCAAAAGCAGGATGCGGAGTCAGGAAGGGACAGGAACTGGACAAACGGACACAGGGAACCCCGGGTAGAAAGGGTGAGCGTTGTGGGGATTTCAGCCAATGTCACAAAACTATGTGTGTATCCATTTTTGAAGGAGACATTAACTTAAGCTGTAAATTTTCACCTAAAGCACAACTGAAAAAAAAAAAAAAAGGATGTGTTTCAAAGCATTTGTTCAGTCGTATAGGTCCCTGGGTGGCACAAACAATTGGCACTTGACCACTAACCTGAAGGCTGGCAGTTCAAACCCACCCAGAAGCACCAAGAAAGATGTAGGTTGCCATAAGTAGGAATCAACTCAAGGAAAACGGGTTTTTACTTTGTTTTATAATCCCCCCAACACTTCTGTTGTTCATAATTTGTATTCCTCTTATGACACTGTGAAGCGTGGAGTTGCATCCCCCAAAGAGTTCTGTGGAAGTCCTAACCCCTGCACCTGGAGCTGTGACCTTGTTCGGTAATAGGGGTTTTCTTTTGTTAAGTTAACGAGGTCCTATCAGAGTAGAGTAGTTCCTAAACCTAATCACTTCTGAATGGTGTCCTATAAAAACAAAGCAGGCTAGACACAGAGGCACACACAGGGAAGAGAGACACCATGTGCGGATCCTTTACAAGCAGAAACTGGGAGAGACACTGCAGAAGGAATTGACGCTGCCGAGACTCCGATTTGGAATTTCACCTCCAGAACAGTGAGGAAGGCAATTTCCGTCCTTTAAAGCCCCCACTTGTGGTGTTTCCATTACTGCTGTGGAGCAAGCAGGCACTTAGCACATTCTACCATTTATGGCCACTTTAAAATATGCGTTTTAGTCCATCTTTTAGATGGTAGACTACAGGGGAGCAGAGTGTGTCTTTTCTCATCTTTTTTTTTTTTTTGGAAAATAATTTCACGCTGAGTTTACATAGTAGATGTTTGATATATTTTTATTAAATATTTGGGTTATATTTATGAGAGCCCTATGAAGGAATCTTGGGTTAGTTTCCTTATGTCTATTTAACTTACAGAAAAAACAGAGGCACACAAGAAAGATTGAGTCATTTTCCCAGGATGAACTAAGTAATGCAAAGATAAGATAAAAACCAAATATCATAAACTAAGAAAGAAGGTTTAGAAAATCATATTCTTATTCCAAACTCTCCGTTCCTCACACTCACTACAGCTCTGAGGGAAACCACTAATAAGGGCTAAAGGCGGCATGTGAGGCCCGGCAGTTAGCAGCGTGGCAAAATGAATAGGGTACTGGATTCAGAAGCTTGGGTCCTAACTCCGGCTCTGTCTTTGATCCAGGTGCTAGGATATGAAGAAAAAACAGACATGGTCCCTGCCCCCAGGGAGGTCACTGTCCCGTGGTGACCTTTGGCAAGTAAACCACACAATGGATTGCACAGTAGAACCACGTGTTATGTGCTGCCGAAGACAGGGGAGGGGCCAATTATCACTGCTTGAGGGAGTCAAGGGGGGCACACAGAAGGGATAAGGCCTAAGATGGGCTTTGAAAGATGGATAGGAGTTCACCAGACAGACAAGAGGGGAAAAGGACATTTCAGACAGAGGGAAGAGCATATGTGAAGTTAATGAGGCCTAAAAAAGCTTACTAAGCTGGTGAACTGGAAAGCACATTAGTTAGCTAAAGGGTTGAGTTTATGTGGAAAGGGTGGCAGGGTGGGGTCAGCAAGAGAAGAAACTAGAAAGGTAGAGTGACCAAGCAAAGGAGTTTAGATGTCATCTACTGAGGCATGGGGAGCCACTGAGAGTCCTAAGATGTGAACCTGTGAGGTCAGATATGCTCCTTGCAGGCAGAGAAGGTATTTTCTTCTGGCTGGTGGTAGCACATGGTAGGCTTTTAATAAATATTTCTTGAATGACTGAGTGTGTTTTAAAGAAATAAGTTTTCTCACGGCCAAGCTTTTAATCTTCAAACGACAGTTTGTAGAAGAGGTTCTGCCTGGACTTGAGCTTCCATCTGAGAGACAGTCCCCTTCCCTTAGCTGATGGTCACACGGCTGATTGCCCAGAAGTCCCGCTCTTGTTGTTGTTATGTGTTGTCGAGTCTGTTCCGACTCATAGGAGCCTGTGTACAACAGAATGAAACACTGCCTGGCCTGCACCATTCTCACAATTGTCGCTATGCTTGAGCCCATTTTTGCACCCAGTGTGTCAATCCATCTCTTTGAGGGTCTTCCTCTTTTTCACTGACCCTCTACCAAGCACGATGTCCTTCTCCAGGGACAGATTCCTCCTGATAACATGTCCAAAGTATGTGAGATGTAGTCTCGCTGTCCTTGCTTCTAAGAAGCATTCTGGTTGTGCTCCTTCCAAGACAGACTTGTTCTTTCTCTTGGCAGTCCACGGTGTACATTCAATATTCTTCGCCAATACTACAATCAAAGGTGTCAATTCTTCTTGTTTCCTTGCTGCAGATCCTAGTTCCTCTCTCTTTTTCATTGCCGGACTCTCTGCGGTGCCGTGCAGAGAGAAAAGGGGCCAGGGCAGAGATATCTTCTGTCCTGACTCTGGTTCCTTCTTCTTTGTCTCCTGTGCCCCACATGCAGACCAGAGCCACTGACCTTCAACAAGCTGAGCCAATGATTTCCAGCTAATGAGCTTAATTAGCTAGCTCGCCATTTAATTTGCACTTTACCATTTTGTAAAAGGCTTTGTAAACCCTTTGTCGCACTATCAGGTACTTGTGGCCAACAGGCAGAACTGCTCTGGCCCCACGCAGCTGCAACTGCTGAGATAATGAGGCTGGTGTCCACCCACCTTTTCACATCTGAGACTTTGCTGGGTGTCCACAACAAGTGGGCAGGATAGAAACTAATTGTTCCCCTTTTGCAGATGAGAAAACTGAGCCATCTGAGGTTGAGTGACCAAAGGTCACTTAAGCATATTCTGGTTCTGGTCTGGTCCGTTCTGGTTACACGATACCACCTTCAAAGCTCCCACACTTAGGAAACGTGGTAGTGTCTCAGGAACCTTGAAAGGTTCTGCCAGAAGAATGAAAAAATCTGTCTCAGAAGTACAACCAGAATGCTCCTTAGAACCGACGATGGTGAGACTGCATTTCTACTGTTGTAAGAAGCTGACAGAATCAATGACACCGTGGGGAAGCAACGGCCAGCTTCTCCATCTCTCCAGAGCAACCTGCTTGTCCCCAAGGCCTCAGGGAAGCTGGGGTTCCAAAGGTCCTGCCTATACACCCCAGTCCCCCATCTGCTGGTAGGTGTCGTCTCCAGTCTCAAAGCTGACCCATCAGTCCACCAGTCTCTGTATACTGGACACCTAGTCCTTACCCAGCAAAGAATACTGAATACACCATGGACCGCCAGGAGAACAAACAAATGTGTCTTGGAAGAAGTACAGCCAGAATGCTCCTTAGAAGCAAGGATGGAGAGGCTGCATCTTACATACTTTGGACATGTTATCAGGAGGGACCTGTCTCTGGAGAGGAAAATCGTCCTTAGTAAGGCAGAGAGTCAGCAAAAAAGAGGAAGGCTCTCAACAAGATGGATTGACATGGGGGCTGCGATGATGGGCTCAGCCACAACAACAACTGTGAGGAGGGTGTAGAACTGTGCAGTGTTTCGTTCTGTTGTACCTAGAGTTGCTATGACTCTGAGCTGACCTGAAGGCGCCTAACAACAACTGTTCTCACCCAGGACCACCCACTCTCCTGGGCTGTGGAGCAGAGCTTCTGAGACCTGCTTTTGCACGTGAATCATCTGGGAAAAAAAAAAAAAAAAAAAAAGAGCTTGTTAAAAACCTAGATTTGGATCCAGTAGTTCTGGAGTGGGGCCTGACATTCTGCTTTTATAAGCAATTTCCAGGTGATGCTGAAGCTGCTGGCACATGGACCACACTTTGAGTAGCAAGAATAGAGTAAGCGTCCAAGGGGCAGAGACCTCAGTAGTTGCTTCAAGTCTAGCAGAGCCTGTAGCCTGGCTGTTGTCTAATGTTGTTGAGTGAACAAATGATGAGAAATTATAAGAAAGTCCCACCAGCTGTAAAAGAACAAGGTCCAACTGGCATGAGCCAAGTTCAAGTAGCTCGGAGATCACTAGTAGTTAAGAACATTTCAATTAACAATGACAAAAGATGATCTCTTACATTATGTAATACAGCTATTTCTTTATTCATTTAATGAGTGCCTGCTGTATGTCAAACACCACAGTGACATCACCAGGAGAGTGGGGGACATGTGGACCATACACGGTGACCCTAAAAAAGGGGGTGGCACCAAAATGACTGTCCATAAAATTTGGGGGCAGAAATTTATAATTTTTATAAAAATATACCTGTAGTTTGTTATAACAACAAAAAAATTCTTTGTAAACTCAGCTTACATGTGTCAATATACCTACAAGGCTAAAACTATGCCAATTTACTTTTTGAACATTCTGATGAGCTCAGATCAGAGCTGTCATTATTTTTACTTTTTTAATTCAAGAGTTAGTAAATTTTAATATTAAGGTAATTTACTAAATGGCTTAGATTAATTTTCTATTGTGATTTAGATAAAGTTTACAGATCAAATTACTTTCTCATTAAACAATTAGTACACGAATTGTTTTGTGACAATGGTTGTCAACCCGGTGATGTGTCAATACTCTCCCCTTCTCCACCCCTAGTTCCCTGTTCCCGTTTGTCCAGTTCTCCTGTCCCTTCCTGCCTTCTCGTCTTTGCTTTTGGGCTGATGTACCCATTAGTCTCGCGTACATGGTTGAACCATGAAGCATGTCCCTCACGTGTGTTATTGTTCGTCCTATAGGCCTGTCTAATCGCTGGCTGAAGGGTGAACCTCAGGAGTGACTTCTCTCCTGAGTGAAAATGTTGTCTAGGGGCCATGCTCTCGGGGTTTCTCCAGTCTCTGTCAGACCATCAAGTTGATCTTTTTTGTGTGTGTGTGTGAATTTGAATTTTGTTCTACATTTCCGCTCCCCCGTCCGGGAGCCTCTATTGTGATCCCTGCCACAGCGGTCAGTGGCAGTAACCGGGCACCATCTACTTGCTCTGGGCTGAGGCTGTGGAGGCTGTGGAGGCTGTGGAGGCTGTGGAGGCTGCGGAGGCTGCGGAGGCTGTGGAGGTTGCGGTGGTTGCGGAGGTTGCGGTGGTTGCGGAGGTTGCGGTGGTTGCGGTGGTTGCGGTGGTTGTGGAGGTTGTGGTGGTTGTGGTGGTTGTGGTGGTTGTGGAGGTTGTGGTTGTGGTGGTTGTGGTGGTTGTGGAGGTTGCGGTGGTTGCGGTGGTTGTGGAGGTTGCGGTGGTTGCGGTGGTTGCGGTGGTTGCGGAGGTTGCGGTGGTTGCGGTGGTTGCGGTGGTTGCGGTGGTTGTGGAGGTTGTGGTGGTTGTGGTGGTTGTGGAGGTTGTGGTTGTGGTGGTTGTGGTGGTTGTGGTGGTTGTGGAGGTTGTGGTTGCGGTGGTTGCGGTGGTTGCGGAGGTTGCGGAGGTTGCGGTGGTTGCGGTGGTTGCGGAGGTTGCGGTGGTTGCGGTGGTTGTGGAGGTTGTGGTTGTGGTGGTTGTGGTGGTTGTGGTGGTTGTGGTGGTTGTGGTGGTTGTGGAGGTTGTGGTTGTGGTGGTTGTGGTGGTTGTGGAGGTTGTGGAGGTTGTGGTGGTTGCCGTGGTTGTGGAGGTTGTGGTGGTTGTGGTGGTTGTGGTGGTTGTGGAGGTTGTGGTGGTTGTGGTGGTTGTGGAGGTTGTGGTGGTTGTGGAGGTTGTGGAGGTTGTGGAGGTTGCCGTGGTTGTGGAGGTTGTGGTGGTTGCCGTGGTTGTGGAGGTTGTGATGGTTGTGGTGGTTGTGGTGGTTGTGGAGGTTGTGGTGGTTGTGGTGGTTGTGGTGGTTGTGGAGGTTGTGGTTGTGGTGGTTGTGGTGGTTGTGGAGGTTGTGGTGGTTGTGGTGGTTGTGGTGGTTGTGGAGGTTGTGGTTGTGGTGGTTGTGGTGGTTGTGGAGGTTGCGGAGGTTGCGGTGGTTGCGGTGGTTGCGGAGGTTGCGGTGGTTGCGGTGGTTGCGGAGGTTGCGGAGGTTGCGGTGGTAGCGGTGGTTGTGGAGGTTGTGGTGGTTGTGGAGGTTGTGGAGGTTGTGGTGGTTGTGGAGGTTGTGGTGGTTGTGGAGGTTGTGGAGGTTGTGGTGGTTGTGGAGGTTGTGGTGGTTGTGGAGGTTGTGGTGGTTGTGGTGGTTGTGGAGGTTGTGGTGGTTGTGGAGGTTGTGGAGGTTGTGGTGGTTGTGGAGGTTGTGGTGGTTGTGGAGGTTGTGGAGGTTGTGGTGGTTGTGGAGGTTGTGGTGGTTGTGGTGGTTGTGGAGGTTGTGGAGGTTGTGGTGGTTGTGGAGGTTGTGGTGGTTGTGGTGGTTGTGGAGGTTGTGGAGGTTGTGGAGGTTGTGGTGGTTGTGGAGGTTGTGGTGGTTGTGGTGGTTGTGGAGGTTGTGGTGGTTGTGGAGGTTGTGGAGGTTGTGGTGGTTGTGGAGGTTGTGGTGGTTGTGGTGGTTGTGGAGGTTGTGGTGGTTGTGGAGGTTGTGGAGGTTGTGGTGGTTGTGGAGGTTGTGGCGGTTGTGGTGGTTGTGGAGGTTGCGGTGGTTGTGGAGGTTGTGGAGGTTGCGGAGGTTGCGGTGGTTGCGGAGGTTGCGGTGGTTGCGGAGGTTGCGGAGGTTGCGGAGGTTGCGGAGGTTGCGGTGGTTGCGGAGGTTGCGGTGGTTGCGGTGGTTGCGGAGGTTGCGGTGGTTGCGGAGGTTGCGGAGGTTGCGGAGGTTGCGGAGGTTGCGGTGGTTGCGGAGGTTGTGGAGGTTGTGGTGGTTGTGGAGGTTGTGGTGGTTGTGGAGGTTGTGGTGGTTGTGGAGGTTGTGGAGGTTGTGGTGGTTGTGGAGGTTGTGGAGGTTGTGGAGGTTGTGGTGGTTGTGGAGGTTGTGGAGGTTGTGGAGGTTGTGGTGCTTGTGGAGGTTGTGGTGCTTGTGGAGGTTGTGGAGGTTGTGGTGGTTGCGGTGGTTGTGGAGGTTGTGGTGGTTGCGGTGGTTGTGGAGGTTGTGGAGGTTGCGGTGGTTGTGGAGGTTGCGGTGGTTGCGGTGGTTGCGGAGGTTGCGGTGGTTGTGGAGGTTGTGGAGGTTGTGGAGGTTGTGGAGGTTGTGGTGGTTGTGGAGGTTGTGGAGGTTGTGGTGGTTGTGGAGGTTGTGGTGGTTGTGGAGGTTGTGGTGGTTGTGGTGGTTGTGGTGGTTGTGGAGGTTGTGGAGGTTGCAGTGGTTGTGGTAGTTGTGGAGGTTGTGGAGGTTGTGGTAGTTGTGGAGGTTGTGGTAGTTGTGGTCCAGAGGTATCCTTATTACCCATTTACAAGGACGCTTCCCATCATCTGGTTTCGTCTGCACGCGGCACAATCATTCACTGTTGTTTTCATTGCTGCTGGTGTGTTATGGTCGCTGATTGTGTCAAATTTTCTGGTGTTTTAGCTACAGTATGTGGTAACCAGTATTCGTGAAGCTATATCAATAACTTCTTTGATAATGAAGTAGTAATTGAAGAGAAAAATAAAACAGGCTTCTGCTTAGTTAATGTTATAACTAATGATGTTGCAATCCAATGTAGGAAGATTTTACAGAACAATCCTGTTGTTAGTATTCGTGTAACCTAAGAAATGTTAGTTAAGCGATTTACAACTGTATTTACTACATAGTAGCCTATGATTAAAATTGATAATAAACTTACGTGTATAACAATTATTGACTGTATAGCTCTTTGATAACTAAATAGAGAAATTGACGGTTTAAAATACGAAGTGGGGGAAACGCTATGCTCCTTAATACATGTTTAGAAATACAGCTTAAACTTTAAATTCACTTTTTTTTTAAGCCTTTAAAAAATTTTCTTTAAAAGCATCACTGTCTTGCAAATATCTATCTAATTTGAATGAAATATTCAGGGTTTAAGTTTGAATTATGGTTTAAAAACTGTTACTGTTGTTAGGTGTCGTAAAGTCACCTCTGACTCGTAGTGACCCTACATGCAACAGAACAAAACACTACCTGGTCCTACTCGAGCCCATTGTTGCAGCCGCTGCGCCAATCCATCTCCTTGAAGGTCTTCCTCTTTTTCACTGGCCCTATAATCTACCAAGCATGATGTCCTTCTTCAGGGACTGATCCCTCTCAATAACATGTCCAAAGTATGTGAGATGAAGTCTCGTTATCCTTGCTTCTAAGGAGCATTCTGGCTGTACTTCTTCCAAGACAGATCTGCTCATTCCTTGGGCAGTCCATGGTATATTCAATATTCTTCACCAACACCATAATTCAAAGGCATCAATTCTTCTGTCTTCCTTATTCATTGTCCAGCTTGCCCATGCATATGAGGCAACTGAAAACACCATGGCTTGGATTAGACACACCCTAGTCTTTAAAGTGACATCTTTGCTTTTTAACACTTTAAAGAGCTCTTTTGCAGCAGATTTGCCCAATGCAATGCGTCTTTTGATTTCTTGACTACTTCATTGTGGGCTTTGATTGTGGATCCAAGTAAAACGAAACCCTTGACAACTTCAATCTTTCCTCCATTTATCATGACGTTGCTTATTGGTCCAGTTGTGAGGATTTTTGTTTTCTTTATGTTGACGTGCAATCCATACTGAAGGCTGTGGTCTTTGATCTTCGTCAGTAACTACATCAAGTCCTCTTCAGTTTCAGCAAGCAAGGTTGTGTTATCTGCGTAACTCAGGTTGTTAATGAGTCTTCCTCCGATGCTGATGCCCCATTCTTCTTCGTGGGGTCCAGCTTCTCAGATTATTTGCTCAGCATACAAATTGAATAGGTATGGTGAAAGGATACAACCCTGATGCACACCTTTCCTGACTTTAAACCAGGCAGTATTCCCTTGTTCTGTTCAAAGGACTGCTTCTTGATCTATGTACAGCTTCCTCATGAGCACAATTAAGTGTTCTGGAATTCCCATTCTTTGCAATGTTATCCATAATTTGTTATGATCCACACACTTGAATGTCTTTGTGTAGTCAATAAAACACAGATAAACATCTTTCTGGTATGCTCTGCTTTTGGCTAGGATCCATCTGACATCAGCAATGATATCCCTGGTTCCATGGCCTCTTCTGAATCCCGCTTGAATTTCTGGCAATACACTGCTGCAGCTGCTTTTGAATGGTCTTCAGCAAAATTTTATATACGTGTGATATTAATGATACTGTTTGATAATTTCTGCAGTCGGTTGGATCACCTTTCTTGGAAATAGGCATAAATATGGATCTCTTCCAGTCAGCTGGCCAGGAAGCTGTCTTCCAAATTTCTTGGCATAGATGAGTGAGCATTTCCAGCTCTGCACCCATTTGCTGAAACATGTCAGTTGGTATTCTGTCAATTCCTGGAGCCTTGTTTTTCACAAATGCCTTCAGCACAGCTTGGACTTCTTCCTTCAGTACCATTGGTTCTTCATCATATGATACCTCCTGAAATGGCTGAATGTCAATGAATTCTTTTTGGTATAGTGACTGTGTATTTCTTCCATCTTCTTTTGATGTTTCCTGCATCATTTAATACTTTCTGCTGTAGAATCCTTCAATATTGCAACTCAAGGCTTGAATTTTTTCTTCAGGTCTTTCAGCTTGAGAAATGTCGAGTGTGTTCTTCCCTTTTGGTGTTCTACCTCCAGGTCTTTGTACACGTCATTGTAATACTTTGTCTTCTTGAATTGCCCTTTGAAGTCTTCTGTTCAGCTCTTTTACTTCATTATTTCTTCCTTTTACCTTAGCTACTCTACTTTCAACTGCAAGTTTCAGGGTATCTTCTGACATCCATTTTGGTCTTTTTTTTCTTTCTTGTCTTTTTAATGACCTTTTGCTTTCTTAATGCATGATGTCATTCTACAATGTGTGTGGTCTTCAGACATTAGTGTTCAATGAGTTAAACCTGATCTTGAGATGGTCTCTAAATTCAGGTGGGATATACTCAAGGTCACGCTTTAGCTCTCATGGACTGTTTCTAATTTTCTTCAGTTTCAATTTGAACTTGCGTATGAGCAATTGATGGCCTGTTCCAGAGTCAGCACCTGGCCTTGTTCTGCCTGATGATATTTAGCTTTTCCATCCTCTCTTTTCACAGATGGATTTGATTTGACTCCTGGGTGTTACACCTGGCAAGGCCCACTTGCGTAGTTGCCATTTATGTTGTTGAAAAAGGTATTTGCAGTTAAGAAGTCGCCGGTCTTGCAAAGTTCTTTCTTGGATTTCCAGCATCGTTCCTATCCCTAAGGCCAGATTTCCAGCATCGTTCCTATCCCTAAGGCCAGATTTCCAGCATCGTTCCTATCCCTAAGGCCAGATTTCCAGCATCGTTCCTATCCCTAAGGCCAGATTTCCAGCATCGTTCCTATCCCTAAGGCCAGATTTCCAGCATCGTTCCTATCCCTAAGGCCAGATTTCCAGCATCGTTCCTATCCCTAAGGCCAGATTTCCAGCATCGTTCCTATCCCTAAGGCCAGATTTCCAGCATCGTTCCTATCCCTAAGGCCAGATTTCCAGCATCGTTCCTATCCCTAAGGCCAGATTTTCCAGCTACCGGTCCTTCTTCTTCGTTTCCAACTTTCACATTCCAATCTGCAGCAGTTATCAATGCATCCTGATAGTATGCTTGATCAATTTCAGACTGCAGAAATTAGTAAAAATCTTCAATTTCTTCATCTTTGACCTTAGTGGTTTGTTTGAATAATAGTTGTATTAACTGGTCTTCCTTGTAAGCGTATGGATATTATTCTACCAGTGATTTGGTTGTAATTCAGGATTGTTGTTGTTAGGTGCCACTGAATTGGTTCTGACTCATATGACCCTTTGTACAACAGAACAAAACACTGTCCAGTCTTGTGCCATCCCTACAATTGTTGTTATGCTTAAGCCCATCGTTGCAGCCACTGTGTCAATCCATCTCATTGACGGTCTTCCTCTTTTTCACTGACGTCTACTTTACCAAGTGTGATGTCCTTCTCCAAGGACTGGTCCCTGCTGATAATATGCCCAAATTATGTGAGACATAGTCCGCCATCCTTGCTTCTAAGGAGCATTCTGGCTGTACTCTTTCTAAGACAGATTTCTTCCTTCTTTTGGCAGTCCGTAGTGTATTCAATATTCTTCTCCAACACCACAATTCAAAGACATTAGTTCTTCTTTGTTCTTCCTTATTCATTGTCCAGTTCTACATTCATAGAAGGCGATTGAAAACACCATGGCTTGGGTCAGGCGCACTTTAGTCTTCAAGGTGACACCTTTGCTTTTCAATACTTGAGGTCTTTTGCAGCAGATTTGGAAACCCTGGTGGCGTAGTGGTTAAGTGCTATGGCTGCTAACCAAAAGGTCGGCAGTTCAAATTGCCAGGCACTCCTTGGAAACTCTATGGGACAGCTCTACTGTGTCCTATAGGGTCACTATGAGTCGGAATCGACTCAACGGCAATGGGTTTTGTTTTTTTTTTTGTTGGGTTGCCCAGTGTAATGCATCTTTTGATTTCTTGACTGCGGCTTCCATGGATGTTGATTGTGAGTCCAAGTAAAATAAAATCCTTGACAACTTCAATCTTTTTTCCATTTATCATGATGTTTCCTATTGGTCCAGTTGTGAGGATTTTTGTTTTCTTTATGTTGAGGTGTAATTCATACTGATGGCTGTGGTCTTTGATTTTCATCATAAGTGCTTCAAGTCCTCTTCACTTTCAGCAAGCAAGGTTGTCTCATCTGCATAAGACAGGTTCCTACAATCCTGGTGCCACATTCTTCTTCATATAGTCCAGCTTCTCGGATTATTTGCTTAGCATACAGATTGAACATATATGGTGAAAGAACATAACTCTGACACACACCTTTCCTGACTGTACCTTAGGATAGACAAGTGTTCTTTTTGACGATGAATGCAATGCCATTCTTCTTCAAGTTGTTTCTCCCAGTGTAGTAGGCCACATGATTTTCTGATTCAAAATTGCCAATACCAGTCCATTTTAGCTCATTAATGCCTAGAATATCGATGTTTACGAATTCCATTTCATTTTTGACAATTTCCAATTTTCCTAAATTCATACTCTGTAGATTCCAGGTTCCTATTATTAATGGATGTTTGCAGCTGTTTCTTCTCATTTTTAGTAGTGCCATCTCAGCAAATGGAGGTCTTGAAAGCTTGACTCCATCCACGTCATTAAGGTCGACTCTACTCTGAGATGGCAGTTTTCCCCAATTGTCTTTTGAGTGCCTTCCAACCTGGGGGGCTCATCTTCTGGCACTATATCAGACAATGTTCCGCTGCTATTCATGAGGTTTTCACTGGCTAATTCCTTTCAGATGTAGACCACCAGGTCCTTCTTCCTAGTCTTAGTCTGGAAGCTCAGCTGAAACCTTTCCACCATGGGTGACCCTGCTGGTATTTGAATACTGATGGCAGAGCTTCCAGCATCACAGCAACACACAAGCCCCCACAGTGCAACAAACTGACAGATGCGTGGCAGCCCATAAGATTAGGAGAGTACAAAGCTCTACCAATAACTAGCCTTGGTCATCCTGATGGCTGTGTGAACTCTGCTACAGGTGTCCAAAATGTAAGATGGGTTCTTTCTTATCCTTGAGCCCCTCTTCTCTCCTCCTTCTCCTATTTCCTGGTGCCTATTTTTTTTTTTATGGCATCTAGTTTTTTTTTTTTTTTTTTTAGTCAGTATCTGCTGTAAAATGGATATTCTCTGTGAAATCTATAGACATTAAAACAGTGATTTTGGAATTATTGAGATTGCCCAAGTAAATTCCATTGTTATCAAAGGTCAAGTTAAGCAAAGCAGACCAAGCCACTAGGAATTTCAAAAGGATGGTCTGGGGCAGGATAATTCCTGAGAAAGCTCACAGCATTCTCATTCATATGAAAAAGGTACTCGGTCAGAGAGTCACAGAGATAGTGCCGGGAATATCAATGATTGTTGTGCCAAACCTTTTGGTGAGAAATCAAAGAAAGTTAAATTTAGAGCCAATTGGTTTTCCGATAAGGAACATTGGGAGGCAGGTCTTTGTTAGGAGGCTTCGTTTATTTGTGTTCTTCCACTCTGTGTCTGGAAATCCTGGTGGCATAATGGTTAAGAACTACAGCTGCTAATCAAAAGGTTGGCAGTTTGAATCCACCAGGTGCTCCTTGGAAACTCTATGGAGCAGTTCTACTCTGTCCTATAGGGTTGCTTTGAGTAGGAATGGACTCAATGGCACTGGGTTTTTTTTTTTGTTTGTTTGTTTTTGTTTTTTTGTTTTCTCTCTGTCTCTCTCCTTTTGTGTGGATTGAATTGTGTTCCCCTAAATATGTATTGAAATCCTGTTCCCTATACATGTGGATGTGATCTTGTTTGGAAATACGGCTTTTCTTTTGTCATTAATGGGGCCATGCCAGAATAGGGTGGGTCCTAAACCTAAGTCAGTTATAAAATGAGCAGACTGGATACAGAGACACACACAGGGGAGGATGCTATGTGAAGACAGGTGCCAAGGAATGCCAGGGGATGCCACAGAACACCAAGGAACCTCTGGGGCTACCAACAAGGAAAGACTTCCCCCTCTAGCCTCCTGATCTTGGGGAAGACGTGGGATGAGTGACTCCTGAGCTGTGAATTTCAAAGCTGCTCACTTGTGGTAGTTGTTGTTATGGCAGCACTAGGTAACTAAGAATCTATTTTCTCTCTGCTATCGTGCTTCCCCTTTCTCTTCTGTATCATCACTTTTTCCACCAGTGCATTTCATCTGCCCACATCTCTCCCCTGTCATTGCCCCTAAATATTATAACTCTACAGAAGAGCTGAGAAATACAAATGATTGATAAGTACCACAGCACAGGGAGAAGAATGAGCTTAACCTTCATAGTCAAAGAGTAGTAAAAAGGGGTTTGATGTTGAACATCTCAGACAAGAATTATGACAATGAGTATACTGCTTAGGTTGGAGCAAGTTGGGCAGTAAGGAGGGAGTCTGGTGTTGAAAGTCACATGAAATTACTACCTTCCTTCAACTACATCGGAAACCCTGGTGGTGCAGTGGTTAAGACCTATGGCTGACAACTGAAAGGTCAGCAGTTCAAATCCAGCAGGCGCTCCTTGGAAACTCTATGGGGCAGTTCTACTCTGTCCTATAGGGTCGCTATGAGTTGGAATGGACTATATGGCAATGGGTTTGGTTTTCTTTTGGGTTCTGCTACACTGGACAATCACAGCCAGAGGCTACCAAGGAGCCGATTCTAGGAGCTGAGCCAAATCTGGTCAATTAGGAGAAGTCGGGAAGGTTTTAAGATCTAGTGACACCATCTGTCACTAGAATTGAAGCACTCAGCAGAGGGTAGCCTGGAGACTCATCACATATTTGTCTTGAGGTTAGAAAAATTGGCTTAAGGGAGCTAAAAAAAAAAAATGTTCCAAAGGTTCTTGATTGGAATTTTAACACATATCCTGTATCTTGATTACAACCAGAGAGAAGAAAGTAACTCAAATAAGCTCAAATAAAATTTCACTTGTCCACTGCAACAATAAAGAATAAGATTGCTAGAGAGCTCGCTAGAGGTACAGAGAATTGAGGGATGGGTCACAGAGACGTGGTCCACAGAAAGTTCTCACCTGAAGTGCCTGACGGCTACTATGATGCCTTCATCTTAACTTTGTGGTCGCACCTACTTAGGCCTTCAATTCATTTTGCAAAAGAAAAATTAAGGCATTGCTTGCCTGTATGTACTCTCCTGATACCATGAGAGCGGCATCAGTGTATGAACGTGGGCAAGGTGCCTCGCTGTGAAAAAGAATAAAGGCACCAAAGCAAGGAATGATCCCCCAATGCAGCCCCCAGATGCGCATGGAAATGCAGCTAATTTACCACTCTGGTTTCAGGGGAGGAAACTCTACGAATCTTTTGAGCAAATACCTGAGCAATCAGCACCAACAGTAGGCACACTGTGTCCATGGTAGCTGGGGAAGGGAGCGTGTGGGTAATGAAATCCACCGGTGACTGTAGCAAACCCTATTTCAGTTCCTGCCTGCTCTGAGCGGGGAGGTGGCAGGCACTGTGGGTGAAGCTGGGTCCTGGACTTGCAGGACTAAACTTGGTTAAAGCAGGATCTGGCTCCTGGGCCTCCTTTTCCACCACATCATCACTCAGCATGGCCCCCCTCCTCCAAAAGGACCAGCCTAGTGACCGCTACATCACTGTGGGGATGTGGAGCACATCCCCGACACTGTCAGAGGGGGTGACACCAAAATGACCCAGGGGTCCTGGGTGGTGGCAGTGGTGGGGGGGGGGTGGGGCGGGAAGGGCAGGCAGGGCTGGAGGAGGAACTGCCAAGGCAATGGCCTCACTAGGGTTGGTGTCACCCAGCAGGGTAACTTGTCACCCACCCTATCACACGCCAGTCAGGGTGCAGCGGCCAGGCTACATTGCCCACCATTGGGCCAAGAGGAGGGTCTTTGCCTTGGCCACTGAGGGGAGAAGCTGCAGGGGGAGGGTGCAGGGAGCAGGGCTGGGGGTATGGGCTAGGAACCTCCACCCACCAGGGGGTCCATTGGCTGGCCCCACCCACCCCAGCCCGGGCAGGGGGTGGGACGTGACAAAGTGAGTTCCATGCTGGGTGACACCCAGCCTAGTGGCCCCCCTTCCTAGTAAAGACCTTTGTCCGTGGACAAAGGTTGTGGATCAGACCATTGCGACCCATAGTGATAGTCAGAAGTAGATTGCCGGGCCTTTCTTCCTAGTCCATCTGAGTCTGGAAGCTCAGCTGAAATCTGTTCAGCAGCACAGCAACATGCAAGCCTCCATGGACAGATGGGTGGTGGCTGCACAGAAGGTGCACTGACCGGGAATCAAACCTGGGTCTCCAGCATGGAAAGTGAAAATTCTACCACTGAACCTCCAATCAGGAAATTGAGACTCAGAGAGGTTGTGTGCTTTGCGTCAAACCCATCCGATGACAGGGTCCTAGCCACTTAGTTGTCTAGAGTAAGGGGAGTCACTGTCTTTGCTGGAGTTGGAAGTTGGCTGTCATTAGCTTTCTAACATTTTTTCCTCTATTAAAACTGCCAGTGTAACATCCTACCAAAGGACTAATAAATCTTATTTTCAATAAGCCACTGCCAATGTTAAAACATGCAAAATTTTTCAACATAAATTTTCCCAACAATTGTAACTCATTACTTCAATACAAGGCGCGCACTACTGCAGTCTCCACAGTGACAAGGAGAACGCTGGGCAGAAGCCCAGCAACCCGTTCTTTGACGGCTGTATGAGATATTCCGCAACGGTTTCCACAAAGTTTTCTCTGGCTGTCTCGGTTACGATGACATCTTCTCGAGGGCGTTTGTTGCGGGAGCCTTAAGACAAACATGTTCCAAGAGCTACCAGATCTCACAGACAAGAGAAGCCCTTCTTTTTTAGGGGAGTTCCTGGGTGGTGCAAACAGAAGCAGCTTGGCTGCTAACCAAAAGGCTGGAGGTTCGAGTCCACCCAGAGGCCCTTCAGAAGAAAGGCCTGGGGATGTACTTCTGAGAAACCAGCCGTTGAAAACCGTGTGGAGCACAGTCCTATTCTGACCCTCAGGGGCCGTCGTAAGTCAGAATTGGCTCAGCCACTGCTATTTCCTTGTTTCTGTTTTTGCTTTCCTCCGTGAAGCCCTTTGCTTTCTCCAAGGCGTTCTGGACTGTCTCACAGAACCCTTGGTCAGTGTTTTGCCCTGGTCCACCTTTTGCCCCTTGATTCTTCAGCCACAGAAATCCATAATCGTTTGTCTCAAGGTCAATCTTTCCTTCGGGGTCAATGTCGAGTTTAGATAAAATTTCCCCCTTGGTGGATAAACCTCTGCTTATCAGAGAGAGGCTGGACATATTTCATATGGTTTTAGTCACTCGGCTTCCTTGTCTGTGGGTTTCCAGTTCATACCCTTTGCTCAGTGTTCTACCTTTTTTTTTTTTTTTTGCCTTTTCCTAACTTACTTTAAAGAGTTCTTTAAATATTCTGAATAATAACCCTTTATTATTTCTTTATTGGTTATATGCTGGCAAATATCTTTTCCCAATTTATGACTCATCTTCTTACTTTACTATATATAAATTTTAATTCTAATTTTAAATTTGAATTTATCAAACTTTTTCTCTTATCTGTGCTTTTGATGTCTTGATAAACAAGTCTTGTCTTACTCCCCTGACAAAAAATTATTCAAATTAGAAAATTACTTTTTCTAAAAGTTTTGTTCTAGACTTCATAATTGTTTTAAACATAATTTTCTAAAGGAAAATAGTATTAACTGTCAAAATAATGAGGTTTTTGCCCGTGAATCATGTGACTGTTACTTGAGAACGGGTTTCTCTCTTCTGATGGCGGTGTCGGTGTTGAGGAGCTGAACATGTCTCTAATTCTAGAATCTATCTGTGGTTTCAAGGAGCCCTGGTAGTGCAGTGGCTAAAGTGATTGGCTGCTAGCCAAAAGGTCAGTGGTTTGAACCCACCAGCTGCTCTACGGGAGAAAGACGTGGCAGTCTGCTTCCGTAAGGATTACAGCCTTGGAAACCCTATGGGGCAGCTCTGCTCTGTCCTACAGGGCCGCTATGGGTCAGAATTGACTGGACAGCAGTGAGTTTTTTCATCTATGGGTTGTACTGCACTGCTAACCTAAAGGCTGTTGGTTCAAACCCACTCAGCCGTGCCATAGAAGAAAGGCCCGGTGGTCTGCTTCCGTGAAGATGACAACCAAGAGAATCCTGTGGCACACAGCTCTGCTCGCTAACTTGTCACTGTCTTAGCTTCTCAGCGCTGCTGTAACACAAATACCGCAAGTGGGTGGCTCTTAGAGAACAGACATTTATTTCCTCACAGTTCAGAGGCTAGAAGTGGCACCAGCTCTAGGGGAAGTCTCTCTTTATTGGCTCTGGGAGAAGATCTCTGTCCCTTTCAGCTCCTGTTACTCATCTTCATGTGGCATCTATCCTCCCCATTTTCCTTGCTTGCTTCTGTGCCTGATCTGATCCTTTTATAGCTCAAAGGTGATTGGCTTATGACACACCCTGCACTGATGTGACCTCATTAACGTAACGAAGAAAACCCTACTGCCAAATGGGATTCCATCCACAAGTGTAGCCTGTTGCCATCGTAGCGACCCTGTAGGACAGAGGAGAACTGCTCCATTGGGTTTCCAAGGCTGGAATCTCTACATGGCAGACTGCCACATCATTCTCCCACGGAGCGGCTGGTGGGTTCGAACTGCTCGCCTTTCAGTTAGCAGCTGAGCGCTTAACCAATGTGCCACCAGGGTTCCTTCCACAGGTATAGGGGTTAGGACTTACAATACATATTTTGGGGGGACGCAATTCAATATATAACAATCGCCATGAGTTGGAATTGACTTGACAGCAAAGGGTTTATCTAGGACTCAATTTTGGGGCAGCCTACCTTATTCTCCTCTCCCCAACTAAGTAATTAAAATTTTAGCTGCTCAAGTATCAGAAGACTAAAAAAGCATTTTCCACGGTATTCCCCATATACTGCTGCTATAACAGAAATACTACAAGTGGATGGCTTTAACAAAGAGAAGTTTATTCTCTCATAGTTTAGGAGGCTGGAAATCCGAATTCGAGACGCCAGCTCCAGAGGAACGCTTTCTTTCTCTGTGGGCTCTGGAGGAAGGTCCAAGACATTAATCTTCCCTCATCGAGGAGTTTCTCAGCACAGGAACCTCAGGTCCGGAGGACACACTCTGCTCCCGGCTCTGCTTTCTTGTGGTACAGGGTCCCCATGTCTTTCTGCTCGCTTCTTTCTTTTATATCTCAAAAGACATTGACTTAAGATACAACCTAATCTTGTAGATTAAGTCCTGCCTCATTAACATAACTGCCATTAATCTCATTAACATCACAGAAGCAGGATTTACAACACATAGGAAAATCACATCAGATGACGAAATGGTGGACAACCACACAATACTGGGAATCATGGCCTTGCCAAGTTGACACACATTTTGGGGGGACACAATTCCATCCGTAACACAATCCCTGATACATTTTCGTATCTAATATGCACTTATCTATTTACCTATCTAGGATGTGAGTTTTTTTTTTTTTTTTGGTTTGTGTGTGTTTTGGTAATTGATACTTCTTTACCTATATTTTGTATGAAACTATTAAAATTAACGTAGGTTTTCCAAACATACTGAAGATCAGCTGTAAGAGACAGCCCTGGTCCAGTAGCACAGGAATATTAGAACAGGTAGGTTGTGCTGTGCTACAAACAACCCCAGAATCTCAGGCACTTAGCCTAGGAAGTTACTTCCTGCTTTCAGCAAAGGTCCAAGGCGCACCACGATGTTTCATCTGGTGGCTCCACGAGCTGAACATCAGGCCTCCTCAGTCCCTGGAGAATTTCTCCGGCCCTTCTGTGCTTTGGTTTGGAAGTGGCACACATCACTTCCACCCACAGCTATTGGCCAGACCCCTCACATGGTCACACCTCACTGCAGGGGCTCTGGAAATGTGAGGAGACAGACGGACCATTTGGTAAGCATTATAGCATGCTAGCCTGAGATTAACAGACCATCCACCAATTTTTTTTTGCCTTATTAATTTTTTTGTTATAAATAAATATATATATATACATATATATAAAACACCAACCAACCCAACCCAACCCCAGTGCTGTCGAGTGGATTCCGACTCATAGCGACCCTGTAGGACAGAGTAGAACTGCCCCATAGAGTTTCCAAGGAGCGCCTGGCGGACTTGAACTGCTGACCCTTTGGTTAGCAGCTGTAGCATTTAACCACTACGCCACCAGGGTTTCCATATAAAACACAGCATTTGTCAATTCAACATTTTTCACCTGTACAATCTAGTGACATCAATTGCATTAATCGTGTTTGCAAGCATCACCGAGAATAGCTGCCAGGTTTTCTGTGGCCACAGACAGAAATTCAGTACTTCCTAAGCAATGACTCCCTTTTCACCCTCCCTCCTGCCGTGGTAACCACTAACAGAACTGTGGTCTCTATGCATTGCCTATTCTAGATATCTCATATAAGGGAGATTACATGGTATTTGCCCTTTTGTGACCTATTCATTGTAGTCAGCAAAATGTTTCCAAGGTTCATCATATTGTAGCCTGCCTTAGGAGTCCATCCCTCTTTACGGCCGAGTAATATTCCATTGTACGCGCACACCACATTTGGCTTATCCGTTCATCTGTGGGGCCAGTCACAAAATTTTTACCTACGTAATTGAGAAAGAACTGCTGTTGCAACTGAAAGTTTGAGTCCTGTTTTAAAAGCAGAGGCCAGGATACTCTGTGTGCAATACTAAGAAAATGTGCCCTCTGAGACGAGGGGAACGAGAGAAGGCAAGAAAGTACACGCAATCAGACGTAAGGGAGAGAAAGCATTAAACAGCACGTTGTTGTTGTCGAGATGGTGCTGACTCATGGCGACCCCACGTGTGCAGAGAAGAGCTGAGCTTCACAGGGCTGTCAAGACTATGACCTTACAGGAGCAGATTGGCAGGACTTTCTTCAAGGCACTTCTGGGTGGGTTTGAACCAGCAACGTCTTGGCTGGTAGTTGAACATGTAACCATTTGTGGCACCTAGGAACTCCAGCCTAGACTATACAGAGTCCCTTTTGCAGCTGGGAGGGTATAAAATAATGAGAAGTCAAGCAAAGCAAAGTCTTTTCCCTACTTACAGCAGAGGGAGGAGTTGCAAGAACTGTAAGATAAATAATAAGAAACGTTGCAGGGTGAAGGAACTTGAGGTCTGTGAAGGAATCACTTGTGAGAAGCCTCAGGAGTGCTTTACTGACAGGCTAGGGAGACAGTGCCAAAAAGACTGAAGTAACTTCTGTCAGAATATGTTCATGAAACAAGGGGAGGAGGGGCTGGGCCAGAAATACACATAAATTTTCCAAAGGATAAAGACATGTGAAAGAAAGTTGAAATTGTTTATCCTAGTCCCCAGGTCTTCAAACATTCTGCAAAAACTCATTAAGTTGGAACCTAGGACAAAAAGGGTGAAAACAAACCGCTGGCGACTTCAGCAAGGAAAATCCTGGGGAGAGCGGAGCAGTTGGGGGGCGGATGTACGGGGAGGGAAGCGATAACCGTTCCCACTGCAGCAGATAGGACGCGTATCTAAGGGCACGCGGGACCTCAGGCAACGCTTGCATCCGACTCAGAGGAGCAGAGACAAAGGGACCAAAGTCACAGGGGAGAGGAGCCGACCCAGCCTCTGTGTGCGAGTGGAAGCCCTTGTGGGCCACTGAAGAGATAAAACAGGGAAGCTGAGAAAAGAAAAGTAAAGCAGAGAGATAAGCAAGTCGCAGGGACGAGGGAAAAAAAAACCGGGAAAGCTGATAAATCCCCCACACGGAAGTCTTCAGCAGAGGCCAGGAGTTCTGTGGGAGAACTATCTGAGGGGCCCCAGTATTCGAGGAGCCTTGGGACTCCAAATCTGTGACAACAACCCGAGTCCCAGCTGTTTTAACAGTAAAAGCAGTTCCCACTCACTGCGCCCCGTCTGAGTGTCAGGCAGAGCCCTGGGTGTGTAAAGGATACTGACTAGCTGAGCTCATGATAGTAAAATAAGAGGAATGACAAATAGTAACATTGCTGTGGTTGTATGCCATCCAGTCGATTCCGACTCACAGTGACCTTACATGAGAGAATACAACTGCCGCATAGGGTTTCCTAGCCCTGGTGGCACAGTGATTGTTCGCACAGCTGCTAACTGAAAAGTTGGTGGTTCGAACCCACCAGCTGCTCCACAAGAGAAAGATGTGGCAGTCTGCTTCAGTAAGGATTACAGACTTGGAAACCCTACGGCACAGTTCTGCTCTGTCGTGCTGGCTTGCTATGAGTTGGAATCCACTCGAGGTCGGTGGGTTAATCTTTACAGGAGCAAAACGCCAGGTCTTCTCAACTGCATAGCAGCTGATAGGTTTGAACCACTGGCTTTTTGGTTAGCAGCTGAGGTCTTAACTATTATGCCGTCAGGGTTCCTTAAATAAGTAGATTGTTGTTGTTGTTATTGTTAGGTGCCATTGAATTAGTTTCAACTTATAGCGGCCCTATGCACCGCAGAAAGAAACACTGCCCAGTCCTGCACCATGCTCACAATCGTTGTCATGCTTGAGCTCATTGTAGCAACCACTGTGCCAACCCATCTCTTTAAGGGTCTTCCTCTCTTCTGCTGACCTTTACTTTGCCAAGCATGATGTTCTTCTCCAGGAACTGATTCCTCCTGACAACACGTTCAAAGCACGCACGACTCAGTCTCGCAATCCTTGCTTCTAAGGAACACTCTGGTTGTAAGTCTCCCAAGACAGATTTGTTCGTTCTTTTGGCAGCTCATGGTATATTCAATATTCTTCACCAACACCACAATTCAAAGGCATCAATTCTTCTTCAGTCTTCCTTATTCACTGTCCGGCTTTCACGTGCATATGATGTGATTAAAAATACCAGTACCTTACTCTTCATGGTGAAATCTTTGCTTTTCAACACTTTAAAATGGTTCTTTACAGGAGATCTGCCCAATGCAATAGATCTTTTGATTTCTTGACTGTTTGGTCATGGGCCTTGATTGTGGATCCAAGTAAAATGAAACCCTTGACAACTTCAATCTTTTCTCCATTTATCATTATGTTGCTTATTGGTCCAGTTGTGAAGATTTTGTTTTCTTTTTGTTGAGGTATGACCCATACTGAAGGCTGCGGCCTATAATCTTCATCAGCACTTCAAGTCCTCTTCACTTTCAGGAACGAAGGTTGTGTCATCTGCATAACGCAGGTTGTTAATGAGCCTTCCTCCAATCCTGATGCCTCGTTCTTCATTTAGTCCAGCTTTTCGGATTATTTGCTCACCATACAGATTGAATAGGTATGGTGAAAGGATACAACCCTGATGCACACCTTTCCTGACTTTAAACCAGGCAGTATCCCCTTGTTCTGTCTAAACAACTGCCTCTTGATCTGTGCACAGGTTCCTCATGAGCACAATTAAGTGTCCTGGAATTCCCATTCTCTGCACTGTTATCCATAATTTGTTATGATCCACACAGTTGAATGCCTTAGCACAGTCAATAAAACACAGGTAAACATCTTTCTGGTATTCTCTGCTTTTAGTCAGGATCCATCTGACATCAGCAATGATATCCCTGGTTCCCTGTCCTCTTCTGAATGTGGCTTGAAATTCTGGCAGTTCCCTCTCCGTGTACTGCTGTAGTCGCTTTTGAATTATCTTCAGCAATCTTTGCTTGCGTATGATATTAATGACATTGTTTGATAATTTCCAAATTCAGTCGGATCACCAAGTAGATAAAAGCTAGCATTTTATAGTTTGTTAAGATCCCTGAGAGGTGCAAACAGTTAAGCCCTCAAATACTATTAACCGTTGCCGAGTCGAGTCAATTTCAACTCATAGCGACCCTGTAGGACACAGTAGAACTGCCCCATAGGGTTTCTAAGGAGCAGCTGAAGGATTCAAGCTGCTTGACTTTTGGTTAGCAGCCAAGCTCTCAACTACTCTGACACCAGAGCTCCCATCCTCAACCACTAGCTTATTCAAAAAGTTGGTGGTTTGAACACACCCAGAGGAACTTTGGAAAACAGGTCTGGTGATATGCTTCCGAAAGGTTGCAGCCTTGAAAAAGCTAAGGAATGGTTTTACTCTGCACACATGGGGGTGCCATGAGTGGGAAATGATGCCACAGCAACTCATGAAAACAATAATTTATGGTGTTGGCTATGTGTCAGCCCTCGTCCAAAAGCCATATGTACTCAGTTCCTACATTTGTTGCTTTAGCAAAGTGCTACAAATTGGGTGCCTGAAAACAACAGAAATATATTCTCCCAAAGTTTTGCAGGTTTTTGTTTTTGTTATATGCCATCAAGTCAGTTCTGACTCATAGCAACCCTATGTACAACAGAATGAAACACTGCCTGGTCATGTGCCATCCTCACAATCATTGCTATGTTTGAGCCCATTGTTGCAGCTACTGTGTCAGTCCCACTTGTTGAGGGTCTTCCTCTGTTTCACTGACTCTCCACTTTCCCAAGCATGATGTCCTTCTCCAGGGACTGGTCCCTCCTAATAACATGTCCAAAGTGCGTGAGACAAAGTCTTGCCATCCTCCCTTCTAAGGAGCACTGTAGGCTAGAAGTACAAAATCAAGGTGTCAGCAGGGCCATGCTCCCTCCAGCTGCTGCAGGGGCAGATCCTTCCTTGTCTCTTCTAGCTGCTGGTGGTTGTTGTACTGTTGGCATTCCTTCACTTGTGGAAGCAGGACTCTAATCTTTGCCTCCATCTTCTAAAGTCTTCTTCTCTGTAGTCTTTGACTCCAAATCTCTCTCTCCTTGTAAAGACATCTGTTATTGGATTAGGGCCCACTCTCAACTTGATTACATCTGTCAAAGTGGCTTAGCTGCTAAATAAGTAATCTGCAAAATAAATGATTTTAGATGTTTTATTGAAGCACACAACACACAATTTACAAATTGAGAAGGCCCCAAACTCACAGAGTGAAAGCAAGTCTCTCAAGTGAAATCAGTAATTCCAAGGAATGGGGAAAAGTATCAAGAAATTATACACTCGAAAAAGGAACTAAATCACGGGGAGGGCAGTTATGGGAAAATCGATGAATATTATAAAAATCACACCTTGATGGACAGACGTCACACAGTTGTAGGGAAAGTCACACATATTTTAATACTTTGTAAGTAGCTTAAGGAAGAAAACAGCAATGAGCTTGTACTTTGTTTCTGACTGGTTAATGCTGTGTTAGAAACCAAAGGCTCAATTTTGATTGGCTGATTATCTTGTAATAAACCACGAGGTGTGTTGAGAGTTTCCTTGGAAAAAATTATAATATCTGATAAACATCTTTTTGGAGACATAAAAGTGGAAGTAGATTCCTGACAATGGTCAAAAGACAAGATGGAACCTTAATTTTACATCAAGTTACAGGATAAAGTCAGTGACCCAGTCGTAAGTCAAAGTTTTTCCACAAACTAAGTGCCTCAAATCACATCAAAGGCTCTATTTCCAAATAAAGTCACTGTGATGGTTAATATGAAGTGTCAGCTTGGCTAGGCTGTGATTCTCAGTGGTTTGGCAGACATTGGACAGATTGCTTTTCCATAATGTGATAGGCCCACACACGTCTGTCAGTTTGTCTTACTGTGGGTGCTTGTGTGTTGCTGTGATGCTGGAAGCTATGCCACCAGTATTCAAATACCAGCAAGGTCACCTATGGCAGACAGGTTTCAGCTGAACTTCCAGACTAGGAAGAAGGGCCCAGCAGTCTACTTCTGAAAAGAATTAGCCAGTGAAAACCTTATGAATAGCTGTGGAACATTGTCTGATATAGTGCTAGAAGATAGGCCGCTTAGGTTGGAAGGCACTCAAAAGACGACTGGGGAAGAGCTGCTTCCTCAAAGTAGAGTCCACCTTAATGCGTGGATGGAGTCAAGCTTTGGGACCTTCATTTGCTGATGTGGCATGACTCAAAATGAGAAGAAACAGCCGCAAACATCCATTAATAATCAGAAGGTGGAATGTATGAAGTATGAATCTAGAAAAATTGGGAATCGTCAAAAATGAAATGAAACACATAAAGATCGATGTTCTAGGCGTTAGTGAATTGAAATGGACTGACAGTGGTCATTTTGAATTGGGCAATCACACGGTCTACTATGCCGGAATGACAGCTTGAAGAGGAATGGCCTTGCATTCATCATCAAAACGAACATTTCAAGATCTATCCTAAAGTACAATGCTGTCAGTGATAAGATAATATCCATACAACTACAAGGAAGACCGGTTAATATGACTATTATTCAAATTTATGGACCAACCACTAAGGCCAAAGAGGAAGAAACTGAAGATATTTACCAACCTCTGCAGTCAGAAATTGATTGAACATGCAATCAGGATGCATTGATAATTACTGGTGATTGGAATGTGAAAGTTGGAAACAAAGAAAAAGGATCAGTAGTTGGAAAATATGGCTTTGGTGATAGAAATGATGCTGGAGATTACATTAGTGAATTTTACAAGACCAAGGACTTCTTCATTGCAAATACCTTTTTTCACCCACATCAAGAACAACTATTCACATGGACCTTGCGAGATGGAATACACAGGAATCAAATCGACTACATCTGTGGAAAGAGACAATGGAAAAGCTCAATATCATCAGTCAGAACAAAGCCAGGGGCCGACTGCAGATCAGACCATCAATTACTCACATGCGAGTTCAAGTTGAAACTGAAGAAAATTAGAACAAGTCCAGGAGAGCCAAAGTACTACCTTGATTATATCCCACCTGAACTTAGAGGCCATCTCAAGAAAAGATTTGATGTGTTGAACATTAATGACCAAAGACTAGACTAGTTGTGGAATGACATAAAGATCATCCTACTTGAAGAAAGCAAGAGGTCATTAAAAAGACAGGAGAGAGAGAAAAGACCTAAATGAATGTAAAAAGAGACTCTGAAACTTGCTCTTGAACTTCAAGTAGCTAAAGCAAAAGGAGAAAATGATGAAGTAAAACAGCTGAACTGAAGATTTCAAAGGGTGGCTCGAGAACACAAAGTATTATGATGACATGTGCAAACACTTGGAGATTGAAAACCAAAAGAGAAGAACATGCTTGGCATTTCTCAAGCTGAAAGAACTAAAGAAGGGGAAAAAAAAGCCTCAAGTTGCAATACTGAATGATTCTATGGCAAAAATATTAAACAACTCAGGAAGCATCAAAAGAAGATGGAAGGAATACACAGACTCACTATACCAAAAAGAACTGGTTGACTTTCAACCATTTCAGGAGGTAACATATGATCAGGAACTGATGGTACTGAAGGTAGAAGTCCAAGCTGCACTGAAGACACTGGCAAAAAACAAGGCTCTGGGAATTGACAAAATACCAATTGAGATGTTTCAACAAACGAAGGCAGCGGTGGAAGTACTCACTCATCTATGCCAAGAAATTTGGAACACAGCTACCTGGCCAACCAACTGGAAGAGATCCATATTTACGCCAATTGCCAAGAAAGGTGATCCAACTGAATGCAGAAATTATTGGACAATACTCTTTTTTTATTATTAATATCACATGCAAGAAAAATTTTGCTAAAATTTTACTGTTGCAGCAGCGTATCTATAGGGAACTGTCAGAATTTCAAGTTGGATTTAGAAGAGGACAGGGAACCAGGGATATCATCGCTGATGTCAGGTGGATCCTGGCCTAAAGCAGAGAATACCAGAAAGATGTTTACCTGTGTTTTATTGACTATGCTAAGGCATTCAACTGTGTGGATCATGACAAATTATGGATAATAGTGTGAAGAATGGGAATTCCAGAACACTTAATTGTGCTCATGAGGAACCTGTGCATAGATCAAGAGGCAGTTGTTTAGACAGAACAAGGGGATACTGCCTGGTTTAAAGTCAGGAAAGGTATGCGTCGGGTTGTATCCTTTCACCATACCTGTTCAATCTGTATGCTGAGCAAATAATCTGAGAAGCTGGACTATATGAAGAAGAACGGGGCATCAGGATTGAAGGAAGAGTTGTGAACAACCTGCGTTATGCAGATGACACAACCTTGCTTGCTCAAAGTGAAGAGGACTTGAAGCACTTACTGATGAAGATTAAACACCACAGCTTTCAGTATGGATTACACCTCAACATAAAGAAAACAAAAATTATCACAACTGGACCAATAAGCAACATCATGATAAATGGAAAAAAAGACTGAGGTTGTGAAGGGTTTCATTTTACTTGGATCCACAAACAGCACCATGGAAACAGCAGTCAAGAAATCAAAAGATGCATTCCATTGGGCAAATTGGTTGCAAGAGCTCTATTTAAAGTGGTAAAAAGCAAAGATGTCACCTTGAGGACTAAGGTGCACCTGACCCAAGCCATGGTGTTTTCAATTGTCTCATATGCATGGGGAAGCTAGACAATGAATAATTAAGACTAAAGAAAAATTGACGCCTTTGAATTGTGACATCGGCAAAGACTATTGATTATAGCATGGACTGCCAAAAGAATGAACAAATCTGTCTTGGAAGAAGTACGACCAGAATGCTCCTTAGAAGCAAGGATGGTGAGATTTTGTCTCACATACTTTGGACATGTTATCAGGAGGGATCAGTTCCTGGAGAAGGACATAATGCTTGATAAAGTGGAGAGCCAGAGAAAAAGAGGAAGACCCTCAATGAGATGGATTGACACAGTGGTTGCAACAATGGGCTTAAGCATAACAAGGATTGTGAGAATGGTGCAGGACGAGGCGGTGTTTCGTTCTATTGTACATAGGGTCAATACGAGTGTGAACCAACCGATAGCACTTGACAACCAAAGAACAACAATGTGATATAATATACTCACCTCCATGATGAAATCTGCTATAATGTAATCACCTCTATGATGAGATCTGCTACGAGCAGTCAATCAGTTGAAAATGTTGTCTCCTTTGGGGTGTGGCCTGTCTCCAGTATATAAATGGATGGTTCAGCAAGGATCTCTCTACAGATTCTGGATCCTGCATCACCTCATCATCATCTGACCTCTGGTTCTTGGGGCATGAGCCAGCAGCCTGCTGCCTGACCTGCAGACTTTGGGTTTATCAGCTCCTGCAACTACGTGCATCAGGGGAAGCCCCCAGTCTGACACTTGACCTATGGATTTGGGACTTGCCAGCTTCCACAACCACGTGAGCCATTTCATTGAGATCAATCTCTCTATATATATTTATATATATACAGTTCACTGGTTTTGCTGATCTAGAGAACCCAGCCTAAGATATCTATTCACAAGTACCGGGGATTAGGGCTTCAAACATATCTTTTGGGGGGCATAATTCAACCCACAACACCTTATATGTAACACTTCATTTTATTTCCTTGCCAAC
Organism: Loxodonta africana; assembly: GCF_030014295.1. Classification (NCBI taxonomy): domain Eukaryota; kingdom Metazoa; phylum Chordata; class Mammalia; order Proboscidea; family Elephantidae; genus Loxodonta; species Loxodonta africana. The sequence continues at coordinate 63,379,576 of NC_087366.1, read as the reverse complement.
CTTATCTGCTAAGTCATCTTTACCTTTCTGCACCTCAGTGTCCTCCTCTATAAAATGATATTACGGGAGTACAATGCACAATTGTTGTTAGGTGCCAGCAAGTTGATCCTGACTCATAGGGACCCTATGTACAACAGAACTAAACACTGCCCAGTCCTGCACCATCTTCGCAATCTTTGCTATGTTTGAGCTCATTGTTGCAGCCACTGTCAATCCATCTCCTTGAGGGTTTTCCTCTTGTGTGTACACTGCACAATGAAGTGAGGCAAGAGTTCAAACATCTTTCATTTTCAGACAAGTCCAGTCCCTCCTCATTGGCTTTGTTGGGGAAGAACTTGGCACTTGAGAGAATGATTTATTATTATTATTATTATTAGGTGCCTTCAAGTCGGTTCCGACTCATAGCGACCCTATACACAACAGAATGTACACTGCCCAGTCCTGCACCGTCTTTACAATCATTGTTATGCTTGAGCCCATTGTTGTAGCCACTGTGTCAGTCATCTTTTGAGTGCCTTCCAACCTGGGGGGCTCATCTTCCAGCACTATATCAGACAATGTTCCGCTGCTATTCATAAGGTTTTCACTGGCTAATGCTTTTCAGAAGTAGACTGTGGGGCCTTCTTCCTAGTCTGTCTTAGTCTGGAAGCTCAGCTGAAACCTGTCCTCCATGGGTGACCCTGCTGGTATCTGAATACCGGTGGCATAGCTTCCAGCATCACAGCAACACGCAAGCCCCCACAGTACAACAAACTGACAGACACATGGGGGTGAAAGAAAGATGGGGCACAGAATTTGGAAGATAAGGGTGGGAGTAGGGATGGTGGCATTTATGACCTCCGTCAATCAAGTCTAGACACATCACTCCTCTGCTCTGTTACGTATAGATCATATCTTCCTGCTGATTCTCAAGGAAACAAAGGCACAGTGAAGTCACAGGGCTGTCTTATACTCACACAAAAAATTAAGTGTCAGGCAGTACAGGAGTAAGTTGTTTTAATGAGCTTCGCTTTACTGCGCTTTGCAGATATTTCGTTTTTTGCAAATTGAGGGTTTGCAGTAACTCTGTTTCAAGCAAGTCTGTTGGAGCCTTTCCAGCAACATGTGCTTACTTTGTGTCTCTGTCACATAGTAGTAATTCTCACAATATTTCAAACTTTTTCATTATTATTATAGCTGTTCTGGTGATCTGTGATCAGTCATCTTTGATCAGTGATCTTTGATGTTATTTGTTTTGGAGCTCCATGAACGGCACCCACATAAGACAGCGAACTTAATAAATGTTGTATATGTTCTGACTGCTCCACCGACCAGCCATTTCCCCACCTCTCTCCCTCCTCTCTTCCCTCCCTATTCTCTGAGACATGGCAATATTGAAATTAGGCCAATTAATAACCCTACAATGGCCCCTAAGTGTTCAAGGGAAAGGAAGAGTCACACACCTCTCATTTTAAGTCAAAAGCTAGAAATGCTTAACTTAGTGAGGAAGGCATATGGAAAGCTGAGACAGGCTGAAAGCTGGGCCTCTTGTGCCAAACAGCTAGCCAAGTTGTGAATGCAAAGGAAAAGTTCTTGAAGGAAATTAAATTGCTACTTCGGTGAACACACCAATGATAAGAAAGCAAAAGAGCCTTATTGCTGATATGGAGAAAGTCTCAGTGGTCTGGATAGAAGATCAAACCAGCCACAACATTCCCTTAAGCCAAAGCCTAATTCAGAGCAAGGCCCTAACTCTTTTTCAATTCTATGAAGGCTGAGAGAGGTGAGGAAGCTGCAGGAGAAAAGATTGAAGCTAACAGAAGTTGGTCCATGAGGTTTAAGGAAGGAAATCCTCTCCATAACATAAAAGTGCACGGTGTCGAAGCAAGTGGTGATGTAGGAGCTGCAGCAAGTTATCCAGAAGGTCTAGTTAGAGATAGTTGATGAAGGTGGCTACACTAAACAGCAGGTTTTTCAATGTAGATGAAAGAGCCTCCTATTGGAAGAAGATGCCATCTAGGGCTTTTTATATCTAGAGAGAAGTCAATGCCTGACTTCAAAGCTTCAAATGACAGGCTGACTCTCTTATTAAGGGCTAATGCAGCTAGTGACTTTAAGTTGAAACCAATGTTCATTTACCATTCAGAAAACCCTAGAGCCCTTCAGAATGATGCTAAATGTACTCTGTCTCTGCCCTATAAATGAAACAACAAAGCCTGGATGACAGCACATCTGTTTACAACATGGTTTACTGAATATTTGAAGCCCACTGTTGAGACCTACCACTCAGAAAAAAAAGCCTCCTTTCAAAATATTATTGCTCATTGACAATGCACCTGGTCACCCAAGAGCTCTGATGGAGATAAATGTTTTTTTCATGCCAGCTCACACAACATCCATTTTGCAGCCCATGGATCAAGGAGTAATCTCTACTTTCAAGTCTTATTATTTAAGAAATACATTTCATAAGGTTATAGCTGCCATAGATAGTGATTCCTCTGATGGATCTAGGCAAAGTAAATGGAAAATCTTCTGGAAAAGATTCATCATTCTAGATTCCATTAAGAACATTCATGATTCATGGGAGGAGATCAAAATATCAACATTGACAGGAGTTTGGAAGAAGTTGATTCTAATCCTCATGGATGATTTTAAGGGGTTCAAAACTTCAGTGGAGGAAGTACTGCAGATGTGGTGGAAATAGCAAGAGAATTAGAATTATAGGTGGAGCCTGAAGATGTGACTTAATCGCTCCAACCTCATAGTAAAACTTGAACGATGAGGAGTTCTTATGGATGAGCAAAGAAAGCAGTTTCTTGAGATGGATATCTACTCCTGGTGAAGATGCTGTGAACATTGTTGAAATGACAACAAATGATTTAGAATATTACATAAACTTAGTTGCTAAAGCAGCAGCAGGGTTTGAGAGGATTGAGTCCAATTTTGAAAGTTCCACTGTGGGTAAAATGCTATCAAACAGCATCGCATGCTACAGAGAAATCTTTCGGGAAAAGAGGAGACAATAGATGGGGCAAACTTCATTGTTGTCTTATCTTAAGAAATTGCCACAGCCTTCAGCACCCACCACCCTGCTCAGTAAGCCGCCATAAACATCAAGGCAAGACCTCACACCAGCAAAAAGATTATGACTGGCTGAAGGCTTAGATGATGGTTAGCATTTTTAGCAATAAAGTATTTTTTGATTAAGGTGCGTGTGTTGGTTTTTTTAGACATAATGCTATTGCACACTTAAGAGACTACCCCTTGCTGCTCAGTCGATTCCAACTCATAGTGACCCTAGAGGACAGAGTAGAACTGCTCCATAGGGTTTCCAAGGAATGGCTGGTAGATTTGAGCCACTGATCTTTGGGTTCGAAGGCAACCTCTTAAGCACTGCACCACCAGGGTTCCTGTTAGACTACAGTAGAGTGTAAACATAACTTTTACATGTGCTGGGGAATCTAAAAATTTGTTTGACTTGCTTTATTGCAATATTAGCTTTCTTGTGGTGGTTGTCTGTACTAGAATGGAGCCCTGGTCACACAATGATTGGTTATGAACTCAGCTGCAAACCGAAAGGTCAGCAGCTTGAATCCACCCCGTGTCTCCCAGGGAGAAAGAGCTGGTGACGAACCCTGTGAAGGCTACAGCCTAGGAAACCCTGGAGGGTAGTTTTCCCATCAGATAGGGTCTTTGTGAGTTGGAATCAATGTTATGGCAGACGACAACAACTACAGCGCTAGCATGTGGGTTCCCTGATTCATTGGGAAACAAGCATTTTTTTGTTTGTTTTTACCAATGAACCATGCTGAGCCACAGAAGAGGGTGAGCACTTTTTAAAAGAGACGGCAAAGGTCGTGCAGAACACGGAGAGATCAGGAACTATGCCCAGGAAAGAGAAGGACAAGTTTAAAAGAGGACTGTTGGCACTGTAGCTTAGGGACGGTCAATGCCGGAGGTCACAGCACCTGAGGTGTTTTCACATCTGCCTACTATTTCCATGAGGAGCCGAGGAAAAACCCCTATGACTGTAGAATTTTCCAGAAGCGACAAGGCTACCCTTTATCCCTTCCACCACCCACCTTAACTGTGAGGGTTTGGAATTGCGCTCATTACCCTCTTGTATCCCCAAACCAGCTTCTCCATCTTTAGTGCGACCCCCTTGGGCACCTGGCGTCAGTGTGTGCATCTGCCTGCTTCTCTGTCACACCGGCCACTCGTGGCAGCCATGGCGTCAGTGTGTGCATCTGCCTGCTTCTCTGTCACACCGGCCGCTCGTGGCAGCCATGCTCCCTGGTTATTAAGAAGGGACCAAGGACTGTGCCCATGCTTCCAAACGCAGCACCGGTTGTGTCCTGATGTGAAAATAGCTTTCTTAGGTATCAACTGGCTACGCTTCTCTTATTCGTTGGTTTTTTGTTGCCATCAAAAGGCCAGGAGGGAGGACAATTTCCTGGAAGCGTGATTACCAAAACTAAACCAAACCTGTTACCGCCAAGTCAATTTCCCGGATGAGTCTCTGAGAATTAGTCAGTTGGTAGAATCCCAGGGCCGAGAGATGTGAGCAGGCAACAGGCCCACATCCCTGGCCTGTACGAAGTGATTCCTTTGTTTTGGATTTACCCTAACCCTCATGCCACAGCAGGACCCGGTCCTCCCAGGGTCAGTAACTGGGATCAAGCTCCACGTTAATCCTAAAGTTTTTTTGCCCCACTGCTGACCTGAGTCTCCACTGCTGGCTAGGGAAGGGTGGAAAACGGACTTTGCCTCCTTCCACTGGTAAGAGTGCCAGATAATACAGACTTTCTGAAGAGCAGAAGAGCCTTAAAGCACATGCAGAGTTTTAAAGCCAGTACTCCCAAGTCTAGAAGTTAAATCCCAAGGAAATAATCAGACCAGTGCACAAAGGCGAATCACAACAGTGTTTGCTAGAGCGTTATTTGTAGTAATAAGCAATCGGACACAACCTAAGACATACAACAGTAAACAGCTGAACTAACAACTCATGGTAGAGTCAACAATCTTACTTATTTCCAATGACACCTGTATGTATTTACCTGGCAAGATGTTTATGATGTACCATGAGGAAAGCAAGGTGTGGAATAGTAGAGTAAAGCCTATGTTTATGGTACATATTCTGAGAAAAAGTCATTAACAATGCAGGCATACCTCGGAGATATTGTGGGGTTGGTCCCAGACCACCGCAATAAAGCAAATATCGCAATAAAGTGAGTCACACGAATGTTTTGGTTTCCCAGAGCATGTGAAAGTTACGTTTATACTATATTGCAGTCTATTAAGTGTGCAATAGCATTATATCTAAAAAAAAATACAAATAACAATTAAAAAATACTTTATTGGTAAAAAATGTTAACCATTGTCTGAGCCTTCAGCAAGTTGTAATCTTTTTTCTGGTAGAGGGTCTTGCCTTGAGGTTGACGGCGACTGTCATGTTATGGAGATGGCTTTTTTTCCTTAAACTTCATGAACCAACCTCTGCTAACTTCAAACTTTTCTTCTGCAGCTTCTTTACCTCTCTCAGCCTTCATAGAATTGAAGAGAGTTAGGACCTCGCTCTGGATTAGGCTTTGGCTTAAGGGAATGTTGTGGCTGGTTTGATCTTCTATCCAGACCACTGAGACTTTCTCCATATCAGCAATAAGGCTGTTTGGCTTTCTTATCATTCATGTGTTCACTGGAGTAGCACTTTCAATTTCGTTCAAGAACTTTTCCTTTGCATTCACAACTTGGCTAACTATTTGGCAAAAGAGGTGTAGCTTTTGGCCTGTCTAGGCTTTCGACATGCCTTCCTGACTAACCTTAATCATTTCTAGCTTTTGATTTAAAGTGAGAGACATGCGACTCTTCCTTTCACTTGAACACTTAGAGGCCATTGCAGGGTTATTAACTGGCCTAATTTCAACACTGTCGTGCCTCAGGGAAAAGGGAGGCCCAAGGACAGGGAGAGAGACGGGGGAAAGGCCGGTTGGTGGAGCAGTCAGAACACACAAACACGTATCGACTAAGTTGGCTGTTTTATATGGGCACAGTTCATGGCACCCCAAAACAATTACAATAGTATCTTCAAAGATCACTGATCACAGATCACCATAGCAGATATAATAGTGATATAATAATAATGGAAAAGTTTGAAATATTGTGAGAATTACCAGAATGTGACAGAGAAACATGAAGTGAGAACATGCTGTAGGAAGAACGGCACCAATAGACCTAACTCTACGCAGGGTCTCCACAAATCTCCAATTTGTAAATACTGCAGTATCTGTAAAGTGCAATAAACCGAGGTGTGCCTGTATTGCATCAGGCAAATCTGCTGCAAAAGACCTCTTTAAAGTGTTGAAAAGCAAAGATGTCAACTTGAGAACTGAAGTGTGCCTGCCCCAAGCCATGGTATTTTCAATTTTCTCATGTGTATGGGAAAGCTGGACCGAAGAATTGATGCATTTGAATTACCATGTCGGCCAAAAAATACTGAATATACCATGGATTGCCAGAAGAATGAACAAATCTCTCTTGGAAGAAGCATTGCTAGAATGCTCCTTAGAAGAATGGCAAGACTTTGTCTCAAGTATTTTGGACATGTTATCAGGAGGAACCAGTCCCTGAAGAGGGACATTGTGCTTGGCAAAGTAGAGGGTCAACAAAAAAGAGGAGGGCCCTCAATGAGATGGATTGACGCGGTGGCTGCAACAATGGGTTTAAGCATAGCAATGATTGTGACGATGGCGCAGGACGTGGCCAACAACAACATTGATTAATAGGAGCCCTGGAAGTACAACGGTTAAGCACTTGGCTACTAACTGAAAGCCTGATGGTTAGAACCACCCAGCAACTCTGAAGGAGAAAAATGTCAGTCTGCCCTTGTAAAGATTGCAATGCAGGAAACCCTATGGGGCAGTTCTACCCTGTCTGTATGGTCGCTAGGAGTAGTAATCAACTTGGTGGCCCCTAACAACAACAATAACATTGATTAATGTTCCTAGTTTAAGCATTTAGACTTAGAACCCCTTCAAAGTAGGCAGTAACTTACCTTTTTGTTCCTGGGTCCTAGCTCAGTGCCTGACACATAGTAGGTGCTTAATACATATTTGACATGTGAATTAATTTTTGAACCTTGAGTATTTGTAGTACCCACTGGCAGAGCAATGCCGTCTCTTCCATCCGTATCCCCACAGCACTGTGGGTCAAGGGCATGATGGGATGGTGGGAGTACTGGATGTGGTATGAATGAGTCAGACCAACCTGGGTTCAAATACTGCTCCTGCCATATATATCCTAGCAAATGATCCTCGATTTTCTCTTCTGTAATAAGGGACTGATAATATTAAGGATCTTGCAAGATTATTATAAGGACAAGAATTTGACAATTTCCTTCTTGCAAACACCTTGTTGTGGATTTTGCCTTTGGAAACCGTTTAGTCATTGGCCAATGTTAAATCCACCTGTTGAAGCCATTGTGCATAACTCAAGGTTCAAGTAGCCTTCTCTAGAACACCAACATTGCAGCATCTACAGCTTCCGTCTGAGAGGGCTTACTCCTGGGTTTCACAGAGCACATGGAAAGAAAGTGTGTTAGCAAGAATTGGTGGATTATTAAGTAGCCTTATCTCAGCTCAGCATCTCTCTGTAAATAAGTCAAGGCCTACAGCAACCCCTGAAAGTGCTGGAAATGTTCAAAGCCTTAAAATAGCAAATGCTTTGAAGAAACCCATCTTCCTAATGGAAAAATAGAATACACAAGAAAAATGACTGTCAGTTATTTATATATAGCCCAGGCTTCAGCATGTGACAAAAGTGGCCACTGCTGATTTGTAATTCTCTTTAGAAACTAGCTTTGTGCACCATTTTCAGAGGCTGAAGTGTGGGTTAAAGAAGGAGCTGGCCAGGTGACCACTTACCATTGCCTATTCTTAGGGAGACCCCAAGGCTAAGCTTCTCCTTCCATTGTCCTCAGTGGCTTTGCCAGGAAACAGCCTTGTTAGACATCATGTCAGCTTGGTCTCCATTGTTATCATTTAAGCCAATGGTTTCTCTAAGTGATCTGAATGACCATATGAAGGTGGCTGGCAATGGAATATTTAGAAAATGGGACTATATTCTGTTATTTGCTTTTACTACTGCGTTACAAGGCCAAAGAATAAAAATAGAGATTACATCTAGTTACTACAAACCGCCAGTGGACAGAGCAAGCTGACTGATGAGGTTTTTCACTGTATGAGTGTGTGTGTGGGTGTGTGTGCGTGTGACTTCTCCCTTATTCAGGCTGTGTAGCAATCACGTTTCTGGTACAGCTGGGAAAGACATTGAACTCTAGGATATACGCAAAAAATATGGTATGTTGTGAAAACAGTGGTGGCTAGGCCCACTGATTAACATACTAGGATGCTAACCTCAAATAATTTTTAGATTAATAGGAAATACAAATAAATCTACTAGTTTCCAAACTAAAATAATTGATATGAGAACTCTATAGCTACTTTCTACCACCCATCTGTCTGTTTGTTGTACTGTGGTGGCTTGTCTATTGCTATGATGCTGAAAACTAAGCCACCAGTATTTCAAATACAGAAGGGTCACCCATGGTGGACAGGCTTTAGCAGAACTTCCAGGCTAAGACAGACTAGGAAGAAAGGCCTAGTGATCTACTTCAAAAAAATTAGCCACTGAAAACCTGATGGATCACAATAGAATGATATCCGATATAGTGCTGGAAGATGAGCCCCCTAGGTCGGAAGGCACTGAAAATACACTGCGGCTGCAACAATGGAGTCCAGCACACCAACAAGCATGAAGATGGCACAAGATCAGGCAAAATTTCGATCTTTTATGATAAGGTCGCCATGGGTCAGAGCCAACTGGATGGCAACTAACAACAACATAGCTACTTTGTCCTGCATCTTGGCATCGGCAGTGCATATGCCATAGTTCTGAAGCTGTCTCATTCCTACCGCCTTTGACATTAGCTGCCCTGTAATTGAGAAGTCAGGCGAATTCTTATGTGAAGGTGAAGTCTCTGTGGACATTTTACCTGTGTGCCTCTTGGCAGTGTCTCTGATGCTCAGGACATTCCAGGTCAGCTACTGACTATATATGCTGCTCTAGGACAAAGTCAATTGCCTGGAGATGTTCAGTATAAGGTACATAGTGACAAGGTGCTAGAAAAGAGCTTGGCCAACTTCCACGTGCCATGGCTTGCACAGGTGGGCATGTTAGACTTCCCTGCTGCCTTGCTCTATTTCCCTCACTAAGTTCTAAATGGATAATCACTGAGACGGGGTCAGGCCATTCAAACAAAAGAGCTCTGAGGCTGGCCTGCAGTGTGAAAACTGTCAATTATCCTATTTATGTCCTACCTACATTTCTGGTAGCAGGGTCCTCATTTCCATTAGAACCATTTGGTACAATGCTGCATGTTCTAATCCTTTCACCATCTTATCAGAGCGAGGGGAATGAGTGCAAATGATGGGGGAGGAGGAGAGAAAGGGAGAGAAGAAAGGAAAGGACACAAAGGAAGAGAATTGTTTTGAAGGATGATTTTAACTTCTGACTTTACAATTTGCTAAAAGTGAACGTAACCTTGTAATGCAAGCTCGTCACTTCTGGTCAAGGAGGGCAAATCTAGTCAGAAGTGACCTGTTTTTAATACCTTGAATCTCTTATTTTGAGATTCTTAGTCTGTAAACAGGGACGTCGCTCACAGATTCTAGGTAATTTTTTTTATGGGGCACTGCACATGGCTTAATGAGGCGCTGGCTCAGAGTGCATAGAATCAAGGCCAGAGGTTGGCCTTAATGTCCACCTGGATGTGCCACCTTCTCTGGAGGGGTGCCAGGAACTGACCACATCACAGTACAGTGGGGACATTAACCCTTTTGCATGAGCTAACTCCCACAGGCCCAGCAAAAATTCTGGAAACATCTTTTACCAGCTTTCCATTGCTGCACAACAAATCACCACAAACTTAACGGCTTAAAACAACACATATTTATTATCTTAGTTTCTGTGAGTCAGAAGTACTGGAGGGACTTAGCTGAGTTTTCTGGTCAGGGTCTCACAAGGCTGCAAGTTTTCAGCCAGGCTGTGTTCTTCTCTGGTGGCTCCCCTGGGGAAGAACCCGTTTCCAAGCCCATTCAGGTTGGAGGCAGAATTCATTTCCTTGCAGCTGTGGAACTCAGAATTCTGGCTTTTTGCTGGTTGTTGGCTGGAAGCTACCCACAATTCCTTGCCACTTGGGCCCCTCAACATGGTCACTTATTTCTAGCCCATTTATTTCTATTGGTTAGAAGCAAGCCACAGGTCCCACCTACACTTAAAAAAATCCATTGCTGTCAAGTTAATTCCGACTCATAGTGACCCTGTAAGACAGAGTAGAACTGCCCCATAGTTTCCAAGGAGCACCTGGTAGATTCAAACTGCTGACATTTTGGTTAGCAGGCATAGCACTTAACCAGTACACCACCAGGGTTTCCCAGCTACAGTTAGGGGAGGAAATGGTACAAAGGTGTGAGCACCAGCAGGTGGGGATCACGGAAGGGATCACAGAAGAGTCTGTCACATGCCTGGAACCTCTTTGTACCGCTCTCATCCTCCTGACCTTACAGAGACTTCCTTTTTACATAAAAATTCACCTGACTTCAACTATAGAGAAGCTGGTGCCAAAGGCAGTAGAAACGAGATAGCTTCAAAACCGTGAGATTTCCATTACCAGTGCCGAGTGCAGGGCAAAGTAACAATCCATTTAAAAACCCACTGCCATCAAGTCAGTTCCAACTCATAGAGACCCTGTAGGACAGAGGAGAACTGCCTCAAAGGGTTTCCAAGGCTGTAACCTTTACAGAAGCAGACTGCCACATCTTTCTCCCACAGAGCTGCTGGTGGGTCCAAACTGTGGACCTTTCAGTTAGCAGCTGAGTGTTCAACCACTGAGCCACCATGGCTCCTTAAAGTATGTACAGAGTTCTAGTATTATTTACTTTGAAAACTAACAGATTTATTTATACCCCTATCAATCTAAAAACTATTTTGTAAGTAATTTGTTAATTGTGAATGTTGTATTTTGTAAAATTTGTAAATATATCCAGGAAAACCAGGGAATATATTGCTTCTAAAAATGAGAAAAAGGTGCTACATAAAAAGGAATGATCAGAGAACAAGACAGAGTCTCTGGCTGCTCAGGTCTGTTAAAATAAATGACATCTCCTATAACACACCATGATCACAAAAGATCACCCTTTGCTGTGTTTCCTGGATTAGGAGCAAGCCACAGGTCCCACCTGCACTTGGAGGAAGGGACTGCACAATGGCATGAACACCAGGAGGTGAGGGTAACGGTAGATCACCTAAGGGACTGTCTGCCACCGCCCTGGAGCCTCTACCCGCCTTCCTCACCCCTCTGACCTCAGGGGAATCCTCTCCCAAGCCAGCTCAATTTGGGTTCCATAATGATCTTTAGTGGGAGCAGTGGTGGTTCGGTGGTAGAATTCTCACCTTCCAGGTGGAAGACCCCAGTTTGAGTCCTGGCCAATGCACTTTACACATAACCACCACCGTCTGCCAGTGTCGCTGTGACGCTGAACAGGTTTCCGCAGAACTTCCAGACTAAGACAGACTTGAAAATCAGCCAATAAAAACTCTATGGAGCACAACAGACTGATCTGCCGCCAATCATGGGGATGGCACGGGACTGGGCTGTGCCTTGTTCCATGGTGTATGGGGTTGCCATGAGTCAGGGTGACTTGACGACAGCTAACAACAACGATCTTCAGTAGGGTGACAAACCATCCCGGTCTTAGTTTTGGGCTGAAAGCCCCACCTTCCTGGCTGGTCACCCTAAGCAGACCAGAGAAGTTCTTTCTTTTTTACCAATATTAGGGGCAAAAGAAAAGCCAAAAAGTTTTCACCCAGAAATGGTCAAGCTGTTTCCTGAGGAGTCCTCCGAGGACCACGAGGTGGAGGAGTTGGTGAGGAGATGGTGATTGGGTGACCCTTTAGCTCTCCCCCACCATTCCAAGCGAGCCAGCTCCTGGCAGGCCCATATGGGTTGGAGCCTGTGTAATTTGCTGTGTGAAGTAAGGTTCCCATAAGTTAACACTCTCACATATGAAAAAGTAAGATCCACAAGGCGTTAGAGGCAGAATCCAGTTCCTTGACTTGCAAGCCACGGTTATTCTACAATGCCATGCAGATGAGTTTAACATTTATTGAGCACATGCTGTGTGCAGGGATTTTGGCTTGGTGATGGGTCGGTGAAGGAGGATATTACTTATTTATTTGTTTGTTTATTTATTTATCTGTTCATTTGCTTGTTTAAGAGAAGACTGAATTCTACATGTAGGAAGTTTCCAATAACACTGGAGAAGAAGGCCTGGACTGGAGCTAGGACATACTCAGCTGAACAGCTGTATCTCAATTGACCAATTACCAGAGTCAAACTGGTGATTTCAGTTACCTGGAACCAGGTAAATTTACCTTAGAGTTACATGTTATTTCAAAACAATTTGGAGACTAGTGTGACTCCCCAAGGTTGGATATACAGCTTATGTCCACGACAGGGGCTTTTCAGTCTTCTCAGCATAGCACACAAGCCAGTACAGATTAACCTACTGGGAACGGTGTTCAAGAGCACTTAGGGGAGGCAAGGTTACACAACTCCTGAAAAGTACGAGGCAAGGTTAACATGGGCGAGCGGAATGGTGGTTTCAGACTGCATTAGGAAGGTGGTCCAATTTACTAATGAGCACAGTGCTGCCTGCTGCAGCCAGTCCCTGTCCTACAAACCAATCAAACCAAGAAGCAACTTCATGGTTACAGGCAAGAAAAAGGTCCAGGGCGATAGCCTACTTCCCCACTTGCCCAGCCATGCAAATTTCTGTCACTTGATACCATACAGCCTAGGTTGGCTGATAAATTGGCTTCACATCTTGGAATGCTAATCTCAGAGAGGTTTCATTTGCTTTAGCACTGTTTCCTCATTAACCCCAACCCCCCCCCGCCCCCGGGCATTCTAACGAGGGTGGTCACTTGACCTCTCTGAGGATGTGAAGCTGTTTGTCCAAGGTTACTCTGTGGAAGAGCTTTGCAGTAGGGCTTCGCTTCCCCTAAATCCTAGACATACAGGCTGGGACTAGGACCAGCCACCCTAGTCATAGCTGCTCCGGAACCTCAGTTAAGAACATAGGCTCAGGGGGCTGGGGTTTGGGGGCCATGGTTTCAGGGGACATCTAGGTCAATTGGCATAATAAAACCTATTAAGAAAACATTCTGCATCCCATTTTGGAGAGTGGCATCTGGGGTCTCAAATGCTAGCAAGTGGCCATCTAAGATGCAACAATTAGTCTCAACCCACATGGAGCAAAGGAGAATGAAGAACACCAAAGACATAGGGTAAGTATGAGCCCAAGAGTCAAAATGAGCCACATAAATCAGCCTGAGACCAGAAGAACTAGGTGCGGCCTGGCTACAACCGATGACTGCCGCGACAGGGAACACAACAGAGAATCCCTGAAGGAGCAGCAGGGTAGTGGGATGCTGACCTCAAATTCTTGTAAAAAGACCAGGCTTAATGGTCTGACTGAGACTAGAAGGACCCTGGAGGTCATGGTACCCAGACCTTCTGTTAGCCCAAGACAGGAACCATTCCCGAAGCCAACTTTTCAGACAGGGATTGAACTGGACTATAAAACAGAAAATGATTCTGGGGAAGAGTGGGCTTCTTGGATCAAGTACACACGTGAGACTATGTGTGCAGCTCCTGTCTGGAGGGGAGATGTGAAGGCCAAGGGGGACAGAAGCTGGCTGAATGGACACAGAAACACAGGGTGGAGAGAAAGAATGTGCTGTCTCCTTAGGGGGAGAGCAACTAGGAGTATATAGAAAGGTGTATATAAGATTTTGTACGAGAGACTGATTTGATTTGTAAACTTTCACTTAAAGCACGAGATATATACATATAAACATGGGCTCAGGTACAAAAGACTTCAGGCAGCAGACTCAAGAGACTGGCAGGCGGGGCTGGAGGGCCTCACGCTGTCTTTTATAAATCTTCATGGTCATGTCTGTTTATTGAAATATTGGTTTTTCTTTTATTATCATTTCCCAATGAATGTTTCATAGACTGTTTCTAAATGTTACAGAACGAAGAGGTTCCTTGGAAAAATCACTTTGGTAAATGCTGAGTTGAGCAGAGCTCTGTGGAATGAATTTCTCTAGCATTTTTTATAGCCTAGTTTTATGTGGGGATTCTCAACACTGACTCTACATTGCAATCTCCTGAAGAGCTTTTTTGTTTCTTGTGAAATTGCCACTGATTTTGTAAAAATGTTTTATTTTAAAATGGTCAAAAAGTCATTGTTGTTGTTATTGTTAGGTGCCGTCGAGTCAGTTCTGACTCGTAGTGACTCTATGTACAACAAAACAAAACACTGCCCGGTCCTGCACCACCCTTACAATCGTTCTTGTGCCTGAGCTCATCGTAGCAGCCACTGTGTCGATCCGCCTCCTTGAGGGTCTCCCTCTTGTCCGCTGACCCTGTACTCTGCCAAGCATGATGTCCTTCTCCAGGGACTGATCCCTCCTGACAACATGTCCAAAGTATGTAAGACGCAGTCTCGCCACCCTTGCCTCTAAGGAGCATTCTGGCTCTGCTTCTTCCAAGACAGATTTGTTCGTCCTTTTGGCGGTCCATGGTATATTCAATATTCTTCGCCAAAGCCACAATTCAAAAACGTCAACTCTTCTTCGGTCTTTCTTATTCATTGTCCAGCTTTCACACGTATATGATGATTGAAAATACCATGGCTTGTGTCAGGAGCACCTTAGTCTTCAAGGTGACATCTTTGCTCTTCAACACTTTGAAGAGGTCCTTTGCAGCAGATTTACCCAATGCAATGTGTCTCTTGATTTCTTGACTGCTGCTTCCATGGCTGTTGATTGGGGATCCAAGTAAAATGAAATCCTTGACAACTTCAATCTTTTCTCCGTTTATCATGATATTACTCATTGGTCCAGTTGTGAGGATTTTTGTTTTCTTTATATTGAGGTGCAAGCCATACTGAAGGCTCTGTTCTTTGATCTTCATTAGTAAGTACTTCAAGTCCTTTTCACTTTCAGCAAGCAAGGTTGTGTCATCTGCATAATGCAGGTTGTTAATGAGTCTCCCTTCAATTCTGATGCCCCGTTCTTCTTCATACAGTCCAGCTTCTCGGATTATTTGCTCAGCATACAGATTGAATACCTATGGTGAAAGAATACGACCCTGACACACAACTTTCCTGACTTTAAACCAATCAGTATCCCCTTGTTCTGTCTGAACAACTGCCTCTTGATCTATGTAAGAGTTCCTCATGAGCACAATTAAGTGTTCTGAAATTCCCATTCTTCGCAATGTTATCCATAATTTGTTATGATCTACAGAGTTGAATGCCTTTGCATAGTCAATAAAACATGGGTAAACATCCTTCTGGCATTCTCTGCTTTCAGCCAGGATCCATCTGACATCAGCAATGATATCCCTGGCTCCATGTCCTCTTCTGACACTGGCCTGAATTTCTGGCAGTTCCCTGTCGATATACTGCTGCAGCCGTTTTTGAATGATCTTCAGCAAAGTTTTGCTTGCGTGTGACATTAATGATATTGTTCTATAATTTACACATTCAGTTGGATCACCTTTCTTGGGAGTAGGCATAAATATGGATCCCTTCCAGTCAGTTGGCCAGGAAGCTGTCTTCCACATTTCTTGGCATAGACGAGTGAGCACCTCCAGCGCTGCATCTGTTTGTTGAAATATCTCAATTGATGTTCCATCAATTCCTGGAGCCTTGTTTTTCGCCAATGCCTTCAGAGCAGCTTGGACTTCTTCCTTTGGTACCATCGGTTCCTGATCATATGCCACCTCTTGAAATGGTTGAATATCAACTAATTCTTTTTGGTATAATGACTCTGTGTATTCCTTCCATCTTCTTTTGATGCTTCCTGCGTCGTTTAATATTTTCCCCACAGAACCCTTCACTATCGCAACTCAAGGCTTGAATTTTTTCTTCAGTTCTTTCAGCTTGAGAAATGCTGAGCGTGTTCTTTCCTTTTTGTGTTCCATCTCCAGCTCTTTACACATGCCATTATAGTACTTTACTTTGTCTTCTCGAGAGGCCCTTTGAAATCTTCTGTTCAGTTCTTTTATTTCATCAATTATTCATTTTGCTTTAGCTGCTCAATGTTCGAGAGAAAGTTTTGGAGTTTCCTCTGACATCCATCTTTGTCTTTTCTTTCTTTCCTGTCTTTTCAATGACCTCTTGCTTTCTTCATGTATGATGCCCTTGATGTCATCCCGTAAATCATCTAGTCTTTGGTCACTAGTGTTCAATGCATCATTAGGACCTGAAAAAAATAGGATAGAGTTCCATGTACCCTTCACTCAGCTTCCCCTAGTGAAGATATTTTACAAAACCACTGTAGGTTATTGAAATCAGAAAATTGATGTTGGCACAAATAATACAACTACTCAGACATACAGTTGACTCAGATTTCATCAGTTTTTACATGCACTTATTTTTGAATGTGTGAAAGGTCCCCATAGGGACTGATGGTTTGTGATTGGCTACTAACCAAAAGGTTGTTGGTTTAAACTCACTCAGCAGTGCCGTGGAAGAAAGGCTGGCAACCTGCTTCTGTAAAGATTACATCCAAGAAAGCTCTATGGAGTGGTTTTAGTCTATAATACATGAGGTTACCAGGAGTCAGAATCAGCTCCATGGCAATAAGCATAGTTATCATCATAAAGAAACTCCCTCATCAATAGTTCAACAAACAGACATTTCCACAAAGGTTTATAGACCATCATACCCCTTAATAGTCACACCCTTACCCCTGGTGCTAACCTCTAGCAACACAGGTCTATTCTCTGTCTTTAACTTTGTCACTCTGAGGATGTTACATAAACGGAATCATGCAATATGCAACATTTTCAGATTGGCTTTTTTTGTTTGTTTACGTATCATCATGTCCTTGAGATCCATCCAAGTTGTTGCACTATCAGTTGTTTATCCATTTTGATTGTCAAGTAGTATTCCACTGTGTGTGTGTATATATACATATATATATTATCATTTATCTGCTTACCAGTTGAAGAATATTTGTTTCTGTTTTTTTAGTGTTTCAGCTACTACAAATATTCACATACAGATTTTTGAGAGGACAAAAGTTTTCATTTTTCTGGCATAAATGCTCAGGAGTGTAATTGCTAGGTCATATAGTACCTTGCACAGTTTCAAAAACTGGAACAAGATATTGAATTGGCCATGGACTTGTATCTCTTTTCCTAAGGAGGTCTTATTAATCAACAGATATAAACCCACATCAATAAAGACAATGCAAAAGAGACACATAAACAGGCAAGAGTTTTCAACAAATGTTTGGAAGAGAGAAGTGGATGGAGGAGTGACCATTGATAACACAGGGGATAGGAAGCCAGTGACTAGAGGATGTACAAAATGGTTAAGTCTGATGAAGAAAGAAGTCAGCCTGCTAGAATCACAGAGAAGCTGGGAACAGCAAAGAGAAAGTTGTATCTTACCTGAAGGAAACAGGCATTTCAGGGAAAACAAGAAGACTTCACAAATTTATAAACATATTCAGAAAAGTTGGAGAACGTATGGTGCAGTGCAATGAATCACTTTTATATGGCTTTTCTAGCCATGATCTTGTAACTCCTACAAAATGATTGATTGGAACTATGCAAATTAGGTGCATGAAACCCCTTCAGGGTTGGACAGTCTGCTAATGCAAATAAGGAGCATGCACACTTGTGAGGGTGGAGTTATGCAAATAATGTACCTGTGGCCCACCAAAGGAATTGGTCAGTTTTGCCAACCCATTAAGCTTAAAAAGAACAAATCCCAGAGGCTGAAGTGGCATCTCACTACTATCAAGAAGAGCCAGGAACAGAGCATATCCTTTGGACCTAGAGTACCTGTGCTGAGAACTTCCTAGATGCCAGGAGACAGAGAGAGAGAGCTATAACACTGGAGGTGGCACAAAATGATGAGAAGCAGCAGCAAGCACAGCAGAATTCAGAGGCACAGAAACAGCAACGCCAGAGCCTGGAGACAGGTGCAGGAAAGTACTTTGGGCTTCCTGGCCGGTGAAGCAAAGTGGCTACAGCTGGCTTGCTGGCCCATGGGACAAGAATGCTGATCACCTTTGGGCAGGAGGCTTCCCGGCAGAGTGAGGTGCCTCCAGGCTCTTATCAGTAACACTTGCCTGAACAGGGAAGAGGTTAGGCCTGAGTGATGGCTCAGAGTGAGGGCCCAGGCCAAGAACGAGGCCTGCCTGCTGTCACGGCAGAGAAGGAGCGAGAGATTGGAAGCTGTCCTGATTGACTAATTGTACCCTATCTCCTGAGTTGTTCATGTTACTTCCAAGCTGATCTTGATCCTGAGCTGTAAACTGTTACTTTCCTAATAAACCCCATAACTGTAAGTATGGTCTGTGAGTTCTGTCTGGCCATTGCAATGAATTATCAAATCCAGCAGAGAAGTAGAGAGTGCCATAGGAGAAATGGCTGGTGTCAGAATTGGTGAAAAACTTGGAGAGAGATATGTCTGACCTCCACCTCATAGGAATCAGTTCTGGCTGTTGGTGCTAATCTGGATTGTGTCTTCCCCCTCCTAAAGAGGAGGTCTGATGCTACCAGTTTACATGTGGTCTCTAAAACAAATGAAAAAAAAGTTGATACACAAAAGGGATGATCAGAGAACAAGAAAAAGCCTTTAGAAATTACAAAAAAAAAATAATGATTACTTAGATAAAAATCTCTATAGAATGCTTAAGAGGTAATGATAAAGGAATTTCCCAGAAAGTTTTTTTTTTTTAATGAAATAAATCAGAGAAAATGTAAGAGACATCTAGCATTAATTTTAGAGGTCGAGCAACTGATTAATAGGAGTTAATGAAACAGAGAATAGTAAAAACAAAGTTTCTTCAAATGGAAAAGGACACCAAATTCCAGGCATAATGAAAAAGAAGAGCCTCCATTAGACATGGCAAGTGAAATTTCAGAACTCTAAGAATAAACAAAATGAAGAAATTGAAGATTTTTACCAATCTCTGCAGTCTGAAATTGATCAAACACGTAATCAGGATGCATTGATAATTACTGGTGATTGAAACACAAAAGTTGGAAACAAAGAGGAAGGATTGGTAGCTGGAAAATATGGCCCTGAGGATAGAAATGATGCTGGAGATCACGTGATAGAATTTTGCAAGACCAATGACTTCTTCCTTGCAAATGCCTTATTTCAACAACAAATGGCAACGATGCACATGGACCTTGCTGGGTGAAACAGCAAATACATCTGTGGAAAGAAACAATGGAAAAGCTCAGTAACATCAGTCAGAACAAGGCTGGGGGCTGACTGGAACAGACCATCAATTGCTCATATGCAAGTTCAAGCTGAAAATGAAGAAAATTAGAACAAGTCCACAACAGCCAAAGTATGGCCTTGAGTGTATCTCCCCTGAATTCAGAGACCATCTCAAGAATAGATTTGACGTGTTGAACACTAATGACCAAAGACCAAGCAAATTGTAGAATGACATCGAGAACATTATACATGAGGAAAGCAAGAAGTCGTTAAAAAGACGGGAAGGAAAGAAAAGACTAAAATGGATGCCAGAAGAGACTCTGAAACTTGCTCTTGAAATTTGAGTAACTAAAGCAGAAGGAAGAAATGAGGAAGTAAAAGAACTGAATAAAAGATTTTAAAGGGCAGCTTGAGAAGACAAAGTAAAGTATTATAATGTCGTGTGCAAAGACCCAGAGGTAAGAAATCAAAAAGGAAGAACACGCTCTGCAATTCCCAAGCTGAAAGAACTGAAGAAAAAATTCAAAGCTTCAGCTGCAATATTGAAGAATTATTCCAGGAAAATATTAGATGACACAGAAAGGATTAAAAGAAGGTGGAAGGAATACACAGAGTCACTATACCAAAAAGAATTGGATGACATTCAACCATTTCGGGAGGTAGCATATGATCAGAAGTTGATGGCAGCGAAGAAAGAAGTCCAAGCTTCACTGAAGGTATCGGCAAAAAACGAGGCTGTAGGAATTGATAGACTATCAATTGAGATGTTTCAACAAACAGATGCAGCACTGGAAGTGCTCACTCGTCTATGCCAAGAAATTTGGAAGACAGCTTCCTGGCCAACTGACTGGAAGAGATTCATATTTAGGCCTATTGCCAAAAAAGGTGATTCAATCGAATGCAGAAACTACTGAACAATATCATTAATATCACACGCAAGCAAAATTTTGCTGAAGATCATTCAGAAGCAGCTGCAGCAGTACATTGATGGAGAACTGCCAGAAATTCAAGCCAGATTCAGAAGAGGATGTGGAAACAGGGATATAATTGCTGATGTCAGATGGATCCTGGCTGAAAGCAGAGAATACCAGAAGGATGTTTACCTGTGTTTTATTGACTATTCAAAGGCATTCGACTGTGTGGATCACAACAAATTATGGATAATATTATGGAAAATGGGAATTCCAGGACACTTATTTGTGCTCATGAAGAACCTGTACATAGATTGAGGCAGACTTTGAACAGAATAAGGGGATACTGTGTGGTTGAAAGTCAGGAAAGGTGTGTGTCAGGGTTGTATCCTTTTACTATACTTATTCAATCTGTAGGCTGAACAAATAATCCCAGATGCTTCACTCTATGAAGAAGAAAGGGGCGTCAGGGTTGGAGGAAGTCTCATTAATAACCTGTGATATGCATGACACAACATTGCTCGCTGAAAGTGAAGAGGACTTGAAGCTCTTACTGATGAAGATAAAAGACCACAGCCTTCATTATGGATTACACCTTTACACCTTAACATAAAAAAAAAAGTAGGCAAAAATCCTCACAACTGAACCAATGAGTAACATCACGATAAATGGAGAAAAGACTGACGTTGTCAAGGATTTTGTTTTACTTGGATCCATAATTAACACCCATGGAAGCAGCAGTTAAGAAATCAAAAGATGCACTGTGTTGGGCAAATCTGCTGCAAAAGAGCTCTTTGAAGTGTTGAAAAGCAAAGATGTCACCTTGAAGACTAAAGTTCACCTGACCCAAGCCATGGTGTTTTCCATCGCCTCATATGCATGTGAAAGCCGGATGATGAATAAGGAAGAATGGAGAAGCACTGATGCCTTTGAATTGTGGTGCTGGTAAAGAATATGCCACGGACTGCCAAAAGAATGAACAAATCTGTCTTGGAATAACCAGAATGTGCCTTAGAAGTAAGGATGGAGAGACTCCATCTCACATGCTTTGGACATGTAATCAGGAGGAACCAGTCCGTGGAGAAGGACATCATGTCAGGTAAAATAGAGGGCTAGAGAAAAAGAGGAAGACCCTGAAGGAGATGGATGGACACAATGGCTATGTTAATGGGCTCAATCATAAGAATAGTTGTGAGCATGGCACAGGACTGGGCAGTGTTTTGTTTTGTTGTATGTAGGTTCTTTATGAATCACAACCAAATCAACAACACCTAACCACAACAACAACAAGAGAAAATAAAAGAACCTTAAAGCTTTCATGAAAAAACAAAGTAAAAATAAGAGAGGCATGGCTAAGATGGTGGAGTAGCCAAATGCTTCTGGTGATCCCTCTTTCAACAAAGACCTGAAAAAACAAGTGAAATGATTATATTTATGACAAGCTAGAAGCCCTTAACATCAAAGGCAAAGTTAGAAAATGGACTGAGAGGTAGGGAAGGGAGAGCCTGTTCAGAAATGGAGAGGAGTTGCCAGGCCCCAATAGCCAGGATCCCTCAAGCACCATTCCCGAGAGTGGCTGGGGCAGACTGTTAGTAGCTTTTGGCCACAGTTTCCTCAGGGAGAAACAGCCAGGTGCACAGCCTACTCACACCTCTGGAACCAGAGAAGAATGGCACTCTCAGAAAAGCTAAGTACTTGCGTATATTTTACCAGACCCCCAACCCCAAGCCGGGTTCAGTGGCTGTGATTTCCCTGGGCCAGAGATAGGTTCTGCTGAGCATCCTAAGCCATTCTCCCAGCCTTGGAGAAGGAATAAATTCACAACTGGGGGAAAAGATAATTTGCCAGCTCCACTAACCTGGGGAGCTCAGGACAGAAGCAGCTTCTGTCCAGGCATAAAGTGTACATGGACTCTGAATATCTTTCCACCCTGCATGGACCTGTGTGGGCCTATTTTATGAGAATAGGCCCTTATTGGCAGACTGCAACTGTTTCAGCTGTGTGGTGGAGATGTTAGTGTTTGATGTTTGACACCATTTTGCCTATTAAACAGGATCTTCACCTACCCACATCAGGAGCCTAACAACTGGTGGCGCCACTCAGGTCACCCAGCCACCCATGACAGAGGTCCAAGGACAACTGGTACCTCCCAGTCCTTACAACCAAAAGCGTTGGGTGTCTATGGTCCATCTGCAGAACCCACCCACCTGTATGCTCTAGGAAACAGGGACATGCTTTCCTCACAGACACTCGGGGATGGTTTTCAGCCCTCTGCCTTGTTTAGAGCATGACCCCCTGCTGCAACCAGATACCTGTACCTATGCTAATTACCCCTGCTCTCTAAGGCTGTAAGACAGAACCTATACTACACACTTGATGACCAATTACCTCGACACCTGAGCTGAATCCATACAAGAAAAGTGAATGGAGTCCTAGGCTGATATACCTGATGACAGCTGTAGCCATCTGATGACAGGATGTCAGAACTTCAAAGGTGAAAATAATCAAACAACCTTACTCAAGCTACCTATTAGGGCATATCAAAACAAAACAAAGCACGAAGCTAGGATACAGTAACCAAACATAAACAATACATAAACAAATACAATAACTTATAGATGGCTCTGAGGCAACAGTCAATATCAAATCATATAAAGAAGCAGACCATGATCATTTCAACAAGCTCTCAAAACAAAGAATCAAGGGATCTTCTGGATGAAGGTGCCTTCCTGGAATTACCAGATGCAGGATAAAAAAAATTTTTATACAAACCATTAATACACAGAACTCTTTCAGACATCAGGAAGGAGGTCAGGAAGGAGATCAGGAAATACAAGGAACACACAGATAAAGCAGATGAAGAAATTAAAAAGGTTATTCAAGAACATAATGAAAAATTTAGTAAGCTGTAAGAATCCGTAGAGAGACAACAATCAGAAATTAAGAAGATTAACAATAGAATTACAGAATTAGACAACTCAATAGAAAGTCAGAGGAGCAGAACTAAGCAAGTGGAAGGCACAGTTAGTGAGATTGAAGATAAAGAACTTGGCACCAATATATTTGAAGAAAAATCAGATAAAAGAATTTGTAAAAAATGAAGAAACCCTAAGAATCATGTGGGACTCTATCAAGAGAAATAACCTATGAGCGATTGGAGTACCAGAACAGGGACGGATAACAGAAAATACAGAGAGAATTGTTGAATATTTGCTGGCAGAAAACTTCCCTGACATTGTGAAAGATGAGAAGATATCAATCCAAGATACTCATCAAACTCCACATAAGGTAGATCTTAAAAGAAAGTCACCAAGACATAATTAAACTTGCCAAAACCAAAGATAAAGAGAAAATTTTAAGAGCGGCTAGGGATGAAAGAAAAGTCTCCTACAAAGAAGAATCAATAAGCATAAGCTTGGACTACTTGGCAGAAACCATGTAGGCAAGAAGGCAATGGGATGACTTATATAAAGCACTGAAGGAAAAAATTGCCAGCCAAGAATTATGTTTCCAGCAAAACTGTCTCTCAAATATCAAGGCAAAATTAGGACATTTCCAGAAAAACAGAATTTTAGGGAATTCATAAAATCCAAACCAAAATTACAAGAAATACTAAAGCCAGTTCTCTGGTTAGCAAATCAATAATATATCAAACCAAGACTAGAACACTGGACAGAGCAATCAGATGTCAACCCAGATAGGGAAATCACAAAAATAAATAAAGTGAAAAAAAAAAAGGCTCAAAACAGGGGAACAGCAATGTTATTATGTAAAAGAAGACAACATTAAAACAATAAAGAGGGACTAAGGAATGTAGCCATAGGTCTTTCATATGGAGAGGAAGACAAGGTGATATAAAAAACTAAAAGTTAGGCTTAAACTTAGAAAAATACTGGTAAATATTAAGGTAACTACAAAGGAGACTGACAATCTTACTCATCAAAATAAAATACAAGAAAAAAATAGAGACTCAGCAGAAACAAAATCAACACCAATGAATAAGAGGAAAAGACAATATATAAACTACTCAGCAAAAAAAATTAAGTGGGAAACAGAAACTGTCAATAACACAAGAAAAAAGACATCAAAATGACAGCACTAAACTCACACCTATCCATAATTATCCTGAATGTAAATGAACTAAATGCACCAATAAAGAGACAGAGAGTGGCAGAATGGACAAAAAAAAAAAAAAAAAAAAAAAGATCCATCTATACACTGCCTACAAGAGACACACCTTAGACTTAGAGACACAAAAAAACTAAAACTCAAAGGATGGAAAAAAACATATCAAGCAAACAACAACCAAAAAAGAGCAGGAGTGGCAATATTAATTCTGACAAAATAGACTTTAAAGTTAAATCCACCACAAAGGATAAGGAAGGACACTATATAATGATTGAAGGGACAATATACCAAGAAGATATAACCATATTAAATATTTATGCACCCAATGACAGGGCTTCAAGATACATAAAACAAACCCTAACAGCATCGAAAACTGAGATAGACAGCTCCACGATTATAGTAGGAGACTTCAACACACTACTTTCAGTGAAGGACAGAACATCCAAAAAGAAGCTTAATAAAGATGCGGAAGATATAAATGCCACAATCAACCAAACTGACCTCATAGGCATATACAGAACACTCCACCCAACAGCAGCCAAGTACACTTTCTTTTCTAGTGCACATGGAACATTCTTCAGAATAGACCACTTATTAGGTCAGAAAGCAAGCCTTAGCAGAATCCAAAACATTGAAATATTACAAAGCATCTTCCCTGACCATAAGGCCATAAAAGTGGAAATCAATAAAGGAAAAACCAGAAAAAAGAAATCAAACACTTGGAAATTGAACAATACCCTGCTCAAAAATGACTGGCTTATAGAAGACATGAGGATGGAATAAAGAAATTCATAGAATCCAATAAGGAAGAAAACACTTCCTATCAGAACCTCTGGGACACTGTGAAAGCAGTGTTCAGAGGTCAATTTGTATCAATAAATGCACACATCCAAAAAGAAGAAAGGGCCAAAATCAAAGAATTATCTCTACAACTTGAACAAATAGAAAGATTGCAAAAAGAAACCCTCAGGCACAAGAAGAAAACAAATAATAAAAATTAGAGCAGAATCAAATGAAATAGAAAACAGAAAAACAGTTGAAAGAGTTAACAAAGCCAAAAGCTAGTTCTTTGAAAAAATCACCAAAAATGATAAACCACTGGCCAAACTGACAAAAGAAAAACAGGAGAGGAAGCAAATAACCCAAATAAGAAATGAGAGGGGCAATATTACAACAGACCCAACTGAAATTAAAAGAATCATATCAGATTATGATGAAAAATTATACTCTTACAAATTTGAAAACCTTGAAGAAATGGATGATTTCCTAGAAATATACTACCTACCTAAACTAACACAAACAGAAGTAGAACAACTAAATAGACCCATAACAAAAGAAGAGATTGAAACGGTAATCAAAAAACTCCCAACAAAAAAAAAAAAAGAAAAGCCCTGGCCTGGATGGCTTCACTGCAGAGTTCTACCAAACTTTCCGAGAAGAGTTAACACCACTACTACTAAAGGTATTTCAGAGCATAGTAAAGGATGGAATACTCCCAAACTCATTCTATGAAGCCAGCATATCCCTGATACCAAAACCAGGTAAAGATACCACTAAAAAAGAAAATTACAGAGCTATATCCCTCATGAGCTTAGATGTAAAAATCCTCAACAAAATTCTAGCTAATAGAATTCAACAACATATCAAAAAAATAATTCACCAATACCAAGTGGGATTCATACCAGGTATACAGGGATGATTCAACATTAGAAAAACAATGTAATCCATCACAAAAATAAAACAAAAGACAAGAACCACACGATCTTATCAATTGATGCAGAAAAGGCATTTGACAAAGTTCAACACCCATTCATGATAAAAACTCTGAGCACAATATGAAGAGAAGGAAAATTCCTCAACATAATTAAGGGCATTTATAGAAAGCCAATAGCCAACATCATTCTAAATGGAGAGAGTCTGAAAACATTCCCCCTGAGATCAGAAACCAGACAAGGATGCCCTTTATCACCACTTTTATTCAACATTGTGCTGTAGGTCCTAGCCAGAGCAATTAGGCTAGACAAAGAAATAAAGAGTATCCAGATTGGTAAGGAAGAAGTAAAAGCACCTCTGTTTGCAGATGACATGATCTTATACACAGAAAACCCTAAAGAATCCTCAAGAAAACTACTGAAACTAATAGGAGAGTTCAGCAGAGTATAAGGATACAAGATAAACATACAAAAATCAGTTAGATTCCTCTACACCAACAAAAAGAGGACCTAAGAAGAAATCACGAAATCAATACCATTTACAGTAGCCCCCAAGAAGATAAAATACTTAGGAATAAATCTTACCAGAGATGTAAAAGACCTATATAAAGAAAACTAAAAGACACCACTGCAAGATACCAAAAGAGACCAACATAAGTGGAAAAAAAATACCTTGCTCATGGATAGAAAGACCTAACATTATAAAAATGTCTATTCTACCAAAAGTGATCTATAGATACAATGCAATTCCAACCCAAGTTCCAAAGACATTTTTTAATGAGATGGAGAAACAAATCACCAACTTTATCTAGAAGGGAAGAGTCCCCGGATAAATAAAGCATTACTGAAAAAGAAGAACAAAGTGGGAGGTCTCATTCTACCTGATTTTAGAACCTATCATACTGTCACAGTAGTCAAAAGATCCTGGTACTGGTACAACAGATACATAGACCAATGGAACAGAATTGAGAATTCAGACATAAATCCATCCATGTATGACCAGCTGATGTTTGACAAAGGCCCAAAGTCAGTTAAATGGGGAAAAGACAGTCTGTTTAACAAACGGTGTTGGCATAACTAGATACCCATCTGCAAAAAAAATGAAACAAGACCTATACTTCACTCCATGCACAAAAACTAGGTCAAAATGGATCAAAGACCTAAATACAAAATCTAAAACGATAAGGATCATGGAAGATAAAATAGGGACAATGCTTGGAGCCCTAAAAAAAAAAAAAAAAATACATGGCATAAACAGTATATAAATCATTACAATCCAGAAGAGAAACTAGACAACTGGAAGCTCCTAAAAATCAAACTTCTATGCTCATCCAGACTTCACCAAAAGAGTAAAAAGATTATCCACAGACTGTGAAAAAGTTTTTAGCTGTGACATTCCTTATCAGCATCTGATCTGCAAAATCTACATGATATTGCAAAACCTCAACTACAAAAAGGCAAATAACCCAATTAAAAAATGGGCAAAAGATTTGAACAGGCACTTCACTAAAGAAGACATTCAGGTAACTAACAGAGGGACATGAGGAAATGCCGAAGATCATTAGCCATTAGAGAAATGCAAATCGAAACTACAGTGAAATTCCATCTCACTCCAACAAGACTGGCATTAACCCAAAAAACACAAAATAATAAATGTTGGAGAGGCTATGGAGAGATTGGAACACTTCTACACTGCTGGTGGGAACGTTAAATGGTACAACCACTTTGGAAATCGATTTGGCGCTTCCTTAAAAAGCTAGAAATAGAACTACCATAAAAAAAAATGAGCCAGCAATCCTACTCCTTGGAATATATCCTAGAGAAATAAAAGCCTTTACATGAACAGATATATGCACACCCATGTTCGTTGCAGCACTGTTTAGAATAGCTAAAAGATGGAAGCAACCAAGGTGCCCATCAATGGATGAATGGATAAATTATGGTGCATTCATACAATGGAATACTATGAGTCAGTAAAGAACAATGATGAATCCGTGAAGTATTTCATAACATGGAGGAATCTGGAAGGCATTATGCTGAGTGAAATTGGTCAGTTGCAAAAGAAAAAATATTGTATAAGACCACTATTATAAGAACTCGAAAAGTAGTTTAAACAGAGAAGAAAATATTCTTTGATGGTTATGAGAAGGGGGAGGGTGGGAGAGGGTTTTTCACTAATTAGACAGTAGATAAGAATTATTTTAGGTGAAGGGAAAGCTAACACACAGTACAGGAGAGGTCAGCACAACTGGACTAAACCAAAAGCAAAGAAGTTTCCTGAATAAACTGAATGCTTCAAAGGCCAGTGTAGCAGGGGCGGGGGTTTGGGGACCATGGTTTCAGGAGACATCTAAGTCAATTGGCATAATAAAATCTATTAGGAACACATTCTACATCCCACTTTGGAAAGTGGCTTCTGGGGTCTTAAATGCTAGCAAGCGGCTATCTAAGATGCATCAACTGGCCTCAATCCACCTGGACCAAAGAAGAATGAAGAACACCAAAGACACAAGGTAATTACGAGCCCAAGAGGCAGAAAGGGCCACATGAACCGGAGACTACAGCAGCCTGAGACCGGTAGAACTAGATGGTGCCCAGCTACAACCAATGGCTGTCCTGACAGGGAACACAACAGAGAACCCCTGAGGGAGCAGGACAGCAGTGGGATGCAGACCTCAAATTCTCATAAAAAGACCAGACTTAATGGTCTAAGACTAGAAGGATCCTGGAGGTCATGGTCCCCAGACTTTCGTTAGCCCAAGACAGGAACCATTCCCAAAGCCAACTCTTCAGACAGGGATTGGACTGGACTATGGGACAGAAAATGATACTGGTGAAGACTGAGGTTCTTGGATCAAGTAGACACATGATACTATCTTGGCAGCTTCTATCTGGAGGCGAGATGAGAGGGCAGAAGGGTCAGAAGCTGGCCAAATGGACATAAAAAGAGAGAGTGGAGGGAAGAAGTGTACTATCTCATCACAGGGAGAGCAACTAGGAGTATATACCAAGGTGTGAATAAATTTTTGTATGAGAGACTGACTTGAATTGTAAACTTTTTCTTAAGCACAGTAAAAATTTTTTAAAAAAGTATGAATCATAGTGACATCACACTTCTTACCAGAAACTTTCTGGATGCTAGAAAACAATGGATAAATGCCTCTAAAGTTCAGATACAAAACCTTTGAACCTAGATTTCAGTATTCAGCCAAATAATCAGGTAAGTACTAGGTAAAAATAGAAATCTTTTCAGATATGCAAGAATCCAACAGTATGTTCCTTGCACCTTGTCTTAGGCTGGTTGTCTAGAGAAGCAAAACCAGTAAAATATATAAATACCTGTATAAAGAGATTCATATCAAAGAAATGGCTCACATGGTTGTAGAGTCTGGAAGGTCCCAAATCCTTAGACGAGGCAGACGGCTTCTCCTGATTCATGTCACCACAGGGGCTGGCAAACCCAAGATCAGCAGGTAAGAAGGCAAGGCGCTTGCTCACAGGCTGCCAAGACCAATGAATCCCAAGATCAGCAGGTAATACTACTGCAGGTAAGCTGCTAGCTCAAGACCCAAGAACTAGAGGTCAGACAAACAGTAGCCAGTTGCAGGATCCAGAGCAAGCAAAAGCCCTCAAGCCTTGCCAGAGAGTTTACTTATATTTGATGCAGGCCATACCCCCAAAGAAACTCCCTTTCAACTGGTTGGCTACTCACAGCAGATTCCATCATGGAAGTGATCACATTACATCAAATCTCATCATGGAAGTGATTACATCATCATGCAACTGCCAAATACATCATAACAGCCAAGCCACTGAGAATCACGGCCCAGCCAAACTGACACACAACCTTTAAAATCACACAATTTTTAAAGGATGTGTCTTAAGAATATATGCTCATAAAAAAAGGTAGTAAAAGCAAGGAAGAGGAATATGTGAGATCTAAGAAAAAAATGGATCATGCCTGAGAATAATAGCTATGAACAGGCCCAGAGAGCACGAATCCATACTAGACAAAATGGAGGACGATGAGACACATACCTAAAAATTATCTCTAAGAATTATTTTTTTTCTTTTTAGTATTACTGTGGTTATCAGTGCTGAAAAGGAAACATAAGCCCAACACAATCAGGCGTTTCTGCTTTAACATCAGATGTGCATCCCTGAAATGGTTATGATCTGAAAAATTGCACATTAAAAAATGGGAAGGAGCCTTAATGGGTAGTGAGTATTAAAAAAAAAATTGCACTCTGGAAAAAAAAAAAAAAGGGAGTTGGGTTGGTGACTCAAAGTTTGTGGAACTTTGTAAGTAGAGTCTTGTTATGGATTGCATTGTGTCCCCCCAAGATATTTCTTAAAGTCCTGGTCTCTGCATCTGGGGATGTGATCCTGTTTGGAAATAGGGTTTTTCTTTTGTTATGTTAATGAAGTCATGTCAGAATGAAGGTGAGTCCTAAACCTCATCACTTCTGAGTTATGAAGAGAACAGAACAGACACAGAGACACATGGTGGGGGCACAAATGCCAAGGAATTCCAAGGAACACCAAGGAATTTCAGGGAACTTCAAGGAATTCCAAGGGACTCCAAGAAATTCCAAGGAACACCAAGGAATGCCAAGAAACACCAAGGAACTCCCAGAGCTACTGCCAATTTAAGAACCCTGCCCAAGAACCAATGCCCGATTTGAACTTCTAGCCACCAGAACTGTAACTACATGGCTGCTGTTTAAATCCACTGACTGATGGCAATTTTTGTTACAGCAGCACTAGGAAACAAAGCCAAGTCTTAACAAAAGCACTGACAATCCTAAGGACTGCTAGCACCCTTAACTCTGACAACATTTGCAGCTAGATTCACAGTCTGCTTATCCTTATACTCTGCTTCCTCCTTGGTAATGTTGGCCCTTTTTATATATATTTTTTAATTTTGTTGTTGCTGTTGAGAATGTCTGCACCCAAACATACACCAGTTCAACTGTTTCTGCATTTGTACAATTCACTGATTACATTCTTTGAGTTGTGCAACCATTGTCATCCTCCTTTTCATAGCTGTTCCTCCCCGGTTGACATAAACTCACTGCCCCCTAATCTTCCCGTTTAACCTTGACAGTCATCTTCTTCAGTTTGATCCCACATAGATAGATCTTAAAAAAACGTAATGCTTAAGGCAGACATTTTTACTAGCTAACCTAAACTATTGTTTGGTTTTATGAAGCCTTCAGGGGGTATTTTCGGTTTAAGGTTTAAAGATTATCTCAGGGCAATAGTGTTGGGGGTTCATCCAGCCTTCGTGGCTCCAGAAAGCCTGGATTCCAAGATAAGCTGAAATTCTGTTCTGCATTTTCCTCCCTTTGATTGACAGTTTTGCTCCTGAAGACATTGACATTAAAATGCACAATCTGGGAACAGTCTTATGCGTTCATCGCTGCTTGTGCTAACACAGAGGTAATGTCTGCAGTGTCTGCATCTGCACTTTGTAGCTTCCTTCAGTGGCTCAACAGGGAAGTTACTAAGCTCAGCACTTACCGAACAGATGGAAAGCACTTCTCCAGAATTTTAAGATTTTTGTCTTGAGATCTTTACATAATGTCAAGGGTTTTGCCCTAATTTTGAGAAAATGTGTACTCGATTGCTTCAAACGTTGTTGTTGTTGTGAGGTGCCGTGGAGTCAGTTCCTACCCATAGCAACCCCATGTACAACAGAACAAAACACTGCCTGGTCCTGCACCATCCTCACAATCATTGTTATACTTGAGCCCATCGTTGCAGTCACTGTGTCAACCCATCTCGTTGAGGGTCTTCCTCTTTTTCGCTGACCCTCTACTTTACCAAGGATTACGTCCTTCTCCATGGACTGATCCCTCCTGACAACATGTCCAGAGTATGTGAGACATAGTCTCACCATCCTTGCTTCTAAGGAGTGCTCTGGCTATACTTCTTCCAACGTGCCCACAAAGATTACAGCCTAGGAAACCCTATGGGGCAGTTCTACTCTGTCATATAAGGTCACTAGGAGTCAGAGTCAACTCGGTGGCACACAACAACCACAACAACATGTTCTCCAGAGATGGCAGTGTTCCTGGGACCTCCCCAGTTTTCAGCAGGTGAGAGCTGGAAGCTGGGCCAAGAAGGGCATGTCTCTGACTCCTACCCCTCAGGCCTTTTTCCTCTCTAAATTGAAAGTGTACGAGATACACCTTCTCTTTTTCTAGATAGATCTCTTTCTCTTTCTAGTCAATGTGGAGGCTTCACAAAAGCAGAGGAACAAATATATAGTTCTTAACAAACAGTGCCCAGCTGCCAGTGGGAAGCAGCTCTCTGCTGACCCAGATAAGCAGACCCAGGGCTCTGTGATGTCGGGGAGGCACTTCAAGGTGTTTCTCACCACAGGGCCTGGGGAGGCTGGGCGGCCCTGTCCAAAACAGACATGCAGTGGCAGTGGTGTTCCTATCTAGACAGATATGAACACAAAAGAGATTTTTCAGCTAATAAGATCCTCTGGTGTTTGTAGCACTAAGCAGGTAAGGTCATTATAACTCTTTTTTACATTTTTTTTTTTCCTCATCCAGATGGAGTAAAATAGGCTTAAGGAATGGATTTTATTTCCCATTTAAGTTAGTTCAATGGACAGATTTTTTTTATTATTATTATTCTGTGTGTGTGTGGTATGTGTGTGTGCACACATGTGTAAGGGTTGGAGGGGACCTGGGGGAAGGAGAGTTTTCAGATGATGCTATGGGGTCCCTTGGCTAAAGAAGAAAAATGTAGGGCTTGAAATAGTTTCCTCTGGGGGCTGTTTGTGGAATCAAAACTCCTCTCTGGTTTACAGTTCAGAAACACACTACTGTGACTGAAAAAACCACTTTCAATTTAGAGGGGAAAGACTACAGCTCCCGGAGTCCCCACTTGGTGGAGGGAATGCTGGCGGACCATCTGAATGCCACAGATTTGGATTTCAAACACGGGCATTGATCTCAGCATCGATTGGGTTGTGCTGCCAATCTCCTCTGGATTCCCGGCCTGTCTCTATCCCCCGGGAGAAGAGGATTGATCACAGGGTCTGGCTGTGAGGCGTAGATGGAAGAGGAAGGACACAGGGAGCCAGTCCCATGATGAGGGGAGGACCCCAACATGCTCTTCCAATAAACTGAAATCCTGCAAATCAAAGTCTCACCCTTGGAGACTCCATCCTCCCATACCCTGTCAACACTTTTCTCCCAGGAAGGATCACTGCTTTGAAGGATGCTTAGGTTAAATCACTATTTCCATCACCACCTGGAGTGGCTTGTGGCTAAACGACTGATCCCCCTTCCTCCTGCCCCCAGGACCCGGTGCCACGAGGCATCTTGGTCTGTGAAGACCCACCTGCCCCCTCACTCTACCTACTTGATCCCAGAGTGATCAGCTAATTAATCATCGATCCGTTCACAAATATTTATTGAGTGTCTACTCTGCGCTGGAGCTTAGGATACCTCAGAGAACAAAACAAGACATAGATCTCTGCCCTTTTGGAACCTATATTCTAGTGGGGAAGATATAAAATAAACAAAAATAATAAGCAAATTATCATATGATATAAGGTGACGGATTTAAAGATATCATCAGTCATGAAGATGGCACAGGACCAGGCAACGTTTTGTTCTGTTGTACATGATGTCACCATGAGCCGGAGCTGACTGGATGGGAACGAAACTCAAGATAAGCTGATGAATGCTATAGGAAAAGAAAAGCTGAGAAGGAGAAGTTGGGAGGACAGAGGGAGAGGTGCTCTTTGACTGGTCAGGGTGGGCGTCTTTGAGAAGGTGACACTTGAGCCAAGACCTCTGGGAGGTAAGAGACCGAGCTGTGCAGATATCTGGAGCTGGAGAGCCCAGGCACAGGGAAGTGCTAGGTGCAATGGCCCTGGGGTGTTGGACCAGCCTGAAGAGGGCCATGGTGACTAAAGCAGGGTGTGTGGATGGCTGAGGGTGAGTGGTGGGTAAGGCCAGAGTGGTCCTGGAGATATCCTAAGACTTTTGACTTTTATTCCAGGAGAAAGGAGGGAGCCTCTGCAGAATTTGAGCAGAGGAGCAACCGGATCTGACTTAAATATTTAGAAGTTCGCTCTGGTTGCAATGCTGAGAGCAGAGGGTACAAGGCAGAGCAGGGAGGCGGGTAGGTGGCTACTGCAGACTCTGGATGCAGTGACAGAGGCTCCTCCCTGGGCAGCAGTGGTGAGGGTGCTGAGAAGTGGTCTGTTTCAGAGGTGGTTTGGAAATGGAGCCGGGAAGACTTCCTGATGGATTGGCTGTAGGCTGAAATTAGAGGCTTGTCCTGGAAGAGTGAAGTCGCTCATAGCTGAGATGGGGAAAGCTGCAGGAAGACAAAGTTTTGGGGGAAACCAGGAGCTAAGTTTTTGGCATGTTGCATTTGGGATGTCTATTATAGACATGTAGTCCTTGGGTGGTGCAAACGATTAACACGCTCAGCTTCTGACCAAAGAGTTGGGAGGTTTAAGTCCATCAGGTCATGCCTGGTGATCTATTTCCAAAAAATCACCCAGCGTGAACCTTGTGGAGCACAGTTCTACGCTGACACACATGGGGTCACCATGAGTCAGAACCAACTTGAAAGCAACTGGTTGGTATTACAGACATCAAAGTGGAAGTGCCAGGTACGCAATTAAAGATACAAGTCTGAAGTTTAGGAGAGATTTCTGGGCTTTAAATATAGATTTTGGAGTTACTAGCGTACAAATAATAGTTAAATGCCACGAGACTGTACATGATCACCAACAAAGTGAAGATGGAGAAAAGACGAGACCAAGGGCACTCTCCTGAATAGGACCAAAGGACACTCCAACACTAAGAGGTTGGGAAGAAGAGAAAAGCCAACAAAGGTACCTGAGGAGTGACCTGTAAAGTAGGAACATGTGGTGTGGGATGTTGGAGCCAGGTAAAGAAAGATGGTGAGATCAACTTGTTCAAATGCTGCTGAGAGGTAAAGAAAGATGACTGCAAATTTTGTCATGCTTTCTAGCAACGTGGATGTCATTGGTGACCTGGACAAGAGCAGGCTTGGAGTAATAGCTGGAACAAAAGCTTGGGAGGATTATATCAAACAGAAAATGAGAGAGAAGGATTGCTAATACTATAGAAAACTCTTTGGGGATTTTGCTGCAAAGGTGAGGAAAAACTAGAGCCATAACTAGCAGAGGAAATAGGGCCACGGTAGGAGTTTTTTTTTGTATTGTTTTGTGTCATTTGGTTTAGTTTGCGTTTGGTTTAGTTTTACCCTAGGAAAAATAGAGCAGTATCCAGTCAACTGGCCAGTCTTGAGGAATATCTGCCGTGACCTCAGCACTGTGCTAGGTGCTGTGGGGAAAATATAAATATGAATTATAATCATTGCCCTCAAGGACTTTTATAGCCTAGTTCAGGGTGGAAATCATTCAGAAGACAAAATCAGAGAGCTATAGACACACCCATAAACGGTGGTGGTGTACAGACCACTGGTGCTGTGGAGCTCAGAGCAATCAGAGAGCAGAGGCAGCGTTTGGTCAAGGTCAATGGAAGATGTTTATTGAGTAACTGCTAAGTGCCTAGCACTGTGCCTGGTCGTCTGGGCCAAAGAAGACACGAAATAAATGTTCTGCCATCTGTGCTCCCTGATTCCCCGTGCTCCCCTGTGTCACAGCAGCATGGGGCATAAAGGCCTGTGCCTGGAATCGACTGCTTCACTTTAAATTCTGTCTTGCCACAATCAGGCCTACTACAGGTTACCTGGGGCCCTGGTGGTGCAGTGGCTAAGTGTTTGGTTGCTGACTAAAAGTTCAGCAGTTCAAATCTACCAACTGCTCCTTGTAACCCTGTGGGGCAGTTTTACTGTGTCCTATAGGGTTGCTATGAGTCAGAATCGACTTGAGGGCAATGAGTGTTTTTTTTTTTATAGTTTACCTAACCTACTGGAACTCTAAAATGGGGAAAACAGTGCCAGGAAGTAAAACACGTGCCAGGAAGATAATATTTTTGCTGTTAGTTATCATCAAGTTGGCGGCAATTCATGTCAACCCCACATATAGCCATACCTCATTTTATTACAGTTCACTTTATTGTGCTTTGCAGATATTGTGTTTTTTTACAAATTGAGGGTTTGTGGCAAGCAAGCCGTTTTTGTAATTTTCCCAATATTTCAAGCTTTTTCATTATCATTGTGTCTGTGATGGTGATCTGTTATCAATGATCTTTGATGTTACTATTATAATTGTTTTGGGGTGCCGCAAACTGTGCCCATATGAGACAGCAAACTTAATCAGTAAATGTGTGTGTGTTCTGACTGCTCTGCCAACCAGTCGTTCCGCCTTCTCTCTCGCTCTCCTCAGGCCTCCCTATTCCTGAGACACGACAATATTGAAATAAGGCCAATTAATAACCCTACAATGGCCTTTAAGTGTTTAAATGAAAGGAAGAGTCGCGTGTCTCTCACTTTAAATCAAAAGCGAGAAATGATTAAGCTTAGTGAGGAAGTCATGTCGAAAGCCAAGATAGACCAAAAGCTAGACTCTTGTGCCAAATGGTTAGCCAAGCTGTGAATGCAAAGGAAAAGTTCTTGAAGGAAATTGAAAGCGCTACTCCAGTGAACACATGAATGATAAGAAAGCAGAACAGCCTTATTGCTGATATGGAGAAAGTTTTATTGGTCTGGATAGAAGATCAAACCAGCCACAACATTCCCTTAAGCCAAAGCCTAATCGAGAGCAAGGCATTAACTCTTTTCAATTCTATGAAGTCTGAGAGAGATGAGGAAGCTGCAGAAGAAAAGTCTGAATCTAGCAGAGGTTGGTTCATGAGGTTTAAGGAAAGAAGCCGTCTCCATAACATAAAAAGTGCAAGGTACAGCAGCAAGTTATCCAGAAGGTCCAGCTGAGGTCACTGATGAAGGGGGCTACACTGGACAATGGGTTTTCAGTGTAGACGAAATAGCTGCCTATTGGAAGACGATGCCACCCAGCACTTTCATAGCTAGAGAGAAGTCAATACCTGACTTCAAATCTTCAAAGGACAGGCTGATGCCCTTGTTAGGGGCTAATGTGGCTGGTAACTTTAAGTTGAAGCCAACGCTCATTTCCCATTCTGAAAATCCTAGGGCCCTTAAGAATTATGCTAAATCTACTCTGCCCGGGCTCTATAAATGGAACAACAAAGCCTCGATGGAAGCACATCTGTTTATAATGTGGTTTATTGAATATTTGAAGCCCACTGTTGAGAACTACTGCTCAGAAAAAAAGATTTCTTTCAATATATTACTGCTCACTGACAAAGCACCCGATCACCCAAGAGCTCTGATGGAGATGTACAAGGAGATTAATGCTGTTTTCATGCCTGCTAACACAGCACCCGTTCTGTAGACCATGGAGCAAGGGGTAATTTCGACTTTCAAGTCCTGTTATTAAAAGTCCTAGATGGCATCTTCAAACTTTTCTTCTGCAGATTCCTCCCCTCTCTCAGCCTTCGTAGAACTGAAGAAAGTTAGGGCCTTGCTCTGCATTAGGCTTTGGCTTAAGGGAATGCTGTGGCTGGTTTGATCTCTTACCCAGACCACTAAAACTTTGTCCATATCAGCAATAAGGCTGTTTTGCTTTCTTATTCGTGTGTTCAATTTCCTTCAAGAGCTTTTCCTTTGCATTCACAGCTTGGCTAACTGTTTGGCACAAGGGGTCTAGCTTTCGGCCTGTCTTGGCTTTTGACATACCTTCCTCACTAAGCTTAATCATTTCTAGCTTTTGATTTAAAGCGAGAGACATGCGACTCTTCCTTTCACTTGAGCACTTAGAGGACATTGTAGGGTTATTAACTGGCCTAATTTCAATATTGTCGTGTCTCAGAAACAGGTAGGCCTGAGCAGAGGGAGAAGGCAGGGAAACGGCTGGTTGGCGGAGCAGTCAGAACACACAGCGCTTATCGATTAAGTTTGCGGTCTTCTATTGGCACGGTTTGTAGCACCCCAAAACAACTACAATAGTAACATCACAGATCATTGATCACAGATCACCATAACAGATATAATATTAATAATAAAGTTTGAAATATTGTGAGAATTACCAGAATATGACACTGAGATGTGAAGCAAGCACGTGCTT
Source organism: Loxodonta africana (assembly GCF_030014295.1). Lineage (NCBI taxonomy): Eukaryota > Metazoa > Chordata > Mammalia > Proboscidea > Elephantidae > Loxodonta > Loxodonta africana. The sequence continues at coordinate 63,341,355 of NC_087366.1, read as the reverse complement.
TTGGAACAATGGCGCTGATAGGCTTGCTCAGTGCAGGGCTGTCACAAGCCTTCAATTTGTAAAAATGCAGTATCTGTGAAGCACAATAAAACTAGGTATGCCTGTACAGCAGAACAGAACGTTGCCCAGTCCTGCACCATCTTCACAATCGTTGGTGTCCTCGAGTTAATTGTTGTGGCCACGGTGTATTTGGAGTGCCTGACACCCAGGGGACCCATCTTACAGCACTCTTTATTTGACAATGTTCTGTTGTGATCCACAAGGCTTTCAGTGCCTAATTTTCAGAAGGAGATCACCAGGCTTTTCTTCCTAGTCTGTCTCAGTCTGAAAGCTCTGCTGAAACTTGTCCACTAAGGGTGACCCTGCTGGTGTTTGAAGTATCAGTGGCATAGCTTCCAGCTTGCTAGCAACAGGCAAGCCACCACAGTGCAGCACACTGACAGGTGGCCGGTAGAGGACCCTAAAAAGCACTCACAATTCACTGTGTTGGAAATTGTACCTGTTATTACACAGCATTATATTGAAACGATCCTCTCATCTGGCTGACTGCTCTGCGAGTCTGTGAGCCCACAGAAGACACAAGCTAAATCCTCTTTATATTCCCAGGGCCTTGTGGAATGCTGAGCACCTAGTTATATTTTTGTTGGTGTTATAACTTCATCAGCAGGATCCCATGTTTCCATATGCAGCTTCATTGTCCAGGTGATGAAATATTAATTACTTCAGAAACTTAATTGAGCACCTATTGTGTTTGAGGAGCCGGGTACAAAGATGCCTAAACCCATCCCTGCCCTGTACTGTCTAGTAGAAAAGTCAAGACAAAGGCCTCAATACACTGTAAGTTCTCACAGAGGACAACCACGGAGCTCTGGGACCTAGGATGGGAGAAACGGGCCTCCTATGCCTTTTTTCCCCCACCTCAGCTCCCACCCAGACCCTCGATCATGACCTTCCCCTGAAAAAATTCAAGAGAGCCACCCTCAAAAGCACACAGTGTTTCTAGGGTCTCCTTCCTCTTTTGAGTTTGTGGCTAGCCATAAATAAAATTAGGAGCCCTGGTTAAGTGTTCGGCTGCTAACTAAAATGGTAGTGGTTTGAACCTAGGCTATCTGCTCCCCTAAAGATTACAGCCTGGAAAACTCTATGGAGCAGTTCTACTCTGTCACACGGCATCTCTATGAGTCACAATTGACTTGACAGCACCTAACAACAACAATGATTCAAATAAGTGAAGAAAAAGATATGAAGGAACATATTTTTGAGGGCTTATAAAGGGTAAGATCTGGAAAGGAGACCACTGGATGCTCTCCTGAGTAACCTCTGGATAACTTTGCCCTATGAGCAACTTGTGGCCAGAATAATTCCAAAGCAGGTGAATTGATTACATTTCTCTTCAGCTCTCTGCTATGCTCACTGTAAGGAAAAATTCTCGATTGTCTACCTTTATGGAGAGAAGAACAAGTAATCCCAAACATGGAGTGTATTTCTGAGTTTCTGTTGAAGATTAGTTTATTTGCTATTCTAGAATCATAAGAAAGATCAAAACAAATAATGATGGCTGGCTCAGGCAGCCCCTGAGAAATGTCCATTTTCCTAATAACAGCATTACAGTCCTCTGCTGTCCCTTCTAGGCAGGAGGAGATATACGCCACCCTCAGAACACTGCAGAACACCAGCCTAGCAGATCTCCCTCCCCTCTTCCTTCTGACCAACATGTTTACTAACAACATGTAAGCTTTTGGATTTCCCAAGAGAACCTCTTTGATCACCTCCTACTGTCCAGGAGATAAGCTAGAAACTCCACAGTGTTTGGCTATGGAAGTGTTCACCAGGATGAACAACTTGTAGAATTTTCAAGGTTTGCTTTCTTCCCTAGAAAAGTACAAATATTGCAGTCCCCCACCTCCTAAGATATTCCAGAGAATCAATCTATTTTTAAACCAGGAGAAAGTCCTTACCCTGTGCTGGGCACTGTGCAAGGTGTTTGGGATATAAGCACAAGTCCTCAAGAGACTAATGGTCCAGGACGGGGGTTCAGACTCATAAATGAGTATGTACAGGAGGGTGTTTACAGTGGCTAAACAGTCATATGCATGGACCAGGTAGGAGAACAAAGGAAGCAATTATGGAGCTCAACATTACCTCCACTGGGGTCAGGGAAGCAGAACCCTCGAACTGGGACATGGAAGATGAATAGGAAATATCTGGGTCAAGATCTGTGGGGTGGAGGGCTTGGTGATTGAGAGGAGCAGGCAGTCCAGACAGAAGGAGCAGCAGCCACGGACAGGGGTGTGCAGCCACCAGGTATGAGGCCCTGGGCCCTTCGTGGGTTGATCCCTCAGGTCTTTGCCCAGAACCAGTTTTCCTGCAGATTAGTAGCTGTGGCAGAGACAAATCAAACTTGTGTTTAAGTCATCCTCCATCCCCGGAAGCAAAAAAGAACTGGAGGGTGCCCCAGGGCCCCTCCTTATTTGGGAGATGGTTGGTTCCCATACCTCCCATCTCCTGCCCACTTTGCATAACATTTAAATACGGTGTCTATTGTGGCGGCCAGCGTCAACACCACTTTTAACTGCCGCTGCCTCTGTTCTGGGCAAACGTGAGGAGTGGGCTTGGGCTGCATCCCCAGACAGCTCGTCCTTGGAAGAGTAACGGTGCTGGGAGGACAGCCGACACGATGAACTAGGGAGATGGGGGCTGTATCTGAGGTTAGAGGACTGGAGCTCAGACGCCAAGGGAGAGCACCCCATAGTTGCTATTTGTTCACCTAACTGAAATTCTCTTGGGGTGCTGCACATTCAGAGCCTGCCTTATCCTCCCAAACATGGAACACTGGGTAAGACACATGGCAAATGAAAACAGCCTCTTTAGTCACATTCTTTTTTTAAGTTTGACAACCAGACTCTGTTATATTCAGGAGCATGTTTCCGGTTTTTAGTTTATTTGGGGGCTGGCGGTACTTTCCCAAAGATTACTGTGCAGCAAACATCCATCAAGCCTATAAAGCACAGCAGCGTGGCCATCTAGCCCCAAAGAGCCAATGCCTTAAAATTCCCCAGCCTCTGAATCTTTTGCTTTATACACTGGTCAGTTTTCAATTATCCATTTTACTGGTAGTCTGGGGGCAAATCTTTGTTTTCAATTCTTGGTCTGCATTCCCCCATCTCTGTTCACTCATTTTCTTGATTAACAACTCCATCTCTGTTTGTTCTTGCTTGGCAAGGAGTCTACAGTTTAATATGAGCTGGGAGAAGAGAAGATGAGGGTCCAAGTCGAGGCACTGAGAATGGGGATGGATACATGAACTGAAAAAGGGCATGTCCAGGAGTCTCCCAGGTTGCTAGCTTGGGGGACAAGGTGGGTGGATGGTGATGCCTGTAATAGAGAGGATATGTAGTTTCCTTTCAACCTCTTGGGTTGAAGACCTGCAGAACATCCAAATAGAGGCTTAATAAACCAAGCCAAACCAACCCCATTGTCATCAGGCCGATTCTGACCCATGGCAACCCCATGTTACCGAGTAGAACTGCTCCATACGTTTTTCTTGGTTGTAATTTTTACAGAAACAAATCACCAGGCCTTTCTTCCATGGTGCCGCTGTATGGGTTCAAACTGCCAACCTTCATTTTAGAAGAGAAGTGCAAACCGTTTGTGCTACCCAGGGACCTTAGAGACTTAATGACAGCTGCTTATGCAGGTCTAGAGTTCAGTAGTGACAGATAAGGGCAAAGATGCAGCTCCATCTGCACTTATACCCGTATATGATACAGTTCCAGCCAACTGCCATCAGTAACCAAAGAAACATGTTGATTTTGATAACAGTTTCCCAGATCCCACTCATCTTATCTGCCAGAGATAGTAATGAGAAAACAACCTACTGATGATCATAAAGAGAATAAAGAACATGGAACTGGAAGAACTAAAGTAAGCGGGGGAACCAAGTAATAATAAAGCTAGACGGCTGAGTACCATAGGTGCTCAGAATGGATCTTACCCTTCTAGTCAACCCTGTGCAAGAACTGGGCATCTTGAAAGTCTTGGAAGAAGTCAAAGATAGCAACTTTAGCAACTTACCATGAGATCACGAATTTTCTGCACAGACAATAGATTTTCATAGTGTGTCTGGCCCCAAGTGCCTGTGGTGGTATAATGAGTTAGCACCAGAGTCATCTGAGAGACGATAAAGTAACGTTGGCAGTTGGGATTTGTTGGGAAGGTGAGGGAATGTGCACAGAGAGTGTTGCACTGGTGGTGAAGTTGCCGGAGTTGTGCTTCTCTGTGACCCAGTGGTTCCAACATATCAGAAAGCTGGAAACCCCAGTGTTGATTCCTTTCCTGAGCCACAGCATGCCGACAGCTGAGAAACCACACTTCTGTTGCTTTTTCAGCCAAAACACACTTTGGTCCATTCTGTTATTCCACCTCGCAATTAGATAACCCAGAGTCCCTCTACCACTTGCCACTCTCCAAGACAAGTCCAGCTGCCTTGATGTGGGAGAGGGATGGGGAAGGCTGAGCCCTCCCGGCCTGGAAGCAGGCGACAGAGCCCACAAACTTCCCAGAGGTGAGCAGAATTAACTGCTAGGAAGGGAGGGAGAATTGCCTTCCCTCAGAGAGTGATGGGTTTGTGAAGTCTGACCATTGACCAGTGTCGTTAGTGGTACTATTATCAGTTTGGGACACCCTTTGTAAAGGCTGTGGAGACTTTGTATATGAATGGAAGTACAAATCCCATCTTGTGGAAATGGTTTGAAAATTAAGTAAGAAAATCGAGGAAGTCATATTAACTAGTGCCTGGTATTTACCAATGTGCAACATGTAGTAGTTATTACCATTATTGGGGAATTATAGCGAACTGGTTAAGATTACAACCTCAGACCTGGTTCAACTACTGGCTCTGCCACTTACCAGTTATGAACATAGGGCAAGTTAGTAACCTGTCAGAGCTACAGCTTTTCCATCTCTAAAACTGGGGTAACAATATCTGCTCCACTGGGTTATTGTGAGTCTTAAAATCAGATAATGTAAATAAAGGGTTTTAATTTGTAGTATCATTAGTACTATACTTGGAAATACTTGAACAGTGGCCCTTTTCATTCTTCGTATTTGTAGAGAAAATACCCTATACTAGCATCAAAAGCAGGTCTTGATTGGACCATACCCAAGTCTTTAAACTGCAGTGACTCTAAGCTACATGTTAGCCTAGACCCAGAGCTGGCAAACCTTTTCTGTGAAGGTCCAGGTAGTAAATATTTTAGGGTCTGTAGACCTTACTATTCAACTCTGCTCTGACAGCAGCCATAGACAGTATGAAACAAATGGGTGTGACTGTATTCCAATAAAACTTTTCTTACAAAAACAGACAGTGGGCCAAATTTAGCCTGTGGTCATAGTTTTTCTTGACCTAGACACATATGTAGAGATAACCTCATAGTGCTTCTTAATGTACCATAATAAGAGAAAAATCAGGGAAAGGCTTCATGCCCTCATATCCATCCCTCATGAGGTACCAAAGTATTAGAAGTTTCACAATTGGAAAGTCATTTCTTGTGATTAAGCACTTTTTCTTGGAAAAAGAAGAGATGCCTGCCAAAATCCAAATAAAAGGAGCCATAGATAAAGATTAAGCTTTACTTTGAATTGGCATATTGTGGAACCTCCCATCTGACTGGCCTGGGAGGCACCAAGTAACTGAAGGCCAGAAAAAACAAAACAAAAAAAACAACAAAAAAAACATTGCCATCTAGTCAATTCTGATTCATAGCTATCCTACAGGACAGGGTAGAATTGCCCCATAGGGTTTCCAAGGCTGGTATCTTTACAGAAGCAGACTGCTACATATTTCTGCCCCATATGAAGGCAGGGGAATTAAAAATAAACCCAAAAACCTATTCCTGTTAATTCCTACTCCTAAGAGCTCTATAGGATAAGGAAAACTGACCCAGAAGGTCTCCAAGGAGCAGCTGGTGGATTTGAGCTGCCAACCTTTTGGTTAGCTGCCAAGCTCTTAACCACTGTGCCACCAGGGTTCCAGGGTTCCCACCCCCCGCAAAAAAACGATAGGTACAGCGTAGGAAAAGGGGCAAAGGTCTGACTAAGACTTTCTCCCAGATCTGCCCAATTAAACACCTCTCCTTAGATGACTCCTTTTTCCCTTTCCCATCTCCAACTCAAGATCTCCTCACTGCAAAGGAGAGGAGTGGATTCTTTTCACTCCTTTTGAGACAGTGAATGACTGGTTTCTACAATTCTTAAAGTCCGAATCCTCAATTTACAATTTTTCATCTTTTAGGACAGCTGTGCACGGTGACAGCATCCTCTTTGGCCTCCAAGCTTTGGTACACGGAGGAATGCTCACAGAAGTATGGAGAGTCTTTTTGTCCCCTCCCAATCTCAAACTCCACTTTGCCTCGCAGGCTAATCCTTGCAGTAAGGGAAACAGCAGGCAGTGGAGAGGTCCCCAACTGGGTAATGGGGTAACAAAGCTATCCATCTGTATCCCAGTACACCCAAGTTAATGGTGGAAAAATATTCTAGGAGTCTTCTAAGGTGAACACCTCCGTCCCGTCATGGACTGCTGCTCACTGTGTCTCCCAGTGTCATTTCTCTCTAGACATCCACAGCCTTCCTCCTCAGGCTCAGGTCAGCGGCATTCTTCTCTCGTGTGGATCTTTCCAGAACTATCTGATCTTCCAGGGAAGCTTCTTCTCTGAGCCCCGGTGGCAGCTGCATCTCTGCCTCCAGGGCATATACCCGACACTAAGCATTCATAGGTGTTCAGTTAATGTTTATAGAATGGATTCATAACTGACAACTTTGGTGCTTACGTCAGCGGAATGACCGCTTTAAGGTGTTGAGCTAATAGAAGTGGCAGAGACAAGCGCTGGAGAAGGCTGGGAAGCAGGCTGGCTGAAGGCCTCCCTGGCCTGCTCTAACCCTGAAGCCCCGTAAGGACAGTGAATGCTGAGAAGAGCTGGAAGGCAGTAAGAGCTTGCTTTTCTTCTGGATACGGAGTTAACCATGCAGGATTCCATTCTGGAGCCTGGGCTCCAGGCCCTTTGTTCAGGGGGCCTCCTTACCCAGGTTCACCCCAAGTTTCCCTGCTGAGAGCTTCTACAACACCCCTTTCTGTTCCACTCACTGCCCTTCCTAGGCCTTGTGGCTTCAAAACCTATTTGGCATTTCAAGTTAGGTAAGCCCCCCAACTGGCTGTGAATAAAAGTACTGATGATTCCATAAATCAAGTTCAGTTTTCTTTTGCTTAAGTTAACTTTTTAATCCATAATGCAAATATGTGCTAAGAATGTATTAATTCCAGTATACCCCAGTTAATGATGGAAAACCATTCTAGGAGTCTTTTCAGTTTATGAAGAAGTACATTTATATTAAGGAGGATAATCCCTGGGAATCAGGAGTGAGGGAAAGGGGGGTGAGGCACAGAACTAGGGAGAGCCTAGCTGAGGGATAAGTACCTTATCTACCACCATAAAGCAACCCCTGTTTTCCTGCTCCCTGGGCTTTCATCCCTCCTGTCACCTCACCCACTCGCCCACCCATTTGGACCAGTCACCAGCATTGGTCTTCTCCAGAAGCGCTGAGATGGTCACAGATCTCACGTTGTGCTCTCACGGCTCGTGGTGACCCTAGAAGAGAATGCTCCTCTTCCAAGAGACAAATCTTACCTGTGAACGGGGACCCTGTTTTGTACAACTACTTATCCCCCCTCCTTATGTCCTCATTCCAGGAACACTCAGACCAGAAAGTGGGGTGAGGAGCCCCCTGAGCAAAGGACCCAGTTTCCAGGCTCCAGGATAGAGTCCTGCACCGTTAACTCCATCTCCAGAAGGAAGAAAGCAAGCGCAGGCCCTTAGAAATGCCCCAGTAACTTGTAATTTGGCGGTGGGGTGGGGGGAAGGGGGAAGGGGGAAAGGGGGGCTGCCAGCGTAGGATCCTTGTGGTGTAGTGGTTAAGAGCTCAGGCTGCTCACCAAAAGGTCGGCAGTTCAAATCCACCAGGTGCTCCTTGGAAACCCCATGGGGCAGTTCTACTCTGTCCTATAGGGTCGCTATGGGTTGAAATTGACTCAGCAGCAACAGGTTTGGTTTGGTATTTGGTTTTAGTGTAGAAGGGTCCAAAAACAATTCTTGTGTCTTCAGGAAAGGCAGGAAAATAGTAATTCTTTACATTTGTTGAAGCCAGAATCAGCTTATTATCCCTTTTGACCGTGGCCCACCATAACAGTGGATTTTGGATAATTATTTCCATTTTGCATTGAGGCTGGGAGATTCAGTGATTAGCTAAAAGTCACAAAGCCACTAAAAGGTAGTCCCAGAGCTGGCGCTACCACTCACAGGTGAGCATCACCTTTGTCCTGCAGCCAGCTGCTCCTTGGGCCAGCCCACTCAGGCCTGCCCTTCACCCCACTGACCAACCAGCCCTATCTTCACCTGCCACTTTCGAGGCAGTGGGCCTTAGGACCCAGAAGTTTTCACAAGATACTTTAGCTCTCTGTGTATTGTCAGCTGGCAAAACCAGGGCTCAGGGCTCCTTCTTCTCTCCCCTGCCCTCCATCAAGCCCCCCCACCCAACACACAAAGCCAACTCCCTCCCAGTAAATTCCGTGTTTTTCCATCCCAGTGAGCTCAGCCTTTCCTTTGATTTGGGCGCAAGCAGCTGCAGGTGCCTCAAGTCATCATGTGCTCTCCCCCCACCCCCTCTGCAATGTCATCCATGTTTACTTGCTGCTCTGGACTTTAGATCCTGTCAGGGTGCCAGTCCGCGGGGCCGCCAGGCACCACAGCTGACAGTCAGATCTGCAGTGCCGAATCCTTCTTCTGGAAAAAAGGGCTAAAGAGGTTAATACACTCCAGTCAGGATAAACAGACCAGCTGTTAGGGGTTCTAATATTTAATATCAAATAAATAACTCAGGAAGAAGTCACACACACAGCAAAACCCGCCGCTGTACTTGTGGTTAAAGAGAATATTAATACATTATCTTAAACTCACCAGCTGTTAGAGTTTCTAATATTTAATATCATTATCAAATAAATAACTCGGGAGAAGTCACACACACACACACGCCACAAAAACCCACTGCCTCATTTTCAGTGGTTAAAGAGAATATTAATAAATTATCTTAAAAGCCATGCAATGGAGCCATGGTGGCCAGGACCCAGGTAAGGAGACATGTGCATGTAGCCTGTTGCTGGTTCCCGCTCCAAGGCAGCCTCTCCCAGGTCAGCCCGGGATAGAGGAGTAGGGGAAGCCCAAGGAGAGTGGAATAGGGTTCCTTCTTGGTCTGGTGGAGCCTCAGCTCAAGCAAGCTTTGCTGTTGATTTCATCAGAGAGATTGCAGCTAGACCTTCCTCTCTGAAAAAAGAAACCACACTTTTTAGAGGAAAATCTTCATTCAAACAAACTCAGCATTAGTACCCAGTTTTGTGGATGATCGGTTATTTAACTAGCCAGCAAATAGTGTTTGTGTTATTGTTTGCTCTTCAGTCTACGTTAGCCAGCAAGTGGTCAGCGCCTGTTTTTCTCTGGGAGCTCCAGCCTTCGCTTGCCCTGAGCAGGACAGAATTTTAACAGCCTGTTAACTCTGTCAGGAAATTGCGAGTCTACCCCCTGCCCCCCCACCCTGCCCCCAGCTCACTGGCTGCTGTTCACCTGGGCTAAAGGAGCAGAAAACGATGATCACTGAGTCTGGGAGGGACTCCAACAAAATGCTTTCCAGGTCACAAAGCGCTAAACCAGCTCTGCATCTAGTTTATGTCGTGTATTATATGGAAAGCTGGTCTCCGTGACTCTTAGGGGTCCATGAGCATTTTTGGAGATAAAGCTTTCATTTCAAGAGGCCAGGGATGAGCAATTTCACCTGCCATCAAGAGAAAGCCTGGCATCCAGTTTGTCTGTCCAGATGTATTTTTGTTTGGGTCTTTACACTGTTTGATTGAGATCAAGTCATGAATTTCTGCGTCCGGATGGGCAGAGGCATGGCAGTTTATGAAGCCTGAGGGTGCGTGTTGTTGAGCTGAAAAGCACAGTCAGATGCATTTTAGTGACAGGACATGCAACAGTGTGTCACAACGGCCCATACCTGGGGTGATGTCTCTTTTTAAAACTTTTCAGAATTGGAACAGAAGGGTAGAGTTTTAGCCACCTCTGATATCCAGGGCTGTGTAGGTGGGCTGGAGCAGATAAAAGAATCCCAGTAAGTTAAGTGGGGCTTTGTTTTAGAAAGATTTACATAGTAATTGGCATCCTGTCAGTATAATGGCCCCCCAAGATGGCTGGGCCATTCCCACGAACTCATCAGTTTATGGTGGGAATAGTGGACATAAAAATGGCTTCTGCCCACTGTCTCTGCCTTTGGGTCGTGAACTTCCAATGGCTCAGTGCCCCCTTTGCTCATCCAGGCGGCTTCTCCCTGCCAGGCTAGGTTCTCGGGTTCTTCAAGCGCTTAGAAAATATGCAGCCATGCGGCAGGAATTAGGGCAAGAATGATGGGTTTCCCCAGATCCGTGGGGACAGCAAGTGCTGGGAAGGGGCATTTTCGGAGCTGACCTGTGGTAGACGGTCCCCAGCACCCAGCATCTTGCTGCTCTTCTCCTTCTTTTTGTCATTACGGGATTATTGGCTCAATGAAAGCACATCTCAAGTTTGGAGAGTCACCTCAGGTTTAGATATTCGGTTGTTTTTCCTATGTCTATCCAGGTATGTCTAGATCTGCGGTGAGACCCAAACTGCTAACTTTGTGAGGGTGAAAGAGAGGAAGGGCATGAAGAGGAAACCGTTGGGGAGGAGAAAGGAGAGGGAAGAGGAGAGAGAAAAAGGAGGAAAGGAGGGATGGAGTAAGCAAAAAAGGGAGGGAAGAAGGAGAAATAGGGAAGAGGAGGAAGGACGAGGAAGCCAAACTATCAGCAGTTCTAGGCCCAGAGCCGTGCTTTTGAGGACAGAACTCCACGTCTCTGTGCCAGTGTCCCCCTCTGCCCAGTGTGCTTTTCACCCTTTTCACCACCTTTCCTGCTCCTCTCTTCTGAGTCTCAGGTCAAGCCTTCATGGCTCCCCAACCAGAAGCGAGCACACTCTCCCCTCTCTTCTCTTCCTTCACGCACTGAGCTGGCTGCCTTTCTGTCTCCCGGAGGGAGGAAACAGGCCTTCTTTGCTTTCCAAGCATCCTGGCCCACTCTAAACCCATTGCTGGTCAGTCGATTCCAACTCACAGCGACGCCATAGGACAGAGTAGAATTGCCCCCCACGGTTTCCAGGGAGTACCTGGTGGATTTGAACTGCCGACCTTTTGGTTAACCTGCTGCGCAACCAGGGCTCCTGGCCCACACTAGGTTTTCATACGTGTTTGTTAAATGAACGAATAAAAGAACGAGTGAATGAAAATGAGGAAATTAAGGAATAACTAGAGATTTATCACTTTTTTACTCTCTCTTATAGGGTCGCTATGAGTCAGAATCGACTCGACAGCATTGGGTTTTTTGTTTAGTGTAAATCTAAGAACTTCTATGATAAATTTAATTTCAGTTAAGTACAATTGCAACTATTTTCTGATAATGATAGAAATAAAGCCATAAAAGTAAGTCATTCTCAAGAGATTTCTTTCTGTTCTAGTCTAACAATGGAAAAAAAAAAAACCAAAAACCTATTGTGGTCAGTTCTGACTCATAGCAACCGCATGTGTTATGGAGCAGAACCACTCCACAGGTTTTCTTGGCTGTAATCTTTACGGAAGCAGATCGTCAGGCCTTATTTCCCACTTAATTTTATGTGCTGAATAGATTATCTTTATATAGTGTCCTTTCCTCACATTCATTGTTGTTGATTTTGTTTCTGCTGAGTCTCTATTTTTTTCTTGTAATTTATTTTGATGTGTAGGATAGTTTGTCTCCTTTGTGGTTACCTTATTATTTACCCCTATTTTTCTAAATTTAAACCTAACTTTTCTTTCTTTGTACCCCCTTATCTTCCTCTCTATAAGGAAGATCTATGACTACATTTCTTAGTCCTTTATTGTTTTAATGTTGTCTTCTTTTACATAATAACATTGCTGTTATCCTGTTTTGTGTTCTTGTTTTTTTTAATCTCGCTTTTTTTTTTTTTTTTATTTCCCTGTCTGGGCTGACTTCTGATCGCTCAGCTCAGTGTTCTAGTTTTGGGTTGATACCTGATATTATTGATTTTCTAACAAAGAACTCCCTCTAGTATTTCTTGCAGTTCTGGTTTGGTTTTTACAGATTCCCTAAACATCTGTTTATCTGGAAATGTCCTAATTTCACCTTCATATTTAAGAGACAGTTTTGCTGGATATATGATTCTTGGCTGGCAATTTTTTCTTTCAATTTTTTTAAATAAGTGATCCCATTGCCTTCTTGCCTGCATGGTTTCTGCCGAGTAGTCTGGTCTTTTTCTTATTGGCTCTTCTTTGTAGGTAACTTTTCATTTATCCCTCGCTGCTCTTAAAATTCTCTCTTTATCTTCGGTTTTGGCAAGTTTGATTACAATGTGTCTCCGTGACTTTCTTTTCACATCTACCTTATGTGGATTTTGATGAGCATCTTGGATAGGTATCTTCTCATCTTTCACGATATCAGGGAAGTTTTCTGCCAACAAATCTTCAACAATTCTGTCTGTATTTTCTGTTATCCCTCCCTGTTCTGCTACTCCAATCACTTGTAGGTTATTTCTCTTGATAGAGTCCCACATGATTCTTAAGGTTTCTTTTTTTTTTTTAAGTTCTTTTATCTGATTTTTCTTCAAATATATTACTGCCAAGTGATTTATCTTCAAGTTCAGAAATTCTGCCTTCTACTTGCTCAATTCTATTGAGTTGTCTACTTCTGTAATTTTATTGTTAATCTTCTGAATTTATGATTGCTGTCTGTCTATGGATCTTTCCAGCTTATTAAACTTTTCATTATGTTCCTGAATAATCTTCCTAATTTCTTCAATTGCTTCATCTGTGTGTTCCTTGGCTTGTTCTGCATATTGCCTCATTTCCTTCCTGATGTCTTGAAGGGTTCTGTATATTAATCTTTTGTATTCTGCCTCTGGTAATTCCAAGAAGGCACTTTCATCTAAAAGATCCCTTGATTCTTTGTTTTGAGAGCCTGCTGAGGCAATCATGATCCGTTTCTTTATGTGACTTGATATTGACTGTAGTCTCCAAGCCATCTAGAAGTTATTGTATTAGTTTATTTTACGTTTGATTACTGTGTCCTAGCATCTTGCTTTGTTTTGTTTTGATATGGCCAAATGGGTTGGCTGAGTGAGCTAGCTTGATTATTTTTGCCTTTGGAGCTCTATCAGGCCTTATTTCTGTATTGCAGTTTGGTAGGTTCAAACAGCCAATCTTTAGGTTGGTGGTTGAGTACAAACCGTTTGTGCCACCCAGGGACCTAGTTTAACAATGGATACTTATAATGCACTTTAAAAAAAGAAAATGCCTGTCATTAATATTAAAATATAAAATGAATCATATGCTGTTAATAAGCTTGATAAGAAGCCAATTGAGGTCCTATTTAAAGCAAATACATAACCAATAAACCAGCTGCTGTTGAGTTGACTCTGACTCGTGGAGACCCCGTGTGTTTCAGAGTAGAACCGTGTTCCATACGGTTTCAATGACTGATTTTTTGGAAGCGGATCTCCAGGTCTTTCTTCTAAGGCACCTGTGATGGTAGCCTCACACCTCTAACCTTTCAGTTAACAGTGAGTGTGCTAACCATTTTCACCACCCAGAGATGAGCAAATAAATACACAACAACTATTTAAGATAACTCAGGCTTAAGCAGTAAAGGAACTAAACAAAGGTGAAGTTTGAGAGGCATTGACTTAAATAAAGCCAGTTTTGGGGTATTGGTTTCTGGTTTCCATGACTGAGCTCCCCTGGGAGTCCCTTGCACCTGAGAACAGGTCACCATGGAAACAGAAACCAAATAATGAGAATGCCTCCATTTCTATCAGGCTTTCACTTCCTTCAACACTTATCGCTTGACTTTATTCCCAGGATACTCTCCTAAGGCTTTAATCCCAGAAGACTCCTGTAAGATGAGGAAGAAGCTGACTTCCCCCTTCTTGATGGGGATGTAGGAGTCCAGCGAGCTGATGGCACTTGCCCAAGGCAGTTCATGGGTATAGCTCAGGTTCTAGCCCATTCCACCCATCTGCTCCTGCCAGGAGAAGGGAATCACGGATCCAGGACCAACTCTGAACAGGGAGCACTCTATCATTGGAACCTAGTCCTTGATTTCCACTTCCCAGGACGCGGAAATCTGCATAAAAGGGCATTCTAAGCAGTTCTGCTGGTTACTTTCAGGGTAATAAAGAAGAAAGGGGGTTAAACAGACAGGTTTGGAATTAGGCACCAAGAAGAACTTCTGGTGACTAAAAGGATTTCAAAAGCTGGAATTAACTACTAGATCACAGATTTCTGGTGAGTTTAATTCCACTGCAATTATTTCTTCCACGCAGTTGAAAACACCTTAGGATCTTTAGTTTGGATTCTCACTTCTTACCTCCCTGCTCCAGGCAAGTGAAGGGCAAGCGGGCCCTGTAACCTTCACTTGGAATTCCCAACTCCCTCCAGTTTAAGCCCCACGCTTTATTTATGGAATGTTTGTTTTGTTTTTTCGTGTAGACATTTGTTCTCCTTGCTGCAGAGGGTGGTTTTCCCAAACTGTTCCATCTCCGTATATTTTATTCATATGGATCCATCATTTGTCCATCCCTTCCTGAAAGAGCTGAAATTTGCCCTTGAGGCATCAGATGGAGTAGTCAGATTATCAAATGTGTCTCCTAATTGAAGTGAACATTGCCATAATATTTGTTCACTGGAAATAAACAGACCCAGTGAAGTAGCAGGTTTTCCACCTTCATGAGCTTGTTTAGGTCTTGCCAAGAGTTGGAGGAAACATGCAGAGAGAGGAGTGACTTCTCCTGGAAATGAAAACTTTGGGAGGGGCTGGGAATCTTTCTTAGACTTTGAATCTTCTGTAGCCAGGAAAGGCTGACCTGGGGCAAACCACCGTGCAATCAGCAAGGCTTATTTCCAGCACTCCTCTCTTGCCTTTCCTTCTCCCTCCCCTTCTGTGGTGTCTCCTCCAACAACATTCAGGGGCCCAGGGTCAGCCTGCTTTCCCTGCTCCACTAATGCCTCTTAGGGACCAGTCTCTGCTATAAGAGGTTGAGGGACAGAAAGCACAAGTTCAAGTAAAAAAAAAAGAAAGCCCCTAAATGACCTCCTCTATCTGTTCCCAATCCTTCATAAGCCTCAGGAAAATCAAGTTCTAGTTCTAACCATTCCAGCTCTCCTTGGCTCCAGTGGCCCCCTCCATGTGGGTACCTCTGACAGCTTCACTGTGAACACACTTGGGGGACAGGGAGTGGGGGATTCGATGGAAATCCTCGAACACTGCAACCACTGGGTACAGGCTGGAGTGCTCGTTCCCCCCAAGGTCAGACTCCAGAGCAAGAAAGTGGAACGGACTCAATTCAAGCCCAAGGCTGAAAACCTGCCTTTCCAATAAGGCCCTGGAAAATCAAGGGTGAGCTGGGTTCCTTCCCTTCAGTCTTTGTGGTCAACCTTTCCTCTCCCCTTCATTTTCACCTTAGAAGCAAGAATGAAGAGACTTCATCTTGCTTAGTTTGGACATGTCATCAGGAAAGAAAAATCACTGAAAAAGGACACTTTGTTTGGTAAAGTAGAAGGGTCAAGGAAACAAGGGAAACCCTCCTTGAGATAGATTGACATGATAGTCGCAACAATGGACTCAAACATATCAGCAATTTGAAGACGATGCAAGACTGGGCAAAGTTTTGTTCTGTTTGTTATACACAAGTTTGCCATTAGTTGGAGCCAACTCAATGGCAGCTAACAGCAACCACTTTCTTGCTTTTCCTCAAGACATCAATCAGAAGAAGGCCATTTCCTTTCAAGAAAGCTCTTCCGGGGTGGGTCCTTCTCACCCCCTAATCTCCATTGGCTGTCCTGGATCCACTCCAGCAAGTACCCAGTCCTTCCTACATGCTCCAGGCCACCAGTCTTCAGATACTCCCCTCTACTGCAGCCTTGTTGAGGTTGCC
This sequence comes from Loxodonta africana, assembly GCF_030014295.1. Classification (NCBI taxonomy): domain Eukaryota; kingdom Metazoa; phylum Chordata; class Mammalia; order Proboscidea; family Elephantidae; genus Loxodonta; species Loxodonta africana. The sequence goes on along the minus strand of NC_087366.1, from coordinate 63,325,261 downwards.
ACTGGAAGCACCATGCCCCTACCAGGCAGTTGAGCCCCAATCACTGGGAGGTACTAACCCTGTCCTCTGTTTAGTCTTGATGGAGAAGCTGACCTGAAAGTGCTAACAAGCACATAAGCTATCTTTAGCCTTCACTGGGAATAACCACTTTTCCTCCATTCTTCCTTACAGAAGAGAGAATGGGGTGGGGAGACTGATGAGACAGTTCAGTCCCACAGTGCTCATGGAGTTTGAGCCTCTGAGAACAGCTCCTCTCCTTGTTATGGATGAAATTAAGTCCCCCAAAATATAAACTGAAATCCTGGCCCCGACATCTGCAAATGTAACCCTGTTTGGAAATAAGATTTTGTTTTTTATGTTAATGCAGTCATGCCCTTATAGGGTGGGTTCTAAATCTAATCACTTCTGAGTTATAAAAATAGAAGATTAGACAAGAGAGAAGAAGACAGGTGATGGAGACAGATGGAACTACAAGGATTTCTACCAGCTACTAGAAGGTGAAATACATAAGAAAAGATCTCTCCCCGGAGCCTTTGCCTTCTGGCAGTCCAGGGTGTAGTCAATATTCTTCCCCAACACCATAATTCAAAGGCATCAATTCTTCTAGTCTTCGTTATTCACTCTCCAGCATACGAGGTGGCTGAAAACACCATGGCTTGGGTCAGGTGCACCTTAGGCCTCAAAGTGACATCTTTGCTTTTTAACACTTTAAAATAGGCCTATTGCAACAGATTTGCCCAGTGCAATACTTCCTTTGATTTCTTGACTGCTGCTTCCAGGGGTGTTGATTGTGGATCCAAGTAAAATGAAATCCTTGACAACTTCAATCTTTTCCCCATTTATCATGATGCTGCTTATTGGTCTAGTTGTGAGGATTTTGTTTTCTTTATGTTGAGGTATAATCCGTACTGAAGGCTGTGGTCTTTGATCTTTATCAGTAAGTGCTTCAAGTCCTCTTCTCTTTCAGCAAGCAAGTTGTGTCATCTATGTATCATGGGTTGTTAATGAGTCTCCCTCCAATCCTGATGCCGTCTTCTTCTGGGGCTTTTAACCTCTTCAACTATGGGAAAATAAATATCTATTCTTTAAAGCCAATCACTTGTGGTATTTGAGTTACAACAGCCTAGGTAACTAGGCACTGCTCAAATTCTTCTAGGGGTATTCCTTTCACTTCTGTGTCTCCAGTGTGCAATATAGATCTGCCCTGGTCACCTAAAGTTGGTTGAATTGAAGAAAGTTCCCTCAACTAAATGAGCAAATGCACCTCAGGCACTTGAGTTTGATCCACTCTCTTCCCAAGCCCTTTATCAGAACAGGTACTAAAAACTTGGACCCATTTCCTATCACCAATATTTAGGAACACTATGATCAATCTTATAAAGTCATTTTGTAGTTTTTATTGTATGCTGTAAGTCATTTGTTTCTTGTAAGTCATTTGTTTCTTAGGATTAATTCAAACCAAGTGGGAGTGGCAGTGGAGATACAGTATAGTTTCTGTATTTTAAACTTGATCTCTACTTGTAAATTAAAGGCCTTTAAGCCTAAATTAACAGATTAGGGCAAGTGTCTTGGAGATGGGGATATTTTAAAATGTTAGCAAGTAGTCAGCGAACAGCTAGGTGTACTTAAGTGTTAGGGTAGCTCTATAGCTAACAGAACCGAACTTCCCAACATGTCTGTCTGGAAATGAAACTGAATTTATAGAAATTCAGCACTTGTCCACGCTTCATTAATTTTTTGTCCTATTTTTTATTGAAACTTGAAAACATGCTGTTTGGGAGATCTTGGTCCTAGAAGAAGCCAAAGCTAAGAAAGTGGGGATGGCAGATGTCAGAGATAAGAAATCAGTTGCTCTTCTTGCAGTGAGTGAAATTAATCAGTAACTCTGTTGACCTGCTTGTAATCAAGAATACAAACTGGGCTGCCATCACATGGTGTATAAAGGCTTCCCCACCTGACATTCCTAGTGGAATGAAGGTGATAAGGGAATGTCAGATTTTCCAGCAAGGCTGGAAATGTGTAAAATTACTTTGTGAAGTAAGCCCCACATGGGAAAATCTTTCAACATCTCTTCTGTTCTTCTCAATGACATCCTAGGGGGCAGACCCAAAGAACTTTTCTAATTTTTTAGTCTCCTTGGTGTCTCTTCTGTAGCAATAGATATTATTGACCATTCTCTATTACATAATAAGTATTTTTATCATAATGATCCCTATTCTATATACATACTACCCAGACACATACTGTTGCTGTTGTTGTTAGGTGCCATTGAGTCCATTCCAAATTTTCCATAATCATTGCTATGTTTGAGTCCATTGGTGCAGCCACTGTGTCAATCCATCTTTTTGAGGCTCTTTCTCTTTTTCGCTGATCCTCCACTTTACTAAGCATGATGTCCTTTTACAGAGACTGCTTCCTCCTGATAACACGTCCAAAGTACAAGAGACGAAGTCTCCCCATTCTCGCTTTCAAGGAACATTCAGTCTGTACTTCCTTCAGGATAGATTTGTTTGTTCCTCTGGAAGTCCCTGGTATATTAAATACTCTTCACCTGCACTGTGAGTCAAAGGCATCAATTCTTCTTCGGTCTTTGTTATTCATTGTCCAGCTTTCACATGCATATGAAGGAATTGAAAATACCATGGCTAGAGTCAGGTGCACCTTAGTCCTCAAAGTGATGTCTTTGTTTTCAACATTTTAAAGAGGTCTTTTGCAACAGATTTGCCCAGTGCAATGTGTCTTTTGATTTCTTGACTGCTGCTTCAGTGGGTGTTGATTGTGGATCCAAGTAAAATGAAATCCTTGACAACATCAATGTTTTCTCCATTTATCATGAAGTTGCTCATTGGTCCAGTTGTGAGGATTTTTGTTTTCTTTATGTTGAGGTGCAATCCATACTGAAGGCTGTGGTCTTTGATCTTCATTAGTAAGTGCTTCAAGTCCTTTTCCCTTTCAGCAAGCAAGGTGTGTCATCTGCATAATGCAGGTTGTTGATGATTCTTCCTTCAATCCTGATGCTGCTTTCTTCTTCATATAATCCAGAATCTTGGATTATTTACTCAGCATACAGGTTCGATAAGTGTGGTGAAAGAATACATCCCTGACACACACCTTTCCTGATTTTAAACCACGCAGTATCGCCTTGTTATGTTCAAATGCCTGAAAACGACTGCCTCTCGGTCTACATACAGGTTCCACATGAGCACAATTAAGTGTTCTGGAATTTCCATTCTTCATGATGTTATCCGTAATTTGGTATGATCCACACAGCTGAATGCCTTTGCTTAGTCAATACAACACCCGTAAACATCTTTCTGGTATTCTCTGCTTTTGGCTAAGATCCATCTGGCATCAGCAATGATATCGCTAATTCCATGTCCTCTTCTGAATCTGGCTTGAACTTCTTGCAGTTCCCTGTCAATGTACTGCTGCAACCACTTTTGACTGATGTTCAGCAAAATTTACTTGTGCATCATATTAATGATAAATTCAGTATCCTGTTGGCTGGCCTTTCTTTGGAATGAGCATAAATATGTATCTCTGCCAGTCGATGGGCCAGGTAGCTGTCTTCCAAGTTTCTTGGCATAGACGAGTGAGCACTTCCAGCGCTGCATCCATTTGTTGCAACATCTCAATTGGTATTCCTTCAATTTCCGGAGCCTTGTTTTTCATCATTCTCTTCAGTGCAGCTTGGATTTCTTCCTTCAGTGCCATTGGCCCTTGATCATACGCTCACTTTCGAAATGGTTGAACATCGATCAATTATCATTTGTACAGTGACTCCGTGTATTCCTTCCATCTTCTCTTGATGCATCCTGCATCGTTCAATATTTTGGCCATGGGATCCTTCAGTATTGGAACTTGAAGCTTGGATTTTTTCTTCAGTTTTTTCAGCGTGAGAAATGCAGAATGTGTTCTTCCCTTTTGGTTTTCTCTTTGCACATGTTATTATAATACTTTACTTTGTCTTCTCAAGCCACCACTTGAAATCTCCAGTTCAGTTCTTTTACTTCATCATTTCCACTGTTCATTTTAGCTACTTTATGTTCAAGAGCAAGTTTCAGAGTCTCTTCTGACATCCATTTTGGTGTTTTCTTTCTTTCCTGTCTTTTTAACAAACTTTTGCTTTCTTCATGCATAATGTCCTTGATGTCATCTCACAACTCATCTGGTCTTCAGTCATTACCGTTCAATGCTTCAAATGTATTCTTGAGATGGTCTCTACATTCAGGTGGGATATACTCAGTGTTGTACTTTGGCCACTCTTGGATTTATTTTACTTTTTCTTCAGCTTGAACTTGCATATGAGCAATTGATGGTCTGTTCCTCAGTCATCCCCTGGCTTTATTCTGACTGATGATATTGTGCTTCCCCATCATCTCTTTCCACAGATATAGTTGATTTGATTGCTGTGTATTCCATTTGATGAGGTCGCTTGTATAGCCACCATTTATGTTGTTGAAAAAAGAGATTTCTAATGACTAGGCTGTTGGTCTTGCAAAATTCTACCATGCTATTTCTGGCATTGTTTCTATCACCAAGGTTGTATTGTCCAACTACCAATCCTTTTTCTTTGAGTCCAACTTTCGCATTCCAATCACTACTAATTTTCAATGCAGCATTGTCAAAAAGAACATTTCAAGATCTCTGCTGAAGTACAATGCTGTCAGTGATAGGATAATACAAGGAAGACCAGTTAACATGACACAGTACTAGACTTTAAATGTCCTGTCTCATTTGCCTGAAAAATCCTTTCCCTTCCTCTTCTCTACTTGGTTCTAGTTCTTTTACCTTCCTTGCAGCTTCTATTTCCAGCTCTCATCTCTCTTCCTCCTCTCACTGCTACTGACTCATTCTCCCAGGTTCTTCCCTTGGACCTTTGCTCGACCTTCCTCATTCTCAGGGAAGTCATCTCCACTGTGGCTTCCTCTGTCACCTCCAAAAGGATGACTTTTACATCACTTATCTTCAGCTCTGACCTGAGTTCCTTTCTCCAGTCCTTGTGCCTGCTGGACATTTCCACCTGGACGGTCCACTAATATCTCAAAAGAACTAAAAACAATTTCATTATATTTTTCTCAAAAATAATCTTCCCTCTCCATCTCTCTGTTTCTATTAATTCTACAAGACATCGTTTTCCTATCTTAAATGCTTTCTTCTTTGTCACCTCTTCATAGCCCCTCGTCATCCAGTTCCACGGATTCCTGCTAATAACTCCTAATTCTATCTTCTCTTTAGATTTCCATGATCTTAGGCCTTGTCACCTGATACTTCTATTATTACAATTTATTTCTATTATATTTCTATGCCACCTCCAGGCTTGTATATTCCTGCCTGATTACTCTTCCTAGAATAGTACTTTCCTTTCTTCATATAACCTCCCTGATCAATACCCTTCAATATCGCCTCATTGGCTAACCCTGGCATTTAAGGCCTTTCAAAATCTGGCTCAAGTTCTTATTCCAGAGCACATCCCATTACTTCTTAATGTAAAGTGGTCTCTTCAGTATCTTTGAAACAGGAATTGCTTAACCCCATTGTGTTCCCTATGTTCCTGTCTTGAAATACTCTCCCCCTCCTCTTGTCTATACAAATCCTACCAAGCCTACAATGCCCAGATCAAGGTCAGTATTTCAGTCGTCTTCATAAAGATTTCTTTAATTATAATGTTTGAATTCACTCAGCAACTATTTATTATCTACTGTCAATCAGCCACTGTCCTAGGTACTGGAGATACAGAGATGAATATTAGCCAAGGTCCCTGCTCTCATAGAACTTACATGGCTGAGGTGGGGTGGGGGAGGGAGAATAAAATAACAAACCAATAAATGAATGAGATATTTTCATATAGCAATAAATGCTATTTGATCTCAGCAACCCTCTTCACCGTCTCAGAGAAACAGTGAGAAACACTGAGTCTCAGAGAGGCTAAATGACTTCCCAGATATCACATTGTTAGTGAATGACGGTGCCTGGATCTTAAGTCACATCTTCACTGCTCTTCCATGACTTACAATACTTTTTATTCCCTTACCCAAATGTTTAACTCCTCAAGGTCAGGTCATAGCTCTCTCAACCTTGTCTTAGCACTTAGCACACTACCAGACATGTTACAAGTGTCCAGTGGATTCTTGCAGGAAGAAAGAATGAAGGAGGCAGGAAACCAAGAAGGAAGGAAGGGAGAAAGGAAGTCCCTATCAGGTCATAGACATGTAGTGTTTCTTTTCCTTGTCTGAGTCAACCTACCTTATACATATACACATCGCTGAAACCGCCAGAGAGTTTGGGGGTTGATAAAGATGCTGTCAGGGAGTACTGGCTTTAATTTTCCACTAAATTTCCCTTCCAGTGGCAAATTTTATCATTTGAACTGTGAGTATGACCCAGGGGGGACTCAGTGTCCAGCCAGATTCCTACTCCTGATGGTGACATGTGGAAACCAGACTCATCTCAGCAGGACCAAGACTGGGAAGAGTCAACACGATTTCTTTACAACAATCTGGTGACAAAGGATTAGTCACAAAATGGAATTCCCTTCGCTTTTACCTACTCCTTTCTCCACCACTCTCCAGGAAGAAAAAATAGGACAAGGAGAGATGAGGAGGGCAGAAAGGAAGCAAGAAGGGATGGGGTGGGAGGAAGGACAATTTGTCACACATTCCTATTTATAGTCTCAAAGACTCAACAATAAACTATCTTCAAGGAAAAAGGGGTATTGAAATTGCATTTGAAATAGTCTCCCTTACATCTAAATGATAATTCTTGTTCCTTCACACCAACTTTTAATGGACTCTATATTGATGATTATGGTTTATATTGATGATTATGGTTTGACTAGCAAAGCCTATAAAGAGGAATGACACCCCAACTCTGATCTCCCTTTAAATTATTTTTCATTTAGTGTAAATCCTATAGCATGGAATAAAACTTTATTCAATAGCTCATTTGAGCAGAGAACACTTTTGAAAGAATATTAGTAAACTCTTTCAATGGAGTCAAAACACCAAAATGGAAAATTCAAGTTTTGAAGAGAGCCATTAAGTGTGATTAAACCTTTAAAAAGGAGAGAACAATGCCTTTAGAACTCTATTTAGCCATTTCATATCTTTAATTGTCCAAAGATTTACTTTAAAAGCACAGACATGAAAGGATGCTGAATGTTGCAGTATTTAGAGGAGGAGAATGAAGATAAGCCCCGTTCACCAGCAAATGGAGCTCAGCCCAGAAGTAGGGACAACAAAAGCGGCAGAGACCTGCTTCCTTCTACAATATAGAAAGAGGGGGAAATAAAAAGGCAGCAATTCTTGACTTAGCTTTGAGGAGCACAATGGGCGTGATTAGGGATCCAGAGTGGAGCGCATTTAAGTAGCAGTGACATCCACCAGTTAGCTGGTAATTAGGATGAAAACTGAGGGGAAAGAAGCTGAGAAGCAGGAGATGGGGAAATGGGAGAAACTAGGGAAAGGGGATTGATAGATGGGTGGACAGACAGACAGATAGATAGCTGCCATTGAGTCAACTCTGACTCGTGGGGATCTTACATACAACAGAACAAAACGTTGCCCTCTCCGGCATCAGGCTCATGATCACCAGCATGTTCAAGTCCATCGTTGCAGCTGTTGTGCCAATCCATCTCACCAAAGGCCTCCCTCACCTTGCTGGCCCTCCGCTTCACCTTCTCCAGCGACTGATCCCTCCTGATGACGTGTTCAAAGCAAGCGAGTTAGGCAACGTTCTGCTGCAGTCCGTGAGGTTTTCATCGGCTACCTTTCAGGAGTAGGTCACCAGGCCATTCTTCCTACAGAGATAAAAAATCATTTTGGGAGCTAATTTTATTGCATACTTCTCTAAGGTCAAACTTCAAAAGATTTTGATTCAGTAGATGTTAGATGAGGTCCAGGAATCTGTGTTCATCTTTAAAAAGTCGCCAAGGTAATGCTGTTGCCAGTGGTCCCTGGATCAGTTCAGGGGATGATTGCAGGAAGACAGAAAGGGTTTACAGCAGGAATCTGAGAGAGAGAACACCACCTGGGAGATGACAAGCATCCAGAGTCTGACTTTGCTGCTCCTTCCTCACCCCCAAACACACAAATCGATGTGGGGAAGGAAGTCTGCTGAGGAGTTCAAATAATGGAGAGTATCAGCAAGATGGGGGATTACTTTTGGAAAAAGGCAGGGATGAAGGAAAGCAAAACAATCAGGAAGAAAAAAAGAAAACAACAAGAGACAGAAAAAGCAGGTGTTCAGTACAGCAAGATCAAGAGCAGAATATTTTATACAAGTCCCAAAACAAAACAGAAGTGAATAAACAGACATGGTAATATGCTTTGATATATATTGACAATCTTTAAAAAATCGTTAAATAAAATAGTCATATCTTGTTGCCAGGTATTGATACGGTAGAAGAGAAACATGTAAAACTGTGGACTGTTAGGTTGCTAAGTGGTTACACGGATTATAAAAATCCGTGGTTTCCAGGTTCGCTCTGTGGACTTGCAGATGGAACTCAGGGTCCACCACCAGGGAGTAAGGGCAGCTGAGTCGGGAGGGGTTCACCTGACACCCCGCTAACCTCCCAGCTCCCAAACCACCCCCTGTACCTGCTGCCTCCGGTCTTTGTTTTGGAGAAGATCCAGTCTGAGCACAGAAATGCTACTAAAACGTGTTTTAAAATTCCTAATTCTGACCATAACATTTTACGGATGAGAAAACTGAGGTCCTGAGAAGTGAAGTATCTTGTGTCACCTGTTTGTGCTGGCTTTGTACCTGGGCCAGGAACTCCTTGTTCTCCAGGGAGAGTTTCTTCAGTGCCCCTAAGTGCCCCCTTTAGATACGGAGCTTGCCAAGCAAGTGTCAAAGTCTTCATAAGACTTTGTTCTTGAATGTGGCTGTGATGTTTCAAGGGTCACAATTTAGCCAGTGGCATATCCAAACACATCCGATAACGAGTGATGTTGTCTCTACAGTGTCTCGGAGCAGAAGAGGCACAATGAAGTGAATGGGAAGGAGTGGGAGTACTGGGGTCTGAAAGAAGTGACCCACACCTGCTGAGGACTCACAGTATGTAACACACGTTGCAAACACTAGACCCTGTAATTCTCACAGCAACCCAATGAGGCAAATCAGTTACCCCCAGTTAGCCATGGAGCTAATTGCAGCCCAGCAGGGTTAACTACACAGCCAAATGAATGTGAGAACTCAAGTCTGGGTGACTTCAGAGCCCAGGCTCTCTGTACTCAACCACATTGTCTTTCTGACAATGGGACACTTTTGGCTCTTCAGTACCTCCTTTTGCGGAACCAGGTCATTTCCTTGGTGTGGTACCAGGTACAACATATGCCCTACCATGGGACATGGCTACGGAACAACTTTGAGGGAAATCAATGAGAAAAAAATTCAATTAAAAGACGTTTAATTTAGGCATCCTGGAAAATTCACTGAAGAGCTGTTGTAGGCTATTCCTGCACTGCTTAGCTCACAAGGGAATTTGTTAGAAGCTTCAGCTTCAGCACATCCCCGTTTCAGGCTCTGCACTGCTTCCGCTGCTGCAGCTCAGGCTGCAAGCCTGGCAGGCTCTGAGTAAGGAGGGCAGGAGGCACCAGCTAAGGCTGCAGCTCCAGACTCCTTTCTGTTTGCTCCAAGCCCGGGGACTTGATAGGCCAGTGTCAGTTTTCAGCACAATATAGGCAGCTTGGATCCTGGAAGTCGAGGGTCTAGGGTTTTGGAGGTGCTTGTGAGGGGCAGCTGTGGCTATACTGCTACCATTACTTCCCTTAAGCACTTCATTTCTCCCACTTTTCTATTATAAACACATTACAAAATAGAAAGTCCAGAAAATGAAAAAAAAAAAAAAAAAACTCAAAAATCTCAACAATTTAACACATCTATGTTCATTTTGGAAACCCTGGTGGCATAGTGGTTAAGAGGTACGGCTGCTAGCCAAAAGGTTGGCAGTTCAAATCCATCAGGCTCTCCTTGGAAACCCTATGGGGTAGTTCTACTCTGTCCTATAGGGTCGCTAGGATTCAGAATCGACATGACAGCAACGGGTTTGGTTTTTGGGTTTAACTGAACCTACAGCTTGTCACAAGTGATTCCTGGGGGTACAGAGCCTGCCAAGTTCTGGGCTGGATCTGACCTCATTTCTCTTCCAGTAGGTAGTGCAGGGGGTGAGTCTGGTGTGTGAGCTCCTGTCTGGAACCTGCCTCCCACCAGATGTTTCCTAGAAGTAAATGGGATGGGTGAGAAGAAGAAGAGGGGCAAATGGATACAACAACGGGTCAGAAGCCAGGGTAGGACTAAGGGTGACAAAATAGTGAGGAACCATGAGATGGGGTGAGAAGGTGAGCAGGTTGTGCATTTCCAAGGGATTAGAAGATGAGGTTCTTCACTGACCATCAGTGATCAGAAGTAATAATGATAATAATGATGCAGACGGTGCCAATCAGTACCTCCCCAGGAAAGGAAGAGGGTTTCTTGTTTTGTTCTACGCTATATCCTCAACTTAGTTCAGCGGTATTATGATACATCCCATGTAAAGGTTGTTTCACTTTAAGAAATTTGTTTACAATCACAATAACAGCAAGCTATACTTGCACAGTCCTTCCAATATACCAAACACCTTTCCATCACTTATAACCACAAAAGCAAGGCAAAGGTTCTAGGTAGAATGTTAAGAAGCTGACATTTGGCAATAAGGAGTTTGGCTGAAAATTGTATTCAGAAGCTTTCACAGTAGCAATTAATACCAATACCGCAATGATAAGCATTTCAGAGGAGCTAAATGTGCCGATTGGAAATCTAAGTGACAGCAGAGGCATCGCCTGGGAGGAAAGCATGAGGATGAACATTCGAAAGATGGAAGGGGAAGCTATCTGGGGGGGCTTTCTTGATGAGAAAACATTACTAGTTCCAAGTACTCTAATAAAGGTAAATTGCAATTTATAGTACTTCTTTGTGGCTCGATTTTCTTTGGAATGATTATATTAGAGTGACACTTGTATTGAATTATACATTTCAATTACTATTAAAAAATCGAAGTCCTTCAGTTAGAGGAAATTATGAACGCAGCTTCTCGAGAGCCCTGCCTATGACACTCCAAGGATCCTATCGCTTCTCTCCATAGCACTAGCAGGCCCATTATGTAGCGCGGGCCAGGCAGGAACCATGTCTGCACAATGGTGTCCAACATTATCAAAGCACTCATGGTGGATTCGACCATCTCCGAGCTGCGTTGTGGTAACCCCAGGTGACCGGCTGCCTTTCTTTCCAGGGGACACAAAGGCAAACCGAAACATTAGCTCTCACAATGTCACAAGAATCCCACTGCATTATTCCCTGACCTCCGAAAAGATAATGTGCCATTTGCTGTACAAAAATAAGTTTCCATAAGCAGTTGGAAAGCTAATTGTGTGTACACTTTTCTTGCTGAACTGCCTTTCTAGGGTTTATTTGTTTGGCCCTTTGGAGTGGGAAAATGGGAGACCTGCAGGGAGGGGGCCTCAGCGGTTTCCTCCTTCCCCTCACTCCCCCTTCCCAGAAGATGGAGTGGCTTTGAGCCTGGATGTTGTGGGCGGGGAGGAGAGCGTTAGACAGTGCTCCTGGATCACAAAGCAGGGATGGCAAGCAAAAAGGCTCTGTCTGGTGTCTGAACACCCCTGAGGCAGGGCTTGGGGAAATTTTCTTGATGGGTGGATATTTACTAGAAGTCAATAGCGCAGTGGGCTTTGGTTTGATGCTAATGAGGCCAAGGTTATACAAGGGCTGACTGGTTTCCTTCTGTTCTCTGTGCCATAAACTGCCTCTGTCAGTGGCCAGGCCTCTCACAAAAGCAGGGAGAGGGGAACGCGGTGGGCCGGAGGCTTCTCCCAGACAGATGGTTCCCCAGCTGTTTTTGCCAGTGGGTAACTTTTGTTGCTACCACTCAACTTCCCGTCTAGACTCTGTCCTCCAAAGTCTTTTTCCTTTAACTCTCCCAGGATATGTTCCTCCTCCACAGAGCCTCTGTCCTCAAGCAGACAACTTCCAAGGTGCAAGAAGTCTGCCCCAGGATCAGGGAGCCATTGAAGTCAGAGGTGGGTGCAGAGGAGGGTGGCCCAGCCTCCTGACTCCCTCGCTTGACGTGGCTTAAAATGCCGTTCCATCGCTTCAAGGTGAAATCTCTCTGCAGAGCGAGTCCTGGACTTTGGGGAGTCTCCAACCTTGGTGCACCCAGTGGCTCTTTACTTTCTGAACAGTGAAATGGGACTAAGAGTCCTTGCCCTTGCCTACAGGCAGGCTGATGTGGCAACAAACAGCTTTGGTCCAGTAAAGCTGGTGCCAGCGAGCATTCTCGGGCACTTGCTGTTCCCTGCACACCCACCGAGGTCCAAGCTAATGCTGTCAGCTACCCGGGTTCCTGAGAGAAACCTACTGCTGTGGACTAGACATTTTGCACACACACACCCCCTACCCCCCACCAGACTTGTCATCCTTAGTTCCCACAACAGCAATAGGAATGGTCCTGAATCACCTCTCCTTTTCCTTGGCAGCCCAGTCCATTTACCTCTCCCGTCTACTGAGCAGACCTGGCTTCCCAACCTTCTGCGGTGTCTCCATAGGCCCACCTCATGGAGTAAAGCTTTTCTGCTAAACTGTTTCCTGCATTGTGTCAGGATGTGTGTGGTTTTCTCTTTTCCCTCCATTCGTATCTACTTTCCTCTCACCTTATCCCTCCAGAGAAGGAGCCCTGGTGACGCAGTGGTTAAGCACTTGGCTGCTAATCAAATGATTGGTGGTTCAAATTCCAGAAAGATATGGCAGTCTGCTTCTGTAAAGATGACAATCTTAGAAACCCTATGGGGTAGTTCTACTCTGTCCTATATATAGGGTCACTCTGAGTTGGAAATGACTCAATGGCAATGATTCTATTTCACTAGACACACACATCCTGGCTTTCTAACATGTGTCTGCCCTGGGTCACCATACCTTGTGGAGGTAACATCAAGATCTCATCTTAAAAAGACAATTCATTGCTCTTTCAGCAAGTTATCACAGTAAAAACTATAACCAATATTTTATAACTCAGGCTACAGTAAATCAGATTCGGTATAGCCTTCGTGTCTATTTGGAAGGAGGAGAGTTTGGGGGTTAGAGCTAATCAAAGGTCATTTGCCAGGAAATTAAGTCCAGACCCCAAAACATACAAGTTAGTGACTTTCCAGCCCCCCCAGGGTGCCATCTGAGTACTGAAAGTAGAGGGCTGACATGATACCCTTAGCCACATGACCTTCTGTCCAGCCCTTTGCGAAAGCAAGGCAGCATGCTAGGTGCTGGGAAAGGCCAACAAGGAGCCCCTGAGGCCCTGCTCCTAAGAGCACGTATTCTAATGGTAGAGCTGACAGGTAAACAGAAAAGTAGGAGCACAGGGTAGAAACAAACAAGTATGAAATAGAAGTATACATAAAGCGCTTAATGTCAGAGCAGGGTGGTTATAGGAAGACCCAGAGCTGCAAGCTCTGGAAAATCATTTGCAGCTGATTGTGAAATGTCTCTTGTGTTTGACTTAGCAGTGTTTCCTTCCCACATGCGCTTTGTTTGGAAAACCATTTACATTAGTTTGCATTCCTCAGAGCACGTTATTGGACGACTGAAGAAGCCTGTCCCAAAGGTCACTAGCATAGTGTGAGTGGCTGAGAAAGAAACCGGAATTAAATATGCATTTATTCCACAAATGTATAGGGAGCAGTGACTTTGAGCAGCTAAGTGCTAGGTGCTGGAGATGCCCTGGTGACTAAGGGTTACAGTCCTGTGAGAATAAAGATGACAAATACAAGTGCCTCTTCTAAGTTAAAGGAGCCTTGGTAGTGCAGTGGTTAAGAGCTCGGCTGCTAACCAAAAGGTCGGCAGTTTGAATCTACCAGCTGCTCCTTGGAAACACTGTGGGGCAGTTCTGCTCTGTTCTGTAGGGTTGCTATGAGTTAGAATCGCCTCAACGGCAGCAGCAGTGGGTTTTCTAGGTTATAGCAGAGTCTTAGCAGGGTCAGGGCATAGAAGATGATGGGGGGTCCTGTTTATTTAGGGCAGTCAGAGAAGACCCATCAGAGGGGGGACACTGAAGTAGGGGCCTGGAAGACAGGAGCGAGGAAGTAAGCCATGGCGCCACTGGAGGGTGTTCACAAGGTACCGTTTCAGTAAATAAAAAGCGCAGTTTCTAAGAAACAACACAGATTGTATACTCAATATTCAGTGTAATACATAGGTATATGTATGTGCATTTGTGTGTTTACAGATAAAACTACTCATAAATATAAAGGTAAGTGTGTGTATAAAATAACAGCTGCCCAAATGTTAACATAAGTCATTGAGTTATCTCCGGGTAATGAGATTATAGGTGAATTTAATTTTCTTCTCTGACTTTCTGAATCTCCCACATTTTATATGTTATCTTTCCAGGCTGTTCTTAATCTCCAGGAACTTCCTATGAACCCAAATGAAGTAGTGCTGTGTTGGGAATTGAGTATTTTTACTATAAAAAAAAACCCATTGCCATCGAGTCAATTCTTACTCATGTCAATCTAAAAATGGTAATAGCTATGTTTAATGAACATTTAGTATGGCTGGGTACTGTTACAAGCGCATTATGGCACCGCCTAACCTCCTCTAACAACACCGTGAGGCAGGCGTATCATCACTGACATCTTTCTTGTCCAGCATGGGAAGCCGAGGTGTGCACAGGTTAACAAGACTTCCCAGGGCCATTCACCAGTCAGTACCGGAGTCAGGATTTGAGCCAGGCAGCTGGACCACAGGTCCTTGTCCTTCACACTGTGCCACAGCTGCCTCCCTGGAAGGCAAGTTTTACCTCACAGTCCTGATGTTTAGTTGATTTTCCTAAATGGAAAACAAAAGGAGTTATTGATGAATTATCAGGAGAATCACCTCAATAGCATATTTGTCTTTGCTATTGATATAACAAAGGCCAAATGGAACCAGAATGCAAGTATTTGATCTGTCCATCCCCTTGGTGACTGTTTTATCTATCCTGCACCAGGTGGTTTGCAGATTTTCATACCAATTTTGGCTGTTGTGATGAATTGCAATAAATCATACAGGAGCAAGGCCAGGTCTTGGTATGTGTGGACACAGCCTATGCAGGCTTATATTGAAATGTACCTTTCTTCTTTTCTTCTCTTCACACTCCAGTTCTGCACCCCCATGTAAACTTGCTTTCAGGTGACTTGTTCCCTCTCAGAGAACTCTAAAGGCTGGATTCAATCAGAATGCTAGAGGGAGGTTTTCTTTTTTTTTTTTAATTGACATGACCTCAACTCTGTGATATGATCCAACTCTCCTTTGGTTGTTTGGGTGGCAGGTAAACACAAACTCCCTGGTTGTCCATGAACCAAAGAGGCAAAATGCCCACCCATGCTAGGAACCCAGAGTGAGGTGAGTCCAAGGTGTCGCTATCAGTGAGGTCCGAAAAGCCTAGCTCAGACTGAAGTAGACCAAGGGGACACAGACGCTGAGAAAGACAAGCAGAATCTGTGGTCCCCTTGGTATCTTCTGACCAAGGGGTAATCATCCTGAGGAAAGGACACTGTCTTAGTTATCTAGTGCTGCTGTAACAGAAATATAACAGGTGGATGACTTCAACAAACCGGAGTTTATCCTCTCACAGTCTAGTAAGCTAGAAGTCCAAATTCAGGGCGCCAGCTCCAGAGGAAGCCTTTCTGTCTCTGTTGGCTCTGAAGGAAGGTCCTTGTCCGCAATCTTCCCTTGGTCTAGAAGCTTCTCTGTGCAGGAACCCCGGGTCCAAAGGACATGCTCTGCTCTCCGTGCTTTCTTGGCCATATGAGGTCCTGGTGTCTCTGTGCTAGCTTCTTGTTTTATATCTCAGAAGAGATTGATTTAAGACACAACCTAATCTTATAGATTGAATCCTGCTTCACAAACATAACTGCCACTGATAGCACCTCATTAACATCACAGAGGTTACAACACAGTAAAATCGCATCGGATGACAAAACGGTGGGCAAGCACAGCACTGGGAATCATGGACTATTGCATTTATTTGTTGTCTTAAAAACCTGGTTAATGTTTGAAAATGAATCACAGTATAAAAATTAAAGCTGAGTGGACATCATGGCTAGGAGGCTCAGGGAAATCACAAAATTAGTGTTGACCTGCATGCAAACCCAACGTAACAATAGAGACCATGAGAACCAATTAGTTCAAGTTGATTACTTGGTTTACCAGACTGACTAACAACCTCAGTTCAAAAGGTTGAGCTAGTTGCCAAATGGAGATGACCAGAGACTTCAGCTCCTGATTAAGTCAACATACTGCCTGCCATGGATGAAGACATCAGATCACCTTTTACCGTAACGAAGTTTCTACGGTAAGAAGTAAAGAGTAGAGGAGGTCCTACCTGTGCCCTTAGTATGATGTCTTTGTCAGTGTGAGTGTGTGTGTATGTCTCTGTAGTGTCTAAGAATGGGGGCGTAAGGGCTACAGAGAAGATGGAACATTCTCTCTGCATCATGGAGTTTAAAGTCAAAGTGAAAAAGAACATTCAGATGCAAAATTACTAACTGATGCTAATAAGCACTGAGAGGCAGTGGAGTAAAGAAGCTTGCAGCTGGACAGAAGTAAAACAGCAATAAGAGTTTAGCAAGACAGTCTTTCTAAATGCTCCTCTGGAACACAGCAGAAGGTATAAGGTTTTACTTCTCATGGAATTACCTTGGACTTGACCACCATTTGAATTCAGAAGTTCACAGGTGAGCAAGTGCATTTTCATAAGCACTTGAGGGAGAATCAGAAGCCAGTTGCTAAACTGCCCCTCTCTCTTAGGCTGGATACTCTAGGAAAGCAAAACCTCCAGTGAAACATATATAGAGAGAGAAAGATTTAATTCAAGGAAACGGCTCACACAGCTGTGGATGCTGGCAAGTTTCAAAATCTGTGGGTCAGGCATCAGGATGGAGGCTTGTCCGGACACACACGGTCAGACGCAAACCCAAAACGGCAGGTCAGAAGGTAGGTTGCTGGCTCACAGGGCTGTGGGAGCTGACGAATCCCCAAATCTGCAGGTCAGGCAGCAGGATGCTGACTCACATTCCAAGAACCGGATGTTATATGCTGATGAGCCAGATGCAGGATCCAGAGCAAGGGTGAGACTTGCTGGAACACCCATTCATATACTGCAGGCAGGCCACACCCCTAAGGAAACTCCTTTTTTGACTGATTGGCTGTTCAAAACAGATTTCATCATGGAGGTGATTACATTATATCACATTACGGAAGAGCAATCAGTTCAATGTCTGCCAAATCACTGAGAATCATGACCTAGCCAAGCTGACCCATAACATCAACCATCACAGTCCACCCCTTGTCAACTTGGCACCTGTACTCATCTTTTCAAACCATACATAATCTCTAAATAAAGACAATTTATAAAGTCATACTAGTGCCTAACATGATAAACTAACATGTGTACAACTGAAAATGCACTAGCCCCATTTACATCTTATCTTTTATAAATAATGATAATGGAGGAAAGAAAGCAAAAATATTTGCTATATATATACACACACATACATACATATGTATGTATATATTTATATGTGCACACATATACTAAAAAAAGAAGAAATACTTATAAAAATTACAGTTCTCGTTTCTGCAACTGGTCACGTGGTACTAACTGGCATTTTGCACGTGGGTCACTAGGAGTAATAGTGAGTGGCGCCACTTCCATTTCCACACTTCGATTCCCAAACCTGCGAATTCTGGCTATGAGAGAAACTGCAGCATGTATTGAATGCTCGTTTAGAGCATATACAGCCTCCTGGAGAACATTGCCCCAAACCTGCAAAGTATTGCCACCCAGCTGGCATCATAATTTTGTTTTTAGAATGCCATTTCATCATTCTATCAAGTGAGCTGCTTCAGGATGATGGGGAATATGGTAGGATCAGTGGATCCTGTGAGCACAGACCCATTGCTGCACTTCACTTGCCCTGAAGTGAGTCCCTTGATCTGAGGCAATGCTGTGTGGGATACCATGATGGTGGATGAGGCATCTTGTAAGTCCACAGATGGTAGTACTGACAGAAACATTGCATGCAGGGAAGGCAAATCTGTATCCAGAGTGTCTATCTCAGTGAGAACAAGATGGAAGCGGTCCAATGTAACCAATTTGTCATCAGATTGCTGGCTGATCACCTTGAGGGATGGTGTCATATTGGGGACTCAGTGTTAGTCTCTGCTGCTGGCAGACTGGACACTCGGCAGTGGCTGTAGCCAAGTTGGCCTTGGTAAGTGAAAGTCCATGTTGCTGAGCTAATGCATAACTTCCATCCCTGCCACCATGGCCAGTTTGTTCATGAGCCCACTGGGCAATGATGGAAGTGGCGGGGGAAAGAAGATGAGTGGTTTCTACAGAATGGGTCATCCTATTCACTTGATTGTCAAAATCCTCCTCTTCTGAGGTCACCCTTTGGTAAGCATTCACATGAAACACAAATATTTTCACTTCTTTGGCCCATTCTGACAGGTCTATTCATACAACTCTTCTCCATACCTTTGTCACCCAAGCAAAGTGAACAGCCAGGTGTATTGCTTGAAGTTCTGCTCATTGGGAGGATTACCTTTCCCCACTGTCCTTCAAGGAGGTCCCAGAAAGGGGCTGTAGTATTGCCACTGTCTACTTTTGAGTGGTGCCTGAGTATTGCACAGAACCATCTGTAAAATAGGCAAGAGTTTTCTCTTCCTCAGTCAATTGATCATAAGGAACTCCCCATGAGGCCAAAGGTGCAGACTGGGAGATGGAGGGTAATGTGACAGGAGTGGAGACCATGGGTATTGGGGCCACTTCCTCATGCAACTTACTTGTGCCTTCAGGTCCTGCTCAAGCCTAGTCTTGTATATTCTACTTCCATTTAATGATGGAGTGCTGCTGTGCACATCTGACTTTATGACCCTATGGGTCAAACAAAATCCAGTTCATAATGTGTAACTCAGGCTGTGTAGTGACTTGGTGCCCCATGGTTAGGTATTCAGTCTTTGCTAAGGCCCAGTAAAAGCCAAAAGCTGCTTCTCTAAAGGAGAGTAGTTATCTGCAGAGGATGGCAAGACTTTGCTCCAAAACCCTCAGGGTCCGTTCTATGATTCACCAATAGGGGCCTGTCAAAGGCTCCAAGCAGCATCTATCTTCCACTCACACTTCAGGCACCATTGGATCAACTGGATCATATGTCCCAAGTGGCATAGCAGCTTACACTGCAGCTTGATCCTGTTGTAGAGCCTTCTCTTGTTCTGGGCTCCACTCAATCCAGCAGCTTTTCGAGTCACTTGAGAATAGCACACCCAAATGAAGGACTTGCTGTAGTTAGGTGCCACGGAGTCAATTTAAACTCATAGCAACCCCATGTACTACAGAAGGAAACACTGACCAGTCCTGCACCATCCTCACAATTGTTGTTATTGTTGCAGCCACTTTGTCAATGCACCTCATTGAGGGTCTTCCTCTTTTTCACTGACCCTCTACTTTGCCAAGCATGATGCCTTTCTCCAGGGATGATCCCTCCTGATAACACCTCCAAAGTATGTGAGATGTAGTCTCGCCATACCTGCTTCTAAGGAGCATTCTGGTTGTTCTTCTTCCTAGACAGATTTGTTCATTCTTTTGGCAGTCCATGGTATATTCAGTATTCTTCACCAACACTACAATTCAAAGGTGTCAACTCTTCTTCAGCCTTCCTTATTCATCATCCAGCTTTTGCATGCATATGAGGCAATTGATAACACCATGGCTTGAGTCAGACACACCTTAGTCTTCAAGGTGGCATCTTTGCTTTTCAATCCTTCAGAGAGGTCTTTTGCAGCAGATTTCCCTAATGCAATGTGTCTCTTGATCTCTTGACTGCTGCTTCCATGGGTGTTGATTGTGGATCCAAGTAAAATGAGGGATATGTCACCTCCAAAATACAAACAGGACCACCAGGTGTTGTGCCTCCTTTTTAGTTACAGGAGAAGCCAGATGCAACAATTCATCCTTCACTTTAGAAGGACTATCTCAATATCCCCCACACCACTGAACCCATAGAAATGTCACTGAGGTGGAAGGCATCTGAATTTTTGTCTAGTTAATTTCCCACCCTCTATCACACAAACATCTTACCAATAAGTCTAGAGTAAATGATACTTCTTCCTTGCTAGATCTAATCAGCATAATGTCATCAATGTAATGGCCAGTGTGATGTCTTGTGGAGAGGTACTAAATTATGACATAAAGCTGGAGAGTCAATATGCTTGAGGCAGGACAGTGAAGCTGTATTGCTGGCCTTGCCAGCTGAAGGCAAAATGCTTCTGGTGGTCCTTTGAAAGAGGTATGGAGAAAAAGACAGTAGCCAGATCAGTACCTGTATACCAGGTACCAGGAGAGGTATTAATTTTCTCTAGTGATGAAACACATCTGGAAAAGCAACTGCAATTGGAGTCATTGCCTGGTTTTCTATAATTCTCTGTCATTAATCCTCTGTCATTCTCCAAGATCCATCTTTTTTTTTTTTTTTTTTTGCACAGGCCAAAAAAGAGAGCCAAATGGGGATGTGATGGGAATCACCTCTCCTGCATCCTTTAAGATCTTGTTGGTGGCATTAATCTCTGCAATCCCTTCAGGAATGTGGTGTTGCTCTTGGTTTACTATTTTCCTAGGTAGGAGTAGTTCTGGTGGCTTCCACTTGGCTTTTCCTACTATAATAGTCCTTACTCCACATGTCAAGATCTAATTGGGGGTTTTGCCAGTTGCTGAGTATGTCTATTCCAGTTATGCACTACATGATTGGTTCAGGAATCCACTGGAACCACTGTGAGACAGGCTTGAGCTAAGATCCCATTAATAACCTGACCTCCATAAGCCCCTACTCTGGCTGGTTGGCCACAGTGACGTTTTGGGTCTCCTGGAATTAGTGTCAGTTCAGAGCCAGTGTCAAGTAATCCCTGAAAAGTCTGATATTTCCTTTTTTCCAGCGAGCAGTCACTCTTATAAAAGGCCTCAGGTCCCTTTGGGGAAGGCTGGGAGAAAGATTAACAGTATAAATTTTTGGCAGTGTAGTGGGGTCCTTCCTCAAGGGGAGTCTGCCTCCCCTTTATTCAAGGAGTTGTGCATCTGTAAACCGGCTAGAGTCTGGGAATTGATTGAGAGGCTGTGACTTTTTGTTCTGGAAATTTGAGTTAGACTGTTGTTCACTTGACCTAGAATTCTTCTTCTTTTACAGATGAAGTAAATATTCAGTAGATTTCCCATCTATATTACTTCCAGGGACACCATGATTAAGTAGCCAATGTCATAAGTCCACACAAGCCAGACTATTCTGATCACTGCTTTGACTTTACTGCCCATTACGGTAACCACGCCTACCTTGTCTTTGTTGATTAAGCACTGCCACTTGTCCTTGACCACCACAGGGTCCAATCAGCCCCATTGTAGCTGCCGTTGTTGTTGTTAGGTGCCGTCAAGGCGGTTCCGACTCACAGCGACCATATGCACAACAGAATGAAACACTGCCTGGTCCTGAGCCGCCCTTACAATAGTTGTTATGCTTGAGCCCATTGTTGCAGCCACAGTGTCAACCCACTTCGTTGAGGGTCTTCCTATTTTCCGCTGACGCGGTACTTTGCCAAGCATGATATCCTTCTCTAGAGACTGATGCCTCTTGACAACATGTCCAAAGTAAGTAAGACGCAGTCTCGCCATCCTTGCTTCTAAGGAGCATTCTGGTTGTACTTCTTCCAAGACAGATTTGTTCGTTCTTCTGGCAGTCCATGGTATATTCAATATTCTTCGCCAACACAATTCAACGGCATCAATTCTTCTTCGGTCTTCCTTATTCATTGTCCAGCTTCCACATGCTTATGATGCAATTGAAAATACCAGTTCTTGGTCAGGTGCACCTTAGTCTTCAAGAAGACATCTTTAAAAGATGCTCTTCAAAGAGGTCCTTTGCAGCAGATTTACCCAGTGCAATGCATCTTTTAATTTCTTGACTGCCGCTTCCATGGGTGTTGATTGGGGATCCAAGTAAAACGAAATCCTTGACAACTTCCACCTTTCCTCCATTTATCATGATGTTGCTCATTGGTCCAGTTGTGAGAATTTTTGTTTTCTTTATGTTGAGGTGCAATCCTTACTGAAGGCTGTGGTCTCTGATCTTCATTAGTAAGTGCTTCAAGTCCTCTTCACTTTCAGCAAGCAAGGTTGTGTCATCTGCATACCACAGGTTGTTAATGAGTCTTTCTCCAATCCTGATGCCCCGTTCTTCTTCATATAGTCCAGCTTCTCATATCATTTGCTCAGTATACAGATTGAATAGGTATGGTGAAAGAATACAACCCTGTCACACACCTTTCCTGACTTTCAACCATGTCGTATCCCCTTGTTCTGTCCCAACAACTGCCTCTTGATCTCTGTAAAGGTTCCTCATGAACACAATTAAGTGTTCTGGAATTTCCATTCTTAGCAATGTTATCCATAATTTGTTATGATCCACACAGTCGAATGCCTTTGCGTAGTCAACAAAACACAGGTAAACATCATTCCGGCATTCTCTGCTTTCAGCTAGGATCCATCTGACATCAGCAATGATATCCCTGGTTCCACATCCTCTTCTGAAACCAGCCTGAATTTCTGGCAGTTCCCTGTCGATATACTGCTACAGCCATTTTTGAATGATCTTCAGCAAAATGTTGCTTGCATGTGATATTAATGATATTCTTCTATAATTTCCACATTCAGTTGGATCACCTTTCTTGGGAATAGGCATAAATATGGATCTCTTCCAGTCAGCTGGCCAGGAAGCTGTCTTCCATATTTCTTGGCATAGACGAGTGAGCACCTCCAGAGCTGCATCTGTTTGTTGAAACATCTCAATTGATATTCTATCAATTCCTGGAGCCTTGTTTTTCACCAATGCCTTCAGAGCAGCTTGGACTTCTTCCTTCAGAACCATCGGTTCCTGATCATATGCTAAGTCTTGAAATGGTTGAACTTCAACTAATTCTTTTTGGTATAATGACTCTGGGTATTCCTTCCATCTTCTTTTGATGCTTCCTGCATTGTTTAATATTTTCCCCATAGATTCTTTCACTTTCGCGACTCGTGTCTTGAATTTTTTCTTCAGTTCCTTCAGCTTAAGAAACGCCGAACGTATTCTTCTCTTTTGGTTTTCCATCTCCAGCTCTTTGCATATGTCATTATAATACTTTACTTTGTCTTCTCGAGACGCCCTTTGAAATCTTATGTTCAATTCTTTTACTTCATCAATTTTTCCTTTTGCTTTAGTTGCTCAACATTCGAAAGCAAGTTTCAGAGTCCCCTCCGACAACCATCTTGGTCTTTTCTTTCTTTCTTGTCTTTTTAATGACCTCTTGCTTTCTTCATGGATGATGTCCTTGATGTCATTCCACAACTCATCCGGTGTTTGGTCACCAGTGTTCAGTGCGTCAAATCTATTCTTCATATGGTCTCTAAATTCAGGTGGAATATACTCAAGGTCATATTTTGGCTCTTGTGGACTTGCTCTGATTTTCTTCATTTTCAGCTTGAACTTGCATATGTGCAATTGATGGACTGTTCCACAGTCGGCCCCTGGCCTTGTTCTGACTGATGATATTGAGCTTTTCCACCATCTCTTTCCACAGATGTAGTCAATTTGATTTATGTGTGTTCCATCTGGAGAGGTCCATGTGTGTAGTCGCCGTTTGTGTTGGTGAAAGAAGGTATTTGCAATGAAGAAGTCGTTGGTCTTGAAAATTCTATCATTTGATCTCCAGCATTGTTTCTATCACCAAGGCCATATTTTCCAACTACTGATCCTTCTTCTTTGTTTCCAACTTTTGCATTAAAACCACCAGTAATTAGAAATGCATCCTGATTGCATGTTTGATCAATTTCAGACTGCAGCAGCTGATAACAACCTTCTATTTCCTCACCTTTGGCCCTAGTGGTTGGCGTGTTAGACACACCATTGTTGTTAGGTGTTTTAATTTAGCCTGGGCAGTTTCCACTGTCAAATATGACTTACATAAGATAGCAATCACAGCAGTCTTCAAGGATTCTGGGCTCCATTCACAAATATGTTTTTCCTCATCATTGTGGTAATATGCATGTCCTCTATACACTCTGTGGGTGGATCTGTGGGTCCAACCTGATAAATCTACTCTAACATGCCAATTTCCCTAAGGCTTTGAATACCTTCTTCTATAGTATACCAAGGCAGGCCTGGCATTTCAGCTTGATTTAGTGTAGGCCACTGCTTAATCCGTGCTACAGTGAACCAACTAAATAAACCATTAGATTCTAGTCTAACCTCTTGAGCTGAAACATTCAATGAAGAATCTGTGCTTAGTGGGCCCATATCAAACTCAGACTGATCCAAGTTTATGTTCCCAGTACTATTACCCTATGCCCTTAATAGCTATTTCCACACATATCACTCAAGTTTCTCTATGCATATAAGAGAAAAATCATATGTAGCATACCTCCTCCCGGGTCACACTTTGTACTTCACCTCATGGGGCTCACTGGACTTAAGTCTAGTTACAGGCTTAGAAGCAAAAATGAGTGGTGGGGTTGGGTCCTGGGGATATTCAGCAATGTCTCTTAAGGCATCTGACTCAGTCAATTCCACAGGCAATGCCCCAGATTCCATTCCAGGGTACAGCTAAGACAGAGGTCCTTCAGCTACAGATAAGTTAATCTCATCAGATGGGAGTGGAAGGGATAATGGTTTTACTAGGGAGGGTGGTTTAGCAGACAAAAATAGAGTGATCTCTTCAGGCAGGAGTAAGAGGGCTGTTTCTGTTGGTAGGAGTGAGTTAAGAGAATTTAGGGGCTCAATGTACCCAGCTTCCTGATTATCTCCTGATTTACATGGTTGCAAATCTCAAAATCTGCAGGTCAGGCTGCAGGCTGCTGGCTCATGTCCCAAGAACTGGAGGTCAGATGATGATGAGTCAGATGCAGGATCCAGTTTGAGTGAGAGAGATCTTGCTGGAACATCCATTTTTATACTGGAGGCAGCCACATTCCCCAAGGAAACTCCCTTTTCAACTGATTGGTTTCTTATAGCAGATCTCATCATGCAGGTGATTATATTATAGCACATCTAATCAAGGAGGTGATTACATTGTATCACATTTCTTAAGGAGGTGATTACAGTATAGCAGATCTCATCAGGAGGTGATTACATTATATCACATTATGAAACAGCAATCGGTGCAATGTCTGCCAAACCATGGAAAATCACAGCCTAGCAAAATCGACACATATGTTACCATCACACTGTCCAAACCCAGCTCTTCTGTAACCATTGTATAGCAGGAGGGATGTCACAAACCTAGGAGGCTGCATCTACGGAAGCTCTGTGGAGACCCCAACCTTGGTGCAATCTGAGTCATATTCACTTACAATTATGCAACCCAATTGTATTGAGGGAATAGGTACTCCATGACAGAGCCTCAGTATAGGACAAGAAGAGTCCTCTACTTATAGGCTATTTGAATTTTTCAGCCCAATTCTCCACCTTCCAACCAGCACCATGAAGGTATTTCAAAAACCATGAGTATGGGGAAAAAGACCACAACTGGTGCTTGAGAGAACAGTATTCTAGGCGAGGGAAGAGGAGGAATGGTGTTCAGTGGAACAAGAACCAAGGAAACGAGATTGAGAAAGAAATACCAGAGAAGAGAATGGCAAGCCAGGAGAAAACAGCACCACAGAAACCAAGTTTGAAGAAAGGGGTGAAAAGAAGACAGTGGTTAAAATGTCTACATGATGCAGACAAATCAGGCAAGATGAAGACCTAAATATCCATGTTGCCAATAACATGGAGGTTATTGGTAGCCACTGTTAGAGCAGTTTTAATGAAGAAGAGAGGGCAGAAGCAGGTTGCTGTGGATCAAATAATTCCTGCTGCTGTTAGCTGCCATCAAGTCAACCCCTGACTCATGGTGACCACAAGCACAATGGAATGAAATACTGCCAAGCCCTGAGTCATCAAGGCCTTCCTTCCCAGTCTCTGTTAGCCTGGAAGCTCCACTGAAGCCTACTGAACATCATAGCACCACCCAAGCCTCCTCTGACAGGTGGGTGGTGGCCACACATGAGGTGCATATGAGGTGCCAGGAATTGAACTTGGGTCACTCTCAGAAAAGCTGAGAATTCTACCCTGAACCACCACTGTCCCCCTTGGTGCTTCTACCCATAATGCCTCAGGAATGAGAAAAAGAAACTTGTGAGTATAGGCCACTCTATCCAAGGTTTACAGAGAGGGCTTGATTTGTGTAGTAGGAAGATGGAGCTAATAGAGATGGAAATTCCAGGAAGAAAAGGGATTAGTGATGGAAAAAAAGAAAATCCTAGGAGGTGGGATCCAGAAGACAAGTGCGTGGATCATCATTAGAAGAAAGGAGAAATCCTTTGAGACAAGGGAGGGAAGCATAGAAAATTTTTGGAATATGGATGCGAGTTTCCAGGAATCCATGTGAATTAGCCTTATTTTTTTTTTTCTGTGAAATTGGAAACAATATGATCTACTGAGAGGATGGTGGAAGAAACTAAGGACACGTGATGGACTTGCCAAGTGGTACTGAGGGGCAGCTGAGACTAGAGACCTAAAATCACAAGTGGTACTCATCACATTAATGCTTCATTTCCCATAAATTACAAGCTGCAGCCTGGGCTTAAGAGAGAAGCAGATGATTTAGGCAATTCTTAGTCAAGGAGTTGACAGGCAAACGCAGCTAAAGGACAAGGGGATTGAGGACACGGATGGGCTAGAGTGGTCTCCAGCATGACAGAAAATTCATCGCTGAGAACTCAGAACTCTGGCTAAATGGAAAACAAGCCATTTTTGTGTTGTTGTGTTTCCACTTATCATCTTGCTATATTTAGTCAGGTGAGGTGAGCTGCTGGAAAAACCCCTGTGGCTAGCCAAAATTTCAGAACCACCCTTTTTCGAGGAGTACCCAGTTAGGACATTTGGGTGAGATTGTATCTCAGTGGTTTAACACAACAAAGTTTTATCGTTTGCTCATGCAAAGTCCACTGGGGTCAGGAGACTCTCTGGGGTAGCTTGCCTTCATGTGGTGACTCAACGACAGAAGTTGCTTCCATACTGGGGCTCCACCATCTCAACACATGTCCTCTGAAGGAGCGAAAAGGAATGAACTAGGCACACCAATTACAAGTACCTGCAAACAAAGTGGTGCAACTCTTTGCTCACATTCCCACGAGCTCAAGCTCACCCTGAGGCCCCAATCCAATTGCAAAGGAAGCTGGGAAGTGAAGGGCACACAAGATGCTCAGGGCCATCAGTTGCCTCTGTTACACGCAGTCAACCACCAACATCTCCAGACCTACACTCAGTAGGAGCTGTATCTGGGAACTTAACTCTCTAATGATAAGAAAGAAAAGGCTCAAAAGTGAGAAGTATAACATTTCTCGAGGCTCACTGTATCCACACAGCGCCAGAAGGCACAGTAAAGTCAAAAAACAAATCTGTTGTAGTCGAGTAGATTCCGACTCATACCAAGCCTATAGGACCGAGTAGAACTGCCCTGAGGGGTTTCCAGCTGGTGGATTCGAACAGCCAACCTTTTGGTTAGCAGCCATAGCTCTTAACCACTGCACTATCAGTGCTTCAGAAGAGGCAGCAGAAAAGTAAAACTACAAGCCAAACTGTAATTCTGTACCTGAATATTGTGTAGGTGAACACAGGTGAAAGAAGAAGAAGGGGAGGAAGAAGAAGATAAGGAAGAGGAGAAGGAGGGAGAAACAGGAAAAGGAGGAGGAGGAGGAAAAGGAGGAGGAAGAAGACGAAGAAGTGAAAGAAAGGCGTGCACAAAAGCAACAAGGTCCTTCGGCTGAAGTCGAATGTTGGTCTAATCGTTTTTCTCCCTAATTTTAACAAACCGCTCACAGGAAATGAAGCATAAGTAAAGGTAAGGCACAGCAGGAGCCGGTCTAGCTTTCCTTCAGCCCCAAAGGCCACATGGGACACAATAGGCTAGAAGGAAGTTGGAGGAATAACTGCTGTAAGCGGAGCTGCCCCCTCGCAGGGAGGGCCCACCAGGGTCCACACATCTTCTCTGGCTTCCTTCCTGGCTTGCTCTAAGCCACCATTTCAAAAGCACTTGGTATTTATAGTTATTATTTAAAATGCTTTTCAAGACCAAGAGATACTAACAGGCCTTTTCTGCAGCCAGCACCACTCTTTCGGGGAGCGCGTTCTTTCCTTTTAATTTGCTCACTCAGTCCTGAATAACTTTTCAGAGGACTCCAGACACCGCGGTATGACAGCTAAACCAAGGCGCGTCGGATGCGATGGAATTGCTCTACGAGCAACCTTGCCAAAGGCCCTTTTCGATGCACAAAGCTGGCTCTATCTTTGTATATTGGGGGAGCTAAATCAATGTTAAACGCTTGGCTCTTTTCACAGGACAATGACCAGGACCTAAGCTGCATCTTTCCTTTTTGATTGACACTTGAAACGCAGCACGGGAATCAGCCAGAGGCGCCGCTACAAGCTGAACCCTCTGCTGGGATGGCCACCGGTGACATCTGCAGAAAGGCCGACAAAGGCAGTTGGAAGCTGTGTTTGTGGCTTCCCCCCTCAGATCTCCTTGCTTTCACTGAGCTTCTTCCTTGCTTTAATATTATGATTCAGCACCTGGCTTTTTTGAACCTTGCTTTAAACTTCAAAAGGCGAGGTGGTATTAACAAACATGAAACGAAGAAGCGGCGGTAGTTTGATTTACTGTTGTCGTCTTATCAAGGGGTTTTTTTGTCACCAGCTGCCACTTTCTGTCATCTTTGGAACCATTATCATTTCTCTAAAATCTAAAAGACTCCACTTAATAACAGCTTTGAATACAGGCAGGATCAGTAACAAACACAGTTCTGGGGATGACAGGACCATCAAATGAAAAGAAAGATGTTGCCAAAAAAAAAAAAAAACCCAAACCACACAAATAAGAGCTGTAGTACTTTCTAGTGACCTTGATTCCAGAATTAAACAAATCAAATCCAGTTCCATTGTTCTTTTTGAATTCCATTTGAGAGTTTCCTTGAGAAGTTCCTTTTGGTTGTGAGGACTAGTGGAAAGGAAAAAACCTCGCGCCGCAGCAGAGGAAGCTCTGCTGTCAGAAAAGGTCCAGAAGGATGTCTGCAAGTGAAGCCGCTCAGCTCATTACCAGCTCTCTTCCACTGACTTTCTGGTACTTTGGACACCCACTTGATGCTGACAGCCAGACAAACCATTGCAACCTTGCCATGTTTTGCTCTTTCTCAAGGGCTGGCAGTCCCATGCTTTCTAACCAAACCCGCAGGAACTGACAGGACCTTCTGACTAGATATATTAAGGCAGCTTCCACCTGATTAACCAGGTGCTGTCAAGTCACGTTTGACTCATGGCGACCCTATGTGTGTCCGAGTAGAACTGTGGTACATAGGGTTTTCAATGACTGCTTTTTGAAAGTAGATCTCCAGGCCTTTCTTCCAAGGCACCTCTGGGCAGGCTTGACCTGCTAATCTTTCAGTCAGCCGATGAGCATGTTAACCGTTTGTACCACCCAGGGACTTCCCCGCTTTATTAACTCCACTATTAATCTTGCTGTCTGCTTGGATCTATGCAAGGCTTCAGACCTGTTTATTTTGGTTCTATTCCCTGCCAAGGATTTACATTTCCACCCCAGGTATACTGAGGCAGAAGCTACATTTTAACAAGATCCCCAGGTGACTCAGGTCTAATAAATTTTGAGAACCACTGCTCTACTAGTGGTTCTCAGACTTGTTACCTAACCAGCAGCATTAACATTCGCCTGGGAACTTGCTAGAAATGCAAGTTCTCAGCAGGAGCCTGTGCCAAGCCCTAGATCTCTGTACCTCGGAGATATGAAACCATTAGAGCTACAAGGGACCTCAGAGGCCACCCAGTCCAGGGGTTTTGGTTCTCCCAAGGAGCTCTATAAAAATATTGATGCCTACCTGAGCTCCTTCCCACATCATCTGAATCCAAAATTCAGGGGAGGGTGTTTTCTGGGTGATTGTGCTCTCCAAAGAGGGTTGAGAATCAGCCCTCTTAGATGAGGCTTCTGAGACCACAGGACTCCTGTAACTTGCCTCAGGTTGCAAGTATGTGGCAGAGCTGGGCTGAGGCTGTGATGGGAACCCAGTACAGTACTCAGCCCTGTGGCTCACCCACCGCAGAGACCTCGAGAATGTAGAAAGGAGTGCTTTGCCACCCTTCAGCCAGCATAATACTCCATAAGCTTCCCAGGACCATTAGTGACAGGTTTCTCTCATCCTCCTTCTTCCCCATGCCCTTTGGGGTCTTGGGGTACTAAATGTAGAGAAAATAATTGCCAATCCTTGACAAACATTGTGGAAGTAAAAAAAAAAAAAAAGTAAAACTAAAAAAAAAAGGTGAAGCAGCTCATTTAGAAGTTACTAAGTACAAAACTTTCAATTTGTGGCTTGATCTGATTCCACCTCCTTGAAATCAGCCAAACCTGTGTGATTGTCCCTTTCTTTCTTTTGTAATCTAGTAACCCAAACTTGCTACTTTATCACACGTGGCCAGAACAAATGGTCAGGTGTAGCATCAGAAACCCTATGCGTTACAGCTCTTTTTAAAAAGATGATTATGTCAAATTAGTCATGTAGATGATTACTGAACAGCCTGGGGGCTTTAGCCCATGGGCCCTACGGGGTCCACGTACAACCAGAGAAAGGTGGATGGCTCCTGGAAGCCTTACAGGGCTTCAAAGTAGGAAGAGGGAGTTTCATTCTGATAATAAAAGAGGAAATTTTTGGAGCTGTCAGTGGGTCTGCTCTTGAAATATTAGTACTTTGGGTACTTTAAAAATTAAGAAATTAAACCCCAAATAAAAATCATAAAGCTTCGAGCCCCAAAGATCAGAACTCATTTGATGGTATAGAATGAGGCAGCATGGCCAACTGGCTTGTCTCTATGGGAACTACAAATAAGTGTCAGTGGTTTCCTGGGGAGCTGGGTTAAGAAGGATTCTGGGCTCCATCTAAAGCTGCGGTGAGTGATCAATGACGCTTGTCATGGAAACCAGAGTAAGGATGGCGATACGTAAGTACATATTTTCAAGACCTGACAGGGTGGTTAAACAGGAGCTTTGGAATTATCTGCGGGTTTATAGCCTCGTTCTGTGACTATCTATGTGACCTTGAACAAATCACTTAGATTTATTCTCCTCTGTAAAATGGGCATAATGAAACACAACGTATACTATATTTTGAGATTTGAATGGCCCAGTACATAGTATACAGTAAGGGGCTCACTAAATTATTGTCGTTGATGTTGTTAAGTGCAACGAAGTCCGCTCAGACTCACAGCAACCTTATGTATAACGGAACAAAACGTCGCCCAGTCCTGCGCCATCCTCACGATCGAGGCCACGTTTGAGCCCATTGTTGCAGCCGCGCGTCACTCCATCTCACTGAGGATCGCCCCCTTTTCAGCAGGCTCTCTACTGTACCAAGCATGCTGCAGTTTTCCAGCGACTCGTCCCTAAATCATAGCTGTGGTCACTGTTATGAAGAGAACAGTTCTACTCTCCTGAGATTTAGCCTTTGTAGGGTGGGCAAAGTAAGCCATTGGGATCCTTCTCTAGCGGATGAGACCAAAGAATTTTGGGTTAAGAAAGTATTTCTATCCTTAAGTCAGCTTTAGTCCAGCAACTTAAAAAGAAAGAAGGGAGGAAGGGAGGAAAACAGATCCAATAAGAGGAGACTGGTGTGGAAAAGAAGGGAGTAGGAGGGACTGGACAGAGTAACAGAAATTCTAAAGTGTGAGAAGGTCTGTTTTTTGGACACTTTTGTGCCATAGCACCAGCACTCAGGCCTATAACAAAATGAATTGTTCTATTTTGAGCAAAAAAGGTGATTCTCTCCCCCCTCACATGGTGACTACACTTCATATGGTTCCCGTTTATTAAAGTGGGTTTTCTTATCTCCATGTGCCCCACTGCCACAGGGGTAACATGAAATGAGAATCTGTCGCAGCACAGAGAGGAGACCCCACTGACAAGGGCTTAGATGGGAAGGGCACTGTCTCCCCTTTGCCACACACTGATTGCAGGGCCGTGGACAAAGCCACGTGGATGCTCTGAGCCTCAGTTTCTTCTTTTGTAAAGGGGGAATAATAAAATAACACCTGCTAACCTTAAAGGGTTATTTTGAGGGTGGCAAGAGGAGAATGAAAGAGCTTTGTTGACTGCATGTTTTGATGCCTGTGTGAAGGGATAATGCCAGCTCATCAGGCCACGGTGTAGACGTATCCACCTTCCTGGTACAACGTGAGAGAAGTGTCTGCTTCACCCTCTCAATGACCCCCTTCCAAAGCCCTCCCCAATTCTTCCTCCCCAGTGATTGGAATGCTAATTGAATTAGAGATTCATTCTTTTGGATAACCAAACCACCATCCTCAGGCTTCTTTTTAAAGGAATTACACAATCCTGCAAGAAGTAAGACCTTAACTTAGAGTGAATTAGGCTACCCAACAGCTTCCTTTTGTCATCCTTGGAGAGACCAGGATGCAAGGCCAATCTGATGGGAAGGAAAGGAGAGAAGCCTGGTATACTACAGCAGGTAAGAGATGGAATGACAAGGGCTTCTGTCCTGCGTCCACCACTTGGACGAGTTACTTGGTCTCTGTCGGCTTGTTTCTTCTTCTGCTTATTTACTCATTCATAAGCGATTCTGAGCAACTAATTTGTGTCAGTCCCTGTTCTAGGTAGTAAAGCAATCAAAGTCTTTGCCCTCATGATGCATATATTTTATGAGGAAAGATAGAAAGTAAACAGAGAAACATAGTTGAGTAAGTACTAAGAAAATGTAGTGAGATCACTATAAAAAATAACTAAAGCAGGATAAAGAAATAGTGAGAAAGGAGACACGGTGGCTAAGGAAGGCTATTTGAGGAGCTAAATCTTAAGGAAGAAATAGCAAGCCAAGGGACAGATTTTAAAAGTGAAATTGACAATACTCGTTATTGGGCTAGGTACAAGAGAGAAGATGACTCTGGGATTTGGCTTGAGAACCAGGTGGGTGGAGAAGATGGTACTATGGGGCAACAGCTGCGTTGGATATAATAAGTTTGTAAAGTTTTCAGAACTTTTAAAAATCTGTCAAGTGGAGTTACAGCGACTGCCTACCAGTGTTTGAGACAATGCGTGGAGAGGGACGAGGGGAGGTTCTATAGGGAGCAAGTGCTCAATAAATTGTACCTACATGAAACTCTGGGAAACTGGTGCAGGGCTAGACAGAGCTTCGTTCTGCTGTACCTAGGGTCACTATGAGTCAGCACTGACTCGACAACACCTAACAACAATAACAACACATGAAACTATAAACAGAAATGTCAGACCACGTTGTGGGGCGGGGCAGTACTTGTACAGTCAGGAAACTAGACAGTGACAAGAGAGTGGAGGCCAGAACACAGCAGGAAGTGTAGGAAGGAGAAGCAAGAAGACACTAAATGTGTCACAGTTCTGCAAGTCAGCCCACCCTATGTGGCATGGTGGAAACAGAGGGGCCATCTATAAAGGACCACCAGATCAAATAGTACATTCTGTAAAATGATTCATTTTATGAATTGTTTGTCTTCTTCAACTGACCAAATCAACAGCAGTTTAGAAGTCTTGACGATGCTGCTTTGGGTCAGGATGTAGAAATGATATGGAGAAGCCACCAAGTCCCTCCCTCAGTGCTGAAGATGCAGCCTAAGGAATGTGCTTGTCCTAAACAGGGGCAAAAGGCAACTTGGCAGAAGAGACACGGCTTTGCTCTTCTATGGTGTAGAAAATCTGTGCCAGAGGTTTCACCTACCGACCACACACACCAAACTAACTGTGTTAGAAGCTGTTGCTTGTCACTCACTTGGCTTCCTATCGAAGGCCTTTTATGTCCACTAGTAAGTTTTATTTATTTATTTTTGGTTTTGACCTGTGTTCCTATTATGCATTTCTTCTAATTTTGAAAATAACAGTGCAAAGCAAAACCAAAAGCACAGAAATTCCATTCCCCCCTCCCCACACACACACACCTCTGTGCACACACTGGTCAGCTCCACGCAGCGCCCGTGATGGGAGGGAGCAGTACAGGAAGCTTCAGAGCCAATCAGGCCAAACAGCGACAACCACTCAGGCGAGAACAAGTATGATCACTCATCTGACCAACACAGATGTCTCAAGCCACAAACACTCTCTCATGTTCCTGGGTCTGACCCCAAACCAGTCTGCTAAAGAATTGCTTTCTCTCTGAGTTTGGGCAGGGGGGCACTTCAGCCTTAACAGACAATTTAGGTGGATGGACTTGGAAAATAGATTTGTATGGGTAATTATCTAAGCTTTCCACTCTCTATGTATATAAAAACAATCAATTTCTCAATCATAACCAAAATAAGTTCCTTTCTGGATATGAGTAGAAGGTAAGACCTCTGTTTCGAATAACTTTTTGGAGGTGGTGGAGGGAGAAATCAGCAGGGACTGTGATACATTTCTATAGAAGCCTGGGAGTCCGAGACCTGACCGATCTCCTGTGGGGCAGTCGTTTGCCCTAACCCACTGAGAAGGGGTCATGGGGAGGAAGGTAAAAGAATATCAAGAGAGAAGAGTGGAATTCAGCTGAACCAATTTACTTGGGAAGAGAAAGTTTTGAGCTTGGTCAGTAGCGACTGTATATTTTTCCTTTCAGTTGCACACCAGTTATTAATTACGTCTTTCCAAGTCCCTGGGTGGTGTAAACAGTTAACACACTTGGTTGCTAATCAGAGGATTAGGTTTTGAGTCCACCTAGAGGCACCTTAAAAGAAAGGCCTGGCAATCTACTTCTGAAAAATCAGCTGTTGAGACTCTCAGGGAGCACAGTCCTGCTCTGACACATGTGGAGTCACCATGAGTCAAAATCGACTCAACAGCAACTTAATCGGTTGGTTGGTTGGTTCCTTCCCTTCTAGACTTCAGAAGCCAGAAGAGTATGGGCTGTCTCTGTTGTTCATCTGCCCTATCTCTGGTAGCTAGCACAGTGCCTGGCACATTCTAAATTGACATGAAAACATTTGTTGGGTTAATTAAAACACTTGCACATGTAGACACAGTCTCAGAAAAGTTCAGTATTTTAGAATTCTAGAGAAGCAACCCTCAGCTATTTCATGAACTATCAAGGTACCTCAAATTGAAGCAAAGGCCACATCCCTGGGTTTAACAGCTGTAACTCAGGTGATCTCTCTTGACTAGCAACTCTATCACCATGTGAGCACATAGTGCCTGTTCAGCCTTTCCTAAGCTTAGAGAAATATGCTCACAAAGTCACAGATGCTTTGAAAAACCATCCTGACCCAGGTGATAGCTTAAAAACACCTCCCTTCAAATGATAAAGTATTCTTCCGAGTCTATTTGATAGTGCTGTTAAGTTTATATCTACAGGAACACTGACAAGAAAACAGTGACAAGAAAAATGAGAAAAGGATTCGTGATAACACATAGACTCCCACACCGTTCTCTACTGGACACTTTTGAAGAATTTAAACTATTAGATAGGCCTTTGCTACTTCTAACTATTAAATGAAAGTGTTTTTGTTCAAGGTCAAAAAAAAAAAAAGATTTTTCTTAAACTGACAACTTTTAATTATCTGTAAGAGGGATTGATGGTACAGATAATCCCAAGCATCATAACCTACGAGTTATTCATGAAGAGCTTTGAAGTGTGTTATGCACTGGGCATAAGCAACCCTAATCACTTGAGATACAAAGCAGACTGGAGGTGGAGGGTTTCTGGGAAAGGGTGAATTGATCCAGCGTTCTAAAGTCCCCATAGAAAATTCACATAACAGTTAACCCACAAGTGGATAATGGAGCGGGGGGGAAGGTAGTTACAAACCAAATTTGTTTATACTGGGTTCCTATTCCGTTCAAATTCCTAACACTAAACATTTACTTCAGCTTTCAGTCCTTCCCACAGAGAGGCATTGGTGATTCACTGGTAGAATTCTTGCCCTCCATGCCAGAGACCTGGTCAACGCAGCTAATAGGCAGTCACTGCCCATCCATTAGTGGAGGCTTGTGTATGGCTGTGATGCCAAGTAGGTTTCAGAGAAGCTTCCAGACTAAGATAGACTAGGAAGAAAGGTCTGATGACCTACTTCCAAAAATCTGCCAGTGAAAACCCTGTGGATCACAATGGTTCGATCCTAACTGATAATGGGAACAGCAAAGGACTGGTCAGAGTTTGGTTCTGTTGTGCATGGGATCACCATGGGCCAGGGACCAACTGATGGCAGCTAATACCAACGGTCACTTAATCAGCTGGGTGATTTTGCCTTGACGGGACCTGTGATCGATGGTATTTATGACTTTCTCTTCCTCGTCATTAGTGAGCAGAGTAGAGGTGTGATCAAGTCATAGTCCCCATTCTAGGGAGCATATCGTCAAGAGAGTGTTGGTGTAAAGGTATTTTGGCATAGAGTGTACAGGTATTTTGTGTGCAATAGGAAATGCTATGTTTCAAAGCATTGTCCATGTCATTTCAGTTAAAAGGAGAAGAAGTATTCCATAACTACTCCGAGAGGAAGAAAGGGAGCGAAAGAGAGTGAAAAAAAGGTGTTTTGCCGTAAAGCCTGAAGCCCACTCTCCAGGGTTCATCCATGAAACAAACTCCCTGCCATCCAGAGCTCAGAGCAGCTGTGGAGATTGCCTTCTGAGTCACCATCACAGAAGTGGAAATATCTGTGCAAGTTCAAAGGCACCAAAGACCTTGGCAATCATGTGCCCTAGTGAATGTCAAGACATGGATGACATCACTGCAGACTGGTGAACCTGAGGAATATTTCCCGTCTGGAGTGAGAAAACTCTGGGGAGAAGCAAAGCTTTGTACCTTCTTTTAAATGGTGTCTTCATCGAGGATTCTTTCTGATCCCGAGCCCTTCTTATCTATCTAACCCAGCAAACTGTGAGCTCTCTGAAGGGAGACTGTGGTTTCTGTAATAATTATAAGGTGATAAAGTACCGTCTTATAAAGTGGCAATCGGCTTTTCAGGGAAAGGAGATAGAGGGGTTCCCATATAAAAACAGGCTAAAAAAGATTGTTGTTAGGTGCCACTGAGCCAATTCCAACTCATAGTGACCCCATGTGACATAGAAGAAGTGCCCCATAGGGTTTTCTAGGCTGTAATCTTTACAGGAGCAGATTGCAAAGTCTTTTCTCCCTCAGAGCCGCTGGGTAGATTCAAACCACCATTCTTTTGGTTAGCAGCCAAGAGCTTAACAGTTGCGCCACCAGGCTCCTTCTAAAAAGATTAGAACTCTTGAAATGGGAAAATCAAGGGCTTGAAAAATCTTGGCAATAAATCTATAAAACATAAGGATCTGAATAGGATAATGTCACAGCTATCCAATAACTCCAGGACTACGCGGATCATTGTCCCTTAAAAGAAACATGAAGCAGCTTTTCTAGGAAAGGCTAAAAAAGAAAAAAAAAGAAAAAAACCCATTGCCATTGAGTGGATTCCAACTCATAGTAACCCTATAGAACAGAGTAGAACTGCCCAGAGGGTTTCCAAGGAGCATCTGGTGGGTTTGAACTGCCAGCTTTTTGGTTAGCAGCTAAGTTCTTAACCACTGCTTCATCAGGGCTCCAAAGGCTAAATAAAAGCCAGAAATTGAAACTCCAAGACGTGACATAGCTTGAAAACATAGGGATTGGGGAAGGGTTTAAAAAACTCTTACACAATCTTTTAAAAATGCAATCAGTCTTATATTCCTCCCCTGTAAAAACGAAATCCTGGGTGGAAAACTGACATATTTTTGCTAACAAAGTCTTCATATTCCAGACACCAGTAAAACAGTATCTTCAATAGTTTATATTAAACCCCCCCCCCAAAAAAAAAAAAACAAACCCACTGCCATCGATTCCGACTCATAGTAACCCTATAGGACAGAGTAGAACTGCCCAGAGGAGTTTCCGAGGAGCGCCTGGCAGATTGAAACTGCCAACCTTTTGGTTAGCAGCAGTAGCACTTAACCACTACGCCACCAGGGTTTCCGTTTATACTTAATCTAACAAATATTTGCACATAGACCACTGTACCAGGTGCTAGTTCTGAAGAGCCATTAATCTGTTTCAGTAGGGAAATTTCTTTAATGTTATTATTTTTTTTATGCTTTAAGTGAAAGTTTACAGTTCAAGTTAATTTCTCATACAAAAATTTACACACACATTGTTATGTGACCCTTGTTGCTC
The DNA here is from genome assembly GCF_030014295.1 of Loxodonta africana. Classification (NCBI taxonomy): domain Eukaryota; kingdom Metazoa; phylum Chordata; class Mammalia; order Proboscidea; family Elephantidae; genus Loxodonta; species Loxodonta africana. The sequence continues at coordinate 63,286,947 of NC_087366.1, read as the reverse complement.
TCCCTATAATGTGACAGCACACTCCTCCTTTCCTCCCTGTATTTCCAGTGTCCATTCAGCCAGCTCCTGCCCCTCCCCACCTTCTCATCTTGCCTCCAGACAGGAGCTTCCCACATAGTCTCATGTGTCTACCTGAGCTAAGAAGCACACTCCTCACTGGTATCATTTTATGTCTTATAGTCCAGTCTAATCTTTCTCCGAAGAGTTGGCTTCGGGAATGGTTTTAGTTTTGGGCTAACAGAGAGTCCGGGGGCCATGTCTTCTGGGGTCCCCCCAGTCTCTGTCAGACCATTAAGTCTGGTCTCTTTACTAGAATTTGAGGTCTGTGCCCCACTTTTCTTCTGCTCCATCTTTAATGTTCTTATCTGAATTTCGACAGGAGGCTGACCCACTCAGCAATGGGAAGACAGATGCAAAAGAAGCAAAGTAGGAGGCAGAGGGGAAAAAAAAGAGGGTGGAAGGGGCGGAGGGTCAGTGTCAGGGGCCTGTAATGTCCTACTTTATATGGAAATAATATCATCTTATGTTTGCATAGTATCTTTACTTTTACAAATTGCTTTTGTAATTGTTACCTCACTCTACCGTCATAATGTACCTGGGTGTCACATTTAAGTGCTTGAGTACCAACCAAAAGTTTGGTGGTTCAAACCCACCCAGAGGTGCCTCAGAAGGAAGGCCTGGTGATCTGCTTCCAAAAGGTCACAGTCTTGAAAATGCCATAGAATGCAGTTCTACTCTGCAGATGTAATGCAGCCATGAGTCGAAGTCCACCCAACAGCAGCAAGGAAAAAAATACCCTTCACGACATCCCTGTACAATTTAAAGGCAGGCACATATAATCCTCATTTCACTCATAAGAAATTAGACCAATAGTAGTTAGTTAAGTTCAAGGTCACCTAATGAATGCATGGCCAAGTCAGACCTCCACTTGTTTGATGGTTGTATCTACTGAGCTTTGTTGGCCAACTCTGACCTCCATACTTCGCTGGGCACAGGAGCCAAGATGCCCCAGCCTTCAGCTAGCTCTGCCTCTCGCATACCATGTTCCAGTGAGCGCCGGGCCGTTCTGATGAACCTATGAGACGCAGCTAAGCTGCTAGGAACAGTTGAGATCACAGACAAGATCGCCTGTTTTGACCACTAACTCTTCAATCCCCCAACACTGTGCTCCGGCTCTCCCACCCTTTCCTCCTGCTCTACCTCCCATGGTCCATCTCAAAGAACATCCACACATACAAAAGGGAATCACAGAGTCACATGAAGAAGGCTCAGGCACGTCCGGAGCTCCAGGGCACGAAACCGTTTTGAACATGCACTTTTGATAGTCTCTCCAGTGTAATTGGAAGAGTGAGATTTAGAACCAAGCAAAGTCATGCGAACATAACGCTGGAACTCAAAATGAGTTGGTCCTTCTTTCTGTGTCTTCTCTTCCTGTCAGTCACTGTTGCCTGGTCTATAGGCAGGCCAGCTCTCATCTCAGCTGGCCAGTTCCACCTGAAGTATAAGTGAGTCTGACAAAAATCCAGGTCAAACCTTCAAATGCAAGTTTACCTCCCCAAACTCTCCCTCCTCCTTTTAAACAGAGATGCCTGCCTAAACTCAATCCTTCCCTCAACTGGGTAGAGACACAATGGGCTCTTAGTTTGATTTAAGCAAGAGATAATAGTCTGTGGGCTCATAGATTCTGGAATGTTCTCCGCCACCATTACATGAGTGACATAAAAACAAACGAAACGAATGTGAATGCTTTGAAACAGCGCTCACCAAGGAGAAAAAGACCAAGTCCAGATCTAACACAGTAAAGCAGTACTTCTTTCAACTTAAGGATGATCTAAAAAAAAAAATTTTTTTTTATCATATCTTAGAGGTTCATTTGAGATGGACCTATCCAAGTAACCCTAACCCTCACCCAACTACCCTACCCCTTCTACCACCTCTTCCTGGGTGAAGATCATCTGCTTTCTGCCCCCTCAAACACGCCTGACATGTGTACCTCCTGGATAGCCACCCCCCTGTCTGACCAGGATGCGTCTTATCATAACACCCTTAACAGGCTTGGTTGTCATTTTCGGGATGGGAAAAAATATCAAAAACAACAGCACACAAATAAGCAAAGTCCATATTTTCCCCAGACGGCAGATGGGACTCAACCAGACCCTCCTTCTCCATAAGAAATCTCTCTCCTTCAAGAGAAACTGATTCTCAGTCCCTTCCTCAGGAATTATAGGTTCAGTCAGGGGATTCGTGAGCCTTTTTGGAAGTTTGGCCCAAGGTAGCAATTTTGTAATCCACGTTAGCTGAAGTAAGCACAGACCGGAGCTCACCCCGGCCCCCTTCTTTCTCCACCATGCAGCACCAAGTCCCCACTTAGATGAAAACACTTTGCATATAAACAAACTTCTCTCAAAGACACCTCAACCTTGACATTGCTTTCTCCTTTTCCAAACCTGCTTCCTTTTAAAACACCTCGCGCCTACCATGCTCGCACACGAGACCCAATTATCAGAATAATAATTAACAGGCTCTCATTATTTAGGATCAAACAATGCCCCCCTAATGAAGCCAAGAACAGCCAACGTGATCCCTTAAAATGGGGTGGGAGTTTTCCTTACACCTTGGGGCATCTAATCCACCGAAACCATTAGGCAGCGAGCTGCCCGTAACGGCCAGAATAACATTGAGTCAAGGACGGCTAATGGATGCCACAGCACAGACCAAAGTGCTCCAAGCATGTCAGTCAAGACTAACCGGAGGCAAAAACATCAAAATGCAGGTTGGAGTTTTGACATTCCTGCAGGCTCTGAACGCCTCGCCAGTAAATTTTTAAAGTCAATATCCCCCATGCTCATGAGCACTCCTCTGTCTGATGAGTAGTGTGAATGTGGGTCTGACTGAACTGTGACTAAAGTAGGACTTTCAAGGCAGCTTTGAATGTGCGCGGGGCAGAAAGGGCTTTGTGTGTGTTTTGTGTGTGTGTGTTTTCTTTTTTCCCCTCAGAAATGTCTGTGATAATAATGAAGACAATGTACACAGATTATCACAGGCTGTGTCTTTCGACTCCAAGTTTATGTGATTAGAAAATTAGAGAGTGATGAGATTAGAAAGACCACAGAACAGTGTGAAAGAAAGTCTTTTTTTTTTTTTTTTAACGAATTATCGTGTGCTGGATTTACACAGAATTTGATAGATGGATCTTCTAATGTTTGGAAATGGATCAATGCAGCAATGCAGATAGGAGAAAGGACTTTGGAGCCTACTCCTGGCAGAAGTTCAAAACCAATATTAAGTATTCTAATTAGCTTAAAGCCTGTTACTTATATTTTTTAAAGAATTACGGCATAAACCCAAAAATTACGGTGTACATACATGAGATATAACCATTCCACAAATATAAAGGTAAAAACAACAATCGGTATTGTTCCTCACAGCCCAGGACTCCCCCAGATTCGGGCGACCTTCACCTGTCTGCCCTTCCTCTTCTCAGAAGCTGAGAAAAATAATCAGAAGGACACGTATCAGGAAGCCCAAGCAGGGTCAGTTTTGGGTGGTGGTGGCATCCTGCAGGTGGTAGTTCAAGGTGAGATAGCCATTTCGGGACTCAGAAACCACAGCCTCACTTCTCTGTTAATGAGGGGAAAATAGAATTTCCCCTCTCAAAACCCAGCCTGTTCTAAATAACAATTCCATTTAAAAAAAAAAAAAAGCTCCTTTTGCATGTCTAATGACAGTGGTGGATTTCTGAGAATGTATAAGCAGAAGGGAACTGCACAACAGAATGGATAACAGAAGGAATTGTCAGAGAAAGGGCAGGAGAGAGGCTACCTTACATCTGACAGAACTTTCTCAGGGCCCTAGAAACACCTAGAAGAGGGCTTGGAGGTGGGATGTGTTGGTGCTGCCTGGGAACATACCATTGCTGCTGAGCTGAGTCCGACTCATGGTGACCCCATGTGTTACAGAGCAGAACTGCTCCATAGGGTTTCTGTGACTGTAATCATCACGGACGCAGAGCAGCTGACCTTGCCCCAGCAGCGCTGCTGGGTGGGTTGGAACCACCAACCTTTAGGTTAGTAACGAGCACAAACCATCTGCATGACCCAGAGACCCAGAGAGGTCTGTAAAGGCATGAGCGATAGTCAAGTCACAGTGACCTTTCAGCTGTTCTGTTGAAACTTTGGAGTAGGTGGCATTCTGAAGTTCTTAGGACACAACTCACTGTCACCTGATCTCTGAATTCCCACATATTAAAATATGAATAGACCAGAAATGCTCTATTGGGTCAGACATGGGTTCTTCCAGGCCTCTGGTAGCCATACTCAGAAAGGTTTGTGCGTGCACAGCGTAGCTTTCAAGTCTAGGGACACCCCTACAAAACACACGTGAGGTCCTTAGAACCTAGTTTGCATCTATTACTTGGAACATTATTTAAATTTTTGAAATTATTTTGATTCAACTCAGTATATATACAGACATACCTCAGAGATATTGTGGGTTTGGTTCCAGACCACCTCAATAAAGCAAATACCTCAATAAAGCAAGTTGCACAAATTTTTTGTTTTCTGTGTATATAAAAGTTATGTTTATACTATACCATGATCTATTAGTTGTGCAATAGCATTATGTCTAAAAAAAATAACGTACATACCTTAATTAAAAAATACTTTATTGCTAAAAAATACTAACCATCATCTGAGCCCTCAGCCAGTTGTAAGTAATCTCCTTATTGGTGGAGGGTCTTGCCTCGATGTTGATGGCTGCTGACTGATCAGGGTGGTGGTTGCTGAAGGTTGGGGTGGCTGTGGCGATTTCTTAAAATAAGACAACAATGAATTTTGACTTCCTTTCATGAAACATTTCTCTGAAGCAAGAGGCGCTGTTTAATAGCATTTTACCCACAGCAGAACTTCTTTCAAAATTGGAGTCAATCCTCTCAAACCCTGCTGCCACTTTATCAACTAAGTTTATGTCATATTCTAAATTATTTGTTGTCATTTCAGCAATGTTCACAGTATCGTCACCAAGAGTAGATTCCATCTCAAGAAACCACTTTCTTTGCTCATCCATAAGAAGCAACTCCTCATCCGTTAAAGTTTTACCATGAGATTGGAGCAATTCAGTCACATCGTCAGGCTTCACTCCTAATTCTAGTTCTCTTGCTATTTCCACCACATCTGCAGTTACTTCTTCAACTGAAGTCTTGAGCTCTTCAAAGTCATTCATGAGGGTTGGAATCAACTTCTTCCAAACTCCTGTTAATGTTGTTCTTAATAGCATCTAAAACAGTGAATCTTTTCCAGGAGGTTTGCCATTTCCTTTGCCCAGATCCATCAGAGGGATTGCTATCTACAGCAGCTACAGCCTTACAAAATGCATTTCTTAAATAATAAGACTTGAAAGTGGAAATTACTCCTTGATCCACCGGCTGCAGCATGGATGTTGTGTTAGCAGGCATGAAAACACATTAATCTCCTTGTACATCTCCATCAGAGCTCTTGTCAGTGAGCAGTAGTATTTTGAAAGAAATCTTTTTTCTGAACAATAGGTCTCAACAGTGGGCTTGAAATATTCAGTAAATAAACTATGCTGTGAACAGACGTGCTGTCATCCAGGCTTTGTTGTTCCGTTTGTAGAGCACAGGCAGAGTAGATTTGGCGTAATTCCTAAGGGTCTTGGGATTTTGGGAATGGCAAATGAGCATTTGCTTCGGCTTACAGTCACCAGCTGCATTAGCCCCTAACAAGAGAGCCAGGCTGTCCTTTGAAGTTTTGAAGCCAGGCGCTGATTTCCCCTCTGGAGCTGTGAAGGTCGTAGACGGCATCTTCTTCCAGCAGAAGGCTGTTCTGTCTGTGTGGAAGGTCTGTTGTTGGGTGTGGCCGTTCCCCTCTGGAGCTGTGAAAGTAGTAGACGGCATCTTCTTCCAGCAGAAGGCTGTTCTGTCTGTGTTGGAGGTCTGCTGCTGAGTGTGGCCGCCTTCCCTCATTACCTTAGCTGGATCTTCGGGGTGACCTGCTGCGGCTCCTACTGCGCAACTTGCCACTTCACCTTATACTTTTGTTATGGAGATGGCTTCTTTCCTTAAACCGCATAAACCAACCTCTGTTAGCTTCAAACGTTTCTTCTGCAGCTTCCTTACCTCTCTCAGCCTTCACAGAATTGAAGAGCATTAGGGCCTTGCTCTGAGTTAGGCTTCGGCTTAAGGTAATGTTGTGACTGGTTTGATCTTCTCTCCAGACCACTGAGACTTTCTCCATATCAATAATAAGGCTGTTTTTGCTTTCTTATTATTTGTGTGTTCACCGGAGTAGTACTTTTAATTTCTTTCTAGAACTTTCCATTTGCATTCACAACTTGACTAACTGTTTAGCACAAGAGCCATAACTTTCACCCTATCTCGGCTTTCAACATGCCTTCCTCACTAAGTGTAATCATTTTTAGCTTTTGATTTAAAGTGAAAGATGGGCAACTCTTCCTTTCACTTGAACACTTAAAGGTGATTGCGGGGTTATTAATTGGCATTATCACGAGGTTGTCATGTCTCAGGGAACAAGGAAGCCTGAGGACAGGGACAGAGGTGGGGAAATGGCTAGGCGGTGGAACAGCCAGAACACACGCAACATTTATCGATTAAGTTCGCTGTCTTATACCGGTTCAGTTTGTGGCATCCTGAAACAATTACAACAGTAACATCCAAGATCACTGTTCACAGATCACCATAACAGAGATAATAATGAAAAAGTTCCAAAATATTGTGAGAATTACCAAAATGTGACACAGAGACACGAAGTTAACACGCTCTATTGAAAAAATGGCACCAATAGACTTGTTGAATGCAGTGTTGCCACAGACCTTCAATTTGTAAAAAGTGCAGTATCTATGCAGATCAATAAAATAAGGTATGCTTATATAGGATAAACTCAGATAACGAATCCCTCATTACCTGAGTTTGTCATATATATATGTATGTATATATTATATCTGCTTCAGTATTCATAGAGACACCACGAGGACAGGAACTGTGTGTTTCATTCTTTCATTCAACCAGTGTTTACTGAGCTTCTGCTATGCCACAAGCACTACGTCAAATGCTTGGAATACAGCAGTGAACACAAAGGACTAACCTTCCCCCTGTAGAGCTTACTTTCTAGTGAGAGAGACAAAATAACAACAAATATAAGCAATAATTTAATTACATGCTGTGCTGGAAGGTGGTAGGTACTGTGGAAAAACATGAAGATAGGTGAGAGTGGTCAGCCATGCTCAGGAAGAGAGGAGACAGGACAGGCTGCACTGAGAAAGTGACATTTGAGCAAAGCCTTGCAGGAGAAGGAAACCCTGGTGCCATAGTGGTTAAGTGCTATGGCTGCTAACCAAAGGGTCGGCAGTTCAAATCCACGAAGCACTCCTTGGAAACCCTACGGGGCAGTTCTACTCTGTCCTATAGGGTCACTATGGGTTGGAATCGACTTGATGGCAATGGGTTTTGGGTTTGGTTTTGCAGGAGAAGTGTGGGGAAGCCATACAGAAAAGTGGGGAAGGAGCTTCCTGGGAAGTGGGAATGGACCGTGCAAAAGCCAGGGAGTGCCTGGAGTGTTTTTGGAATAGAAACACTGGAGTGGAGCAATGGGGGGGGGGAGGGGGATGAGGGTCTAGGTAGGAGGTAGAAGATGAGATCTTGCTTATCTTTGTATCCCTATGCCTCAGAGGCCAGCACCTGGTCAATGCTCAGGGATATCTGTTCAGTGAATGAATGAATGAATGAAAAAAAATGCTGAAGACTGGAAGGTCCTTGAACCCAACTCTCATGTGGTGTTTTGGCATACTCCATACAGTTTTTTTTTTTTTAATTGGATTATTAGTTCTCAATATATTCCAGGAGAAAGAAGTCCCAAAGTCAAATAAGTTCACCATTTTGTAGATCACCATGTTCTTGACTCGCAAAACACAGCTAGTATATGGAGTCTAGAGAAGTTCTCTAGGAAATGGCTAGTTTAATTTAGCATTTTGAAAAATTGTTCAACCACAGAGACCATTTCTTCCTCCCCCACTCTCATTTTCTCCTATACCCCTACCATCCCTCAGACAGAGTATTCTGTAGAACACACACACCTTGAGAAATGATGGTGCTTGCCAAGCCTCCAGAAAGACAACCCTCCACCTCCCAGTCCCTCCATCTCTGGACCACTCTAAACCTCCGAACTGCTTCTTTATATTGAGAGGAGTCAAATCTGCTGCCTTGTAATTTCTGCCTGTTGACTCTAGTTTTACCCCTGGGGCCGTATATCCAAGGGTCAATCCTGTTTTTAAAGTGGAAGTTCCCTACTAGACAGTGAAATGTCTCTGAGATCTTCTAAGAGAAAACATGGCATTGCTATGGGGACTGTGGAAACGCCTTCACTGCCTAGATTGTTATGTGTCTTAGGCTGGATTCTCTAGAGGAGCAAAACTAGTGAAGCACAGATACATATAGAGAGAGAGAAAGAGAGAGAATTATCTGAAGGAAATGTCTCACACGATTGTAGAGGCTGTCAATTCCCAAGTTCATGGGCCATGTATCAGGCTGGAGCCTTCTCCGGACCCACGTAGGTGCAGGGGTTGACAAACCCAATATTCACAGATCAGATGGTAAGCTCCTAGCCCAAGTCCCAAGAATGGGAAGTCAGATGCTGATGAGTTGAATGCAGGATCCAGAGCAGAGCAAAAGCCAGCAAACTTAACACAGAAAGTCCACATATATTGGATACAGGCCACACCCCCAAGGAAACTCCCTTTCAAATGATTGGCTACTCTCCACAGATCCCATCATGGAGGTGATCACATCATCATATGACTGCCAAACAACATCATAACTGCCAAAGCACTGAGAATCATGGCCCAGACAAGCTCACGCACAACCTTAAACATCCCATCATTATAAAGAGTTGAACCTAACAAATGTCAGTTAATACTTCCGAAGCACAAAAATCTATACCATAAAAGTGAGGTAGTGCCAGCCTGGAAGGTCACTGCTCACATTTCCCTGATAGTGAAAGGCGTCTCTACTGAGGAGGTCAGTCAAGTCCATTTCTTATTAACAACACTACTGGAAGTCTTATTGGCACACACAATCTTCAACAGTCAACACTACTGGATGTCTTACTGGCACACATAATCTTCAACAGCAAAGAGTCTAAAAATCATTTATGGTTGGCTTCCCAGGACAGCAACAGTAGATTGGACTTCTTAGCACTTTCTTTTCTAAGCTCATTGAATCATTGCTTTTACCAGTAGGAGGTGATTCAAAAGTAGGTACATAGTGGGAGCAGTTAAGTCGGGTTAAATTCATTTGGTGCCTCCTAGTCCCATGGGTGGTACATCCATTCCTTGAGGATTACTGGCTCTGTTGTTTATACGCATCTCGTCAATCCTGTCCATTTCCTAATTCATGTTTCTTTGAATATGTTAGAGAGGCATGGGGGTCTTTCTTTCTAGTTTACGAAGCTGTTATGGCCAGTAACTAATGCCTTCACTTATTTGCTCTTCTAATTCCCAGTTTGTAGCATGGGCCTGACTAATAAAATAACTGTGTTTACCAATATCACAAAGAAGGTTGAACACATGGAGCATGTTCATACATGTCCTTGGTCTTGTTTTTGGAAACTGAATTTGGGGTGATAGTCTAATAATCATGAGTCTCTGGGTGGCACTAACAGTTAACACACTCGGCTGCTAATCAAAGGGTTGGCGGTTCAAGTCTACCTGGAGGTGCCTTGAAGAAAGACCTAATAATCTATTTCCAAAATGTAGCTATTGAAAACCCTTTGGAGCACTCAGACACACATGAGGTTGCCATGAGTCAGAATTGACACAAGGGCAATTTTTTTTTAAATAATTTTTATTGTGCTTTAAGTGAAAGTTTACAAATCAAGTCAGTCTGTCACATATAAGCTTACTATGTACATATAACCTTACTACATACTCCCATTTACTCTCCCCCTAATGAGTCAGCCCGCTCCCTTCTTCCAGTCTCTCCTTTCGTGACCATTTTGCCAGTTTCTAACCCTCTCTACCCTCCCATCTTCCCTCCAGACAGAAGATACCAAATACCTCAAGTGTCCACCTGAAACAAGTAGCTCACTCTTCATCAGCATCTCTCTCCAGCCCATTGTCCAGTCCCTTCCATGTCTAATGAGTAGTCTTCAGGAATGGTTCCTGTCCTGGGCCAACAGAAGGTTTGGGGACCATGACCGCCGGGATTCTTCCAGTCTCAGTCAGACCATTATGTCTGGTCTTTTTATGAGAATTTGGGGTCTGCATCCCACTGTTCTCCTGCTCCCTCAGGAATTCTCTGTTGTGTTCCTTGTCAGGGCAGTCATCGATTGTGGCCAGGCACCATCTAGTTCTTCTGGTCTCAGGATGATGTAAGTCTCTGGTTGATGTGGCCCTTTCTGTCTCGGGCTCATAGTTATTGTGTGACCTTGGTGTTCTTCATTCGCCTTTGATCCAGGCGGGTTGAGACCAATTGATGCATCTTAGATGGCCACTTGTTAGCATTTAAGACCCCAGACGCCACATTTCAAAGTGGGATGCAGAATGTTTTCATAATAGAGTTTATTATGCCAATTGACTTAGAAGTCCCCTTAAGCCATAGTCCCCAAACCCCCGCCCTTGCTCCGCTGACCTTCGAAGCATTCAGTGTATCCCAGAAACTGCTTTCGGTCCAGTCCAGTTGAGCTGACCTTCCGTGTGTTGAGTATTGTCCTTCCTTTCATCTAAAGTAGTTCTTATCTACTAACTAATCAGTAAATAACCCTCTCCCACCCTCCCTCCCTCCCCCCTCTCGTAACCACAAAAGAATGTGTTCTTCTCAGTTTATACTATTTCTCAAGAACTTATAATAGTGGTCTTATACAGTATTTGTCCTTTTGTAACTGACTAATTTCACTCAGCATAATGCCTTCCAGGTTCCTCCATGTTATGAAATGTTTCACAGGTTCGTCACTGTTCTTTATCGATGCGTAATATTCCATTGTGTGAATGTACCATAATTTATTTAACCATTCATCTATTGATGGACACCTTGGTTGCTTCCAGCTTTTTGCTGTTGTAAACAGAGCTGCAATAAACATGGGTGTGCATATATCTGTTCGTGTAAAGGCTCTTATTTCTCTAGGGTATATTCCAAGGAGTGGGATTTCTGGGTTGTACGGTAGTTCTATTTCTGTTTAAGAAAATGCCAGATAGATTTCCAAAGTGGTTGTACCATTTTACATTCCCACCAGCAGTGTATAAGAGTTCCAATCTCTCCACAGCCCCTCCAACATTTATTATTTTGTGTTTTTTGGATTAATGCCAGCCTTGTTGGAGTGAGATGGAATCTCATCGTAATTTTAATTTGCATTTCTCTGATGGCTAATGATCAAGAGCATTTTCTCATGTGTCTGTTAGCTGCCTGATTATTTTCTTTAGTGAAGAGCGTGTTCATATCCTTTGCCCACTTTTTAATTGGGTTGTTTGTCTTTTTGTGGTTGAGTTTTAACAGAATCATATAGATTTTAGAGATCAGGCGCTGGTCAGAGATGTCATAGCTGAAAATTTTTTCCCAATCTGTAGGTGGTCTTTTTACTCTTTTGGTGAAGTCTTTAGATGAGCATAGGTGTTTGATTTTTAGGAGCTCCCAGTTATCTAGTTTTTCTTCTGCATTGTTGGTAACGTTTTGTATTCTGTTTATGCCTTGTATTACAAGTGCAATTTTTGTTGTTGTCGTTTAAATCTAGTAAGCAGGTGTCTTCTGTACACACTTTCTTTACGGCAAGATAGCATAGCCATTTGACCTTCATCTAGCTGCTTCCCCACTCCAACTTATTGCACTCTCTTCCCAAAGCTCCCGTTCCTAGAAAACTGTCCCACACAGTGACTGACTCTAAAAATCCCAAGTGCACAGCAGCCATTCACCTGCCGGCACCATTTCCTGCTCCCTAAAAGAAAAAAAATTATCTTTTTTTTTTTTCTTTTAGGGAACAGAGCAGACTATATCCAGTGAGTTCCGTTCTCTTTACGTAAATTTATCTTTATTTCCTGCATGACATTACTTTGCTTTTTCTTTCTCCCTACATATTTATATACACTTAGTTTGATTTGAAACACTTATAATCATAAATTTAATCAAGATTTTATTTTAAAGATTAAAAGGGAAAAAGAAGCAAGATCCAGAAACTTCCTTGAGACAAAATCACAATTGTGTTTTGGAGAGGAGATGAAAGGAAAACATGCTGAAATTTCAAAACTTGCTTCATATGTGTGAGTGTGTATATATTTTTCTAAGGGTAGGTCTCTCTTTCCCTTGGACATGACTTGACTAAGAATATCATAAGCATGTCATTGCTACTGCTTCGTGTGGACAGGCTGCATTAAGATGTCACTAAGAAGACAAAATTATAGCAATTTTAACAAGGAGAAACCAGATGATAAGGAAAGAGAGATCCAGCTCAGCAGAAGTCTCTCTGCACTCCACATTAGCTTGCAGGGACCCCAGACCCTGAGGTAGAAGAGCCCTGGGCAATGGCCACACGGAGCATGCCAACCTTCTCAGGAAGCTTTCAGCTCGAGTTTCACGAAGCCACCACTTGCACTCAGCTGAGTTTGACTGTTACTAATCTTGAAAGCAGTTCAATTCCAATCAAAATTAGATGTTAAACAAGTAAAAATCTTAATAAAAGTTGAAATCACGTCACATAGCTTGGCGCTAAATTTCTGAAGTAGTTTTCATGCTCCCAGTTTAAAAAAAAAAAAAAAAGGACCCAAATGAAATGGTGACCAGCACAGTGAGGTCACGATTTAGAATGTGGAGCTACTCCAGCGCCTCATGGGCCATCCCCGTTCCCAGCACCACGTTTGTCCCCCTGGATGAACATCATCTACTGCAGCAATACTCCATCAATAGCACAGCCCAAATCCTGACTCCTGTTTCTCCCATTTCTACACTGAATCACAGGATTAAGGGAACATTAGCTCGGGAAGGGAACTAGGAGGTAAACCACCCAACTTAGATTCAGTTTGTGAATTTCTTCCACAAGAGCTGTAACCGTTTTTCCTGCCTCTCCTTGAAGACCACCACCGATGCGGACTTCTTTCCCTCAGGAGTCCTTCATTCCCTCCTTCGGCAGTTCAGTCTGCTAGAAAACCAGTAACCAACAGCCGTCAAGTCGACTCCAACTCATGGCTACCAGTGTCAGAATAGAACTGTGCTCCACAGAGTTTTCAACGGCTGATTTTTCAGAAGCAGATGGCCAGGGCTTTCTCCCAAGGCACCTCTGTGTGGAATCGAACGTCCAGCCTTTCAGTTAGCAGCCGAGCACATTAACCATTTGTACCTCCCAGCAACTCTGTCTGCTAGAAAAGGTATTCTGCAATGGAGTTGCCACTGCCTTCATTGTGTGTGACACATCTAACTCCTGGCTGTGCTCTCTGGATCCAAAACGGGATGATTTCCACCCTGCTCTCTTATCTCAAGCTGATCTCCGTCATTGTCGTTGTTGTTGTTAGGTGCCGTGAAGTTGGTTCCAACCGGTAGTGACCTTATGTACTACAGAACAAACCATTGCCCAGTCCTGCACCATTCTCACAATCCTTGTTATACTTGAGCCCATTGTTGCAGCCACTGTGTCCGTCCATCTCAGTGAAAGTCATCCTCTTTTCCCTGACCCTCTACTTTACCAGGCATGATGTCGTTCTCCAGGGACTGATCCCTCCTGATAACATGTCCAAAGTATGTGAGACTACATCTCCCCATCCTCACTTCTAATAAGCACCCTGGCTGTACTTCTTCCAAGACAGATTTGTTCATTCTACTAACAGCCTGTGGTATATTCAATAGTCTTGCCAACACCATAATTCAAAGGTGTCATTTCTTTTTTGGTCTTCCTTATTCATCGTTTATTTCCTCGCAACAAATGAGCACTTCTGTAGGCGTGTTTGAGTCACCCACGGAGTGCAGTTTCCAGAAGTTTCTTTCTCTCAGCTCCTGGAGCACACCATAGAGTTTGACAGGGAAACTTTCCTTGGTTTTCTTTTTTAAAGAAAATTTTTTAATCATTGTTACATCCATCCGTTATAGTCTAGTAATCAGGCCTGTTAGACATCGACCAGCCCATTACTAACAAGCTAATGGGGAGCTCGGCTGAGGTAGACTTCAGGCCCAATAGCTCGAGTTGGCATTAGCTGCTGCTTAGAAAAAGACCACAAAATGCCATCTCTAATGATTTAACAGCTTACCCCCCAAAACACATTAACCAAGGGAGCTTTTAAGTATTAAGAAATAATTACACCAACTCAGTGTTGTCCTTCCTCAAAATTATATCACATCAGAGCTCCACTAGATAAATAGATTTAGTGAAAGAACCCAGGTATTCTAAAAATGAAAAACAGTACTCAATGAAATGTTATTTCCAGTTGATGGCAGGAGGGTGGACAGAGGGGAAAGAAGAATTAATGAAAATATTCTGCCAAATTAATTCTCCATTACTGGCATTTCAGTCTCTTTCTCACCATCTCCAAACCACTGGGGTCAGATAAAACTGGAGGACTGGGGGATGCCCTGGGACCAAGGTGTTCCAGCCTAGTCTCGCAGGTCCATTTTAAGTATGGAACACAGAAGTTCAAAGATTCTGGCACTGACCTGGAGCCGTGGGTCCGCATTACCTTAGGGCACAGAGGAATGGCTTTACCCTTACCTGGATGTTGCTGGGGTTAGCTGCCAATCAGGTCGGCCTCTGACTCATGGCAAGTCCATGCACAATGGGAGGAAATGCTGCCCGATGCTGTGCCATCCCTATGATCATGGAGATCTGACCACTGGGATCCATAGAGTTCTGGCTGTCTGGCTTTCAGAAACAGATTGCCAGGCCTTTCTTTCCAGTCCATCTGTCATGAATTGAAATGTGTCCCCAAAAATATGTGTATCAACTTGGCTAGGCCATGATTCCCAGTATTGTGAGACTGTCGACCATTTTGTCACCTGATGTGATTTCCCTGCGGGTTATAAATCCTATCTCTCTGACGCTGATGAGAGGGGATTGCGGCAGTCATGTTAATGAAGCAGAACTCAATCTACAAGATTGGATTGTGTCTCGAGCCAATCTTTTTTGAGAAATAAAAGAAAGAAGCAAGCAGAGAGACATGGAGACCTCATACCACCAAGAAAGGAGCACCAGGAGCATAGCGTGTACTTTGGACCTGGGGTCCCCGTGCTAAGAAGCTCCTGGTCCAGGGGAAAATTGATGACAAGGACCCTCCTCCAGAGCCAACAGGGAGAGAAAGACTTCCCCTGGAGTAAAAAAATAAAAAATTTATCTGAAATAAAAAATTTATCTGGAGTAGACACCCTGAATTTGGACTTCTAGCCTGCTAGACTGTGAGAAAATCAACTTCTGTTTGTAGACGCCTATCCACTCGTGGTATTTCTGTTATAGCAGCACTAGATGACTAAGACACCATCTTAGTCAGAAAGCTGTGCTGAAACCTGTTCAGCATCATGGCAACACCCAAACCGCCATTGACAGACAGGTGGTGGCTATGTGTGAGGTGCATTGGCTGAGAATCAAAGCCGGGTCTCTGGCATGGAAGGCAAAAATTCTACCACTGACCTGAATAGGGAATATGATTTGGGGATGAGATACCCTTCTAGGAATTTAAAATATTGTCCTCACATAGGGACCACTGCACCTAAAATTCCACCATTACATATTGCCCTCTTTCTGGAAAACTATTGAAATTTTGAAAGAATCTGGAAAGGATATTGGGGTCATTTACATTTGAGTGTAAGCGAGGTTAATAGATTCTCTTCTTCTGCCCAGGCCAGACCTCGGGCAAGCTATGGTCACTGGGCATGCAAGTGGGAAGAGCCCTGAAAGGAAGGAAGTCGGAGGCACACTTCACAGTTTTGCCCCAGTCAAGGCCAAAGGGCTAACTGGGGACTCCCAGGTCTGCTGGCCCTGCTGGGGCGACCCTGTCCACCTCCAGCTCCGCTGTGACCGTGGGTCAGCATAACCCTCAGTGACGGCTAGCCTAAGCCTGAGTACCTGGGGAAACTGCTTGGCTTGGGAAGGCTGAAGCAGACTTGTGGACTGAACTCCCGCTGGGGCAGACCTTGCGTGTCATGTAACTTCACTCTTTCCATTGCTTTTTCCTTAGCTACAAAGAATCTCTGCCTTTTGGTCACCTTTTGGAGTTAGCACCAGGGTGTAGCTGCACATCCGTACTTTCATAGGCTTCCTAACAAATTAGGAATTCCTGCTTAATTATTTGCTTTCTTTGGGGCCAGTTTTGCTTCTGATGGGCTCTGGGAGGCCGAGCAGTGCTGCAGCCGGGCTCCCTCCCTGAAGGGCCCAGCCCAGAGCTCCGGGTTCTTGATTACTGAATTGCAAGGGAAGATCTCCCTGGGGCACACAGACTTGAATGCTAAGCTTTATTTCTGTTTTATTTATTCATTAGATGGCAGAGGCCTTTTACTCCCGAGAGCTCCAGGTGCCCGACATGAAATTAGTATCTGCATTTCCTAACAAAGTCAACTGCTTTGTAATCCTTTGCAGCCTTTCTTGTGTTCTGAGGTTTAAACAGACTTAAAAACCAAGATCACCTAGGCCTGTGGTTAGAATGACAAAAGCCAACCAACTTCTTCACTGTGGTTTGATCTCATGCTCATGGCAGAAGTTGCTATTTCAGTATACATTTTTACTTTTCCTCCTTCTTAACATAGGGTTGAACGCAGCAGCTGGATCTAGCCAAGACATGGTGTGAGTTGAGTCCTCTGCCGTTGCTTATCTAAATCCTGCTCATTTCCGTAGAACTAAGAAGATATCACGAGCCCTTCCTTAAATACTTCTCTTAGAGTAGGATATAGACTTGGCCAAAGACTTTGATTTTCATACTATGTTGTTGTTATTAGGTGGTGTCATGTTGATTTTTGACTCAGGGGAAAAAAAAAAAAATCCAAACCCACTGCCATCGAGTTGATTCCAACCCATAGCTACCCTGTAGGACACAGTAGAACTGCCCCATGTGGTTTTCCAAGGCTGTAATCCTTACAGAAGCATACTGCCACATCTTTCTCCTGTGGAGTGTCTGGTGGGCTTGAACTCCTAATCTTTTAGTTAGCAGTCCAGCACTTAACCACCGTGCCACCAGGACTCCATTTGACAGAGCAGAACTACCCCATAGGGTTTTCTATGGCTGTGATCTTAGAGAGCCCTGGTGGTGCAGTAGTTAAAAGCTTGGCTGCTAACCAAAAGGTCAGCAGTTCAAATCCACTAGCATCTCCTTGGAAATCCCATGGGGCAGTTCTACTCTGCCCTATAGGGTTGCTGTGAGTCGGAATCAACTCTACAGCAACACGTTTGTTTTGGTTTTTAGTTAAACCTTTACCAGAGCAGATCTCTAGGTCTTTCTCCTGCAGAGCAGCTGGGTGGGCTTGAACCACCAATCTTTTGGTTAGCAGCCGAAAATTTTGTTGTTGTTATTGTTAGGTGCCACCGAGTATGTTCCGACTCATAGCGACCCTATGTGAAACAGAATGAAACACTTCCCAGACCTGTGCCATCCTCACAGTCGTTGTTATGCTTAAGCCCAGTGTTGCAGCCATTGTGTCAATCCTCCTCTTTGAGGATCTCCCCCTTTTTCTCTGACCCTCTGCTTTACCAAGCATGATGTCCTTCTCCAGGGACTGGTCCCTCCTGATAACACATCCAAAGTATGTGAGACGAAGTCTCACCACCCTTGCTTCTAAGGAGCATCCTGCCAAATGCTTAACCGTTGATAAAGTACGCCGTAAGTTGAATCTATGAATAAGTTTTTGGGCTGTCTTTTTTAAGCTTCCTATATTTGCATGGAAAACCCTGGTGGCATAACGGTTAAGTGCTACAGCTGCTAAACAAAGGGTCAGCAGTTCAAATCTGCCAGGCGCTCCTTGGAAACTCTTTGGGGCAGTTCTACTCTGTCCTCTCTGTCCTATAGGGTTGTTATGACTCGGAATGGACTCGATGGCACTGGGTTTGGTTTCAGTTTGGTATATTTGCATGAGGAGCCCTGGTGGTGCAGTGGTTAAGCGCTTAGCTGCTAACCAGAAAGTTGGAAGTTCAAATCCACCAGACAAGTCTTAATTATCTAGTGCTGCTACAATAAAAATACCACCAGTAGGTGGCTTTAACAAACAGAAATTTATTTTCTCACAGTTTAGGAGGCTAGAAGTCCCAATTCAGGGTGCCAGTGCTCAGGGAAGGCTTTCTCTCTCTGTTAGCTCTGGAAGAAGGTCCTTGTCTCTTCTGAGCTTCTGCTTCTGGGCAATCTTCCTGTGGCTTGGCATCTCCCCATTTCTGCTTCTCTAGATTGCTTATTCATTTTCTGTTATATCTCAAAAGCACTTGGCTGCTAACTAAAAGGTCAGCAGTTCGAACCCACCAGCCACTCCTCAGGAGAAAGATACTGCAGTCTGCTTCTATAAAGATTTACAGCCTTGGAAACCCTATGAGGCAGATCCACTCTGTCATACCGGGTTGCTGTGACTCGGAAGCGACTCAGTGGCACACAACAATGACTTTTGCATGTAAAACGCCTAGTGCAGTATCTGATATCTAATAAGCACTAAATAAAAGATAGCTATTAGCTCCATTCTACATAAATTAGCTGTGATGACACAGTCAGTGAGCTTGGAATTCGTTTACCGACTCACTCCTTTTTTTTTCTTTTTTGTTGTCCATCTATATTCTTTACCTTGAAACTACGTCCTCCTGGCCATTGAAATCTAGATGTACATAAAAGCAGAGCTTCCCTCAAATCATGTGAGTGGTTCATTGTAAATCTCAACTTTGGAATCTTAAATATTTAGTTCTCATTTTATTAGGCACTCTGAGGGAGTAAATCTTATTCAAATTGGTATTTTGTGTGTGTGTGTGTGTGTGCGTGTGTCTGTGTGTGCGCACTTCCCTCCTTTTCCCCCATCTGTGTGAATTGCTATGAATACTGTTGACTGCTTTCTGGTTGAATTTGACACCTAGTAGTCATCTACTGATTGCATCCAATTAACAGCCATTATGTTCTCAGTTACTTTCTGTTTGGACATGGGTTTATTGATCTGGTAAGATTTTATTCTTCAGAAACATAAACAACACGCCATTTAATTCGGCCTTGGAAGTGTCTCTAAGCGCAGTTTAAAGACGCAGTTTCCAAGGAGAGGGAGCAGAATTCGGTTTGAACGTTGATCACTATCATTTCACCTTTGGACTTTTATTAAAGCTGTTTGACACAGCCGTGCCAGCAGATGGAGGAGAAAGATAAATGTGCCTGTGTGAATAGGTTTCATATCAAAAGTGGATATGAGACACAGCACGTTATTTCATCCAGGGAACGTTCACATCGACAAGATGGGTGGTTACTGGTGATGATCTTTTCAGGCTCAGGGGGCCAAAAGGTGAACATGGCTGAGGTACCCTTGCTATGAATATTTCACAGGCTGAGTATCCCTTTTGCACATGGGGCTGTGTGCTGACTGAGGGTTTCTTCACGACGAGTCCTCAGTTGACTGACTGATGAATACAAAACGCCTCTCTGAACAAAAGGCATTCAAGATTCACTGAAGACAAGACAACCTACTTTGGTTTCTGTGTCTGGTACCGGGGTATCAACGGAGATAAAACACTGAGTGACAGGGAAGGGAAATACAGAATAACACAATCCATTGTCCTCCCATTGACCGTGAGTATAATGGGAGAGTTAGCGAGCCACTGTAGTGTCATAGAGCGCTGTGAACTTGGGAGAACTCAAGGATCAGAAAGTAACATGAAACAAGGAGGGAAATGAAGATAGTATAGGGTTACCATGCATTCTCAAATTGTACTGAAACACATCCCACCCCTTTGGAGGGGCTTGTTTTTGACAAGGAAGACAATGGGAAGAAACGGCGGCTGTAACAATATCACCATTTTCCTTTACTAGAGGCTGTAACGTGAACTTCCTAGAAGACACCTTCTTTCACCACAGCTTTGTTGTGCGGTCTATTGAGGAGCCCAGAGACCAAAGTCGTTGCCTTGTTCCGGAGCTGTCTCAAACCAAGGAGCCTGGTTCTCCCAGCCAATGGCTGCTGCTCTGTTGTGAATTTACAGAGCTGGTTTGTGGCCCAGGGCAGGAAAAGGGCACTGAGAGGGAGGCAGAGACCAAAGACAGGGAAGGGACAGGGCGAAGAATTTGGGGCATTCGGGTAAAAGAATAGGAAGGAAAAAAATTAAGGTGGGGGTGCAGGATGAGAAGAGGAATTTTCATGGTGGGCTATGAGGGGAGAATGCAAGTGCTCTACCATCCCTGGGTTCGAAAATGTCATGGATTGAATTATATTCCCCCCAAAATGTGTGTATCAACTTGGTTAGGCCATGATTTCCAGTATTGTATGGCTGTCCTCCATTTAGTGATTGTAATTTTATGTTGAAAGGATTAGGGTGGGATTGTAACACTACCCTTACTTGGGTCACCTCCCTGATCCAAGGTAAAGGGAGTTTCCCTGGGGTGTGGCCTAAAAGAAAAGGGAAGCAAGCAGACACTTGGGGACCTCATACCACCAAGAAAGCAGCACTAGATGACTAAGACAAATAGGAAGGAAAAAAATTAAGGAGGGGGGTACGGGATGAGAAGGGGGCCGTGAGGGGAGAATGCAGACACACTCCCATCCTTGGGTCCAAGTGCGACTTAACAAAACGCAACAACAGGAAGAACAGAACTGCTTTTGGAAAAGAGAAGGAGTGTGCTGAAGCCAGAAAGCCACCCTTTAAATGTTTTCTGGGAGAAATTTAGCTAATGTGTGGTTATTATTATTATTATTATTTTTAATCTGTGACACAATTGCATTGAAGCATTCATTCAAAGGCACATACCTTGGAGAAAGCACCTATTTATACAGGTGCCTGACATACGGTCAGTCTGAACAGTACTGCTGAAGGATATAGGTTCTCGCCTGTAGAACAATGAACGGAAACATACAGATACAAAATGTTGCACACAAATTCAGTGGGTCCCACACCTTCTTGGTCCATTCATAGACCCCTCAAAATTCCACAGACCCAGGTTAACAATTGCTATTCTGCAGTCTAGCAGAGGGCTGGGGTAGTGTAGATGCTCAGTAAACTTTTACAGATTTGAATTACACAAGTATTATTTTAAAAAAGACAAAATAACCTTGCTGTTGAGTCAATTCTGACTCGTAGCAACCCTGTAGGACTGGATAGAACTGGTCCATAGGGTTTCCAAGGACTGCCTGGTAGATTTGAACTGCCGACCTTTGGTTAGTAGCTGTAGCTCTTAACCACTGAGCCACCAGAGCTCCTACAAGCCTTACAGTCAAATGCATATTCGAGTTGGCCAAAGTTTACCATATATGCCTTCATAAAACTAATAAAACTCTTTGCCGACAAGTCGATTCTGACTCATATCAACTCTATAGAACAGAGTAGAATTGCCACATAGGGTTTCCAAGGATCATTTTCACAAGCACCCAGTTTTCAGTGAGTTAGAGGGAAGTACAATATTAATACCATAAGTATACTCCTTGCAAAATAACTTTTTTGTTTGTTTTGATGATTCAGAAGGTAGCTGGGGAATCTGAAAAATAAGGCAGTGATCTGTGCATCAGAGATCATGGTGCAGTAATGCTGTGAATTGTTGTCATTGCTGTCAAGTCAGCTCCAACAAGAGGCGATCCCACGTTCAACAGAACGAAATGCCATACTATCACGCACGAACTCCATGATCCTGGGCACGTCTGAGTCCACTGTTGAGTGCCTTCCAGTCTACCGTGTTAATCTTCTGGCACTATATTGGACAATAACCTGTTGTGATCTGCTGGATTTTCATTAGCTAATTTTCAGAAGTAGATCACAAGGCCTTTCCTCCTACTCTGTGTTGGTCTGGAAGCACCACTGAGATCTGCTGGTATTTGAAATACTTGTGGCGTAGCTTCCAGCATTGTGGCAACAGACAAGCCACCACAGTCAGACAGACTGACAGACGGGCGGGGGCTGCTGTAAATAGAGAGGATAGACACAATGGGGCTGAGTTTGCTGTCACCCTAACACATTGTCTATAAGTAATTCTTCTTAACCAGTTCTGCTTATCAGTACATTTTCTTCTATTTTGTATCTCTTTTAATAAAAGTAGAATCAAGAGTACGCCTGTGAAAGCTGGACAATGAATACTGAAGAAGAACTGATGCCTGTGAGTTGTAGTGTCGAAGAAGAATATTGACTATACCATGAACTGCCAAAAACACAAACAAATCTGCCTTGGAAGAAGTACAACCACAATGCTCCTTAGACTATGTCTCACATACTTTGGACATGTTATCAGGAGGAACCAGTCCCTGGAGAAGGACATCATGTTTGGTAGAGGGCCAAAGAAAAAGGGGAAGACCCTCAAAGAGGTGGATTGACACAGTGGCTCCAACAATGGGCTCAAGCATAATAACGATTGTAACGATGGTGCAGGACTGGGCAGTGTTTTGTTTTATTGTACATAGAGTTGCTATGAGTTGGAACTGACTCGATGGCACCTAACAACAACAGTGAAGAGTGGTTTGGAAATTCTAGCTGCTACCTTGGTTAGAATACGGTTGTGTTGTGGGCATTGGTGTGGGAGGGGTGTAAATATACCATCTCTGCCTTAGATAACAACACTTTGGTCTTCTATTCCCACTCTTCAAATTCTTCTCAGTGCTGGAACCAAGGAAACTTGCAAGGCCTGGCTTCTTGAGGACCAAGGTAACATGGGATCAGAAAGGAGCTTCCTGGAGCAGTCATCTGAAGCCTGGAGTGAGTATGAATTTTGGCTGAGAAGGAGAAGGGTCTGAACCAGCAAAGCAATGTTGACACTTGAGTACCAGAAGTCAGTGGGAAGACATGGCCAGTGATCCAGGGAAGGGGAATGGTGCTTGGGGATGCCAGGAGCAGGTGACAGACACATGTTAGGAAGGATGGGGAGAGATGAACAGGGCTAGGACATCAGGGGGTCCCCCTCTTAGTCCTTGCTGCTTGCTTGGCTCTGCAGCGGGTCACCCGGGACACAGAGTGGGTCTGTGCTGGGACACAGAGCTTGGCTGAATAAGATCAAGAAGATCAGAAAACTGGGATGAAATTAATTTCTCCCTGACATTTCAAAATGATATAATGGGCTGGCTGATAAATATAGAAGTGGGTACCTGACAAGCTAAAGATACAGGTACTTTCCAAATTACCAAGGGACTAGGGTGAAAAACGATGGCTCTGGGCACAAGCACCATTAACAGAAAGCTAACTCTAACTCAGCGGTGTTTGAAAGTAATAGCTCTTAATCACTGTACCACCAGGGCTCCGAAATAAATATTATCATCCTCATTTTATAGATGAGGAAAACCAAGCTCAGAGATATTAGGTCTCTCATCCCAGGGCATCCAGCTGCTTAAGTGCCTGATCTAGAATTCGAATCCAGGTTTGGCCAAGGTCAAAGAGTAGCAGCTCATAGAAAATGGTGTTTACTTCCATGGGCAAAAATGAGTTCCTGTGACCAAGGGAAACTGTCGGTTTTAGAATAAAAAAAAAAAAACAACAGTCCCTATGCCTGATCTTCCTGGGTGGACTCTTCCCAGCTTGGCTTGTGGTTAGTCATTCATAGCGCTCTACCTGTAACTCTGGAGTTGCTGGTGATCTAGGACATGTTATTTCACCTGCCTGAGTCTTAATTTCCTCCTTTGCTGGAATGAGGCAATTGCATTTAACATTTTGATCTTTTCCACCTTTCACACTCTTTGATTTTATTAAGCATTTGTAGACATTTTAGACACTGCTGGGGATACAGGATTGAACACGGTGGGGCTCTCGACCTCAAGGCTCCCCACGAGGCCATCCGCTTTTCCTGAGCAAACATGAGTCATTCATCTCTGCACTTCCACCCAGCCCATCACAGGGTCTAGCTCACAGCCCACATGTTCAAGATGCTCAATGAATGTTTATCAGAATTAAATGAAAGAAGGGAACTAGTTAAACAAAACAGAATGTGGCAAATACCTTAGGAGCAATATAAAATAATGTTGTGGTTGTGGTTGATGTTGTTAGGTGCCATCAAGTTGACCTTGACTCATGGCTACCCCATGTGACAGACTAGAACTGCCCCATAGGGTTTCCTAGGCTGTTTTTTTTTTTTTTTTTAATCTTTACTGGAACAGAGGGGTCTTTCTACAGCAGAGCCGTTGGGTGAGTTCAAACCACCAACCTTTCAGATAGCAGACAAGTACTCAACCGCTGTGCCACCAGGGCTCTTTGATGTTGTGGTAAGCCATAGGAAAAGGAAGTTAATACCGGGGGGCTCCATGAGGAGTTGGCTTCTAAGCTGGTCTTAAAGATGAGTAGGGCTTTGACAGACGGAGATGGAACAGCATGAAGAAATTCGAAAGGAGGCAGGAAAGTTCTCTGTTGTCCAGTTTTATCTGGCAAGTGGGATATGTAAGAGATGGCAGCAGTAGATGAGCCAGAAAGGAGGGTGGGGCTGAATTCATTAAGTGTCTTAAATTTTTAAGATTTGGATATTACACTATGTTCTGTAGGCAATGAGGAGCCATTGAACGTGTTTAAATAAAGAAGTGACATCAGCAGTTATATTTGTATTCATCCAAGAGTGAACTTCAATGAACACTTGGCACTAAAGAACTTCACATGTGTTCTTTAAATTTCAACTTATTGCAGGACCCCAAACAACTCTGTACCCTTATCGTGTGTTAATTATTTTTTGTTGTTGTTGTTAGGTGCTGGCAAGTCAGTTCCGACTCATAGTGACCCCATGTACAACAGAACAAAACACTGCCCGGTCCTGTGCCATCCTCACGATCGTTGCTATGTTTGAGCCCATTGTTGCAGACACTGTGTCAGTCCATTTCATTGAGAGTCTTCCTCTTTTTCGCTGACCCTCTGCTTTACCAGAAACCCTGGTGGCGTAGTGACTTTACCAGTGTTAATTTTATCTCAGTACAACACATAGTAAAAATAAATATGCTTGCCCCCATTTCTGAAATGAGGTGGTACGAGCTGCCACCAAAACAAATAAAACAGTAACAACGGTAGAAACCAGTCTTCTCCTAAATCATCGATTTGACTTTTGTGGGATGCCCTGCTTTACCCTCTAGAAATTTAAAAGAAAAGTGGGGGGGAACACTCATGTTTCTGAGATTCCTGCCCTCTTTTCTGGCTGTATGAGAAGAAACTATGGCAGATGTAAAGCCCAGCCACCATCTGATTTAATCTCAGCTCAGATGGACCATCACTGAGCTTTGTGCTCAAAAAAAAAAAAAAAAAAAACTATTTCTTTCCATCCCCATCTCCTTAACTAGATGGACAAAGATTTTTAAGGTATTTGGATTCAATTTGGCAATTTGTTAAAGTCCATGTATTCTATGTGCCCGACCAGGCTATGACTGATTTTCTTTTCTGAAGGTAGTGCATTTCAGGATTGGCAATGCTGTTTCAAAAGCCTGCCTGACACAGCTCATTTAGGAAGATTGGTTCCAACGGGACACACCTCTAGGAGTTAGCTGAGTGTGTTAAAGAGATTTGTTCCCAAGCAAACTGGTTTATAAATATTAACCTGCCTTGGGAAGGCAGGCCACTGGGCAAGTCTTGAGGGAACTCGTCTTTCTCCTTTAGGGATTCGTTTTATAAAAGAACTAACAGGTAGCTCCTTTTCCTACCACTCGCCTTGGGTATTTTAGCTCACACTGAATGGGACCATTCCTCTTAATTTACTTAATAGACCAGTCTCGAAGGGATTATAAACCCATAATTGGGCAATTAAGATTAGGAGGTTAAAAAACTGACGTAGAGAGGATTTATAACACTGTAACCAACTTTTTATTGGCTAAAGATTCCATAAGCCTTCATTTTAACTGTCTCTTGAGGGAGGCTGCCCTCGCCTTTTTGCCCACCAAGACATGACTGGCAAGAGAAGAGGAAATGAATCCAGCCTGCCCCTCGCCGAGCAGGCCCGGGCTTTGTCCTTCAGCTCCTGTTAAACAAGGGCTTCCAGGAAGCAAGCACAGAAGTCAGCCTTGTAGTCAGGTTAACATGGAATTTAAAAACACAAAAAGCCATTCCAGCATTTTAGTTTGAATCTAATGCAAGCCTCTCGTTTCATCTCCTGTAAGGTGTCTTGAAACATTGCAAGCTTCCTTTTTTTTTTCTGGAAATTTTACTTGCTATTACTTTCTAAAGAAGTCCTGGTGGCGCAGCAGCTAAGTGCTTGGCTGCTGACTTGTAAAAACGACAAGGTGGTGTCCGAGGTCATCTAATTTCAGGAGGAGAAAGGAGAATTGAGACCAACACCAGCCCAAGGCTGAGCCCTATGAGGCAGAGAGGTGGTGTCCAAGGTCATCTAACTTCAGGAGGAGAAAGGAGAGTCGAGACCAACACCAGCCCAAGGCCGATCCTTACGAGGTGGAGAGGTGGTGTCCGAGGTCATCTAACTTCAGGAGGAGAAAGGAGAATCGAGACCAACACCAGCCCAAGGCTGAGCCCTATGAGGCGGAGAGGTGGTGTCCAAGGTCATCTAACTTCAGGAGGAGAAAGGAGAATCGAGACCAACACCAGCCCAAGGCTGAGCCCTACGAGGTGGATGTCAGACGTACATCTACCCTCCAACCTTTTTACCAATTCTGACAGCAGCCGTCCCCCCCACGGCACTCTACTTCTCTGCTGAGTTTGGTAATTCATTGCAATGGACACACAGAACTCACAGACAGTATTCACAGTTATGGAGTGTATTAGGGCAGTAACAAGTTACAATTCAGGATCAGGGACGACTAAGGATACAATTCTTCCATCAGGACAGCTTCTTCTCAGCCATGCCTGCAAGCAGGCCTCTCTCTGGCCTTCAGCTCCTTGGCCCAGCCTCTGCTCTGCTCAGGCAAGTTTTACAAAGCTCTTTAGCTCCACTAATAAGTGCCCAGGGGTACCTCATTCTGACGGTAAGCCTCAGCCTGTAAGCTCAGCTCTCTTGCTCCATTGGTTGGCAACTCTAGCTCTGCCAACAAGTGCCTGGAAGCACCCCACTCTGCCAGGAAGGCTCCTGTCTTAAGGAGTTCGGCTCTCTCACTCTATGGGTCAGCACACTCTCTGTAACCATCTTGCTCCATGGGCTGGGAAGCCCACTGTGTCTTCTCATGCCAGTCTCCTTGTTCTGCTGCTTCTCTCTGCCTTGTGCCGTCTCCAGTGTTACAGCTCTCCTTCTGTCTGTCTCCTGGGTCTAGGAGGTTCACAGTGCAGGGACCTCTGGCCCAAAGGACACTCTCAGCTCTCATCTCTACTTCTTGGTGGTAGTGAGGTCCCCTCTTTCCACCTCTGGGATGGCTTCTTTTAAGCCTAGCAGAATGGCAAAACTGACCAATCCCCTCGTTAGGGTGCCATGCACCTTGTTTACATTATTAGCAAGCTGTCCCATTCACTTGGTGAGCCACAAGCACCTTACCTGCAAAGTCCCACCCAATCATTTGGTGACAGTTACAAGACCATGGCAAGAAAGGCCATATAATGGTATCTGTCATACCGCATAACCGAAAGGTTGGTGGTCCAAACTCCCCAGCAGCTCGATGTGGCAGCGTGCTTCCATAAAGATTACAGCCTTAGAAACCCTATGGGGCAGTTCTACTTTGTCTTTTAGGGTCACTATTAGTCAGAATCAACTGGACAGCAACAGGTTTGGCTTTTTTTAGTTTTTGACTGCTACCAGAAGAGAACGTGGAACCAAGGATATCATTGCTGATGTCAGATGGATCCTGGCTGAAAGCAGAGAATACCAGAAGGATGTTTACCTGTGTTTTATTGACTATGCAAGGGCATTTGACTGTGTGGGTCATAATAAACTATGGATAACACTGCGAAGAATGGGAATTTCAGAACACTTAATTGTGCTCATGAAGAACCTTTACATAGATCAAGAGGCAGTTGTTCGGACAGAACAAGAAGATACTGATTGGTCTAAAGTCAGGAAAGGTGTGCATCAGGGTTGTATTCTTTCACCATACCTATTTAATCTGTATGCTGAGCAAATAATACGAGAAGCTGGACTATATGAAGAACAGGGCATCAGGATTGGAGGAAGACTCATTAACAACCTGCGTTATACAGGTGACACAACCTTGCTTGCTGAAAGTGAGGAGGACTTGAAGCACTTACTGATAAAGATCAAGGACCACAGCCTTCAGTATGGATTGTGAGTCAACATAAAGAAAACAAAAATCCTCACAAATGGACCCATAAGCAACATCATGAAAAAAAAAACGGAGAAAAGATTGAAGTTGCCAAGGATTTCATTTTACTTGGACCCACAATCAACAGCCATGGAAGCAGCAGTCAAGAGATCAAAAGACACATTGCATTGGGCAAATTTGCTACAAAGGACCTCTTCAGGGTGCTGAAGAAAAAAGATGTCACCCTGAAGACTAAGGTGCGCCTGACCCAAGCCATGGTATTTTCAATCACACCATATGCATGTGAAAGCTGGACAATGAATAAGGAAGACCGAAGAAGAATTGATGCCTTTGAGTTGTGGTGTTGGCGAAGAATATTGAATATACCATGGACTGCCAAAAGGACGAACAAATCTGTCTTGGAGGAAGTGCGGCCAGAATGCTCCTTAGAGGCAAGGGTGGCGAGACTGCATCTTACATACTTTGGACATATTGTCAGGAAGGATCAATCCCTGGAGAAGGACATCATGCTTGGCGGAGTACAGGGTCAGCGGAAAAGAGGAAGACCCTCAACGAGGTGGCTGCAACAATGAGCTCAAGCCTAACAACGATTGTTAGGATGGCGCAGGACCAGACAGTGTTTCGTTCTTTTGTGCATAGGGTCGCTATGAGTCGGAACCAACTCCACGGCACCTAACAACAACAACACCAACCCTAAAACCCTTAGAAAATCCCAAAGGCTGTCTTCTTGCTTTAGGGAGGCGGAGAGAAGGACTCCGGCCTACGGTGTTTGTGGGAGCAATAGTTGGTACTGGAAGCAAGGAAGCGGGGATGCTAGTCCCTGGGGTGGGGCAGAGTTGACCTGCAACCAGGAGCTTTGTCTCTTGGAGTCTATAGCAAAGGATGCCCCAGATCACTGCAGTTTGCCACCGTCCCCATGGTGACTGAAGTCCCTTCTCTCTACTGTGAAGTCCCGGGATCTGAACCTCTTTACAGACTGGGTGAGCCTAAAACTCACCCAGCAGGTGCTGTCTATGAAATCACTAGAACCTCACAAGAGGGCTCCAAGTCTTTACAGCACAGACATCATGCTCTGGGATTTTACACAGAATTGGAACATGTGAATATTATACTCAAGGCTTGTCGAGGAAAACCAGAAGAAAACAGCAATGACATGGTTTCCAGCCCAGTTCTTTCCAGCTGGACGGTTTCTCCATTGTGACCAGTGCATCCCTTTGCAGCATTATCCTTCCCACAGCACTCTTGCCTGTCTCGTCTTCGTCTCCAGAGGCTTTAGAATCCCACCTGTGGAGCAAGGACTTCCTGAGGGGCCTGGGGGAGCTCTGAGAGGACCACAGAGAAATTGAGCAGCACAGCTTCACACACCTGTTGGGGATGACAGCAGCAAGTGTCAGCGTGGCCAGGCTGGCCTGTGCATTCCCTAAAATGTGCTTCTAGACTGAGAGGGAGGTGTGCTGTTGTGCTTGTCTCTGTGCCGCTTGGGGGACTGGAAAGGGCAGTGCGAGTGTAGCTAGGAGCCTGAGAATCACAGACTCTGAGAAGTAGAAGAGGCTATGCCTTACTGGGCCCCTCAGGTTGTTGGTCAGGACTTGGTATCTTTGTGCCAGGGGCCCCGATACCAGGGCTTTTGAATCACCAGGGCTGAACTGGAATCCCAGCTCCTCCACTCACCTCCCTGAAGCTCCCTATCCTTATCTGTCCACCTCACTGATATTATTGAGTGATCACTCAGGGGCAAGCACTGCGTTATAAGTGCTTCACATGCATTAATTCACGCAGTCCTCACAGTTGCCCTATGATACAGGCTACTGCCTGTGAGCCCCATTCTACAGAGACACCAAGGTTCAGAAACCTTGAGTAACTTACCCCAAGTCACACAGCTGGCAGATGACAGAGCAGGGATTTGAATTCAGGCAGTCTGGCTCCAGAGTCCATGCTCTGGATACCACTTTACCTGCTCATGCATCTCACTGGTGAAGGAGTGATCCCCTGCCCTAAGCAGTATGAGAAGGCTGAGGACATGACACCTGACTCTGGACAGATAAGACTGACTGCAGTTTATTGGTCATGTGCACTCAGAGTCCAGGGCAGAAGGACATTGCAGGCCATGGAGGCCACATGGGTGTTGACCTTGGGAATGGAGTGAGCCAGTAGGGGCTTTGGGAGTCAGGCTTTGTTGTAACAATAAGGTAAGGTGACCTCTTGGTTGCCATGAGAGAATGTGATTGGGTGTTGAACAATTTCAGGGGCTGAAGGGAAATGAGACCCGTTATGCTGAAATCAAGGAACAGTGCTGTTGGCTCAGCTGATAGAGGAACTGACCAGGTGGGGAGACTTTCCTGCTGGTTGGGAGAGGGGGCTTATCTGATGAGAGTAGGGGAGCTCACAGAGAGACCTTTGGGGACCTGAGAGGCTCAAAGATATCACAGTAACACTTCGACTTTTAGGCCTTACAATACCAAGATAAATGATAGCGAGAACTCATAGGTATTCAGTGAGTAATAGTTATTACTGCTCCAAGTCACTGACAAGGCCAATGAACCATTTCCTGTCCAGCAGTTTTATGAAGAGCTGGAAGTCCACCTAGCCATCTAGCCCAGGGAGCCCCAAACATTTTTTTGATCATATAGCCCAAGGTGTAAAACATTCTTGAGCATACATCGTGTAATGTAAGTATACATATATTTGCTTATAAATTGTGTCCATTCTATGACATATGGAAATCAGAAATTAAAAAGAGGAAGTAATTATCCCTGCTGTTCAGGGGATTGTCCTGCTCACTCTACTCTGAAAAGCCACTGAGAATCCCCATTTTTCCGTTTCATCTGTAAAGGCTGAGTAGGGAGCCGTAATCACCAGATCGTCCCGGCCCCACCACGGAGAGTTGGCTACAGCTCGTGGCAACCCTGTGTGTGTCAGGGTAGAACCGTGTGCCTTCGCGTTTCCAGTGACTGATTTTTTGGACGTGGATAGCCAGGACTTTCTTCTGAGGTGCCCCTGGATGGACTCAAACCACACAGGTAGCTGTTTGTCCCTCTCAGGGGCTCTGGCCTCGCCATCCTGGCTCCTTATTCTTTCAGTTCAGTTGGTCTTCAGTCAGCACAGAGCTTCCCCTGGGGAGCACCACAGCCGGTTGTGGGCAAACTTGTGAACTCAGCAGAGCGACATACCCAGGACCTCCTGCTTCTACGTCCCCCTCGCCCTCATCGGCACCCTGCCCCTGGCCCTCTCAGTACCTGTGAGGTGCCCCTCCCTCTGCTTCCCCTCCTCCTCTCACCTTGAACAAAAATACCCAATTTCAGCCAACATACCTGGACCTAAATGTCTCACAGGGTTATTTGTATTTCAAGCCTTATCTCTGATTAAACTTTGAAAGGCTCGTTTTCCTCAGCAGCCAAAAAAGAAAATGATGCTAATTCCTCGTGTATAGAATTGCTGTGAAGTTTAAACAGGTGAACACTTGCGGCCACACCCACAGGGCGCCCAGCGAGGACTGGCCAGTTGGTACGGGCTCTGAGGAAGACCATGGAGCCCGAATCTAAAACAGAAGACTCTGTTCTTCCTTGGAAAAAAAAACAAAAACCAGTTGCCGCCCAGTCAGCTCCAGCTCGTGGCGACCCCCTGAGTGTTTTCAACGGCTCGTTTTCCAGAAGTAGATCACCAGGCCTTTCTTCCTAGGCACGTCTGGGTGGACTCGAACTCCAACCTTTGTGTTGGCAGCAGAGCACATTCAGCATTTGAAACCCAGGGACACCTTGTCCACCCTTAAAGGGGGTAAAAGAAAAGAGATGTCATCAGGCCCTTTTCCACCCCCAAAACTGTGCCCCATCCTGCTAACTGTGCGAGTCCCACTGAGATGGAAGACAGGATCCTGACAATGACTTCCTCTGCTCAGTCTCCCAAGCTCCGCTCTACACAGCAGCATGAGCCCCCTCTTCCCCGGAGCCCCTTCCCGCTCCTGGGCCTCCCTGGCCACTCATCATGAAGGCACCATTTCCAGGCCAGAGAAGGAAGGCGGGGGACGGCTGCCCCACAGGGCTGGAGGGCAGCTGTTTATATTATAATTAAGGTTCTACAGCATAAACTGACAAGTAGCTGGACTACGGCAGCAAGGCAGTGGAGGTAATTACCACCACTAGCGGCCTGCTCCACTGCCAATTATTTCCCTCCCTGATTGAGTAACTCGGGCCACGCTGGAGAAGGGCAGGCAGAGGAAGAGTTTGCCTTCAAACGTGGACAATCCTTCATAGGCCTCGGAACAGCCCACAGCTCAACACGTTCTCAGGCCCGGCCCTTTCCTAGCATCCTTTCCTGGAGTGTGGCCAACAAGTCAAGAGTGCCAGTCCTGGAGGTCCACCACTTCCTAGCTCCAGCAGGTCGCAGAAAGGCCCTCAGTTCGTTCCCTGGTCCGCACAATAGGAATAAGTCAAGCACAGGCTGCACGGCACTGGTGTAAGGGTTGGTGTTGTTTGCCGCCATCGAGTCAGCACCCCGACTCACGGTGACCCCATGCACAGCAGAGTGTAATGCTGCCCAGTCCCGCTCCAGCCCCTGGTCCGTTGTCAATCAGACTGTTGTGAGCCACAGGGTTTTCAGTGGCTGATTTTTGGAAGTAGTTCTCCAGGCCTTTCTTCCTAGTCCCTCTTAGTCCGGAGGCTCCACTGAAACCTGTTCAGCATCACAGCAACATATACGTCTCCACTGGTGGCTGGGCGGTGGCTGCACATGAGGAACACTGGCTGGAAATCAGACCTGGGTCTCCTGCGCGGGAGGCACGCGTCCTACCACTGAGCCAACTTTGCCCCATGTTGTGAGGATTAAATGAGGTAATAATAATAATTCTGGCACGTAATAACCATTCAATAACGCTGGCTAAGGAAACGGAGCTGCCAGAGGGTGCAGCCATGGAGGGCAGGTACTTTCCTCTTCCCTGCACAGACGGGGGAGAAGGAGCCAGAAAGCATGTCTCGGCCCCATGTGAAAAGCTGGCTAAGGGAGGGCCAGCACCAGGAAGAAAGTGTGTCTGCTGGGCTTAAGAGGGATGAACCCCTCTGCACTGCAGAGGAAACGATCCATTCGTGGAAAGGCTGGACAGATCCCCAAGCTATCCATCCCTGCAGGGGAGGGTGGTGGGAGGGGTCTTGCTGCTCTCTCCCCTTGTCTGTGTCTGTACAAAGCACCCAGGCACATGCAGAACAACGGTCACCTCCCCAGTTGGGGGGGAAACCCAAAGTTCATTTTTTATCTGTATTTGAAGAATATTTTCTACTTTAACCCACTCAGCTGCTAATTCAAAGTTTGGAGTTTCCAGTCCACCCAGCGATGCCTTGGAAGAGGGACCTGGCAATCTACTTCCCAAAAAACCAGCCACTGGAAAACGCAGTGGAAACCAGTTCTGCCCTGACAGATGCGGGGTCGCCATGAGTCAGAGTCAACTTCGTGGCACTGCCACATGTGTTATCTCCTTTGAGTCTCAGAATCACCTGGAGAAGTATCATTCTTACAGGTGAGGAAACTGAGGCCAAGAGAGATTAAGTGACTCACACACACTCCACCAAGAACTAAAACCCGGACCTCCTGCCTCCAGTCTGTTCCACTGCTCCACAGGGAGGCAGCCAATCCGCTCCTGGGGGTAACCAGAGTCTCCCTTCTCAAAATCCACTTCCTTTGCCACTAAATCATCATCGTCGTTGTGGTTGTGTGCCGTCGATTCCATTCTGACTCATAGAGACCCTCTATGACAGAGTAGAACTGTTCCATGTGGCTTCCTAGACTATAATTTTTATGGGAGCAGATCACCAGATCTTTTCTCCCATGGAGTGGCTGGGGGTTTGAACTGCAAGCTTTTAGGCTAGCAACTGAGAACTTAACTGAAATCATAGAGACTGCTTAAAACATCTCAAAAGGCAGAGGCAGGGATTCTCAATTTAGCTGTGCATCTGAGCCTCTTGTAAAACTTGTTTAAAAATGCAGATGCCAGGGCCACATTCTCAGGAATTCTGATTGTCCAGGACACAGAGCTGCCCCAATAATCTAAAGTTTAAGAAGTTGCCGGGGTTTTTTCTGTTCTTGGTGTTTCAAGGACCACACGAAGAAACACTGGACTGACAGAAGTGGAGGCCTCTGGAATGCCACCTGGGAGACTGGCAGGTTAGCTAGACATCCTGAACATTGGTTTTCTTAAATGCAAATGAAGAAAACGACAGTATCTACCTCAAGGGCTCTTTTGAAAATTAAATGAGATAATGAAGGTAAAGTGAGGAGCCCAATGCTGACTCCTATGAAGTGCTTGGTAATATCAGTCACTGTTAGCCTCAGTGCTGCTGCTGCCATTAATGTTCTAGAAATCAAGTCAAATCCTGTGCTGCTCAAAAGGGATACATTCCTGAAGCTTAAAACTGTATCATTCAGCATCATTAAGCTCATAGAATATTGGGATATAACAAAACCTAAATAGGATGTTATTAACTTCAATCGCTTTTTTTAAAAAAAGAGTGACTCATTTAAACTCTTGTAGCTGCCTTGGCCAGGGGTTGTTGGTAGATAAGCAATTGTTCTCTAATTAGCAGACACTGATCAATGGCAGGAGAGGGAGGCAACTGGTGGATATGGTAAAAGGGGCTTCTCGAGAACAGGCTTTAAATGGCTGTGATCTGCAGGGGGAATGGACGGCAGCCAGCACTGGAGTGGATGAGAACATGTACACACACCCTGGGATGGAGGTGACCCACTTCACTCAAAGCAAGAAGTTGGGGCAAGAAGTTGGGACAAGAGATTCCTTGGCTTTGATATCATCATTTTGGGAAAGTAAGACAATACCTCTGTTTTTAATTCTTCTTAAGGAGAAGCCTCTTCTTGATATATTTGCAGTGCTCTTAAAGGTGAATGAGTTTCAAGCCTTCAAATTCAAAGGATCAGAGTTGCACCTGGGCACTAAAGAACTACTGGTCACAGG
Organism: Loxodonta africana; assembly: GCF_030014295.1. Classification (NCBI taxonomy): domain Eukaryota; kingdom Metazoa; phylum Chordata; class Mammalia; order Proboscidea; family Elephantidae; genus Loxodonta; species Loxodonta africana. The sequence goes on along the minus strand of NC_087366.1, from coordinate 63,251,755 downwards.
AAGTGCCCCTTCACCCGGTGACCTGCTGACAATATCCCGAGATCCCCACGCACCCTCCCCTGACTCCTCAGCAGCATTAGATTCAGTGTGCACTCTCTCCTTCTTCAAACACTTCCTTCATTTGGCTTCCAGGGAGAACACCTCCTGGGGTTCTCCCCGCCTCCTGGGACATTCCTTTGCTGGGTCTTCCTCATCGTCCTAATTCCAAGTTGTTGGAGTAACTCGAGGCTCAGCCCTTGGACCTTTTCTTTCTCTGCTCTACCTCCCTGGGTCATCTCACTCACTCACGGCTGTAAATACTAGGTTGAGTCATAAGAAGTATCAGATATCTGATCATTTTTTCAACAAAGGCAGCGATTATAAATGGCTCTACCTAATGTTATCTATACGCTAACTCCCAAGTTCGTACCTCCAACCCTGACCTCTCGTTGAGTTCCAGACTCCCATATCCAACCACCATCTTGGCATCTCCACCTGGATGTCAATTGGGCTTTCCCAAATACACCAAAGCAGTCCAGAGTCAGACTCCAGAACTTCCTGTCAAGCTGGCTCCTCTCCTAGTCTTCCCGTCTCACTCAAGCGCAACTCCACCCATCCAGTTGCTCAGATCAAAACCTAGGAGTCAGGCAAGAATGTAGAGACCAGAGTTTATTGGTGAATACCAGAGGGGGAAAGGAAGACTCAACACTCAGGGAACACTGACCTTCTGTTTGGAGGGATGGAAAAAACTGGGAATGGATAATGGTGATGGCTGAACAACATGATGAATATATTTAATGTCACTGAATTGTGCATGTGAAGATTGTCAAAATGGCGAATGCTTTGTTACCTGTATATTAAAAAAAAAAAAAAATGTTGCCTTCAAGTGGACTCCAGCTCATGGCTTCCCCATGTATGTCAGAGCAAAACTGTGCTGACAGGGTTTTCAATGGCTGATTTTTCAAAAGTAGATCTCCAGGTTTTTCTTCCAAGGTGTGTCTGGGTGGACCCGAACCTCCAATCTCTCTGTTAGCAGAATTTCCACACCTCAAAAACAAAAATCCTCACAACTGGACCAATAAGCAACATTATGATAAATGGAGAAAATATCGAAGTTGTCAAGGATTTCATTTTACTTGGATCCACAATCAATTCCCATGGAAGCAGCAGTCAAGAAATCAAAAGACACATTGCATTGGGGGAATTGGCTGCAAGAGATCTCTTTAAAATGTTAAAAAGCAAAGATGTCACCTTGAGGGCTAAGGTGTGCCTGACCCAAGCCATGGTATTTTCAATCGCATCATATGCATGTGAAAGCTGGACAGTGAATAAGGAAGACAGAAGAATTGAAGGCTTTGAATTGTGGTGTTGGAGAAGAATACTGAATATACCATGGACTGTCAATAGAGGGAAAAAAATCTTTCTTGGGAGAAGTACAACCAGAATGCACCTTGGAAGCAAGGATAGTGAGACTGCCTCTCACATACTTTGGACATGTTGTCAGGAGAGATCAGTCTCTGGAGAAGGGCATCACGCTTGGTAAAGTGGAGAGTCAGCAAAAAAAAGGAAGACCCTCAAGGAGATGGATTGACATAGTGGCTGAAACATGGGCTCAAGCACGGCAACAATCGTGCGGATAGTGCAGGATCAGGAAGTGTTTCGTTCTGTTGTAAACAGGGTCGCTGTAAGTCGAAACTGACACAATGGCAGCTCACATCAACAACAGCATGTCACAGTGAGAAAGACCCCAGATCTTCACACCTCCTAAGGTGATGTGATCCCACCAAGTGTTACCAAGTTGGAGGCATACCAAGTACCTCTCTGAAAACCAGTCGTCGCCTAAGCACCCTCTCCACCCCTCAGAGCTGGCTGTCTTTCTCAGCCCAGTTGAAGGACATGTGTTTGCCTCAGAGCTTCAAGTGAGCAATCAGCTTCTACGTAGCAATTAATCCACCCCTAATCTCACTTGTTAGCTCCACTCCATCTGGCAAACGGGAGTCCTGATGCCCCAGGTTCTCAACCCCCTCACCTGACAGGTAGCACCTAAAAAAAAAAATGCCTTTTGAAAAAAATCACAGTGTCGGCGCTGCCAAAAAATGGGAACCCCTAGGCCCGCGTTGATGCTCACCTTCTGTGGTCCTGGCTGTGGGCATCAACAGGCTGTTGGAGGCCTGCTGCTTCTATCTCAGGGATGACTGACAAGAGACAGGGTCAGTGCTCCAGCAGGCCTCCCCCTCTCCCGCCTTCAAGGCCAGACCAGAGAGGAAGAAGTAGGGAAGAGGGAGGGTGCATCTGTCCAATAAGAGCGAGTGAGAACATAGGTAGAACCAATTCCAAGAGGAGCTACAGGGCAGCGGGGGAAGCAGGGCTCCTGGGCTATAGTCACAGCTCTGAAGCATCAGTTAATATGCTGCCCACCCCCCCTCCTTGGGCTAACCAAATGCTTTCAGTGTACCTGCACGGTCCCTGCCTCACAGCTGGACAGGATCCACTTTCTCCAGCACCAGAAACAAGGACTGCCAGTGCTCAGATTAGCACTCGCAAAAGCTGCTAGTCGGAATGTGGATCCAGAAAGGTTTGAATGCATGCTTGCAGTGCACTTCCCCAGAGTAAGAGTGGATGAAAGGAACACACGAGCTGGGAGAGAGGAAACACTAGCTTAAGAGACTTCAAGCCTCTGCTCTGTTGAGTTCTCCGGTGCTAGATGGAAGTTGAGTTGGACTGAGAGGTCCTTGTTGCTGCCCTATGATGTAGTCATGCCAGTCAACAGTCCCCAGCTCATTATCAATAAATTGTCCCAGTTGGAGTGACTTGTCTGTACCTCAGAGCTCTGCTCTGCTCCCAGTGCCCCAATGCGGATCATCCTCTGTCCAACCACCTAGGGCACTGTGAAGCGCCTTGCTGACACCAACAGACCGTGTGACTTTCAGAATCACAACCTCTGTGGGTGCTGGTCTCCTCATCTGCTAAATGAGAAGCTGAAGAAGTGATGTCTGGGCCCCATGGTGCTCTAATATTCTGGAATTTAATATGGGCCTGTTCTTGTTTGTTGCCCTTGGGTTAATTCCAACTCATGGTCCTATAGTTATTATGAGGAAAAAACCCTTTGTTCTTCTTGAAATAGTTGCTAGTAATTTCCACAAAAATAAGCAGTGGGGTCTTCCAGATACCCTGGTTTTTAATTATTAATTAAAGCCCACGAACTGAAAGCAATCAAAATATGTAATTGGGGAAGAGGCTGATGGTATAGTAATTTCATTGTTACCCAGATATGTTCGCCATCACTCTTAAGGTGAATGGCGTACAATCGTCTTACTAAGAAAAAAACCCAGTGCTGTCTGGTTATCTTTAAAACTATTTATTAAGGAAGGACTAGCTGCCCACGACTATGTTGGAGACTTTGGAGAATATAGAACACTGATAACATATTATCTCTACCTTCAGGGGGAACCCCCCCTCAAAAAAGATGAATCTGTAAAAACCAGCTAGAAAATGATACAAAAAAAAAAATCTAGAATCATACTATAATTGCTAAAGTTTAATATTTGACTACTGTTCAGTTTAATATTGTCCAACTATAGAAGTCCAGGTAATGCTAAACCTTTGAAGCACGAATAGAAACGTACAATATAGTTATCTGCAAATTGAACCATTAAAGGTAAGTCATTGTTGACTCCATGTAAATAATCATAGAATACTGACCTTAGCCTAATTATCAAACAAAGCTTCTTAAAGAAAATCTGACCTCTCTCAATAAGGTAAGGGGAAACTCTGGTGGTAGTGGTTAAGAGTTCAGTTGCTAACCAAAAGGTCAGCAGTTCCAATCCATCAGGTGCTCCTTGGAAACCCTATGGGGACATTTCTACTCTAACCGATAGGATCACTATGAGACAGAATCTACTTGACAGCAATGGGTTTGGTTTGACGCGGGACAGGGTAGTGCTTTGTTCTGTCATACATAGTGTCGCTATGAGTTGGAATCGACTCGACGGCACCGAATAACAACAACAAAAAGGTAATGCTAAGTTTGTTCATTCTCAGTTCAATACTGGACTTTGGGTTTTAGCCAGAACAGTTTTACAGACAGGATCAACTACATAAGTTGTAGGGCCCAGCGCAAAATGAAAATGTGAGGGTTCCTTGTTCCAAAACCAAGAATTTCAGTACAGCAACAGCAGAGCATTAAAGAAGCGCAGGGCCCTTCTGAGTGCAGGGCCCTGAACAGATTGTACGCCCACGAAGCCTGCCTGTAGATGATCCCGGGTTAACGGTGGCTAGCATTTGATGAGTGTTTGCTGTGTGCTGAGCATTGTTGTAAGCACTTGACATCTATTAACTCATTTAACCTTCAGAGCAACCCAAGAAGGGAGGTATTGTTACTTCTACCTACAATAAGGAAACTGAGGCACAAGAAATTTGAGTACCTCCCCCGTGGACACTGGCAGAGCCAAGATTTGAACCCAGGCAGACTGGCTCCAGATTTTACAACATCAATCCCTACATTACACTACATCCTGTGATCATTCTTCAGAAGTGATCCAGAAATGATGCTAACAGGGTTCCATTCTGTGAAGACATTTAATTCTATACCAAAGGAATTGAAGTTGTCAGGGGTTTCGTTTCACTTGACACGTAATCAACGCCCGTAAAAGCAACAGTCAAGAAATCAAGCAGCATATTGTATTGGGAAAATATGCTGCAAAAGACCTCTTTAAAGTGTTCAAAAAGCAAAGACGTCACTTTGACAACTAAAGTGTGCCAAACCCAAGCCAAGTTCTTTTCAACTACCTCATATGCACGTGAAAAGTTGGACAATGAAAAAAAAGGGTGGAAGAAGAATTAACACATTTGAACTGTGGTGTTGACAAAGAATATTGAATGTACCGTGGATTTTCAGAAGAACAAACAAATCTATCTTGGAAGGAAGTACAGCCAGAATGCTCCTTAGAAGCAAAAATGGCAAGACTTCCTCTCGCTTATGCTGGGCACGTCATCAGGAAAAGCCAATCACTAAAAAGAAGACATCATGTTTGGTAAAGTGGAGGGTCAGTGAAAACTAGAGAAACCTTCAATGAGATGGATTGACACGGCTGCAACAATGGGCTCAAACATACTGAAGATTGTGAGGATAGTGCAGGACTGGGCAACGTTTTGTTCTGTTATGCATAAAGCCTCCAAGAGTCAGAGCTGATGCAACGGCATCTAACAACAACAACAAGATTAACATAACTCTGAGGTTGTCACAGTTCCAGGAAACTGCAGGGGCCAGGGCCTTCTGCATGTGTGTCATTGGGTCCATGTGAGCAAAGCAATACAAATGTGAGTATAGACAGCTAGGAAGCCTCTTCCTTGGACCCGTACATGCTACTGAAACTCCACAGTCCAAGCTAAGGCTCTGAGTAAAATTTGATCAGACCAAGAAAGCCCACCAACCTCCAATTACAGAAAACAGCTTTAGCTGAAAGGATGGGGTCTCTGGCAGAACCGTGCTTGCCTGCAACAGCCTTCACCTCTAACTCAGGGCTGTGACCTTGCTCCTAGAAAAGGCCCATAGGAGGAACCTTGGCCCCGGGCATCCTGGAGAGAAGAGCACTAGGCAGCCTAGCCTTCCACCTTCTAGAACTGTGTTCTCCAACTGGGGCTGTACATAAGAATGACCTGGGGAGCCTGGGTACAACATGCAGTTCCCATGGCCATTTCCCTGGAGTTCTGAGTAGGTTGGTCTGGAGTGGAGCGCAGGTATCTGCCTTTGTAACAAGCTCTCCAGGAACTCTGACGTAGATGGTCCATTCTTTGAGCCTACAAGATGCATAGCCTCTACGAGATAGGAATTCCCACAGAGGAGGACCATGCAAGCACTCCTGACCACTGTTCCTTCATCTTTGGAGCAGGTGAGCTGCAGCGCGCTCTAGGAAATCTTAAGTGTTCCAGTTGATCTTTGCAAAGTAGGGAATGTGTCCCCAAGGTCCCCAAGTGTATGGCAGATTCCAAGGCTGATTTTTTTACTCTTGCTAATATCTTAAACAATGTTTTCATTTTTTTTTTTTTTATCAGGGAATAAATTTTGTCCATGCCATGACTTGTAATTCACAAAATGATGAGGCTTTCTGGAAGAACTTCCCTCCTGTAAATGGCCTTCAGGGTCTCTCTCTACCTGCTGGTTCCTCTAAATGCCATGGGACTTTAAAGGTTCCAGTTTCGAGGAAATTCTTTTTTCTCAGAATTGATGAGAGCCATCAAATATTGTTGCTGGGACAGACTCTAGTGAGCATTCAGCCCAGCACTTCCACTTTACAGACAAGAAAACAAGAAAACGAGGACCTGGGGAGGCCGATGGCTGATCAGCAACTGAGAATGGGGTCTACACTTATGGACACAGGTCAATGCACGCGAGCAGACCCCACATATTCACAAGTTATAGAGTCCCAAAGAATGTCACTTCCACCTACAGTGCCACATCACACCAAGCAAGCTGACACCACAGGGCATGTCTAGACTGTCTTCACTGGATTTCCCATTAAAGAGATGCTGAAAGCAGGTAGGTTTTTTAAAAAACTTTGGAAATGAGTTGATATATCAAACAACAAAAATATCGCAAGGGGACCGGAAAATCCACTGCGCACATTAAAAAAAAAAAAAAAGCTATAAACAGAACAGTCAGACAGCAGATTACATCTCCAGCTGAAAAACAGGAAGTGGTAGACAAAGGCCTGATCTCTTCCTAACTATTGCTCCAGCTCAGTTTTTGCAACATGGCGCTTGAATTCATAGAATTGTAGAATTTCACACTGAAAGAGATCTTAGAGGTCAGAGGTCATCTAGGTAGACTCCTAAGGAGCCCTAGTGGTGCAGAGGTTAAGTGTTCAGCTGCTAATCAAAAGGTTGGCAGTTCAAACTCACCCAGCAGCTCCTCGAGAGAAAGGCCTGGCAATCTGCTTACATGAAGATTACAACCAAGAAAACCCTATGGGCCAGTTCTACTTAGTCCTGTGGGGTTGCCCTGAGTCGGAAATGACTTGATGGCATCTAACAAGAGCAGATCGACTACTCACCTAGGAGATGATGTAACTGAGGCTCAGAGAGATGAGGACACCTGCCCAAGGTCACACAGCTCACATCTGTTAATCAACAGAGGTTATTCTTCCAGTCATTGAAGGAACCACAATGGATAGGTTATTTGGTCCCAGACAAAGAAAACTTATTATCTAATAGCTTAATATTATTCTTGTGTGGTATAAAAATCTTAAATAGATCACCTAGTAGGGAAATGTAATCACAGTTTTTAATTAACGTAATGTCTGTGACTTTTTTTTTGTTACATTGCTTCTATCCCGTGTAAATCAATTAGCCACCACAGGCAAGTGGGTACAGAGAGTGGCGGTCAGTCACTGGACAGATAATTGCTCTGGTGCCAAGATTAACACCTTATCATGCTATGAGGACCACTTAGCAATCTTGTAGTCCTGACGAAGCCTGCAATTCTGGGACTATCCATTCCAGCGGTCTCCACTTTTGTAGCCTCTTACACACAAACAATTGTTGCACTCAGTGTTGCCTTTAATTAAGGGGCCTTCCCATGTCATGGCTACAGGAAGGCAAGAGACCACATTTGTTCAGAAAATAATAAATAAATAAAAAGCACCTCTTGCTGGTGATTTGTTAGTCTGAAAGCCGTCAGAGTTAGTCACGGAGACCACCGAAGTGGGATGTGCTAGTGATGACTTTTGAATGGGACATTTGACAGTACACGTGTACCTCCACTTTACCAACCAGGAAAAAGTCACAAACCGGAAATAGGAGCCTGGGTTTCTTCTCACTCTAAACCCTCACATCACCAAAAGCTTGGAATTCCTGCCCATTCCCGAAGGTCTGACCAAACATCTCACCAGCACTGCCTCTGAATACCAGGTTCCAACGCAAGAAGCTGGAAACCGGTGCTGGACAAGGCAGGTAGAATGAATGGGAGAAGGTATACAGACTGATCTGTTAGGTCACCTGAGGAGAAAGGGAAACCTTTCTCCAAGGCAGCTCTGATTCTGCCTTAACAAAGGGGAGCTTTTCCTGGGACGGTTCTTACTGAAAGAGGAGAAAACCAAAAAAAAAAAAATCAAAAAGGCAACAAACAATTTTACCATTACCAGGTAATATGTGTTAATTGCTCAGTTTATATACTCAGAACGACACACCATTAGAGACGGCGTACGCATTGTAACTAGAGCATTAATAAATTTAAAACGTGCCTATTAGGATGACAGCTTTGGAGGTGCAAAGGACTAACAGTTATCACTTGGCAGAAGCTGCTCTCGCCCCATCTGCCGAGACTTTGCATACATTTTCAGCTTCCTGAGCAATGATTAGGTCTGTCAGAGCCTCTTTAACCTTCTAACTGCTGGTCCCCACTGGCCGTAATTAGAGACTAATGAATTCAGAAGATGCGGGCCGTGAGGAAAACTGCCTTGACAGTTTGTGTACAAATTAAGCCGCAATTACTTCATGCATCTTTTGCATCGCTGATACAAGTCTCTGTTATTATTTTTGAATATGGTCATTTTAGCAGAAACGAAGAACTTGGCTAATGTATTTTGTCATTTTTATGGCTCATCATAAAGAAAAAACATCCTGGGCGGGTCATGAATATGTGAAATAAACTATGGCAGATTAGAAAAAGAAATTAATTTCCCTCTTGGGAATACCCTACCACCTTTTTATCCCGCCTGCTGGATATACTTATTAATATGGTTAGTGTTATTCAGAGAATCTTGCCCATCCAAGGAGCCTGATGAGCAGACGTTTGGTTTGGGTTTAGACCCAGAGGAAGGAGCATTTCACTGCTAGTCCTGACATAGAGGCTGCTCCGAGCATGTCATACGAAAACTCTTTGTTCCCTGACCTTACCTGCGCCTCCACCTTCTATGGCTCACCCTGAAAGTTTGTAACTCCAAGAGGCATGGCTTTTAAACCATCTAAGGTACAAGAAATGTGACATTCTGTTAAAAACTCTTGAAGTGATATTTAATCTTGTTTCAGCCCCCACCTGCCATCCTGACCAGATAGTCACACTCAGTCTTTTGGGTACCTCTTCCCTACTCCATGGGGTCACACAAGAGTCTTGGCTTCTAGGTTTCGAAAAAGTCAGGGATGTAGCCAGGAATTTCTGCATGATGGTCATCACTTTTATGGTTGTTTCTTTGGCTACAAGGTGCTGCTGCTTAGAGCTGGTCCTGCCATCTGTCCATTGTCTCTGCTGCTCTGGGCAGCTCAGAGATCCTTGTGCTGGTGGCCCTTCCCCTCGAGAGCTGATGTCCTGCACCCAGCCTCCACTGAGGTCCCCACATGCAGAGGGACTCCCATCTTTGTACACACCAGCCTCAGAGAAAATTAAAATTCTCCCTTAAGTCTGGCTACCCTCACCTCCCCAGCTCAAAGCCCTTCCCTCCATTCACTCCTGCGGTGTGTGCTTAATGAAGAAGACCACGTTCCAATCCCTAAGCCTGTGAATATGTTACCTTACATAGTGTTAGGGATTGAGTTGTGTCCCCCCAAAATATATGTCATGAATCCTAATCCTTATACCTGAAGCTAGAACCCCATTTGGGAATGGGTTTTCTTTGTTATGTTAATTAGTCAGTATTAGTCTAGGGTATGTTTAAATCAATCCTTTTGTGATGTAAAAGAGAGTAAGTAAGCAGGTTAGGATGCAGAGATGGGGAAGAAAGATGCCATGCCACATGAAGATCACCAGGAAGCTGAAAAGACAAGGACCTTACTGTACAGCTGACAGACAAATCCTTCCCCTACAGCCGGCACCTTCAACTCGAACTTCTTGCCCCTAAACTGTGAGAAAATAGCTTTGTTTGTTAAAGCCACGCACTTGTGGTACTTCTGTTACAGCAGCACTAGATAACTAAGACACATGGTTAAGGGACTTGTCAGATGTGATTAAGGACCTTGAGATGGGGCGATTACCCAGGCAGGCCCCATCTAATCACAAGGGTCTCACAAGAGGAACTTGGGGATCAGGGAGAACAGTAGGAGACGTGACCATGGAAGCAAGAGGCTGGAGTGAGGTAAGGAGGGGCCCTGAGCCGAGCAACGCAGGCAGCTTCGGGAAGCTGAAGTGGGCAGGGAACAAATTCTCCGGACACGTCCACAAAGAACCAGCCCTGCTGACACCTGGATTTCAGACTTCTGCCCTCCAGAACCATAAACGAATGAATTGGTGTTGTTTTAAGCCAGTAAGTTTGGGATTATTTGTTTCAGCAGCTTAGAATGCTAATCTACCTTCTCCTATGGAAATATGAAGACTGGGGTTTGTATTCCAACCCTGAAATTTTCCAGCTGTATGATCTTGGGAAATTTATTATACTCTCTGTCTTCCCATTCCTAAGGTAGAAACCATGAACTATACCCATAAATTTGTCATGGGAATTAAGTGGATTAAGGAATCAAATCTGATACGTGAAACATAGCAGAAACTCAATAAAAAGCTGGCAAAGCACATCTCAAAACTGAGTCGTAATAAGAATATGAACCAAGGGAGTGTCAGCTCTTTCTCTGCAGTTCTCATCCCACCTCCTTGCAACTGGATCCATAGATGGTCTCCACATGCCCCAGGCTCCAGGAGCCCCACTCCCCAATGGCAGAAAGCTGTGGTCTCTGTAGAATGGATTTAACTAAATCTCTATACTCTTAGGTTCTCAGTCCTGTTTAGTCCCTGGTCTCACTCCCAGCTCCCTTTCCCAGCCAAAAAATATCTGGACCCGAGTCCCTTGAGGAAGACTCTGGTGCTTGAGTAGCTCCATAATCAGAGCTACTCCTCTCTACTGTGCTGGCTTCATCTTGGGCTTGGGTGTCTGCCTAAGAGCTTGAGCCTCAGGAGGAAGAAATCTTCATTCTCTCTGTTTGCCCTCCTGAGGACTCCGGCTGTAGAGCCAGAAGCCACATCCTCCACCAGACACAGACTAGGACCATAGGACCCCACCTAGCTTTGTCAGTCTCTTTCCCGGGCTGTATCCTGCCCATCTACTCCAGGCCTAAACACATACATTGGCCATCTTTTGACAGGTTCCTAGATGAAGCTCAAAAGCCAACTTCATTAGTCGGATTTGACTCACACTTCAATGCCTGCTGTCATACTGCAAGCAATTCTCAGGCATCTTGGGCCCAATATATTGAGAATGAAGACTGAGGTTCATGTACCCCATCATGTTTCTGGACCATTGAACTGTCCTCTCCAGACCTAGCTGGGTTACAGGTACATTTCCCTCCAGACTATCCCATCCCTATCCTGGATGCTCCTCCCTTCTTGTTCTAGGTTGCCAGGAGCACTTTGGAATAGCTGGCTCCAAGTTATAACAATTAAAGAGAAAGGCTCAATAAAGACTTAGGCCGTGGCTCCATCAATGACTTAGAAACCCATTTCATTAGAGTGATCTTTAATCAAGCAACCCTTAGAAGAAGCCTAATATTCATTTCTTCAACACTATTCTATTTTTGGAGTCCTGGTGGCACAGTGGTTAAGAGCTCGGCTGCTAACTAAAAGGTTGGCAGTTCCAATCCAAGAGTTGCTCCTTGGAAACCCTATGGGGCAGTTCTACTGTATCAAAGTCAACTCCACAGCAATGGTTTCAGCTTTGGTTTTGGTGGGACAGTGGTTAGCAGCTTGGCTGCTAACAAAAATTTTGGCAATTTGAATACACCAGCTACTCCTTGGAAACTCTATGGGACAGTTCTACTCTGTCCTATAGGGTTGTTATAAATTGGAACCAATTTGATAGCAACGGATTTGGTTTTTTCTTTTGTATTTAATTAATCTATTTTTATGTGGGAAGTGTGGTATGACCTGTAGCTGAATCTTCCCCTCCATCAGCAGGAGTCATCCCCGGTGGGATGCTTTACATTATTCTCAGGGGATCCAAGAGCAGAAATTGAACCAACATTAGGTTAACCATGTGAATTTGCTGATATTCAGCTTGTTTTGACCTACAAAACCAGCAGTTTCATGTGGTTCAATCTAGTATAATGTTGTTTGCTAAGGAGTAGAATAGGGCACTGTCGGTTAGCACTCTAACCCTCGTGCACTTCCTTTCTTTCCTTAGACGGCTATGGCAGGCCAAATTCAAAATTCCTAGAGGGAAAATAAAACTACAATTCACCAAAGTTACGTAATTAGTATAACATTTGCAGACAGAGAGGCCCTTTATCTGGATCTGTCGCTCATTGGTATAAAATCCCTGTTGCAGAGCTGACTGCCCTTAGCTGTTGAAAGCCGGTGAGAGTCATGATCTCGTTCCTACCTGGTGAAATGTGACTGTAGCCCAGGTGTGCTGAGGTGACTGACACAAGTGTGAAACCCAAACCCAGTGCCTTCGAGTCCAACTCATAGTGAACCTATAGGACAGAGTAGAACTGCCCCATAGCACTTCCAAGGAGTGGCTGGTAGATTCAAACCACTGACCTCTTGGTTAGCAGCTGAACTCTTAACCACTGCACCATCAGCGCTCAGACACAATCTACACAGCTACATATGGAAGGCACCTCATTCGCAAATTCCCCTTTATAGGTATCCTCATGCACTTTGCAAAAGAAAATTTCTCTTATCATCACTTCCCCCCATGTCTGTCAGTTTGTTATACTGTGGGGGCTTGCATGTTGCTGTGATGCTGGAAGCTATGCTACTGGTATTCAAATACCAGCAGGGTATTAGATGTTTCAACAATGGATGCAGCACTGAAAGTACTCACTCATCTATGCCAAGAAATTTGGAAGACAGCTACCTGACCAACCGGCTTGAAGAGATCTATATTTATGATATTTCCAAGAAAGGTGATAATTTCCAAATGTGGAAATTATTGAACAACATCATTAATATCACATGCAAGCAAAATTTTGCTGAAGATCATTCGAAAGCGGTTGCAGCAGTATATCATCAGGGAACTGCCAGAAATTCAGGCTGGTTTCAGAAGAGGATGTGGAACCAGGGATATCATTGCTGATGTCAGATGGATCCTGGCTGAAAGCAGAGAATACCAGAAAGATGTTTACCCGTGTTTTATTGACTATGCAAAGGCATTTGACTGTGGGGATCATAAGAAATTATGGATAACATTGTGAAGAATGGGAATGCCAGAACACTTAGTTGTACTCATGAGTAACCTGTGCATAGATCAAGAGGCAGTCCTTCAAACAGAACAAGGGGATACTCCATGGTTTTAAGTCAGAAAAGGTATGCATCAGGATTGTATCCTTTCACTGTACTTATTCAATTTGCATGCTGAGCAAATAATCCAACAAGCCAGACTATATGAAGAACAGGACATCAGGATTGCAGGAAGACTCATTAACAACCTGAGCTATGCAGATGACACAACCTTGCTTGCTGAAAGTGAAGAGGAATGGAAGCGCTTACTTTTGAAGATCAAAGACCACAGCCTTCGGTATGGATTGCTCCTCAACGTAAAAAAAAAACAAAAATCCTCACAACTGGACCAATAAGCAACATCATGATACATGGGGAAAAAATTGAGGTTGTTAAAGATTTCATTTTACTTGGATCTGCTATCAATGCCCATGGAAGCAGCAGTCAAGAAATCAAAAGACACATTGCATTGGGAAAATCTACTGCAGCAGACCTCTTAAAAGTGTTGAAAAGCAAAGATGTCACCTTGAAGACTAAAGTGCACCTGGCCCAAGCCACAGAGTTTTCATCTGCCTCCTACACATGTGAAAGCTGGACAATGAGTAAGGAAGACTGAAGAAGAGCTGATGCCTTTGAATTGTGGTGTTGGAGGAGAACGTTGAATATGCCATGGACTGCCAACGGAGCAAACAAATCTGTCTTGTGAGAAGTACAACTAGAATGCTCTTAGAAGCCAAGATGATGAGACTACATTTCACATACTTTGGGGATGTTGTTAGGAGGCATCAGTCCCTGGAGAAGGACATCGTGTTTGGTAAAGTACAGGGTCGTCAGTGAAAAACAGGAAGACCCTCAATGAGATGGATTGACACAGTGGCTGCAACAGTGGGCTTAAGCATAACGATTGTGAGGATGGCACAGGACTGGGCAGTGTTTCATTCTGTTGTACTATATGGTTGCTATGAGTCGGAACCAACTCAATGGCACCTAACAACAACAACAACTGTCATCACTTAGAAACTTTACCCGAGACAGTTGATGAAAATCCCAGACAGTTCAATTTTAAACATCATTTTTAGGGGTTTAGATGGTTTACTAATAAAAATTACAGCATCCGTATCAAACCTCCCAGCCACTCTGGGGGAGAAAGACGTGGCAATCTGCTCCCGTAAAGATTACAACCTTGGAAACTCATGTAGGATGACTATGAGTCAGAATCGATTTGACGGGCACCTATCAACAACGACACATGGGGAGGTATCACATAAGTTTATAGTTGCCCACTTACACCTCATAGTGCATTGTTACCATATACCTGCCTTTGATTATCTGGTGTGATAGGGCACTGTACAGTCAGATTTAAGTAGACAGTGAGTGAAAAGGTCTCCATCATGGGGCTAATTTAGCTAGTATGTCACCATGGTCATTGGGGCGAGGGAGACAAAATGGGAGATCCCAAAATAGTGGATGTTCAACGAAGATTTTCCTACATGACAATTTTGATAAAGTTCTCCTCTTTGATGTGAGTGGGTTTCCTGCTTTATAAAAGCAGTACTTTTGAGAGAAACGAACCTTCTAAGACATCTTGACATAGTGTGGCTGATATGTACACTGAAGGCTCAATGGGGAAAACCTATCACAGAATTTCTGGAGACACTGGCACCACCACACAAAAGGAAAGCTTGAAAACTCATCCCAGACACAGCACCAGTTGCCTTCCAGTGGATTCTAACTCACGGCGACCCCATGTGTGTCAGAGTAGAACTGTGCTCCACAGTTTTCAATGGCTGACTCCAGTTTTTAATATTTTATTGTGTTTTCAGTGAAAGTTTACACAGCAAATTAGGTTCTGATTTGAAAATTTCTATACAAATTGTTCATTGACATTAGTTATGTGAAAAACGTACCAATGTGTCAACATCTCTTTAATTGCGTTCTGATTGTTCCATTTTCAGTACTCTAGTTTCTTTGCCCCTGTTGTCTTATCATATTTGCTTTAGAGTAATTGTTGATCTTTTGGTCTCATGCAGTTTTGTTTTTTTTTTTTAATATTACTCAAGGGTAATTTTTTTTTTATTTTGTGTACCAATCCGTTATTTTGCTAAAAGGTGATCTTAGGGGATAGTTTTTGTTCAAGGTTTAAAGACTATCTCAGGGCAATAATCTCAGGGAGTTCTCTAGTCTCTACTGGTCC
The DNA here is from genome assembly GCF_030014295.1 of Loxodonta africana. Taxonomy (NCBI): domain Eukaryota; kingdom Metazoa; phylum Chordata; class Mammalia; order Proboscidea; family Elephantidae; genus Loxodonta; species Loxodonta africana. Next base: position 63,236,444 of record NC_087366.1, on the reverse strand, counting down.
AGTAAGTCTGGACTTTTTAAGAATTTGAATTCTGATTCACATTTTTTTCCCATCATCCCGGTCCATCTATTTTGACCCTGATCAGAAAGGTTGGGAGTGGCAGTTGGGCACCATCTAGTTTTTCTGGTCTCAGGGTTGATGAGGCTGTGGCTTGTGTAGGTTCTTAGCCCTGTAGACTAGTTTCTTCTCTGAGGCTTTGGTTTCCTTTTTTCTCTTTTGCTGCTAACAAATAGAGACCAATAGTTGTACCTTAGATGGCTACTCACCAGTTTTAAGACCACAGATGCTACTCACCTCACTAGGATGCAGAACGTGGACTTTGTGGTGTCATTTGGCTGGGTTGTCCCATGGTCAGTGGCTAATTATCGGGAAGTAGATTGCCAGGCCTTTCTTTCAAGGTGCCTCTGAGTAGGCACAAATTTCCAATCTTTCAGGTAGCAGTCAAACACATTACCCATTTGCACCCCAGAGAGGGGGTACGAGTTAAGAGCCCTGGGCTGTCCTTATGTGGAGCAGAGTAATTTTTCTACGGATGTTTTTTGAGTTAGGGTAATGAAGGGGCAGACACAGTCTGATGTGGAAATTATGCCCAGAGACCAGCCTGTGGTGATGAGATACAGGTACTACAGACTCAGGCCTTTTCACAGACTGCCCTCCTGTGAAGCCCTAACTCGGCCACACCTGGCAGAACTGCAGTGAGCAGTGTCAGAGTCCAGGGGATGAGATGGCCAGACCCGTGTGGCGAAGTGGCTCTCTACCTTCTCCAGACAAGCTAGACGGGCCTTCACGGAGGAGCATGGACTGAACTGATGCAACTGGGGGCCAAAAGTCAGACTCTTGGAGCCTCAGAGTGGGAAACTGAGGCCAGAAAGGCCAAGTCATTCTTCGACACGACATGGCACACGGATGCCTCGTTCCCTCTGAGGTGGAGGTGTGCTAGCTGAGCAGTGGGGATAGACGACGTGAGACTGGGAAATGCTTTTATAAATTATTTTCCTCAAAGATTTTAGCTTATCTCTGTGACCCAGGGAGAGGAAAGAGAGAGAGAGAGATGCTGTGAGCACAAGACAAAATAAAATAAAGTGGATAAAAAAAAAAAATACTAAATACTCGGCAAACAATTGGCACTTGAGGCTTGAGTGACATGAGCACACCATGGTGGTGAAGGTCCTGAAACAAACTTTGAGAAATAATGCTATGGGTCAAGGTCAGGAACTGCAGGCTGCCAAGAATCAGAAGTCTAGGTTGCTACGAGGTTTCCAGTAATCCAGATGTCATACCTCCTTTCTCCCTCCTAGGATGAAAACCATTTCAGATTCTCAAAGTTTGTATCATTTCTTCATTCATTAGACTAATGCTTACTAAGCTTCTAAATAGGCCTCAGGAGCCCTGGGTGGTGTAAACAGTTAACATGCTGTGAACCAAAAGGTTGTAGGTTCAAGTCTACACAGAGGCACCTCGGGAGAAGGGCCTGACCATCTATTAAGTATCAGCATTGAAACCCTATGGAGCACAGTTCTACTCTGACACACGCGGGGTCACCATGAGTTGAAGTCTACTCATTGGCAACTGGTTTAATAGGCCTCAAGCCAGATGAGGCCTTGAGGTAGCACACTGTTCATCTGGAAGTTTCCTGTTAAGCCTGTTCTATTCCCCATCTTCCACGTCTTGATTCTGAGATTTCAACAGTCATTCAAAATAGGATCTCTCTACTTCAAGGAGATCCACGGCCTTCATAAACACGAGATTAATGCACGTGGATGCCTGGTGAACTACTTAGGGGCCAAGGGGAAGACACACTATATGCACAGAAAAGTCATCCAGTCCTAAAGCTAAAGGAGTCTTCACACAGGTGGACTCAGGTGGTGGGAGGCAGCACACAGGCACCCACCTGAGCCACAGTGCCTACTTCTTCCTCAGCCTCTGGAAGTGCGACAACTCGGGCAGCCCACCATTTTAATCTCATTCACATTACCATATTTTTACGCAAATAACACTCACCTTCTACATTTGTTTGCCAACTACTTCCCACCAGGTTTTTCGTAAGTGCCGCTATGCTGATTTTTTTCTTAAATACCTGAAAATACCCTGGGGTGGGGGTGGTTGGCAAACAAATATAGAAGGCCCACGTTATTTGTGTAAAAATACGATATACCTACTTTTAGAACATACCCTGAAGCCTTCTCTAGACAGATTCATTCGTTCTCTTGGTTTGTTTCTGAATTTTGGATCAAATTACAAATACTTCTTTCTGGTGGAAAAATCTAAATTCATTCAAAATGAATTTAAGTAAATTAAAGAGTGATTGGCCAGTAAAGGTTTATTATGAAAGAGCAACGAATGTTCACCACAATGCTGAAAGTAGCTCGAACCAGGTCATCAACGTCCCATAACAAGCCCTCACAAGAGTGTCCTCAGCATCACTGCTCAAGCCTTATTGTGTTTTTACAAGCATCTTCATCTCACTCAACACATTCTCCCTCAAGGGCAGGGATTGATTTATTCCTCTGAGTATCTCTCCACAGTGCCCAGTGTTCCTATATCAAAGTCTTCCCCCAAAAACGTAAAATCAGATTAAAATATATCCTTCACAGTTAACATATTCTTAATAGTTAAGCATGTATCCTTAACAATTAAACTACGTTGTTAATAGTTAATTTCTAAACAGCTCCATTCCACATAGCCCTGCTCACACACACACACACACACACACACACACGCACACACAGACTATAAAATGGCTCTCTAAAACTGGGCAGGCAATTTTCACAGCATCCCTGCATTCAGAGTGGAAGCTTTCTGAAGATAAGGACTGTTTTCTCTATTCTGTATTTAGTATGGCACTAAGTTCTATCTTGGAAGAAGATAGAAGATAGAATGCTCCTTAGAAGCAAGGATGGCAAGACTTCATCTCGCATACTTTGGACATGTTATCAGGAGGTATAGCACGCTTGGTAAAGTAGAGGGTCAGTGAAAAAGAGGAAGACCCTTAACGAGATGGACTGACACATTGGCTACAACAATGGGCTCAAATATAACAATTGTGAGGATGATGCAGGACCGGGCAGTGTTTCGTTCTGCTGTCTGTAGGGTCACTATGAGTCAGAACTGACTTGACAGCAGCTATCAACAACAACGACAATCCATCAATTCAACAAATATTTATTTAGAGTTTATGGAGTGCTGGGGAGACAGCAGTCACGACACCAGGTCTGTACACCTCGTAGGGCTTACATTCCAGCGTGGTGAGGGTGGAGCAGTGGGAGGCAGACAATAAAGAGGTGAATAAGGAAATATTGGTGAATAGAAGGGCTATTAAGAAAAGAAGGTGATGGATAGTGAGTGGGAGTGCGGAGCGTGCCATTTTATATCAGGTTCAGAAAAGGCCACTTTAATTAGGAATATCCTATGAAAAGGCCACAGCCAACAACCAAGTGCCTGGAGCGTGGAGGACCCAAAGAAGTCCATTGCGGCTGAAGTGTCACGAATGAGAAGAAAGAGTTCAGGACATGACGCCAGAGAGGTGGGTGGGAGCCAGATCATGGGGAGCCTCGTGGGTCTTGAGACAAGTTCGAGTTTTTGCAAAGGAAACGGAAGTCATTAGCTGTCTTAGGGAGGAGGTGACATGATCCGATTTCCATGTTTAAAGATCACTCTGGTGGCTGTGCAGAGAAAGGTAGGCAGGCACGAGGAGAACCCGGTCACCAGTAAAGAAGCTCCTGTAGAGTTTCCCGAAGAGACAGCTTAACCTGGGAGGGGGCTGAGAAGGGCTAATCCAGTAAATGCCTTGTCGTGGAGTTGACTCCGGCTCATGGTGACTCATGTGTCAGAGTAGAACTGTGCTCCATAGGGTTTTCAGTGGCTGATTTTTTAGAAATAGATCACCAGGCCTTTCTTCCAAGGTGCCTCTGGTGGACTCACACTTCCAACCTTTCAGTTAGCAGCAAGCACAGTAACTATTTACACCTCCCAGGAGTAACGCCTGCGCACGTATTACTCAACAAAAGTGTGGGGAAAGGCTTCCTGCAAGAAGAGCAGCGTGAGCAGAGGCAGAGGCATGGGAAAGGGTCGCAAGTCCAGCGAGCTACAAGTTCAGACACCTGGGAGAGAGGTGGCCACACAGGAAAAGAAGAGGGACACACACGTAGTACCTCAGCATGCCAGTCACGTAGACATCATCGTGACAAGAAAGGAGAAAAATGAAAAGTTTCTTTTTTAAAAGTATAAACAGAGTTGTTGGGAGGAGGGACGTAAAAAAAAAACCAGAGTGAACGCAGACACACCCATGCTCCTGAACTGGCGGATTCAATAAGTCAAGGTGTCAGTTCTCCCCAAATTATTTTTAAAATGTAACCCCAATCGAATTCCAAATGGCGTTTTTGTGTGAGCAATATAGCAACATATTTCTAAACTCTATGTGGAAGGATATCTATGTGAAAATAATGAAGGTGTTATGGAAAAGAAAGAAAACGCCTGGGAGGTATACACGCCCACGGTGAACCCCGTTAGGAGCCATGGCGTGTACTAATAGGGCCAGGGGTCACCCATGGTCTCTCTGTCTCCCTGTCTCTCTCTGACCCCCTGTGACTTGCACTTCCCTCATGTCACTTCTCAGCTGAGGTGTCAGTAACTGCCTTCTTACATGTAGCCCTGCAGCGGTATTTTCCTTACGTTTTTGACTGTGACCCATGTGAAGAAATATGATTCACAAAATGACACACATATATTATTGACACAAAAGTCACATGAATAATATGTACCCTTATTGCATGTGACACCCACTTATACTTTTTATTCTGTTTTCTTCTGTTTTATGCAACTCTAGTCAAGAAATAATACTGGGGCATCAGCTGTCACCGAGTTCATGCTGACTTTTGCCGACTGAATACACTTAATTGAGCTCATAGCTCACTACTGTGTCAGGGAGACCCACAGTTTTAAAAGCACCCCCTTCTGGGGGCCTCTGCCCTCCTTCCCCCGCTCCAAGATGATCTCAGTCACCAACCCCGTCTTACCCGCTGTCTCAGTGCCCTCGTGCTGCTATGACAGAAATACCACAAGTGGCCAGCTTTAACGAACAGACATTTATTTTCTCACTGTCAGGAGGCTGCAAGTCCATATTCAGGGCACCTGTTCTAGGGGAAGGCTTCCCCTCTCTGTTGGCTCTGGGGCAAGGTCCTCGTCTCTTCTCAGCTTCTGCCCCTTGGTTCCTGGGTGATCTTCCTGTGCTGTGCTGTCTGTCTCCTCCCATTCCCGCTTGCTGCCTTCTGCACCTAAGCTGCAATTTTCTTATCTCAAAAGTGATTGGTTGAAAACACACTCTACACTGATATGACCTCGTTAACATAACACAGAAAACCCTGTTGCCAAATGGGATTACACTCACAGGTATAAGGTTAGGATTGACTACACATATTTTGGGGGGAAGCAATTCAATCCGTAGCACCAGCCAAGCAGCCATCTCTTCAGCTGAAGATTTCGTCACTTTGCTTAAATATGAGATTCAGAGAAAGCTCTTCCTTTAGATTTCCTTCTAGCCTGAGACGGCAGAGAACAACTAAATCTCAACTGGTTGGGAAACAAGGACAGGGAAGAGGAATTTGAGAGAGAGAGAGTGTGTGTGTGTGCACGTGCGTGCACGCATGTGTGCTCAAGTGTGTTCAAGTGTGTGCGTTTTTGCATGTATGAGTGTGTGTTCATGTGTGTATGTCTGTGTTCAAGTATGTGTGTGAGTGTGAATGTTCAAGTGTGTGTGTGTGAGTGTATGTTCAAGGGTGTGTGTTCAAGTGTGTGTGTGAGTATGTGTGTTCAAGCATGTGTGTTCCGTAATGATGACTACGATTAATAAACTCTCAAGCATCCCTCTCAGGGGCCCCCACCCCCAGCTCTGCTTGTTAGCTTTTTCTTCCGTCTAGCAGGCCCATTCAACTCTCTCTTCCTTCAGGCCAGTTCTTTTAAAGTAGAAGGGGGGTTAAAGACCATAGTCCACGTCATTGCATGCAAGACAGTAACACTCTAGTGCAGAATACTTGTTTTCACCTGCACGGAACTAAAGGACTTCCTTAAAAAATCCAAGCTGCAACTCTGTTCTCCCTCCATAAAAGTTTAAAATGACATCCATTACCCACCTGGACTGTCTCCTAAATTACGCACCTCCTAGTGGACTGACGCCACCCAGAAGCAGAACAGTCAATGCGCAAAGGGAGATGTGACTGATGAAGCCTTTTTGTTCTGTCTGTCGGGACAGCCCCTATTCACTGGTGCTGTCCTCTGAATAAGTTCATAACTATATCCAAGGAATAACCTGAGACAGGCACCATGGAAAGGGATGGAGAGTCCCAGGAGCAGAACAAACTTTTCAGTAGAAATGCGTTGATAAAGCAGGTACCCCGTACCATTTTTTTTAAATCTTTACATCTGTGTGTGTGTTTTGAAACATATTTTGCCGAGTTAACTTTGACAACTACTCTACTGTATCTAAGAAATTCAGCTTTGCTCCAACAGATCAGCCTGGGTAATCAGGCAAATGTATTCATTCGAATAAGCTACTTGAGAGAAAACACTATTTTTTAAGAAGCTGCATCATACTAGGCTCATCGTTCCAGAATATTTAATATCCCACCAGATGAACTATGCACACTTAGTCAAAATTGCATGGGCTACACTAGGAATCGCCAGTGACTTTAATCTTTCCTACCATTTTCTTTACATCTTCGCCCCCTTCAGCACCCTTTCTTTCCCTGTACCCCCCAGGAACCTTCTTGCGCCCATCAAAAGGGAAGTCACTAGTTCCTGAGTATGAATGACTTTTATGTGCAATTTGTATTACGGAAAAATTTAAAATGTAGTGTGTTCCTTCCTGAATAAGCAGATTATAACACACAATGTTAATTACCTTTTCAACAGCTATACTCAAGTTCTTCCTTGAGAGTGTTGTCATCATCGGTAACGCCCCCAGCTAGCCCCTGACTCACAGCGAGCCCATGCACAACAGAATGAACACGACTCTAGTGATTTCCGAAATGGCAATATGGCTAACAAATACTAGTTTTCCCAGAGTTCTTTGCAGCTTGGGATGGCCATGCGATATAGCTCATGCCAATAAGGCCTAAGCTGAAGGTTTTCAGGAAAGCCTTTGTTCTCCAGATTATAGGGGATGGATGTGACTGGCAAGGCCTTGAGCAGAATGTGACATGTGGAGCTGAAGCAGCCTTCTTTAGATGATGAGGCAAAAGGGCAAGAAAATCATGGAACACTGACTTTGAGATCACCATGCCACTGAACCAACACTGGCAGTCCACTACCTTCAAACTTCTATTTTTATGAGAAAAGTGAAACCCTACTTGTTTGAGTCATTGATTTGTCAGGTAATAGATTCATGGAAGATTTCGTATGAGGGGCTAAAGGTTCTGTGGGAACACCTCAGGAGCTAGTGTGGCGAACAAGGCAAAGGCTAGGTTGGCAGGAAATGCTCTCCCCTTCTGGCACCACGTTTTCCCAGACTAGTTCACCTTACATATTGAGATTCTCAGTAAGAATTTGTTTGAGGAAAATAAATTCTTCTGATTAAGACTCTATGTTTTAAAACAAATGGATTGGTTGTTCTTTTCACCAGAAGATGTATTGACTATCACAGAAAGAAACCCAAAGATATGAATCATTAATGATGAAATTTTACCTAACCCATTGCTGTCAATTCTGACTCATAGCAACCCTGTAGGACAGAGTAAAACTGCCCCCATAGGATTTTCCAGTCTGTAATCTTTACAGAAGGAGACTGCCACCGTTTTCTCCTGCAGAGCGGCTGCTGGGTTCGAACTGCTGACTTTTGGTTAGCCCATTAGCAATTTGTGCCACCCAGGGACTCCAAAATAACCATTGAGCCACCAGGGCTCCTGAATTTTAGCTGCCTGGTGTTTATTGTTGTTGTTAGGTGCTGTTAAGTTGGTTCCGACTTATAGCAACCCTAGGTGCAACAGAACGAATTACTGCCCCGTCCTGCGCCATCCTCACCATCACTGCTATGCTTAAGCCCATTATTGCAGCTGCTGTGTCAATCCACCTCATTGAGGGTCTTCCTCTTTTTCACTGACCCTCTACTTAACCAGGCATGATTTCCTTCTCTGGGGACTGGTCCCTCCTGATAACATGTCCAAAGTACACGAGACAAAGCCTTGCCATCCCCACTTCTAAGCAGCACTCTGGCTATACCTCTTCCAAGACGGATTTGTTTGTTCTTTTGGCAGTCCACGGTATGTGCAATATTCTTCGCCAACACCATAATTGTGTTTATTAGAGGAAGGTATTTAGCTAAGGAAATACCTCACCTAGATCCTTTCTGATCACATCATTTTTTCTATTTCCCCATATGCCTGTTCTGAGTAACGACCTGACATCATGTAATTCTCCAATTAGATGGGTTAGTTGTTCTACCAAGGGAACCAAACGGCATCCACATAATCCCATAACTTTGCTAAATTCCAGGGATAAAAGCCAGCATAGGGGATGAATTCAGTGGTGTAAGGAATGTTTTAACTTAATAATAAACCAAAAACCTGCTGCCATCAAGTTGATTCTGATTCGTGGGACTCCACGTGTGTCAGAGTAGAACTGTGCTCTATAGAGTTTTCAATGCTAATTTTTCAGAAGTAGATGGCCAGGCCTTTCCTCCAAGGCACCTCTGGGTGAACTTGAACCTCCAACGTATCTGTTAATAGCAGAGCACGTTAACCATTCGCACCAGCCGGGGACTCCAAAATAAATCATACTCACTTCACAAAAGAAGATACGTAAAGGTGATGAGGCGTCTATCTGCTTCGACATCTCTCTCCTCCAATGACTCTTGCTCTGGAGGGAGGCCAGGATTGTTGGAAGGTTTGGAAACCAACAACTGATGAGTTTCAATCTATACTGAAGGTGCTTGGGGCCTACTTCATGTAATAATGGGGTCCTGATATGGTTCACTTACAGTGTTCAGACTTGCATTTTAAATTCATTACGAGCTCACACATTTAAAAGAGAATTGCTGGAGAATGATAATGAAGACTGCCTGCCCCTCCTCACCTCTCCCATGCACCCTGCCCCCACCTTGTAACCCCATCCCTCCTGCCAGGACAGTGCTGTTTGCCTTTCCTCATACTTTACATTTAGTACACTCTCCTGGGACTTGGTATCACAGAGTAAAAGCTTTAGAACTGGAGAGAGCTGGGTTTCAATCTCAGGTTACCACTTACTGCCTGTGTGACCTTGGGCCAGTGACTTAATTTCTCTGTGCTTCAGCTTCTTCGTGGGTAAAGTGGTATACAAACAGTACTTACCGGGTAGGCTTCTTACGAGGCTTCAATAAGTTAAAATATATAGAGCTTAGAACAGTTCCTAGAATACTTAAAAAAAAAAAAGAAAAGCGTTTGCCTTCAAGTTGACTGACTCATGGCGACCCCACGTGTGTCAGAGTAGAAACTGTGCACCATAAGGTTTTCAATGGATAATTTTTTGCTGGGCCTTTCTTCTGAGGTGCCTCTGGGTGGACAGTCAACAGTCAACCTTCTTTCAGTTTAGCAGCTGAGCACACATTAACCCTAGGCATCACCCAGGAACTCCTCCTGGAAGGCTGAAAAAGCAAACAAACAAACAGAATCTACTGGATTCTGACGCATGGCAACCCCATGAATTTCAGAGGAGAACTGTGTTCCATAGGGTTTTCACTGGCTGTGACCTTTCAGAAGGAGATCACCAGGCCTTTCTTCCCAGGTGCCTCTGGGTGGATTCGGACGTGCCAGCCTTTCAGTTAGTAACCTAGCACTTAACAGTTTGCACCACTCAGAGATGCCTCTTGGAACATAAACAGCCAAACTCGTTGCCATCGAGTCTATTCCAACTCATAGTAACACTATGTTGGTTCCAACTCATAGCGACCCTATGTGCAACAAAACACTGTCAGGTCCTGCACCATCCTCACCATCTTTGTTATGCTTGACCCCATTGTTGCAGCCACTTTGTCAATCCATCTCGTTGAGGGTCTTCCTCTTTTTCACTGACCCTCTACTTTATCAAGTAGCAACCCTGTAACGAGTGTTAATAATCGTGGTTGCTATTGTTACTTATGTATTACCAAGTTTCATTTCCTTATTGGTAAATAGGAATAACAATGCCCCCCATGCCATTAGCCCTCAGCAAGTGGACAGCAGGTTGACGTGGTAGCTCTTCTTGCCAGTGTGTGTGACATTCCCCACTGGAAGTGCTCTGCCTGCGCAGGCCCTAGCAGCCCCTTTGAGCCCAGGTAATTCAAGCTTCCTCTTTGAAGCCTTCTCTAGCAGCCGTAGTCTTCCATCTGCTCCTGCTAAAAACAACTACAATTATTAGTATAGATAACTCATGGTTTAGTACTAAATTACAGATTGTCTCATTCTTTATCGATAATCTTCCTATCAGAACTTTAAGCCTCACAAGTGCAAGGACTCTTTCCTCTATGCTAAGTAGGCTGTAGTGCATTGCACAGTGCTGGGCTCGTGATTGGAGCCCTGGTGGCACCGTGGTTAAGAGCTCAGCTGCTAACCAAAAGGTCGGCAGTTCAAATTCACCAGCCCCTCCTTTGAAACCCTCTGAGGCAGTTCTACTCTGTTCAATCGGGCTGGTAGAAGTCAGAATCGTTTCAACAGCAACAGAGTTGGTTTGGTTTTTGTTTGAGCACTTGATAAGTGCTTGATCAATATGTGCTGATTGCTCTACTCATGTGTCCTCTAAGTTGAGAGATTCGTATGCATGTGTGGGGCTCCTTTCAAAGCAGATTGCATCCATAACACAGCATAGAACCAGAAGAAGCATCCACCTGAACTCCCCAACTGGAAGTGGGCATAAGCCCAGCATCAAACCCATAATGCTAGGGGGAAACGGGTTTTATGCTTCCTGAAACAGAAAAACAGAATGAGGTAACATCTTCTTGATCTTATTTTATCATTTGGTATTCCCCCTTCTCCTCGGCCTTACCAAGGCCAAATTCAAGAAACAGATGTTTGCATAAAAAGATCTCCCTGGAGTCAGTACAGCTGTTTATCCAATTTTCACCCTGCCATCCAGACTTAGGTTAGGTCCAGCAAAGCCCAAACAACTAGTTGGAATGTACAAACTCCAGTCTACGGAAGGGTTCATGGGGAGGTGAGATGGCCCCACGTCAGGGATGCTGGAGGGGAGAACTTTGTTTCCCACTAAGAGACTTTCTCAGCTCCTTGAGCATAACCCTATGAGCCCTACTGTTTTCTAAGTGAAGGCACAGTCTTTGGCTGCCCTTCTCTGCTTCTAGCACCCCTGTGTGGTCCCCCAACACAAAACGGAATCCTTACATTTCTCTGAACCTGATAGCTCCATAAAAAAAAAAAAAAAAACCAAAGCCATTGCCCTCAATTCAATTTTGATTCCCGGTGGCCCCAAGCGTTTCAGAGTAGAACTGAACTCCTAGGGTTTTCTTGGCTGTTACCTTTATGGTAGCATATCACCAGGCCTTTCTTCTGCTGCACTATTCAGTGGGTTGAACCACCAACCTTTCATTTAGTAGTCAAGTGAAACCATCTGTGCCATCCAGAGACCTCCAAAGACCGCTCCACATAGCTGTTCAACAAATATGGATGATCTGAGTGCCTATCTACTTTTTATTCCCCCACTGAGTTGAATTTATCCTCTTCAATTTTCACCTGAGCCATGAGGGATTGCATCAACACAGATGAAGGCTCTGTCTTGGTAATCTATAAATCTGTTGAATCTTTCCACTTCAACTTCTTTCCTCCAACATTACCTTAACAAGTTGTAGGTGAAACCTGAGTGTGTGAGACACGCTTTTTAATGCAATTTACAACATCTCAGAGGCAAAAATTGAAAGCCCAGCTCTTACTGCAACATCTGCTCTGAACAAGGGTGTCAAGGGACTTGCCATCAGTTTTTTTGTCTTAAGGATGATCACCATGTATGTTCACAAATAAAAACATGAAGCATTCTGACAGCCAAGCAAACCGTGAAGAATTAAACCTCCCAAACAGAGATCTCTCGGCAACATGCTTGCTGCTATCCATTTGTTGAAATGCCTCCATTCAGAGGCTCTTGGCTTCCTCCCCCACTTCCTCCCCGACCTCCCTCAGGTTTGTCCTTCTCAGGCCTGTTTCTGCACTAGGGCAGGATTCCATCTGGAAACGGGATGGTCCAAATTTTAAGGAATCAGTTTCCTAATGATAAAATCAGACTTTTCTAGTAAAGATGTTTGAAGCAGTGCATTCAGTAGTGTTGTGGGGTATTTATAAAATAACCAGAGCACTCCTCGGCAAATATTTTCAGTAACTTCCAAATCAAAAGGGAATTAAGTCCATCTGTGTTGTGGTCTCATTCGACCCTTCTTACCACAAGGGTAAGCTCAAGACATCCTACAGCAGCCCCCTGCTCCTTGACCACTTGGTCCTCATGTTGTGCCCTGAGGCTTTGCTTATGCCAACCTTGGCACTGGAAATCCTCTGTCCCCACCATCGCTGACCAGGATCCTAGCTCAATGCCAAAATCAAGATGCTCCTTCTTCAGGAATCCTCTCCTGATCTTTGGGCTGAATGTGCCCAAATCCAGTTCTGTTTTAGAGAGGAAGTGGTTAAGAGAACATGTTTTCTACCAGAAACTTATTAGTTTTAGTTAAACTTACTAGTTTTACTTACATGGAGACAAAGGTCTGACTGACCAGTATTTAGGTAACAGGCATTTTTTAGCTGAGTATTGTTGATTTCCAACAATCCTTCAGAATCTCTTGATTTGGGCTAAGTTTACTGAAACATCCAAGCCCCAAAATCCTCCAGATAGAAACAGTGAGAGGCTCTGAAAGTTCCTTCAGGACAGTGTAGAAAAAAGTCCGAGTGAGCTTTTACTTATCTGGAAGACATTTCAGGGACCATCCCAATGAATCCTAGAAAACTGTCCACCAACACAGCTTTCAAAGAAAAATTTCTAATCAATTTCATCTGAAATAAAGTGTAACAATTTCAGGAAAATAATTCTTAAATTCTGTAACATGAAGCTGATGCCAGAATAAAGCTGATAGCAGAATAAAGCCAAACTAATGGATTTGGGGGTACGAAAAATAAGAAAAAGATTATTTTGCCCACTTCTCCTCCTCTTACCTTCATTTCTCTCCTCTCTTTTGCCTTTAAACCAGGGCTTCCAATTGGTTCCTTCCAGTTCAAACCCCTGCTGACAATTTGCATTTCCACAAGTTCCCAGGAAGTTATACGTAAGAATCACCTGGGGATCTTGTTAAAATACAGATTCTGATTCCATATATCTAGGGTGGTGTGATGGTTAAGATTGTGTACCAGCTTGGTTGGGCCATGATTCTTAGTGGTTTGGCAATTGTGTAATGATGTAGTTATCCTCCATTAAGTGGTCTGACGTGATCAGCCAATCAGTTATAAGGGGAGTTTCCTCAGGGGTGTAGTCTGCATCCAGCATATATATGTACATTCTGGCAAAGTTTGCTGACTTGCACTGGATCCTGCATCCAACTTTTCATCATCTGACCTCCAGTTCTTGTGACTTGGGCCAGCATCGCCTGATGATCTTGGGATTTGTCCACCTCCGCAGCCTGTAAGCCCACAGCCTGCCATCTCATCTGCCAGTCTTGGGATTCATTAGCCTCCACAGTCTGCGAGGCAGCAGCCTGCTGTCTCACCTGTGGATCCTGGGTTTGTTAGCCCCTGCAGGTACGTGAGTCAGGAGAAGCCTCCAGCCTGACACCTGACCCACAGACTTGGGACCTGCCAGCCTCCACAACTTTGTGAGTCATTTCCTTGAGATAAATTCCTTTCTATATGTATATATACACGCTTCACTGGTTTTGCTTCTGTAGAGAACCCAACCTAAGACAAGTGGACAAGCAAATTCTCAGCAGAGAACTTGTTAGAAATGTAAATCCTCAAGAGGGTTCAAACCAGAAGGAACCGGTTCGAAGCCCTGCTTTAAGAAGTATTTCTTCTGGCTTCTTGGCATGAGAAAAAGACTCTTCAAAGCTATGAGCCAATGTCAGGGAGAAAGCAGACTCTTCCCGTAAACTAATGGCTGTTGTTGAGGGCTCCTTCGGCAATATTCAGCTGGGGGAAAAAAAAGGAACTTTGCAATAAATGACCTTCATGGAAGAAGACTATTCATGTTAATTAGTAGCTCTTTTCAAATATGATTCATGTATGCATTAGGCCATGCCTTGCTGAACAATGACACATTGTAGTAAACGTGAAGACAAGTCTCAAGTATGGTTATCAAAATTTTAGAAAACTCTAGCTAGGGTTTTTTTTTTTCTTTTACTAAGATTGCGACTTGCTGCTCCCAGTGCACTGCACAATAGTACCTCTCCTAATGGCTTTTAGCTTTGGCCACTGCCAACTTTTATATTTAAAATCCATACAATTATGGACAATTTATGAACATTATGAGGCTTTTCTTTTTTTCACTGATTCTTACTGATTCAAGCCAGCTTTTATCCTTAGCAAATCAAATGCATTTTGCTTACAACACTAGATTCATTCTCACATATTCCACTTTATTCTTATTATTAATATTCCTTATTATGCATATTTAATTTAAGAATGCATTTTCTCCATTAAAAAATTAGAATGTGCTGAAAGAAGTACTAGAAGGTGATTATTTGCTTTGGTTTGCTTTTATTAACTATGTAAGCCCTGATATGCTCTTCCCAAAGTTACATGCAGGAGCAAAAAGGTTAAAAAACAAAATAAAGTAAAAAATAAAAAAGGCAAAGAGAAAATCTGCTTAAAAGTCACATACCTTCTGTATATAATGACGGTATTAAAAAAAAAAAAAAACAAACCAAACCCGTTGCGGTATATGGGGTATCAATTCCGCGGCTGTTCATAAGGTTTTCACTGGCTAATGCTTTTCAGAAGTAGACTGCCGGGTCCTTCTTCCTAGACTGTCTTAGTCTGGAAGCTCAGCTGAAACCTGTCCTCCATAGGTGACCCTGCTGGTATCTGAATACTGGTGGCATACCTTCCAGCATCACAGCAACACACAAGTCCCCACAGTATGACAAACTGACAGACACGTGGACAGAACAAGGGGATACTGATTGATTTAAACTCAGGAAAGGTGTGGGTCAGGGTTGTATCCTTTCATCATACCTATTTAATCAGTATGCTGAACAAATAATATGAGAAGCTGGACTATATGAAGAAGAACGGGGCATCAAGATTGGAGGAAGACTCATTAACAACCTGCATTATGCAGATGACACAACCTTGCTTGCTGAAAGGGAAGAGGACTTGAAACACTGAAGAAGATCAAAGACCACAGCCTTCAGTATGGATTAGTCCTCAACATAAGGAAAACAAAAATCCTCACAACTGGACCAATGAGCAACATCATGCTAAATGGAGGAAAGGTTGAAGTTGTCAAGGATTTCATTTTACTTGCATCCACAATCAACAGCCGTGGAAGCAGCAGTCAAGAAATCAAAAGATGCATCGCATTGGGTAAATCTGCTGCAAAGGACCTCTTCAAAGTGTTCAAGAGTGAAGATGTCAAGCTGAAGACTAAGGTGCGCCTGACCCAAGCCATGGTATTTTCAATTGCATCATATGCATGTGAAAGCTGGACAGTAAATAAGGAAGACCGAAGAAGAGTTGATGCTTTTGAATTGTGGTGTTGGCGAAGAATATTGAATATACCATGGATTGCCGAAAGGTCGAACAAATCTGTCTTGGAAGAAGTACAGCCAGAATGCTCTTTAGAGGCAAGGATGGCGAGACTGCGTCTTACATACTTTGGATATGTTGTCAGGAGGGATCAATCCCTGGAGAAGGACATCATGCTTGGCAGAATACAGGGTCAGCAGAAAAGAGGAAGATCCTCAAAGAGGTGGATTGACACAGTGGCTGCAACAATGAGCTCAAGCATAACAACGATTGTAAGGATGGTGCAGGACCGGGCAGTGTTTCGTTCTGTTGTGTATAGGGTCGCTATGAGTCGGAACCGACTTGACGGTACCTAACAACAGCAACAACATATGAGGTATCAAATTCAAATAAGAGAATGGGTAAAAAATCCCTCCAATTTAGGGGAATAGAGGGAGAGAACCAAGGATGGGGAGACTACATCTCAGATAGTTTGGACATGTTATCAGGAGGGACCAGTCCCTGGAGAAAGACATCATGCTTGGTAAAGTAGAGGGTCAAGGAAAAAGAGGAAGACCCTAGAGGAGATTGACTGACACAGTGGCTGCAACAGTGGGCTCAAGCATAACAATGATTGTGAACATGGTGCAGGACCGGACAGTGTTTCGTTCTGTTGTACATAGGGTCTCTGTGAGACTAGATGGCACCTAACAAAAACGATAAATTTGCTAGAGTTCCTTAAGCAAATACAACACCAAGTGTGGTTCTTTAAAGACATTACTCCAGCAAGATACACCCTGAAAAAAGTACAAAGTGTGAAGTGAGGTGTGCACCTTACCTGCGCTCCACCCTACCTTCATGAGGTGCATTGTGTGCTAAAGACCCTGAGGACCACCCCAACATTATTTGGGAAATTCAGCCAACTGTAGGGCATTCCACCAGGGGACACTCACCAACCCTCTGGAGAGAGCTTTTCTGCTCCACTCCCCCTTCTCCATTCCATCCCGCTAAAAAAAATTGGAAAATGAACGGATCACGCCTTCGACTTCGTCCTTACTTTAAACTCATTTAACAAAACAGCTGGCAATTTAGGGCTTGCGAAAAACCAAATAACCAGTTGGAATTTCTTCCTTAAACTTCAGTCATTGATTGAATACCATCAGTTAACAGATTGGTTGTTTTTCCCTATGTGTTCCCTAACAAGTTTGAATCCCCTGATTTCCACCTAAAAGTATAGATTTAACTGGCTGCCTTATAATCGTGAGGGCAAAGGAAAAGCTGAGGTACCATCTCTGCGTGATTGCTGGGAACAGTGTCTTCTTCCTCCCATCTCACCCTGTTGTTTTCAACACCACACAAACCTGTGTAACTCTGGTTTGCAGAGTAGGAGTCCTGTATCAGTCATACTGACCAGAGCAGGGAAGAGAAAAGAGCATATTTGCTGGTTTATACCCTCTTTATACTGTGTCTGGAGCCCCTGGGTCATGCAAATGGTTAATGAGCTTGGCTGCTAACCAAAAGGTTGAAGGTTCAAGTCCACCCAGAGGCACCTTGGAAGAAAGGCCTAGAGATCTACTTTCTAAAAAACCAACCATTGAAAACCTTAGTGTTTCTACTGTAATACACTTGGGGTCGCCATGAGTCGAGGTCAACTCAACAACATCTGCGTTTATACCGTGCTTAAGGATTATCATTTGTTACTGGTTTCAGACCTTAAACTCTATAGACACCAGCTGATTTAGCTTCTGCTATGAAGTTCAAATAAATTAATACTAGGAAACCCTGGTGGCATAGTGGTTAAGTGCTATGGCTGCTAACCAAGAGGTCAGCAGTTCGAACCCACTAGGTGCTCCTTGGAAACTCTATGGGGCAGTTCTACTCTGTTCTATAGGGTTGCTATGAGTCAGAATCGACTCGACAGCAGTGGGTTTGGTTTTTCGGTTGGTTAGCATTTTTTGAGCACCTTAGGAGCGCTGGTGGCATAATATTTAAGAGTTTGGCTGCCAACCAACAAGGTTGACAGTTCAAATCCACCAGCCATTCTTTAGAAACCCTATGGGTGTTCTACCCTGTCCTATAGGATCATTATGAGTCAGAATCAACTCGACAGCAACAGGCTTGGTTTTGGGTTTTTTTTATTAAGCACCTATGATATGAAGGGTACCAGGCTAGCTACTTTGATACAAAATATTACCTAATCTTTGTACTATATCCCCAAGAGTCTGGGCCTAGGTTGCCTGGATGAAAATCCCTGTTTTTCCACTTACTGGATCTAGCGATTTACCTAATGTCTCTGTGCCTCAGTTTTCTTATCTGAAAAATAAGGACAACGGTAATAATCATACCTACCTCATAGAGTTGTTGTGAAGGTTAGGTATAAAACCCTTTGAACAGAGCCTTAGTGGCCCCTAGGATATTTCTTTCCACCTAGTTATATGTAACATTTTGGAATTTTCAATCACATTCTTTGTTTAAAAAAAAAAAAAAAAAGGCACTTACACATGATTAAAGCCAGCTCCGCCACTCCACGGTCTCCTTAACATGTTGCACCTCCAGCTGATTTCCTTACTACTCTTTTGTGGACCCTAAAATCTTGAATGAAAATAGCACATTTTAGTTAAAATCAAGAAATGTATTGAAAATAAAATATAAGCAGAGCTTTAACTAAGTTTTGAATTACTCTCTCCTGAAACCAATTATTTTTTCAGCTCTACTACAACCGGGGCAGTTCTACTCTGTCCTCTAGGGTCCTTATGAGTCAAAATCGACTTGACGGCAGTGGGTTTTGGTTTTGGTGGTATCAAAACATCAAAACCATAGTAAGCGGGCTCAGTTTTTGCTCTCTTGGCAATTAAAGTCGCTTACGTGTATGACAGATTATACGGAGATCAGTGACTACATTTGGAAAGTGTCATTGCGAAGTATCATACGTGCAGACTTTCTGCCTAGCTTTAAAAAGTAGGAATAAGATAAGACAATGAGGAGAACTTCCCAGTGGAGCCTCAGTATGATGCAGTGATGGAGGAACAGTACTCACCATGGGGATACGTCCTTGTCCAGTAACCCCCAGGTCTTCCCTTGCTAAAAGGCTTGTATGATCTGTAACCAAAGCTTAAATTCTGAAACCCCAGATTAAAATAGTAGAAATGTACCTTAGCTATAATCTATCCATGGCCCTTCTATAGAGGCCCTGGAATCCAAGCATTTGTTTTCTTTGGGTGTTATTTTTAGCAATATATTTTAGAATTGATGCCTCACACCCAGATGCCGTGTTGATTTACCATTGTGAAGTAGTATCTGAAGCCTGTGAATTGGTACCTCCTGGGCCTCCAGTGAGTGCTGGGTCAGATTAATCATGGCGTTATCATGTCATGCATTCTAGCAGTCTGCCTCAGGAAGAAAGCCCTGTTGGCCGCAGTACCATTATCTAAGACTAATGGTGCCGGCCACAGTCATTGTAATAAAATTTATTTGGCATAGATCTTCTCCGCTACAGTTCCAACCTCATGCCCACTTACTAGGCACATGGAATTCTTTGCAGGACTATATTTTCAAGTCAGCAGAAAGTAAAGGGGCCTTAATGGACATACTATATGCAAAACCGTACAAGCCTTTTAGCAAGGGAAGACCTGGGAGTTGCTAGGTAAAGATGCATCAACATCAGGAGTACCACGCCCCCCTCCCACCCCAAACCCTGCCAATCAGCTGTAGAGGACGAGATTCTATGCCGCTTAACAAACCCAGACAAAACCTATACATAAACTGGGGCATTATTATTTAACCAGCTGCTGTTGAGTTGATTCTGACTTATGGAGACTCCACATGTCAGAGTAGAACTGTGCTCCACATGCTTTTCAATGGCTAACTTTTCACAATTAGGTCGCCAGACCTTTCGTTCAGGGTGCCTCTGGGTAGTCTAGAGGTGTGAACCTTTCTGTTAGCAGCTGAGCATGTTAACCGTTTGCACCACCCAGAGACTCCAGTGGGGCATAACCACCCCTGTTTGTTAATTTCTCCATATGGAAAGTCTAGACAGTTCCCAAACACCTGGATAGCTTGGCTGAGGAACTGAGGTGGGGTGAGAATCAATGCTCAGCACCAGTGCTGTGTCCTTCAGGCACATCTTAGGGAGGGGTGAGGCCCCAAAACCCACTAAGAGCAGGGACAGGTTTCCTCTTGGTCTGGAACCTTCTGCCCACCCCGATGGGCTCCTGCATGTCTAGAATCCGTTATTCATCTCTTGTTGACTTTTATGGTACGCCCCACTCTCCTCAACTACCAGCCCCACCCAGAAGCTCTCTCAGAAGATGTCATTTTATGCTTGTGGAACATTTGAGGTCATCAGACATGGATACCTCAGCCTCTCATACGTCCACCTCAAATTTCCCAGTCACCTGGCCTTCACGCTCATGCTTCAGGTCCAGCTCTGAGGGACTCCTGTCCATAGTCCTCTCCAAGCCCCATACCTCTGTCTGTATTCCGGATTCTATGCTGCCAGGTACTCCTGGAACCTTTATATCCACATAAAATTCCCTAGCATCCTGGAGTCTTCAATCTCTTCTTTCTTAGTTATTTCTCTCTAAGTGGTATCTTTGCTTTTTAACACTTTAAAGAGGTTCTTTGCAGAAGATTTGCCCAATGCAATATGTCATTTGATTTCTTGACTGCTGTTTCCATGGGCAGTGATTGTGGATCCAAGTAAAAGGACATCCTTGACAACTTTAATATTTTCTCCTTTTATCATGATGTTACTTATTGGTCCAGTTGTGAGGACTTTTGTTTTTTTTTTAAAGTTGATGTGTAATCCATACTGAAGGCTATAATCTTGGATCTTCATCAGTAAGCGCTTCAAGTCCTCTTTGCTTTTAGTAAGCAAGGTTGTGTCATCTGTGTATCAAAAGTTGTTAATGAGTTTTCCTCCAATCCTTATGTCCAGTTCTTCTTCATATAGCCCAGCTTCTTGGATTATTTGCTCAGCAAACAGATTTGAATAAGAATGGTGAAAGAATACAACCCTGATGCACACCTTTCCTGATTTTAAACCATGCAGTATCCCCTTGTTCTTTTCAAACGACTGCTTCTTGGTTGTTTGAAAAGACCTACGGGTTCCTCATGAGCACAACTGAGTGTTCTAGAATTACCATTTTTTGCAACATCATCCATAATTTGTTATGATCCACACAGTTGAATGTCTTGCACAGTCAGTAAGACACAGGTAAACATCTTTCTGGTATTCTCTGCTGTCAGCCAGGTTCCATCTGACATCAGCAATGATATCCCTCAGTTCACGTCC
Organism: Loxodonta africana; assembly: GCF_030014295.1. Classification (NCBI taxonomy): domain Eukaryota; kingdom Metazoa; phylum Chordata; class Mammalia; order Proboscidea; family Elephantidae; genus Loxodonta; species Loxodonta africana. The sequence goes on along the minus strand of NC_087366.1, from coordinate 63,215,504 downwards.
ACTTCTGAATCCAGCTTGAATTTCTGGCAGTTCCTTGTTGAAGTATTGCTGCAACCACTTTTGAGTGGTCTTCAGAAAAATTTTACATGCGTGTGATATTAATGGTATTTTTCAGTAATTTCCCCTTTCTGTGGGATCACCTTTCTTTGGAATGGGTACAAATATGGATCTCTTCAAGTTGGTTGGCCAGGTGGCTGTCTTTCAAATTTATTGGCATAAAAGAGTGAGTGCTTCCAGCATTGCATCTATTTGTTGAAATATCTCAGTTGGTTTTCCTTCAATTCCCGAAGCCTTGTATTTTGTCAATGCCTTCAGTGGTACCATTTCACAATTCGACCAGTAGTACATGACAGTTCTAGTTGCTCCACACCCTTGTCAACATTTATTATTATCAGTCCTTTTAATTTCAGCCATTCTAGTTGGTATGAAGTGATATCTCATTGTGGTTTTAATTTGCATTTCCCTGATAATAATGATGTTGAGTATCTCTTTATGTGGTTATTGGCCATTTGTAGATCTGCTTTTGTGAAGTATATATTCAAACCTTTTCTCCACTTTTAAGGTTGGGTTTTTTTGCCTTATTATTGAGTTGTAAGAGTTCTTTATATATTCTGGATGCAATTTCTTTGTTAAATACATGTGTCGAAAATATTTTTCTTTCATTCTGTGGCTAGCTTTTTCGTTTTCTTAAATGGTTTCTTTTGGAGAGCAGAAGCTTGAAATTTTGATAAAGTTCAAACATTTTTTTTTTTCTTTTATGAATGGTGCTTTTGCCGTTTTAGCTAAGAACTCTTTGCCTAACCCAATTTTGCAATGATTGTCTCCTATGTTTTCTTCTAGGAGTTTTATAGTTTTAGCTTGTACGCTTAGGTCTATGATCCAAAATCATTTAAAAACATTTTATGATGATAAAATTAGCAAGAATTATTCTAGAAAGTAACACTGAAAAACTCACCATTGATGTTTTCATGTTTGTGCTTCCAGTTCTTGTTTAGTTTAGTTTACATTTGTTTTGGAGAACATGTGACAGGAGGGAAGAGAGTTGCATATATTGTATAAGCCCTTTGTTTTTTAACTTGAAATTTTATTTTATGTAATTTTTATAGCAATTTTTTATATTCCAGTATGTTAAGAACATTTTCCTGTAACATTTCATGTTTTCAAAACCGTAATTGGAAATAGGCATAGAGAATTCCATCTTATTAACATGAAAAACTGTATTTAGGCAGTCTATTTCTTGCATATTTACCTTATTTCCAGTTGTTTGCTATTATCAATAACGTGGCTCTGGATATTCTTGGACACAAGGACATTTATTTGCTTAGGATAAATTTTTATGTGTGGATTTATGAAGTTAAAGGATAAAAACCCTCTTAATGCTTTTGATACGTATTGCCAGATATAGAATATGCCAGTTGACAGACCTTTCAGTAGTCTATAAGTGTACTGCTGTGCTCTCCTCCTCGAACTTGATTATTGCCTTTTGTTTTAATCTTATTAAATATAGTCGAAAATAATAACTCACTGTTGTTTTAATTTTTATTTCCTTGACTATTAGTGAGCTTGAAATTTTTTTCTTTTTTTTTTTTATCATTTATGTCTATTCTTTGGGGATTACTTGTCCAAGTCCTTAGTCTATTTTTTTCTAATGATATATTAATCTTTTTATTGACTTTCAAGAGTTTTTATATACTAACCTGTATTAACTTATTAACCTATCTCTGCCAAAAGCATTGGAAATATTTCCTTGTTTGTTATTTTGGCAATAGTATTTCTACCCTGCAGAGGTTTTAGATTTTTATAAAGTCAAATCTATCAAACTTCTGTGTTAGAAAGATTTCCCACACCTCCATAACATATATGTTTACAGATAGATAATTTAATACTTTCTTTTAGATCTTTTATTTTATTTATTTATTTATTTACATTGTAATGCTTTAATTCATCTGTTATTTATTTGGTATGTGATTCTATATAGGTATGTGTCTTAGCCTTGATTCCTTAGAAACCAGAGCCTGCAGCATAGCTTATATGTTAAGGGTTTTGGGGGAGTGGCATGCCAGGGCATCAAGAGTGGAAAAAAAGAGAAAATAGGGAAGGAAAGAAGGAAGGAAAACCAAAGGTGGTGCACTGCCAGGCTGGCAGCAGCTTCGCGGGAAAACACGGCCATTGGTGTCATGTGGGACATCCAAAGAGAGGCCTAATGGAGCCAGCGTGATCATGTACAACCCAGCAGGGGACGAGCAGGAGGGATGGATCCGTGGGCTCTCTCCCATCTCCTGTCTTTTCATGGTTAAAGTTTACACTTGAGTTGTGTTACCCAAACACTCCAGGCTGCTGCTAGGAAAGTCTAGGCTCTATGGATTCAGCTGGGCCAGTCCTGGTTACCGGGACCGCTGCTGCCACTGTGACAGGAACCATGGTGGTTGTGCACAGGGAGGCTGAAGAGCAGGGTGTGTGAGGAGACGAGCCACACAGCTGGTGCCCAGGGGGCAGTTGGAGCCTAGAGAAATCTGTTGTTGAATCGATTCCAACCCACAGTGACCCCACGTTACAGAGAAGAATTGCCCAGTAAGGCTTCCTAGGCTATAATCTTTCCAGGAGCAGATCTTCAGGTCTTTCTCCCGCAGAGCTGCTTGGGTGGGCTCAAACCACCAACCTTTCGGTCAGGAACCGAGCACTTAACCGCCACTCCATCAGGTCTCCTAGTAAATCGAGGGAGGCACTTAAACTGGGCCCAGCAGAGGATGTGCCTTAAGAGTTAAAGTTTTTTCCAAGCTTTGTATAAATGAATAATCCGCCCTTTTTATCATCAATTTGAAAGTCCAATTTCATCATATTCCAAGTTTTTAATTATACTAGGGCTTATTTCTGGTTCTATCTTTGTCTGTGTGTAAATGTACAAATGCACAAATTCCTTCCCATTCATGTTATTAGGGTTTTTTCTTGGCTTATCTCATAAACACATTCATGTAGGTAAAGCCATAATAATGTTAACTAGTCTCGTAAAGTAATTGGGGATCTGCATAGAACTCACATTAAATGAATACACCTATCTGGGAGCTATCAAATATCTTCATAATACTATGTCTTACCATTCATGAATACAGTAGGGGCCTCAATTTATTCAAGTTTTTTTTTATGTCTCTCAGCAAAATTTTCTTATTGTCCTTACGTATCGCCTACATAAGTTTTATTACAATTATTTCTAGATATTTTAGATTATGTTCCTCGGAGGGTCAGAAACATTTTATATTATGCTTTTTAATTGACCATTCCTAGCACACAATAAATTTTCATCTGTCACTTTTAGACTTGGCCATCTTTCTGAACTCTCTAGTTCAAATAATTTTGCAATTTAATTCCCAGGGTTTTCAAGGTAGATAATCATGACGTCTGAAAATAATGATAATTTTCTTTCGTCTTCAGTAGTTACGTTTGTTGTCTCTCTTTTCTGCCATTTTCACTGCTATAACTTCAGAATAGCATTGAATAATTGTGATAAAAGTTGTCTTTATCTTGTTCCTGACTTCGATAAAACTGTTTCTACTATTTAAGTATTGTTATGGATTGAATTGTGTTCCCCCAAAAAATGTGTGTAAACTTGACTAGTCCGTGATTCTCAGTATTGTGTGATTGTCCACCATTTTGTCATCTGATGTGATTTTCCTATGAGTTATAAATCCTATATGATGTTAATAAGGTAGGATTAGGGGCAGTTATATTAATGAGGCGGGGCTCATCTACATGATTGGATTGTGTTTTAAGCCAATCTCTTTGGAGATATAAGAGAGAAAAGCAAGCAGAGAGACATGGGGACCTCATATCACCAAGAAAACAACACCAGGAGCAGAGCACATCCTTTGGACCTGGGGTCCCTGCACTGAGAAGTTCCTCGACCAAGGGAAGATTGATGACGAGAACCTTCCTTCAGAGCCAGTGGAGAGAGAAAACCTTCCCCTGGAGCTGACACCCTGAATTTGGACTTCTAGCCTACTAGACTCTGAGAGAATAAATTTCTATTTGTTGAAGCCATCCACTTCTGGTATTTCTGTTATAGCAGCACTAGATAACCAAGACAGTATGACATTGACTGTTATTTTCAGAGAAAAAAAATTAAATATTGAGGTAGTACTTTTCTATTACTAGATTTTTTTTCAAGAGTTTTTAAAATTAATGATTGATGCTTAGTTTATCTCTTTTTGTCGTAATCAGAACTGCTGGAACATTTTTTATTCTACTGTGAAAAAGATGCTCAGGCTTTTGATCTTCAGGCTCTTCTTAATTGGGCACTGGCTTCCCCTTAGGACCCAGCTGCTTCTCAGGGAAGGACCCCACCCTCTGTCCTTCTGCTCACAGGACATAGGCACCCTCTGCCTTGGGTCAGTCTAGCTATCTCCCATCTGACGCTGCTCTTAGGGCTGAGCTGCTAAGCACGGTAAGTGGAAATGACACAACTGTTTAAATCTGTGTCACATCAAATTTATGGTCTCCAAACCTATCTTGCTACCAGCATAGCAGTGTAGTCTACTTTTTATTTGTTTGTTTGTTAGGGGGTTACAATAACCTTGATTTCTATTCATGGTCCTTCCTAATTGTGTCTGTCATCTTTGCTCTTTTGACACTAATGGTTCCAGCGCCAAAATCTCCCATCACTTTGCCTGGTTTTATCTTTTGTCTCGATAAAAAACTTCACGGATTTTCATAACCCAGAAGAAGGGTGAAGTGCACACACCTTAACAAAAGTAAACGATGGCACTAACATGTACACAAGCAAAAAGGACCTGTTGGTAATTGCTATGGTATATACAATTCTGAAACAGCAACTACAACCACAAAATACACAGGCTGGTATATAGGTATGTATGTAGGCATGTACGTGTATAGGTACGTATATAGGTGTATGCATAGGTATATGCACCTATGTGACTGTCCACACATGTATTTATATATAATAAAGCACTTAGGGGATACAGTTACACATACTACTTAGACATAACCAAATACCTCTCGGAATTAGTTTTCTGGCTTTGAAGTATTAGGACAATAGTCTCATGGAACATCTCAGTCAATTAGCATAGTACAGTTCATAAATTTATGTTCTACATCCTAGTGTGGTAAGTAGTATCTGGGGTCTTAAAGGCTTGCAAGTGGCCACCTAAGATATAACTATTGGTCTCTACTCATCCAGAGCAAAAGAGAAAGAAAGGCACCAAAGACTCAAAGAAGAAACTAGTCTACAGGATAGTCTACATGAACCATGGCCTCATCTACCCAAAGACCAGAAGAACTAGATGGTGCCCAGGTACTATTACTGGCTATTGTAGTTAGGGCCACATTAGACAGACTCTGATAGAATGGGAGAAAAATGTGGAACGGAGCCTCAACTTCCTAAAAAAAAAAAAAAAAAAGACAAAACCAGACTTACTGGACTGAGTGAGACTGGAGAACTTCCTGACACTATTGCCCTGAGAAAACTTTTCAAAACTTGAACCAAAACTAACACCAGAGGTCACCTTGTAGCTAAATAACAGATTGGCTCACAAAATAATAAATATTATCCATAAGTACTGTGCTCTTTCAAAAAAAAATCATCTATATGAGACAAAACAGTCAACAATTACTTTAAAGCAAAGATAAGAACACAAGCAGGCAGGGAAATTAGATTAACGGAAACAGAAAACCAGAAAGGAAATAGTTAGGATGTTCACTCAATGTGAAGAATGTAGCCAATGTCACTGAAAAATTTGTGTAGAAATTATTGAATGGAAACCTAAACTGCTGTTTAAACCTTCACCAAAAACAAAATAAAATATTATATATATATAAAATATATATATATATAATATTTGTGATATTGTGGGGGCTTGCATGTTGCTGTGAAGCTGGAAGCTATGCCATCAGTATTTGGATACCAGCGGGGTCACCCGTGGAGGACAGGTTTCAGCTGAGCTTCCAGACTAAGACAGACTAAGAAGAAGGACCTGGCAGTCTACTTCTGAAAAGCATTGGCTGGTGAAAACCTTATGAACAGCAGCGGAACACTGTCTGATGTGGTACTGGAAGATGAGCGCCCCAGATTGGAAGGCACTCAGAGGATGACTGGAGAAGAGCTGCCTCCTCAAAGTAGAGTTGACGATAATGACGTGGAGGGAGTAAAGCTTTCAGGACCTTCATTTGCTGTTGTGGCACAACTCGAAATGAGAAGAAACAGCTGCAAACATCCATTAATAATCGGAACTTGGAATGTACAAAGTATGAATCTAGGAAAATTGGAAATCATCAAACATGAAATGGAACACATAGACATCAATATCCTAGCCATTGGTGAGCTGAAATGGACTGGTACTGGACATTTTGAATTGGACAATCATATAGTCTACTATGCTGGGAATGACAACTTAAAGAGGAATGGTGTTGCTTTCATGGTCGAAAAAAATGTTTCAAGATCTATCCTGAAGTACAACGCTGTCAGTGATAGGATAATATCCATACTCCTACAAGGAAGACCAGTTAATACGACTATTATTCAAATCTTCTCACTAACCACTAGGGCCAAAGACGAAGAAATAGCAGATTTTTATCAGCTTCTGCAGTCTGAAACTGATTCGAACATGCAATCAAGATGCATTGATAATTACTGGTGATTGGTACGTGAAAGTTGGAAACAAAGAAGAAGGATCAGTAGTTGGAAAATATGGCCTTAGTGACAGAAACAATGCTGGAGATCAAATGATAGAATTTTGCAAGACCAATGACTTCTTCATTGCAAATACCTTCTTTCACCAACATGTTGTCCTCATGGTGACCCCATGCACAATGGATGGTCGTGATCTATGGATTGTCTTCCTGAGACGCAAGGGTGGTGGTCGTTCATGGTAGAGTTCTCGCTTTCCATGAGAGAGACCCAGGTTCAATTCTCAGGCAATGCACCTCACCAACAGCCACCACTGGTGATTTGCGTGTTGATATGATACTGAGCTGGAAGCCCTAGTGGTGCAGTGGTTAAGAGCTACGGCTGCTAACCAAAAGGTCAGCAGTTCAAATCCACCAGCCACTCCTTGGAAAGCCTATAGGGCAGTTCAGCTCTGTCCTATAGGGTTGCTATCAGTTGGAATCTTCTTGACAGCAAAAAGTTTTGTTTTTTGGTTTTATGATACTAAGTAGGTTTCAGTGGAGCTTCCAGATTAAGACAGACTAGTAAGAAAGACCCAGCAATCTACTTCTGAAACTCAGCCAATGACAACCCATTAGATCACAACCATCCATTGTGTATGGGGTCACCATGAGATGGGGTTGACTTGACTGCAGCTAACAACCACCCTTTCCAAGACAAGGAAGCAGAATCAACAGAGTTTCCCACTGTACCTCCACACCGCAAACACAAATAAAATGTTATAATTCATCCCCCCTTGTAAACCTCAAGGTTGCTGCCTCCAGCAGGAGCTGGACCACCCAGTTATCTCTGAGACGCTAACAACTGTCCTGTGTTTGTGACTATTCCTAACAACTTGTTGAATTAATTTTCTTATGAGAAAACTAAATTACGCTAATATCACAAAAATGTTCTCCCTTACTGGACAATCCCCCTGCCTCCAGTACTTGCATTTCTATGACTCCACTGGGAGTTAGTTTTGGGAGACACAAAAGTTTTCCAGAGGAAATATCCCGTATTGAAGCTGGTCTAAGCATCCACTCTCTGTAGGACAAAATGAGCCTTTTTCATTTCTTTCTTGAGTTCTTTCTCTCACCCTTCACTTATCCTTTGCTTTAACAGCGCTACTTTCCACACAGCACTTTGCATCTTCAAAAAATGTTTACAGGCTTTTCCAAACAAACGTCAATTCTCCAAATGCAAACCCTGGGCCTCGGAGGGACCGTCTGAGGATGAGCACCCAGCACCGTACCGAAAGCCAAGGCTCTACAGCAGCCTCTGGCTCTACAGGAGACTGGAATCGGGCTTGCAGATATTTAAAGCACTTCATCCCTCCCCCTCCCCCCAAAAAAAGTGCACTGAGAAGACAAAACGTACCAGAACACACCAGCACACAGCAGATGTGTTTAAGTCAGTTACCCAGTGGTGGACATGGATTATGAAAACGACTTAGTGAGTGGTATCGTCCACCACTCCTCCTCCTGCCACTTGGAGGGAGTTTGTAATACTTGGTCCTGTGTTCTGAAACACTTCAGGAGAGTTCTTTTGCTGGGTTGACTCTGACTCTACGACCTTGGCACCTGATATTGCCTGGAACCTTTCTAATACATTACAAGTGCCCCTTCTGCCCACAATGCACAGCTCTCTCCACTGGAGCTGCTAAAAACCTCTTCATGAGAGAGACTAGCGTCTGTCCTTGTTGTTTGTTGTCGTTAGGTGCCGTCGAGTTGGTTCTGACTCATAACTACCCTATGCACAAAAGAACAAAACACTGCCCGGTCCTGCGCCATCCTTACAATCGTTATGCTTGAGCTCATTGTTGCAGCCACTGTGTCAATCCACCTCATTGAGGGTCTTCCTCTTTTCCGCTGACCTTGTACTCTGCCAAGCATGATATCCTTCTCCAGGGACTGATCCCTCCTGACAACATATCCAAAGTATGTAAGACGCAGTTTCGCCATCCTTGCCTCTAAGGAGCATTCTGTCCGCACTTCCAAGACACATTTGTTTGTTGTTTTGGCAGTCCATGGTATATTCAATATTCTTCGCCAACACCACAATTCGAAGGCGTCAACTCTTCCTCAGTCTTCCTTATTCATTGTCCAGCTTTCACATGCATATGATGCAGTTGAAAATACCATGGCATGGGTCAGGCGCACCTTAGTCTTCAGCGTGACATCTTCGCTCTTCAAAACCTTGAAGAGGTCCTTTGCAGCAGATTTACCCAATGCGATGCATCTTTTGATTTCTTGACTGCTGCTTCCATGGCTATTGACTGTGGATCCAAGTAAAATGAAATCCTTGACAACTTCAATCTTTTCTCCTTTTATCATGATGTTGCTCATTGGTCCAGTTGTGAGAATTTTTGTTTTCTTTATGTTGAGGTGCAATCCATACTGAAGGCTGTGGTCTTTGATCTTCATTAGTAAGTGCTTCAATTCCTCTTCATTTTCAGCAAGCAAGGTAGTGTCATCTGCATAACTAACGCAGGTTGTTAATGAGTCTTCCTCCAGACCTGATGCCACATTCTTCTTCATATAGTCTAGCTTCTTGTATTATTTCCTCAGCATACAGATTAAATAGGTATGGTGAAAGAATACAACCCTGATGCACACCTTTCCTAAGTTTAAACCAATCAGTATCCCGTTGTTCTGTCTGAACAACTGCCTCTTGATCTATGTAAAGGTTCCTCACGAACACAATTAAGTGTTCTGGAATTCCCATTCTTCACAATGTTATCTATAGTTTGTTATGATCCACAGAGTTGAATGCCTTTGCATAGTCAATAAAACACAGGTAAACATCCTTCTGGTATTCTCTGCTCTCAGCCAGGATCCATCTGACATCAGCAATGATATCCCTGGTTCCACGTGCTCTTCTGAAACCAGCCTGAATTTCTGGCAGTTCCCTGTTGATATACTGCTACAGCCATTTTGAATGATCTTCAGCAAAATTTTGCTTGCTTATGATATTAATGATATTGTTCTATAATTTCCACATTTGGTTGGATCACCTTTCTTTGGAATAGGCATAAATATGGATCTCTTCCAGTCAGTTGGCCAGGAAGCTGTCTTCCATATTTCTTGGCATAGACGAGTGAGCACCTCCAGAGCTGCATCTGTTTGTTGAAACATCTCAATTGATATTCCATCAATTCCTGGAGCCTTGTTTTTTGCCAATGCCTTCAGAGCAGCTTGGACTTCTTCCTTCAGTATCATTGGTTCCTGATCATATGCCACCTCTTGAAATGGTTGAATATCGACTAATTCTCTTTGGTATAATGACTCTGTGTATTCCTTCCATCTTCTTTTGATGCTTCCTGGCCGTTTAATATTTTCCCCATGGAATCTTTCACTATTGCAACTCAAGGCTTCAATTTTTTCTTCAGTCCTTGCAGCTTGAGAAACGCCGAGCGTGTTCTTCCCTTTTGGTTTTCCATCTCCAGCTCTTTGCAAGTGTCATTATAATACTTTTTCTTCTCGAGCTGCCCTTTGAAATCATCTGTTCAGTTCCTTTACTTCATGAATTCTTCCTTTTGCTTTAGCTGCTCGACGTCCGAGAGCAAGTTTCAGAGTCTCCTCTGACATCTAACTTGGTCTTTTCTTTCTTTCCTGTCTTTGCAATGACCTCTTGCTCTCTTCATGTATGATGTCCTTGATGTCATTCCACAACTCGTCTGGTCTTTGGTGACTAGTGTTCAGTGCATCAAATCTATTCTTCAGATGGTCTTTAAATCCAGGTGGGATATACTTAAGGTCATATTTTGGCTCTGGTGGACTTGTTCTGATTTTCTTCATTTTCAGCTTGAACTTACATATAAGCAATTGACGGTCTGTTCCACAGTCGGCCCCTGGCCTTGTTCTGACTGATGATATTGAGCTTTTCCTTCATCTCTTTCCACAGATGTAGTCAATTTGATTTCTGTGTGTTCCATCCGGTGAGGTCAACGTATATAGATAGTCGCCGTTTATGTTGGTGAAAGAGGTATTTGCAATGAAGAAGTCATTGGTCTTGCAAAATTCTATCATTCAATCTCCATCATTGTTTCTGTCACCAAGACCAGGTTTTCCAACTACTGATCCTTCTTCTTTGTTTCCAACTTTCACATTCCAATCACCAGTAATTATCAATGCATCTTGATTGCATGTTTGATCAATTTCAGACTGCAGAAACTGATAAAAATCTGCTGTTTCTTCATCTTTGGCCCTAGTGGTTGGTGTGTATATTTGAATAATAGTCGTATTAACTGGTCTTCCTTGTAGCTGTATGGATATTATCCTTTCACTGACAGCGTTGTACTTCAGGATAGATCTTGAAACATTCTTTTTGACCATGAATGCAACACCATTCCTCTTTAAGTTGTCATTCCCAGCATAGTAGACTATATGATTGTCCAATTCAAAACCGCCAATACCAGTCCATTTCAGCTCACTAATGCCTAGGATATGCGTTCCTTTTCATTTTTGATGATTTTCAATTTCCCTAGATTCATACTTCATACATTCCAAGTTCCGATTATTAATGGATGTTTGCAGCTGTTTCTTCTCATTTTGAGTCATGCCACATCAGCAAATGAAGGTCCCGAAAGCTTTACTCCATCCACGTCATTAAGGTTGACTCTACTTTGAGGAGGCAGCTCTTCCCCAGTCATCTTCTGAGTGCCTTCCAACCTGGGAGGATCATCTTCCAGCGCTATCTCAGACAATGTTCTGCTGCTATTCATAAGGTTTTCACTGGCTAATGCTTTTCAGAAGTAGACTGCCGGGTCCTTCTTCCTCATCTATCTTAGTCTGGAAGCTCAGCTGAAACCTGTTCTCCATGGGTGCCCCTGCTGGTATCTGAATACCAGTGGCATAGCTTCCAGCTTCACAGCAACACGCAAGCCCCCAGAGTATGACAAACTGACAGACAAGTAGGGGATCCGTCCTTGAATGCCGTCCATTTTCTCTCTCTTCTCCAGGGGTCTTTGTGTGTCATGCTCCTTCTCTCTGGCTGGAACCTCCTCTTTCATCTCTCTTGTAGCCCTTCTAGATGCTGGAGGCCATCTTCTCCCTCTGCACAGTGCTATCCAACAGCTGCTCCCTGGCCCCCTGCAAACCCCAGCTGCTCTGCCTTTCAGCTCTGGGTAGCACACCCACAACCAGCTTCTCCTAGCAGGTGCAGCCTTCTGTCCCTCTGTGTGGTCGACCCTGCAGGCAGAGCTGGGATAGGCTCAGTGTGGGAGGTTTTCTCCGTCTTGGAGTAATTTTCCACAACCATCGCTACCCCCGAAGTGGCAGTGGCTGGTGTGCAGACCAGCAGTGCCGCTAGACTGAAACTCCTTGTCTTCCCCGTGTCTGCTGTCTGCCAGGGCCTCCAGCCTGACCCGAAACACAGAGATGGATTGTGTAATGAATGTCTGCTGTCATTCACTCCCTCCCCCAGGCTGAAGGGGTTCCCTTCAGTGCCTGGAATGAGTCACTCTCAGGGTATTCACTGTCATCAGTTGTTTTTTCAACTGCAATTTACGATGCGGGGAGTTGCTGTTAAACATTTCTCTGAGAAGGGCACTCTAGAAAGAAGGAGGAAGAATAAAGAAAATGTGAGACCTTATATGGGCCTTCTCCTTACCGCCTCTATAGCAAACACACACGGACACACAGCTTCTATCTATACCACTGAATCACTCTAGTCTCCTTTCTTCAGTTATTTCTTTCATGGCCTCTGACCCATCATCAACTGCTTGCTCTACAGGCTATAAAGTGTTTGTTTTGTATGATTTTTGCTCAAGTTTTACCCAAACAAAATCTAAGTGTTGAGCCAAGAATTAAAAATAAATCAGTTAAAGAAACACCATGAGTGGACAGTTTCCTAAATTCAATGCATTACTTTTAAACCTGTATATTATTTTTAGCCTTGGTGGCACAGTGGTTATCTAGTTAAGTGGTTTTTCAGGTTGCACCCAGGATGAGAGCTAGTGACTCGCCCAGCAAGTGGTATCCCCAGCTCTAGAACCAAGGTCTCCAATGCTCTTTCTAAAGCACCATGCTGTTTCTCAGCTTCTTCAAGTCAGCAGGGGGATCAGAGACCATCTTGATGAGCTTTCAGGGCCCACTGTCCCAGCTCTGAAGAGGTCAGTCAGTGATTCAAAGGCACTGATGCAAAGTATCTCATAACCAAAGGTGAAGGGCGTGGTCCTATTTGGAAATGACAAGCAGGGATCCTTTCCTTCTGAGGTGAGAGCTTGAATTTACAGCTAGCTAGTACCAGTCCCGCTGTGTGTTCTGTCTACAGAATGCAGACCATGGCACTTGGCAGTGGCTCTGAAACCTGGCACACTCCACGATCCTCCTGGACCCACGAGATAACGTAACCAAATGTTTTCCAATGCTGTAAGAAATGAGTATTTTGCAGGTAGAAGGAAACGCAAACAGCTCCCCTACAGGGGGCTTGCTCTGTCCAATCCCAAAGGCAAAACAGCTTACTCCCTCCTGACCCTTCAAAAGGTTAAGTCTGGGCAAGGTCCTGATAAATGGTCACAATGCAAACAAAGTTGTGTAAATAAATGCATCTCTGATCTATGCAGGCTGGCCATGCCAAGTATACCATCTGCACCATTTCTCATGATGAGCTGACTTTTTTTTCCTGTGGGTCCCAAGCAATGAGAAGATGACTGTGTTTATGCAGGCCAAGGCATGCATCATTTGACACTCCAAGCAATTTTTTTTTTTTTAATTTCAGACCCAAAGACAATCGGTGACATTTTGTGTTTTTCGAGGTAAGGTTAAGTTAGAAGAACGAGAGAAATTTCACTAGAAAGTGATAGGGCACGTGTCCAAGGCCTGAGGGGGCATTTGCAGTTTATCATGGTCTTTATTGGGCTCTGGAGGGCGGTGGTGGTTCATGGTAGGATTCATGCCCTCCGTGCTGGAGACCCAGGTTCGATTCCTGGCCAGGGCACCTCAAACAGCAGCCTCCACCCAACCCCATCAGAGGTGGTTTGCCCGTTGCCGTGATGCTCAACAGGTTTCAATGGAACTTCCAGACTAAAACAAATTAGGGAGAAAGGTCTGATGATCTGCTCCTGAAAATCAGCCAATGAAAACTCCGTGGATCACAATGGCCTGGTCCACAACCTACCTAACGTGGGGATGGTGCAGGGCTAGGCAATGCTTTGTCTGAGGTGCATGGGGTCGCCATGAGTCCAGGACGAACTCAAAAGGCAGCTAACTACACCAGCTGCCTCTGCAATCTACGCCCCTTTGTCTTGCTTATTCATTCATATTGACTTCGCAGAAACATTATTAACAACTAATTATTTTGGGAGCTAGGCTAGGTGTTACTGATACAAAGGTAAGTAAAAGGTGGCACTTGCCTTAGAGGGTCACTCCCTGTGCTGCGGGAATCTGCTTCTTGAAAGATGAAACCTAAGGGCCTGTAAGCAGAATCACCTGTGGAGCTTCCTAAACACCCAGACGATGAGGATGTGTTCCTGCGGTTATTCAGAGATCAAAGGTGGGGGTCAGGCATCTGTATTATTTTAAAAAACAAAAAGAAATGAGGCTTCTAGGTCAAGGGTCAGCAAATGTGTTCTGTAGGGAGCCAGGTAGTAAATATCCTCAGTTTTGCAGACCGTACAGTTTCTGCACCAAACGTCAACTCCGCAGACGCAGCACAGAAGTGGCATCGGCAACAGGGGAACAAAAGGGCGCGGCTGCGTTCCAAGAAAACTTGACTTACACAAGAACAGGCAGAGGACTGGATTTGGCTGTGGGCTATAGTTCTCTGCCTCCTGTTCTAGATGATTCTTATAGGGCAACTAGGCTTGAGAGCTACTTGTCTGTAAAATATCTTCACTTTGGGTGGTGTGATATACACCACTATAGATATGAAGGGGAAGAAAGGCTTGCTTTAAACTTTTGGAATTTTCTTCGATCAATAGAGTAATACTGCTTCTTTCCATCCACATCAGAGTACGGAAAACTACATTTTTTATCATACCTCAAAGCACCGTATGTATACTTTCATTGAATCAGATGGAACACTTCTCAGGGGTCCTTAATTTACGTGTCATTGTTTGGCAGTAGGGGGTTCTACAAGATACACAACCTAAACCAAGGAACCAATCCAATTATGTTCTAAGTTTATCTGAGATCCTAAAAAGGAGTGTTTCTGTGGTTATTAGATGTATCTCTACTTCTTATGCTCTGGTGTAGAAAAAATAAAGAAAAATATTTCTCTTTAAAGGAAGTTTTTAAATTTCAAGAGTAAGCCTAAACTCTTAATTTATATATTATTTGATAGATTTAAGGAAAACAAACCAACTCTTGACTATACACCATTTGATATTCTTTTCACTTCTTAAGATTCTGAATTACACTTCTTATTGAAGGACTAATTTACTTCAACAAATATTCATTAAATAACTTTGGACACAGTATTCCAACTCTTGAATAACAGACAATTTCATGGGACCAAAAAAAAAAAAACTTTAGCATAAGTGAAAACTGCTATAGTAAAGGAACATAGCTATAAAAACAAATAATTCACCTTGGGTGGGGATAGACTGTCGGGATAGAAGGAGGAGAGAGCACCACGGGACTTCAGGAAGACATAGAGAGCAGGGGCATTCCAGCTGGGCACTGAAAGATGAATAGGAGTTCTCCACGGAGACAAGGGGTTAGGGTGGGGAGGGGGTTCAACAAGGGCACAGAGTCAGGAAAAGCACTTCACGTGTGAGGAGTGACATCCTGGCTAATACGAGTTCCGAGCAGCTGCTTGGGGGAGCAGAAGAAAAGCAGAAAATGCAGTCAGAGAGGTGGTATGGGGTCAGATAGTGAAGGCACTGTTAGCAGTGCTAAAGCTTTGGGATTTCTTTTTATAGGCTAGTAGAAACCATGTAAGTTTTAAAGCAAAGAACTGGCCCAGGGGATAATCCAATAGGCAAGGTAAGCATGGTGCTGCCTTGCTTACCAGCCCATCTGCAGTGAACAATTCCACAATTTTTTCATCACATCAAAGATTCCTTTTCTAGGTCTGGCTGGCATCTGTCTCTCTCCCAACCCCACGGCACCTTCCTACAGAATCAAACCCTCTTTTCAAATTTGCAGTCCCTGACAGGGACAGATGACCCAATAAACAGGGTAAGCATGGGTTTACTTGTGCTTACTGACTAATCTGTAGTGAACAGTTTCACATGGGTTTCCACATCAAAGATGTGGTGAAACCCACGTGAAATTGTTCACCGCAGATGACCTGGAAGGCAAAGTAAGCACTGTGCTTACCTCGCCTACAGGATAATCCACCCCTGAACTGGCTTGATCTGATCTGAGTTTTAGAAAGATTATACTGGGCTAAGAAGCAGAGTGGTCCTTAAGCCTATCAAAGCCTCCATAATTTGCCCTCAAAACAGGGGTGGTACAACCTCCCCCCAGGAAGATGACTCGTTCCCCAAATGCCAAGATTCTGGGGAAGCATCCAGTGCCAGCTCCTTCATAGCTCCACACCCTCTAGGAGGAGGCAGAAGACCTGCTGTGCCGAGGACCCAGCTCACCTGTCTCACCCACAGCCATGTGTGGGCACGTGTGGAGAAAAACATTCTGTAAAGCAAGGAAGACAAGCCAACCAACAAAACCCGCTTCAACAGTTTGCAAAAAGACTCTGAACACATGCCTCCTTCCTGCTGGAAAGAGACAAGTGGTGGCTCGCACACTCTCTCCGCCCAAGCCCACTCCCAACCCCCTCCACAAATGGGCTCCAGATATAAATAAAAAGCCCTGTGCCACCAATGTTTCTGGCAGGTAGATAGCACCTTGACTGGGGCTATCTGCTTCTCAAGCTTTATGTTTTTAACACCCTCGTTGATATAAAATGCCCAAGCTTATGTGTGATGTAAATAAACACTCCACTGCCCAGCCATGGCTTCAACAGATGCCTTTGTTCTGCTGAGCATCCATCCTGTCTCATCCCATCCACCAGCCTTACCTTTTGGGTTCTTCTGCAGGGCAGCTGCCCTGTTTTCCGTGGGCCTTAGCTCACACTCCATCTCAGGGCAGTCATAGGACTGCAGAGAGTCGGGAAACACTGCGTGCTCCTCAAGGAAAAGCGGGGACCCTTCTGTAGAAAGAAGGGCCAGGCAAGCATCCACGCCTCTTCTGCACAGCAAACAGTACAACCGGAGCAGACAGGCAGACACTCAGAGTGGCTTTTAAACAGGATTCTTTCATCAAACAAAGCCCCTGGGGTGGCACAAAATGTGTGCTTAACTATAAACCTAAAGGTTGGCTATTGGAACCCACCCAGTGGCACCATGGAAGAAAGGTCTGGCAATTGGCTTTTGGTGTAAAAATTCCAACCAAGAAAACCCTATGGAGTTGAGTTCTACTCTGTAACACGTGGGGTGGCCACAGTTGAAATCCACTCAACAGTGATGGGTTTGGCGTTTGTTTGGTTTTTGGTCCCCCCCCCCCCATTAAGTGTTTATTGACCATCTGCTGCACAAGCTACAGAATTCTCACAAGGCCCAGCTATGACAAGAGTTCACTCCACAGGGACTATTGGTTTATCCTGGGAACTAAGAGAATGCTTGTGTGACTCCTCTTTTGGAAACTAATTTCTAAAATCATGCAAACCCATTGTCATCGAGTCAATTCCAACTCTTAGCAACCCTACAAGACAGAGTAGAACTGCCCCATAGGGTTTCTAAGGAGCCCCTGGTGAATTTGAACTGCCAAACTTTTGGTTAGATGCTGAGCTCTTAACCACTGCTCCACCAGGGTTTCTGAAAATCATGTGAGGGAAAGAACAAAATCCTTGCAGCCCACCGTCAGCACAATGAGGGAGACTTTTCTCTCTCCTGATGGTCAGAATGGCGGACTGAGTCCCAGCAAAGGAAAGGCAGCTGACCCATTTCAGAGAGCAAACCATGCTGACTACAGAGGGAAAAGAAACAGAACCCCACTCTCAGTGCCCACTGCTTTTCATAAAGAAATGAATTACTACTCTCTAGTTAAAGCATTTACTAACGAAGATCAGAGACCACAGCCTTCAGTATGGGTTGCAACTCAACATAAAGAAAACAAAAATCCTCACGACCGACCAATAAGCAACATCATGATAAATAGAGAAAAGACTGAAGTTATCAAGGATTTCATTTTTCTTGGATCCACAATCAACACTCACAGAAACAGCAGTCAAGAAATCAAATGATGCATTGCTTTGGGCAAATCTGCTGCAAAGGACCTCTTTAAAGTGTTGAAAAGCAAAGATGTCACCTTGAAGACTAAGGTGCTCCTGACCCACGCCATGGTGTTTTCATTCACATCATATGCATATGAAAGCTGGACAACGAATAAGGAAGACCAAAGAAGAGTTGACGTCTTTGAATTGTGGAGTTGGGGAAGAATATTGAATATACCATGGACTGCCAAAAGAAAGAACGAATCTGTCTCGGAAGAAGTGCAACCAGAATGCTCCTTATAAGCAAGGATGGCAAGACTGCATCTTACGTACGTTGAACATGTTGTCAGGAGGGATCAGTCTCTGGAGAAGGACATCATGCTTGGCAAAGTACAGGGCCGTTGGAAAAAAGGAAGGCCTTCAAAAAGGTGGATTGACCCATTGGCTGCAACAATGAACTCAAGCATAACAATTGCAAGGATGGTGCAGGACCGGACAGTGTTTCGTGCTGTTGTACATAGGGTCGCTATGAGTCGGCTACTTTTCAAGCAGCTGCTTTTCTATGCTATTTACACACTCATCTGTCTTCCATTTCAGGAATTTCTTTCCTATTTAGCTGTAAACCTAAAGGAGCACTTAATCCATTGTTTCCCAGCTTGTTTTCCATTAGGTCATCTTAGTTTAAATTCAGAACCCAAATCCTTGTTTACATGTAAATAACTCAACGTATTAAAAAACAAAAAGGGACCACTAATTAAAATTGATTGCTATGTACCACTCATGGCCAAAAAGTCTATTGCTATTGATGACTTTTTCATTATTTAAACATAGGTTTTAGCGCTTTTTCTCTCTAGGATTGGATTAGGATAATTTAGCTTTGCAAAAGTTGAAGAAAGGTGGAAAACTCTTTGGATATAAACTGGAGGAAAAAGCTGAAATGTTAAGTCCCAAGCAGCAGTCTCCTTTGCCCTTATCTTTAATAATAGAAATTCAGTTTAGCGTCCCTTGCAAAAGAGCATTCTTATATTTTTAAATTTCAAGTGTCCAATTATGTGCAAGGGTCAGGGCAGAATTTATCTGAAGAAGCTCCATTTTAATATTCCTTTAAAAGCCAGGATAAAGGATGCTATGTTATTAAACTAAAATGTTTAAAAACGAAAAAGTATTATGTGTGCCGCACGGCAGAAGATCACATTTTTATTAATGCAAGTTTTAAATGCTGATTTATCCTCTTGAGAGTCAGTTTCCCAAAGCATTGGACTGTATTCAAGTCTTTTTGCAAAACGGCACATCACTTCCATTATTCCTTATATTAACTGAACAACATTATAAAGAAGGAGACAAAGCAAGATTTAAAACATGATTACAGCTGTCAGTGCTCACATCTAAATAAGTCATTGGAAACTCAAGCTTAAAATGTGGTCACCCTGTCTTATCAGAACAATGAAGTTCTCTTAGCCTTTTTCAGAAATGAATTTGATGCTTTAGGAATCGAGAAAGCTTCAGCTGTGACATGGTCTTAATATAGTCATACGGGCAATTCTCGATGAGAAATCAGAACTACCCTTTGACTTGTGATTTGAGACAATGTCAAGGAAATTCTTTTGGGAAGAGAGGACTAGACAATGAATATTACTTAATTGACAGAATTTTCCCATTTCCTTATTTTGTAATTCTATTTCAGCCTTTGTCTACACTCACAAATCAAAGAATTAGCCGAATGTTGTGAAGCAAACCATGACTGTTTTCAAACAACTCAGAGTCAAGCAAGAACAAACAAGTAATGACATTTTCCCAACAACCAGTTGTGTTAAGTCAACTTCTTTTATCTCCCAGAGCCAGTTTAAGGGGAGATGAAACCCCCATTTCTGCTACCACAAGCCATGTAAAATATCGGCTTCTGTTACAACCATGGGGGGTTTTAGTTTTGTTTCCTTAAATGGTTGCCGAGTATTTGAGTGACAGCTCTTTGTTCTAAAGGATGCAAAAGCCACTCTCACATCTAATTCTAATGAGATAAGTGGCATTATGAAGGGAATATTAAAAATTTACAGCCCTCTTCACCAAGTTTATTTGTCAGCCGTACATGCTGAATATTGCATAGCACGTGCACACACTCGAACACACACACACACAAACACACACACACACACAGTCCTAACGATGAAAAAGATATGAGGAGATAATGATGCAATCATGACACGTCTGATGGAGTTTGCATATCTCCGTTGCTGTTTGGCACTTCATTTAATTGTATTGCGCCAAACTGGCAGAACCGCACAATTTGTTCGTGAAAAGGGTCCACAGTTTAAGGGGAAAATGTAGAAGTGTTTACTACACTGTCTAATTACACAACCTTGCTGTCCCAGAATGTGGTGTCAGAAACCATTTCTGACATATGGGAAAAGGGTAGAACAGCTGGTCATTAAGGTTTTCTCAAGATTATTTAGCGACATACTCGAATGTAATTAAAGTGAGACACTAAATACTGCACTTGTGGTACAATGTATTTTTAATTTTTATGGCATGTGGTAAAAGTAAATAGATACAAAGCATTCAAGCTTCTTCATTCGGCATCCAACTCGTCAAAGACGCTGAGTCTGCCTGGCGGACTGCAAGCAGGGTCCTGGTGTAAGTCACAGACATCCATTTGGAGTTTGTAAGGCTGCCTTAAAGGGTCTGGATTTGGCAATACTCAGCAGAAATGTCTATGTGGGACCCCCAGACAAAGTATGACGTGAATTCATTCATCCATCCATTCAATCACCCGTCAGCCTCGGCCTGGCATTGTTTTAGAAGATGAAGACATCACCCCCGCCCTGAGTTGCTCACGGCTTACTGAGCTTACAATACAGAGTGAACTTGTGAAAGAAGGGAGCAGCCAGAAGGGGCACCTGAGTGGAGACATCAAGCAAAGTCTCCAGAACTGGAATCATCTAGGTAGGTAAGAAAAGATACAGTAGGGGAGTGAGCATGGGGGAAGGGAGGGGAGCAGAACAATCCAAGCAGAGAGAGTAGCTTATTACAATATGAAAATAATCTTAACATTGATTGAACAGTTACAGTGCTCTGGCACTGGGTTTAGCCAATGACATATATTATTTTATTTAAGCCTCATGGCAACCCTATAAGGTAAGTATGGCTATTACCTATACTTCATACATGAGGAAGCTCACTGATGCGTCGTCATCCATGGCAAAACAGTTAGCGGGTAATGGAATCATGATTCAAATCCAAGTTTTTCCGTGTGCCGAGACAATCCTTTCTCCATTCTCCCTTCTCCAATTCACCTGTATATAGCATGTGAATTTAGTTTTCAGAGAACTTACCATGTAAACTCATTAGTCTTATATACATGTCCATGACTAAGAGAATGGAAAGATAAGCTACGGACTGGGAGAAAACACAAATTGGATATCTGACAAATGGCTTGTATCAAGGCTATGTAAAGAGCTCAGAAAGCTCAACAATAAGAAAATAAATCACCCAGTTAAGTAAATGAGTAACATATTTGAACAGATACGTAAACCAAAGAAAATACATGAAGGCAATCAAATACATGGAAAAAAAAAAGCTCAACATCATGAATCATTAAAAAAAAAAAATTGTTTTTATTTTTTAATTTTTTCATTAGAGAATGCAAATTAAAACCACAAAGAGACACCACTACCCCCCTATTAGAATGGATAGAATAATGGTAATAATGTTGTTATTGTTGTTGTTATTAGGTGCCATCAATTCGGTACCGACTCATAGCGATCCCATGTACAGCAGAATGAAATACTGCCCGGTCCTGAACCACCCTCACAATCGTTGTTATATTTAAGCCCATTGTTGCAGCCACTGAGCCAATTCATCTCATCAAGGGTCTTCTTTTTTGCTGACTTTATCAGGCATGATGTCCTTCTCCAAGGACTGGTCCCTCCTCAAAACATGTCCAAAGTATGTAAGACGATGTCTTGCCATCCTTCCTTTTAAGAAGCACTCTGGCTGTATTTCTTCCAAGACAGCTTGTTCATCCTTCTGGCAGTCCATGGTATATACAATATTCTCTGCCATCGCCATAATTCAAACACGTCAATTGTTCTTCTGTCTTCCTTATTCATCATCCAGCTTTCACATGCATATATGGTGATTGAAAATATAATGGCTTGGGTCAGGTGAACCATAGCCCTCAAAGTGACACCTTTGCTTTTTAACACTTTAAAGAGATCTTTTGCAGATTTCCCCAATACAATAAGTCCTTTGATTTCTTAACTGCTGCTTCCGTGGGTGTTGATTGTAGGTCCAAATAAAATGAAATTCTTAACAACTTCATGATGTTGCTTACTGGTCCACTTGTGAGGATTTTTGTTTTCTTTACATTTAGGTATAATTCACATTGAAGGCTGTAGTCTTTGATTTTCATCAATAAGTACTTCAAGTCCCCTTCGCTTTCAGAAAGCAAGTTTGGTCATCTGCATTTTGTAAGTTGTTAATGACTCTTCCACCAATCCTAATGGCACATTCTTCCTTATATAGTCCAGCTTCTCAGATTATTTGCTCAGCATACAGATTGAATAAGTATAGTGAAAGGATACAACCCTGACACAGGCCTACTTGATTTAAAACCATGCAGTATCCCCTTGCTCTGTTCAAGCAACTGTCTCTTGGTCCATGTACAGGTTCTGCATGAGCACAATTATGTGTTCTGGCATTCCCATTTTTCCCAATGTTATCCATAATTTGTTATGATCCACATAGTCGAATACCTTTGCATAGCTAATAAAACACAGGTAAAATTCTTTCTGGTATTCACTGACCTCAGCCAAGATCCATCTGACATCAGCAATGATATCCCTTGTTCCACCTCTTCTTCTGACTCTGGCTTGAATTTCTAGCAGTTCCCTGTCGATGTACTGCTGCAACCACTATTGAATGATTTTTAGCAAAGTTTTAGTTGTGTGTGATATTAATGATATTATTTGATAATTTTTGCATTCTGTTGGATCTCCTTTCTTTGGAACGGGCAAAATATGGATCTTTTCCAGTCGGTTGGCCAGGTAGCTGTCTTCCAAATTTCTTGGCACAGATGAATGAGCACCTCCAGCACTGCATCTGTTTATTGAAACATCTCAATTGGTATTCTGTCAATTCCCAGAGCCTTGTTTTTCGCCAATGCCTTCAGTGTAGCTTGAACTCCTTCCTTCAGTACCACTGGTTCTTGTTCATATGCCATCTCCTGAAATGGTTAAACTTCGACCAATTCTTTCTGTATTTCTTCCATCTGCTTTTGATGCTTCCTGTGTCATTCAGTATGTTGCCCACGGAATCCTTCAAATTTGCAACTCAAGGCTTGAATTTTTTCTTCAGTTCTTTCAGCTTGAAAAATGCCAAGCATGTTCTTCCCTTTTGGTTTTCTAACTCCAGGTCATTGCACGTTTCATTTTAATATTTTACTTTGTCTTCTCAATCTGCCCTTTGAAATCTTCTGTTCAACTCTTTTACTTCATCATTCCTTCCATTCGCTTTAGCTATTCTACTTTCAAGAGCAAGCTTCAGAGTCTCTTCTGACATCTATTTTAGTCTTTTTTTTCTTTCCTGTCTTTTTAATGACCTTTTGTTTTCTTCATGTATGATGTCTTTGACGTCATCCCACAACTCATCTGTTCTTCGGTCATTAGTGTTAAACACATCAAATGTATTCTTGAGATTGCCTCCAAAATCAGGTGGGATATACTTAAGGTCATATTTTGGCTCTTGTGGGCCTGTTTTAATTTTCTTCAGCTTTACCTTGAACTTGCATAAGAGCAATTGATGGTCTGTTCTGCAGTCAGCCCCTGGCCTTGTTCTGACAGATGATATTGAGCTTTTCCATCATCTGTTTGGACAGATGTAGTCGATTTGATTCCTCTGTTTTCCATCTGATGAAGTCCATGTGTGTAATGGCCATTTATGTTGGTGAAAAAAGGTATTTGCAGTGAATAGGTCCTTGGTCTTGCAAAATTCTATTATGCAATCTCCAGGATCATTTCTATCACCAAGTTCATATTTTCCAACTACCAATCTTCCCTTGTTTCCAACTTTTGCATTCCATTCACCAGTAATTATCAAAGCATCTTGATTGCATGTTTGATCAATTTCAGACTGCAGAAGTTGATAAAATTCTTCAATTTCATCATCTTTAACATTAATTGCTATTGTTATTATTATAACAAAATAATACCAAGTGCTAGCAGGGATATGGGGCAGCTAGAACTCTCATACATTGTTGGTGGGAGCACAAATCATACAGTCCCTCTGGAAAACAGTTTGGCCATTTCTTATAAAAGTAAATATGTATTTATCATATGGTTTGCAATCCCATTCCTAGATATTTACCCTAGAGAAATGAAAACTTACGTTCACACAAAAATTTGTAAGTAAATATATAGAACAGCATTATTCATAATCTTTACAAACTGGAAATAATCCAAATGTTCCTCCATATGTGAATTGACGAACTGTCTTATATCCACACAGTGGAACACTGTTCAGCCATGAAAAGGGATGAATTATTGATACATGCAACAACTTGGATGAATCTCAAAGGCATTATTCTGAGTAAAGGAAGCCAGTCTCACAGAAGCCAGGGAACACAGTGCAAAAAAGGCAAATCTTAAAGGGATAGAGGTTGGGGGATGGTTTGATTTCAAAGGGTCAACAGGTGGGAATTTGGGGAGTTAGATCCCACGGAGGATCCTCTAAGAAACAGCATGGAATGCCTCAGAATCACTCTCCCTGAAGGAGGGAAATTGAGGCATATATCCACCAACTCCCATCTTCCATTTGGTTGAGGGCTGCCCCAAACATCAGAAACTCCCGTGTGCATCTCTAGTCTGCAAAAACCTTCAACGGCATTCAGGCAAAGAAGAGGAGAGCAAGGTCCCTGACATGAGAAAATGCCAATGCATTCCAAACCATGTGTTGCAGCTGATGGTGAATTCAGGTGGGCTGAGGATTATTTATGAGACAGGCCACTAACAGCATCTGCTAATAAGATATTAGTGATAGATGCTCTGCACATTTGATTTTTGCAGTAAATAGTGGGAATATTTACCTAACAAAAGAAATGTATGCAATGTTAGTAATAACTCTAGTCACCTGGGAAATCATTTATTATGCGCCAGGTCCCACACTAGACCTTCTAGACTTCATATTCTATCATATCATTCTTCCAACAGCTATATGAGGTAGACATTAATATCGCATCTGACAAGCCAGGAAATTGAGACTCAAAGCTTCCCCCAAAACACGCAAGTATATGTGCTCACACACATGCACTCACACACACACAGAGCTAAGGAACTGACATGGAAGTCCATAGTTTTCCCATTCTCCTAGATTAGTTGCCTCATAACATTGCAGAAGATACAGTAATTCCGTAATTGTGATTACGTGAAAGCTAGATCTCAGTCACTCCAGGGCTGAGACCCTACTTGTTGAAATACCCAAACCTTATCTTTCTGGTTATTATGGACAGGCATTTTATTGCTCATTAGACTTTCCAGTAGATAGTGGCTGAGAAAAAATTTTTTAAAAGAAGGGATATAACTCAAACCAACACACTTTGCTCTTATCACAAATGTCTAGAAAACATGAAACTTTGGCTATTAAGAAATTGAAAACTGGCCATGAATAATAATTATCTTTGTTCCTGCTCTCTTATTAATAGCTTAAATGGCCAAGCTGATGCTTAAGCTGTAATCAACAATCCTATAGCTTCAACCTTCTTAACACCATTGTGGAGCTATACATTTCGTTTTCCTTAATGTTTCTTAATGGGTGGCTTCCTTCATTCCTTCAGCTTGCTTTGCTGACAAAAAGACAGGAACTTGGAGTTGTTTTCCACGGTAGGAAGAATGGGGTTACAGAGAGCCACTTGCATTCTCTCACTCTCTCCCAATCTCTGTTTTCACCAGACTGCCTGGACACAGAGGATACAGACTTTTGGCCAAAGAACAAAGGAACGCTAACTGACCCACGTGGACATTGAACCCCTGACCTCATTAGCATTGTTTTCTCACCACCTTGCCTATCAGATGGCCCAATTATGAACACTGAATCAAAGAGGGAAATCACCTCTTCACCTGGAACCAAGCAAAGCCAACGACTACTGGTTTGTTAAGAAGAGAATATGTCACCAGTCAAACAACCACATTATGAACAGCCACAGTGATTTCTAAGAATCTTCCTTCCTTGCATGGCCCAGTCTAACCAGAATTGCCATTGTTGTTTCCAGTCCTGAAGGTAAAGAAGACTTGGGAAGCATCACCCTGGGACTGATGTACTGGAGTGTAATTTCTCACCATGGCTCTCATGTCTGAGCCAACTTCAAGCTCTGTAGCAGTGATCCCCACCCTGGCCACCTCTTTGAAACCTTTCCCCATAGTTAGTTTGAAGCTCTGCTTATGAACAGGACACCTCTTTGGAGTGTCCGCTGAGGGATCTATGGCAGAGACATTTCCACATGGGTTTTACAATTGAAATGGCTCTTGTTACTCTATGGCAGTATACACGTTCTTCAAAGTGGTTTTTAAGCTGTTAAGTACAGCTTCCTTGTTCTGCAAGTTGTTGTTGCTGTTGTTAGGTGCTGTAGAGTTGCTTCCTACTCATAGTGATTCTATGAACAACGGAACGAAACACTGCCTGGTCCTGTGCCATTCTCACAATCATTGCTATGTTTGAGCTCATTGTTGCAGCCGCTGTGTCACTCCATCTTGTTTAGGGTCTTCCTCTCTTTGGCTAACCCTCTACCTTGCCAACCATGATGTCCTTCTCCAGGGACTAGTCCCTTCTGATAACATGCCCAATGTACATGATATGAAATCTCAACATGCTTGTTTCCAAGGAGCATTCTGGTTGTACTTCTTCCAAGACAGACTTGTTCATTCTTCTGGCAGTCCATAGTTTATTCAATATTCTTTGCAAACACTGTAATTCAAACACATCAATTCTTTTTCAGCCTTCCTTATTCATTGTCCAGCTTTCACATGCATATGAGGTGATTGAAAATATCATGCCTTGGGTCAGGCCCACCTTAGTCCTCCAAATGACTTCTTTGAATTTCAACACTTTAAAGAGGTCATTTGTAGCAGGTTTGCCCAATGCAATACGTCATTTGGTTTCTTGACTGCTGCTTCTGTGGGCATTGATTGTGGATACAAATAAAATGAAATCCTTGACACTTCAATATTTTCTCCTTTTATCATGATGTTGTTTATTGGTTCTGAAAGGTACCAAATTTGTATGATTTGGTCTGTGTGTGCATATCTGAGTATATGTGTGTATATAATTGTTTAGGAATTTTTTGATAGAAGTTGAATTATATCTAATTAGTTGTATTCCCCTTTTTTGAAAATGGAAGTTATTTCGATAAGCTCCTACGGGTATAATAACTGAACCAGTCAGTCAAGGCATGATGCTAATAAAACCAAAGATGATGGCTCAATTCCCAGACCAATTGCATGACTTTTCTATAGCCATGGACTACAACCCCAGCCAAGGCCAACCAGCTCACACATGGGTGAGATTTACATAATAAAGGCAAGTAGAGAAGAGAGAACATGGGCAGATCATTGCAGAAGCATCCTTTCTACTGGGAAAAAAAATGGGTAATTCTGATGGCAGTGGTTTAGCTTAATATTGCCCTCGTGTACTACGGACAATTCACTATTCATTAATGAATAAAAAGACACATGCCCAGAAGACAGATTTGTCCCATCCAAAGATGTGCTACAGCTCTAGTCTTCACTGTGTGCCTGTATTTCAGAATATATCTTGCTCTACAGCAGATCTGTTAATTCTAGGTATTTAGCTGCTAGCCCTTCCTTCCCCTCTGCTTCTCCCTCGATAAGCCAATAATATAGCTTCCTCTCCCCTCCCACCAAGCATCCTCACACAATTTACAGCCATAGCAAATCCGAGTTCATGAGTCAACCCTGACTCAACTTGATAGATTTCACTAGTGTCCACCAATATCCCATGTGTCTCTATTTCTGGGAACAAGGAAGACTACACATTCCACTCTTTAAAGGTAGGTGTGCCCATGTGAGTAGCCTGGACCAATGAACTCTGAGTAGAAATGTCGAAAATGTTTAAGTGCTTATGTTCACTTCCTGAGACTTAGTTCCCTGCAGCAGCAAGCCCAACGTTGAACCTGAAGCCTCCTGATTAGATGTCAGCAGGGAGTCTGGTCAGCCTAGGACCTGGAGTGCTTTCTGTGTTGTGTAGACCTGCCCCACCTTTACCACCACCTCTTCACATCGGGGGAAGGAAGAAAGCAACCTTTGTTGTTGTGAGCCACTGAGAGTTTCGGGTGGTTTGTTTCACAACCTGTCTTGACTATCTCATCAGAAAAAAAAAAAAAAAAAGTATTTCTGCATCTCAGCCTTTCTGACAGTGGGGATCAGGCATCTGAAGTCCTGGGACCCTAAGTGCTCATTGAGGCAGTCCCTGCAATACTGGCCTGACTTACAGCTGCATTCATGACTCAGTTTTCCTACAACCTCAGCCCTTGTGAGTGGGGACTTGTCACTATTCTTGCCTAGCCTTCTCCAACCCTCCATCATATATCTACCTATACAGCTTTGGGTAGCTCCTGCCATCTATACTCTGACATCATACATACACTGCTTGGATTTAGACTCCATCTGAACCCCTCCTGGCTTGTCACTTTCTCTTAGCCATTTTCATTGGACCATTCTGCTGTAGGCTTTTCCTTTCTATGTTTCTCCTCCCACTTCAGGTTCTGGTGGTCAAATTTCAGACACACCTCATGCAGAACTCGCCTGAGTTTTGATGTCACTTGCTCTCGTCACATTCCAGGACATGGTCCAGCTAGAAGATCCCAGGGAAAATCAAGAAGAATGGAGTTCCAGAGCCAATCCCACCTCTACACTAGAGTAGACAGGGACCAGGTTCTACAGCAGGCCTGAAAGAAGACTAACACAACAGGTTGAGTGTGGACTGAGGCTGGAATTTATGAAAAACTGGTGCCAGCAAACCTAATATGCAGTAAAAAGGAAAGCTTTACTAGGAAATCCAGTTGAGATCAGCCCTGGGAGCCCGGAGAGGTAGCCAGCATCAGGGCAATGTGCGAGGAGTACAAACAGACAGGTGTTGGAGTACTTACTGGTTGCATTTCTGAGGCAGGGAACAAGACAGGATCTTACTTTTAGAGCCAAGTAAAATAAGCCAAGGTAAACTCTTCATATTTCTAGCCCAAGGTTTGGGGAATTTAAATCACAAAGGACTATGTTGTGGTTCCTTAAATTTTTCATGAGTAAACTTGAGGTCTGTCCTAGAGTTTGGAAGAGGTATGTACTTATAGGTGGAGGTTAAAGTCACTTGACATGAGACAAAGAGGCTGGAAACCAAGCAGGGCCATGCCGTCATCAGAAATGAAGCACATCAACAAGTATGTCAGCCAACTGGAAAAAGCAGGGAGTCCAAATCTCCAAATAGAAACAATCTGATGAGACAACTAAAAATTCATGGTCTTGCAAGAATGTTGACCTAGGTTTTCAATGCATGGAGCCTTTCTGAATTGGTTAGAACGTGTGATCAGTATAGATTGTCACATATCCTCAACCCCCATATGTGTGGGGGATTTGGCTTAAGGGATAAGGGGAGAATACCAGTCCCAGATACTCCATCAACCAGCGTTCACCAAGAACTAGCTGTGCGGCCACTACAGTATAAAATGATTTGGACCCTTTCCTTATGAAACCCTTATTTTTAGGGCAAACAGTTAATGCACATGAAGCACCGAGCCAACATTATTCAACAACAGGTACTTCAGTGTCAGATACATTGATGTGAATGACTCAACTCCAGATACACAGAATTGCAGAGCAGAGAGAGATGAATCGCTGCAAAGAGTCAAAGTCTTCGCAGAGAAGATGGGATTTAATCTGGGACTTAAGGGAAGGGTAGAGAGTGGACAGAGCTGCAGAAAGTGTACATTTGATAAGAGAAACAGGGTGAGGAAAGGCCTGGGCGTGAGAGGAGAGGGCTGTTAGACATGCAAGAGACCAGCCTGTGAGAGAACCGGGGTGCTGAGCAGTAAACATGAGCTGGGGGAGATGGGCTGTCAAAATGTGGCAAAACTAGGCAAGCAGAGTCATTTAGACTGCTGTGGTAGAAATGAGAAAGCCACAGAGGGGGAAGAATATGTGCAAAAGACAGAGAGGTAAGACGGAAAAGGAAGTGGATAAGAACCAGTCCTAGGAAATACTGGGCAAGTCACCGCACTGCTCCAGCGGCTCAATAAAGGGTATTCCAGCTCCTAAGGCTTTGTGTGGCTCTGTCTGTGAATAATGCAAGCAGTGCTAAGAACTAAACCTCTGCTGAATGTCTAGTCTCCAACTTAAACAGACACCAGCTAACAAAAATGCTGACCGACTTGGAGGCTGCTCTGCATGGGGATAAGAACAGAGCTTGATTTTCAGCATTTGAACCCCTGATCCTTCAGTTTTAGAAAGAATCAGGGCCTTAGCAGAGCACAGACATTCCACGGTCTGAGCTGGGTGACAGTGCCCTTCATACTGGGGCTGTGACAGGTTGGACAGACATTTCCATATATTAACCATGGACCCCTGTTCTTGGACACCTACAAAAGTCATCTTCTCCTCCTTATTTGGAGCCCCAGAGCAGGCCAGGTTCTCCTTTTGCTTCCTATTTGAGAGGGAGGGAAAAAGGATCAAAGACTTGCCTGTAGGGCAGAGTTAAAGAGGGCCTGGAGGCTTCCTGAAAGGGCGTCTTCCTCAATTTGTTGTTCTTTTTTTTTCTTGATTTAAGAGTCTATGATGTCTTAGACATAGAAGTCTAAGTCCTAGAATTCGACAACTCTTTATAGGATAGACATCTTGTCATTGAGTTTAAAAATTAAAATGGAAATTTGATTGGGCATTTGCTGTTTAGGCTTTTTACTAATTTACAAATGGAGCGCTGGTGGTGCAGTGGTTAAATGATACGGCTGTTAACCAAAAGTCAGCAGTTCAAATTCACCAGCTGCTCCTTGGAAACCCTATGGGGCAGTTCTACTCTGTCCTCTAGGGTTGCTATGAGTTGGAATTGACTCAAAGGCAACAGTTGTTTTCATTTTAAATGGGTAATTTACAATACCTGAACATTTTGGAAAAACGTTTTTAATCCAGTTGGGGGGGAGGGGCACAGTGGTAGCTTTTTGACAATATTGAGAGGCATCACGTGGGATGAATGTTGTCTGCTGGCTCTTGTCCCCTCAACTAGTCCCCTCTAGGGATCAGAGGTCCGGCCGAGCAGAGTCCGGCTTCCACAGAGGGCAAGTCTAGCAGCCCAAAGGCTCAACTAAGGCCCTTCCTGTGTGTTTACAGTGGGGGTGGGAAGTCTACCACGTGCACCACGCCCTCTTCCCAGTTTACACGGAGCCAACCACCACTTCTGGGAAAGTGAGCAAACATGTGCAAACGGTGCCCCTTTCCTCTGGGGTGGTGTTAACCAAACTCCACTGAAGTTACTAAAAGAGAAACCATTCCCTCCCTTGATTTCCACTATGCCACATGCCCTCGCCCTCCAGCTGTGGACTGCTCCTACTGCTCTGTGTGCTCCTCAGAAAGGAGGCCCTGGCTCTTCCTGTGGTCAGACCCAGAGGAATAACCCAGACATTCCTGATCAGAGGAAAGGGCTCAGCTGTAGAGCACAGTAGACCAACTGGGCAAGCATGCACCACGAGGCCAGGCCCGGGTAGTGTGAGTCGGAATGTCCAGAGTGGGGCCTGGAATATGTGTGTGTATTTAACAAGCTCCTCGGGTAATTTTGAAATAAATGTTTCATGGAAAACGCTTTGAGGAGGACTGCTTTCAGGCTCTGCCTTCCCCTTCCTCACCATGGAGACAGTGGGGTGTTCCTCAGGTCTCTCCTTGACTCTTTATTCCACATCTGAGAGCAATAAGCTCTGGGCCTCCTCTCATCCCCCCCCCCGCCCCGGGGCTCCCTGCTCTCCCCTCTCTCATCCCCCCCCCGCCCCGGGGCTCCCTGCTCTCCCCTCTCTCATCTCCCCCCCCCCCGCCCCGGGGCTCCCTGCTCTCCCCTCTCTCATCCCCCCCCACCCCGGGGCTCCCTGCTCTCCCCTCTCTCATCTCTCCCCCCCGCCCCGGGGCTCCCTGCTTTCCCCTCTCTCATCCCCCCCCCCGCCCCGGGGCTCCCTGCTCTCCCCTCTCTCATCCCCCCCCCGCCCCGGGGCCCCCTGCTCTCCCCTCTCTCATCTCCCCCCCCGCCCCGGGGCTCCCTGCTCTCCCCTCTCTCATCCCCCCCCACCCCGGGGCTCCCTGCTCTCCCCTCTCTCATCTCTCCCCCCGCCCCGGGGCTCCCTGCTCTCCCCTCTCTCATCCCCCCCCACCCCGGGGCTCCCTGCTCTCCCCTCTCTCATCTCTCCCCCCCGCCCCGGGGCTCCCTGCTTTCCCCTCTCTCATCCCCCCCCCCGCCCCGGGGCTCCCTGCTCTCCCCTCTCTCATCCCCCCCCCGCCCCGGGGCCCCCTGCTCTCCCCTCTCTCATCTCCCCCCCCGCCCCGGGGCTCCCTGCTCTCCCCTCTCTCATCCCCCCCCCCACCCCGGGGCCCCCTGCTCTCCCCTCTCTCATCTCTCCCCCCCGCCCCGGGGCTCCCTGCTCTCCCCTCTCTCATCCACCCCCCCACCCCGGGGCTCCCTGCTCTTCCCTCTCTCATCCCCCCCTCCGCCCCGGGGCGCCCTGCTCTTCCCTCTCTCATCCCCCCCCCGCCCCGGGGCTCCCTGCTCTCCCCTCTCTCATCTCCCCCCCCGCCCCGGGGCTCCCTGCTCTCCCCTCTCTCATCCCCCCCCCGCCCCGGGGCTCCCTGCTCTTCCCTCTCTCATCCCCCCCCCGCCCCGGGCTCCCTGCTCTCCCCTCTCTCATCCCCCCCCCCGCCCCGGGTCTCCCCTCTCTCATCCCCCCCCGCCCCGGGGCTCCCTGCTCTTCCCTCTCTCATCCCCCCCCTCCGCCCCGGGGCGCCCTGCTCTCCCCTCTATCATCCCCCCCCTCCGCCCTGCCCCGGGGCTCCCTGCTCTCCCCTCTCTCATCCCCCCCCCCGCCCCGGGTCTCCCCTCTCTCATCCCCCCCCACCCTGGCGCTCCCTGCTCTTCCCTCTCTCGTCCCCCCCCCACCCCGGGGCTCCCTGCTCTCCCCTCTCTCATCCCCCCCCTCCGCCCCGGGGCGCCCTGCTCTTCCCTCTCTCATCTCCCCCCCGCCCCGGGGCTCCCTGCTCTCCCCTCTCTCATCTCCCCCCCCCCGCCCTGCCCCGGGGCTCCCTGCTCTCCCCTCTCTCATCCCCCCCCCCGCCCTGCCCCGGGGCTCCCTGCTCTCCCCTCTCTCATCCCCCCCCCCCGGGGCTCCCTGCTCTTCCCTCTCTCTCAGCCTCTCCCAGTCACAGCAGCTGATGAAGGGGCTAGAGGTCAGGGTCAAGACTGCATAGCCACTCTTCAGAATGGAGCACCATGGGTCTTAAGCGGCCAACTTGGTCTTTGCTCTCTTTGCAGTTGAGGCTTTGCTACCCTAGAGTTCTTGCCAAAATCTGACCTCTATAACAGATGCAGCACTGGAAGTACTCACTCATCTATGCCATGGAATTTGGAAGACAGCTACCTGGCCAACCTACTGGAAAAGGTCTATCTTTATGACTATTTCCAAGAAAGGTGATCCCACCAAATGCCAAAATTATTGAACAATATCATTAATATTACTCAAAAGTAAAATTTTGCTGAAGATCACTCAAAAGCAGCTGTAACAGTATATCAACAAGGAACTGCCAGAAATTCAAGTTGGATTCAGAAGAGGGTGAGGAACCAGGGATATCGCTGCTCATGTCAGATGAATTCTGGCTGAAAGGAGAGCATACCAGGAAGATGTTTACTCGTATTTTATCGACCATGTAAAGGCACTCAACTGTGTGGATCATAACAAAATATGGGTAACATTGCAAAGAACGAGAATTCCAGAACACTTAATTGTGCTCATGAGGAACCTGTACGTAGATAAAGAGGCAGTCCTTTGAACAGAACAAGGGGATACTGCGTGGTTTAAAGTCAGGAAAGGTGTGCGTCAGGGTTGTATCCTTTCACCATACTTATTCAATCTGTATGGTGAACAAATAATCTGAGAAGCTGGACTATATGGAAAAAAAACAAGGCATCAGGATTGGAGGAAGACTCATTAACAACCTGTGTTATGCAAACGACACAACTTTTCTTGCTGAACGTGAAGAGGACTTGAAGTACTTACTGATGAAGATCAAAGACCACAGCCTTCAGTATGGATTACATCTCAACATAAAGAAAACAAAATTCCTCACAACTGGACCAGTAAGCGACATCATGATAAATGGAGAAAAGATTGAAGTTGTCAAGGATTTTATTTTACTTGGATCCACAATCAACACCCGTGGAAGCAGCAGTCAAGAAATCAAAAGACACATTGCATTGGGCAAATCTGCTGCAAAAGATCTCTTTAAAGTGTTGAAAAACAAAGATGTCACCTTGAAGATTAAGGTGTACCTGACCCAAGCCATGGAGTTTTCAATTGCCTCCTATGCACGTGAAAGCTGGATAATGAATAAAGAAGATCGAAGAATTGACACCTTTGAATTGTGTTGGAGAAGAATGTTGAATAAACCATGGACTACCAAAAGGATGAACAAGTGTGCCTTAGACGAAGTACAACCAGAATGCTCCTTAGAAGCAAGGAAGGTGAGACTGTGTCTTACATACTTTGGACATGTCAGGAAGAATCAGTCCCTGGAGAAGGACATCATGCTTGGTAAAGTAGAGGGCGAACAAGAGGAAGACCCTTAAAGAGATGGATTTACACAGTGATCATGAGCATGGCACAGGACCAGGCAGTGTTTCATTCTGCGGTACATAGGGTCGCTATGAGTTGGAACCAACTCGAGGGCACCTAACAACATTACACATATACAGTGAAACCTGTGAGAGCTGGAACTCAACGGGACCGTCTTGTATTTCCAGATCTCACAAGTTCTCTGCCTTTGTCAAGATGCAGTCACCACTTTTCTATTGCTCTCTATTTAGTGGAAAATATTTGAGTTTTCCTTCTCTGACAGGTTTCCACCTTATACAGGTTCCAGCTTTTGCAGGTTTTACTGTAGTATTATATTATATATTGTATATTATATAAAAAAATATATAGTATCTATTAAAATTGCATATACTATATAAAATTTATATATATACATATATATATAAAATCGGACTTGAGCTGATTAGGTAAAGGGCTGGCGGATGTTTAAAGCTGGACAAGGTAAAGGTCGGCTAAGCCAAGAAGAACTCCTCTGGAGTTCTACTACCTTTATAATTACATCCTAGGCCCAATTCTCAGGATTTTCTGCCCTAAGCTAAAGCAGAGATTAGAACCTAGGCTATAGGGCTGGACAGCGTAGTGGATACAGTGGTGGACTGCCCAGGTCCCCCTGAGGACCCACCCACTAGTTACCCCAGCTGCCCGGAGTACTGACTGCTAACATCTCCCTCTCTGTGAGTTATCCTCAGCTCAAGGTTACGCCCTCTCCCCACGGGCAGCACACATCCAGTGACTAGTTGGTGTGGAAGTACAAAACCCAACACCCTTTTTCAATTTGGGATAACTCTGAAGGGCCGTCTCAGCTCCAGGTCTCCCTGTGAGACTGGCTTCTCCTACTCCTCAATACCACCTCCTTTACTTGCACACAACTGCAGTTCCTAAAAGCACTTTCCAACAAGCTCTGGTGGCCCAATGGTTAAGCGCTCAGCTGTTAACCAAGGGTTTGGTATTCGAACCCACCCAGTGGCTCTTCAGGAGAAAAGACCTGGCAATCTGCCTCCATGAATATTACAGCAAGAAAACCTCACGGGACTGTTCTACTTTGTCACATGGGGTTTCTATGAGTCTAAAAAATTGACTCAACAGTACCTAACAGCCTGCATGTAAATCTCCATCTCAAAAACTCTTCCCCAAAGAGAATTAGCGTCAGGAGGGGTCTGAGAAATAACACTCTAGGTGGAATTTTGGAGTTGTGTCATCTGCTGGCCAGCTGGAAATAAGGAACCCAACGAGGGGGCAGGTCTAGCTCTCATAGCCACTCACATGCTCTGGGTGCAATTGTTAACATTTCCACTGGTGGTGAACTGGGAAGGGATACCAGTGGAATGGAATGAACCAGGCATGCAATAATAGCTCAGGTGTTTGAGAGATTGAGGAGGTAATAATTACAAAAAAAAAAAAAACTATAAGGACTATGAAGTCATTAGCACTACTGAGTGATATTGATGCATTGAATAAAGACAATGAAAAGTCAAGGCCAAGACTGGTTACTCATCAGTTTAAGGCAGGGCTTCAAACTAGTTCATTCCGGTTCAAATCCCTGCAAGAGAATTTGCTTTTCCGCCCCAGATATACTGAATCAGAATCTACATTTTAACAAGATCCATAAGAATCACCTGGGGAATCTTGTTAAACAGTAAATTCTAATTCAGTCTATCTGGGATGGAAATGTAAATTCTTAGTAGGGGTTTGAATCCAAAGGAACTGATTTGAAGCCCTGGTTTAAGCAGAAGTGATAAAGCTTGATGGCCCACTTAGAAGCACATAAAAAAAAAAAAAAAAGAGGGCAGAAAAAGCTGAGAATTGGGCCTAGGATGTAATTATAAAGGTAATAGAACTCCAGAGGAGATCGGATTTTCAACCCAGCAAGCCTTCTACAAGGTCAGGTCCTGACGTGGAAACACTGGGGTCCTGAGACTTGGAATGGAGGTGTCTAGGTTGATGACCGCTAAAACCTAGATCACCTGAACCCTCTGGGCCTGCAGAAGTGACCCACTCCTTACTACGCAACCATAAAGAACAATGATGAATCTGCAAATCATTTCACAACATGGATGAATCTGGAAGGCATTATGCTGAGTAAAATAAGTCTATATTGTATGAGACCACTATTATTAAAACTCATGAAACAGTTCACACACAAAAAGAAACAATCTTTGATGGTTACGAGTGAGGGGCAGTGGAGATGGAAAAACACTAAATAGACAATGTTGTTGTCGTTGTTTGGTGTCATCTAGTCAGTTCCAACTCATAGCAACCCTATGTAACACAGAACGAAACACTGCCTGGTCCTGAACCATCCCCCCAATCTCTGTTATACTTAACCATTGTTGCAGCCACTGTGTCAATCCCTCTCATTGAGGGTCTTCCTCTTTTTCATTGACCAAGTACTTTACCAAGCATGATGCGCTTCTCCTGGGACTGGTCCCTCCTGACAATATGTGCAAAGTATGTGAGATGTAGTCTCGCCATCCTTGCTTCTAAGGAGCATTCTGGTTGTACTTATTCCAAGACAGATTTGTTCATTCTTTTGGCAGTCCATGGTATATTCACTATTCTTTTCCAACGCCACAATTCAAAGGCGTCAGTTCTTCTTC
Organism: Loxodonta africana; assembly: GCF_030014295.1. Taxonomy (NCBI): domain Eukaryota; kingdom Metazoa; phylum Chordata; class Mammalia; order Proboscidea; family Elephantidae; genus Loxodonta; species Loxodonta africana. The sequence continues at coordinate 63,178,207 of NC_087366.1, read as the reverse complement.
CGTCTTCTTTATTCATTGTCCAGCTTTCACATGCATAGGAGGTGATTGAAAACACCGTGGTTTGGGTCAGGCGCACCTTGGTCTTCAAGGTGACATTTTTGTTTTTGAACACTTCTAAGAGGTCTCTTGCAGTAGATTTGCTCAATGCAGTATATCTTTTGATTCCTTGATTGCTGCTTTCATGGGTACGGATTGTGGATCCAAGTAAAATCCTTAACAACTTCAATCTTTTCTGTTTATTGTGATGTTGCCAGTTGGTCCAGTTGTGAGGATTTTTATTTTCTTTATATTGAGATGTAATCCATACTGAAGGCTGTGGTCTTTGATCTTCATCGGTGTTTCGAGTCCTCTTCACTTTCAGCAAGCAAGGTTGTGTCATCTGCATAACACAGGTTGTTAATGAGTCTTCCTCCAATCCTGATGCCCCGTTCTTCTTCATATAGTCCAATTTCTTGGATTATTTTCTCAGCATACAGATTGAATAAGTATAGTGAAAGAATACAACCCTGATGCACGCCTTTCCTGACATTAAACCACGCAGCATCCCCTCACTCTGTTCGAAGGACTGCCTCTTGATCTATGTAAAGGTTACTCATGAATACAATTAAGTGTTCTGGCATTCCCATTCTTCACAATGTTATCCATAATTTGTTAAGACCCACACAGTGAAATGCCTTTGCATAGTCAATAAAACACAGGTAAACATCTTTCTGGTATTCTCTGCTTTCAGTCAGGATCCACCTGACATCAGCAGTGATATCCCTGGTTCCACGCCCTCTTCTGAATCTGACTTGAATTTCTGGCAGTTCCCTGTCGATATACTGTGGCAGCCGCTTTTGAATGATCATCAGCAAAATCTTGTGAGTGATATTAATGATATTTTTTGATAATTTTTGTATTTGGTGGGATCACCTTTCTTGGGAATAGGCATAAAGATAGATCTCTTCCAGTTGGTTGGCCAAGTAGCTGTCTTCCAAATTTCTTGGCATAGATGAGTGAGTACTTCCAGTGCTGCATCCATTTGTTGAAACATCTCAGTTGGTATTCCATCAATTCCTGGAGCCTTGTTTTTTGCCAGTGCCTTCAGTGCAGCTCGGACCTCTTCCTTCACTACCATTGGTTCCTGCTCATACGGTACCTCCTGAAATGGTTCAATGTCGACCAACTCTTTTTGGTACAATGATTCAGTGTATTCCTTATATCTTCTTTTGATGCTTCCTGAGTCCTTTAATATTTTCCCCATAGAATCCTTCAGTATGGGAACTTGAGGCTTGAATTTTTTCTTCAGTTCTTTCAGCTTGCAAAACGCAGAACATGTTCTTCCCTTTTGGTTTTCTATCTCCAGCTCTTTTGCAATCATTATAATACTTTACTTTGTCTTTTCAATCCACCCTTTGAAAATCTTCTGTTGAAATCTTTTACTTCATTTTTTCCCCTCTCTTTAGCTACTCGACATTCAAGAGCAAGTTTCAGAGTCTCTTCTGATAACTATTTTGGTCTTTTCTTTCTTTCCTATCTTTTTAATGACTACTTGCGCTCTTCATATATGATGTCCTTTATGTTGCTTTGCATTATGTTATATTCTGGGGCCCCAAATGCACAAATATCACTATTGTGCTAGATGTGGTTTCTTGAGCAGATTAACTCAAGTACAGAGTAATGAGGGAGCTGACCTACTGGACTCACTCCTCCATCCCTATCGGAAAGGAGGATGAAAAGCACACACAGGAACAGGAGATACAAAATGCTTGTCACCTCTACCTCAATTAAGGACAACTCCAAGGGCTGTCCTAACTCTGGAGCTGACCATGAGATTGAGCCTTTGGGATAAAACTGCATCACGGTTCAATTTCTCCCTCTTCCTCATCCTGCTTCCCATGGTCCCTTATGGAATGTTGTTTCTGAGAGCAGTCTCCCATAAACAATCTGTATATAAATCTCTACTTCAGAGTCTGCTTGCCAGAGAACCTCATCTAAAAGTGAGGGACAAGGATCAGGAATTTGGGCAAAAGTCAATTACCTGGTGTCTTAGTTAACCACTGCTGCTGTAACAGAAATACCACAAGCAGATGGCTTTAACAAAGAGAAGTTTATTCTCTCACAGTTGAGTAGGCTACAAGTCCAAATTCAGGGCGCCAGCTCCAGGGGAAGGCTTTCTCTCTCTGTTGACTCTGGAGGAAGGTCCTTGCAATGCATCAGTCTTCTCTTGGTCTGGGAGCATCTCAGCGCAGGAACCTCAGGTCCAAAGGATGCACTCTGCTCTCAGCGTTGTTTTCTTGGTGGTATCTTGTTCCCAACTCTCTGCTGGCTTCCCTTTCCTTTTATCTGCTGTAAGATAAAAGGTGGTGCAGGCCACACCCCATGGAAACTCCCTTTACTTGGAGTCAGGGATATGACCTGGTTGGGTGTTACAATCCTACCCTAATCCCCTTTACCATAAAATTACAATCATAAAATGGATGACAATGACAGAATACTGGGAATCATGGCCTAACCAAGTTGATACACACATTTTTAGGGGGGACATAATTCAATCCTGGCACCTGGACAATCAGAAGTCTGGATCTAGGCCTACTTCCAGGCAGCAGGAATGGTGCTAAACACTGTGCCACCCACCTTTTAAAGCAGATCAACCCCTCTCCCTGTTCAGGACCAGAGATGGCCTTGAGGTGTGTGTAGTCCTGCCCTACCCACATGATAATTACACAGAGTATTCAATGGCTCGCAGTAATATCTAATAATAAACCAAAAAACAAACCTGTTGCCGTCGAGTAAATCCCGACTCATAGCCATCCTATATCACAGAGTAGAACTGCCCCATAGAGTTTCCAAGGAGCACCTGGTGGATTCGAACTGCCAACCTTTTGGTTAGCAGATGTAACTCTTAACCACTATGCCACCAGGGTTTCCATATCTAATAATAAAAAAAAATTAGATACCCAATAATACACAAAAGTATCCAAAGATGATCCAATCAGATAAGCAAGGCCCGAGGAATCCACAAGTAACTCTCTGAGCCAAAGTTTTTGAATTTCACCCAAAGTAGAAGAGTCCTATGAGTAATTTCTCTGTAATCGCAGAGGCTTCCTGAAGGTCACATCACAGCATGAGGGACAGCTCGATGTCAGGCATTTAGGGGTATTGGGAACACAGGGTCCCTGTTATTTAGGAGGAGCCCTGGTGGTGCAGTGTTAAGCGCTCAGCTGCTAACCAAAAGATCACAGGTTTGAACCCACCAGCTGCTCCATGGGAGAAAGATGTGGCAGTCTGCTTCTGTAAAGATCACAGGCTTGGAACCCTGTGGGGAAGTTCTACTCTGTCCTATAATCCGTTGCCGTGGAGTCGATTCCAACTCAAAGCAACAGTATAGGACAGAGTAGAACTGCCCCATAAAGTTTTTAAGGAGCGCCTGGTAGATTTGAACTGCCAGCCTTTTTGGTTAGCAGCCATAGTTCTTAACCACTACACCACCAGGGTTTCCCTCTGTCCTATAGGGTCACTATAAGTCGGAATTGACTCAATGGCAGCGGGTTTGGTTTTGGGTCTTCATCCTTTAGGAGAGCCTCCCAAAAACACACCTGGACAGAGAAAGGTAGAGCTTCTCCACCAGTGAGTCACATACAGCTCACTCAGATGCCCATGATGGTTTACATGTGTGCTGGAAGATACCTCCCCGCTTGGCTTGCAGGGCAGCTGGGCGGGGTCTGAGTAGCAGGGGCCCTCAGGCCAGAGAGCCCCCCAGTAGAGATCAATCTCTCCCCAACCTCCTCAGAAAAACAAAAACCAGTTGCCATTTGTGTGTGTGTGTGTGTGTGTGTGCGTGTGCGAAGTTCACTTGGCCTGGTAGTGCCCTCATGTGTGTCAGAGTAGAACTGTGCTTCTTAGGGTTTTTAATAGCTGATTTTCAGAAGTTGGTCATCAGGCTTTTTTCTGAGGCACCTCCAGGTGGACTTGATCCGCCAACCTTTCAGTTAGCAGCAAGCCCAGAACTCTGCACTACCCAGCAACTCCGCCTCCCCAGCAAGCCTCCATAAAGATTTCAGATCTTACGCTGCTTCCCTCCTGGCAAATCTGGGGAGCACCCCAGTGGAAGGGCATGGGAGGTCAGCTGCGTCCTACAAAGATCCGCCAACTTCCACATGCCTTCTAGTGGCCACGTTAGAGGTGACCAGTGTGCACAGTCTCTGGATTTTCTGTAGATGTCTCTAAATAATTCTCCATAAAGCTTTATTGTTTCTCTATCCTGTGGCCCCAGGGGCCAGTCAAATTGGCCCATCAAATCTTATTATAAAGAAAAACTCACCTGCAAGGGTATCATCTGGGTAAGCAATTACCCTTGAAGGGGAAGTGCTGAGTCAATTCAGAATTGGTCCTCAGGTGGACATTCCCCCTTCTGCAGAGAAGCATTGTTTAGAAGCTGCTCTAGAAGTGTGAAAACATCCTTTTGTCCCTCAGACTACTTGTCCTTGAAGGCATAGCCAACATGCTTCTGCATCTTCCCAGACATCCTTCCCTGACCCCCATAAACGCACCATATGTTTTCATCTCAGAGAGAAATGTGTTTTATTGTTTCCCTTTATTCACTGCAGGGCAGAGTCAGACAGTGTGTCTCTATCCATGTGGGAGATTCAAGGAGACCGTAGCGGACAGCCATTTTCTCCAGCAGCAGGCCAGGCCCTCTACCTGGACCTTTCATCATGGCCTTGGGCAGGCCACTTGATCTAGACCTCCAAGGGATTCAGCTCTTCAAAGTGGGGCTGCTGGTTGTTTAGGGTCAGCAACTTTGTCACCCAAAAGAGAAAAGAAGCCCTGCAGTTTCCAAGCGCTGCCATTGTGACGGGCTTCCACTGACCTTCCCAGCTCACCTCAGGACAGGACGTTTCTCAATTCTTTTGTGTCAGAAAAGTCTTCGCCCATGTTTGTGTCAGAAGCAAATTCAGGCTCCAAAGCAAAGTTACGCTGGTTCCTCCAGGCTCAGCGGCCCTCTGAGAGCCTCTGAGAGCAGCTCTGAGAGCAAAGCAGTGACAGTTCAAGATTTGCACCTCAAAAAGACTGCCCGTGGTTGGTCTTCCCATTGCTTGGTGGTGGGCTAAGCAGGGAGGATGATGCTGAAGGCTCTTTGTGTCTATCGCCTCTCGTTTATAGTAACTCTACATGGCCTTTCCTAGCGACCGAACGCGTGCAAACCAGGGCAAGGTCTCTTTGCTTCTCCTCTTCTCCTCCTGCGGAGCAGCACACTGATCCTCCTGAGACTGGAAACATTTGTCTTCTCAGCCCACTAACTCCAACTACAGTATATTTCCTCCTTATCATCACTATTTAGTCTGTAATTATTCCAGTCTACTAGCTCCCACAGAGGCTGGGGAGCCCTGTGGCTAAATTGCATAAATCATAGATTTTGGGCTCCTTCATTGTCATTAATAAATCAGGGATGCTGGAGTCCCTAGAGATCCAGGTTCTCAAATTTGATGTACATTTGTGTTCCACAACCCAGGGAGAGAAAGGGAAGCTGCTGGTGAAGACATTGCCGTGAAGATCAGAAATTTCATTTAAATCCATTGTAACCACAGGTCCTATTCACTCTCTCTTTCTAAAAAGGTTAATAATGAGCTAGCTTGGCTAAGTTATGAGAAGGACATCTAAGCCATGAAGAAATGAAATTCTAATCGGCCACAAACCACCAATCCCCAAAGCTCCAGATCACCATACCTCAAGCTGCCCTGATGTTTGGCTCTGCAGGGAATTGAAGGAAATCAACCTAAAAGGCAGGGGTTAAACAGATTCCAGCCCAAACTATTTCCACTCACCCTCGCCCTCTGGAGCCATGTCTCATTGAACAGCTGGTAAACATCAGCAGCTGGTGGTGTGGGGGGGCAGGGAGAAACCCTAATAGTGTGCCCCCGTCTCAGCTAGAACCCACACTGGCCTGCGGGCTTACGTTAATTCACAGGCCTGGCTACAATGCATCTGGTTAGACACACACATGCGTAGACACCGAAAGGAGCAGTTTTGCTGTTCAGTAATCATCGTCACCAGCTAGCTAAGCCACAAAAATCACACCACACATAGAGAACAAGAAGGTCAAGAGCTGCGCAACAACGCCGATGCTGAGGAATTGTTTGTCCTGCAGAAAGCCATGAGTTTCTCTTCTGTACGTTAAGTGAAGCGATGCGTCAGAAACCTAGTTCCCATGGAGATTATGAAACGGTGGTCTAGCAACTGAGGCTCTTACTGGCTTTCAGCTGGTGAGCCACAGGAGGAAGAGGCTGGCCTACGGTGCCCCTGCAGGGCTCCAGAACTCATTTACATATGCTCTTTAAAAGGGCCTTCTTCCCCTGGCCCTTGGGGATGTCACAGATGGCAAAGAGGGAAGGCTTGCTGAACCCCAACATCTGGTCAAATGGTTCCCCGTAAGGAAGGAAAGTCAAATTTCTTATTAGAGCAGGTTACTCACCATCCCAGGACTCTACGTTCCCTCTGCCTCAAGAACAATTACCTTGAAGTTTTACGCAGATTTTGAAAACATTCAAAACCCAAGAACAGCTGTCTGAGTATGAAGAACTTATTAACATCAACATTTACACATTTGAAGCTAGGCAGTAACAGAAGAGCCTTTGCAGAAGGATGAAAGCCAATTCATTGTCGAGAAAAAGGTGCGTAGCTAAGTAGTTTAGGTCAGAGTATTACCTTATTTCCCTCCTGCTTAAAACCAAGATTTTTACACTTTGAGTCTGTTGATAAGGACTGATTAAAAAATAAGGGCGACAAGAGCCTTAAATGCACGGTAAAGCTAATAGAGACCCAGGGACAGAGTCTTCTCTCCAACGCACAGCTTGCTGCTCCACATACAGTATCTTGAAAAATCTTTACTGCCCTCAAAGATACAGCCCTTGGCACGGAGCACCATGCCTCCAAGTTTAGAATGTGGGCCTCCATATTTATGTTCCCCAGATGGTGGAATTTATAAATGCACCATGGGGTGCTATTGAAATTAATAATTTAATTCATTGCAGTGATTGCTAGTCGTTATGGCGAGAGCAGTTAGCAGAGTCTCTCAGCACTGGGATGTAACCGAGGGGGGATGTCACTGAGAATAATTCTTCTGCCATCCTATTTCAAATGCAGTCCATCCCTCCTGCGTGGGGGAAAGCCAGCAGTTTCTGGGATGAAGATGAAGGCTGCGTCCACACACTTAGATGAAGGTGGCTTCAATTCCTGTGGTTTCAAAAGTTTGAAAGCAGGCCCCTAAGGAAGCCTGGAGTGATTTGTGATTGTTTAGCTTGGAGAAACGGAAGATAAGAAGAAGCCCAATCACTCTCTCAAAACAGGCGAATCTTTCACTCTGTCTGTGGACACCCTACATCCACGTAACTGAGAATTAACTGCACTTTCGCTTTATATTCCCACTGGTCTGCGGAGCCAGGGACTATACTGGCAGCTGGGGTAAATGACTTTCAAAGTCCTTTCCAGCTTGGAGATTCTCAGAGATTCCGAGTCTCAGGGGGACTTGGGGAGATAGTGCCTCTCTGTTTCCTCAAGGGAAGGACTTGCTCCTCCCAGCCGAATGATCTGGAAGCCTGAGTGTGCAAGGGGGAAATTACTGGGCACTGGCTCAGGGAAGTGTGGCGAATGGGAAAGAGTCCATTGGAATTTTTAGCCCAAGAGGCTGTAACTGCCTTGGATTTATAAAGTACCTTTTCTTCTTTGAGAAGCCCAAACCAGTTTCCATGTCTCCCTCATTATCCTCAAACTTTTTGTTAATCCCAGAAGTAAGACCTGACCTGCAGATTCTCACTCAGCAGCTAAGCAAACTGATCCATGAGTGATAAAATAATTCCAAAGAGGCTGAGAGCGGCCCCTGCTCTCCTGGCTCCCAGCCATGGCTCCCTTGGGGCTAGTCTATTTCTGCTTCACCCCCAAAGCCTGAATGATGGGCAAGAAAAGATCGGAGTGTCTCCTCACATCTTTCCTCTCGGCACTAACCGTGCGGGGCTCCAAGCTCAGACTCCGCGGGTCGTTGTTGTTAGCAGCCCTCAAGTCAGCCCCCAGAACATGGTGACCCCATGCACAACAGAACCAAATGCTGCCTGAACCTGTGCCATCACCATAATCATTTGGGGGTAGGATGATTGTGAGACACAGGGTTTTCATTGGCTGATTGTTGGACGTCAATTGCCAGGCCTTTCTTCCTAGTCTGTCTTAGTCTGGAATCTCCACTGAAACCTGCTCAGAATCACAGCAACTCACAAGCCTCCACTGATAGACAGGTGCCAGCTGCACATGAGGGGCCTTGGCCGGGCATGGAACCCTGGTCTCCAGCACGGAAGGTAAGAATCCTACCATTGACCCACCACTGCCCCAGGCCTGTCTACAGCTGCTTGAAAGAGAAGTAGGGAGCAGAGAGCTGGAGCAGAGACACACAGCCACTCCCGAGAAGAGGGATGGAAGGCAGCCAGGTAAAGGCCGAACTGCTTCTCTCTCTCACTTTGCTCTCCAGGCTCGTCTGGATCAAGGAGGTCTCAGGCTGAAGGGCTTAACCATCTTTTCATTCCAACCTGGTTTCAAGGAAAGCTTTTAAAAGGCCAAGATTTTGTGAAAGTGGTAATGAAAATGTCCCCTAATGTGTTGTAAGAGTCTGTGGACGGTAGACGTAGTTAACACACTCGCTGCTAACCAAAGGTTGGTGGTTCAAGTTCACCCAGAGGCACCTCGGGAGAAAGGCCTGGTGATCTACTTCTGAAAAATCAGCCACTGGTTGGTTGTGTTATAGGGACCACATGGTAAACGTCCCTGGTGAATTAAGCAGAAGCCAGCTACAGAACGGAGGCCTCAGTAATTGATCCGAGTGATTAGGATGAAGTATACAGCTGCTAAATGGCTGAAAGGTTAGAGGTTCAAACTCACCCAGAGGCACCTCAGAAGAAAGACCTGGCAATCTGCTTCCAGAAGGTCAAGGCCTTGGAAACCCTGTGGAGTGCAGTTCCACACTGAAACGCATGGCATCGCCATGAATCAGAACTGGAAGAATCGAATTGAAGGAGGGTGGGTTCTAGGGTAGAACCGACATGGGTTTAAACACCAGGCCTTCCCTTTATGTTACATGACATGGCCTCAGGCAAGTTATTTCACTCTCTTAGCCTCAATTTCCTCATCCGTGACATGAGGGTAGCTCGTCCTGCTCTCTAGAGCTGACTCTTGTAAATGAGCTGATGTGTATAAGATACGGGGCAGGCTGCCTGACGCAAAGCAGCCAGCCAAATAGTTATTTGCTTCATTTTTCTATAAGATGGGGTGTCATCCTCGCCTCCTTATGTGATTGTTTTAAGGATCAAACGAGACAATGTGTGATAAAGATCCCTGAAAACTGCGAAATGCTGCTTATTTGTAAGGTAGTCGAATAAGATTAATAGAAACGGAATGTAGAAAAATGAGATCCTATTAGACGATGCTCCAGTATCCAATAAAATTACCCAGTGTTTTCAAAGTGTTTCTAAAACAATTTTTAAGGAGGAAACCAAAATGAATTCTTTTATTATAAGAAGCCATTTGGGAGGGAAAATGAAGCTCAAGTGTGAGAGGATACAGATTGAGGATAGAAGTACTCTGATTTACGACTATGTCCCGGCCCATCAGCAGCGCGAGCTCAAATCCAAACTAAAAGTGTCAGAACAAAAAGATGGGTCCAATTACCATTTCAGTCTATCTTTGGTGATTCATGCTTATTGGAGGCTTTGTGAAAATAGATAATGACTAAAAAGTCTTTGCTGTGGCCTCCTGCTGAATGTGCCGGGCATGTAAGTACACCCGGGACATCCTCTACCTCAGAGAACAAGACTTTCCAAACTGTGGTGCCTGGAACACCATTCCATATGCGTTTATAGAGCTTTGGAGTCAAATAGGCTTAGGAAAAATCTTTGCCCTTCTCTCATACAGTCACAGGTATGTTAGCATAAGAGTTCTGAGAAGTCCTGTGTAGTTATGTTTGTTTAACCTAGAACTTTTCAAATTAATTAGACCATAAGACCCGCCAACCCCAATTCCCTAATCCACAAAGTAATTCCCAGTTAATAGCTTTTGATCTATGGAAATACAAACCTAAGGAAAGTTTTGTCCACCCACCATGGGTCAGCCCTGCTGTGCGAAGACTGTGTTCTGCTGAACTGGGAACAGAGCCACCATGCAGTAGAGCAGGTTTGGTGGAAAACAACCAGGGCTTCCAACTGATTTGTTCCAGTTGAACCTCTGCTGAGAATTTGCATTTCTAACAAGTTCCCAGGCAAATGCTAATGCTGCTGGTTAGGGACCAATTCTGAGAACCACTAGTAGAGCAGTTGTTCTCAAAATGCATTATATATAAGAATCACCTGGAAATTTGTTAAAATGTAGATTCTGATTCAGTATATCTGGGATGGAAATAAAAATTCTCAGCAGGGATTCGAACCAGAATGAACCAGTTCAAAGCCCTGAAAACAACACATTCATGGTCTTTGCTAAATAACTGTGTGTATTCTGTCATCAGCATGGTGAAGTCGGGATGCCACTTTTCAGGAGCCAAGACCAAAAGCGCCTTTTTCAATTTAGCAAATATTTTCCACCATGTGTTGCCACAGAGGCTGTTGATGAAAAGGGGCGTCTAGTCTTGGGCCAGGGAGGCCTGCATGACCCTCTGTGGTACCAGGGCACACCCCACTCCTGGGCTGAGACACTAGGCCACCGACAGTACCGGAGAGCAGCATGGGGAAGAAACAAGTGACGCTGTCCTCATTCCAGTAGACTCAGCGAATGCACCCAAATCAACCCAAATTATGGGTTTTCCGCCCCCTGCGCAAAACTGTTTTAAATCAAAACAGGTGCTAAACTTGCTGTTGAAAGGACTCTGGATCTTCAAGGTGGCTCTATAGGTTTCTCAACTCTCCCTCTGACCGTGGCTCTAGTTTATAGAAGTCAAAGCTTAAATTGAGCAGTAAAAAATCACAACGGGTAACTGGGTGTATGCTCACATCTTCTTTTCCCAGCGTGCACACGCGCACACACACACACACACACACACACACTGATTCTTCTATTCATTTTCCTCCACTATTCATATTCATTGGCATCATCCTTCCCTCCCGCTGATGATCTACTCCATTGTGTTCTTGCCACACAATTCAATTCAAGACAATTGTTTCTTATCCGCTGTGTGCCAGGCACTGAGCTTAGAGTCATCCGTTCTCGGAGTCATCTTGGATTCTGCCCTCTCAGGCACAGCATCAAACTGATCACAAAGTCCTAGCAATTCTGTCTCTGAAATGTCTCCCAAATAGTACGGGATCTGCTCTCTCACTGCCCTTCTATGATTCTAGGCCTCATCATTTCTCACCCAGAACATGGGAACAATCCATTTCCATACATACAGATCTGATCATCCCAATTATCTATAGAATACAGCCCAGATTTAGACGGGGGGGGGGCCTTTGAGGCCTGTCCCTCGACCACCTTTACAATTCCAAGTTTCCTGGACCCCTGCCCTCTCCCTCTTTCCCATCCTACCTCCCCAACAACACTGGGTCTTATTCACTGTCACATTCCTAGCTCACAGCACAAGGTCTGGGACAAAGCAGGCACTCAATAAATCTACGTCAAATGATATGTGGCACACGTGTGGATGGATAGATGGAAGACTCATGTGTTTGTTTTCCATTGCCTCTGTAACAAATCACCACAAATGTAGTGGCTTAAAACAACACAAATGTCTTCTCTTACAATTCTGGAGGCCAGGAATCCAAAACAAGTCTTATGGGGTTAAAATCAAGGTGTAGGGAGTCATTAGAGAAGTAAGCAGGGGTACAACAATGATTCTGTTCTAGAACAACGCTACCAAATAGGACTTTTTGCGAGGATAGAAAGCTCTCTAGATGCTCTGTTCAACAGGCAACCACCAGTCACATGGGCTATTGAGTGCTTGAAACACAGCTAGGCTGACTCAGGAACTGAATTTAATTAAATTTAAACAGCCATATGTGGCTAGTGGCTACTACAGAGGACAACTCAGTTCTAAAAAGAGTGTTGTGGAGAGCAGAATTGAAAGCAATTTTGAGGAGCAGGAGACTGAAGACAGAAAGCCCAGGGGACAAGCACCCAGATGAAAGTATTACAACATGAACCAAAACATAAGTAGTAGTGATAGTGGTTGGTGGAGAGACTAGAGAGAAATGTAAATTGTAGTATTAGGAGGATTCCATGGATTGAATTTAGGAGAAGTCAAGTCTAGGATGAATTTCAGCTTCTCAGTTGGGTCACTGGGGGCATGATAGTGCTGCCCATCAAGAAAGGAGCAGGGTTCAAGGATAAGGTGAAAAAATTAATTTAACAGACTTGATTTTGAGGGATGTATTAAATAGAGACATTCCGAAATACGTGTGTCTGGAGCCCATAATAGGGAGATGAAGAAAAGTGTTTGAAAACTATCAGCATAGGCATCCCTGAGTGGTGCGACGAGTTAATGTGCTAGGCTGCTAATTGAAAAGATTGGTGCTTTGAGTCCAGTCAGAAGTGCTTCAGAAGAAAGGTCTAATCACCTACTTCCAAAAACTCAACCACTGACACACTGACACACATGAGGTCTCCATGAGCCGAAGTGACTTGAAGGCAGCTGGTTTTGGGTGATGGGAATGGATAGCTTCACCTGGGGAGTAATTCGCCTAGAAAGCAGAGGGCAAAGACAGAAAAAGAGCCCTGGGGAGCACCAGCATGTGAAGGACCAGCAAAACCCAGGAAGAAGAAATGAAAGGGGAGATCTAGGAAAAAATGAGGTCCTGGATGCTGAAGGAGGGAAGACACTCAAGGAGGAAGTGCTCAGCTTTTCTTAGAAAGGTCATATAAGATAATGACTGAAAAGCCGCCTTGGGATTTGAAATGTGTGACTTGGCAAGAGCAGTTTCAGGGGACTGGGTGTTATAGACCGGGGAGCCGCATGGGAGCAGAGGATCCATGGGTAATTGTGAGAAGAAAGTGGGGCACTGATTGTAGACCTGAAGTGGGAAGTCTTGTTTCAATGGGCTTGACTGGGGAGAAAAGAAAAAGAGGTAGACCCCCGGGGTAAAGAAGGACAAAAGCTAAAATGAGACCCTCTTTTAAAGGTGGGTGGGATTTGTACCTATTTTTAAGCTGAAGAAAAGGAGACTAAAGCTCGAGGGGAGTTAACAATACAGGAAAGAGAGGGAAAAGAGATGATAAAGTTGCCCACTGTTCAAGCCAAGCAGTCTACTCCTTTAGTTTACCGTGTGATAACAGCAAATAAAACATAGACATACAGAACCCGTTTCAAAAACCCTGCTTAAGATAATTGTATGTGCACAAGTAGACCGTCTAACGTAAAATGTACGCTATATAGTATAAACTTTATCAACAAGCTTTCCTTATCAAGCCTCTTTTGGTACACAGATTTAATTAAAATGTATCTGGTATTTTTGTCAAAAGCTCTGACAAACCAAAGAATGGATGAAGGAGCAACCTCTGAATCTGAAAGAATCAACCACTTACCGTCTGCTGAGCCAGAAGGACTGCTTTTCAGACGGCTTCACAGAAGGCACTTGTGGCGCAAAGGTACAGGGTTCTGAGACCACAGCCTACGTTGCCCCTCAGGTTTCCTGTTGTTCTACCACTACCTCAGCACATACACACACAGACACACACACGCACACACATGCACACTTCAAACCTTACTGTTACATAAGGGATGGCCTAACACTGCTCCCACCTGGGCACACTTCCTGCTTCAGCTCTGACAGCCACCAGCAGGGCTGAGTTGCCCCTAAGAAGAGGTCTCAGGCAGAGTCAGGGAAACCGGAAGGAGGAAGAGGAGGAAGCAGAAAGGAGCAAGAGAAGGGTAAGGGAGAAAGAGGAGATGGAAATAAAGACGCTTGTGGGAGGCAGGCACTGTGAAACTGACGCTCGTGATACCTGGTGCCACCTGGACATGTTGCTATCCAGGGTAGATTTGGCCTTGGGAGTATCTAGGATACACCGGGACCGAATGATGTAAGAGTGACCCCAGGAAGAGAAGGAAGAAGAGGGAGGAGGAGGAAGGGTGGCAGAGCAGACCACTGCAACCGTGTGTGGTTGATCCCTAAATTCTTCACATATCCCCACATCAACAGTCCATGTTCCCAGGCATGCTGGGGCCGAGAATCTGCCAAGTGTTTGCGTGGCTTTGGTGGAAGTTTCTTTCTCTTTATTGGCCCTCGCGGTGGTGGCAGGCTGACATTGTTTATTCATTAATGCCTCTAATTCATTAATGCCTCTAAGTCAGTCCTAGAGGAGAAAGCACAGGGCTAGCAAACAGCAAAACCAACGTCTACTTCCTGTGTCTCCCAGGAAGAGAGAATTTTCAAGACAGTCCTTATCTGTTTCTATCAGAAACTAAACAATATAAAAGAGAAAATAAACTTCCATCTGGAAGAGAATTTACAGCTTACCTATCATTGCCAGATAAGGAAACTATGACCCAGAGATGCTAAATGAATTGCACCCAAAACACACTAGAAGCAGGTCTTCCGATCCCAGTCTGTTTCCCTTCCACTGCCCCAGCAGTTTCCAAACTCTGTTCCTTGTAGGTGTCAGGGAGAAAGGGGTGGGTGTGAGGAGTCTCAGGTAAGAGGGCAGACTCTGCTTTCCCATCTCTTTCAGCCATATTTAACCATCTTAACTTCCTCTCACCTGAGATATAGATGTGTGTATGGGTATACCTGTACACGTGTGTGTATATATGTGTGTGTATGTGTGTATGTGTATATGATAATGTATATGATATGTATAGTAATAGGCATATACACACACACACACGTATATCCACATCTCAGATGGCATATATCGGAGCCCTGGTGGCACTACGGCTGCTAACCAAAAGGTCGCCATTGAATCCACCAGCCACTCCTTGGCGGTTCTACTTTGTCCTATAGAACCCTGTGAATCGAAATCGACTCGACAGCAACAAGTTTTGTTTTTTTTTTTTTTGGTATATCATATATATTATAAACGTATACACATACATATGTCTCTCTATACATAAGCTTCTACATAATATTTTATTTGAAGAAAATTTCTGGAACTAAAACTACGTTTAAGAACTCCTGCCTTATACCGTGTTTTCTCTGTTTTGTGAACACCAAGAAGCCAGGGCTGTTCTGCAGACCCATTCCCAAATACAGAAGACTTTTCTCAATATGAATATGATTTGGAACTGAGGCGGGGCCTAGGTGAATGACTCGAGTGGACTGAAGGGAGGGTTAGTTCAGGAAGATTTCTTGTAGAAGGTGGCCTTTCTCTGAACTCTGTGGGACAGTTGTTCTCCAACTCTGCAAGCACTGCATCCCCTGAGAAGCCTGCTCACGTACTGCTGACCCCACCCCAGGGTTTCTGGTTCAGTAGTTCTGGGTGGGGCCCAAGAATTTGTATTTCTAACGAGCCCCTAGATGGTGCTGATGCTGCCACGTGGGTATAGTTCTGCAATGAGGCCCTCACGACACTTCAAACTGAACCCCTGGTGTAAAGCAGGAAGGCCCTCCCTCAGGCAGTATAACTCCATCAGTGAAAACAATACCTGGGACCTTTTAAGACATAGAAAAATACTTGTGTTGTAGTGGTGAGTAAAACAGAAATAGGAAGGATACTAAAATGAAATGTGCTGATTATTTTCCCTGTTTTATAAAGCAGATATTGTTTGATCTCTAGACGTCATTTAGATACAGTATCTGGTGGTTGGGGTAAGAATAAATGCTTTTCTGTATATCCACTCATTTGCTTAAAAATCGTTAATAAACATTGGAGTCTGGGATGGAAATAAATCCTAATATATTTGTATGAGTGTCATGTGCACTCATTCCTTTCATAAATATTTATAAATGCCTACTGTATGCCAGGCACTGTGCCAGGCACTGGGGAAGAGACACATGTTCATTGCTGCAGCCCAGTGAAGGGGACAGGCAGTGAGAGGAGAGCTAATAGAAGCACATAGAAAATTCTACGAAGGAGGAACCATTTGGTTGGATAGATACTGAACTCCATCTTGGACAACTTAAGTTTGAGTTGTTTGGGGGATATCCAGGGAGAGATGCCAAGTAGGATGCTGGAAATATTTGTCTGTAACTCAGGAGGGAAATCTGGGTTAGAGATGTGGATGGAAAGTCCATATCTAATTATCAGTATAAATGATTTCACCATGAAAATGGGGGAAGAGTGAGAAAGAGAATGTCAGCCCTTATGGGTCAGATAGAGAAGTAGCCCATAAAGAAAACTCAGAGGCTGACTTTGGGCTAACGTAAACGTAGCTGCATGATGTATACAATTAAGGCCACAGAATTTTTGTTTTAAACAATAAAGATTGATTTGCTTGAACAAAGATCTCTTTAGTAATTTAGTCAATATGCCCTGCAAGAAAGAGATAACGTGCTGAATTGCTGTTGTTGTGAGGTGCCATCGAGTTGCTTCTGACTCGTAGCGACCCTATGTGCAGCAGAACAAAACACTGCCCAGTTCTGCGCTGTCCTCACCATCATCGCTATGCTTGAGCCCATTGTTGCAGCCACTGTGTGACTATACCTCGTCGAGGATATTCCTCTTTTTCCGGACTCTTTACCTTACCAAGCATGGTGTCCTTCTCCAAGGACTGGTCCCTCCTGATAACGTGCCCAAAGTACGTGAGATGATGTCTCGGCATCCTCTCTTGCCGTACACACGTCTCGTACCTCTGGGTTAGAATCAGTCTGATCTAGTATTTTCATATGGAACCCTGGTGTCTTATTTGAGTAAACAAATGATTATCTGTCACAGACACAACTCTAAAACCCTAATTAATTATTTTTTAATGGTTTTAACCTTAAGGCCACTAGCTTTTAGTCATTGAGTCATATACGTATATGGTGTTGGTCATGTCCATTTCTATCATTAGTAGGCAGGCTGATTTGTGGTATAAACTCACATGTACACACACACACTCTTTTCCCCTCTCTTAGTGCCTCTCTTCTCTTTCTCAGTTAGCCGTCTGGTAAACTACAATACGGGGGCTGTCACATCTCAAGTGACAGTTATCACAGTTAGCATGAGCTTTTTTCATTTTCATTACTCGGTCCCTTAAAGCGAATATTCAACTCTACATACGTTTAATAAATACCTTTTTTTCATGTTGATAAATAGCATGTTATAATATGCTCCCTGTAATCACTGAACTTGTTGAGCAACAAGTAGGCTTTTTTGATGAAACAAAAATGGCTTTCTCTAGTTTAACATATGTGATTATTTATGTGTATGAAAGCGCTCATATATAAGTCCTTCTTAAATAAAATGCACAGATGTTGTTGTTTAATTCAGAGTCCGTCTGGAACACCTTTTCATTGCATTGCATGTTATGGATTGTTTTAAAATGTTATTTATAAGCCTGGCTTATGTGTGCGGATCTGTTTATCTACCATATGATTCTGGTTCATCATTCTGATCAT